>NC_081858.1:19637461-20837461 GCF_963259705.1 Myotis daubentonii
GGTGGCCAGGCTGCTAGGCCACCTGGCCTGGCTCTGGCTCATATGAATCTTGGTCTCCTTGCTTACTGCCGGCTCCTTCCCTCCCCTGGGTCTTTCAGGCAGTAATGGAAAGATAATTATCAGCTGGCTTTGATCCAGCCTTCCAGGTGGCCATGGTTCCCTACTTTCACTTCTTTCGGTCGTGATAAAATTATTTTTACTGTTAATCAACTACTACCTGAATTATGAGAGTTTGGTTCAGGCGGATGCAGTTTGCAGGGTGGGGATTGTATGAAAACTCTTTGTGGATTGGAAAGGAAAACATAATAAGTATAACCTGAGGGCAAAAGATGGCTATTTAAAAAAATAAATGACTTGATCCACTTGTGCTTTATAAGGGAGTGCAGGTTTTATCTCAGGGAAGATGGCTCTTTTGTTTAGGAAAGCCAATTAACAGGCCTTTGGCTCTGGCTCCCGCCTGGTCTGCAGTGAGGGATTGAGACAAAAGAGAATTCAATCTCTCCTGGTGATAAAACGGAAGCCTCACCCACGTGACCCAGTCCAGGAGCTGTCACATTTAAAGCAGCACAGACCGAACTGGAGTTCTGGGTTTGCATCTCTTGAGTGTTTCCTTGCCAGAGTCTAAAGCGGGGCCAAAGGTTCCGGAGCGCTCATGACTCTTGGGAGCCTCTGGGTCCCTTTCTTCCAGCTTATTCTTCATACAAACCATCCATCGCCTCCATTTTATAACCTTCTTAACCATTTCCCTCTCCCCCCACCTGCTTCAGGTGGACTTGTTACTAATAGGTCCCCATAGAGCAGCAGTCCCTGGAGGGTACATGACTGCGGTTCCCTCACATGGCTACTGTCTTTTTCTCCCACTGAATAGAGGAAGGAGGAAAGGCATGGGGAGTAACACTCACCAGCTTTATTTACTCCAGAGGGGGCTGATGTAAACGATGATAAACTCTCACATATTAATAACTTGTTTTGTCCGGAAAGATACTCTAAGTTACCTGGAAAGAAAAAGGGTTTTGCCCTGACCAGTTTGGTTCAGTGGCTAGAGCGTCGGCCTATGGACTGAAGAGTCCCAGGTTCGATTCCAGTCAGGGGCATGTACCTTGGTTGCAGGCACATCCCCAGTCGGGGTGTGCAGGAGGCAGCTGATGGATGTTTCTCTCTTATGGATGTTTCTAACTCTCTATCCCGCTTCCCTCCTCTCTGTAAAAAAATCAATAAAATATATTTTTTAAAAGAAAAGAAAAAGGGTTTTGCCATCCCAGGAATCTAGAGAGTAAGACCATGGTCTGTGCCTTGGGGATAGAGGATGATACCCAGCCATATGGGTACCATTGTAATTAAGTAGTTACTGATAACAGGAAAGGAGCGAAGGTAAGGCCACGCATTATAGGCATGTTCCCTGCACATACTGGGGGGGTGGGGGGGTGGGGCGTCTAACAAAGAAAAGATAGACATCTGCCCAGTAAAGTATGGGTGAGGAGAGAGGGTGCTTGTCTGTCAATCACACCTGGTGACAGAGATGATTGGCCAGAATGGGCGTGGCCACTAGGATGGCAAGATCATTTGGGAATACATAATCCCCTAAACAAAAGAATGCTAGCTTTTGTTGTCTTGGCTTGTGGGACGCTTTTGCTTCTACTCTCTTGCATTCGCCCTTATGGGCCACAGCCATGAGGAACCCACGTGCAACGGGCTAATGGGCTGCAGTGGTGAAGTCTAAGCAAAGCTAGCCTGATGCCGGACTGGACTCGGCTCCAACAGGGAAAGGAAACTCTGGACACTGACTCTGATTTTAGCTCTGCAGAAGCCCCAGCTACACCTCTTCTATGGGTGGATTAAGGGAAATGGGACTTTGGGAACCCAGCAGTGTAATTCCCTGAAAACAAAGCTTTTTATTATATCTCATTCTCCTAAGGGGGCCCCTGGAAATGCTTATCCCAGTGGAACCCCAAGAAGCACTGGGAAAAGAGGAGATACGCTCCCCTCTCATAACAATATGGCTCCGGGGCAATGCTCAAGGGCAGGGCTAGAAGGAGAATTCCTGTGCTAGGGGAAGGGTCACTGCTTTGTGGGAAACAGTGGTATCTGACATTGAATTTGGTTTTGTTTCTCTGATGGCCTTAACTGCCCCTCTCTTATCTCCAACTGACTACCTAAAGTTAGTTAAATTTAACACTCAGAGGTGGAAGTTCTTTGGGAATTGAGGAAAGGGCTCCCTGTCCACATACTTATCATAAAGTTTAGTTTACAAATTAGGCACAGGAAACTACTAACACAAATACGTAATAGTAAAATAGTACAATCAAAATTAATATAAATCTGCCTTCGGAATAATCCAGGGCAGCAGAGGGAAGATGCCAGAGGAGAGAGGACACCGAACCAGGGAGACCGGACTTTCTGAAAAAAGCAGGGGAGGTTCAGAGAGACTGGAAGACTTGGGGATACTTAGGTTATGTGAAAAATAGGAAAGCTAATGCACAAAGTAGGTAATTCCCAGCCTGTAACACAGGAGTTGCCTTTTAGGTTCTGAAGTTAGCACTGGGCATGTCAAACCCCTTCGCCTCACCTCACCCCATTTACCCACAAGGCTGTCCTCTGTCTCATTCACTTTAGTCAGTAGCACAGGTAACATCCTCTAATGACCTGCAGAGAAACTGCCTAAAACAGCATTTCTTCTCCATGGGAATAGATGCCGTCTCTCTCTCTCTCTCTCTCTCTCTCTCTCTCTCTCTCTCTCTCTCTCTCTCTCTCTCTCTCTCCCCTCCACTCTTTTCCCCCTTTTGCCTTTTCTTTTGACAGATTCATTTGACACCCCCCAAGGAGGCAATCTTTCACAGATTTTCTTTAATCTCCAATTTATTCTCATTTTTAACTCTTGCTTAGTTGCTTAAAGAAAGCTACTTCCTTTTTCCTCCCTGAAGTCTCTCTTTTTCCCATTTTCTTCCCTACCCCTCTCAGTTTCTCTTGCTCTCTTTTTTTCCAACTGGTGAGGAACAAAAATAACGGGCTGTAATTATGGGGGATAAGTATAAAGAGTGCCAGCTATGTACCTGAATCAAGCAAAAGGCAACTCATAAGTTTTGAAGTGAAATGAGAAGCATTGAAGAGCCTGTGCCATCAACCTCAACAGCCCTTCAGGTAACCCGAAAGCCTCCTCCAAGAGCACCATGCAGTCTCCATTCACCTCCTTATCTTTCTCCAATTAATCTTACTTTCTCAAGAATGAACTTTCATGTAAAAATATTTTTTGTTCTTCTCTTTGGTTTAATTACAGGGATGGCACAGTTATTGTTTCCAGCAACTGTGTAATACTGAAACCATTACAGGCTCGAGAAGCATTTGTGGGCTAGGCTAGCACACTATTTATAACGTCCTTCCTAGGGGGAAGTTGATTCCAGGTCCCAAGCAGCTAACTTATCAATGAACTTTTTGGTTATAACTTGAAACAAAGCTTACACATTGGAAACTGCTTACTCAGGAATGTGGAAGGCGGGTGTGTGGTGGCTAATTAGTGCATGGTTCAGTTAGCACATGCTGTTCTCTTACGGTTCTTACCTGTTAGCAAACGCATGGCTACCAGCCATAAGCTGGCTAAAATGCAGAAGCGCCTGCAAAAAGGCAGATGGATCCCTACTATGCATAAGGGGCTCCTATTCACACATACCATCCTAGGACTCTGCTTCCGCAGGTGAAAGGTGAGCTCTGCAGGGACTTCGTTCATTCATATGGAACATAATCAGGGGAGGGCTCGGAAGTCAATTCCTTCTCCGGCAGACCTTGGGATGCAGCAGCGTTTTATGGTAGGAAACACAAGTGTTCTCTCCATGACTTCTGTGGTCACCTTGAGCTAGTCAACTTAGCTTCTCAGACCCCTTCAAAGATGTTTGGGTCGAGGGATGGGGGGTGCAATAAGCATCTCTCTCTCTCTCTCTCTCTCTCTCTCTCTCTCTCTCTCTCACACACACACACACACACACACACACACACGACACACACTCTTATTTTCTAATCCTTTGTGAGTTATTGGTTGCACTAAGATGCCAATGTGTTATTGGTGGGGAGAGCTCCTTGTCCCTCTGGTTGCTGGTAGGAGTGGGATTCTTGGGGTGCCATTGGAATAAGAATTTCCGGAGGCCCCCACGGGAGGTTGAGGTATCACAGGAAGCTCTATTTCTATGGAATAACATCCCGTAGTTTCCAAAGTCCCTTTTCCCTTCACCCCATCAGAGAAGAAGCGTAGCTGCAGCTTCAGCGGAGTCAGGATTAAAGCCCTGGCCCAGAGTTTCCATTCCATGTGTGCACAGTCTAATCCAGCATCAGCTAGTTGAGCTAGTGTGCCCAGCTGCCGTCCTTCAGTCCAATGTGTGTGGGGTCTGCAGGGCCACACTGCTATGGAGGGAACATGGGGAAATGCAAGAGAGCCACAGTGTGCCAGGAGCGCCAAGAGCCAAGAGAGTGAGGTCCTTTGTTTGGGGGATTATGTATTCCCCAATTTTCCAGGCTTGCAGTGGCCCTGCCCCTTCTGGCCAACCCATGGTTTCCAAAGCTAGATTGACAGGCTAATTCTTTCCCTACATCACCCGGGTTTTACTGTGCATGTGTTCATCTTCCCCTTAGTCCAGGAATGGGCCAGTGGTTGCCAGGGGAGGGTGAAATTACAGCTTCCTGGTGAAGCTGCCCAAATGACATCCAAATGACATGCCTATAATGTCTGGCCTCCCTTTGCTCCTTTCCTATTATTAATAACTAGCTAATTACAACGGTATCAGATGGAGGATATTTTCTGAACCTAACAGGAGTTTGCTTCATGGATTGGGGACTTTAATCTTCCAAGCATTTACCTCCAGTGATGATCATCTGGGGAAAACGAAGTTGCCAGGGCAATGCTGTGCAGGCCCCTGAGCTCCTGGAATGAGTCCCCTGTGGAGAGCCATTTACACTTTGGAAGAAATGTGATCACCTCACTGCTTACTGTAGTGTTTGGGGTGATTTGAATTGCAATGTGGTGTATCCAATCCACAGAGTAAAGGAAACTAAACCAGTATCATTAAAGCTTGACGTGTTGAAATAAGTGGCCTGGGCCTGGCTTCCATGGGAATAAAAGATTCATCTGGTAGCACCTAAATAAAAGAAGCCCTGCGGAAAATGGACTGGGCAGGCCTCCTCTCTGTGGACATTCTAGTGTGTGTGTGTGTGTGTGTGTGTGTGTATGTGTGTGTGTACACACATGCATACATGTACCACACACACATTTTTTTTTTCTTTTCTGACCACTGCTTTTTTTTCTCCCAGATACAGAATTTGTCAGAAAGCAATTCTCTCTGAGAGGAACCAGCTTGTTTCCTCTGAGGGGCAGAAACATTTGCAAATTTCTCTGAATGCTTTCCCAGCTTCCCCTAAAAGATGAAAGACCCATTGCCTGGGGCTACTGCAGGAGGGTGTGTCCACAAAACATTAACAGCTCCTGATACACAGGCACCTGGGAAGCTGACAGCACCACCCCAGTAACACTCTTCTTTACAAAGTGCTTGTTGTTCAATATTTATGAGGCTTTGCAAGATGGATGCCTATCACAGCCTGGGAACACACATATGCCCCGCTCGCGGGCGTTGTAGAGGGTTATTCTGCAGGAGGGAGAAGGAGGGTGCAGAGTCTTCTCACTCACCTCTCTGTGATGCTGCTAAAACCTCGCAGGTCTCTGAGCTGCTGAAATCACCCCTTCAGGGGAGGGATGCTGCAGGGCTGTTGGCTACACAGCCAAAGCGGAGGGGGTGGGAGCAATGAGGGGGTGAGGGGTGGAAAGGGGTATATGGTTGTTTCCAAATAACAGCCAAGGCAGGCTCCTACCATCACCGTCTTTGAAATATTAATGGGACTCAAAAATATGTTCATAAAAAATGAACAATATGAAAATAAAAAGAAAAGCAATAGACTGGGGAACCGTTGGCAGGAAAGATGACAAATGAAAGGCTAGTTTCTCTTTTCCTTGGCCCCATGTCCCTCAGGTAGCGGCAAGTGTTCAGCAGGCAGAACTGCTTTCCAAGCAGGTGGTGGGGAACCTGAAGGAACTCACACATCACCTGGTGATCTTGTTTTCTGAAGCTTCCCTTGCAGCAGAGCTGGGGCGGGGTCTGAGATCTGCATTGCTCCGGGCTCCCAGGGACCTCTGCTGTTGCTGCCGTCCTTGAAAGGCGGGGCTCTGGCCGTGTTGTCCAATAGGACTTTCTGTGACAACAGACAAGTTCTGTATCTGTGATGTCCAATCCAGTAGTCACTAGTCACATGCAGTTGCTAGCCCTTGTAATGTAGCGGGTGTGGTGTTTTAATTGTATTCCATGTTAACTAATTTAAATGTAAGTGGCCCTGTGTGACTGGAGGGCTGGAGGTCTGAGGAAGAGGTCTGTGTCGGGGTGGTGGCCAGTTCTTGTCAGTGGAAGGTGATGTCTGGACACAGCATGAGCCCAGCATGCCCACCAAGCTGAGCCACTGCCTCGCTTCCTGGTTTGCACTCCTGCCCTCCCATTACATATTGACTGCACCCAGCTGGCATGGCTCAGTGGTTGAGTGTCAATCTATAGCCCAGGAGGTCCAAGTTCCATTCCTGGTCAGGACACATGCCTTGGTTGTGGGCTCAATCCCCAGTAGGAGGCATGCAGGAGGCAATTGATCAATGATGCTCTCTCATCATTGATGTTTCTGTCCCTCTCCCTCTTTCTTCCTGTCTCTGAAATCAATAAAAACAAAACAAAAAAACTGGTGCCTGCTTTGAGCTGGCACCTTCATGAGTGGGCTCTGCCTGCACACCTGTGACCTTGAGGACTAGGTGCTGTGCCACATGACCCCAGGTGCAGATGTCCTAGTTAATATCACAAAGGCATCACCAGAAGTGCTTCTGTTTGCACACACCCAACTCACATGTCGGCCCCCAGGGGCCCACTCCTCCTAGCTCTGCTGTGAGTTGTTGGTGAGGCCCTCGGGTGAGCAGTGGCGAGGCAGCAGGGAGTAGAGAGAAAGCCTGGGCTCCATGTTCAGACAAACAGGAATTCAACATTTGACTTGCTCCCTCCTACCTGTGAGGTCTTGGGCAGTTGCAACTTTTCTGAACCTCAATTCCCACACCTAAAAGATAGAGTATAATAGTATCTCTGTTTCAATAATGCCAGGCCTGGAGATAATATTTACAAAATGTGTTCAGTAAATAGTATCTTTTGGTGACGACGACGACGACGATGATGATGATGATAATTCTATGCTTTATTTTTTTGAGGTGAACCCATTGGCTCCACCCCCACTTATTCCTAGTTTATTCTCTTCTTTCAATGAGCTCATAACTAATGACCCCAAATCTTTGAAATCCATCATATATGAAGAGAGTATATAAATTCCTAAAAGGAATTGCCAGATTCATTTTATTAAGTAGAGCTCATGTGAGAGAAAATACAAATAGTGAAAGAAAAACCTTGACATTCTTTTTAACTGTGCTGATCATTAAATACATGAAGAAAAATACTGCTCAAACAGTAAAGAATCTGTAGAGCAATATAATTCTGTGCTGGTGGCATTGAAATTGGTGTAATAACTCTGGAAAGCAATCTGGCAAAGTCATTCATTCCGTGGACATGTATTGAGTGCCTACCAAATGCCAGATATTTTGTTAGGCTCTGGGGATACAGAAATGAATAAAGCCAGATCCTTGTCCGTGAAGTTATGAAATAATGGGCATTATGTAACGTGTGTTCTCACAGAAAGCCATCTTACTTGGGATGACTCAGTAAAAAAGAAATAATTTTAGATTTTTTAAAAATAATGATATGCATTTCTATGCCATCATTACTAGTGAAAGACTAGCCACCCCTCAAATAACCAACAAGTAAGAACTGTTAAAAATTATAATAACTTATCTATAAATTAAAATTTAACATTGACATTAAAATTACAAATGGGAGAACTATGGAGACATTTAAAATAATGTCAATGAAAAGAACACAAAATAGTATGCAAGAAATAATGTAATTGTGAAAAATTATGAGCAAAATTAGGATTCAGATCCCAGTAACTTTTGTAAATGGGGTTTATGTTTTGAATGGAGTGGCATATTATGAACAGTCATTGCTGCTGCTCTCACATACTACTTCCCACACACCCCGGATCCCAACCTTCCTGCTTCATTGACCATGGTTTCATGGTAGGATGGCAATTCTGAGACCCCTTTGAAGCTAGGCAGGGTCATGAGACTTGCTTAGGCCAATGAGATATAAGTAGAAGTGCCACACAGTGGTCTTGGTAAGGTTTTGGCAGCCAGTTACCCAATGATGGAATATTCACCACATTCCCTTCCCTTGCCAATGCCACCAGCACACCTCCCATGCTAGATGCTGCGTCGGCCTGGGTCCTGGAGAGAAGAGATCTGCGGCAGAGCCTCAGACAGCCTGACATGTGTATTTAGCATGAGTGACCTATAAGCCTTGTTATTTTTAGCCCCGACGATCATTTCTACCAATATCCTGATCAATACAGATATGTGTATTGTTTAGTAATCTTTACATTTTATAGATCACATATTAGTTCTAAATTGATACAAATATGGTGGGTGGAGCTATCTTCACAAATCACAAGGTGTCCTGTGCCTTATGACCTTGGAACTCACCTCCAGCAGACCTCCTCATACTTCTATAAGTCTTTACGGGTTTGATCACCACCTGGTATGTGCTGACTTGGCAGTTCTAAAAATCGTGGTCTCAGGATCCCTTTTATACACTTCAAAATCACTGAGGTCCTCAGAAAGTATTATTATGTGTGGGCTTTGCTATCAATATTTGCCAAATTAGAAAGGAAAATTTTAAAATATAAGATTTATTAATTAATATGAAATAACAGCTCTTTATAAAAATGCATTCATGAAAAATAACCATGGCTCCCAAAATAAAAAGAAAACAATTAGCAAGAAAAGTGTCATTATTACACAGTTTGAGAATCTCTTTAACGTCAGATTTAATAGAATTCTGCTGGATTCTCATTTCTGCTTTTGCATTCAATCTGTTGCCATAAGTTGTTTTGATTGAAGTATATGAAGAAAATCTGGCCTCATAGAGATATATTGTGGAAAAATGAAGTATTCTAATAGGCTTTGCAAGTAACTATCAATATTCCTTTTGTTACTACACCAGAACTTGAGAGGTGGTAATAGTTTCTTAAATGTTAATTGCAATATGGAATCTAAAACCATATTAGCAAATTTCTCATAGTCTGTTATATAAAAATTCACTAGTCGTCCTAGCTGGTTTGGCCAATCAAGGGCACATATCCGGTTGCAGGCTCAATCCCCAGTAGGAAGATTGAGGCAGCCAATCAATGATTCTCTCTCATCATTGATGTTTCTATTTCTCTCTCCCTCTCCCTTCCTCTCCGAAATCAATACAAATATATTTTTAAAAATGTCACTGGTCTATCTTGCCCTGTGAATGGGTCTCTTACCATGTGCGATTTCATAACCACAGGCATTGACCATTTGGAAAAGACTGGTTTGTTGAGTTACTCAGAAAATCCAAGAGTTAACACATTTCACAGTTCAATGTAAAAAAAAGTCCCACTTATTAATATTCTACAGTTCCTATCAGAAAAGTCTGACTACTGGGAAGTTGTCTGTCAGGCTCACGATGGCAGATACACATTTTTTACATTTTGATTTTTGCTCAGAAGCTCCCATTTTATCATTGGCAACAAATAATCTCAGTTGTTTTTAAGTGACAGGCTCACTTTGCTCATTTTTGAGAAAATGTCTGCCAAATGCCCAACTCTAAATAACCATGGTTTGTCTGGGAGTTTTTCTTTAAGCAAAAAAATGTGTTCCAAGAAAAAAGCAGTTAGTTGAGCTCATAACTTAATCGCACTTGCTTCTCCTTGAAATAACCACCCTGCTTGGTTTCCCAGCCTAGGCGCCTCCTGGGTACATCAGTTTGTCACACAGAATATTAGAACGGTCTGTACTTAAGGACTGAGATTTAATAACATTGATGATTTTTACTGTTTCATTAAGGTCTGGCTGTCTTCCGTGTGATAGCTTACACCCTTAAGAGCTGATAGCTATACCCTTAATCCTCTTCTTGACTTTTACCTCGGCACCAGCCTGGTCTGAGAATGCACATTTTCATTAGCAGCGGCTTCTTGTCTTGCTATTAATGAGTAAAGCAATCAAGAGGCACAGGTATGTTTGGTCTTTTACTTTTTTTATTGATTGATTGATTTTTAGAGAGAGAGGAATGGAGAGAAAGAAACATCAATTTGTTGTTCCACTTATTTATATTTATGCCTTCATTGGTTGATTCTTGATGTGCCCTGACTGGGAATCAAACCCACAACATTGGCATATGGGGATGATGTTCTAACCAACTGAGCTACCTGGCCAGGGCTGTTTAATCTTGAATTTTCCTTTCAAGAAACTTCTCTTTTTCTTGAGCAGCATGCAGAAGTTTGTTGCATTTTTTTTCTGGATGGATTTGGTTTTCGTTTGTTGGTTTGCCTGGCTTTTTAACAGACAGGGTTCTGGAGAAACCAAAGTAAAAGGCAATCTGAACAAGAAGGCCTGAGAAATAAATCATTTTCATACTTCGGAGGCGATAGATGATGGAGTGGACATGCCGGCTTGAAAAGGAAGGTTCAATTAGGATCAGCCCTGTGGAAAGTTTTGAGCTGTACCCTTGGCTCAGTTTGACAAGCACCTTATTTTTCCTGTCAGCAGAGTCAATAAAGATTCTAAAATTCTGATTTGTTACAGATTCATGTCTCCTTTTTAGAGAGTACAGTGGGCAGACAAAACCTAAATCTGGATATTTTAAACATGTTCCTATTGGAACACCATTTCACAGGGCACCTACTACGTGTGGGCGTTATCTTGGGATCTAGACCTACTTAGTGAGCAAGGTAGATGCTGTCCTTGTGCCCTGGCTGTGGCTGTGAGTGACAGTTATGTATAGAAATTCATTTGGCTGACATACAAATATGATGAAGCCCACGTTATTAAACTAGATATAAAAAGTTCTTTATGATAAAAGAGCTAAAGGCATGCCATTTTTATAATTAATGTTATTATTATTATAGCTGATAGTAATGTAATAATTAAGCATCCGTACATATATCAACATTTTTTTTCTGCTAAAAGAAAATAAATATGGATTTCTCAAAAGGCTGTAGTAGATAAAATTTTTAGATATAAACTCTCCCTTCTTCCCTTTACCTCAGATACCAAATTTTCATGTACTTATAACCTTTATTGACAATTTTACAACAATAATTTCCTATAAGCACTGTATTTGGGGAAAGGGTGGACAAATACGAAAACCAAAACAAAGAAGTGCATTGTGTTATTAATATATATTAATATATATATTATATATAACTGAGTGTACAGCAGAAACACTAGTCTTGAAAAGAAACCCTTTGGATTTGCAAGTGTTGGGCTATTTTTTTTTTTTTAGTTTTTTATTTTTTATTGCATTTTTATATAATAGATTATTTTCAGATTAATTTTTATTATAATACTAAGAATTCTTGTCATGATGCTTTTCTTCTCTCAAAAAGCCCAAGAAAAGTATTGGGATGTAAAATGTAAAATGTACTCTATAGTCATAATTGGCAGAAAATATGAGATAGCATAAAAGTTAGATTCCACACAGCCAGAAAGGTTATCAAACCCTTTCTGGTGGCAATGGCTTCCAGAAAGATGTAGAGGGGACTTCAAGACAATGCCAGTTATGAGACCTACTACATAGGAACCCCAACGCTACACCATCCCTCAGCTAATGGCGAGTGGAGGGTGGAGGGTGGATGGTGGCTGGTGGATGAATACCCCAGGTACGTTCAATATGAGGAGCACATAGGAGACTTACACATTTCTTGCTGGTGTAGATTCACTGTATGCAGCAGGCACCTCAGCTGTGGAGAAGCCCAAGCGAATGAGGGCTTCTTATAACCTTTCTTGAACTTTATAATCTGGGGGCAGCCTCACACACCCTGGCACCCAGCGTGGCCACACAAGAACAGCTGGGGTGTCCTGAGTCCCCGGGGAGGCACTGAAGGATGGGAGAGCGCAGACAGAATTGAAGTGGCCTATGCTTGGGACAAAGACGACACACAGTGTTTGCTCCTGGGATGATGGATATCAGGAGAAGGTACCAGGAGGAAGTGACCAGGACCAGAAGGGGCAAACTGCATCTCAGAGGAAACTATAAAGTGAAGGATGGGAGTGGGCCAGGTAACAACTCCCCCAATAGTCCTGCCTGACACAGAGCATGCCAACCACTCTCTCCTCTCCTCACCCTGCTTTGTAGTCAGGGAGAGAAGGGAAAAACGGAATGTATTTAGCAAAATATATTGAGTTTTAAACTAGAAAAAACAGACCAACTTACTTGAGTGGTCCAGGTTAAGTTTTCCATAACAGAGTAAAAATGGGGACTACAGAAAGATCAGCCATAAAGAAATATTGACATTCTATCTTGGAATAAAAATAATACAATAATAAACTCTGTATTTTGCATACTCACAACTGTAAACCTACTTTTGCTTCACCTTGTGTATAATACATACATACATATATGTGTATCCTAGATAATAAAACCATAATATGCAAATCGACCTAATGGTGGAACGACCAGCAGAAGCC
The DNA here is from genome assembly GCF_963259705.1 of Myotis daubentonii. Classification (NCBI taxonomy): domain Eukaryota; kingdom Metazoa; phylum Chordata; class Mammalia; order Chiroptera; family Vespertilionidae; genus Myotis; species Myotis daubentonii. The sequence continues at coordinate 19,650,120 of NC_081858.1, forward strand.
AGGCTCATGGCTGGCAAGCGCAGCGGCAGTGGCGGGAGCCTCTCCTGCCTCCACAGCAGTGCTAAGGACCCCTCCGGGGATGTCCCACTGCCAGCTTAGGCCCAGTCCCCGTGGGGAGCAGGCCTAAGCTGGCAGGCGGACATCCCCCAGACTGCTAGAGGGTACAGGCCAGGCTGAAGCCCCCCCCCCCCCCTGCACAAATGTCATGCACTGGGCCTCTAGTGTGTATATATATATATATATATATATATATATATATATATATATATAATGCATATATATCTATGTATCATATGTCTCTCTGTGTCTACATATATAATATATATCACTCATATATATTCAATGACTGATGTGATTTCTACTTGTAGTGGAGACCACACCACATCAGTGACCAGGCTAAATATATGCCTTTTGCATGTGAGTTGAAATTTTCAGTGAGTGCCGTTACTTTGGCCCATCCCTACCAAGCTGGCAGGAGTGTGTCACTCAAGTGCCTAGATCGATATAAATATGGATACCCTTGCATGCATTAGGCAGGAAAGTGGGACAGTTTGACAGCCCTTGCTGAGCACAGCAGCTCCCACCCCCGCCAGGCCTGACTGACCGGTGCAGCCCTGATGGACCCGCTGAAAGCAAACAGCAGCAGATGCTGTAGAGAGGTTTGCTCCACAGACTGAAGCCTGTTTGTCATCTGGGCTGTCACCGATAGAGTATTATGTTGGAGCTGTCTATAGGATGTTACATAACCTGCTGTCTCACAGCAGTTCCAGTGGAATGGAACAGGGGGTGGGGGAGGGGGCAGCGTGGAGAAGAAGGGGCCTGTGAGAGGGAGGTCGAAGCCCCCCTTAATAGATTCTGTGTCCCCTGCATCGCCTGCTACAGCACACAGCCCAGGGATGGGGACACTTGCTCTTTAAAGGCTGTGTCAATCAAGAGAAGAAAATTAATCATGGCAAAGCTGGGAGCAGAGCAGGAGACAATGAAGCAGGTTGTCTGTGGGGCTGGACATCTGAGATACGTCCTGGGAAATGCGGGGAGCTTATCCCCAGGGCTGTCCCTGGTCTGCCATGACTGACACCCCCTCCCCTACACCACTTACCAGCTGAAGGCTGGTAATTGAGCCCAATCCTTCCCTTCTGGGAAGGGATGAGGATTCAGTTGCACAAGACTACAGTGCCCCCTCCCCGCCCCCCCCCCCCCCCCGCATTCCTTGCAGTTTTGCTTTCTGCAGTTTCCCCTACCTGTAGTTAGCTACAATGTGAGCATATTAACAGGAAAATTTCAGAAATAAGCAATTCTTATGTTTAAATCATGCACCGTTCTGAGTAGCATAATGCAATCCCACGGGGTCCTGCTCTGTCTCTCCCAGGACTAGGACCTCCCCCTTGTCCAGCATCTCCATGCTGTATGCACTTCCCTCGAGTTAGGCACTTCCTGGCCCTCTCAGCCATGAGCTTGTCATGGAACCACAGTGCTTATGTTTAAGGAACCCTTATTGTACTTAATAAAGTCTCCAAAGCTATTCACATAATTGCTCTATTTTAACATTAGTTATTATTATTAATCTCTTACTGTGCCTAATTTATAAATTAAACTTCATCATAGGTGTGCGTGTATAGGAAAAAGCACAGCATATACAGGGTTTGGTACTATCCATATTTTTGCACATCTACTGTGGATCTTAGAATGTATCTCCTGCAGATAAAAAGAGACTTCTGTATAATAAGAGGTGAAATGTTCACATGTTTGCAAACATGTAATGAAGGAAAATCTAAAATCAAACAAAAAATAAAGTCATGTAATGATAAGAGCTTGATAGATGTCCTCTGGGCGTAGTTCTGCTGGTTCGATTCATATACTTCTCCACGTAAGACACGGTCCTTCACTGAGCCTTCCAGTAGGCAGAGGTTACGGCAAGGAGAAGCCAGGCAGAGAATCACCACTAAAGGAATGCCTTGTTCTACACGGTGGGCATAGTCCTGGAAATGTGTGTGTAAAGTTTGGTGGTAAGTTTTCTTTTAGAGACCTTAGGTGATCTGGCTGTTTTAAAGAATCCTGATGTATGACTGAAAAAATGTATTATGATGGCATGAATCACACTACTCCTTTAATGATCTGTTCCGTAAGTTTGGAACTATGCATGTTAAGTTTTTCTTACCTTACATACAGTACTCAAGTACTGCTGAGTCATCGAGAGCAAGAGCAGAAAGTGAGACTTTTTTCACATAATCATTACTATCTTACTGAAGGGAAGATCCTTGTTAATAGATTAAGGGGCTGTTCAAAAGTGTGCCAGGGTTCTTGTTCCAGCATCTAGAAGGGTTCAGCAATCTGGAAAAGGGGCTGTGTATAACTTAAGAGTCCTCAGAGATAAAGCATAATTTTGAAAGGCATATGGGGGTCAGAGGAGCCTAGCTAAACAAACTAAGTTCTCCTTGTCTCAGGACCCCATGCTTTTTATTAACACAAATTGTCCTGAGGCGAGGCAGAAATAGACACTTGAAAGGGTCAGGGTTTCCTATACAGAGGCATTGTCAGAATGGGGAGAATTAGCCTACGGCTGTTCGGGTGTTTGGCCAGTAGGAGGCAATAACATGTAGATTAAGATGCCCTGAGCTGTCTGGCAGCAAACCATCAATTTAATGCATCCTTTTCAGGTTTGGGGAAATTCCCTTGCCACTCCAGATGATTCAGCCCTGCTGTCATGCTGGAATTGGCTTCCGGCATTCATGCATTTGTGGTGTCACCCTTGGGTTATGTAGGGGTGACAACATTGTAAGACATGACATTATATAAGGCGCATGTAATCAATAGCTGCAACTTATACAAATGGATTGGTGAGGCTGCTCTCATTGAGTTCTAATGTAGTGGCAGCTATGCCAATAGAAGATCAGGCACTGGCGGCACACAGTGGTAGCATATCATTACAAAGGGGCAGTGATGATTTCTCTTGTTCATTGCCTCCCACACCAACTGTGGCTTGCCCTATGCAACTTGTGTTGGTCGCTGAGACAATAACAAATCAAAGATAAGCAGAGATGTGAAAATTGCTTGTGTTTTGTGGCTTGCCCTCTTTGCTGCACTAGTGAATTCTGTGACCACTACCGTGAGAAGGAGCCCAGGCTAGCCTGTTGGATAACAAGAGACACGTGGACAAGTCATCTTTATTGCTCACCACCGATATCATCAACTAGTCCAGTGATGGCGAACCTTTTGAGCTCGGCATGTCAGCATTTTGAAAAACCCTAACTTAACTCTGGTGCCGTGTCACATATAGAAATTTTTTGATATTTGCAACCATAGTATAAAAAAGATTTATATTTTTGATATTTATTTTATATATTTAAATGCCATTTAACAAAGAAAAATCAACCAAAAAAATGAGTTCGCGTGTCACCTCTGACATGCGTGTCATAGGTTCGCCATCACTGAACTAGTAAGTAAGGAAAGACAGCCTAGGGTCGCCAATCGGTGGTCCGCAGACCACTGCTGGTCCATGAGGTCCAAAAGGTTGACGCCTGCTGGTTTAAGGAAACCTTTGCAGCAGCATTCGTCAACCAGTGGTCTGCAGACCAGTGGAGGTCCTTGAGGTTCGAAAGGTTGGTGACCGCTGGCCTAGAACATATAGCCCTAGCTGCTAGCTGATCCCAATGACTGAACAAACCATCCCAGACAAAAACTGCATAGGCAACTTATTAGAACTCATAAGAAAATACATATATGTAGGGGGGTAAGAGATCAACTAAAGGACTTGTATGCATGCATATAAGCATAACCAATGGACATAAGACACTGGGTGATAGGGGAGGCTAGGGGACTGTCTAGGGCGGGGGGATAAAATGGATACATATGTAATACCCTTTGTAATACTTTAAGCAATAAAAAAAAATTAAATTGTTATATGCTGAAGTAAAAAAAAAAAAAAAGAAAATACATATATGTTGTTTAAAGCCATGATTTGGGGTGACTTGCTATGCAGCAAAAACTAATTAAGACACCTGTTAACAGTAAGTTACAAGTGTGTGTGTGCAAGCGGGGAGGGGTCTTGTCTGGATGACTTAGGCACCAACCTCATGTAACCCATCAATAAATCAATTATACGATGAAAGATTATAGAATTAAGAAAAGTTCACATAGGGTGTCTGCTGAATTAGAAACAGCCTGACTCAATAGTTAACTGAGCTACATATATCAATAATGAAAATAGTTATAGAACAGGTATGATGCTCTCTCACAAAAGGACTAGCACATTCTTGGAGCTATAGATAGCTCTCGGCAAAATCTCAGTGTTGGTCCCATTCTTCACAGGTTTCCCCTCGGGCTCCACATTTGTCCCTGCAGGCTGGCCCTCCTCTGATGTGATGACTACACCTGTCTCTAGAGGAGGTTGGTTACGAGTGTGCACAGTATTGCTCTAAATTTAAGCCCAACGTATATTGTTTCAAACATTTTTTCTTTAAAAGCTGCAGCTGCCACTCTTAAGGCATTGATCATTCCTTTCAGCTCTGTCTGTATTTTCACGTGCACATCCGCACACGGCATGGCATTGTGGGTGTGACATTTACTTCCGTATTGTTAGAAAAAGTCATTCTATTTCAAGCTGCTGCACTTTACATTTGATGTATAGTGTCGATCCCTGCTGCTGGTGGCTTCCCTGACCTTCATTAACAACTGGGCCGTACTTATTTGCATGGCATTTTTTGTGGGTCATTTGTACCCACTTCTCAGTGCTGGAATCTCCATCTTAGTCAGTTGGGCTGCTCTATCAAAATACCATTGACAGGGTGGCTTAAACAGCACGCATATATTTCTCACAGTTCTGGAGGCTGGGAAGTCCAAGGTCAAGGCACTGGGCCAAGCTGGTGTGTAGGGAGAGTTCTTGTCCTGGTTTGCAGACAGTTCTTTTCCTTCATTTCACATGAGAAGAAAGTGAGCTCTAGTCTCTTTCTCGTCTTCTAAGGCAGCGGTTCTCAACCTGTGGGTCGCGACCCCTTTGGCGGTCGAATGACCCTTTCACAGGGGTCGCCTAAGACCATCCTGCATATCAGATATTTACATTACATCTCATAACAGTAGCAACATTGCAGTGATGAAGTAGCAACGAAAATAATGTTATGGTTGGGTCACAACATGAGGAAGTGTATTTAAAGGGCCAGAAGGTTGAGAACCACTGTAAATCTAAGGGCACAAATCCCATCATGGCTGCTATGGAGAGAAAATGCAGGAGTGAACAGGGTACAAGGCGAGAGAGAGCAAGAGCTCTTTGTTAAGCTTGGATTATATTATCTCCGGCTTGGGAAGGACCAGAGGCCTTTTCAAAATAACCAGTCAATTTCCCAATCTTCGCAGGCTTCTGACCAATCCATTTCCTAGATCTCCTGGGTTTCTGTGTCCCTTAACCAATACCATCCTTTCCTCAGGCTAGCCTCCTCCCCCTAACTCTTGCCATCTTAGTTCCTACTGCACATGCCTCGGAGTGGAAGCACCTGCCCTCCACCATCTTGGCTTTCACTGGGCATGCATCTAGCAGAGGAATTTTCCCTTTATTGTTCTATCCCTCCATCTCCCAAGAATGGACCAGTGGTTACTTGGGGAGTGTGTGAAGCTGTAGTTTCCTCGTAAAGCAGGCCCAATATTGGACTCAGCTTCGCAGTTTAGTAGGCTTCTTAATATCTGATGCCCTTTCCTCTCTTCCTTTATTAATATCTAGCTACAATGATAATGGTAATAATCCCTTTATGATTGTTAGTTCTATGTGTCTAGGAGGTACCCAGACATTTGGTTAAACATAGTCTGGGTGTGGCCTGGCCAGTGTGGCTCAGTAGTTGAGCATAGACCTTTGAATCAGGAGGTCACGGTTTGATTTCTGTCAGGTCACATTCCCAGGTGCCAGGTGGGGGCTCCATCCCCAGTGTGGGGGTGTGCAGGAGGCAGCCAATCAATGATTCTCTCTCATCATTGATGTTTCTCTCTCTCTCTCCCTCTCCCTTCCTCTCTGTAATCAATAAAAGTACATTTAAGAAAACCACAAAACACATCGTCTGAGTGTGTCTGTGAGGGTGTTTTTTGGATGAGATTAACATTTGACTCTGCAGATTGAATAAAGCAGATGGCCCTCCCCAGTGTGGGTGGGCCTCATCCAATCAGTTAAGGCCTGGATAGAACTAAAAGCCAGACCCTGCTGCAAGTAAGGCTCCTCCTCAGGACTACTAACTGCGTGGAGACACAGGTCCTCCTGCCTTCCGGCTGGTGCCTACAGCTTTGGCTCTCTGAGTCTCCCACTTGCCGATTGCAGGTCCTGGGACTTCTCTGTCTCCATGATCACATGGGCCAACTCCTTATAAATCTCTTTCTACGTGTACATACACACACACACACACACACACACACACACACAGAGTTTCTGCTGGCTCTGTTTTTCTGGAGGACCCTAACACATCTTTTAGGAAGCTGTTTGACTCTAGCAAACAGAAGATCCTTTTCTCATTTTTTTCCTTTTATTCTTTTTAAAATGACCCTTCTCTTAACATTGTGGAATAAAGCATAAATAAATGGTCATGCTTCACATACATGATCCGAGTCAAACTTTCAAATCATTACTGTTCTGTAAGAAACTTTCAAGGAACATTCTAAAATTCTTGAATCCTTTCCTGACTTCAGATAAGTGAATTTTACTGAAATTTGACTTGAGAAGGACATTAGCCTGGAAATGGGCAGCCCTCTCATGAGCTATTGATGGACTTGTTGAAGAAACACCATTGCTTTGAGGTCAAGGGTGGAGTGGTCCAAGTAGACAGATGCATAGGGCCTGGTGAGAAAGAAGCACTATTGAGGGAATCTTAATTTATCCCTTATTCTGGGTTTTGCTCCAGGGGGGAAGCAGTTTAATTCAGCATAATCTGCAGTGAAAACTCAGTGGTGCCACTAAGTTGGGCCTTGGCTGATTTAAAAATAGAAAAATTGTTAAACCTAAGATTGGGGGTGGTCTTGTGCAGGGTAGGCTGTACTTCTCAGGTGCTGAGGGGGTGGAGAGACACCATCAGGCTCTTGCGCCTGAGGGAATAGAGAAATAGGAGGTCCTAGCAGCTACTGCAGGGGGAAAACTATGCCTAACTGACTTGAATATTATGAATCTGTATTCCTGTGACTTTTCATTTGCACACAATTCTACTCCAAGATGCTGTGCCACTCTAGCTCAGTAGTTTGTGGCTTTTTATTTACTGACCTGTTGTGCCAGAAAGGACTGGGTGGGAGTCAGGCAGGGAAAGCCACGCCCACAGCTGGAGGATGGACTACAGACTTGGAGGGCCCCCTGGCTTCCCAGACTTCGGATACACATTTTCAGAGCTGTGTCCCAATGGCTTCTGAGGATCATTCTAGGTTATATTTGCCAAGAGGTGCCTTCGCTTTGGGTTTTTAAAGAGAAGGGCATTAGGAGAAGGGAGTTGTCCCTTCTGAACAGGAGATTTCCTGGTCTTTGGGGCACAGTGAGGGGAGCAGAGTTTCCTTAGAAACTGGGCTCCCCTGTTTCATGTTGGGGTTAATATGGAAATACCGGGAGATCCCACCAGTAGATGCTGGATGGGCGCTGCCTGCAGTCGGGAGCTTTGTTTCACGCCCCCCTCGAGGTTTCCATCTCCTTGTGACTGAGAACGCACTTTGGGACCATGCTTGTCTACTCAGAGGAGAAGCCATGTAGGAAGCAGAGGGTTTGCTTGGGCGCCTCCTGGAGTGCTTCGGGGTCCCCAGGCTCATGAGGGCATCTGAGCAAGGAGCAGGGCGGGACCCAGGGCAGGGTGATCAGTGACAGCCACCAGTGCCCTCGGCTAGTGTTACTCCCTGACAGGCCCGTCACACCTCTGTGCCTTGCCCTGGTTAGTGGAGGCTGGGGGTTACGTGTAGAACAAGAGAATAGCATTCTAAAAGGAGACGGGGAAAGGGAACTAAGGACCTAGGCTTCCCAGAGCTCTTCTGAGAGCAGGGAGCACCTTGGCCTTCCTTGTGCATCTTGATCCACACTCTCCAGGCACTGGGTCTGCCCCTCCAGACTGGCTGTTCCCCGCTCACAGACTCACAGTGTGTTTGGGGATAAAGGAACTTCTGAGATCATATAAACTAATGTTTGTTTTCTGATATGAGAGTCTTTGAACAATTATGTCTTGCAACATGTTGATAACTGTTATGCCAAGCAAAAGTGTGTGTGGGGCGGGGGAGGTAATGTTTAATTTGGAAAAGGCTGAGATAAAAAAGTTAAAGAGATGGTTTACTGAAAGATAATTTACAGCTTTTAATTTACTATCATAGCGTTCAGTGTTTTTAAAGCATGTTTGTTCAAAACCTTCAATAAAAAAGACACACACACACCCACATACACAACTTAAAGTTTCATGAGACGATATTTACACTTACTATATGTAATGGCCTCTGATATCTTTTATTCTAATTTATTTCTATTTGATTTTGTTTTTCCTCGCCGAGGATATGTCTTTTGTTGATTTTACGGTAGAGACAGAGGAAAGGAGAGAGAGAGAAACATTTGATTGCTTGCCTCCCACACGTGCCTTCACATTTTGATAAAAAGTTATATTGGCCCCATAAAGCTAGTTAGAGCTAATGCACTATGAAATTCATTTATTAGATTCATAATTTTAAGTTTCCTTTCCCCAGTTCAAGAATTTTTTGATATGTTTATATAAGTTGCATTCTCTGCTGAAATTTTTCATTCTGTCATCCATTTTCTTGAACATATTAATTACAGCTATTTAAAGTCCATTTGTAAAACAGATACGATTCTGTATCATCTGTGACTCTTTTCTACTATCTCATTTCCTTTTGTTTTTGTCTTTTAACATATCTGGTAATTTTCCTGTTTAATACTAGACTTTGTGTATAAGCAATTAGAGAGGCTCTGAATGATGTTATCTTTCTGCAGAGTAGGTCATCGTACTCCTTGGCAGCCAACAAGAATAGAAATAGATCACATCAATCTAATCAGAGAATGAGTTCACAAAAGGCAAGATTTGCGAATGCAAAGCTACTTCCTGGGTCTTTCCCACGCTGAGGAGCTAGCCCTCCAAAGGTGCTGACTGAGACCTAGAGCATAATAAATGCTCCCCCCCCCCATTTATTAAATGAATGAATAAGTGAAAGAATGCTGGGAATAAAGGTAAAGTGTAACCATAATGGATAATTCAGAAAAATAAATATTTCCCAATATAAGTAGATTCAAGGAAAAGGGAGATGGAAGTTAAAAAAAATGACAAATGTTTCTGGACTGTGTGGTACGAGCAGGATCAGACACTGGGAGCAGGCTTGAGGTATTTGTTGTTGTTGTTTTTAATATATTTTCACTTATTTCAGGGAGGAAGGGAGAGAGAGAGATAGAAACATCAATGATGAGAGAGAATCATTGATCAGCTGCCTCCTACATGCCTCCTACTGGGGATTGAGCCTGCAACCTGGGCAGGTGCCCTTGACCGGAATCGAATCCAGGACCCTTCAGTAGCAATCTGACACTCTATCCACTGAGCCAAGCTAGCCAGGGCAGGCTTGAAGTATTTGTAATGGAGACCCATAGAGGGAGCAGGTAGGGCAGATTATGAGTTCTACTTTAAGTTAGGAAACATTGGGTCATTTAAGACAACTCTAGTGCAGACTTATGGTAGACAAGTAAAAATATGGTATATGGGTTGAGAGATCTAGGCTGGAGGAGGGAAGAATATGAAAGCTACGCATTAGCCCACAGGTAACAGAATTTGCAAATTTCATAAAATTATATATGTTTGGGGTGGCTAAATATCTAGCAAAAGATATTTAGACCAAATGAGAACAAGAATTAGAACTTAAAAGTTCTGCCTCTAGGTCTGACTTAAGTTTTCTCCGAAGTTCAAAGGGACTTTGAATGAACAAGTAGAAGATATTTGTTCATTTTTCTGGTAGGACACTCTCAAGGGGCTATCCTTCCTAATTAGATTCTTTCTAATCCTGAACTACTAAGCAAAGTAATAGAGAACATATTATTTTATAAAAGAAATAAGCTTGATGGGTTCTTTAATACTCCCTAATAAGCTTCTGGCTATTCTTATGGTCTTGCATTGGTTAATCTACAATCCTGATCAGTGAAATTATTCTTGCATTTGTCTTACTGCATATATATATATATATATATATATATATATATATATATATATATGAATAAAATACATAGTTCAGTCCCAGAGTAAGCAAGTATATAGTCTGAGGACCATTCTGTTTAGAAAATTACTAAACCACACAGATCTCTTTAGAATCCATCATTTTCTATTGTGGGTCAGTACATATTTCTTGGGAGAAATATTCTAGATAATCTCAGTGATAGCTCAGGACTACCTTTTTGGGTGATGCTAGAGCAGGATCCCCAGTATTTGTGGTTTCCACTGAGCCTCCAGCATGAATTATGGCATATGATCCAGGAGCCCTTTCATATCCTAGAGTCTGTGATAGATGTTTCTAGTAGTCATGAAAATATTGAACAAACATCAAGGAAAGATGTTTTACAACCTGAAGCTAATGCAGAGGGTCATTAACATTGTTATTAGAGACAGTACAAATGATTTAGCCAAGACCTTTGACAAGGGTATACACCTATCTGTGAATAACAGGTGTCTGTTTATTACTCATGTTATTAATTAGAAGAAGAATGAGGATGGGAGGGAGTGCTAAAGAGTGTCTAAATGGAGAGACCGTGAGTTAAGAGATTGCAATGACTCAGTCCTAGATGGGATATTTAGCTGCCCAGTTCAGATAGTGGGCACAGGTACAACAAGAGACTAGCCTCAGGTCTCCTGTTACTCTACCTCCAAACTTGAATTGCATCTTTCCCAGAATTCTACTTATTGTAAACTCTAGGAACAACTTACTTTATTTCTACTATTGTGACACAAGCTTACGACTATTTTGGGTGCCTGATGAAAGTCTATGCTTTTCTGTTTCTTACTAGCACTATTACTGAGTTCTTTCTGGTCATACTGAGATAGTGTAACTGTTACAGGAATCACTTGAGTCTCAGGTTGAATCTTGCTTTGGTAAAGTGAGTACAAAATGCTGGGTGATTACCAGGAAGTAATTTTTTAAAGTAAAATAGTACTTATTTAGAAACTATAAAGTTAACCAATTTACCCTAATCAACAGCTTCAGGAACAAATCAAACAATACCAGAACGTTTGACAAATGAACAAGAAGAAAACACACACAATAACCATGCAATGCCTTTCTTAATTAACATGTAACCCATTGACCCTCTTTGGAGCCTGTTCACAGCTAGGCTTTATAGAAAGCTGTGCACATACCATGTATGGAGCATGCATCCAGTTTTCATCGTCCTCCTGCTCCATCTCTTATTTATCTCACTCAGAGTTGGGAGGTTGAGTCAGTGTCCCTGTCTCTTTTTCTTGTTGATTATAGTTTCTTCGTTCTTAAACCCGTCTTCCCACTTCTCTGTGGTTGGATGATTAGAAATATCAATAATAACCTTCATGTTTACTATAGGAACTTTTTGAATTTTTATTGTGATATGTCAGATGTATTTCCAACAGCTTTAAATGCATTATCTAATGTAATACCCGTGAGAGTTCAGTTCAGCTTTTCTAGATGAAGATAAGAACTGGCTGTCCCCACAGTGAGCGAATGGCACAGCTGGGGTTGAGGCACAGCTAGTCTTTTCTCGGAATTTCCTGTAGTTAAACCCTCATACTTCGATGCACCTGCAAATCACCAGGGAACTCTGTTACAGTGCACACTCTGATTCTGGGGGGTGGGGTGGGGCTAAAACTCTGCATTTTTATCAAGTTTCCTGAAGGAGATGTAGCTGGTCTTGGATCAACTGTGAGTGGCTAAGGCCAAGACTGAATTCTTCCTTCCTTGAGAAAGGGGTGTGTGTGGGGGAGGGGGGAGGTGGAGGATGTTGAGGGTGAGAAAATTTGCCTCACACCCTCTAAATTTTGCAAGTGTCTCCTCCACTCTATCCCGTTGCATTATTTGAATCCCAAGGACAAATAAATTCGCCTTTTTCCCCTATTTCCTGTGCCTCCATTTCAACAGATGGCCCCTGTGGACAACCACAGAAGGGTTTTCTCTGTTGTAGAGGGTCTGGTGCAGGCCACTGCCCCTCTGTTTTTTAGCAAACACCCCTGGATGATGAGTTGCTATTGGGTAAGAGCAAAACTTTTGATCTTCTTAGAAAGTCATTCCATTGTTTGCTTCAAAAATGTCCTGAGGCTGCCAGTTTCCCTAGTTGAGGCTTTAAACATATGATGGCCATTTATCTATTTTCAGTCCTTTCAAATTCCTTCTCATTCTTGTGATTTGGGACAGGGGAAGAGGGCAGCACCTGAATGGCCGGCACTTGCCATTCATTATCCAATACATCTCTATTAAGTCAAAGAATTTTCCCCCCAATTGTTTCTCTCCTTCTAGGGATAAAAACCCTTTCACCCATTATGCTTCTGATCATTTTGCTGCCCTTTTCTGAAACTTCACTTTGTTGGCTCTGCTTTCTTTGAGGCAAAGATGATCAAAGCAGCTCCAAGCATGACAGCAATTTTTACAATAAATAGCATTTTCTGGGTTATTTTTCATTCCCATTTTAATGCAGCTCACTCACCTTGCTTGTTCTTTAAACTGTCCCTGTGCATTTTCCGTGGCTTTATATCAAACAAAAAAGTCACTTCAGATTATATCAGAGTGCTTGCCCCATCAAAATTCACCTTAATGTTGAGGTTGGAGAGATTCAGTAAATTGTGTTTTCCACAATGGTTTTTGTTCTCTTTTCCTACCCCCCACCCCCGAGTTTTTTGAGAGCAGAGTGGTCTTCCTTGGCCAGAAGTAAATTTGAGATTTGAGAATTTAGGAGTTTTTCAAACCTACATCAAATTATATCCATTTCCATTGATAACAGTGTTCCCCACAGCCTGTTAATTCTCACTTTCTGCATCTCCCCAACAAATAATCAGTCATCTATTGGTTGCGTTTATTTCTGCTTTCCCAACTCCACCTTGTTCTTGTTGTAACTACTTGAATAATCGCCATTTCGGGAGCAATTCCTATCAATGGCTAACATTTACTTATGTGCAAGGCACATTTTAAGAATATCAAACGTTAACTCATTAGACCCTCTGTAGAACACTGTAGGTAGGTACAGTCATTATTCTATTTTACAGATGAGAAAATCAAGGCACAGAGAGACCCAGTGACTTGGCCATGGTCACACAGCGAGTGAGCAGAGGAGGCACTCTGGATCTGGAGCTTGAACTTTTCCACACACTTCCTCCTTCCTGTGTAATAGGCAATGCATTCAATGCTTTGTAGACATCACCTTATTTCAGTAGTAGCATGCCTCTTTTGAAGAACTCCATGTTTCCATTCCTTATTCAAAACCAACTGTATCAACAGTCTTTTAGGAAGACCTTGCTGATTAAAATGAAGGAGCAAGCAGAGCTCAGCGATTCTAGCTACAAACCATAAGGTTAATGGCATGTTCATCACATGTGGGGTTTACGGGTTTACATTTTCAAGTTTCTATACTGACACTGGGCCTCTTGAGGGCAGGGCTGTTTGTCTGTGAATCGGATCTGTCATGCTCCCTGAGGAAGGTTTGGGCAGTATTCTCTCAACGGTTCAGGAACTGACTCAAAGCCACATAGAATCTGAGGGGCGATGAGTTTGGGAGGTTGGTTGTGGGAACTCAAAATGAGCTCCATCCTCATGGCCAGTCCTCTGGCAGACTGTTCAGCATCGAGTTCTTTCTCTTTTCTCTACACTTTGGGAAATCCTTTCCTAGCGTGTGCCTGGTAAATTCTGCAGCTCGCGCTGGCCAAACATTGCTTTTCTTAGAGAGGAGAGAGCCCAACTCTGGTCTCCATGTGACAGTTGATTGGGCAGAGCTGAGGGTAGAGCTCGCTCCTCTCCCACCTCCAAATTCATTTTATGCCTATAATTCAGTACATTGTCACCACAAGGATGAAGAGATTCCCATTGGTCCAGCCAAGAAATCAATTCTATTGACTTTGCCTCCTGTGACTTAGTACCCTGGCCCTCACAGTCTCTTCTTTCTACAGTGGGGCCTTGACTTACGAGTGTCCCAACTAACGAGTTTTTCGAGATGCGAGCCATCTCTCGGCCGAATTTTTGCTTTGAGTTGTGAGCTAAAATCGGGTTACGAGGCAGCTTCAGATACCCCACCACTAGTTGGCGAAGCGAATGTCACAGTGAACACCACAACATCAGCCCAGCATCATGTGTCTCACTCGTTCACTTTAAGATTTGACATACGAGTAATTTGAGTTACGAGCTCCGTCACGGAACGAATTAAACTCGTAAGTCAAAGCCCCACTGTATTCTGAAACTCTTGTAGGTGACAAGGAAGGATGCCAGACCCCAATAACCCACGTCAAATCCCTGGTGGGTGTGGAGCTAGTAGAGACATCTCAGCTTACTCTGTCACACCCCAACAGGCCCCTTAGTGTTTAGGTGGAAACATACCTAAATTGTAAGGTTGTCAGTTAATGAGATTTGACAGTTAAAATGCCAAACACAATGCAAAAATATAGTAATCATCTCAATAAGTGTTGAGTTCTGCTCTTCATTGTTTCTTTAGTTTTCTATCCTGTTTCTTTTTCATCTTTACACTAAACTCTGAGTCCAGAGAGTGCACACTATTATGCTATTGTATAGAAAGCAAAACTAAGGCGGAGAAGGACTTGCCTACACTAACAGCTGCAGCCACAGGCCCAGCACCTGGTCAGTATCCGTTGATTCTGAGCAGCCTTTATTCTCAGTGAGGTATATTCACTCTCCCTGGTGGAGGGTTGGGTTCTAGGATTCCAAATGCTAGTACAGAATCGTGTCAATAAATATTTAAAGTAAAGTAGCAATGATAATGATGGTACGTGCATCTGGGCAGTACATTTGTTTACTGGCCATGCTGTATATAAAGTGTGCTTACTGATCATCGTCTTCCAAACGCACATCAGCTGAGTGCCAGTGGCACAGCAGAAAATGGAATCACTAGGAACTCTTTCAGTTACACTACAGGTTTATTTTATGTTTTATTATAACAAAGATGTGACAGAAGACAGTGGTTTCTGTTGGTTCAGCAGCTCAGTGATGTGAGGGCTCAAGCCAGCACGTCTGCAATTCTATTTATCTCCTCGTGCTCATAAAATGGCTGCAGCATCGCCAAGAAACGAGTCCTGCATTCCAGGTAGGAAACACAGAGCAGCACTGGGCACTTCCCTTCTCAGGAGGAAACCCCTCCTCACGTACACCTCACTGACTAAACTGAGATCAATGGCCACCCCTGGATTAGGAGCGGCCTCATGTTTCCTAAAATCCAAGGATCTCCTCTGATTCCTAAGCAAATGTGGGCTGAGCTTCTGCCTGTTAGCAAGGAGAACTGGCTTCCAGAAGGGCAGTAACAGTGTCTGACACACAAGGACTAGTTAGGCTAGTTGTGAAATGAATAAGTGTCAGGTTCTTTTCTCCCAGTTCCTAATGGAGGCACGTTGTCAAAATCTTTGCTCCTCCGCTTTCTTACCTGTAAATTAGATATAGTAACAGTCTATTCTATCCTAAGGATGAAGCAGGGAAATATACACGTGCAGAGACATTTTGAAGATTATTAAGTGCTGTGAAAAAGCAAGTTATTATGTTTAGGGTATTTTTTTTCATTTGGGGGGATATTAGAGAAGCATAAAACTGTCTCTTCCCTAATGGAAGTCATAACTGGGTAGGAAACCCAAGCTATTCAGATGCAAAATTTGAAATCATGTAAGGTTTAACTACCAGCTCAAGACAATCGCAAAGTTATTGCAAGTAGTATAAAGAGACAGTAAAATGTAATGGTTAAGGCTATGGGATTTGTAGGTGCACACACCTGTGTTGAAGTCCCAGTTCCAGCTAATGGCGGTTGTTTGATCCTGGGCAATGATTCACTGTTCATTGGAGTCTCACTTTTCTCATCTGTAAAACCTGTAAAACAGAGAAAAGAGTCCGTCCTCGCAATGCTTTCCTAAGTGTTCAATCACATGAAATAATATCAACAAAATACTTCGCATGGAGGCATAGGAGGTGAACTCAATAACTGTTAACTAACCAATAGTTAAGGAATCTGCTAGAAAGGTCTCTTCCTCCAACCCATCCTCCATTCCTCCTGGAACCAGATGCCCCCGTGTCCCTGGGAAATGAAGGCCTTTAACATATTGGAAAGGTCCTGAAAGTTCTCAGCCCTGACACAATCCCCCGAAGCTGCAGATTAACCTTTTTCCCAGGATGGTTATTGGCAATTTACCCTCAGTCTTTACTTCTTGTCTCTTAACTGCTTTTGGATTTGCGATGAGACTGAGCTTCCAGCCCTGAGGTTGCAAATGAACTCATTCCTCTCTTTGCCGGAATCTGGCCTCTTGTTACACTGAGTGAAAATGACTGAAACCCGATTTTCCCCTGGCCTGGAGGGGAAGAGGCAATGAGAGATGACAACATGTGAGGAGATCTAGCAGGAAAAGGGAGACCCCGCACGAATGCTCCCCTCTATCTTGTGTGCAGCTCCAGTTTTACCCCATGAATACCGTTCAGAACTTTAGAAGAAGAGGAAGAAGGAGGTCAAACTGCTTCGTGGATTTGGGGCATCATTTTTTCTATCCTTTTTTAAAAGTTTTTATTTTATTATATTGATTTTTAGAAAGAGAGGAAGGAAGAAAAAGAGAAATATCTGCCTTCTGCATGC
Organism: Myotis daubentonii; assembly: GCF_963259705.1. Classification (NCBI taxonomy): domain Eukaryota; kingdom Metazoa; phylum Chordata; class Mammalia; order Chiroptera; family Vespertilionidae; genus Myotis; species Myotis daubentonii. The sequence continues at coordinate 19,666,879 of NC_081858.1, forward strand.
TCCTTACCGGAGATCAAACCCGCAACCCCGGGCATATTCCCTGACCTGGAATCGAAGGCACATTGGAGGCACATCTAGGATGATGCCCAACCAACTGAGCCACCCCAGCCAGGGCAATTCTTTCTGTCTTTAAAAAAAAAAGTATTTAACATGTGAAGGCTGTTATGTGGAGACTAGTTGGGGGCTGTTTTGGTTTGTCAGGAATATAAACAAGGATTGAACCGCCACAGTAACATCCTATAATTTACATTCAATTGCAGGAGGGCTGGACGCAGGGAAGAGATTTTAACCCTTGACGGGTTAGAGAGAAGGCTGTGCAGACCTTTTCTGCTGTGAAACTGGAAAGAAGTTTTAGGTGATATCTGTTGCTGTCATTCTCGGCATCCCATGCCTGCAGCCACCGCACTTCCTAACCTTAGTGCATCTGCCCTCCCTACCTCCCGAGCCACACTGGCCAGATGGGCAAGAGGACAGCCCCTCAGATGTGTTGGATGGTGGGGTCTGCAGAAACCTGTGGCGAGGGCTTGGAATGGGCCAGTAGCCCTCAGAGGCTCATCATGATGCAACCCCCTCTCCCTGGTCCCCAAAACTTGTCTATACAATTAAACTTTGGAGGATTGGATTTCCTGGCTTCCCTCTTGACCAGTGGTTCTCAACCTTGGCTGCACATTAGAATCACCTGGGAATCTTTTTAAAATCCTGATTTCTGGGCCTCATCCTCCGGAAATTCTGTTTCTTTGTTATGGGGTGGGGCCACAACATTAGTAACAAAGAAACAGAAGTTCCGGAGGATGAGGCCCAGAAATCAGGATTTTAAAAAGATTCCCAGGTGATTCTAATGTGCAGCCAAGGTTGAGAACCACTGCTCTTGACGCTATTCTTTGCTGAGCCATCATCTATTTAACTGTTTGCACCTGCTCTTTCCCACCGATCCCCTCCAGCAAAGGCTGAAAACAACCTCAGCGCCTCAGCATCAAGCTCAAGCCCACTGCAGTGGGTGGTCACCTCTGCCCAGAAAGCTCAGGCGCTGCCAGCCACACACCAACCTGAGCCTTAATAAGACCCTTGGATAAGGCTGCTGACCTGCCAGCTGCTCTTCTCAGGGGCCAGTCCCAGAATCATAGTAGCTGCTTCTGCTCAGTCTCCCTTCCGTTGGCCTTTTCCCCCAAAGTTTGCTTTGTGACCAATCCACCTGAAACATGAATATCTTTCTCTTTAGTTTTTTTAAAGAATATATTTTATTGATTTTACAGAGTGGAAGGGAGAAGGATAGAGAGTTAGAAACATGGATGCGAGAGAAACATCGATCAGCTGCCTCCTGCATGCCCCCTACTGGGAGTCGAGCCCACAACCGAGGTACATGCCCTTGACCATAATCCAATCCAGGACCCCTCAGTCCACGGGCCGACACTCTATCCACTGAGCCAAACAGGTTAGGGCAATAAGATCTTTGTCTACATGAACTTTCAGACACCATCTAGATCAGCTTCCCACACTGGGACACCAAACCCCTGAAGGTGCGCAGTAGTGGCCTCGTACACAGCTGATGGAGTAGACCAGGGGTGGGCAAACTTTTTAACTCGAGGGCCACAATGGGTTCTTAAACTGGACCGGAGGGCCGGAACAAAAGCATGGATGGAGTGTTTGTGTGAACTAATATAAATTCAAAGTAAGCCCTGACCGGTTTGGCTCAGTGGATAGAACGTCGGCCTGCGGACTGAAGGGCCCCAGGTTTGATTCCGGTCAAGGGCATGTACCTTGGTTGCGGGCACATCCCCAGTAGGGGGTGTGCAGGAGGCAGCTGATCGATGTTTCTCTCTCATCGATGTTTCTGACTATCTCTCTCCCTTCCTCTCTGTAAAAAAATCAATAAAATATATTTTAAAAAAATAAATAAATTCAAAGTAAACATCATTACATAAAATGGTACGGTCTTTTTTTTTTTTTAGTTTTATTCATTTCAAACAGGCTGGATCTGGCCCGCGGGCCGTAGTTTGCCCACGGCTGGAGTAGACCTATAAGGCTTCAGATCCTGACTCTGCCACATACTGTGTCACGGGGCACTTCCTTCTCGGAGCACCCAGCTCATCTGCAGAGGGCGATAATAAAACCTCACAATGAGGTCACTGGAGTAACACACCCAGTACCATGCCTGGCACATGGCAAGTGACAATAAGTACCCATAATACTGTGATAATGATTCAGGGAGGTATACCTCTATTTTTATAAAATCTTGTGCCTTCAAGTAGTGATACTTGACTGCAATTTGGAGCATAGTTTAAGATATGAAGACTAACATGGATGCACTGTGAAGCAAAAGTAGGATACAACTTTCACATAATTTTTTAAGATAAAACAGGTGACTTCCAAAAACTTCCGCGCTTGTTGTGAGCTGCCTCGGGCCCCCCTCTGACAGCCTGGGGGTAGGAGCTCTTTTCTCTGCTGTTTGAAGTATTTCAAAGCCTTGAGTAATAAACAATAAAGCTGAAGTCTGAAAGGGAAGGATACAGGAGACATATCTGCGGGGAGCGATCAATGTGCCAGCCAAGGATAGTTAATAAGGAGATTTAGATTGTTCTGGGCCCTATTCGCAATACATCTGCATTTCCCGCATCAGCTGGGTCCACCCCTGCCTACTCAACAAATGCTCCCAGCACGGTCCTGGAGAAAACACTGATCGAGCTGTAATCTGGAGTGGAGGCCAATTTGGAGGCGTTGTGGGTGAGATAATTTTCTGAAACTCTTTGCACCGCAGTTTTCTCATCTGGAAAATGGGTTTATAATTCTGACCTCAGAGAGCTAGCTGTAGGGGAACTAGAGCTTGCCACCAAGTTAGTATTTTTCCCAGCCTTTCCCAGCATCACTCTTCCTGCCACCCTGGCCCCAGCCACCTCTACCTCTGACCCGGGACACTGCTCCCTCTTTCTGTGGTCCCTGCTCTGCAGCCCCTGCCCCCGTAGAGCAGCCAGAATGGTCTTTGAAGAAATAGATTCCACCTGGAACACTGGGTGAAAGGAGCGAGAAGGCGGGCAAGTCAGTGATGGCGGAGCTCCCACCGCACACCTGATACCAATTTGGTGGACTCCATCCCCACCTCTGTATGGGTCTGGTCTTGGAGGGATCCATGGCAGTGACTGACAGTCTTCCCTTCTGCCCACAAACCTGCAGGGGAGCCCAGCCTCATCCGTGCCTTGTTCTTACTACACACGACTTGACTGGGAGAATCACATTAAAGCCAAGCGTGAGATTTGCATACCGGCGTTGGGTGAGGAACCGTCTCCCTAAGCAGGAAACCGCACAGCCCATAGTTGCTGTAGGTATCCAAGGTGTCAGGCCTCTGCTACCCAGCGAGGCTGCAAACCAGCCTTTTCATCATAAAGGAATGAGCTGCCAATGATTTTCATAGCTTGATTAACGCTCTTCGGAGCAATCTCCATTGGGTGTAGAAGTGGAGCCCTAGGAAGATGGATGTTTCCTATTACTTGATGTAATGACTGTGAGGCCGGTAATGAAACCTTTACAGCCTGAGTTTACAGGGGAAAAACCAACAAACACAGATCAATACCTGAGTTATAGTTCCAATGCATTGATAAATGGGTGACAGGCTGCGGGCTGGCCTCATATTAGGGAAGGAGAGCAGGGAAGAGGGGTTTGCCATATTGAGGGGAGAACTGGAGACAAGAAGAAAACGAAGAAAAAGGACAGAACTACAGTTTTGGACTAATGGGCCCCCAGGGCACGCTCACAAGGTCCTGGAATCTGGGAGTGGACTTGAAAGCAGGGAGACGCACAGCCCCGTTCTGTTGCCTCCAGAAAAGAGGACATGAAGGAACCAGCCGGAGGCGACCCCATTTGATTGTTGCACTCATCATGAAAATGAACAGCCCCTTGCACCCCCATTTCCCCCTCCGCTAATTAAAACCTTGTCCCCGCTGTATCTGTTCCTAGTTCTCATTAGGATTTTCCTGTGGCGACACAGGCATCCTTCTGGTCCCATGTCCTAGGATCAGATCCCTGGCTCCACGTTGGCCTCTGTTCTTCAGAAGCAACCCTCCGGCAAGGTGACACCAGCTTCTGGCCGGGCAGCCAAGAAAGTCTCAGCTCTGACCGTGGCCCATTCATCTTCGCAGACAGTGTTCCCGGGCACGCCGTGAGGCGCAGGGTGGAAGCGCGCCCTGGATGGGGGTGACAGTGGGACGACAGCCCTCATTTTATTGTTTCTCAGAGTTATTAAAGGAAGAGATAATAACTGTCATTATTATAAATGTAATAGGCCCCCACTATTTACATCGCCTGGGATAGCCCGTCGCCGTAAACACTGGGGAAGCAATTACCAGCCAACAGACCATATTGATCTGTGTTTGTTTTCTTCCTCCGCGGAGACCGCCACCTGCTCTGAACCCTGGTTCATGGAGGTGTTACCCCTATGTCTTCATTGAAAGACAAGTCATCGTTTGGGCCCGGCACCCCCCAAATCAGACCACAGACCATTGCACGGAGTCTGGGGGCCTATTGTATAAGATGTGCACTTCCCGAGTGGAAATCCCACAGGAGCACTGCGGATAGAGTCTGGGCATGGAGCGTCCGGGACCTGTGCTTCAAGTACAAGGTATGGCACCACGGCTCCCTCAGAGCAGAGCTGGGGGCGGATTCTCTGGGGAGAACATTTCCCAGTTCTGCTGAGTCAGGAGGGGCAGGTGATTCAGCAGAAGGCACTGTAAGTTTTTAAAATAACAGTTTACTCTGGAAGATGCAGTGGGACCAGGACCCATGGACACAATTGGGTGTCTAACTAGGGCAGGCAAGGGGACTGGTGACATGAGGCTCTGCCTCCTGATCACTGTTCACATCGGGCTATTTTATTTGTTTGAGGTCAATTGGCCAATGCTCGGTGCCCAGGCTGCTCCCTGAGCGTTAGCTGCTTCTGGCTCCGAGCTCCAGGGCCCTGCCGTGGTCAGTGCCTGTCTCTGAACCCAAGGCTCCTCTTTTGCTTCCTGTGATGTTGGTGCAGATTGCACACACATGCTCACTCCCCCATGACGTTAGTGTGGATTGCACACACGTGACCGCTCCCCCATGATGTTGGTGTGGAGTGCAGACACATGCCCTCTGCCCCATGATGTTGGTATGGAGTGCAAACACGTGCCTTCTCCCCCGTAATGATAGTGTGGAGTGCACACATGTGCCCGCTCCCCCGTGATGTTGGTATGGAGTGCAAATGCGTGCCCGCTCCCCCGTGACGTTAGTGCGGAGTACAAACACGTGCCCACTCCCCCGTGACGTTAGTGCGGAGTGCAAACACGTGCCCGCTCCCCCGTGATGTTAGTGCAGAGTGCAAACATGTGCTCACTCCCCCGTGATGTTAGTGTGGAGTGCAAACACGTGCCCGATTCCCAGTGATGTTAGTGCAGAGTGTAAACATGTGCTCACTCCCCCGTGATGTTAGTGTGGAGTGGAAACACGTGCTCACTCCCCCGTGATGTTAGTGTGGAGTGCAAACACGTGCCCGCTCCCCAGTGATGTTAGTGTGGAGTGGAAACACGTGCCCGCTCCCCCATGATGTTAGTGTGGAGTGCAAACACGTGCCCGCTCCCCAGTGATGTTAGTGTGGAGTGGAAACACGTGCCCGCTCCCCCCTGATGTTAGTGTGGAGTGCAAACACATGCCCGCTCTCCAGTGATGTTAGTGTGGAGTGGAAACACGTGCCCGCTCCCCCCTGATGTTAGTGTGGAGTGCAAACACGTGCCCGCTCCCCAGTGATGTTAGTGTGGAGTGGAAACACGTGCCCGCTCCCCCATGATGTTAGTGTGGAGTGCAAACACGTGCCCGCTCCCCCATGATGTTAGTGTGGCGTGCACACACATGCCTATAGCAGAGGAACCATCTCCCTAAGCAGGAAACTGCACAGCCCATAGTTGCTGTAGGTATCTGGACTGTACCAGATGCCTCCTTGTATGCCATTATATCACACCTTACAATCGTCCCCTGAGTTAAGTATAATTAGTTCCATTTAACAGATGAAGAAACTGAAGTGCAGGGAAAATAAGGAACTTGCCCAGGGTTATTGAAAATGGAGCTGGGACTCAAGAATCCTGGCTCTGCTTCCAAAGCCCTCGGCCTTTCCTTCTCACCAGGCTGCCTCCCAGGAGACTGACAGTTAATCAGGAAAGCGTCCAGACTGCACAAGTAGTAGAGTTCTTCCACGGCCCTGGGCATGGGACACGCGGCTGGGGAATCACATGGCACATGCCAGGGTGGCCACCGCCACCACCTCGCTGCGCAATAATGAGAAACACCTGCTGCAAAACAAAGCAAAGCAAAGACGGCCTCACTGTGGGCTGGGAATAGCTGCAACAAACAGCATCGTTCTGGCCAAAGCACACAGGCAGAACATGAAGGGACCACAAGGCGCAGCCAGGGCCTGGGCAGAGAAACCCAGGGGAGGGTGGCTCCTGAACACCTCCGGCCTTGGACCTGGTAAAGAAGAAAAATGAGCAAGGATCTGTTGAGCTTTTAATATGTGTCACACACAGCCCTCCAAGCTCCCTATGCTGTCCTTTATTTGCCACTAAAAGTAATCCTGTGAGATGGCTCTTACTCCCATTCTGCAGTGGGGAGTTAGAGACTGGAGTTGAGAGCTACGCAAAGGAAGGCAGAAGAAGTGGGCAAGGGCAGAGCCCAGAGGAACAAAGGGAGGGAGAGCTGTCACTAGGCAGGTGCTAATTCTTCCTGGAGGTACTGCCCATCTCCCCAACCCCATTTCGCCAAGACTGCTCAACCTTTGAGAGTCGGATAAATCATCACTTCTCTGACGCCTTCCCCACCTCCGCAGTTAGACCTTGTAATTGGAGGATCTGACATAATAAACCTAGCACATGGGCTGCACATTATGGATGGCAGACACATCAGTGACATTTAGACGAAAGGTCTAAGGCAGTGCTGCCCAACAGAACTCTGCAGCGGCAGAGGTGTGCGTCCTCCGTGCTGCCCACTGTAGCAGCCACTAGCCGCATGTAGCTATGGCCATTGTAATGGACAGCACAGGTCTGGAGCCCTGAACTTTCTCCACTTTCACCATTGCTGCCATCAGCCCATTCATTAACCATGAAGACCCCTGGGACAAAGAGACCCAGCTGATTCTATACTTGGGTGAATCCAGCCACACTCCCCAGAGCATGAAGTATCCTCTGGGAACTTTTGTTTTCATTAGGTATTGGTCCAGGATAGCCACCAGAATAGCAACACTGAGGAACCCTGAAGATGCTAGTGGTTTATTTGAATATTAAGCATGGGGCAAGGGATTGTGGGAAGCTGACAGTCCCTCAGGTGGTTCCGGGACACCGGACACAGCAGGGTCCTTCATTCTCTGACCGCTGTCCCTTCACTCCATCCCACCCCCATTTGGATCAGTTACATATTCCAGCAAGGAGAACTCTTTGTTCTCCTTTCTTTCCTATTCCAGCTCCCTTTTCCTCAGGAGCTGCAAAGGCACGTTTCCCTTCCAGCCTGGGCAACACAGATTCGCTAAATCAGGGAGCTGCCTGGAAAGGAATGCTTAGTGACTGATGGCCCCTGGTTGCTAGGCTGAGTGGCTGACTTCTGCACGGAGTGCTCAGGATTCTCCATGGAGTGGCTCAGAATGGAACAAATCATTTGGCTCAGAGTAATGGGTTTCTATGCTATTAGTCGAGGCAGCTCTGTATCACGAAAAAAAAAGCATTTTTACTGGTTGTCAGGAGCTCTCTAGACCTGTTTCTATCGCTGCCCGCCCATCTGAAGAGCTGAGGCCTCTCAGGGCCTAAGTTTCCTAATTGATAGAATAAGGTCCTTGGACCAGATCCCATGCTTTTCAAACTATATTCCTCAAAGGTCCTCATAGGAATGGTGGTGGGTGGGATGCTGGAATCCCACCTCTGCCTCCATTAGATTACCTATGCTTTTATCTCTTTTATTGGTGTACATCTCTGCATAAGAATTGGTTTGGAGAAAATATTTGGTGGCTAAAAATAATGCTTTGACTAGCTGATCCCTAAGGTGCCCCTTTAACTCTATAATTTTAAGGTAGCACCTGCTAATTGGATCTGATCATAAACCCAGGTCAGAGACTAACAGCTTGTGGTAAGGAGTCCTGAGGCTATATTTCAACTCATTTTAGCAATTTGCTCACTTATTTACATTTGACATTTGGGGTTAAATCTGTGGTTGTGGTTTTTTTTTTGTGTGTGTGTATGAGCATTTTTTAAAAAAATATATTTTATTGATTTTTTACAGAGAGGAAGGGAGAGGGATAGAGAGTTAGAAACATTGATGAGAGAAACATCAATCAGCCGCCTCCTGCACGCCCCCTACTGGGGATGTGCTCGCAACCAAGGTACATGCCCTTGACTGGAATTGAACTTGGGACCTTTCAGTCCGAAGGGCGACACTCTATCCACCGAGCCAAACCGGTTAGGGCAGTATGAGCATTTTTTTAAAAATGAAGCTGAAGAATTCTTTCGTTTAAAAAAATATATTTTATTGATTTTTTACAGAGAGGACGGGAGAGGGATAGAGAGTTAGAAACATCGATCAGCTGCCTTCTGTACACCTCCTACTGGGGATGTGCCTGCAACCAAGGTACATGCCTTTGACCGGAATCAAACCTGGGACCGTTCAGTCTGCAAGCCGATGCTCTATCCACTGAGCCAAACCGGTTAGGGCCAGCATTTTTTTTTTAAAGCTAATTCTCTGAGCTCTGGGGGACTGTAATGGGGGGATCTGTCTCTTGTCTCATTGCCCCTCTGGGATGGCTGTAGAAGGGTGGTCAGGTCTGTGAGGAAGACTGAGATTCTGCCTTTGCCCATTTCTGATGGAGAAATTCTTTGGGCAAAGAAATTTTTTGCCCATTTCTGATGCCTTTGCCCATTTCTTATGGGAGGGATTGCCACACAGGAAGTCAGAGTGACTTTAATGCACAGGTCACATGAGATTTTGTACCTCAGGCCCAATATAATGACGCGTGAAGCACTCACTTGCTCCAGAAGGTCAATGGGAAGGATAGACTCGATGTCTTTGCCATAAATACTCATCCTATGTGCTAAAACTTCAGTTCACCTCTGCTATTTGGGTCTGTGCTCTGGGAATCACACTGGAAAACCTGCTCTTGGAGAGAGAGCTAGAGAACTCATTGGTCCCCAATGGTGTTTTAGTTTTTATTTTCAATTCAAGTTTATTGAGGTATAATTGGTCTACAAGAAAACAGACTTGTTCAGTGTACAGTTGTACAATTTTGAGCAGCATATTCCTGTGTAAATACCCCCTCAGTTAAGATACAGAGCATTCCCACCACCCATCATTTACTCTCTTACCCACTATGTCGTATGGTTGGTAGGTCAGAGCAGCATTGTGGGTAAGAGTGAGTTGTGGGCTTTTGAAGATGCTCTATGTCTTGATTGGGTTTGGATATGCGAAATACATTTGTTAAATCCATGCAACTAAACAATATATGTCCAATTTACAGTTGAAAAAAATTGAAGCGTAGAAAGATTGCATACATTTTGCAATGCCACACCCTTCTTAAGTGGTTCACTCTAGAGCTGAACCAAGGACCACTGGGGATTGCAATCCCATGTTCCATGGACCATGCTATTCTGCCTCCCTTCATCAACATACTTACAGATGGAGGTAATGCAGGCCTGGAACTAGCAATCTGGTCTAACCTTCTCATTGTACACATGAGACCTTGAGAGGTAAGATGATTTATGCAGCAAGTCAGTGGTGATGTCCAGACCAGACCCCACACTCAGTATGTTCTCAGTCCAGTGAAGGCGCTAAGGGCAATGATGTTAGTACCTTCATACCAGTCGTATCCTATAGGACCCCCCCACACAAGCAGACGTCGGTGTGTCTTATTTTTTACACTGACGATCCTGTGCATGGGGAGTGTTTTTCTCAAGCAGAACCAGACGTACAAGTGAAGCATGAGGGGATCTGATTAAAGTACCGATTCTGATTTAGAAAGCCTTGCAAACCCCAAAACATTTTGGAAGAATTCAAAAACAAAATTAAGTAGATTTAATTTAGACATTTTCTTCATTTTCCTCTCCCCCTATAGATGAAACACACACACACACACACACACACACACACACACACACACAGAGGGATGCAAGACCATGCATGCACAGACACACATACCAGCTTTCGTTACAGATCTCCATGAGCTGCTGATAGCAACCTTAACTTGATCATCAAAAGCCTTGACTGTAAGACAAATTCCTGGACATGGATTGATTAGTCACGCCTACAAACCACAACTGAATGTGTGATCGGCTTACATTCTCTAGCTGGAATTAGACATCACAGGGTTGAGTATTTTGATTGACTTTGCATCTGGGTCAGTCCAAATTGCAGGTCTCAGGGAATGGTTATGCTGTGCTAAGAGGTTTGCATCTTGTGCTGCCAGAACTACTTTTGGCTAGTGATTGATTGATAGATCCAAAATCAGATCCAATTGCTCATCCTTTCTGCTCAGAAGGATTTTGGATTTATTGATCTCTGTCCAAGCTCATCTGGGGAGAACAAAGCTGCTACAATGGAGAGAGTGCCGCTTGGGGTCCTGCATTATGCTGCCTTTGTTTCTCCTGCCAACTCAGACCAAGGCTTTATCTGCAGCACTTTGGAAAGCAGGCGAGCATGATTCCCTGCCTCAGACAAACCTGATTCGCCGTTCCACTGCTCGTCCTTTGCTGGCATACTCATTTAGGCACATTGCAGGCGTACAGATGCGGGCTGACCCAGTTTGCTCTACTAGTACATGTGTTATGAATCCAGTGAATTGTATATCAACTAATTTCATAATTTATTTATTAATGAGTTTAATTAAAATCCAGGCACTGCAGCTCTTCTTCAGAGCATCCAGGTTAGTGAGAAGCAGAACTTTGGCGAATGTCATTTTTCATATCCATGATCTTCCCCTGCCTAAAACTTACACTCTTGTTTTTCACGTGGAAAAGGAACTATCTCACGAATGGGAAAGTATGTGATAACAACAAGAACAAAAATACCAAAGCATAGTGCCTGGCCGGTGTTTCTAAATGGTTAGCGTTGACCTATGAACCAGGAGGTCAGGGCACATGCCCGGGTTGCAGGCCTGATCCTCAGTAGGGGGCATGCAGGAGGCAGATGATCAATGATCCTCATTGATGTTTTTATCCCTCTCTCCCTTTCCCTTTCTGAAATCAATAAAAACATATTTAAAAAAACATAGCTACATTACTAAAATACTAATAATGCTTTATATTCTGGTGTATAATATTAGGGAACAAATATTGACAGATCACACTGGGACCACCAAACAGAATAGTTTGGAGAACACATATTTCCGGTTTAGAAGGAAGTCCAGGTTCAGGTTTTTCTTCCTGTGCCCTCAGCACCTCCTGCTAGAAGAACTCTTTTTTTTAATATATATATATATATTTTATTGATTTTTTACAGAGAGGAAGGGAGAGAGATAGAGAGTTAGAAACATCAATGAGAGAGAAACATCGATCAGCCGCCTCCTGCACATCTCCTACTGGGGATGTGCCCGCAACCCAGGCACATGCCCTTGACCGGAATCGAACCTAGGACCCCTCAGTCCGCAGGCCGACGCCCCATCCACTGAGCCAAACCGGTTTCGGCTAGAAGAACTCTTTATTGCCCAACGGTCAGGGCCCCATGAGGTCTCTGTTCAGAGCCTGGCCTTGCATTCTGGTTCCCTCAGTAAAAGTTGCATCTTGCCAGCTGCCAGCAGCAACAAGCAAAGGCTCGGTGTTGCTTCTTCCTGACAGTCTGCCCTAAGCAACTACCCCGTCAACATTACCCAACACAGCCCAAATCTGGAGCCAGGTCTCCTCACTGTTGGTCTTGTGTTCTTTCCCGCCGTTCTAGGTTTCTTGTTAAATCCTGATAAATGATCCCAAATCAGGCATGTTGGGGTTAGGCTTGTGCTGAACTTCCTCTCAATTCCTATGAAGCAAGTAGCCAGCTTTGGTGCAGGACTTAAGGGGTTTTCCTTGGGCCCGTGAACAGAAATAGAATGATTTAAAAATAGAAAATATAAACATAAATAGACTCATAGAGCTGCAGCCTCCGTGGGTTTAAAAGAATGAATGTCATGTACCCAGAACAAAACTATCTTAAGCAGAATACATTTGCCTATTTATGCTGAGAGGAGGCTGAAATGAAGCTTGCAGGGTCTTGTGTCACCAGCATCATCTTTATGTTCTTAAATGACTAACAGAGAAAGGATTTGCCTTATTACAGGAGAAAGAGCCAAATATGTTTGCTTTCAAGTGTAGCAAAAAAAGAAATGCCTTTCTCACTGTGGAACTTCATTTTGATTACTCGCCTAGAGAAAGAGGAGAAAAAAGCCGCCATGCCCACCCAAGCTCTCCCTCCCTCACTGTCTTTTATTTTTTATTGAAGCAAATGAGGCCAATTGTTGGAAATTTCTGTGCAGCCCTGACTGCCTCAATGGTGACTCTCACTGAGATTAATGCATTTAATTTACCTCTTCGGTATATCTGAGATGCTATTCGGCAGCCGCTGGGAGTCCCTGGCCCTATTTGCTGCTCCGAGCTGAGCTGCTCCCTGGCTTCCTACATTGGGTCGCTTTGGAGGGCTTTGGCTAAGCCAAGGAAGAAGCAGGGTGGGCCCTGCAGTTTCAAATCTGCTCCTTCTCCATAGGTGGTCATAGCTGAAAAAAAAAATGGAAAAAGTTGAAGTACAGGGTGAAATAAGCACAAAAATACTGTTTTTCATATTCTCACGTATTCATACTGTCTTCTCCTACAGTATTCTCATCAGTAGAGAAGTCATTTCCATTCAAGGAAATGTTTCCCATATGTGGGATGAATTAAGGGGACTAAATAGTTTTCTTTAGGGCTTAAATCATTGTTGGCTTTTTAATGTTAAGTATCAGCTTTGCCATAGCTCAGGACTAATGGAGGCAAAACTTTTTTTTTTACTTTTCTTTAAATTTTTAAAGCTATCTATTTTATTCCATGCACTGTGCTAGGTCGAGGGGCACACTCAGTTCAAGAGACACATGGCCCTGCACTCCTGGGACCTCTCACCTGATGGAGGAGATCCATGTACACAAGTAATCACATAAAGATCTACTTACAGCTTTGATACATGTCATGAAAGAAACACTCAGCAGACCTAATCTAGACGGGAATTTCAGGAAAATTTTCCTGAGAAAATATGGCTTACATGTTTGAAGGATGACTCAGAACGAAAAGGAATTATTTCAGAGTAGAACCCAGCCCCCCTGCCTTCCAACCTACAACTCATTCCTGACAGGTGTCTGATCACGTTGGGGTTGGTCCATTTTGCTGAATCTCCAGAACCTAAGCAGCTTTACAGCAAACACCCAGGAGGTCCCTGGGGGCAGAAACTGCCTCTTTGACCTTTTGGTCCCCAGTCTTCAGCGTGATGCCTTGTTCTGAGAGCTCGGTAGAATGAGAGATATTTTCAACATTTCCTGAGTGCTCATCCTCAGTATATGGTTCTTTGCTCAGGAATTGCTCTACCTGCTCTCCTATCTCCAGAAGATAGGGGAACATTTAGCCCTTATACTTTTGGCTCCTCTTTCCTTCACCCCCACAAGGAATATTTTCAGCAGGAAATTTCTCCAAAGCTTTACCCTTATAAGTTGAAAAATGAAGGTTTGGTCCCAGATTTCTTCAGACAACTTTATGTAGGGTCAAAATAGGTGGAAAATGCCTTATGCTTCCCTAATCATGGATTGATGCTTCCCTCGATACTCAGAAAATCCCTGAAGCGGTCACCTCAGAAGATGAAATTTAAGGGAACACCATAGTTTCTCCCACAGAAGATAAGCAAACCTTTTAGGCCAATGCAAGTTCTCAAACACAATGTCCCACCTGCATCATGGCCTGGTGAGGATCCCTCCAATGGACAAGAGCAAACGCAGCCTTAGAAAGGCAAGTCATGAATAACTCACATGGAATGTGGAGCTAATGTTTAAAAAGAATATGCATTCCTGTTGTAACACCAACTTCTAGTACAAATAGAAACTTGCTGTATGAACCAGGAGCCCTTTGCTTCTATGGAGCCTTGGTCATTTCAGTTCATAGTACAAGACCACTGCCATCTGATCATCGTTTTCTGACTGTGAAAAACGGGTGAGGCACTTTCAAAGTGCTCAAGGAGGGTGCTCTCTGAAATTGCTGTTATTATTTGCATCTCTGTCAGAGAGACTGAACTGAGAATCGTGTCCCCTGGTCCTTCCTCAAAGTTCTTTAAGGACCTGACAGTGTGCCCTGGAGAAAACCATGTCCCTCTGCAAGATTTCACGGGCTTTGTTGTCAAGCAAGAATTGTCCCTGCTCCCTGCCATCCTAGTCCCCTGACTGCAGAGACAACGAGCTCCAAAGAGCAGAAGCATCATGTGGAGTGATGTGTGGGCCTCAGAAGGCTTCATCGCTCTCTCCAAAACGTTGGCATGGAGTCAAGTTTTCTTACGTGACATTAAAAGCCTCATTCCAGTGAAGAAAACAAACAGATAAAGAGCACCAGCTAATGACTTTGGAAGGCCGGAGAGCAGCTGAAGTATTGTTTTTTTAAACGCAATAGATTTTAAACGGCATTTCCAATAATGAATAAGTCACCCAATTACTGCACTCTTTTAATTCTGAACACCTGTCCCAGTGATTCCCAATCCCCAGAGTGACTTTTATTTTGAACAATATTTATTATCATGAGTGTTATTGCATTAGATGGTGTCAGCTGGAGATAGACGCTGCCCTCATTGATGGCAGTGAGGCGCTGTAGATCAGTGAGAGTGTTTTCATATTTCCTCAGATGCCGAGGCTGCTCTGAGTTGCCATCACTGATGGTCCCAGGGGACAAGGAGATGATCTCACACACCCTACAGAGTAAGATCACCCTAGGGCAGGGGTCCTCAAACTACGGCCCGCGGGCCACATGCAAATACAAATATTTGTTCCCGTTTTGTTTTTTTACTTCAAAATAAGATATGTGCAGTGTGCATAGGAATTTGTTCATAGTTTTTTTTTAAACTATAGTCCGGCCCTCCAATGGTCTGAGGGACAGTGAACTAGCACCCTGTTTAAAAAGTTTGAGGATCCCGGCCCTAGGGCTCTCCCAGACTAGTCCCCCAAAGCGTCCCTGAGTATTCCACATGGTGCTTGCTGGAGACAAACCCAAGAACAGCCCCACTGAGCATTGGAAGGCCGGTGCTTTGGGAAATGGAGTGAAGTGACTATCATTGCCACATAGCTTTCCCCATTTGCTCCCGAGGAACTGTAGAGAAATTCCAGGCGCACAAAGGGACAGTGACTCAGAGATGCCTTTGGAGCATCCATTTTGCCCTTTAGACATGGCCCAGAGAGCAGGCAACATATATTTCTACAGTTGCCATGACATCTCTAGTACTAGGCCTATTGCCTGCCCCCGCGAAGGATCTAACATGGAAAAGTCACCAATATTTTTTAAATAGCTAGAGAGCAATGTATAAAAGAACATTGTTAGCCCTTTATTCAACACTTACAAATGCTTGCTATGCACTTTATGTACGATATCTGATATGCCAATTTAAAGACAGAAACCCTGCATTTAAGACAGCTCTCATGCTAGCTATAGGGAGGTGGCCATGCAAGCTAATAATTTAGATAAGGATGATAATAATAATTAGCATTCTAAGGACTTGGTGAATATTGAGCTATTCAGTCCTCACCACAACATCCTTTTTATAGACAAGAATGCTAAGATAGAAATAACTTCTCCAAGGACACAAAGACACTAAGTGGTAGATGTGGGGCTGGAACCCATGAAGTTGGTGTCCAGATTCCATGCCCCTGATCACTGCGCCCCACAGCTTCCCGCAGAGATGGGCAACAGGATAAAATAACTACTATTTTGTCATGCTTACACTGCAGGCTGACCAATGTGACAAGCATTTAACACATGCTATATGATTTAATGTTTAGAGCTACCCAGTCAGGTGGTCAGGACCCACAGTTGTAAGAAACAGACGAGTAAAAAGAGAAATTTAGCACAAGTAGCTTGTACAATCAAACAAATCAGGGCAGATCCCAGGACCACAGTGACCAGAACCAGAGATGTGAACATTGGCAGGTCTCTCTCATCCTCTCTCCCACTTTGTCTGCCTCCCTCCTTCCTCCCTCCCCCTCTCCCTTCTGCCCCCGGTTCCCCTCTGCTCACTTTCTTGCCTCTTCTCTGCTCTGCTCTCCACATCAGCTTCACTCTTACCTACTAGACACCAGCTTTGTTCACATGCTGGAGGCAAAGAAACCTGGAACATTTGGCTTATATCCTCACACCTTTATCATCAGAGTAAAAGTTTCCTCCCCAGCTCTAAGAAATTTCTTAATAAAAACTTTGGCTTGTCTTCTATTAAATGCCTACTCTTAGACTCAACACTAAGACTAGCAAAGAAAAGTCATTGGAAAGTGGCTGTGCCCATTCAGACCACACCTGAGACTGGGAGGTGTGGGGAATGAGTGTTTTCTTAAAATAAGGGGTGAAGAGGAGCAGCATGGCCTCTGAGAAAATCATTATAAACTTAACAGGCAGCCTAATGCATGTTTATGAAGTGTAGATTTGTTGATACCCTTTGGGCAGATGAGAAATTGGGATTGAGGGAGGTTAAGCAACTTGCTCAAAGCCTCATCTATTGTTCATGAGATATTTGAACAAGGGGGATGTATAATCAGGCTCCGTGGGATGTGATTTAGACGCTATCATTAGGGGTTGAGCTGTTCGCTCAAGGGAGAGAGAGTGCTTACCCTGCTTATTGAAGAAAGAACAAAACTTGGGAAGGCAGCAAGAAAGTCATCCCAGATAGAGCCAACAGCAGGCCCAAGCAAGAACTAGGTTAACATGAAGTCATTAAGTCTCAATGAGGTGGAGGTTTAAGCCGGAGTCAGAATAACATGAAGATTGGGTCACCTCACAGAGTCCCATGAGCAGTGGGTTCTTGGTACCCAGCCCACAAATGGTGCCTCATGGTTGGCCCCACAGGGATTTGCTGAGACTTTTCTGTAGAGTTCATGGCTGTGGCTGGATGGTCAGACTTCCCACCAAGGCACAGCTGTGTTCTTAAGGTTAAACCATCACTATCCACTGGGACATGATGAATATACTTTTATTCATACCTGGAGATCACAGTCTCAGCCCACAACCTCCAAAATCAGGAAATGAAAAAGCCAGGATGTGCAATTGAACCATGCCTAGCAGAGTCTATGACTGAGCCTTGTACCAGCAAGTTAGGCCCAAGCCTGTCTGGAAATCAGAACTTCTCAGGACCCTGGAGTAGTGCCTCTCCTCCCTGCATTCATTCCATCCTGTCTTCTTTTTCTTAATCAGGATCTTCACCTTCTCTCCCCTGTCTTCTCTGGTCATACCTACATTCATGCTTCTTGGCTTTTGTTCCTTCTGGTAGGGAGCCAGTCATCTCCCCATAGTAAGACACTATCTTCTAGCTCTTTCTGTCCAGTGGGCTGGAATCCTAAACCTTCTCCAATCCTCTCTTATGAATTTAACTCCAGTGACAAAATTCCTAGGGCCTCCCCGAAGAAGGTTCCCAGAATTTGCCATTTTTCCACTTGGCTGCTTCTACTTCAGGGAAGAGGAACCATTCACTTATTGGTATGTTGCTGGTTTGTACCCCTGCTTTGCCATCAGTAGAGGGCATCTCAACTTAAACATTAAGAAAGGGAGCTTTCTGAATGACCCCATAGAATCTGTCATGTCTTATAATCTTGTTTAGGATAAAGAGAGGGGTTGCCTTTTAAGCACAAGAGAGAGGAATCGGGGGTGGGGGGAATGGCAGAAAGCTTAAGATTGCTAAATTTGAAGCTTGTGCCTTTATTATGCCTCACTGAGAAGAATTTTTCTAAGACATGTGAGGGTGCGTGTGCATCTACCAATACTTTCTTGATTTCTTTTTATGTTACAGAGGTTTCCTGGTTCTTTTATATGAACTCAGAAACCAAGTTTGACCCAGGAGACACTTACAGGCTGTGATATGGTTCTGAGAGGTTACTGCTCTCCTGTGTTGAAAGCACATTTGTACATTTTGACTAAATGGGCAGATAATTTTTAGAGAAATTTCAAACCTGGATGGCAAGAATTGTTGCTCTCTGGAGGTGGGACTGGCTTTTCTCTGAGTTACTTTCATTCACTTAGCAATTACTTCATTAAAATGACGATTGTCCTAGAGAAAGATATTCTTCTAATAGTTCATAACATTTGTTGAGAGTTTCCTCTTTGTAGGTTTCAAGTTAGCCTGAGGAGAATGAAGATAATAGTTGAATGTTCCTGTCCTAAGGAATTTGGATTTAAGGAGAAAGTCTCTGTTTTTTATTGTCTCAGACTCTCCTCCTTCCTCCTTTCCTCTCTCTCTGTCATACCCTAACCCTCTTTCTCTCTTTCTCTCACCCAAGTGCATACACATACACATTCATACACTGTAGAAACACTTAGAAACCCACATGCAAGCAGATATGAAATAGAATTCAAATGAGTGTACACTTTTGAAGCATGCTGGGATATTCATTGAGACTTCTTGGATAAGGAGGTAAATAAAAAAGATATTCTTAAAGTATATATCTTATAGACATTTGTTTTTCAACTTGAATTAGATACTGATTTTATCATTGCAGAAGATGGTTCATAATTTAAAATCATTTACCAAGCCCTACTAATTTTCTCTCTTAGGGAGCGCTAGAATTCTTGTCTTTAATCCCTACCACTATTTCCCTAATTTTCCCACCTATTGCTTCTCATCCAGATTAGCAAAACAGACCTCTCGCTGATCCCCCTGTCTGTTCATTGTTCCCAAATCCAACCACAGCACAGAAGGAGCCTTGTAAAATAAATATCTGATATTACTCCCAGACTAAAATTACCACTCCCCCCCTCCCCCCACACTGCCTACAGGGAAATCCAAGATGCTTCATTTGGCTTCTAAAACCTTCATAATCTGGCCCCTCCCTATCTGTTTACTCTCATCTCCCAGCATGCCTTTCTTTGGAATGTATGCTGCAGGAATGTAAGGCCGCCCTCCATTGAAACACAGACTTAGTGTCCATGCCACACCTCATCTAGGGGTCTCTCTTCTCTACGGCCTTAGATGCAGTGCCTTTAAAACTTGCTCTTCACCGGGCTACTCCCTCTGGCCCTGAAAAACATCTGAGGCTTTGCTGTCTTCAAGAATTCTCTTTAATCACCCGTTTACTGTGTTGGTACTCTGTGCTATTGTAGTTCACCAAATGCATGACAGGTTGCTGCTCCCACCCTTGCCATCTGGGATGTTAAGGGTAGTCTCATGCTTAGCCAACTCTGTATCCAGGGCTCCCAGTACTTAGTACAGACAATTTGTTTGGATTCATTCACGTCTCAATAATTTGTTGATCCTAGAACCGCCCCCCCCCCATGCAAAATTGCAACGCCCCTGATACTTTCTCCCTCCCTCCCTGCATCATGTCTCTCCTCAGCCCTTCTCATCGTTAACATCTAACTTATTTTATTTTTCTTCCTTACTGTCTCTCTATGTTAGCAGTGGTGGTTTTGTTTCCAGCTCTATCCCTAAATCTTAGAATAATGCCTGGAATATAGCAGGTATTCAATGAATCTTCCTTGTTGAATAAATAAGTAAACCAATGAATTGATTCTATGGAAAGGTGGACGAAGGGGAATGGAAAAAGAGAATGGCTGTTGCCCTGTGTGAGGGTCTGTGTGGAGGGTGTTGTGACCAAGAACACAGGATAGGAGGGAAATGGGAGGCGGCAATGAGGTCTGCAATGGGATGCACATATTGTTCAGTCAAAATCCCCTAAGTGTTCCTGGCCAGTGTGGTTCAGTTGGTTGGGCATCATCCCATGCACCATAAGGTTACCGGTTCATTCCAGGCCAGGCAGTCTGGGTTGCAGACTTGATCTCCCAGTCGGGAGTGTGCAGGAGGCAGCCATTTACTAACTTTTAATCTTAAGTAAAGTACAAAATGTCTTTTCAATATCTGTCTTATCTGAAAATGGGGATACTATATATTTTGAGGGTCTTGAAAATAACTCATTAGAATAATTAGGATAGTATAGGGCAGCACTTAATGTGAATTGTTATTGTTAAAAGTATCATAAATTAACTCTGGATTCTTGACACTGAATAAAAGACAAATACACAATCAGAAAAGAAACATATGGAAAGGAGTGTAAGTTGGTTTGTTGTATGTTTGCAAGTCCTGGAGGGGGTGGGGGTGGGGGTCTGGCACTCCGCTGGGCTTGGCTGTTAGACACATGGGTGACCCAGCGAGCAGGGCACTGGAAGCAGCGCCCACTTCCCTCTCAGCTGGGGCTGGGCCAGCTGTGACCATCCTGGTGCTGCCAGGCGAATTGTATGGAGTCAACCAACATTCTAGCCGGTCTGTTCCCTACAGTCTCACCTTCAATAGAAGTCCAGTGAACTCAGCAAGGTCGTTCTTATTTTTTTTTAAAATATCGACTCTTCCCCCAATCCTTGGATGACTCTCTACATAGGAGGCCAAGGAGAGGAGGCCAGGCAAGGAGATCAGATGTCCTCTGTCGGGTCCCACAGTCTCGGGATGGGAGATGGGGAGCCAGTACGCCCACCCGCACCTCCTTCCTGGGAGCATCTGTGGAAAGTAAACAAAGAATTCGGCTCTAGGGACTCCTTAAGCCATGCTCCCTAGAAACCAGCTTCACTCAAACTGTTTAATTAGCGTGCTCCCACCTTCCTAAAAATAGAAAGAAAAATCAATCCACACTAAATGGTTGCAATCCTCAGATCAAAGTCATTTTAAACACGGATGTGTCAGCCTCAGCCCCTCCGTGCTCTCTAAGGGCCACAGCGAAGGATGTGCACGGGCTCTCCAGCAGGGGACCACTGTGTCCTATGTGTTAAGTGGTCACCTGTAGGAGTTATACGGTGTCGCCGCGGTCTCGCCCATTTCAAGTGCAGGTTAGCAGCTGGATTTGTCAAAAGGGGGAATATTTCCTACTTCCAAACCTTCGCTCCTTTATCGCTGGTGATGGGACTGTTTCCTCAGCTTAACAATTTGGGGTAAGAAAGAAGTATGAGTCTAATAAGCACAATTATTTCCATTATGGGCCTCAGGGCCTTTGCATATATGTCCTTGCCTTGGAATACTCTTACTCTACCTGCAACTTCATGCCTGGCTCCCTCGGCAACTCTAGGTCTGTACTCAGATGTCACTTTCTCAGTGAGCTTCTGCTGACCCAACATTTCAACATTTCCCAGACACCGAGTGCTTTAGCCCACTCTCTGATTCATTTGTGTTCCTAACCACTGAGCACTTTCCAAGATGCACATGTTTAGCTGATGTGACTCATTGATTATCTTCGTCCCTCCCCAGGAGGTGGAAAACAGACATTGCCTCTACCTGGGGCTCTGACATATCCCAGGCTTCCAGTACTATGCGTCAGGAGGACCTCAGTTAACGTCTGTTGGAAAAGAGGCAACAGTTAAAAAACTGGTCTTTATAGGAGTCACCAGGTCATGAAGCGAGCTCCACCACTCACTAGCTCTTGACCTTGGGCAATGCTTCACTTAGCCTGCCTGTGCCTTGGCCACTTAATCTGTAAAATAGGAATGATGGTACTAGTATCTGCTCACAAAGTCGTTCTGAATACTAACTATGCTAATAGGTAAGATCTCTACACAGAGCTTGACACCGGATATGTGCTTTGAAAGTGTCCGTTGTGACTGTTGCTATTAACAATGACACCCAACAATTATTAAGCACTTACTATGTGCAGGGAACCAACCGTGCTGACTGTTGAACTTCCATTGAGTGGGCTAATGTGTATAAAGTGCTTAGAATGGTACTTGGCACATATTAAGTGCATAATAAATACCAGTTTTCATTTTATTTTATCTCCTTTATTACACAAACCACACAGTGCGGCAGCTGTGAATTTTCTGATCGAGCCCGGAGAGGTTACTTAACTCCCCCGGAGCCAGCCTGCGGGGAAAGGTGCGGGTCTAGAGGCGCCTGCCACCCACTGCAGGGCATCCATCACGGAGCTGCTGACCTGCCTCAGTCGTATTTCCACTCACAGGTGTTCTCTTTTGCTTCTAGGCTGGGTTCTTCTGGCCCAGTCGTTAGCTTTAAAGACTTGCGAGGGGAAACTCTGAGACTCCATGGATCACCACCCCTGCTAGAGATCAAATTCAATCCACACCTATTCTCTCCTTTTTAATAGCGCGCTATGTGCAATTTATCACACGGAGCCTGTTGATTGAAATTGTTTAAATTGCCTCCGTGCAGACTATAAAAATCCGGAGCATAAAGTTCCAACCCGACCTGGTTTGGGAACCCAGGCGGTGGCTTTTCCCTGAGGGCTTTCAGTGTGTTTGCTGCCCTATAAAACCCAATTTCCTCCCCATCCTTTCTGCAGTGGCTGCAGCCTGGCAGAGCCCAGGCTGGCTTCTGTCGGAGCCCAGGCTGGCAGGGTGGGGAGGCAGCCACTGCAGCCATGGGAAGTGGGGACAGGCAGCAACAAGCCAACACCATCTTAAGATCTTAGGGTCAAGAAGAATGCTCAGAACTGAAGACAGAAGGGGGGAGGGGGGCAGTGAGCAGGCGAGCTGGGCCATCACAAGGTTGAGTAGCAGCCCCTCCTCCAGGAATAGCCCCAGACAGCACTCACTGGGAGGGTTTGGGTTCTTTTTGATTCATGGACTGAAATCCTTTTTGGCCCCAGCGAGGCAGAGTGTCCCTGCCAGAGTCATTGCTGCAGTTGAGAAAACGGAATCCTGGGTCTGTAGCCACAGGGTCCAGAGCTTGTCCCCGGAGGATTCTGGGACACGAGTGGCAGGAGAGCCCTTGGCATGGGGCAGCCTTCCAATGAGACTCTGCACTGTGCCAACATCAAACTCAGCGAGAGAGGAGCTGTTCAAAGGCGATTGCAGAAGTCACCACAGGCAGGACCAGGGCTGGGGGAGATGTAAAGGAGAGAGTCCAGTCATGAGGCACTGGGAGGAACAGCAAACATGGAGCTTGATGGGCTCTATTAATAGAAGAGATGGCACTGCCAACCAACGCAGCAGCTGCAGGGATGAGAGACAGACAGACAGGGACGGAGAGGGCTGGCCAGAGAGAACACAGGGGACCAGAAGAGAGGCAGAAGGGAGAAGAGACCTCATTAAACTCATGGAGATGATGATATTGCAAGAAGGCTTTCCTCACTGGGAGGCCGAGGTCCAGACAGGTGTTGGCCGAGAGCAGCCTGAGCTCTGTTAATGGAAAATTATTCAAACATGTAAAGAATTTTTGTGAGTTTATTTCAGCCAACTGTTGACAATTTCCGGGAAGCAGAATCTCAACATACTGGGATGATGCTCCGGAGAATGGCAGTTTTCGTCTTGTTTTATACATTACAATCTAAGGAGGAGACATAAGTGGATTACAGGAAATCCACTGGCGATAGATTAGGGAGGTGGGAGAAAGCAAAAGGGAGGTTGGAAACCTTTGGGATTGGATAAAAAGGAAAATGATAGACACAGACTTCTTTTACCCAGGGGGGTGCAGGATAGTTAACAGTCAACAAGTAACAGGATAATAATCATAGTGAAGGACTTAAGGTCTCTGTCCTGGCGCCCAGGCACATTTGGTTGTGCCCTGAGGTGTCCGGAAAAGGAAGTTACAAGTTACCCTGACATTTCACAGGCATATTATCTTAGATGCAAAAAGACAATAGGTTCAGTTAAGGTAAAGATTGACCTTTTGTCAGAGAAGATACTGGCCTAGGACTTGACTACCCTTAAAACTGCTTTTAGCTAAAGTTTTAATTTCAGGCCATCCTTTGAGTTTGCAGAACTGCCATGGAGGCCTTTCCTGAGCTACTCAGGTTAGCATGTGGCCTTTTTTTTTTTTCCCATCCATAGCTCTTTGATTGCTGCCTCTTCTGTCAGGAACAAAGTTAACTGCATGCCAACAGGGGCACCCCTAAGCAAAGGGGTGAGGATGGCATGACCATCGTTAGGAGCTGTGATAAGGCCTTCCCTGCCCCCACATAAGCTCCAGAGCCTTCTCCTGTTGTTCCTGTAATATTTACTCAAAATATTCAAATTCGGCACCAGTCCTGGGAGGTAAACCACAAATGAACCTCCAGAGGGAAGCTCTTTAACAGCGTAGGAAAGCTGGCGCATCTAGTTGTCTTCTCTGTACGCGCACAGAGCCTGTTCCACTGTCTCATGGAGGACACGTGCAGCTTCTAGCAGGAGGACTGCTGATGTCCCTTCTGCAGGACTAGGGATGGGGGGCAGGGCACATAGTGGGGATCCCTGCAGCCTAGGGAGAGAGTGTGGGTGTGCCGGGAGGAGGAAGTGCCAGGCATGAGCTGGGAGAGAGACCCAGCCATATGAGAAAATAGGCTGGACCTCAGAAATGCAACGTGGTGGCCCAAGGCAAGCTGTGGACCAGAGCCACCTCCAGTCCTCTCCTGCTCTCCCCCTCTCCTCCCCTCTCTGTCGCCTGTCATGGCCCAGGAGCCTGCCTTTCTCGCAGGCCATTTCCAGCCCGTCTCTTCTGCCCTCTCTGCTCAGGATGGAGTCTCAGACCTCCCAGACATTTTCTTCTCCAAAGAGAAAGTAATTCGTTATTCTGATGACTCTTAGACCACAATCATAAAATACCAGAGGGAAGCACAACCAGCAGCCTCACGCAGATGTTCTCTTGCCTAAAAAACATTCCTCCCAAGTGGTGTGTTGTAAAACCAAAAAGTAAATACTCTTGGATCATATCATTGTCACCTGTGTGTTGGCAACACTGAGTGTCACAGGATTCCTCATTTTCTCTTCATTCTTTCTGTTTCCTCTTCTCATACTGGAGCAGGAAAAGAAGAGGAGAAGGGGGAACAGTTGGGGAAAGAAGGGCTAACGAGAGGCAGAGGGTAAAAGAGGAAAAGGAAGAGAGAAGAAAAGAGAGAGGAGAGGAGGAACGGGAGCAGCTGTGGGCAGGGCTCTGGAAATGTCTATTAATGTAAATTGAAATGTTGAAAATCAGACGCCCTGTCAATATTTGTTAAACTGTGACTTTTTCCTTTTAACTAGAAAGGAGAAATACTGCAAAGGTGGCAGGGAGGGAGCTAAAGGCAACTTTTGTTTTACTCATGAGATTAAGACCATTTTCTGTTTTGGGCAAATGAGATTCTCTTTGAGAGGAAAGAGGCTGGGGGAGTGGGAGGCTTTATGTATTCTCTAAGCAGAGGAGAAAGAAAGAGAATCCCAGAATCAGAAGCTGTGGCGTAATCAGTTCTGTCTAATGCTTTTCCTGCATCTGAGGGATTACACCTAAGCCACTTACACTGGCCTCTGTGGGCTCAGTGGGTCCCACTTCTATTAACATCTGCCTGGAGGAAGCACACCGAGTTTTCTTTAAGGAGGAGAGAGAAGAGAGCTGGGGATAGTCCTAGTCTAGCCTAAATGATACTAGTTCTGCTAATCACTCAGGGAAGCAGTGTGTTTGCCATCTAATTTCATCCCAAACACCCTAAACGGAAAATAAAGTGCTGTTTAACAGGCAGGCAAAGATGTCATTTCATTCTGCTGAATGTTCTAGTAGCAACTACTAATTATTTCAATGTATTTTTTTCCTGTAATTATTTGAAACAGACTATTCAGAGCTCCCCATTAACTGCAAAAAATATTTCGGCATCTTACAAAAATTCAATAGTATAAATTTAAATCGCTTCTCCCCTCCTTTCTTCGATTTGCCGGGATACAGCTGCGGGAGGTTGAGGGAGGAAACACATATTGTGCAAACAGAAAGAACAATGAAGGAAAAAGGAAAGGAATCCCATCCCCAACCTCCCCCCCACCCTTTACACTTCTGGGTCCCTTTCAGGCTACAGTCAATTTTCTCCTGGTTCTTGTGGCCATTTTAGAGCAAATCCCCTGGATGCGCTGGTACTTTCTGAGGCTGGGACAGTGGACACAGGGAGCAGAGCTGACTAAGCAGGGTGTGGAGAGGAATCCTGTCACCTCCTTTGGCCACGTGCAAATTGACCAGGGTTAGAGGATCCAACAGGTATGTTTCCCCGAAGAGTATTCCTTCTTCTTCCCATGAGATCGCCACCCTGCTGGCCACATCACAGCCACAACCCCAGCAATGACACAGGAATGAGAGGGAGCTGAGCTCCCACCATGCTCTGCGTGGTCACACACATGTCACCTCTGAAAAAGCAGCAGAACTGAAAGACCCTGGTGGACGGTCTAGCTTCTTCCTTTGACCCTCCTGCGGCATCGACTACAGGAACAGTAGTGGGTCAGTAGCAGGTGACACTGATGACAACAGCAGGTTCACTCACGCACTGGTGCCGGCTTCTGTTCTGCTGAGTGTACTCATTGTGCATGAATCCACGGGCCTTCGTTAAACACTACAGAGCTTCTAGAAAGTATTGCTAGCGCGCTTGTCATTTTGTGACACCCTTTTAGATACATTCAGCCACGTGGGATGACTGTTGACGCTGCTCTGAGGAGTGGCTTAGGTGGGAGCAGGCTGGGGCTGGGTTCTGCAGGAATGGCTTCAGCTCAGGTCGCCTTCTTGCTTAGCTGTCCCTTCTTGGTCCTGCTCTTTCACCCCTGACAGGTCTGCTGGGAGCACTTCTTAATCACTTGCATGTGATACAAACAGAAAACAAAATGGAACATATTTTTGCAACCATGCGGCCCAATAGCTAGCTCTGTGGCAGGGATCAAGGAATGGGGGCAGAAGCTACAGAAAATGTAAACTATTGTTTTCTGAAGTTGAAGAGTCCTCACTTTCATGTTACATATTCTAACTCCCATTTAATCTTCTTGGGAATACCCAAAAGGCAATCTCAATTAGGCACAAATTAATCAAATAGTACTTATTTGATAAAATAGGGAGCTTCCCAAGGAATGATCAATTGACGAAGAAAGAATTCTGAGAAGAGGTAAGTCCTACCTGGATGGTACAGAAGCCCAGGACTCAACTGCTGGGAGTCCTTTTGACCCATAGTCCTTACAGCAAGGCTTCTCTAGGAATTTTCCCACCAGGAAGTAAAATTAGAAAGCAGGACCAGCCCTAGCTGGTTTGGCTCAGTGGATAGAGTGTTGGCCTGAGGACTGAAGGGTCCTAGGTTCGATTCCTGTCAAGGGCACATGCCTGGGTTGTAGGCTCAATCCCCAGTAAGGAGCATGCAGGAGGCAGCTAATCAATGATTCTCTCTCATCATTGATGATTCTCTCCCCTTCTCCCTTCCTCTCTGAAATAAATAAAAATATATATATTTTTAGCCCTGACCGGTTTGGCTCAGTGGATGGAGCGTCGGCCTGTGGACTGAAAGGTCCCAGGTTGGATTCCAGTCAAGGGCATGTACCTTGGTTGCGGGCACATCCCCAGTAGGAGGTGTGCAGGAGGCAGCTGATCGATGTTTCTGTCTCATTGATGTTTCTAAGTCTCTATCCCTCTCCCTTCCTCTCTGTAAAAAATCAATAATTAATATATATATATATATATATATATATATATATATATATATATATTTTTTTTTTTTTTTTTTAAAGCAGGACCAAACTTTTTCCCCGCTGAGAGATTGTGAAGGGACTTCCCCAAAGACTTCAGGGTGAGTCCTGCTGGAGGTCCAGGTTAGATTAGTCCCACCTCTGGAAGCTTTCAACTTTAAAATGCCATAGTCTTTTGCTAATGCCTCTCATTTTTACTGATGGAGGGAATTGGAAAGTAAAATGTGACATTTACATATAACTTAATGGAATTAAAAAAAATCCTTGCATGTCTATTAATCTGTTGATTCTCCCAGTACCCTCACATGTTTACTTGGTGGCTGTGGAAATGGGCTCAGAGATGAAATGTAAGTTGCCAAGCCCATCCAATAGCTAAGTTGGCGAATCTTTTCGTTTGGACTGCCTAATAGATTTTATAATTTCTTGATCACTCCTCAACCTAGATGTCCCATGAATATATTACAGTCCTTGTGTTCATTGCCATTTTTGTGAATCTGTTTACCCTTCTTAAATACCTCCTCCTCAATTCCCCACCCATATCACTAGAGCCAAAAATTATGGAAGCCAGCTTTGATTCTTCTCACTTCTTCTTTTAAAAAATTGATTTTAGAGAGAGAGAAAGGTCTTGTCTTCTCACTTCTTCTTTTTAAAAAATTGATTTTAGAGAGAGAGGAAAGAGGCGAGAGAGAGAAACATCCATCAGTTGCCTCCTGCAAGTGCCCCACAACCTAGACATTTGCCTGGACCCGGAATTAAACCCGCAACCTGTCAGTGCACAGTAGGACGCTCCAACCAACTGAACCAAACTGGCCAGCGAGATAGTTCTCTCTTCTTGATGCTATGGTCACCTGACTCATTAGTTGTCATTTTTACCTGCTGAAGAAATCCTAAACTTCCCTTTCTTCTTGTCTTACTAAACATGTCATCTCTTTATTTCATTCTTATTTGTCATCAGATCTGTCCCCTCAAATGCATCCTCCATACAGAGCAATCTCTGTAAATTCAGTCTGGCCAGCTCAATTTCTACTTCACACCTTTCTGTGGCTCCTCATATCATCCTTCAACATAAGTATAGTTGGGAATATGGGGTTCAGACTGCTCACTCCCTGGCCCCTTGAGAGTCCCTGGAGGAGGGACAAGTCTACAGAACCTTAGGGCTCTAAAATATACAGATTGAAAGTCACTGGCTTGGAGAATACAAAGATCTTGCCACATGGTAAACACTCTCCAAGACTTGGTCTTAGCACCTCTCTCTAATCTCATTCCAGTTTATATTTCAGGGGGAGGGGGCTAAGGCCTACTATTATTTTTTTATATTTATTTTGCATATGAGACAACCATGTCATGGCATGACCAGATGACACATACATGGCATGACAAGGAGACAGGCAGCACACAGCAGTGTGAGCCCAGAGTACACACTCCTCATCACAGCTTGCCTCCTATGCCGCTCACCGACACCTCCCTGAGTGGCTCTTTCTGAGAGGAGTCTACTTTTTGTTTGTTTGTGTAGACTTAGAGGAAGCAGGATTTTTAATCCTGGCCTTCAGAGACTTCAAATAGAAGCACTTAAGTACTGTTAAATGCACTCAAATAAAAAGTGCAATTAATACAGCTCTGGGAAGGAATGATTTCAATTTATAAACTATTGACCTTATAAGGTTGTGAGGATTAGATACGCTAATGTATAGGGAAGACCTCTGTAATCTTGAAAGAGGAGAGCAGGAGTACAAATGCTTACAGGAGCCAGGCAGGTAACAGAGCTAGTGTAGCTATCCCTGTGGAGATAGGGGCATAAGAAGGAGTACCTGCCCCACCTTAATGAGGCAGCAGCTACTCAGTTCTAACAGATTATTGTTGCAAGAGATTCTGAAAGTAGGTGTCCAGTATTGCCAATATTTCTATTTTTTTAAAAACACTTTCTGATTGTAAAAAGGTTGGCCCCCATTTTTTTTTTTTTAAATCATTGTGTGGCTTACACAAGACACCAGAAATCCGGGAGAGATATTTGACCTTGAGATTGCCAGTTTGTGACCTCTGCCCTGGGAAGGGCTTTAGGGATGCTGGCTTTGTTATTAGAACTGAAGACAATCACACAGCAAACCACCCAAGGGCGGAGGGATTTGGAGTCCTGAGGGGAAAGGCATCTTCCCTAGAAGGAGACTGCTGATCCTCTGAAGGCAGGAAGCAAACAGGATAGGTGAGAATCATTGAGCAGGCAGAAAATTAAAAGCATCTGAGTCAATCTGCTCTTTACAGTCCAAGGACTCAATCAAGGTGGAAAACAATAAAAAGAAAACTAAAATCAATGAGTTCCAAACGGTTTGTTTTGAACCCTGGCTCCTAAAGGAAGTCACATAAAATGCTGCTAATATCTTCCCCAGGCACTTCAGTTTGCTCACTTTCCCCAAAAGCAGCAGAAAACAAAACCAAACCAAACAAAACACTATGCCTTTTCTTTGAGTTTTGTGAAGGATTCATAAAATGTCTCCTGTCACTCTCCTGCTTGGAACCTTTTATGAGTTCCCCTGCTATATTCAAGGAGATAAAAGTCAAACTCAAACACTTCAGCAGATAAATAGAAACTATAAAAAAAAAACTTGAAAGGAAAAGATAGGAATTGAAACATTAAAAAAACATCACAATAAACTGTTTTCCCCCCAAGTCTCTTACCCATTCTTCCTCATCCCAATGAATGGCAATTCTATCTTTCTAATTGCTCAGGCCAAAAAAATCCTGGAGTCAGTGCTCACTTCCCTCCCACACTCTTCACTAAATCCATCAGGAATCCCATTGGCTCCACCTTCAGAGTACAGCCACTGTCCACGCACTTCTACCACCACCATTGCTAATATCCTCACTCAGGCAGCATCGTCTCTCACCTGGATGATTGCATGGCCGCCTAATCGTTCTCCTGCTTCTGCCCTTGCCCCTACATCAGTCAAAGTAGGACACGTTATGGTGCAGAAATAAATATCATCAATCTTTCAGTGGCTTAACCAACAAAATTACTCCTCACTTACTTTCACATTCAACACAGGCTAATTAGCAGAGGGCCTCTGTTAATCATAGTCTCTGCCAAACCCATACTGACAAAGCAGCCACCATCGACAGTCACGTGGAGGAGAGAAAATTGCCCATAGACCTTTAAAGCTTCCACCTGGAAGTGAGACATATGACTTTTGTTACATCTGTTTGGCCAAGTCAGTCACATGGCCATTCTTAACTTCAAGGGGTCAGGAGAATGCAATTCAGCTATGTCCTAAGACAGTGATGGCGAACCTTTTGAGCTCGGCATGTCAGCATTTTGAAAAACCCTAACTTAACTCTGGTGCCGTGTCACATATAGAAATTTTTTGATATTTGCAACCATGGTAAAACAAAGACATATTTTTGATATTTATTTTATATATTTAAATGCCATTTAACAAAGAAAAATCAACCAAAATAATGAGTTCACGTGTCTCACTTCTGACACGCGTGTCATAGGTTTGCTATCACTGTCCTAGGAGAATGAGAAATAATCCATAGTTAATACAAATGACTACCACCCCACCTTCCAGGATCTAATCTCAACCCCAAAGACCAAGTGATTTTTTGTAAACAACCCCAACATTCTATGGATAAATATGTTTTGGGGGAAAGTTTCTCTTATGTATCGTCACTTAGTATATTAGAAGCTCTGAGAATCCTTACAGTAAAGAAACCTATTACTTTGTTTAACCCAGCGTTCCCCAAGTGTAATTGGCCACAGAGCCCTGGGTTTTGGTTTGTTTGATTTGTGTGTTGTTGTTTTTTCCCCTCTTGACGTTAAAGCTTATTAACATCCTGTAGAACTAATGCTCTGTTGAACACAACTTGGGAAATGCTGATCTAGTCCAAATCTCACACTTACTTGAAGTCTAAACCTTAGACCAGCAGCTTAGTGCTCAGCGCACTGTGACACAGCGGCAGGGTGAGATTGGACCCTGTCTTGGGTTCCTCATTTTACACTCGTAACAAATAAAGTCATTAAACATGGAAAAATAAAGATGCTCTCTCCCTATTTACTGATAGGGGAAGACTCTCCTTCATACCCTGGTTCAGAACTTAGGGTTCTCACAGGCCGTTAGCATCCACTCCCCTTGTTCTTGCAGAAAGGGATCATCTTGCTTTACCCCTGAGCTTTACCTCCATCCGCTTCATTTCAGGGTGTAAATAAATAAATAAACGAAACTTTGAGAACGATGTCTAGGCAGAACTATTAGCTATTATTTATCTGTGTGTCTAGGAGTCTTACTAGACTGTGTGTCTAAATGAAGGAGAAAATTGCTCTATAAATAACAGCAATAATCACCCCTCGGCTCTACCTTGTGGGAGAGCTCACAGTCCAGAAGCTGCAGACAAATGACCTGCCATTCCCCAGACCCCCTTTCTGCCCTGAAAGCCCCCTGCACCATGAGCGACCTCCCGCACGCTCATGCATTCTTTATCATTTTCTCCTGTTCTGTGCAATAGGATGTGACAGGTGGACAGTTGCTGGGGATAAAAGTCTTCAGATAAGATGGATGGCATGGGGCCAGGGATTGTACTTATATTGTTGGAAAACACAACTCCTGGAAGAGTGCTATACTATTTTCCACTAGGCAGCAAGGATATGCACATGGAGTAAAATATATAATTTTCCCCACATAAGAATAGTTTTAATGTGTTCATTTTCCTGATCATAGCATCAGCGCATGTTTATTGTAAGCAATCTGGGGAGCACCGACACTTGTAGGAAAGAATACAAACATCACCCTATTTTCCACTCCCCAAAGTCAACCAGTATTGGCATCATGGTGGACACTGCAGGCACGCGCTCCCTCACCTGCTCACGTGACTGAATAGGAGACAGCATGGGCCTCTCTAGCCATGCTTTCCCAGATGGTGGCTTCAAATTTCATCAATTCTGGGCAATGGAAAAAGTGGGAAATCCTATCTGGTAGGACTGCAGAGAATCAGTTCTTAACTTTTATGAAATCACAGACCTCTTTGAGATTTTGATGAAAGCCATGGGTATTTTTCAGAGGAAAGAAAACCCCATCTACTCACATTTATAAGAAATTTTGCATATAACATTAAGGCATCGATGAAACCTCCTGAAGCCCATATATAATTCCGTGAAGCCTTCAGAGAAACCCCTGTTGTGAAAGAAGAAAGAAGTGTTGATCACACTTATCACAATCCATATGTATGTACTTATTTGTTTACATACTTAAATTTTCTCTTTCCCACTAGATTGTAGGTTTCGTAATAGCACAGTTTATTTTATTCAAAGGTGTACAGCCAGGGCTGGCAATCTAATAGATGGCTCAGTTATTTGTGAAGTGAATTAAATGAATGAGTGCTTATTGCTGTTCCTTTTGTCCCCTGCAGTGACATATGCATTAGGTCAATAGATGGACTGGCTAGGGGAAGAACAGGGAGGGAGATGTTTGACTCTACCCTCTTAACACAGATATATATAAAAGATGGTAGGGTGGCTGGCCATTATAGGAGTAGATGGTTTTTATTGTCTGGTGGGAAAAGGGGGTATAAATGCTACGTCATCTAGGCAGGGAAAGGACAGTAGTGGCCTGGGCCTTGAAAACCCTAATGGTTTAGTCACAGGAAGATCATTTCTTCAACTTCAGGGTAGAAGTTGCCTGACCCTGATCCATAGCGGGAAGTTATAACTCAGCATTCCCCACGGTCTCCCCGGCCCTCTTTCCCATTCACATGGTTCCGAATTCTCACTTTCCCCTAAATTCAACACCAGCACGCTCAGGCTCCAGCCTCTGTCTTCCTCCTACTCAGTATCTGGAGGGTCCTGTCAGATTGCCCACAAACACTAAGTTCCTACCGGCTACAATCCCACGGAAAAAACACTGCTCTTTGCTCCAAGTCACTGATGCTGCCAGTTACCAGGTTTGCCTCTGAAGTGTTCCTTAGGCTGCTTTCCACTGGGCGCCTTCCCGGGAGCCTGCGGTGCCGCCTTGGATACTTAATGCAGCTGGGCTTCAGAGGGAGAGGCGTGCCTCCTTCTACGGAGGTGGTAAGCAATGCACAGAGCCAGGGCATCATTTATTGGCCTTTGTTGCACGTCATTACCTTGTTCAGTGTACTCAGCACTAATCACACAATAAACACAAATGTGCTTGGTGAGCTGAGCAGTGCAAAGCAATAAACTGGGTGGGGAGATTAGATGAGAGCCTTGGGGTGCGAGGTGCAGGCGGGAGTGGATTTGAATGAGTAGAGACCAGTGACGTGGCCCTGAGGCTGCCTACAGGGAAGCAAGTGCGATGCTTCCAGATAGAACCACAGGGATGTTCTTGCCCTTGCCTTTCCCTCTCTCTCACCCTCAGTGACCTTGAAGACTGCCTATACCAGCCGTGGGCAAACTACGACCCGCTGGCCGGATCCGGCCCGTTGGAAATGAATAAAGCTATTGAAAAAAAAGACCGTACCCTTTTATGTAATGATGTTTACTTTGAATTTATATTAGTTCACACAAACACTCCATCCATGCTTTTGTTCCGGCACTCCGGTCCAGTTTAAGAACCCACTGTGGCCCTCGAGTCAAAAAGTTTGCCCACCCCTAGCCTAGCTTCTAATCCTAGGTATTAGAGTGAAAATGCCTGGCACCTTGTAGGTCATCAATACAATACAGGCGGATTTATTTGATTCAATCACTCAGACATTATGGAATGCCTCTCTCCCACTGAAGGGTCTTGGGTTTGAATCCAGGTCAAGAGCGGGTTTGTTCCCAGCACCCTCGGCCCCAGTCAGGGTATGTGTGGGAGGCAACCAATTGATCTGTCTCTCACATCAATATTTCTCTCACTCTCTCTCTCTCTTTGCTTCCCTCCTTTTCACTCTCACTAAAAATCAATGGAAAAAATATTCTCCAGTGATATTTGCTCCAAGTCACTGATGCTGAATTAAAATTAAAAAAAAGGTTTCTGAGGTGTTGAAGACAGGGTAAGCAGAGAGAGAGGATGTGGTCTAGAGATACTCGGGCTGGAACCAAGAAAACATGGCAGTTGATGAGGGGCAAAGTAGAGATAGGAAAACCAAGTATTTCTAGGTTTCTGGAGGAGCAATGAATGAATAATGATGCCATTTTCTCAACAAGGGAAATAGTACAGGATTAGGCTTAGGGGTGGGGGAAAGAGGGTGGGCTTAATTTTCGGCATAAAGAATATTAGCCCAGTCCGAATGGCTCAGTGGTTGAGCATCAACCTATGAACCAGGAGGTCATGGTTCAATTCCAGGTCAGTGCACATGTCTGGGTTGTGGGCTCGATCCCCAGTAGGGGGCATGCAGGAGGCAGCTGATCAATGATTCTCTCTCATCATTGATGTTTCTACCTCTCTCTCCCTCTCCTTCCTCTCTGAAATCAATAAAAATATACTTCAAACAAAAGACAAAATGACAATAAAACTGTGAATAATGAAGTAGAAATAGTGCAGGAATAATTTCTTTCAGGTACAGTGGCTGTGAAGCACCATGTAAGATGGAGCTGTAGGTGGGAGAACATAAAGGTGCTCTGAGTTGAATAATGTTCCTCCAAATGCACATGTTGAAGTCTTAACTTCTAACCCCTCCCAACGTGTCCTTGTTTGAAAATAGGGTCATTGCAGATGTAATTAGTCAAGATGAGGCTATTCTGAAGAAGGATGGACCCTAATCCAATATCACTGGTGTCCTCATAGAAAGGGAAATTTGGGCACTGAGGCATGCACATTGAACACCACGTGAAGCTTGGAGTGATGCTACCACAAGCCCAAGAACCCTCAGCAGCCAGGAAAGGGGCCTGGAGCAGACCTATCTCCAGTGCCTTCAGAGGGAATGTGGTCCTTCTCACCTTGATGCTCGACTCCTTGTCTTCAGCCTGTGAGACAACAGGGTTCTGTTGTTCATGTCCACGATCTGCGGTCCTTTGCGGTGGCAGTCCTAGAAAACTAACACCGAGTTTGAGGATGGGATTTTGCTTTGTGATTTTCAAAAGCATGACATCATGGCACATTTAAATGGCAGTAAGAAAGGCCTAGCAAAGGAGAGAGGGTGGAAATAGAGGGGAGGAATCCCCTGGAGAGGAAGGGGAAAGAAGATCAATCTGCATCATTGAGGAATGGCAGCAGAAGGAAAGCATGGCTTCCACTGTGGCAGCACCAGTGGGTGTGGATACAAGGATGTTAGTAGGCAAAGGAGAAGAATTTGAGCAATTTCCTGGTTGATGTTCCCTTGGAGTCTCTATTTAGGTATCACCTTATCCATCAAACCTCTCTTTGCCATCTATTTAAAATGTATTTGCCTCTTCCCTTTAATCTCTTAATTTTTCTCCTTGACAACTTCACTATCAGATATACTCAATGGTAGTGAACTTGTTCATTTGTTTACTATCTGTCACTTTCCACTAGCATGTTAGCTGCACAAGGTCAGGGGTTTTGTCTGTTGTGTTTACTACTGAATGCCTAGAACCTAGAAGTATCTTTGACTCATAGAAGGGACTCAATAAATACTTGTTGAATGAATGGGTGAATGAATCATGACTTCTATTTGTTTTTCCAGTGAAATCAGAGGCGAAGTCATCTGCCCAGCATGATGATCGGGGAGATGGTTGTCTAGGGAAGAATAGAAATATCACCAGGCAATGTTAAGGGCCCAGTGGAAGTTAGAGACCATTAGATAGTTTGTGAGTTATGATTTCCTCCAAAGATTCTGAGTAGCTCCCATGTAGGAAGGGAGAAGGCATTTCATTTGGATGGATACAGGGTGGAAGCTTTTATCAGGTCAATATAATGGAAAGAAAAGAAGCAAGGACATTTGAAGAACTTGACAGGAATATGGTTGAAGTGTTAGGCCATGGGGGCGGGGGGAGGGTCTTGCCTGAATAGAGGAAAGAATGAAGACAAGAGGGAATTGATGGACTGATAAGGAGGAGGAAACAGAGCTTATCATAATTAAATTGAGAATTCCAGGCACAGTGAGTTGCACATCCTAATGAATGGAGTTATACAATGCATGCCTTATGTGAGAAGGAGCTGAGTGAGATGATTAAAAAAGAGTTTGGTTAATTCCAGATGGGTAAGGGTCTTATATACCACATTTAGGGAGTGATGTTATGGAAAGGGCTGTGAATTTGGATTCAAGATCTAGGATCAATTTGGACTCTAAAAATCACTACTATATGATCTTTAGTGAATTATTTTCTCTAGGTATCTCTTTTATCATTTTAAAACTAGAGATAATAATATCTTTCTCATCGAACATTTATGAGAATTGGATGAGATAAGATATGCAAATGCAGCTAGTATATTTAAGAGAATAAATCAGATGACATATACTACTGCACATTGCCTGTAAAAAATAAGTGTTCAATAAATATTGCTGTTTTTGTTGCTGTTTTTTGCTCTTATTTTACCATAGGCTAGAGGATTACATATAGAAAAATGTTGATGTGGGCAGGGTACAGAAGAAATAGGAGATATTAGGCATGATTTCAATATTCCCTTTATCTTGACTCTCACCCTGCTAAGAATAACTGCAGAAGGCAATGGGGTGCCATTAAAAGTTTTATGTAGATAGATAGTAGGTCATGATTTGCACACACAGCTCTGGTGGTAGTGTAGAAAACATAGGTGGTAGAAAAGGCTGAAGGGCATTGCAGAGAGGGTGGTAACATGGAGGTCACGAAACTTGCCTTGGCAGGAGACTGGGAGAAGAGGAAGGTTCATTTAATTTTTGATTATCTTTAGTGAGACTAAAGAATTAAATATTAGGAAAAATAACTTGATTCTTTATAGTTTATCTTTGAAAGACTGATCAAGATTCTAATCCTCACTCTTCCATTCGTGGATGTATGGCTTAAAGTAATTACTTCATCTTGCGGTTTCATTTTTTCTCATATGCAAAGTAGAACAAAGAAAACTCACCACAAAGGGTAATTATGAAGATAAAATTGTCTCATGGATCCCAAGAGGTCCCATCTGGCACTAAGTAAGTGCTCACTAAACGGCAGTAGTGGCTATGGTTGATTTGGTTATTATTGGTTTCTATGTATTTCTGCAATGGGGAACTCTCTGAGTTGTAAGAACAGGTAGATAATCATGAGCTCTGAAGATACAAAATAGTGTTTGGCAAATATAATACTTAGGGTCGATGGCAACCTCTGTAATAACACGACTCCAAGTTACAGTGCTTTAAACAAAAGAGAAGGCTATTCTTTCCTCACCTAATGGTCCAGAAGTCATTGGCACAGAGTCTATGGAGCAGCGCTGCCATCCCCAACATGGAGATCTACCTCTGAATCCAAGGCAGTGCTCTAGTTCCCTAGCCTCTAAAATCCATGAGAGTCGTTGCTAAAAGAGCTTCTCTGCTAGGTCAAAATGCTATGGTTGCTCTCTAAGGGAATGATAGGGATCAAGTAAAAATATAATCTATTCATTTATTCAGGACTTATTACATACTAATCATATACCAAGTACTATGTTAGGCACGCATTGTACAAGAACAAATGAGACATGAACTCTGATTTCAAAATGTTCACAGTTGATTTGCAGAGAGAGATCAGGAAGCTGATGATTGAAATAAAACGTGGAAGTGGTAAATGCCGTGATGGAAAGAAGCCCAGGACACGTAGAAATACAAGGGAGTGCACCCAACCAAGCGGAAGGAAGACAGGCAAGGTTTTGGATATAATAACCCTGAGATCCTGCTTGAAAGACAGATATTCCTTTCTCAGGCGAAGTAAGTGTGGGGATAAAAAGTGAGCAGAGGTGGAGGGGAAGGGACGCTGGTCAGGAAGAAGGAAGGGAGCGCTCTCCAAAGCAAAGGGGGAAGAGATGGGACATAGATCAGGGCAAAGGTTTGGAGTTGAGACTTAACAAGGAAGTAAGTTGGTAGAATCACACACACACACACACACACACACACACACACACACACACCCTTCACAAACTTCCTTATCCTTTCAACTCTCTCCTTCATCACTTCCTCCCAGACTGGAGTGAGCTGGTTGTGAGAAGCATGTGTGGATCATAATGCGTCTCTGGAAAGTGAGGTGGCTCCTTTTGAAGTCTTCATCTTTAATCAGTGCTCAGCCTTCTGGACAGCAGGTAGATTAAGTCCATCAGAAGGGATCACACGTGAGTGCAGAAGTGGCCCCGGAGTCCCGGCCCTCGTTCTCAGCCTGCCTGTACAGAAAGCATGTAAATACCACTAGGAAATGGACGCTGTAGGATACAAGTGAAGTGTTTATCACTCAGCCTCTCCTCCAGAAGGCCTGGTGTTGGCTGCTTGTCTCACTGATGCGGCTGTTAAGCTGTCCTAGGGTCCAGGGAATCATGAAGTTAGATCTTCTCATTGTCTTCCATGAATATTTACTGAAATAAGTAACTCATTAAATCACAGGTTACCAGGATTGAGTCCAATCAAAATCCTATTAACATTTCCCTTAACATCTGCCAGAACTTATGCTCAGTGAGTTCTCCTCCTGAAACCAGGTCCTGGCCCAGTCAAGGTTTAATCTTACAGGCCTCTCTGTCCCAGACACATTATTAGCAACATCAACAGGTAATTGCGAGAGGGCCACATTCCTTGGCCTTGACACACATAACAGTATATCTCCCTGTTATGGACTGAATTGTGTCCCCCAAAATATGTAGCTGATGCCCTAACACCCATTACAATAGTATCTAAAGTTAGAACCTGAAAAGAGGTAACCAAAGTTAAATGAAGTCGCAAGGGTGGGGCCCTAGGCCAAAAAGACTGGTGTCTGTAAGAAGAGGAAGAGCTATCAGATCCCTTCCCTTACCCCAAACCTCCACCCTGTGCACACGCGGAGGAGAGGCCATGTGGGAACACAGCAAGAGGTGCTGCCAGCCAGGAAGCCTGCCCTCATCAGAAACTGAGTGTGGGCACCTCGATCTTGGACTTCCAGCCTCCAGAACCGAGAGAAAATACATTTCTGTTGTTGACACCACCCAGTCCATGGCATTTTGTTATGGAAGCCAAAGTAGATGAACTCCCTCCCTTTAGAAGATGTCCTTTCTCCCTTGGATACATCTCTTCTCCAGCTGGCACAACCCTCGCCTGTTCCCTGAGTGCAGAAGGGGAGGAGGAACTTGTTTCTGCACCAGCTCAGCCAGAGAGCAGCACTTTTGCTGGGAGAAAGGCAGCCACGTGGTCCTGCCCAGACTTCTGCATCCTTAGCTGGGATCCTCGCTACGTTGAATAGGATGAGCAGTAGGAGGGACTCTCAGAAAGAAAAATACCATAAATGGCTGGCAGTAGCAGGAGGGCGCGGACTTTCTCCTCCATCGGCAGGGTTTTGAGTGTGTTTTGGAGAGTGGTTCAGGTCACATTTTGGGAAAGCTACTTTCCTTGCTGGAAAGGTGTCTTCCATCTTGGCCTGGGGCTAATGGGTATCTATATCTCCAAAACCTGCAGGAGGTCCTTTTTCTCTGGAGAAGCTAAAGCCGCCTTTTCTGCCCAGTTGCCTTGCACAAGGAAGCTCCCACTCTGGGCTGCAGGAAGCATTGTCAGTGATGAATATGCCCCCGTTACCACATGCATCCCAGCTGAGTGCGAGAGCGTGCGCCCAGAGGAGTGATGAAGAATGCACCTAGGAGGCATCATGGAGAGAAGGCTCCAGGCATTCCCTTGCCTGCACTTATGAAGAATTCATGGCATGTTTGCTGCAGCCACTTCATTTAGCCAGAACCCCCACAGAACCCGCATGTATAATTGAAAGGCCCCAGCCAGCACCTCCTCTGAGGGGAGGGGCCTGCCTGCATGCTGTTGGGTCCATGCTCACAGCAGTGTCGGGTGGGCACGCTGACATCATCTCTGTGGCCTCAGCATCAGTTTATATTTAGTGCCTCAAAATGGGCACACTGGTCAGTACAGAATATTTATCTGAGTGGAGGGATGCTGGACAGTCACCATAAAGTGGACGATGTCCAGAGGGTATAGACGTCTCCTGGGTGGTTGATCTAGAACCGACATAACTATTTTCTAACTGCAAGTCATGCCACATTATGGGTCACGAAATCAATTTATTGGGCCATGTTCAGCATTTTTTTAAAGAATGG
This sequence comes from Myotis daubentonii, assembly GCF_963259705.1. Lineage (NCBI taxonomy): Eukaryota > Metazoa > Chordata > Mammalia > Chiroptera > Vespertilionidae > Myotis > Myotis daubentonii. The sequence goes on from NC_081858.1 coordinate 19,707,536, forward strand.
AGTAGCTGAGAATAAATATTTCAGGATACATACATACATATATACATGCAGTGTGTCCGGATAGAAAGTGTCGATTACAATAAAAGTATGAAAGGCTGAAATTCCATAATTTTGTGGTTTTTCTACTCTGTGCTGAGCACTGTGCAAGGCACTGTGGGAGACAGATAGGTGTAAGACGTGTTTCCTGAACTGGGGACTTAGTCCACAGAAAGGACAAGCCTCTGGCACTTCCAAGTGCCCTTGACCAGACACCCTGCTAGGCTATTTTCGTGTGTCATCTCCTTGAATCTCAGCAAAAATCCGGTGAGATGTGTATTTTTCATTTCACTTTCCAGGCGAGGAAATGGGCCCAGAAAGACTAATGGACTCCATGCATGTCACATAGTTAGCAAGGAACCCAGACTTCACAGGGTATAGCAGGGGATGGATAGAACCCGCTCCCAAATGTCTGACGCTGGCAGTGACATTCACAGGGAACCCTGAGAAGAGATGGTGTGACATGCCCATGCAAGCCGACTGGTTCTTGGTGATACCTTGGTGGAGGAGGCCAGCCTGAGCTGGGGGAACAGAATAAATAAAGAAGCAGAGGTGGTTCAGATCTATTCAAAGCACATGGACTGCCCCAGGGTCCTGTGTTAGCACCTGTAGCCCAACACGAAGTTCCACAGGGCCCCAAGGAGTGTAGGCTCTAGGGCGGGCACCTGCAGAAGAAAGCATGAGGGGTACATGCTGCCTCTCTTTGTATCTGAGAACGTTTTTAGGAGACTCGAGCAATTTTCCGGCGCCTGGAACTTACACTTGTAAGTAAGTCGCCCATGGAAGAAATATCCTTTTTCCCAGGCTCCCATGTTTTACTGATTAGAGAAAAGAACAATTTACTGAATAGCACGGAGGGCTGGAAGAGCCTGGGCCTTTTTCAGCGCAGCCAGGAATACAATCAGGGAGTTTCTCAGGCGCGAGAAGGGCCTTATTCAGCAACTTTGAATAAATCCTGAGGTATATCCAACCAGCCAGCCTTCGGGTTTGTATCAGATTCATCCGGGATGCGTTACCTGCAGCGCTGGTCCCAGGCATCCCGCCAAGGGTCCCATCATCCGTCAGGAGCCCCATCTTTTGCCTCTCAAATGAATTCCTCTTATTATTCTCACTCACCATGCCAGGGCTCCACTACCTCCCTAGTGTTAACTGGTACCCACTCTCAGGTTCTCCCTGACATTCGCTCCTCTCTGTATCACATCTTCTGTTGGAGCCAGCTGCCGTGGCAGGGGTTTTACTCTGTGTCCTGTTCCATGTTCCTCTGCCAGCTTTTCTGATTTTGCAAAAAGCTCAGCAAAATGTCTCTATGTCCATTGCCTCTCTTTCTCCCACTCATGTCACTCCCAATTCTTGCCTCAAAGAGTGTCTAGAAGGCACCCGCTACCCGGAACAGGCCAGCAACATCCTCAAACACCTGCCGTCTCCCAGACTGAGCTCCCTCAGAAAGTTTCCCCGACTGCAGATCACAGAGGCAGCATCCCACTTTAGGAAACATCCTTTTCATAAAACTGCTTCTCAAAATGAATTCAGAGCAGCAGAGACGCACGGTCATTAGGAATGGCAGTTTCAGCCCTGGCTGGTTTGGCTCAGTGGATAGAGCATTGGCCTGTGGACCAAAGGGTCCCAGGTTCGATTCTGGTCAAAGACACATGCCCGGGGTTGTGGGCTCGATCCTCAGTAGGGGGCGTGCAGGAGGCAGCCAATCAATAATTCTCTCTCATCATTGATGTTTCTATCTCTCTCTCCCTCTCCCTTCCTCTCTGAAATCAATAAAAAGATATTTTTTTTAAAAAAGAATGGCAGTTTCTTCGTCTCTGCCATGTGATCTTGGAACAAGTGTTTCCACTGGGGGACTCTATTGTCCTCATACCACGCTGTCCTGTGGTGCCTGCGCACTGGGAGGGGGTTGAGGCAACAAAGGCGCTATTGGAATAGACCCATCCATTCAATCAGGGAATTTATGTGAGCAGTATCCTGTGCTAGGCTTATATACTGGGGATCCCAGAAATGAAGGCAGAAACATGGTGTTTCAGTAGCTTACAGTTGAGTTGAAAAAAGGGGAGGCAGACATATCTGTAAAGAATTCCTGACAAAGAGCACAATCCCAAGACCCAAGTAGAGCGACAGGTATGATTCCAAATTGCTTGACTTAGTTGCTTTTGCTTGTTTGTGTGTTTATTTGCCTCCTTTTCTTGGACCCAACAGACCCACAACCTTCCTGGGAATGATCAGCCAGCTCAGCTGGTTCTTCCTGCCCCCACAGCGTGGCCTCACCTGCCCTGCCTCGCCCCACAGTCAGGAGGTGGCTCCCCGAGGAAGCATCAGAGGCGATTTTATCCTCTGTGAGCTCTGCTTAGTTCTGGGAAGAACGTCCTGATGAGCCAGGAGCTAAGAGCCAAGTGCTGAGGGTATTAAATAATACACAGCTCAGTGTTTGTTTCTTTAAATAACCCAAACAGGCCTGGCCAGCGTGGCTCAGTGGTCGAGTGTGACCTAGGAACCAGGAGGTCATGGTTTGATTCCTGGTCAGGGCACAATCCCCAGTGTGGGGCGTGCAGGAGGCAGATCAGTGATTCTCTCTCATCATTGATGTTTCTCTCTCTCTCCCCCTCTTCCTTCCTCTCTGAAATCAATAAAAATATATCTTAATAAATAAGTAACCCGAACAAAAGCAAACTGTTTCCTAATTTTAGGTGAATTTCTCAGCTCTTAGACTTTTTAGTATATAACATTATTATGATCATATGATCATAAGAATGAATATGGAAATATACCGAGTGAAATATGAAAGTCACTCCTCACCCTCCCTTCGCCCCACCCCCAAAGTAAGAAATGTCTGCGTATTCATCACCTCCATTCCCCTCTCAATACAGACTAATATGTGCAGGTATACATCTTTTATCAATGAAAACAAAACTGCTCTCACTGCCTTCCTTTTTATGTAATAATGTGAATCAGAGCTATTTCCATGATATGACACATAGTGCTATCCCCTGTTCCTTTAAACAACTATATAGCATTCTAAAGGATGGAAAAGGAAAATGCATTTTAAACGATCCCCTCCAATGATACCTAGGTGATCCTCATTTCCATCATTACAGCCGGGACTGCAGCCAACACGCTGTGGTTGTTTCTCTGTGGCCTGGGGATTTCTCCTGAGGACGGCACCTCCGAGGAGCAGAGTTGTGGACTAAAAGGGAACGCGCATTTACCACATGATTGACACTGCCCAACGGTGTGTGAAAATGTGCTTTTCTTGCACCTTCTACCACCCTTGGCATTATCACCACTTTTAAAAAACTGTCAGCCTATGGCCAGGGGTAGAGTGGAGAATCTAATTATTATTTAAAATTAAATACCTCTGCTTACCTGTCAGCTTGAAGCTGTTCTCATGTCTTTATTCGTGTGTGTTTTGTATTGTCCGCCAGTGGCCTGTTTTTGGGTTGGGATGGTGATGAGTTCGGAGAAGCACTGCCAAGTTGTGGGAGGGCTGCCAGTCGCCCCAGGGGCTGAAACTCTCAGAAGGATCCCTTCCAATACCTTGCATCTCAGTCAGCTTCCCAGACGGGCGGCAGGCTGCCTGTCTTCCCCGGGATGACTTGTTGGAGCCCCACCGGTATTCAGGACCTCACACTTGACCTTTATCACTGCTTTCCCCGGGTTGGGGCCAAGTTCCCGGGCATAAGAGCACCAAGGTGCTGGAGGCGGGATGCCTCTGGTCATCAGACACTCTAATTTTTCCTCACTGCTTCCCCTGAGAAATACCTTGTGTTCCCTGGTTCTTGATGCTTACCTTACATCTGAATCATCCTTTGTTCCCATTGGCAGTGACTTTACTTCTCCTTCTGTGCCATCATTCGGTGCGCTGGGAAATTTGATTGGTTTTGTGCATGTTAGGCATGAGAGATACCTGTGAGAACATGCCAAGCCCGTCCTCCCAGACACACCACACAGGTGTTTTCACTCCACCACTCTCTTGCTACAGGGGGTGGGGTAAGGAGTAAGAACACTGTAGTGTTCCTCATCCCCAGAATATGACTGTTCCTGAGTTTTCTGTCACTGGGACCCTCACCACACACACACACACACACACACACACACACACACACACTGGTTACCAACACATTTTTTTTCCAAATGTCTTTTCTATGCCACATCCTGGCCTTTCCAGATTCAAACACTGAGAACTGACTCCTTTGTTCTCTCTATTCTGCATTCTGCTGTGACAATGAACACAACACCCTTGATGGAGCTCCACTGACGGGGGAGCCAGCTGGTGGGGATAAGTGCTGGGTATAACAGGAAGCCAGGAAATAAATCAGTTATTATATCAAAATATTATTCCGCCGCGCCAATATTTCTTTTACTTGTCTTTTTACTTTGTTTATAGAGTCTTTTGTCATGCAGAAATTTATAATTTTTCTGCAGAAAAACCTGTCAGTCTTTTCTCTTATAAATTCTAGGTTTTGTACCTTACTTAGGAAAGCCTTCTGATATACAAATTAAAAATATCTTCTCTGATATTTTCTTCAAAGACTAAGAATTTTGTTCTTTTATCTACCCATCTACTGATGGGCACTTGGGCTGCTTCCAAATGTTGGCTATTGCACATAATGCTGGAATGAACATAGGGGTGCATTTACACAATGGAATACTACTCAACGGTAAAAAAGGGGGATCTCTTTCCCTTTGCAACAGCATGGATAAACCTGGAGACTATTATGCTAAGTGACATAAGCCAGTCAGAGAAAGACAAGTACCGTATTATTTCACTTTTATGTGGAATCAAATGAACACAATAAATTAACAAAATAAAAACAGACTCAAAGATACAGAGAGCAGACTGACAGCTGTTAGAGGGGAGGGGGATTTGTGGGTCTGGGTGAAAAAGGTGAAGGGATTAAGCAAAACGAACAAACAAAAAACCTGGTAGACACAGGCAACAATATAGTGATGACAGAGGGGTAGGAGTAGGTACAAGAGGATAAAGGGGGGATAAATGGTGATGGAAGGAAACTTGACTTGGGTTGTTGAACACATAATACAATATACAGATGATGAATTATAGGATTGTACAACTGAAACCTATATAATTTTATTAACTGATGTTACCTAATATCATTTATGTAATAGTCAATTCCTTCCCTACTGATTGAAAATGCCATTTTTATTATAAACTAAATTCCTGTACGCACACAGGTCTTGTTCTAAACTCTGTATTCCAGACCTAGAGTAGGAATGAGATGGGAGTTGTGTGTTGCTCCTTCAATTGGCTTCCATTCCTGTGTACATTTCATGAAGATGAATGTGACCTAATATCTAAACACTAAAGACAATGTGTTTTCATGAAACATGCCTCTAAATTTATTTATTTATTTTTTAAAATATATTTTCATTGATTTCAGAGAGGAAGGGAGAGGGAAAGAGAGATAGAAACATCAACGATGAGAGAGAATCATTGATTGGCTGCCTCCTGCACGCCCCCTATTGGGGATTGAGCCCACAACCTGGGCATATGCCCTTGACCAGAATGGAACCTGGGATCCTTCAGTCCACAGGCCAATGCTTTATCCACTGAGCAAAACCAGCTAGGACCATGCCTCTAAATTTAGACAAGCAACTTTATTTCTGAACCATCTCCCAAGAGCTGGTGAACTCTTCTAATTATGGAGGGGGAAAAATACTGGACTCCTGAGAGATTTTAAGATAATTTTGATTGTATATAATTTTGTATGTGATGAGACTTCATTGTATTCTGATTAATATGCTGTTAGATACATTTTGAAATGTATTTGATGGTTATCCTTCTATTTATTTAAGTTTTCTGCCTATTGAGTCAATGTTTGCAATTCCATATTTCTAAAAAAAAAACCCCTTCTATTTTATCTAGATATTGAAAAGTATTGGCTTAAAGTTGTCCCTAGCATTCTCCTAATATTTAAAATATAATTCTCATCTTCTTTTTTATTTCTAATGTTGCTTGTATAACATATTTCTTTTGATCACACTAGCCTGAGTTTTATCTATTTTATTGATCTTTTCAAATAACTACATTTTATTTGTATTGATTAGATATTTGCTTTTATTGTTGTTTATTTTATATCTTTCTTCTTTTATGCTTATTCATTTCTTCCATGGACTCTACTATTCACTTTCAAGTTTTCCCTTGTAGCTAGCATTGACCATTTGCTTTAGTTCTGGCCCGTAAAAAAATGAGTGGAATTTTGGGAAAGCACATGTTTTCCTGATAAAATCAGGTAGACAAAGGCTAATACACTCTTTCTTTTTCTCCTTCCTGCTTGGAATATGAATGTAATGTCTGAGGAAACAACAGACATTTTGAGAGATAAAGCAAAGGCTAATAGAATTGTAAAACCATTGACCCTGATATTGTTTAACCTCGGAACAAATGCCAGTAACTGCCCACCTCTGGACTTCTTTATAAGTAAAGAAAAACAATAACAACTGGTTCTCTTTTTCATTGAAGGCACTGCATTGTTTTTGTTTGTTTGTTAGTTGTAGAAAGATTTCTAACAGACGAATATGTCTACTGAATTTATTCCTAATGTTTCTTATTGTCTAATAAGGTCATTTGAGATTATAATTTTTTTTGGCTATATTTCATATGATTTAATATATAATGTTTTCATTGTATAAGTATTTTCATCTGAATTCCTGATTAACCAGGATTTTTCTCTTTTCAGGTAGATGGTTTCCCTTATTTCTTGTTAATTTCTCAGTTTATTGTATGTTGATTTGAGACCATGGCCCATAGTACTCTGACAATTAAAATGTATTGAGGTTTTTTTTTTTTTTTGAAGATTTGTGAATTTTCCATTGTCAATTTGTGAAAATTCCATCATGATTGCAAAGGATAAGCATTATCTTTATTTATTTTTAAAATATGTTTATTATTATTATTAGAGAGAAAAGAACAGAGAGGGAGAGAGAGATAGAAAAATCGATGAGAGAGAAACATTAACTGGCTGCCTCATGCACATTCCCTACTAGGGATCAAGCTTGCAACCTGGGCATGTGCCCTGACTGGGAATCCAACAGTGACCTGCTGGTACACGGGGCAATGCTCAATCCACTAAGTCACACTGGCCAGGGGTATTATCTTTATTTGTTAATTCAAAGTTCTTTCCCTTTCTTTCTGTTTATATCTATCATCTACTCATCTCTGTATCTATCTGTATCTACTTATCCATCTATCTATTACATTCATTTATTTTTGGATTTTTAATTTTGTTATTAAAATCTTCTGAGTCATTTTTTTCATATTTGTCCCCTCATTCCTTTGAGAGTTGTATTAATATTTTTATTACTTTAATTGTGGAACTGTCCATTAATCTTTGTACATAAAAATTTTTTATTTTGCAACAATTGTTGATTTCACTAATACTGGTGCTTATAACTATTATTTCTTCTTGTCTGATCATACTATTTATTCTGTGAATTCCACTCTTCCTCATGATTACTCTTTCCACCTGGACTTTTGTTTCTTTTGATATAAATATTGTTCTTATTTTTGTTATTATTTTCTTAGCATATTAGTCAAACTTCTGTATTGCTTTATTTTATATGTAGCTTTACTCAAAAACTTAAAACTAGGTTGCCATCCTCAATCTGTGAATCTTTGTATTTTACAAAAGTTAATATACCTACTATTTATTGGTACTAAAATCTTCGTACTTTTTCTAGTCATCTACCTCTACATTTTGTATTTATCATTCTTTGTAATTGCTCAGTTAGCCTTCTCTGGCTTATTTCTACTTGACTATTACTCAGACCTGTATCACCTTGGCACTTAGAATATGCTTGCCTAGCTCCTTCTATAACCAAACCAGAAAGGAAACTCATGAAGTCTGGATAATAATTACTATTTTTCATCATAATCATCGTGTTCAGTAAAATTGTCCTGATATTCACCAGTATCTAGTGAAAAGTGTTGTGCAGCCTGGTGCCTTCTAAGAGGTATCTCTAAGAATACAATTTCTGCTTGCTATCTCACTCCCATGGTTGGGGATTTCTCACTTCTGGCCTAAACTCTTCTTTTGACTCCTAACTGGTCTCTCTGTCCCCACTGAGGCTTAGAATGAGCTTTTAAAAATACCATTTTTTTTTTTTTTGCCTTAAGCTACTGAGATTCTGGACTTCCTTTTTGTGTCAGTTCATGTCATTTATCGTGATTAATTCAATATCCATTATATTTGTAACTGATGGTCAGTCTGCCACTTAAGCTGTGAAACACTTTAGGAAACCCCTGACCATGTACTAATAGTTGTATCTATCATACTTGCAAAATGTCGGGCTCACAGCAGGTGCTGAGCCAGCGCTGGACCATCCATCCGATGAAACAATGTGCCCCTCGGGGAGGCACGGATGCGCTGTCACTCCATCTAGATGGCGCAGGGCCTATCACACGTCTGAGCTAAGTGGGGGCCCAATAAATGCTTGTTTTTATTATTTTTAAATATATTTTTATTGATATTAGAGAGGAAGGGAGAGGGAGAGAGATAGAAATATCAATGATGAGAGAGAATCATTGATTGGCTGCCTCCTGCACCCCCCTACTATGGATCCTGCAATCTGGGCAGGTGCCCTGACCAGGAATCAAACCGTGACCTCCTGGTTCATAGGTCAATGCTCAACCACTGAGCCACGCCGGCTGGGCCTAATAAATGCTTGTTGATGGCTTGATTTATGACTATGTCTTTAAGTCTCTAACTTGACAGAGAAAAATAAAAACCTTCTATATTCCACTTAAAGGAATAAAACCACTCGACATTTTGCAGTATGTTCTAAAGTGGGCACATTGATATGGAATCAGTCATAGCATGCGGGCTGAGGGTCAGACCTCAGGAGTTTCCCGTCTCACTTGATTATACAATAACACCCGGATCATTTTGCTGCTTACTTTCCCCATCTGTAAGATGGAGAAGAAAATTAAAGGTGAGCACAGCAGGCCATAAAAACCAATATAAACATATTAAAATTCTGGCTGTATTTTCAATGCTTTCACGTTCGCATGTGATTGAGACTGAACTCTTGAGAGGGAAGAAAACAGAACCGGAAGAGAAAGAGGGAGGGAGTGTTTGTGCTGCGTATGTGTGTATGCTGAGCTGTACTTTCCGCTTTTGTTGAGAGCCACATTTCTTGCCCCACGTAGACGCCTTACTTGCGCAGTGACATTTCTACAAACATTTCATTTTCAATAGCATCAAACACAAACACACTCCGTAAAGCCACCTGGCCCCACAGAAGCCTTTGGGATGGTGAGGTCATATTTCTGGATCACGTCCTATTCTCAGTAGCAGGAAGTGTTCATAGTGGGCTTTCAGCAATTCCCTTCATCTGGGAAGAGACCTGCTTTTTGGATGGGAGGATGCAGAGAGCAGCATTCTAACTGGAATCACTTCTCCCATACCTGAGTCGATTTTTTTTTTTTTTTTTAATCCTTACCCAAGGATATTTTTTCCATTGATTTTTAGAGAGTGGAAGAGAGGGAGAGGGAGAAGAAGAGAGAGAGAGAGTGAGAGAGCGAGCCAATGGAGGCCGGGGATTGAGCCTGCCACCTAGGTACAGCAAAGGTGGAGATTTATTAAAGAACAAGTACAGAATCGCACATGGGAAGGGGGAAAGAGTCCCACAGAAGGGACTCACACATAGGGAGAGGGAAAGGGTTTCACTGAGTTCCTTTTCCTTAGGGCTTATAAAGGCTGAAGATCCTGGTGCCTTGATATCCCCAGATTGGTCACTATTCCCTTAGACTGGTTACTATAGTAACTCCTGAGCTCAAGGTCAAACCTCACATGGGACTTGTGAGGCTCTCCCCAGCTTCCTTCCTTATTGTTTTCCTATCCCCTTTGGGCTTTCTTCTTCTCCTTCTGGATGAAGGGCTTCTTTCCCTTTATTTTGTAAATATAGACCTTTTGCTGTTCCCAGCTCCCTCATTCTATGGAAATGTACGTGTTGCAGCTTTTCAGCTTCCCTATTCTATGGAAATATACCTTCTGCTGCTCTGAAGCCCTGTGCTTCCTCCATGGTTCTCTTAATTTCCAAAATTTCCTAAAACCTGTCTTTTTCACCCCCCAAAATGCCTGTTTCATTTTTGCTTTCTGTTCTTCTGATTGATTGATTTCCACTTGTCTGTCTTCCACTTATTCGTTTGTGTTTGCTAACCTGCTGTGATATTTTTTCTGATGTTTTCATTTTAGTTATTGTATTATTCAGGTCTGCTGGTTCTTTATTATACTTTCTCTTTGTCCAAGTTTTCCCTAAGTTCCTCTGTTCCACTCTGAAATTTGTTGAGCATCCTCATGACCATTTCTTTGAATTCTTTATTAGGCTAATTACTTATTCTATTTTCTTAAGGTTCCCTCCTTCCCCCTCCCCTGTGGGGATTTTTCTTGTTCCTTCATTTGAGAAATATTCTTCTTCTGCTTTTTTATTTTGTTTGACTTTTTATATTTGTTTATATGAATTTGAGTGGATAACTCTTTCAGTCTAGGAGGAGTGGCCTTATGTATAAGTGTGGGTGCCTGTGGCTTTGGTAGTCAAGTAGGAGGCAAGTAGGTGACTAAGGCGTCTGAAGCCCTGGCGCCAGGTGGGGAGAACAGGTGCATATAATAATGCCTTGTTGGTCCTGTTTACATCTTTTAATGTGCTTTGAACACCTTGCAGGTGGGCCAGAGCACCTGGATAGACCTCCCCACCTGCCTTAGGGAGGTGGAGGCAGACATAAACCACGTGCTCACATGCACCTCCCACAATTTTCGCAGTTCCTGGAGAGCTTTCGCGTCTCCTCCGTCTTCTCCTTGCAGTTCCTTGACTGCTTCTCGTACAGAAAGTGGTCTGGTGTAGAAGCAACCTCTGCGCAGGCCGTATGTGCTGGGTGGTTTGGGAAGGTGCTTGGAGCTGAGTAGGCACTTCAGGTGCCTGGAGAAAGAACCGGCTGGGCTGGAGCAACCTCAGCAGGGAAGCCAGGAGGGTGTGGGGCTGCCCCATTGTTCCCTCTCAGTCCCTTTGTTGGGAGGCAAGGCGAGCCAGGCAACGTACCAGTGGACCGCTGCCGAGATAATCTTGCAGGTAGGCCAAAGCATCAGAATAGAGCTTTTTAACTTTTGTCATTTTAAATACAGTATGTCTTCCTGTGGGTCTCTTTGAGCTCATCTTGTTTGGAGTCCTGTGCTTCTTGGACCTGGATGTCTGTTCCTTTCCCAGGTTGGGACGGTTTAAGGGACCTCTGGGATAGCATCAGGCAGCTGGAAGAAGGCGCTCCCAGAGGCTCCCTCGGCTCCCAGCCGTCTCCATTCCATCTCATTTTCTTGTTGCCAGAAGCTGTTCATTCAGTGCTCAGTTGCCTCACAGATGTAATTGCGACCTATGCATGTGTATATTTGATTTTGCTCAAGGAAGGGGTGAGTTCAGCATCCTCTTACACCGCTACCACCTTGGACCTCCAAAATAAAATTAATATTTTGTTTCCTTAAACACCTCTCCCTAAAAAATTATGATTGTCTACCATATTGAAGCATAATGCTCTTCTAGTAGGAGAACTAATATATACTTTGTGCCATCGAGTGCCAGCGTCTTTACACCTGTGTTATGTTTGAACCTGTGGTGTTGTTTTCACTCTCCCAGGTCACTAACAGGGCTTCTGCTATTCAGGCATTTTAAGAATCCTGTAAGGAAAAGCAAGGGAACACTGGGGAGAACCCAGGCTTGTCTCATGCCAACAGCCACACATCTTGTCTTTCTCTGGGCCTCTAATCTATCTTAATACTTTTCTCTCTCTCATAAGGTGTTATTTTGGTTAATGTTTTCATTGTTGTCATTACATGATCTGTGTTTGTGCTCTGCGTTAGGTAATGATTACCGATGAATGTGCCAGTGGAGAGAGGCAGGGATTCAGGAATCCTAGGTCCCAACCCTACCTCCACTGCTGCCTCCTCGTTTTTGACTGTGGGCCTCTCTCTTCATCTGCAATCTCTTTAGGAAATCCAGGTCCTATTTTAGTCCCATCATCTCCCTAAGATTATTTTCAGATCCATTTTCTCTGACTCAGTCTTCCATCCATAAACAAAAACGACAATAACAAAGATTGCTAATATTTTGTGGAAATATTTTTAAATAGAATATGCAAGCATACTTTGAAAATAGAAATTCTACTTAGAGAAAGATGCACAAGTGTTAGTTTTGTCAGATCTGCCCATAAATGGTGGTCACAGAATAATTTGTTTGCAAGGGACCTCAAATTCATTGATTTTATGTCCCTACCATTTATCCCTTATATCATCCGAGTCTAAAGCTTCTGCAGAATTGTGGGAATGACCTGCACACAATGGACATTGGGTCACGAATCTCAGAGCAGCAAAGGGCAGAGTATATGGGTGAGTGGCTCTGAGCGCTTAGCAGTGATTCAAGCAACAGTCTCTGTCCTTCTTCTGGACAATAAATCAAGGACTCTAGCTTTTGCGGCTGCCAACTCAACACCTTTTATAGGCACTTAATTCACTCAGAAATTAAAAAATATATATATACACATCTTAGAGAATGTACCATTAGTCTTCAGTATGACACATGATTTGATTTTAAGCCTTTATATATGTGTCTTCTATATCCTATTGTGGTTAGAATCAGTAAAATGTCTGTGATGAATAGCTCTTCCTGCCTAGGCCATTCACCTCCCACATAGACTCCTCAAAGCATCTTTATTTTTCCTTCCTCTGCAAAAGTCATCAATGCAGTTTAGGGGGGCAGCACATGGACAAGTCATGTGTTTGATAGGAGTATTACACCATGCCCTCTTACCACTAGATCTCTGGTTTCCTGCTTTGCAAAGCAATATTCAGAATAACTAAGAAGACCGAGTCACTCATCACTGTTGGCAAAACTTTGTCCTTGCCTCCCCTTTCCCCAACTCCTTTGTTCTCACATTCTTTCATAACATCTGCTGTGTAAGGAAACTGGAGCCCTGTATCCTGAGGTGTCCATGATAGACGAGTTAATTGATCCACCTTTACCAGGTAGGGTTGCATATTTAAAGATTGGAACCTTCAGTTCCAGAGAGAACAATTGTGGGATACATGTGTAGCCAGGGTGTACTTTTTGGGCAGAGGCGACTTTACAAGTAGCCATTCAGTTGAACCTTGAACTAAGGAATCTTTCTGGAAAAAAAAAAGGAAGAAAGAAAGAAAAAGAAAGAAAGAAAGAACGAATGAACACTGGACAAGGAGCCAAAATATTAATTCTACTCCCAGTTCTACTTCTAACAGGTATGAATCTAAGCATATGATTGCCCGCTCTGGACAGCAGTTCTCAGAGAAAAATGGAAATGCCTCTGGATTCTGTTTACCTCCAACCTTCCCCAAATTGGCTGGTAGAGCTCAGCATGTTTTTCGATAGCATTAATATAATATGAGGCCAGATGATTCAGAACTACAGAAATCTTTTCTCAGACCAATTCTCCCTCCTCATAAAGTCTTCAAATTAAACATTTACCTGGAGGGAAGTGGTCAAAAGCTTATTCGTTAGCCACATTTTCTTGTCAGATAGGCTGAGCCATCGACCCCAATGGAGGAAAGTGGGGCTGTTCCAGGGACCCCTCCCCCCAATCCTTCCACCTTCCTCTGGGTTCAGCCTCACTCCCACCATTGCACTCTGTTCCATGATCAATTGTCTGGTGGGCAGCAGACTGCAAAGAAGAGGTTGCCAGGGCCCATGTGGGTGCCAAAGTCACTTGTGTGTGACCTGCAAAAAGCCCCCACATCTGCCCAGTTAGCGCGGCAGAAGCAGGAGCTGGGCAGCTGTCCTAGACTAGAGGCTGGGGAGGGGGACCCCTCTGAGGGCGTGATTTCATTTACTGTGCAGTCATCCTTATTCTCCTCCAGAAACGCCAACTTTTATTGTTTTCACATTTCCCCCCTCTCAGAATCAACAGCAGCTAAACATATGTATTTATTTCAAAGGTATTTCAAACCTCTTAGATGTCCGAGACCCTGCAGTTTAGGCCCAAACTACTTGCATTCTTGGTCTCTTGAAAACACAGACTCACACCCACCCAAGGTGGCTCACCCTGATCTCCACAAACTCCATCCATGCTCAACTCCGACCATCAGCTCAGGGATTCTCCGCAGTTGAACGAGCTCCCACCTTCTGTTATTGAACGCCGATCAAGGCTGGTGTCCTTTTGGTAGCTCTCACTGACCATGCCAGGCTGCCCCGATCTTTTTTGCTTTGAGTCTCAGTTTCCTTTGACATGAAGCCAAGTGTGGGGGAAAGAGCAGGGTCTTGCATATACAGGAGGCCTTCCCAATCACTACCTGTGCACGATGGACAACTTAGCTAACTGCTTTACCTGCAAATTAAGGGTAATAGTATTCACCGTGTAGGGACCCTATAGTGGCTAAGTAAGAAGGCACGCGCTAAATGCCCCACAGCATCTGGCATGTGGAGAGGTTCATTGTATGGTGGTTTATTCCCTCCACTGAGCCTTCAGGAGGAGGAAGAACATGCTCTGTCTTGACTCTGTCTATTTATTTTCATTCCAGCTTGATAATCACACTGACTATTTAAAAAAATATATAAAGGGCCTCAAGATGACTACATCTCTACCTAAGGTTTTGTATAGTACCGAGATATTTGCAATAATATATCAGGGAAAGTACTGTGGGAGGAGAGGGGAGCCAAGGAAATCCGTCTTGACCTGCTCTCCACATGGATCCTTTCAGGCCAGAACTAGCATGTCAAACTCATGGCCCGCCAGCCACGAGTTTGACATGCTTGGGCCAGAGCCTTTCAGTTGCAATTGACAGAAGTTCAGTTCAAATAACCTAAGTATGCCAGATGCATACTGGACCTGTTGGGGTGACTGAGATTTCTAGATATGTCTACTTACTGTATATACCCGAAGCTAATACAATATTAATGCTGACTGTAACTAAAACATAAAAAGTAAAAGTTGAAAAATAACCTAAGCAAGTAAGGACCTGGGAAATCGCAGGGTGTGTGTCTGCCTTCGAGCAGGACTGGTCCCACTTTCTTGTTTATTTATGTAGTTAAATGTGTGGGGGTAACACTGGTTAAGAACATTACATAGATGCAATGTGTATGGCTTTACAGTACAACATCTGTACACTCGATTGTGTACTCACCACCCAAGTCTGACTGGTTCCACCAACAGTGATGCTCTCTTCTCTTCATTCTACTTTCTTTTCTGGTGACTTCATTTCCTTGCAGACTTTCTCCACCTGTTAGGAAAGCTATCCCTCTGGGAGCAGTACCTCTTTTCAAAAGCACCTAGAGCCCAGCCAGTGTGGCTCCATGGTTGAGCATTGACCTATGAACTGGGAGGTCACGGTTCGATTCCAGGTCCAGCCACATGCCAAGGTTGCAGGCTCGATCCCCAATGGGAGGCATGTAGGAGAGGTAGCCGACTGATGGTTTTCTCTCATCATTGATTTTTCTCTCTCTCCCTCTCCCTTCCTCTCTGAAATCAATAAAAATATATTTTTAAAAACCCCCACAAAAGCCAAAACCGGTTTGGCTCAGTGGATAGAGCGTCGGCCTGCGGACTGAAAGGTCCCAGGTTCGATTCCGGTCAAGGGCATGTACCTTGGTTGCGGGCATATCCCTAGTAGGAGATGTGCAGGAGGCAGCTGATCAATGTTTCTCTCTCATCGATGTTTCTAACTCTCTCTCCCTTCCTCTCTGTAAAAAATCAATAAAATATATTTAAAAAAAAACCCCACAAAAAACAAACAGACAAAACAAAAAGCAAAACAAAAAGCACCTATAAAACTCTCAGGGGAAAAACAAATGGATGAGGTCAGGGTCACTTGCTCACTCCTATACCAAGCGGATGGCTGCCCAGTCTAACCCTAAGGGACTGATGCCCTGAGTATGAACGGGGGGAGGGGGGGGAATGTGCTGGGCACCCAAAGGCAAGAGCTCCCAGTCTCGCCCTGGCCGGTGTGGCTCAGTGGATAGAGCGTTGGCCTGCAGACTGAAGGGTCCCAGGTTCGATTCCGGTCAAGGGCATGTACCTTGGTTGCGGACACATCCCCGGTAGGAGGTGTGCAGGAGGCAACTGATAGATGTTTCTCTCTCATCAATGTTTCTAACTCTCTATCCTTCTCCCTTCATCTCTGTAAAATATCAATAAAATATGTTTTTAAAAGATAAAAAAAGAGCTCCCAGTCTCCTGCAGAGCCCAGAGGAAACTGTGGCGATAAGCCTCCTGAAGGCAGTGGCCCTTTCTGGGGAGTTCTTACTGAGTATTATCCAGTCCAGCGATTCGTTTTCCCCCAGTCAGCTGCTTGCAAAGACCCAGGAGCCGACGTGTGTTAGATGTTGTACGAGGGCTTTCATAGCCCTCATTTTGCTTAATTCACATCAACGCTGTCAAGTAGATGTGTCATTATTTCCACTTTAAGGACAAGATGGGAGGAGATGAGATGATATGAGAAAATTGAGGACCACAGAATTGAGGCTGATAAATGGAATTAGACTCAGATCCAGGTCCTCTGATTTTTAAATGTTAAACTCTTTCCCTTAAACTCCTACTATGCCCTGTTGTTTCTTTTTGAAATGATGATGATAATTCATAGAAATCAAGGCCCGATGACTGTGACGATAAATCCAGTTGGGAAACACTAAAATTGCTTCTTTTGTGGGAATGCAGATTTAAATCTCGGTGTCCTTAATCTCTGTGCTGTGAGGAGTTAGACTTTCATCTCACTATTAGCTTAAGCAAATGATCAATAAATTGGGAAATCTCCTTCTCTGAGTCAAATCCTCAAAATAGACCCCACGTAATTACACGATTCGTACCCTAGACCCATCCCATGCATATCCAAGTGACCTGCTGTGGATCCGGGTCCCAGATGGCTTTCCAGGGAGAGCCCCTTGAAGAGATAGGGGACTGCCTCCTTCCTGCCAGGGCTTTCTCCCTCCTTTAAGTGACATTGAAAGTCAGAGCTGGAGCCTACTCTCCCCTCCCCCCGGTGTGGGGAGGGAAGGCCAGCCCCCTCCCCAGGGCTGGGCTGTCCCAGCCTCTGAGTGTGTGAGATCCACCACAGCTCTGAGCCTCAGCCAGGCAGCCGGCCACAGCGGGCGGATGGCAGCTCAGAGCACTGGCTTTTGTTAAGTCCTGAACATTATTTCAGTGCAGCTCTAGCTCCCGCAGGTCTTTCCATAATAGCGGAGAAAAAGAAAATACATTCCCCCCACTAACTCCCCCCGGCCCCGCCCTGCACCACGCACACCTGCCTCCTCCTCCCCTCCTCCTCTTCCTCCTCCTTCTGCCCCCCCCCCTCTTCTAACTCTTTCACTTCCTTCTCCTCTTTGTCCTCCTCCTCCTCTGCCTCCTCACTGGGCTGCCCTCTGCCAGTCCTCTGGCCTGTCCACCATGGTGTGTAGGATTGGCCATCCCTCCTCCCAGGGCTGAGGGCAGCTGTCAGGGTTCAGCTGCATTTGGACAGCAGGGCAGCCAGGACTCACTGGGTGGTTCCAGGCGGTGACAGGTGTGCGTGGAGGCCGAATACAGAGAATCAATCCCTATTTGTACCAGCTCACCACACACCATGCGGAATCCTCAGCTACCCGAGGATGAGAGGTTTATGAAATGCCATCCGAGTTGCCCTTTCCTCTGAAGTTAAATACCTCCTCTCCTTCCCTTTTCTTATCCCTTATTTCTCATGTCTCCTCCTTAGTCCTTATCTGCAAACGGAAAAGTCATTTCTGTAATAGAGTTCTCTGAACGTCAAGAACGCCCCGGGAGAGAATCCCATTCTGCCTGGAATGTGAGGTCTCTTTCCTGACATTCACTTTGTCTTAGGACCCTTCATCCTCCTCTGACCCTCGAGCTGGGAAGCAAATGGTGCATAACGTGCATCTGGCTGATCCAGGAGGCAAACGTGGTCCTGCAGACACCTGATTAGACGTGCCCGAGCCTCCTGACACAGAGGAAGGAACTTTGATTGCTGAGTAAGGAACTGCAATTTCAAAGCATTCCCTTCCAATCATAGCTTCCCCCCAATCAGCTTCTCTAGCCATTGCGTCACTCACTCGTAGCCATAGCGACTCCCCAGCCCAGCCGCAGACACCCTGACAGGCCAGGTCCCAGGTACCCACTGCGGGAGGCCACTGGCTGCGCAATAGAGTAGCCCAGCGCTGAGGCCTGAGAGCCCCTGAAGCAAGAATGGAAAATAGAAAGGAAAAATGCTGACTGCGTCAATGTGACCCATTTCATTAGGTTGAACGAAAGCCTTCTGTGGATAGGCCAGGATCAGCTTTGCAATCTGGAATGACACCAGCGAGCTGCCGAATGATCCACAGGCCCGTGGGGGTGACATTGGGGTGCACTCCACGCCAAAGGGGGGGGGTGGCCTCTTCAGGAGGTGAACTGCGTGCTTTTGAGAAACATGAAGGCCACTGGGACATGTTTCTCTGTGTTGTAACTCTGAGCATTGAAAGAGATATGGCTCTCTAGATAGTACAGCACTTAGCAGCACTCAGAGTCCAAATTAGGCTTTTGGTTCAGCAATCCCCAGGGATATATTCAGCCTTAGTGAAGGCACAAAGCAAGTTCCGAAGGAATCTCAGCAGGAGCCTGGGTTCACGTCGCCCCTCCAAAGAGCACTCCGAAGACTGCATCCATCTCATTCTGTTTAAAATAGTAAAACAAGTGAAGATGAGCTGGTGGTGGTGACGGATGGTGATGGTTGTAATGGAGCTATCATCTGCTATCCCCGTTTCAGAGATGGGCTTGAGATGACTCCACCAAAGTCCCATAGCCCCTTGGGGACAGAGCTGGGTTTGAATGTAGCCAGATGCAGCCTGGTCTTGGTCAACAAGCCACGTTGAAGGTGACAAGTGTGTGCTGAGTGTGCTTGCCATGTGCCAGGCATGGTTACACTGTTGGTGTGGAGAGGGTAACTAACATGGATTAGAAACCGTGCCAGCGTACATTGTTTTATCTCTTAAAAAATTTTTTTATTACAACATAGCAGGGCAAGATGGGGGATCTTAGGAGCCCAGATGTAGGTGGTACATTTTCATGTCTAGTTTAATTGATGGTACCCCTTGCCTGCAGTATTATTTCCTCTGCCTCAGACCTAGCCTCTACTTCACTTTCACCATCTCTATTGGACTTTTAAAAACTATCCTAGAAAATGCCCACCCATCACTTCTTTGCATTCTGATCAGAGTGACTATGTGTACCAACCATCAGCAACTCAGTTCATTCTTAGAGCAAAATATTGGTTTTCCTATACTTCAATTGATAAATGTGCTGTTTCATATCATTTGTAATCTCATATGCTATTAAAATAGCAAAGAGGTTATAGATAAGAATGTCTGATATGTGCTTGAATTCTCACCGTATTTAGTAGAAGATAGTAGTTTAGAAGTTGGTCTGAGGGACAAATGTTTGGGTTCGAATCCTGGCTCCATTGCTACCAGCTGTGTAGCTGTGGACACATTTTCTTTGTGACTCAATGTCATTATCTAAAAAAATGGGGGTAATTGCCCCCTTTCATAGGAATTAATGAGGAAAACTCGTGCAAAATAGGAACTCTCTTTCCTGGCACCTAGCAAAGGCTCAATAAATATCAACTAGACTTGTTAATGTGTTACTGCTGCCACACGTGTGGGTGCTTAGTAAAAAAGTGGGACATGCACAGATTTATTGCAGTTTAGGGTAAGGGCATTTACAAAGGCTAGTGTCTCTGCCTCTCTGGGTAGGAATGAAAGAGGATGGAAAGAGGATGGTCTTCATTGTCAACCTGGAGGGAGAGGGGTGGTGATAAGAGCAAGCCATCTTTCCTTCTACCCTGGGCTGCTAATGCCCCTGCGACAGCCATTCTGAAGCATTGCCCTGCGCATGGCACTATGCTGGACACGGCACAAAAAGACTAGTAGGGAGATAAAAACTTTGTTCCCTGGGAGCTTACAAAATCAAGAACATTTTGATGGACATGTGAATTAGGACACAGTGGCAGGGGAAAAAGTCCATTAACATAAAACACCTTTAAAATGGAAAGAAGCCTTAGACACTATTTTAATTGTCTAATTTTACAGATGAGAGGCCAAGGTTGACAGGCGTCAAACGACACGCCCACAGTCCCCAGGTTCGTGGGGGATGAGACGGGGATCCAGGTCTCCAGACCCCAGTGCTCCTTCCGCTCAGGGTCCCTGGGCCGCACACCTGCAGGGGCCACACCCATGCAGAACACAGGTGAATGGCGCCTCTGAGAAGAGGGCAATGCAGTACCATTTCCGTACTCTCCTCAATATAAACAGCAGACATACGCACTTTTGCGTTATGTAAAGAATAGATACACTAAAGTTATAATGGGGTTGCAAGGAAATACAATAATTAGCTGTGGAGATCTGGAAGAAATGATTCAAAAATGTGTGTTGAGGCATTGTAACGGCATGAATTTGTCCCAATCAGCCAGGGATGATTCTGGGTGGGGTTGTTTTCCAGAATTTCTGTTCCCATCATATAACGTGCTTCCCATAGGAAGGAATTAGAAATTTGAATCATTAACTGCTAAGGCCTTAGAGTTAGAAGGTCTCTGAAGAAGTCAGTACAGCCCTAGCCAGCTTGGCTCAGTGATAGAGCATCGGCCTGCAGACTGAAGGGTCCCAGGTTGTGGGCTTGATCCCCAGTACGGGGCATGCAGGAGGCAGCCTATCAATGGTTCTCTCTCATCATTGATGCCTCTCTCTCTCTCTCCCTTCCTCTCTGAAATCAATTAAAAAAATTTTTTTAAAAAGCAGTACACCCATTCAATTGTTTCTGTCTGATTTTTATTCTCCCCCATCACCAAAGAGATGAATGTCTGCAACTGAAGACATTTTATAACCTCGCACTGTCTATTCTCAGAAAGTCCTTCCGCTTATCTAACTTCACTCTCTCTTGCTGCAGTTTAAACCGCAGCACTTCTATTATTCCTTTCAGTGAATGTAGATTAACCGAGGCATGTCGAATAAACTCATCCCTTGTTCTCACTTGGAGAAGGTTTTTCTGTATTCAGACTGCAGTCCTTTTCAAATCTCAGAAGCCTTATTCCTTTACATGGTGTCATATACACATGGATGACTTTAGGAAATAAATTAAGTGAATGAAAAATAGGCTAATACCGAACCAAGGGCGACGGGAGAAGAAAAATAAACTGTTTTATTATTTTCAAAGCAACTAAGTAGAAGGTTGATTGGGAAAATAGAAGAGAGAGGGGGGGAGAAAAAAAAACACACCCTGTCATTGAATGATATTTTTATCAGAGAAGAAAATAGGTACCAAGAAATGAGATTTGACTTCTCTTTGCAAGTTTCACTGAGCATGAAAATGTCCCTTTAAATTTTCCCGTAAGCCGTTGCTGGCTGTGGGATTTTTCCAGTGCAAAGGGAATCTGAGTTCAGGAGGCCAAAGAACGCCAGAAGGAAAGGGATTTTTTGATGCTGGGGGCTCTGAGACTGTCAGTTTAAAAAATGAAAGTAATATAGAAGGGCCAAAGTGGCATTTATCATTCCATCTCTCCAGGCTCCTGTCTCTTTAATCAGCTAGCCTGATTTGCCCAGTAAATGATTCCTGAGTGTGTGTGTGTGTGTGTGCCCGCGCGCGGGTGTTGTAGCTCTGTCAATCCTTGGATTAGAACCAATGATTGCAGCTTGTAGGAGGGCTGTCCAGGGCCAGATTGTACGATGTGTCTCGGTGCCAGAGTATGAGTAGAGATAATTACTGAGAAGTCACACTCTCTCACACCCTCGGCTGGCTTTCTTGTTGTGTCCTTCAGCAACACAGTGGATTTACATCTCCTTCCAGGAGCTGGAGAGCGACGCAATCTGTCAGGAAAGAAAGGAAGAAAAAACCGAACCTGACAAAAAAGAAGAAAAAGAAGAAGAAGAAGAAAAAAAAAAAGGCATGAAAACCATCCAGGCAAAAATGCACAATTCTATCTCTTGGGCAATCTTCACGGGGCTGGCTGCTCTGTTTCTCTTTCAAGGTAAGCGCTTGCTATTGATTTGCCTACAGTAGACCCAGCGATGGTACGGAGTGCTTTATGCGATTCGCAGACTCCCCGGTCGGCTCTGCTGCGCTGTTTGCAGGTGGAGGAGAGAGCGTTTAAACAGCATGGCTGGGACTTCATCCTCCCTGCCAGGCTGTGAGACTATTGATTTGATTCTGGCTGCTACTGGAATCGGGGGTGTATATGCAGAAGTAAAAGGTGTCTGGCTCCTGTTTAGGTACATGGCTGTGTGCTGCTCTCCCCGGCTTTATGTACATTCTTGCACACACACGCACACACGACAGAGCACACGCAGGGGCGGGGGGGGGGGGGTGACAGATTCCGAGGGCAGCAGGGTCGCTAATGTGTTGCTTATGTTACTGGGAAGAAAGGACAAGAGGAAACTTTAAAATATCTGCCAGTAAACTTGCAAAGCTTCCGAAAGGAGGCGAGGAGAAGGCAGGCTAGAAATAATCAGGTAACTGCATCCTGCATGGCTCTGGCCAGAGATCCAGCTTGAAGAGATGAATCAGTTTGCAGCCGCGGGGAACAACTGCATTAGTTTTGAATGTGTTTGGGGGTGTGTTTGTGGCGGGGGGTGGGGGTGGGGGTGGGGGAGATACAAGGAGCAGCTGAGAAGCAGTGGGAACAGGCACGCCTTGCACGGGGCTCTGAAATTCGGAACAGCTTTCCTAAGTTGAAGGGAGAGAGGCAGTAAGAGGCGAATGCTAATTTTCTGTTTATTATTGGTCTGGAAGCCAAGCTGTGGGCTGCAGCTGAGGGCCGGGCTTGCTCCTGGGCCAAGTGCGTGCTCTGATCTTGACGGTGCTGTGTTGGGTGCCTTTGCAATCGGCTTCAGTCCTGGGTCCATTTGCTGCACCGGCTGGCCCCACACTCTGTCCCAGCTCTTCCGTTCCAGCAGCGGCATTATCCGCTCACCTGCTTCTCCCACCCACCCTGCCCTTTGCGGGGCGGGGGGGGGGGGGGGAGGGTCTGACTTGCCTTTTTTTCATATTAAAGACAGCTGAACTGATAGGGATGGAGACAGGCAGAGAAACTTTCCCTAGGTAGTCCAGCTGGCAGAAGCTCTGACCTGGAAGCTGTGGTCCCAGAGGAAAGTTTGGCCCTTCAGGGTAGAGAAGGATGGGGAGTCCCACCACCTCTGCTCTTCTCCTACTGCAATATGGGGTTCTCACGGTCTCCACTGAATCCCCACCTCTAGTCCTGACCCTTCTCTGAGGGTTGGCTTTGGGGACTGCTGCTGTCCCCTCGACATAGGTTTCAGGGGCTACCATGGGGATCCACGCGAGGTGGACAGAGGGACCTGGCTGGGGAGAACCGAATGTGCGTGTACACTTGGCTGGGGCTCAAGGAGGAAGGCAACGGGGCCTGGAGGGCTCTGAGTCAGATGGCAGGGAAGTCACAGTGGGGGTCTTGCCGGGACAGCCTCCATGGCGCCTGCCGCTCCAGCCTTGGGACCTCTCTCCTCTCCCTTAGAGACGTCGGTGGGGGGAGAGTGAAGAGCTAACTTGGAGGCATCCTTGAATGACTCCTCTTACGTAACATGGAGCAGCGACAGCGTGTGTGTGAGTGTGTGTGTGTGTGTGTGAGCTTCTGTGTGTGCAGGGGTATGTGTGCACCCGGCCTGTTCTGGGTGCAAGGACTCCCCAGTGAGATCAGAACCCCAGCCCTGGCTGTGGGGATGCAGTGATTTCAGGGCCAGGCTCTCCTAGGGAAATGGCTCCGGTGGTGCTAACCATAGAGATGAGGAAGGGAAGCGCAGGTCCGAGTCCTGGGTGACTTCCCACTTGTCCTGAGATCTGTGTCTTTTCTATCTGTAACATCAAACCCGAGACCACAGCCAAACTTCCACCGTCGTCAGCCCCACTGGCTGCATGCCAGGAGCCCCAGGGCCAAGCGGAATTTACATATAAATTAGCATACGTGATTATTTTTTCATCAGAAATAAATGCGGGGAAGCATAATATTTGCTCAGACTTTGAATCATCCGTGAATACATGAGTGAGAAGTGCTGGTGCCCCATTCCCCAGGGTGAAGTCTGGTTTTGTGATCTCGCTCCCATCTTGGGGTGGGGATGGAGGTTACAGGCTCCCAAATCCCGAATTTCCTAAGGAAAGTAATGGCCTTACCGGTGCTGCCCACTCAGAGCCAGCGCTACAGGCTTCAGTCTGTCATATAGAACCAGGCTGCCCACTTTTAAGGCAGCGGGACCCCCGAAGACCCCCACACCACATGCCAGTCGGACCAGCAAAGGTGGCGGCTGTTTTCGCGTTCAGGGATGGGAGCGGGAACCTGCCAGCTCTCTCTTATCAAACTTGCAGAATTACTGAGGCAGCCCAGGTCTTGGCTGCAATAATCCACCCCTATTGCATTGACCCAGTGGGACTAGTTAGAATGCAGCACACATTCAAGGCAATTTTTTCTCCTCCTCTGTTTTTGTTTTAAGCTGGCTCTTTCTGGAGCTGCTACTTGGGGTGGTTTGCCTCCTGGAAAAGGTGTGTGCGGGACAATGGCAGCTTATGGACCCCTGTCTGACCTGCCCCCACCCCTCCCAACCAGCAACCATAATCCAACATGGGGAGGAGGTTTCTGAGGGAATCTTCTCTGATTAGTGATGGGCAGGAGGGAGGGAGGGAGGGGTGATTAGTGATGGGCAGGAGGGAGGGAGGGAGGGGTGATTAGTGATGGGCAGGATGGAGGGAGGGAGGGGTGATTAGTGATGGGCAGGAGGGAGGGAGGGAGGGGTGGTTAGTGATGGGCAGGAGGGAGGGAGGGGTGATTAGTGATGGGCAGGAGGGAGGGAGGGAGGGGTGATTAGTGATGGGCAGGAGGGAGGGAGGGAGGGGTGATTAGTGATGGGCAGGAGGGAGGGAGGGAGGGGTGATTAGTGATGGGCAGGAGGGAGGGAGGGAGGGGTGGTTAGTGATGGGCAGGAGGGAGGGAGGGGTGATTAGTGATGGGCAGGAGGGAGGGAGGGAGGGGTGATTAGTGATGGGCAAGAGGGAGGGAGGGAGGGGTGATTAGTGATGGGCAGAAGGGAGGGAGGGAGGGGTGATTAGTGATGGGCAGAAGGGAGGGGTGATTAGTGATAGGCAGGAGGGAGGGAGGGAGGGGTGATTAGTGATGGGCAGGATGGAGGGAGGGAGGGGTGATTAGTGATGGGCAGGAGGGAGGGAGGGAGGGGTGGTTAGTGATGGGCAGGAGGGAGGGAGGGGTGATTAGTGATGGGCAGGAGGGAGGGAGGGAGGGGTGATTAGTGATGGGCAAGAGGGAGGGAGGGAGGGGTGATTAGTGATGGGCAGAAGGGAGGGAGGGAGGGGTGATTAGTGATGGGCAGAAGGGAGGGGTGATTAGTGATAGGCAGGAGGGAGGGAGGGAGGGGTGATTAGTGATGGATAGGAGTCAGGGAGGGAGGGAGGGGTGATTAGTGATGGCCAAGAGGGAGGGAGGGAGGGGTGATTAGTGATGGGCAGGAGGGAGTGAGGGAGGAAGGGGTGATTAGCACCCTTGGGCTCTGGCCCTAGGGCAGCCTGGTTGATGTACCAGAGCTCCTCTCCCTGGGAACAGGAGGGGGTCCCTAGTTTGGGCGCTGTCCCTTTCAGCACACAGCTCACCTCCCGCCACCCAGAGGCTCTGAAAGAATGGCTGGTTGTACTGCAGCTTTTCTCTTTCTAGAAACCCGACCATTTCTCTTTCGAAGGATTGCTGCTCTTTTTAACACCTTCCGGCGAGCATGGCTAGATTCCTGTCTTACCTTTCTCATTTCCCCTCATTTCCTCCCGTCCCACATCCGCTTCTCTGCCCACTCGAGCCACGCGCAGGGCCGAGATGGGAAGGGAGACGGGGCTGAATTCACACTCTCCTTCACTCAGCGCCCATGGCATGGAGTCCGCTTGGCTGGGCAGCCCAGCCAAGTTCCTGCCACTCACAGCCAACGTTCGGGTGCCAGCAGCAGCCTGCGCTGGGCAATGCTGCTGAGAGGGGAGGGAAGCAGTTGAGACCATAACAATGTTGACTGGCAAAGTGAAAAATCAGTTTGGGATGATGGGATCCTGGCCTTTGTGTCGGTTGTGAGCACTTGGGAGCATGGGCACAAATAAAGTGAAGAAATAAATTGTTACAAAGGCAGGGGAGAGGGACAGAAGCTTACAGAGTGGATACCAGCTGCTGCGCTCGGAGCTGCCCCGTCGGGGCAGGTTATAGGCAAGCTGACCCCAGCACAGAGAAGGCCATGCCCCTCCATCCTCCTCCTCAGGCGGCCGGTGAGCCTGGTCCAGGCTGCGGAGATGCCCGCAGGGAACAGCAGGCCTCGCTGCACAGAGGCCATTCTTGGGATTGCAGCTCTGGTCACCAGGTGCAAAGCCGAGTCCTCGCGTTGGTCCTTCCTTTATGGCACTTTTATTTTTAAATATGTTTTTATTGATTTTTAGAGAGAGAGGAAGGGAGAGGAAGAGAGATAGAAACAGCAATGAAAGAGGAACATCATCAATCGGCTGCCTCTTGCACACCCCCTACTGGGGACGGAGCCTGAAACCTGGGCATGTGCCCGGCCGGACTGGGAATCTAACTGGTGACCTCTTGGTTCCTGGGTTGACGCTCAACTGCTGAGCCACACCAGCCGGGCCTTTTTGCCACCCTTAAAGCCAAACAGATGCGCAAAGTGTTAGCTTCCACTCCTAACCCTGACTTCTGTTGGTTCTCAGTAGGCGCCTCCAGCGGTGCCTGTATGTAGGCATGCTGACCCGTGTCATTGGGGGTCGTGGTTCCCTGCTTGCCGTGCTTGGCTCCAGGCTGTCCTCTAGCACTTCCCGGGGCCCTGTCCTCTGCGCGCATGCAGTCGGCAGCCCTGAGACACGCTAGCCCCAGCTGATGGTCACGAGTGGACTGCAGGAGCCACTGCTGGCTTCAGCCACAGTTTGCCCCTCGGGTGGGAGTGAGCTCCCTTGACATCCTAAGAAGTGACAGCACTTCTAAACCAACAAGGGGGCGGGCACGTGGGGAAACACGTGCTGGGAAGAGGCAAAGGCTCTTGGCTGTCTGCTCGTGGTGACGACACTTTGGATGGGACTGTGTCCTCTGGGATTTGACTCCGTTCCAGGTTTTCCGTTTGGAGCTCATGGCCTGCTCTCTAGCCCACCAACTAGAATGCTGGAAATGCACAAACAAAACAAAAAACACATCGCTTTATAGAACCTCTGCAGACTCTTCAAGCAGTCCAATCCACACGCCGGCCGGATCCCAGGCCAGTCCTGAGCCCAGCTGCGGTTGGGCACCTGGACACCTGAGCTCAGAGCTTGCTATGTCTTCTGTAGGGGAACATCGCTCCCTGTGTGAGCCTGTCTTCCCACCTGCCTGCCAGGCTGGGGACCACGTCCCCTGGGTGTTATCAGGACTCATTAATGCCTGTAACACTCCGAACATGTGGTGCTAAGTGGAACTCCATGCTGAGACGGGTTGTATTTATGCAGTTTACTTCCTTTCTGCTCTGTTGGCTTGTTACATGTTTACTTTATGTCTATAGTCATTTGAAATCCAATAAAACAAATGAAAGAGAAAAAATGAAAACATGCAAAAACAAGGTAATCAAGGACATGCAGGCTGGATGGGGCTGGGGTGGGCCTTTGCAGCCGTCCTAACCTCCCAAGCGAGTGTCTCCCTGACCTTCCCTTTCATTAGAGAGCGGGCTGGGGAAGACCAGAGGGGCTTTGGAAGCAGCAGCAGGGAGCATGCCTCCCATCCATTTGCAGAGGGAGACACCATGCTGGCAGGGTGAATGGCAGACAGGAGGAGCATGGGGAGGGCGGAAGCTGGAGCTGGGAGTTGGAGAGGGAAGACAACCAGCTCTGAACTGGATTGGAAAAGAGAGGACTCTGTCCTTTGCTTTGACTATGATGTTGTTCAGTAACCCCTGAGAGCTTTCTGTTTTATTTGATATGTTTTTATTTATGCAACCTTCTGGATTAAGCCTGCTCTTGTGATCGCTGCTTAAACTTAAAAGAGCTTAAACTTAAAAGATAGATGTGTTGATCCACGTCACCGTTCATTTGCTCTCCCCACTTCTCCCCCTTTCCCTCTCCCCATTCCTCCCTCTCTCTGCCCTCTCCCACCCCTTTCCTTTCCTCCCTTGCCCCCCGCCCCCCCCCCCCGCCACTCCCCACACACACCTTTTTTCTTCTTTTCATTTTTCCTTCTCCTCTATGGGAAAAATAATTGATCAGCTGACAGATCTAGGTCAAGCTGGCAGGGGTTGCTCTGCTTCCCGCAGGCTTGCCCAGGAGAAGGAGGGGACAGTCTGTCTTTCCAGTTCACAAGGAGCCCAGATGACAGGGTGCAGTAGGAGGAGGGGAGACCAGCGAACCGGTGGGCGAGCTGAGCCATCCCCAATAAGGGAGCTGGGATCCTACTGGCGACAGGGTCCTCAGCCATCGGTCCTTCCCCACAGGGATTCTCCATCTCCGATTTGCCCTTGCCTCTTTCCTGCTTTTTGCTCACCTTCTATGCCACGCTTGTTCCAATTTTCCTCATTTTTTTTTTAACTTTCCCCTCCTTTGCTCTTCTGCTTTTCTCCTCCTTCCAAAGCCACAGCAGATCGCAGGCTCTCCCCCGTGTAAGTCATATTAGAGAAACGGCCTTTTGTTTAGTTGCAAGAAGAAACACAGCCGCCCTGCCAGAGAGCTCTGTAAGTCATTTGCAAACTGCAACACAAACCAACAGAGATTCACATTTCCATGGCGGAGAAGAGAGTATTTCAGGAGAGACTGTCAAGCCTAAGAAATCAAATATTGGAAAACACATTCTTCAGCTTTGTTACTAAGGACACCTTTGGTAACGAAATTTGATTTTTTTTTCTTTCTTCTCTAAGAGTATCGCCTTTTACAATAATAGACCGATCAAAAGACGGGCTGGTTTTGCCTTCACTTGCTCATTCAACCTCACTTTCTAGAGGCGCTTCATTTGTTTTGTCTTGGTTGTGCCACGAATTCTAACCCCCAGACTCTGTGTAAGTGTTCATTTCTTCATGGGTTCCATCACCCAGCCAATGTTTATTGAGCACCTCCTATGTTCCATGTATTATTTTAGGTGCTGGGAATACAGCAGTGACTAGAACAGCCGTGGGCAAACTACGGCCCGCAGGCCGGATCCGGCCTGTTTGAAATGAATAAAACTGAAAGAAAAAAAAAGACCGTACCCTTTTATGTAATGATGTTTACTTTGAATTTATATTAGTTCACACAAACACTCCATCCCTGCTTTTGTTCCGGCCCTCCGGTCCAGTTTAAGAACCCATTGTGGCCCTCAAGTCAAAAAGTTTGCCCACCCCTGGACTAGAACCAACTGAAGGATGAGACCAAAGACAGAGTACCTGCTCCCAGATTTGGCTTGACTTACCACCCCTTGTAATACATCTGGCAGCCCCACAGGAATGCCAGAAGCAGGGGAAGGCTCAGGGACCCAGCCTCTTGTTTTTTGTGCAAATGATGATGGGCGGCAAGAAAGCAACTGCCCCTTGATCCGTGTTTGTAGGTCGGGAGCCGTGGGGGAGGATGCACGGCTCTAGCCCCACCTTAGTGAACAACAGGAGATGCTGCCTTTGCTCCACGCTGTCTCCGCCAACACGGGGCTCATGGATGTCAGATGCACCTTCCGTTAGTATGTGTATGGTGGAAGTTAGTTGGCTTTGTCACCATGGCCTCTTGTCCTTCAAGTTACTGGTTGATTCTTGGCACCATCGACACCCTGTCTGTTGGCCTGTCCACTTCCTTGTGACCTGACTTCTGCACAGAACTACAGGGTGAAGGAGGCAAGAGGAGAACACATATGAGACTAGGCAAGGATTTGCTTCAGGTCGCTAGTCTGGATGAGGGAAATGAATTTCAGGGAACCTCTGTGAGGGTTCATACTTTGGGATTGATTTAAGATGACATCCTTTTGAGAACCTTTTTTTTTTTAACTACCCACTCATATACCTTAATTGAGAGTTCCTAGAATAATAAGCTCATCACTTATTTGTTCTCCTTTGGTGCTCTGCTGTGGTTGGGACATATGTCTTTCAATTCATTAATGTGTGTTTTCAGCTCTATGTGCTCAAAGGGCATATGGCTTCTCTTATGCTCGCATGGGGCACTGTAGCCACCCCTGAATGGTTAGGACGATTGCTCACCTGACTGCCTCCACCTGCATTTCTGGAATGGTGGAGGTGATTGTTCTTAACTTTCCTCATGTAGAAGAACCTTTCTCATGGGTCTGTGATTCTTCCCAGTGAAGCAGCCTAGAGTAATTCTCTATCTTTGACCCCATCTCAGAAGATGGTAGGTCTTGGGGGGTAGATACAAGGTGTATTTATAATACTCTCCTTCTCCAAGCCAGTGGTTCTCAAACATGGCATATCATAGAGTCACCTGAAGAGCTTTATAAAAATACCAATGTCTGGACTCCACCCCAGACCAGTTAAACCAGAATCTCCTCCTGATGGGGCCCCACACTAATATTTGTAAGACCTCTCTAAGGGGTTCTAATCTGTGGCCAGGTTTGAAAACCGGACCTCGAAAGTCAACTGAAAATGTTCTTGGAGCTTGAGTAGGAACTGCAGTTGCCACGTCTCTGAAATAAAGCGGGAGGTCTAAAAGATTTTCAAGTTTCATTTCAACTTCAGCATCTTGCAATCCTGCGAATAGCCTTTTTGAGTACAGTACTTGAAAGGTAGCGGTGCTACAAGAAAACATCCAGCAGCGGTTTCCGCTTGCAGGAAGCTAAGAATATAAACTTCCTCACAGATTGGCTACCAAAGTCAGAACGTGTGAGTGTGTGTGCACTACAAACGCTGCAGGCCGCATCCTGTAGACTATGTCACGTATCCATACATTCATCTCTATCTTTATATGGTTGGCATTCTTAGGATGGGCGAAAGGGTTAACTAGTCACCGCATTTCAGGTCCCAGGAATCAGTAATGATACTGATTTTAATTGATCAATACTGTAAGAGAGATTTCAGAGCCATTTGAACGTGGGTCAAGAATGAATGTGTTAGCCCGGCAGGTGTGGCTCAGTGGTTGAGCATCTACCTATGAACCAGGAGGTCTCCGCTAAATTCCCAGTCAGGGCACATGCCTGGGTGTTTGGGTCTTGATCCCCAGTAGGGGGCATGCGGGAGGCAGCCAATCAATGACTCTCCTCATCATTGATGTTTTTATTCCTCTCTCCCTCTCACTTTCTCTCTGAAATCAATATATACGTATGTAAAGAAGGAATGTGTTAGAGCTGGATTTAGAGAGTGCTAAGCAAGCTCCATTCCTATGAAGGATGGTCACAGCCTTCGTTTCCCTCCCCAGGAGTCAGTTATCCATCACTCTCCTCATTCCCAGCAAAGCCTCAGGCCCAGAATCTCAGTGGTAATGGTGCAGCTAGTGTGTTAGGCAGGAGTCCTGCTGGCTCCACCTTCCAAGCCAGGTCCTTTCCTGTAGGGCATGCAGTCATGGACACTCCTCCGTTTGGGTAGAGTCAGCAGGGCTAGGGGCACACGCGGAATGGAGCTACCGTGCAGATGTGTGCCCAGGGCCCTGGCTGGGTACCTCACAAAGTGTTCACACTACTGCATCAGCCAACCCCAGAGTCCCAGCCAGCTCAAGCCCAGAGGAACTCTCAAGATGATTTATTCTAATCTCTTTCTTTGAGCTCTGACACCTCAAGAATGCAGCTGCAGTGGTCCCCCAGCTTCCATCTCTGATAAGGGCAGACTTACATCTCTGTAGATCAGTGGTTCTCAACCTTCTTAATGCTGCGACCCTTTAATACAGTTCCTCATGTTGTGGTAACCCCCAATTTCATTGTTACAAATTGAACATAATTAAAGCATAGTGATTAATCACAAAAACAGTATGTAATTATATATGTGTTTTCCAATGGTCTTAGGCGACCCCTGTGAAAGGGTCGTTCGACCCCCAAAGGGGTTGCGACCCACAGGTTGAGAACTGCTGCTCTAGATAGTCTATTGTATCTGACCCTTCAGGAAGACAGGAAGCAAAGGGAAACAAAGGAGAATCTGTCTGGAAAGAAATTACAAAAGTGAGTGTAATCTTGCTGGGCTCAAATGCTGGCTCTGTCACTTCCTAGTTTGAAACCCTTAGCAATTTAATCAGCCTCTGTGTGATTCACTTACCTCTTTTATGAAATGGAGATAACTGGGATTTACTTTAAGGCTGTTATGAGGATTAAATAAGTTACTGCAGATAAAGTGCTTGGAACATTGCCTGGCACATAGTAAGCCCTCAATAAATATTACCTAATAGCGTTATGATTGCTACTATGAATCATTTTTCTTCAACACGACTTTTCCTCAAACATTTGAAAACACGACTCCCTCCCTCTCTCCCTCGAAGCTCCTCTTCACTAGGTTAAATATCCCAGGCTTTTCTCCCATTTTCTCTAGAATCATCATAGAAAGGGTGCCGATTGCCCTTTCCTAGAGTTATTATGGGTACTCTGCTTCCTTCTTCAAGAATTCTTCTCCCCCTTACTCTGAGCAACCCAAAGTATTACAGAAGATGGCCTCTCCTGATTTTACATTAAAATAGGATCAAGTCTCAGCTCTTTGAAAAGGTGTGGGGAGACCCCAAGGTCTTGCCAACCTCTCTCCTAACCCCATGCTTCCTGGTTCCATGGACTCCTGGGCATCCTCTGCCACCCTCTCCTCAAGACACAGGTGCTCCCTGCTCCCTCCACTGAGGGCTACCCTTGCCGGCCTGGCAAATACTGGAAATCAGTACAAAATGCCAGGCTCAGCATTCTTTTGAAGCCCCTTATCTCTTCTTTGATGACTTCCTTGCTCTTGTATTTCCTTCATATTCACCACCCATTTGTGTAGTTACCTGCTTACACGTCTATCTCCCCTGCCAGACTGTGAACTCCTGGAGGTCAGGAATTGGCCTTATTTATCTTTACATTCCTAGCACACCCAGCACAGTCCTTGGCACAATGTGGCAGTCAGTGTGTATTGGTGGAAAGAAAGGAGGGTGGGAGAGAAAGGGAGAAGAGAGAAACCTGAGATCCCATTACGTTTCCAAGAGCCCTATAACTCTGCTCACTTACAGTGAACTGTTATTAATTCCACCCTTCCTGATCCTATACCTGTGCTGTTTAACTACATACACAACAACCTGACTTCAGAACTTAACTTCTCTGAGATCATCTTCTTTCTGACAAGATCTTTTTTGGACCTTGAACTTGTAATCCCATATATTAGTAATCCCACCTGGCTATAATCAATAATAAGCCATATGTTCTAGGCGCCTAGGTAATGGTGGATGAGCTCAGTATTTCTGGCTAAACTTACCCAAGAAGAGAAAATAGTCACTCTAGTGGTCAACACGATCAGATGAGTAAGAACTTACATTGGCATCAGAGGAAGCAACAGGGGCAAGGGAAGGTTGGGTCTAAGAACAGAGGACAGTGGACTGGATGGGTTTATGTAGTTGGAGAAGATGGAGTGGTCAAGTGTTTCTTATCTGCTATTCAAATCGACTCTTTCTCCTTCTTCCACAAAACTTTCCATTAGGTCACCTGACTCTTCCCCTACAGGCAGAAGGAAACTTGGCCCAGGCTTAGCAAAGATTAATTGATAGCTATTTTTTCTCACTGCGATTGGTGATGCACAGACATACTAGTTGGAGAAACAATTTCGCTAATTCTGAAAACAAAGAATTAACTGTTTTACATTTCTCCTTTTTCCTTAAAACTTCTTAATAGAAGGATCTAAATGCCTTCTCACCATTTTTTTTTTACTACTTTCTTGCACTTTGGAAGGCCAAATAAATTTAATCACCAAATCAAAAAGCTCTTTTTACAGACTCGTATAGTTTTGAGATACCTTGGAATTTTCCCAGTCTTCTACCCAAGGCAACACACTTGCACCTGAATGATGGTCACTAATTCCTGTTCAACAATTTCAGAGCCTTTCAGTGAGCAGGCACTGCCGAGTGGTGGTCCCCATTTCTGGTTGTCAGAATTACCTGTGGAGATTGTGATAAGCAGATGCTTGGGTCCCGACTCACAAAATTTCTCATTAACTAGGTCAGAATAACCACAGATGATTATATCGTGCAGATACAGCTGAGAACCACGGTTGTTAGCACCCCTTTACATAGCTGATAAACTGTGAGAAAACGCTCTTCTCACAGGCATTTGCGATGCCTCCTCAATGCCAGTTCTATCCTCTTTCTTTATAAACAGTGCTATAAATGTATTCAGGACAGCAATGTGCCCATTCTAAATGCCTGTCTCCTACCTCCCCTCATGGCTGGGTATGGCCATGCAACGTAGTTCAGGTTAATAGAATGTAAGCGCACATTCACTGGGTGGGGTTTTGAGAATTGTTGTCAGGAAATCTGTGCTATTGGAAACCTACTCTTCCCCTTTCTTCTTGACTGAGAGACTGGCATACTCCCTGGAGTTCTAGGAGCTAACTTGCAAACAGGAGGACAAACAACACACTTCAAGAATGGCAAAGAAAAGGAAGCTTTTAGGGTGAACCAAATGGACTTGATAAATTAAAAATAGTAGAGTATAGCCTGGCCAAGTGGCTCAGCTGATTGGAGTGTTATCCTGTGTCCTGTACACCAAAAAGGTTGTGGGTTCAATTCCCAGTCAGGGCACATACCTAGGTTGCTGGTTCAATCCCCAGTCTGGGCACGTACAGAAGGCAACTGAGTGATGTTTCTCACACTGAGCTCTCTCTCTTGCTCTCTCTCTCTCTCTCACTCTCGCTTTCTTCTCTCTCTCCCCCTTCCTTCCTCTCTCTCTAAAAATCAATGAACATATCCTCAGGTGAGGATTAAAAAATAGTTGAGTATTGATACTTTGATATGACTCAACAATAGAAGGACCTCAGGTTCAAGATGCCATAGCAGTTGGAGCAGCTCTGGAATACATATTTCCATACTTAATATCACTTATGAAAAAATCCCTATTTAATTAGGTTTCTATTACTTGCAGCTTAATATAATTCTAATAAATCTACATGGAGCAAAAATTTGCCTCTTCCTAACTTCTACCAATTAGTGCAACTCAAAACACGAGTAATATTATGTGATCCACTTGCTAAGAGATGATTATCATGGACCCTATTTATTTTATCTTGACGTTCGTAGTTTCTTCTCCTGGATATCATAGGTACAACTTCTAGACCACTAATCATCCTGATCATTATCTTCTGAACAGGCTCCAGTTTAATAATGATCCACTAAAAGGCATTACCAGACAGACTCTTCCCGAAGCAGTCTGATGGGCAAAGTGGGGAGTGGACTATTACACACCATATTTTGGACTTTATAGTTTTATAGGTCTAGTCTATTATCTTTTTTTTTCAAGATATACCACACTATTGGCTCACATTGATGTACTCATTCCTCTTGACAAAAATGCTTTTATACAAGACTTTTCCTATCCTTGCTTACAGTAAATTTTTAAAAATTTTTTTTAAGTGTTTGAACTTTCTCTGTACCTTGGGCCCATTATTTAAATCAATTGAAATTATTTTTGTATTCTGATGAGCTGTCACCATTAGCTTTGTGTCATCGCCAACTGATAAAGAAATATCCCCGCATCATCAAGGTGAATGATAAAAAAAAAAAAAGCAACATAATAGATCCAAGGGCATGGCCAAGCTCTTACTTGCACTTATATTTCATCCACTTCAGAATGATTTATTCAGACTGTACTGTATACCAACCATAAACAACAAGACATAGTTCTTACACTCAGTGAAGTCAACAATTTAATACAACATGGTAAGTGCTGGGGTAGAAACAAGTCATGTTTGCTATGGCAGCTTCTAGAAGATTTTTCAGGTCAGGGAAATCTTCTAGAACAGCGGTTCTCAACCTGTGGGTCGCGACCCCTTTGGGGGTCGAACGACCCTTTCACAGGGGTCGACTAAGACCATTGGAAAACACATATATAATTACATATTGTTTTATGATTAATCACTATGCTTTCATTATGTTCAATTTGTAACAATGAAATTGGGGGTCACCACAACATGAAGGAACTGTATTAAAGGGTTGTGGCATTAGGAAGGTTGAGAACCACTGTTCTAGAAGGAAGAGATGTTAAAATCAAGACACAAAGGTGCCTGGATTGAATCAGGAAGGAGGAGAAATTACTGTTACAATGGAGGAAACTGCATAGTCCAACACCTCGGGGTAGGAAAGCATGGTAGGAATTTAAGAATCCAATATCCATTCTGGCTAGATTGGGTGCATTTGTGTGGTTTGGGGGTCTCAAAGGGAAGAGAAGAAGTTGTAGGTAAAAAGACAAGAGATGTAGGTAGAGGTGTAGGCAGAGGTTAGAACTTGAATGGCCTTGCAGTAATTCTTAAAAATGTTATACTGAAGAAAGGGAAATGTTTTAAAGGGTTGTAAGCCAGATAGTAATATGATCATATTTGCAGTTTTAATGGTCAGATAGCATGCTTTGGGTTAGTGAAAAATGTTAAAATCTTACTCTAGTTACAGTGTGGGAAATGAATGTTAAGAAGCCAAG
This sequence comes from Myotis daubentonii, assembly GCF_963259705.1. Classification (NCBI taxonomy): domain Eukaryota; kingdom Metazoa; phylum Chordata; class Mammalia; order Chiroptera; family Vespertilionidae; genus Myotis; species Myotis daubentonii. The sequence continues at coordinate 19,744,147 of NC_081858.1, forward strand.
AATAGAGGCAAGGCTTGAGGTAACCAGGTGAGAGTTGCAGAGATGAAGAGAGATGGGAGTATTAGAGAGTTTGAGAGGTAAAGAGTATGACTTGGAGTTGGGGAGGGAAGAGGGTAGTAAGTGACAAAGGGAGATGAAAGAGGACTTGTAGTTTCTCAGTAAATGGCACCCAGGGGTGTTTGAGAGAGATTGTGGTGAATGCGATCTGGGTCATTATGGATTTGAAGGTGACAGCTAGACAAGAAGCTCTTGCATATGAAGTTGGCTGGATGAAGTTGGATCTGGAACTGTGGAGAGATGTCTGAACTTGAACAAAGATGGTCTTCAACAGATACCGTTACTTACCCATGAAGAGAGTAGAGAGTATATTAAGAGAAATGAGGGCAGGCCACTAGTATTTAAAGATTGGAAAGAGAAGAATATTTGGAAGGACCATTGGCAAAAATCGGCTAAACACATAGGAGGAAAAGCAGGAGAGCATGATGCCATGCAGGTCAAGGGCTTTGCTCGAGGAAGGCAGGAGCAGTAGAAGCATCAAATGCTGCTGGGAGGCCCTAGCCCAGCCGTGGGCAAACTACGGCCCGCGGGCCGAATCCGGCCCGTTTGAAATGAACAAAACTAAAAAATAAAAAAGGACAGTACCCTTTTATGTAATGATGTTTACTTTGAATTTATATTAGTTCACACAAACACTCCATCCATGCTTTTGTTCCGGCCCTCCGGTCCAGTTTAAGAACCCATTGTGGCCCTCAAGTCAAAAAGTTTGCCCACCCTTGCCCTAGCCTGTTTGGCTCAATGGATAGGATGTCAGAAAGGGTCCTGGGTTTGATTCTGAATTGCAGGCTCCACCCCTGCCCAGGCCAGGTCTGGGCTTGTGCAGGAGGCAACCAATCGATGTGTCTCACATCAATTATTTCTCTCTGTCTTTCCCTCTCTCTTCCACCCTCTCTAAAAAAAAAAAAAAATGAAAAAATATCCTTGGGTGAGGATTAAAAAACAAACAAAAACAAAACAAAATGTTGCTGGGGGATCAAGTAAGGTTATACTTAGCAACGAGACTATCTCTGCCCCCTTGGGAGAAGAGTTTTGTGGGGTGGAGTCATAGCATTGGGGGGAATAGACGTAGGGTGGGGTGAGGATATAAAACATTTAGATAATTATTTCAATTTTTAGCTTTTGTAAAGAAAGGGAGACAGTAGAAAGACAAGGGGGAGTTGCAGTTGGAGAGACTGTTGTTGTGTTTTAGATAGGAAATAACTCTTTAAATGCTCCTGGGCGGCAGCTAATAAAGCAGAAGCATGAAAGGAAGACATAGGCCAGTGGTTCTCAACCTTCCTAATGCCGAGACCCTTGAATACAGTTCCTCATGTTGTGGCGACCCCAATTTCATTGTTATAAATTGAACATAATTAAAGCATAGTGATTAATCACAAAAACAATATGTAATTATATATGTTTTCCGATGGTCTTAGGCGACCCCTGTGAAAGGGTCGTTCGACCCCCAAAAGAGGTCTCAACCCACAGGTTGAGAACCGCTGACATAGGAGATGACTGGCCAAGGGAGGTTCCTCAGGCGATGTGAAAGCCTGAGGGGAGGGGAGGAGTCATGATTCTTGAGCACAGGTAGACAATGACTCTGGAAGAGAAGGAGAAAGACCAAGACCAATTCCATTACTAGCTAAATAAGGAAGAAAGAACATGATTGGGAATATCCATTATGACTGGATTCAGCTGCAAATGACAAAAATTACACAACAAAAGAGGTTTAAATAAGATAGAGAGTTATCTTTCTGGTTAAAATAATACTCCGCTTTGTTCATGGCCGATATGGTGGCCCCAGACCCCGGGACCCTGGTCTTTCTGTGGTTTGGGTCTGTTGTACGTGGCCTTGATTCTGTGGTCTAAGATGACAATATCTGTGTGCCAGGCAGGGGGATGCAAGAGGAGAGCAGGGAGAAGGGGCAGAATGCACAGGTGTCCTGTCTCCTAAGGAAGGTTTCTTCCTGAGAGCCCTCACGTGGCACTCTATGTCACATCCCCTCTGCCAGAGCCAGGTCACATTGCCACATGTCAATGCCAGGGAAGGGGGAGGTGTTATCCACTTTGGCTGAGCACCTGCCCAGACAAATTTAGGGGCCTATCACCATGGAAGAAAGGGAGGATGAATATTAAGAGACAGCTATCATGTTGTATGAAAGGAGGGACAGTTAGAGCTCCCCCTGATGAGGATGGAGAAGGTCTGTCCATAGGCCCAGAGGACGCACATATGATTAAGATGTCTACTTTGGGGCATCTAACCATTGGTTTTCAACATCTACAGTCATTAAGGAAATGCAGATCAAAACCATAATGAGATACCACTTTACATCAATTAGGATGATTATTATTTTAAATATGTGTATATATCATATGTTGGCAAGACTGTGGGGAAGTGAATTGGAACATTTGTACATTGCTTCTGGGAATGTTAGTGGTGTAACCACTGTGGGAAATAGTTTAGTGGTTTTGCAATAAATAACACAAAGAATTACTATATGATCCCATAAGTACTAGTATAATTCTAGGTATATACCCTTAAAATTTGAAAGGAGACTCAACAGATATTTGTACACCAATGTTCCTAGCAACATTATTTACAACAGCCAAAAGGTAGAGCAACCCATGTATCCAATGAATGAACAAAATGTGGTCTGCACATACAGTCAAACATTAATCACCTTCATGAAGTTCTGATACATGCTACAACATGATTGAATCTTGACAACATTACGCTAAGTGAAATAAGTTAGACACAAAAGGCCAAACAGTGTATGCTTCCACTTATTTGGTGTCCCTGGAATAGGCAAATTCAAGGGACAGAAAGGAGAGGACTTACCAGGGGCTGGGGGGAGCAAGAATGGGGAGTGATAATTTAATGGATGCAGAGTTTTTGCTTGGGATGATGAAAAGTTGTAGAGATGGATAGTGATGGTAGTTGCACAACAGTGTGGATGTACTTAATGCCACTGCGTGGAATGCCAGTGTACAGTAACTGCTGTATTACCGACAGGAATTCCCCTGGGAGGCAGTAATCAGACACGTGGCAACAGGTTGTCTGTTTCCACAGAGAGTAGAGATCAAAGGAGATTTGCAGTTAATCCAAATATAACAGAAGTTTTGGAGAGAAGGCTAAAAAATGGTTAAGATGGTAAGTTTTATGTTATGTATATTTTGTCCCAATAAAGAAAAACATTAAAAAGAGAGAGAGACAATTAGCTGTCCTTAGTGTGGCATGGATTCAGGTAAAAGTTTAAGCTTGGTGGCAGGAAGTTGAAGGAGTTTGAATTTGATGGCTTTTTTTTTTTTCTCTGTGCATAATTCAAGGAAGGCGTGTGTTTGCACACACGTGTGTACAGGTTTATGTGTGTGTCCACAACTCTATAGACTAGCTTTTCATAAAGCAGGAAAGAACTGAAAAAGTTACTTGAATAGGGAGCAAAAGAGCTGACTCGTACATCAGAAAGTGTCCACGCAGCATTAATCACTTCTCTCCTCGTGGCATTCTTTTTTCTCTGGCCTTTTAAGATACAATATGATCTACCCTGCCTGATTTTTCCATCTCTTTTTCTGGTTCCGGCCCTACCATTTAGAGAAGATAGCAGATCATGCCCTGAGCATGCTCAAAGCTCATTGCCAACTCCTTTCTTAAGTCAACTCCCAAAGGAATGACAGATAGTTTTACAGCTTACACAGAGTATTTATAGCAAATGTATTTGTTGATCCCTACAACAATCAGAATGTCCTGTTCTCATTCCGGTTCTATGATTAACTCTAGCTTTTTGGATTTAGTGTTTTTGGGTGGGTTTTTTTCCCCCCTGAAGCCTTCATTTTTTCTCATCTATAAAATGGGATATTTAAACTTCCTTGGAATGTAGTTTCCTGTTTAATTGAATTATTTTTGTGAAACTGTGACTTGATATATATCAAAGAAGCAAAAGCCAACAATTCTGCAAGGTGTTGTGAACAGCATGGATATTAGTGATGCACCTCCCCATTGGGGTCATCCCGGGCTCCTCCCCTCCCTCTCATCCTCCTGCTACACTCACTTACCAACTTGGTTCAATTCTGCCTGTGAACGCTCCCCACGGTCTGCTTCTCCTCTCCTGCCTTTGCCACGGTCTCATTTGAGGTTAAATCACTGCTTACTGGATAAAGGCTGCCTCTTCATAGGTCTCCTGCTGCCAGCTTCCATATTGCCAGTCATTAATGATCTTGCTAAACAACCCCCACCTTTTGTCACCTTAGCCTTCTACTTAAAACGTTCACTAGTTTTCAGGATAAAGCCCAAGTTCCTTACCTCGGCACACAGAACTTCCTTCCCTCTCTTGCCCAGCCTCTCTCCTGCTCTGTCTCTCAGCATCCTCTTCATGTTGCCTCTCTCATCCTGGACACTGGCCCTGAACACGGACTCCAGTACTGATGCCCTGTCTGCTGGTAACACCTTTCCCACGGGATCAGCACAGTGCAACACTGTACACACCTGCTTTCATGTTGAGGGGACGGCATATATAAGGCCAGGCAAGAATAAAAAAGGCTAAAAAAGTAGACAAGTGTTTTGAGACCTACTCTAACTCCCCATCTCTCTACCCAGCCTTCATATGGATCCCTCCCAGCCATTTCCCTGTTTCATCTGCATTAGGGAGAGAGGAAGGGGTCTGTGCCACATAACGTGGTTAGAGTCGTGGCTGTCCAAGTGTGGCCACTGAACCAGAAAGCGTGGACTCTCCTGACTTGCAGCTGCCTGCCTTTCAAGAAGCCCTTCAGGCGCTGGCCAGTGTGCTAAGTGGTTAGAGTGTCAGCCCCCTGAACCAAAGGGTCTTGGGTTCAATTCCCAGTTAAGGGCACGGCCCTGGGTTGCAGGTTTGATCCCTGGCCTTGGTTGGGGCACCTTCAGAGGCAACCAATTGAAATGCCTCTCTCACATCAGTGTTTCTCTCCCTCCCTCCCTCCCTCTCTTCCACTCCCTTTCTAAGAAAAAAGGCAATGGGAAAAATTCCTCATGAGAAGATTAACAAAAAAACAAAACAAAGCAAAACAAAAAGATGCCCTTCAGGTGATTGGCACTACATTCTGAGAACCAGGACTTATACTAAAACCTTGTTTGTTATTTATCTGAAATTTAAACTTAACTGGGGCATTTTTGTTTTATTTGTTCTCTTTTTATCTGGAACCTGACTTTTGTTCTTAATGTTAGGTCTTTAAGGGCAATAGTCTGATCAGAATCAGGTGCCTGAAAGGTAGAAGTAAGTTTGAATAGTTTTTTTTTTTTTTACTCTTTCTTGGGGAAGTATATGATTTGGCAGGGCAGAAACGGAATGGCTGCTCTTTCTGGCTGATCGGATTATTTGTGAAATCTGCATTTGGAAGAGAGGAGATGGTGGTGGAAAGTGGCCCAATGCCAGAAAGTTCCTCCCCTTATCAGTTGAAATAACTGGCATGGAACAGACTGACATACCTGGATGTGGGATTGGGGGGTGAGAAGAATGTATGTGCTTACATGCATAGCCCATGAACACTGGCAATAGGGGAGTGAAGACCTGGGGAGCGGGTAGGTAGGAGCTGGGAGGAGGGGGGGAAAGAAAGGGATCATGAGAGATATCTGTAATACCATCAACAATAAAAAATATATTTAAAAAAATAAAGAAATAACTGAGCACCTACTATGGCCCAGACACTGAAAGTGCATGCCCGGTGAGAGAGATGTGGAGCAAGCCCTGGGGCAGGGCTCTCACAGCCACTTCCTTCCCTGTCCTTGGTGACATGATGCCCCCTCAGAGGGTGGGACTGTGGGGCAGCGACTAGAGAAGGAATGGCAGGCTTCCTAACAAAATGCAGCGGAGGGAGCGGCTTGCTGACAGGACATTTTGCTGGTGCCCAGAATACCCGCCCAGCCTCGGGGAAGCAGCAGCCGGGCGTCAGGCGACACGTCAGGATTCCTCACTGGCCTCCGTGTCAGGGTGTCTGCAAGCCGGCCCACTTCCCACTGTGCCTCCAGACCTGCAGCGAGCATGCCATCCACCAAGGCTCCAGAGCCCCAGGAATAACTCCTAAAACTAGTCCCTTTCCCCCTCCCGACTCAGGTGTGTTTCTATAAGTGACCTGAAAAGCAGTTTTCGGCTTATTTCTGAAGCTTAAAGGCGTCCCGAGAAGCCCGTTATTGAAAAATCAGAACCCGAAAAGCAACCTTGTAGACAATGAATTAGCAGCTCAACGGCTGCCTGCATGGCGTGCCCCTGTACAGTAACTGGCTGCATTACAAACAGGAACTCCCCTGGGACGCAGCAATCAAACACGTGGCAACAGGTTGTCTGTTTCAACCCTGAGTGAGCGATCAAAGGAGATTTGCAGTTAATCCAGCTATAACAGAAGTATTGGCGAGCAGGCCAGGGAGGGAGGACTAGAATGGCGAGGGGGACCCAGGGCTCTCTGACCTGCAGCTCCGTGTGCAGCCCAGAGAACTTTCTGGAGCAGCAGCCAAGTTGATCCATCTGAGCAGGGGAGGCACCGACTATGCAGAGGGGAAACTGAGGCTTGGTTTCCCATGGAAGCAAACCAGATTAACCGCAGCACTCGCCTCACTGAGCCGGAATGTACAATTTGGCAGCGAATTAACTAATGTTTAGTGAGTTGCTTCAAAAATTCTGAGTCTGTACTGGTTGGAGGGGGGTGGGGGTTGGAAGGTGGGGGGTGAGGGCTGGTGGGGAAGCACTGGCTGTATCTGGAGGCGCTGGTTGGATGGTGGAATTTCAGGGGACAGTTCCGTTGTCTGTCAACCTCAGTGGTGAAAGTGTGCTCCCAGACCAGCAGCATCCGCCCAGCCTGGAACTTGTCAGAAATGTAGATTCTAAAGCCCACCCCCAGAGCTACAGACTCCCAGCAACTCTAAAGTGAGGCAGGCAGTCTGAGTTTAAGAAGCCCTAGGCCGCAGTGGTCAGCAAACTGCGGCTCGCGAACCACATGCGGCTCTTTGACCTTTGAGCGTGGCTCTTCCACAAAATACCGACTTCTGCGCATGGGCCACGAAGTCTCAATCGCACTGTACATGCGCGCCCGCACGTGGTATTTTGTGGAAGAGCCACACTCAAGGGGCCAAAGAGCCGCATGTGGCTCGCGAGCCGCAGTTTGCCGACCACGGCCCTAGGGGAGATTCTGACACTGGCTATGGTCGCTCAAGTTTGAGAACCACAGGCTCATGGGATCACCTGGATGCTGAAGGTGCCCGCTGATGCTCATGGCTATGTGGGCTCGAGTGTGAGCGCACCGTGGCCTCTTCCAGGTCCTGGAGCAGTTCTGTGCTGACCCGCCCTGTCCTGATCCCTGCAGGGGCCATGGGGCCGTGGGAAGGAAGTTCATGTTTATTAACCATGCACCAGTCGTCAGGGCCAGGCCCTGGTCAAAGTTTTATGTGTTATATTGTAGCCAATCCTTTCCACAACCCTGTGAGCTAGGCCTCCTCGGTGTGATTGTATTGCTGGGATAAGTTTGGCTCAGCAAGGTCAACTTGCGAAGGTCTGGGTGTCTCCTGAACCTGTACTCTTTTCAGGATCCCACACAGTGTCTCTGACACATGTGTCCCCTTGGCCCCAGAATGCCTTGCGTGCCACCTACACGAAGGTGGCAACTGCCAGTCTGGCAGGGCCCCAGCTCTTCTATACATCGGTCGCTCCCCCGCCCACCGGCTCCTTCCTCATGTTAATTTCCCACCTGAGCACTGAGTACTTTATAAATAGCAAATCTGAAATGAATTTTCTCCCAGCGATCATTAGCTCCCCTGACATCCATTAAACATTCTCGCAAGCAGAGAGAAGTGACAAAAGGGATTGATTTTTACAGTATGCTTAATAGGGGAAAAGAAAGAAAGGTGTTGACAAGCCTTTTTTTTTTTTCTGCCCTGATATCAGGAGGAATTTGAAATCAGTCAAATGACTTTTATCTGAAAAAAGAAGGCTAGGACTGGGGGTGGGAGGAGAGAGGGTAGGGAGTGAGGTGCGGCTGCCCCAGCCCCCTGCTCAGGCCGCTTCTATAGCTGACAGGTAAACATGAGGTTGGTTAGCTTGTGCCAGCCGCCAAGATGAATATGTCAGATTTAATGCTTCAAAATATATAGGGTCCCGGCCAGTGAGAGAGTGGGGGTGTGGAGGAAGCAAGCGGTATTAGGGAAGAGGGAAAATAGCCAATCTTCTGCTGAAACTGCTGGAAGAATAAATGCGTCGATGCAATCAGCGAAGTCAGAGAGTGGCATAAGAGGCACTGTAGCTGAAAATTTAACTTTGATTTCAATTTTCATATTTGTCAGCAATAATTAGATTCACAAAATGTTTTGCCACTATTCTAAAATACTAATAAGTAGAGGCCTTTGTAGTGTCGTTAATGGAATCTTTTTCTCCTAGTGGTCTAGAAAAATCCCATTAAAGGGAAAAGTCACTGTATATTATGCGCTTCAACATCCATAGGCTCTGCGCCCAGGCCATGCCAGCCCAGAGACTGGAGCCCTCCAGTTACCCACAGAGCCCTGGCTTCCAAGGCCTCAGCTGTCCATCACGTCTGCCCTTGACCTCCCTGGGTCAAGGGGGAAGCCAGCCTGCCAGAGACAAAAGAAAAAGCAAATTCAGTATAGCATCGCTGTGGAAGGATGAGCTTTTAGAAGGATCACCTTTGGAGCAGGTTGAAGAGAGGACAGGAGGAGAGTAGTCAGGTGGGCGCCTGGCCCTGGTGGGAAGCCTGCCTCCTGCCCGGGGTTGGAGATCCATCCCCTGTCCATCACCACATAGACCTCCTTCCAGATGGTTAGGCTAAAGCCCCACCCAGTGGTCGAACTGACCTGTGCCTTTCCTCTCAGTCCCCATCCTACTCTTGAAAAGCCAAATTCTCTGGAGATAGGGATTACTTAAGAGGTCCAAGGTCTCCCCCCAGCCAGTGGCTTTTCCCTGAGGTGCCTACAGCTCTGATATCCCAGGGAACTCCCTGCAGGCCTGTGTGCGGGGAGGGGCCCTGCCGCACTCACTTGGTTAAGTGCAGTTACCCGCACTCTCCAGAGGCCAGTGGGTAAGGCAGAGCCTGCAGCAGCCTTGCCTCCCTCTGCCCTACTTTCCTCTCCACCCTGCAGCCAGGGATGCTCGTGTGCTGGCCCACAACCACTCCGAGGGGCTGGCCCTGTCTCCCGGACCCGGGATTCCCTGAACTCTGCCTCGATCCCCTTAAGTTCCCTTCCCTGAGTTCTGAAAAGGAACCCAAGCCCTCAGTTTTATGTTGCCCATGTGCCCAGGAAGAATTCCCAGTGGACCTGTGAGATTTCCTCATCTCCTCTCCCCCTCACCCCCAAACACTCCCTTCATGTTAAATTGTGCCTTGCTGGCCTAGTTCAAGAGAGACCTGGAACCCACTAAGCCATAAGTGGGAAATGATGGAGGGCTCTGTGGATTAACCATTCAGCCCTATAATAGACAATTTGCAGAAGCCACTCAGAGCAAAGGGGGAGGGTGCATCCATCCCATTAATGCAGGTCAACTCCCTCCCTCCCCACCCTGACCTCCCTCAGGCATCCTGCCTCCTGGGCCTCCCTGCTGCCCACCACTCAGAGGGCACAGACCAGGAGCCTGTGTTCCTTCCCTGGGCCAGGCCTCCCTCTCCACCCGCCTCCCTTCCTGCTCTAGCCACCAACCAGCATTTCCCTGCCGCCTAGCTTTTCCCCAGTGGCAGGCCAGCAAGTGCCAGATCTGATCCCAGGGCGGCCCTTCAGGATGAAAGGAGGAGGGGACATTAAATCCACCAGTGATACGCCTGGCAATTGGAAGAAGCTTTTCTTGTGTCATTTCCTACCCCCTTCAGCCTATTAAGCAAACAAAAGTGCTTGTGGAATGAGAAATGTAAATGGCCAATGCAAGCCGATTAATCCTGGATGTACAATTCCATTAATAAGACCTCTTTTTAATAGGCGGCTCCGGCAGCAGTGGCGGCAGGCAGGCCAGGAATTGATGTATTCTCTGTAATTGTATTGCAACTAATAGGATATGAAGAAAACTGTACCAGAGAAGCAGGACTTTCAACACCATTTTCCAATCAGCTAAAATAATGACCTGCACAAGAAAGCCTTGCCGTGAAAAATAACGACACACAAAAAATATAACATCATCCGGGACTATCCATTATCCCAAATCCTACTTTGGGGATTCTTTTTCTCATATCTTCTCTCTGATACCTCTCTCTCTCTCTCTCTCTCTCTCTCTCTCTCTCTCTCTCTCTCTCTCTCTCTCTCCTTTCTGGCCTACCCTCTTTTTTCTCTTCTCCCCCACAGCTAATAACCAAAACCCAAAGGAGTCATGTTGCCTGTCAGGGAGATCAGCCCCCTCCCTGCCCAGCCTTCACCTGACACAGCTCTCACAGGTCCCCATTGCTTTTCCAACTTCTTTGGGGGTGAAGGGGAGAGGGAGAGAGGTACGGTGCTTAGAAGGGACCCAGTGTTGGCTCTTAAACTAGGTAGCTGGGTGACTTTGGGCCAGTCTCTTCCCCTCTCTGGGTTCCCTTCCAGCTCCAAGATGCAGTGAGTCTGAGTGGGGTTTCAAAGAGCAGGTTAGGAGCAAAGCTGCTATCACAGCATCTCAGAGCCAAAGAAGGGCTTCTGCATGAAGGAGGTGATCATTACCTGACCACCCAGCTGCCAGAGGGTTCTGCGGAGCCCAGGTGTGTCAAATGAGGTCTGCTGTGCATCCTGAGCCATGGATAAATGTGCCTGTTTACTCCTTCCTTCACTCCCTCATTCTACAGACATTGACAGGGGACTATGCTGGGCCAGGCCCTGCTGCCGGTTCTGGTGATGCCCAGATCTACCCATCCTTGCCCTCATGCTGCTTGCAGTCTATGGAGTCAGCACACTGTCTGCTGAGGCCACACTGTATGTTATATCCGACCTGGGGTGGTTGGGTCTGTGCCAGCACAGAACCCAAGGCTCTTCTGCTGTGGACTTTCCCGTGGGCCTCCTCGGGGCCAGGGCCCCAGGCCCCTCCTCTCACAACCCCTGCCCACCCGTCCTGGTCGCCAGGTCACTGTCCTGCCCATTTGTATGCGGACTTTGACCCTTCCTTGGTTGCAGGCTGGAGAGTAAATATAAAAAGAAAAGGCAAAGCACATTTTCCTTGCAATCCCCAAGGAAACGGATGTGATTGCTGTACAGAAATGGTTCCAATAAGGGCAGAAAGGAATATTGCTTTTATAGCTTTTGGGACATAAAACATTTAGAAAATGTGATTGACTGGCAGGGTCTAATTTATCATTTATCTCATTCCCTCTGCTCTCTCCCTCTCCCTTCTCCCCACCCCACCACAGGCAGGCCCGGAGCTCCCGGGCCAACTTTTCTCCCTTTTGCTTTCCGTTCTCTTTCTCTCGCAGAGACTTGGGTTTATCCTCATTGTGTGAAGCAGGAGAACTCCTGTGGCTATTTATAATTAATGCTCAGAAACCTGCCAATCCATTTAATGACACAGGCAGGTCATGGCCCCCTTATAGCTCTCCATTAATCATCATTAGAACAGCTCTGAGTTTTTACATTCTTTTTAAATGTTAATTCACCTCTGGAATGCTCCTTTTAGTTAGAACTGTAAAGAGGCAAGTGGCTGGTCCCTCCACGCTGCCCGCCAGGGGCCAGGCCTGCTGGAGTTGATAAAGCTGCCTCCTTTCCTGTGTTCCTTTGTTCTCCACCCCTGTCGCCTCTTCCACATGTCAACCCCTCTGTTCTTTGCTTGCCTATACTTATCTATTTTAAAAAATATATATTTTTATTGATTTCAGAGAGGAAGGATGAGGGAGAGATAGAAACATCAATGATGAGATAGAATCATTGACTGGCTGCCTCCTGCACGCACCACACTGGGGATTGAGCCCACAACTCGGGCATGTGCCCTTGACCAGAATCAAACCTGAGACCCTTCAGTCCACAGGCTGATGCTCTATCCACTGAGCCAACCCAGCTAGGGTGCCTATACTTATCTTAAAAAAAAAGAAAAAGCCCAGTGGTTTAAAGTTCCAGGCCAATAAAACACTGATATCTTTGGACTCCCAGGGCCCAGGCAACACTGGTGAGGAGTTACTGACTCAGTGTTGTATGTGGAACATGGGACATGGTTTTGTAGTTCCTAAAGGTGATGGAGCCTGAGGGACTCCAGAGATACATGGAGCGGAGAACTGTCCCTGTGGTTTTGCCAACACTCAAGAATATGCTCCAAAGAAGCAGGCCAAGCGTCATCATGCAAAGGCCTCTCTTCCTTCCTGACCAGAGAGCTTGCCCTTGCCTCATTTTTTTGCCATTAATGACTGTGAGTCTTTGGGCAAAACATTGAACCTCCCTCCTCATCTACAAAATGGGCCCCTATCTGTCCTGCATTACTGATACCTTTAAATCTGCAAAGATTAAATGGAGCTGAAATTACACTAAACTTTAAAAACTGACATATTGATGAAAGTGTCAGTATGAGTATCTGGTCTTGCCCTATCTGCCACTCCACATGTACATCTCAACCTCCTGCTCCAGCAGTACCCTGTCGTCAGTCAGACCCGTGTGTGTATGCGCTCAAACCTCCCTTTCTGTTGCATTTGTATCATACTTCTCAAAGCAGAAAAATATATTTTGAATCATCAAAATATATGTTATAGTGCCCAGCCGGTCTTGCTCAGTGGTTAGGCATCCATCTATAAACCAGGAGGTCACGGTCCAATTCCCAGTCAGGGCATATGCCTGGGTTGTGGGCTCAATCCCCAGTGTGAGGCATGCAGGAGGCAGCTGATCAATGATTCTCTCTCATCATTGATGTTACTATTTCCCTCTCTGAAATCAATAAAAAGATATTTAAAAAAATATGTGCAGTAGCAAAAATGTTAAATTGGAAATGGAGGAACTAAATATGACTCTCAGTTCTGTGACTTAACTTGCAACTCTGAGCAACTTACTTCATCTTTCTGGGCCTCATTTCTCTTATTTTGGGACTTCATAGTTTTAAGGCTCTTTATCTAGTAAATCCCGTGCTTGTATTGTTTTCCCTGTGAGTCAGCCTGAAGAACCATGGCAGTGACTTAGGCCCAACAGGGACAAATCGGTCCCTTTGCCCATCTGAGCATTAGATGCTTCTTGTCTGTCAAGCAAGATGCCCCAGAGTTTGGAACTCTAACAAAAGCCAACACAAATAGATGGGGAAATAGAAAATATATACTTAATTCATCTTTGCCTCACTGTCTCTTTCTCTGGCCACCAGCTATCTTTCTGCTAAGCGTTCAGAACTTGAACTAATTTTCCAGCTTCCTCGGATCTACATATTAAGCTGAGATGACCCCTCAGGGTCTACCAGGTACCAGGCCCCTCCTAGATTACACCGTGTGATCCTTTTCAATACTCCCCCAAAGCAGGTTAACTTCATTTTATGCAGGAATAAACTGAGGCACAGAGGCCGTGTGCCCAGGCCAAGGTGTGTGTGGTTGGTACGTTACAGATTCACAGGTCAAACCCAGAGCTGTTGAATTTAAGTTCAGATTTTTCTTTTATATCATTTGATCATATTTTGCCCGTTCCTTCATCTTTTTTGGGGTGAGGATGAGGTGATACTTGGATAAAATAAAGATATGCTTTGCAGCTGCCCCTGTTCTGGCAGGAAGTGCACTAGTGACCTATGGTTTGGGCTCAAAACCTGCTTCCTGTGTTGGCTCCTCACTGCGCTTCCATTCACATTGGCATTATAGTGTATGAATAAACTTCCCTGGGTTTTCAACAGGGAAGCCCAGCCACCACCCTTGTCATTTCCAGGCGCCTACCTGTGTGGTCCCAGGCCCGCTTCCTACAGGTACAGTCCTGCCGCGCTTCCCCGGGCCCTGGAAAGCATCACCGACACCAAAGCAGACACCAGTCCCCACACGGGGCTGGGCCATCTATCCTGCTGTCGCTGGAGAACGCAGCAAGACCCGCTGACAATTATGTCAGCACAAAGGGCAGAGAGCGTGCACGGCCAAAAGCAGTGCGAGGTCCACTCTTCCAAAGGTTGCGTCAAGAATATTTCCGCCCCAAAGAGCCTGACAGCAAGTAGAATGTGTGTCATCGCCTCTTTTTCATTTCACGACTTTGTTTTATTAATGGATTTGTGTTGGTGTCTGCTCGGTACAAGTTAATAATAATAAGACCTTCTAATCGTGCGATGCTGCACACATTTGAAAGGGCTTTCAGGAGCCTATTATCTCTCTAAATCTTCTTGACTGCAGTTGGATTTTAGAACTGAAAGGGCCTGAGAATACAGTTAACCCGATTCTCTCAGTTGATTATTATTGATATATTTTGTTTAGTGTGAGTAATATATTCTTATTAAACATAATTTGGAAGCCGTACAAAAGTAGTTCTAAAAAGATTTAAAGTCACTCATGCACAGTCGTGTTTAATGTATTTCTTTCCATCCTTTTCTTACTCTTTGCCATGGCTTTTATTATATAGTTATAATCATATCATTTATATCTCAGTTTTTCTTTTAAAAATAGATCAGAAGCAATTTTCCATGTCGTTACATAGTATTAGTGAACATAAGTTTAATTGGTTTCATTACATTACATCAAGTAGATGTACAATACCATTACGGAATGTTTGGACACTTATGTTGTTGTAATTTTTGGCTGTTATAAATAATGTTTCAGTGAACATCTCTATGGATATAGTCTTATTCCAGTCTTATGATCATTTCCTTAGGCCAGATTACTAGTAATCCTATTATCATCGATTCTCTTATTGAACTCAGGGCAACTGAGGCATGGAGAAATGAAGCAACTCCAGGCCCCATGGTGGATAGAAGAGCAGTACTCAGACCAGAAATCAGGTCTTTTGTCTCTTGGTTTCACGATTTCTTCCATTATATGGCAGTCTTTGAATTTCTCAATAGAGGGACTTGAAAAATGTCTTGAGTATCTGTATAAAAGTAATTTTATTTTTGGTATGCAATGATTGAAAAAACACAATGAAAACTATAAATTCCGTAGCATTTCTAAATACTGTGAATGAAAGTACTAGGTGTACCAGTTAATATGGATTTTCTTTAATAGATGGAGTTACACATGTGTTGATATGTATGAGATTTGATATGTATGCTATTTT
The DNA here is from genome assembly GCF_963259705.1 of Myotis daubentonii. Classification (NCBI taxonomy): domain Eukaryota; kingdom Metazoa; phylum Chordata; class Mammalia; order Chiroptera; family Vespertilionidae; genus Myotis; species Myotis daubentonii. Next base: position 19,759,298 of record NC_081858.1, read on the forward strand.
GTTTTATTGCTCCTTCAGATGACCACTTGTTTCAATCTATGGCACACGCACTTTCTGAGCAGCACTTCAAAACATACAAAGAAGTGGAAAATTGGGTCTCTGAATGGTCTGCCTCAAAACAAGAAAAGTTCTATTGGGATGGTATCCACAAATTACCTGAAAGATGGGGGAAATGTATAGCTAGTGATGGACATGACTTTGAATAAAACACTTTTGATGTTTCTCTTGAAATTATCGGGCTTTCTTTGATTACAAAATCCGAATTATTACGGTTAATAATGCGGATTAACTATTAACCTGTTAAAAATGCAGATTATTAACCGGTTAATAGTGTGGATTAACTATTACCTGGTTAATAATGTGGATTTTGTAATCCAAAGAAAACATGATAATTTCAAGAGAAACATTCAAAGTAATGGCCATCAAAGTCTTGGCAGAAGTCACCTTGCTCCTGTGGGATAGTGTGCCCTGAGAGCTGAGCGTCACCCTAAGATGGTTTCTGGATACAGTGCCAACTTTGGAAAAACAGCTGGCAGAAACTGGGATCTTCAATGATTTATATGGATGGGAACATTTGGCTTCCCAGAGCCCTAAGCATAGATTATATTCCAAAAATAATGCTATGGATGCAACACCATGAAAATTGCATGTTATAATATAACTGCAATAATAACATATTGGATCTACATATGGAAATTATTGTGATTATTGTGATTGTTGTTACCGAACTTAATTCCATACACAGAGCATCACTAGTATTCAGCATCCTGTACTGAGTTATTCGGAAGAAAATGATCAATAGAGACAATTTCTTCTCTCCATGAGGAGAGGTAACTAGGTGATAGAGAAAACAGATCTAAATGTTAGAGGATCCTGTTTGCCTAGAGGCCCAGTGGAGTTTGGTGAATGAGATTCCTTGGGGAAGGTTAAAGATATGAGAAACTAAGAAAAAAAACAAGACATAAAAACCCATAGAAGATGGAGGCCTGTTATTTGAGTCATAAAACACACACACGCCAACACATGGGTGGAGTCAATCCAGACACAAGTGCAGGCCACGGGGGATGGAAAGATACCCAGACACAATGAAAAAACTGAACATAAACCTGAAAATAATGCTAGTATCTACAAAGCAATTACTAAAACAAAGCAGGTAGTCCAGGGTAAAACCATAGACACAGTGGGATGCCCTGTGGTCATATCGGTTCGATTGAACCTTTATTAGAACCCTTATTAAACATCAGTGGCACCTGTCGTCCCCCAGAGGAGCTCAATGGAAATGATCAAAGGGCCACAGCATAGGGCCTGTCAGGACCGTGACAGGGAATAGCATTGTTCAGCAGAAAGAAATCTAAGGGGTAACTAATACAAATTCGCAATGGAAATAAAGAATACTCCGTGTGGTTGACTGGCAGCTGCTCTTCACTGGGACGAAAGAAGGTCAAACCCAACTCAACTGCTGTGGGGGGAGCTTAGATGGCATAAAAAGGAAACTCCCACCCATCAGTTACACTTCTTCCATGTTCTGAGATCCTCAGGCCTCCTTGACTGTCATCCTCTGAGAGGAGACGTTGCTTGCTGAAACTCACCTCCTTTCTCCCGAGGTTGTTTCTTATTCCTCCAGTCTACCCCTTGTCCCAAAGGTAACAGCACCTTACCTAAATCCTGCCCCCCTCCCAGTTTTTCACTCATATCCTATTTGTACATTACGTCTTACTATAGATGCTTTGGACCTTCCTTGTAAGCATCCTCAACTCCCTGGTTCTCTTTCCTTCTGTTGCATTTCCCTGGAAAATCCTCAGCTGGGTCGAAACCACCTATGGGCTTTCTCTGATTTTGGACTTTGCTGCACAGAACAATGCGACTGGCATCCTTTTAAATCTCTGTGGGTGCTTACTTCCACCCAGGACTCCTACTGTGCATCCCTAGAAGCTTGGCTCTCTCTCCTCTGAGACATCTAACTTGTACTTTCTCCCCTCCACTCAAAACTTTTACAATCTTCCAAAATCTCCTTGCTCCCATTTGTGGTGAATGAGTCGTATTTCATTGAGGAAATAGAAGCAGTTAGGAGCTAACTCATCTTCCAGATACCAAATCTTCTAATATACCTGCCTTTCATAACAGATGTAGTCGCCGTTTGCATTTTAGAGTTCCACTTCTCAGTGTATGCTCTGGGGTTCCTTCCCCTCCTCCCTGGAGAATCTCAATCCTGCAATTATCTTCCTCTTTCTTCTACATCATTACCTCTTTCCTCTCCACTGGATCACTTTCATCTGCACACGCACCTGCTCGAGTATGTCTTTAAAACAGCAACTATCATGTCAACCACTTCTCTTGACCCCATCTCCTCCTTCAGCTGCAGACATATCTTTCTGCTCCCCTTCCCTGTAAAGCTTCTCAGAAGAAGGATCTTATTTACTTCACTTTTTCTCCTCTCTTTCACTCTTCAACTCTCCTGCCTGGCATAGGGCTCCCTCAACGCTGTTCTCATCAAGTCATCAACAGTGTTTATATTGTTGACCAAATACAGTGGTCAATTTCCAATCTTTAATCTTCCTCTCAGCTGCACTTGACATAGTTGACCCTTCCTTCCTCCTTAAGAATTTCCCTCTTGGCTTCCCTGGCATCAGACTCTCCTGGTTTTCATCCAACCTCATTAAACCCTTATTTTCTGTCTCTCTTGCGGACTTGTCTCCTCTCCCTGATCGCTAGCTGCTGGCTGCCAAGAGCTTTGTCCTGGGGCCTTTACTCTGTCCACTTTTCTAGGAGATCTCACCTAGGACTATGGTTTCCATATGGGTGACTGTTAAATTATATCTCCAGGCCAGACCTTGCCTGTAAACCCTAGATTTACAAAGATGTCTCAAACTCAATATGTCACTTCATTCATTCAGTGACCCCTATTTTCTCACATTCTTGGGATGCATTTCACCTTCAGTCGCATCTTATAACCTCCGCCTGCCAAGTGGAGTTGTTTAGCTGCCATTGCCTGCACATGCACAAACTTGGTCACATTTTCTTCACTTCCTGAGTGATAGGCATCGTTTGTACAGCATATGTTAGTTTGAATTGCCATTAAAAGTTTCTTAAGAAATGATTCTTTCAACCACACAATGATTCAGCATTCAAAGAAAAGTGATCATGTACATGGAAATGTATGGAAACAGAACCGCAGGGTGTAAATTTGATAGTAAGGAAGTCCTATTTGTCTGTGGGAGAATGACCACAATAACCAAGTGCCATGTAGACCCTCAGGCAGAAAGGATGCCCACAGCTGACAATTTTGTTGTTGAGACACATAACAAAGGTTGCCTCTCACACTTCAACCTACGGCAGAGGAAATTGCCAAGTCCTTTGTAATAGAAAAAGACTTCAAATCTACCCTGGCTGGTATGACCAGTTAAAAAAAGGTTTTCTTATTGTTGTTTTCCTTTTTCAGTAGTAATCAAGCTGTGTGTCTTAGAATAGATCCCAGCTGCCATTTGATGTCCAAAATGGAACTCATTATTCCGCCGCTTGCAGCCCACAGCGATACTGTTCTTCCCTTGGTCTTCTCTAACTCTCTTAATGGCAGCCTTCTACACATATTGCTTAAACAGAAAACCCAAGAGTTATTCCTGTCCCTCCCTTTTCTTTACCCCTAACATCAAATCTGTCAGCATTTCTTATTAGTTACATTCAACCTGTAAAATAAATCTCCAATCCATTTTCACTCACCTTCCCTCAATGCATTCATTCAAGTGACCATGCCATCTTGCCCAGATCATTGCGGTAGTCAATTTGGCTGCTTCCACACTTTTCACCCATCCTTTACCTCATGACTCCTGTAATCTATTCTCAAAACAGCAGTCTGTACAATACTTTCCAGCATAAATAAAACTCTGTCATTCTCCCTTTATACTTAGAACAAAATCCACACTCTCCCTACAGCCCCCAGGACTCTGATGTCTTGCTCCTTCCTGCCTCTTAGAGGTCCTCACACATCACCACCTTCCTCAATGATTTTGCCCCAGCAACTCTGTCCATCCTTCTGCTTTTTGAACTTGCCATGTTTGGTCTTACTTCAGGGATTTTTGTTTGTGAGGTTTCCTGCCTGGATTTTTTGATCTTCCCATGGAGGGCCATTTTCTATAACTCAGATCTCAGGGAGGCCTCTCACTCAGCCTGCTTCAGTGTGCCCAGTGCTCCCTCCCACATCTCCGGGACTACTTCCTGTGGAGTACCGGCTATGTTCTGAAGCTCTTGGTAATTTGTTTTCTCATATATTACTTATTTCCTCCAATTGTCAGAGCCAGACAATTCCCTTCCCCCTTGTGCTAGCATCTTGGTTGAAGGAAATAAGTAATATACAAGTAGACAAATGAACAAGGTAGTTTCAGGAAGTGGTTGGTGCTCCGCAGGAAGTTGTATTGCTCAAAAAAATTAGAATTAATGAAAGAACAGATATGCCTCCCTTTTCCTAGAAAGCAGTGCCTCTGACTATAAGAAAAATGCCATCCTCCCAAGACATCCTATCTAATAAAGAGGGAATATGCTAATTGACTGCCCCACTCTCAAAGATGGCAGCACCCACAGCCAATAAGGAGGAGATATGCTAATGGCTGCCATGCCCTTGAAGATGGAGGCACCCACAGCCAATAAGGATGGAATATGCTAATTGACTGCCTGCCCTCAAAGATGGTGGCACCCACAGCCAATAAGGAGGGAATATGCTAATTGGCTGTCATGCTCTCAAAAATGGCAGCACCCACAACAACAAGATGGTGGTGCCCAGTCCCCTCAGCCCCGCTGGGGTGGCAGGCGTGCAGTATCCTCAGCCCCCCAGTCTCCCAGGGCTGGTCCAAGGTGCAGGCAAGCCTTGGATGGCGGCTGCCCAGCTGCCCAGGGCCACCCGAGACTCAGGTAACCAGGGATGGCCGAGGAGCTGCCGGCAGTGGCAGCAGCAGAGGTGTGATGGGGGTGTCGCCTTCCCCTGATTGCCGGGTTGCCTCCCACCCCTGAGGGCTCCCAGACTGTGAGAGGGGCAGGCCAGGCTGAGGGACCCCCCCCCTCCAGTGCATGAATTTTCATGCACTGGGCCTCTAGTTAAATATAACTCCCTTCTAGTAATCAATTTGCACAATCTCCATTACTCTCTACTTACTTGTATAGTGGTCATACAGAAATCCCTCTCTCTCTCTGGGATGTTGCAAGAATTAAATAATTTATGCAAACATGTTTTTGCCAAATGGGTAATCTCTTATATAAAAGGCCTGTGGCCATCAGGCCAGAATGACCAAATGAGCAGCAGCTCTCTCAGTGGACAGGGCGGGGTACAAGCTCCTAGTGGCTGAGGTCTACGCATGGCAGAAGGCGGGGCAGCGAGCTATAAGCAGCGATGAGTGGGGTGGCCTGCTGAGGCAAGAGGGAGTGAGCCACTTGCGCTGGGCCTCTAGTGTTATGTGACTCACTGAGAATCAGATAAAGGTCTTTCCCATGCCCCGAGCGCACACCTGAGCCCAGGAAATGCCCAGATGCGCAGTGACCCCCCGAGCCACCTCCCCCCATGCAAACAGTTTTACCTTGGTTCCCACTGAGTCCGTTTTTAAGTTGTTTACAACCATTTGGCAAGTTAAGCTGGCTTTTCACAGTTAATGAGATAGGATGACATTTTGTGTTGCAAATTGGAGACCCCAGTCTGTCCCTAGTGCAGGTGCTGGCACACCCCTGAGAGCCATGGGTGGCCTGAGGCTTTCTAGAGAACAGTGACAAGGCTGGATGGGAACAGAACCCTAAAGACCAGGCTCTCGGAAGAGCCCCTCAGTGACTCAATGTGTCTGTTGTGGGATTCAGTGTGTTTTCATCCTAAATAGATTTGTTATGTGCCCAGGAAAAGACAGTGGCACAGAGGGGAGCCCCATGCTCTGTGTTGTCCTGTGCTTGTCAGTTTTCATACAGGGGCTGCATACAATGCCCTGGCAGCTGCCGCCCTGGTAGTATTGTGAAATATTTTATAGCTGCATCCAGTCTGCACGTTCAAAACACCCAGCAACCAAGGACAGAAATGTGACCCGGGGATCCGATGTGGGAGACAAGCCTCAGGGCCCTGGAAGGCTTGCAGGGCAGCTGGGGGCAGAGGAGAGCTGGCCCAGGAGCACAGCCACTGGGGTGGGAGGCGGGAAAGAAAGCCCTGACACCGCCTCTGCTCTGGCTCAGGTTCTATCACACGCTCCACCTTAACTGGGATACTGTGGGATGGTCCCTACTGGACTGGCTTTTGAGGGAAGTGAGTCACGTGGTCAGAAACACTTCCAGGGACACCACTAGCGGGGAGTTCCTGGCCTCAGCCCACAGCTACTTGGCTCCTGGGTGGAGAAAGAAGGGGATTCCGGATGAGGTTTGCACCCACCCCTTTCTCTGAGCAACTATGCCAGCAGCATTCAGGCTAATGAACTGTGCCTTCTAATAAATGGTTTTGATCTCGCTAGAGTGGTGTTAAATTGTCAGGATTTTAAATGAACTAAATAGTCTGGTGGGTGGTACTTATTCACTGGTTACTGGGAAAGTAAATTCGACCCCCAGCCCTGGCTTCTTACTGAATTATGCAACAGTTAGTTATCTCTCTTGGGTTTAAGGGGAAATGCTTAGGATTAATGTGCGACGCCTCATCGCCCCTCTTAATGGGCATTTTCGGGCCTCCCCTAAACCGAGAGGCAGTCATTCATCATTGGGGCCTTTGGTGTCCTGCAGGCTCCGAGAAGAGAGTCCTCTTGTCCAGGAATGGCCAAGAGGCGCTTGCAAAGACCCTCCCCTGCTGAAAGACGGAGACAAAATTCCAGTCTCGCCTTCCTTTTGTTCATTTGTGCAAAATATTTACTGAGATGGGCAAACCCATATTCTGCCCATAAGAAGCTTATCACCTGCGAGTTAGAAAGCTATATGAAAGAGCTAAGCTATGAAATCCCAGGGATGTTGAAGAAAGGAAAATATTCATCCTGTTCAGGGACAAGGAAGAGTTGGGGAGAAGCTATGGGGAGCTAACATTTGAGCAGGGCCTTGGGGAAAGGCCTCCGATTTATGTGCATGGAGATGTGAAGAGATTCCAAGGAGGTTCTTACTCTTGAACTTCACTTTGTGGTGATCAGCTTAGGGGCAAAAAGAATGGCCACTTTTAGAGCATTTGCTATGAGACTAGTAGAAGCTCTTAGCCAACGCCCTATGAGATATCAAACAGCATTATTTCCATTTCACAGATGAGAAAACCAAGGTTCAGAGAGGATACAGGCTTTGCCCAAAGCCACACAGCTCGGGGCACACAAAGATCCCAACTCAAGCCCAGGTTGATTAGTAACATTGGTTCTGAGGCAATTCCTTTAGACAGCGGTTTCCTCCAGCGTGACCCACCTCTCCACAAAGCAGATTCATCCAGCACGGATCAGAAACTACATTTGCCACAAAGGAAGCAACATCCCATGCAGCTCCTGCCGATTCTGTGCCAGGCACAGTGCCTCGCTGGCGCCGGTCAGACACTAAGGTGACTCAGCCACTCTCTACACCCTCCGCAGCTGCCAGGCAGGCACAGGGGGAGCGCTGTCCCTCCCAGCTGGAGACAAGCAACCCACGGCGGCGGCGTCACTGATGTGGGCAGGCAGACACCAGACAGGTGTGCAGTCAATACTAACTGCAGAGCGAGCTGTAGCAAGACTGCAAAGTATTGGCATCAAAGGCTGTTGAGACGGAGAGTGCATAAAGGAGGCTAAGAAGGGGCACAGCGAGTCCTCATTCCAGCTCCCAAGTGGCACATCTACAGCCCCCAGGGGAGGTGGCGTGAATGCGGAGCTGGTGAGCCACAGCTGCGGGCCTTTCTTCCACAGAGCGGGCCACGAGGCCCATAGTAACCAAGGGGGACCGCCCTGCTGGGAACTTCAGGTATCTCTGCCCCCGGGCAAGGACTCTACTGTGACGGAGGCACCACAGAAAACAAAAACCTGGCCCTTTCAGTTCCTCCGCAGGTTCCTGGGAGAGGCACAGGGGGCTGCTGCGGGGAGTGACCTTGAGAAGGTCAAGCAGGCATCTGAGGCGGTGCTGCGCGAGGGGCAGGAGGAGCAGCGTGGCCATAAAGGAAATATTGTGTCTGAAAGACCGGCTTCCCTTTCTTCTGGAGCAGACAGGAGGCCCTGGATTCATTTCGCATTCAGAGAGCCTTCCTTTGGAAGCCGAGGGAGGCGGGGAGACGCATGTTGGAGGGTCAAGCACACATCTCCTCCGGCTGGCTTTCATCTGCCTTAAAAACAAAACTCTCTCCTTTTTACATCGCCTCCTCCTGGAAAAAGGGCTAATCTTTTGTGAAGAGCAGCCTCCCAAGGCACAAAGCTCAGCAATTAATACAGGAAAGCGAGGGAGAGGGGGAAGAGAGGGCTCCTGGGACTGGGACGAGGGATGGTCAGAAAGGAAGGTGAGGGACAAGGAGAGAGGAAGCTGGCTGCACGCGGTCACGGGCAGTGAGGAAGGGACTGTGGCTGCAAGATGCTGACCCAAGCCGGCCCGCCTCAGAGAGGGTACGTTTGGGGTGCAAGTCTGAAAATGTGGCCAGTCAACCCCAACTAGTTCCTTGGAGGAGGGGCCTGAAGGAGGAGGGGTTTTGATGGGTGGCACCCTTGGCACCTCTTCTCCTCAGCCCTGCCTGTGATTTCTTCCATCAACCTATTTCTTTGTCATTATTTTGCCTTTCATAGAGGGGTACATCCCCCAAGCTGTCGTAAGCAGATTATCTTCCTCATTTCTGATCATGGTCTTTGCTTTAGAATTTCATTTCTAAACCAAAATATGCTACTACTATGTCTCTAAACCTCCAGTGGCTCCCGGTGTCTGCTAAGATCCAACTCCAAATGCCTCGCGTGGCACACAGTTCTTGTGCCCTGAATTTTACAGATCGTGCGTTTCTCCTCTTACTTGCTGCTGGGCCCCACCCCTGCTGCCCTGCACCCCGTCCTCCTGGATGAGCTGTGTTCTGAGGTGACAGAGCCCCAGGAGTTTCTCTGCCCACAGTACCTGCATTTCATCCTCTGCCTGCCAATCCCATCTTGTCCTTTAAAACTCAGCCCAAAGATCACTTCCTCTGTGGGGCCTCAGGAGCCCTTCTTGGGGTGTTAGTTATTACCTCAGCCCTGTTTGCAGGTAGTCCATGTGCGGCACTCAGAGTGCGTGTATGCTGTTCTGTTTAATGGTTTGTTTGTGTGGACTTTTTATTTTTTACCTCCATGAGATTTTCCAAAGCATGGAGTGCACCTTGTCCTTTCCAGCGTGATGCCTGGGACCTGAAGGATCCTGAATGCCGCTGGTCATGCTAATGATTGCCAAGGACATAATACTACTCAGTAGCCACCCCTCAGTAGTCAAAAGTAGGAGGGAAAGGGGGGGAGGAAGGATTCCTGGATTTCCCGATTTCATCAGGCAAGAGTGAGGGGTTGGAGAGAAAGGTGGGCTGGAGGATTTCGATGGGGCCTTCGTGTGTGTGTGTGTGTGTGTGTGTGTGTGTGTGTGTTTGGGAGCTGATGAAGCCAATCATCAGTGAGGAGACTGTACTTAGAAACTGAGGGGCTCTGAAATCAAGAGGAAATGATGGAAATGATGCTCTGCTCCCCAACTTGGAGGAGGGGTCCCCCAGCAACCCCAAAGCTCCGTTGCAGGCGGGGATACCTTTCTGCCCACTGTGCCAGATTTACAGAGCACGGAGCACATTTGGGGCAAATCGAAGCACATGACTGTCGCTTCTCTATTCTTCTTCTACAATGTGTGTTTGGAACAGAGCCCCGAGAACAGCTTTATGCAGCAAAGGGAACAAAACTCTAAGCAGCATTTATCTTTCTTGTGTGGGAAGAGCTGTGCGGATCCTTTGCAGATCCTTGGCTACATCTGAAAACGCAGCCGCCCCTCTGTTCTCAGGCCCGGGGCTCCTGGACCCAGACCCCCTGTGCCCCCTGCCCTTTTCCTGGAGGTGAAAGCTGGGCGCAGGCCAGTGAAGTGTCCCAGACTTTCTAACAGCAAAGTGCCCTCCGTGTGTTGGACCAGGAGCTATTTCTTTACCTCCGCCTTTCCTGTCCCGTGTTAGCCTGGAAGCTTTCCCCAGAAGCGATGTGAGCGCTAAGGAAGCAGCACAGCGTTTGCTTGATCTCATAAGCCTGCAGATTCTAATCTTGGAAGGATGATGAGCTCAGCAGTCTGGGGCCTGCAAAGCTTCTCGGGAAAGACCAGCCATGAGCTTCGGCAGGAAGGGCCTTTGAGGTGTTCCAGTTTCATGCAGATGATACCGGGTAGAAGGAAGATGGGAGGACAGAGGAGGGAGGAGGGAGGGAGAGAGAGAAGAAAAGAGGGAGGAGGGAGGGAAAAGGAAGAAAGAAAAGAAGGAAGGGATAGGGGAAGGAAGGAAGGAAGGAAGGAAGGAAGGAAGGAAGGAAGGAAGGAAGGAAGGAAGGAAGGAAGGAAGGGGGAAGGAAGGAAGGAAGGAAGGGGAAAGAAAGAAAGAAAGAAAGAAAGGGAGAAACAAAATGAGTTAGGTAGGAGTATGGGAAGAACAACAAATAAACAGTCTGGTTATCTGTGTATACATTTGTGACCCTAATATTCACCTCTGTTACCTTTGTCACCTGACTTCCAAATAATAATTAGAATATTAAGACAAATCGGTCCCCCCTCCCCACTGTGTCAAGTTAGACATGTTCATACTTAGCAGAAGTAGAAGAGTTTTGTTAATTCCCCGAAGCAACAGGCATGCATTTGTTTGCTGAGTGAGGTGGTTTATTGATGACGCTTGTGCGGGATCTGCGCTCTGTGCTTATGCGTCCAGGAGTCATGCTTAGCTTGTTGAGTTAATAAGACCCACAGAGTGGTTTCAAAACAGAATACACACTCAAATGTAATTCTTGGCAAAAGCAGCTACCTCTTCACGGGGAGTGTGTGCGGTTTCTGAGTCATCGCTGACTATAAAAAGGGGAGCTGTCTGCTTCCTGCTGGCTGAGATGGAGAGCATCTCTGACAGGAGGCCCATCGGGTCCAAGATGGTTTCAGATTCTGACTGGACCTCTGGCCCGGCCCCCGTCCAGGGGTCTCCGGCCAGAGAACATGTAAGAGCTAAGAGGACCTCCTGCTGGGTTTGGGTGAAAATGACAGCATTCCTATGTCTGGTTTTGCAAGGTCGACATAATTCTCTGGTCTCCTCTATACCCCAACTCCCCCCACATTCCCATTGAATAGATAATGGCTGTTTTTGCAAGGGAAAGAGTGGGGGTGCCAGGGGTAGACGGGGCGCCCCCCTTGCCGCCTCCTTGGAGAAGCCACTGCTCGCAAAAATATTGTTCCCAATGTTAGGGAGGTAATTAAAACGAGCTAATCATTTCCTCAAATATTTATGTATTGAAAGCAATTCCGACTGATTGCCTTTAATAGCGTTTTATTCGGCTTCTGTCAGAAGCAGGTGGATGTGCTTCCTTTCGCTTCCTGGAGCCCCAGGCCACCCACTGTGGTGATGCCCCAGAGCTGCCTGGGCCTCACCTTCTCCAAGGTGAGAAGAGTAGCTGGTCAATGGCAAGGCCAAGCCTCTCACCCAGAAACACTCCCTAGGCTGCTCTCTGCTCCACCCAGAGCCACTGGTCCCTGCTTTGGGAGAGCCGGGTCCTGAGGTTCCAGTTGGCGTTGTCTCCACGTGGGAACGCTGCTCAGCTCAGGGCTGCTTCCTTCAGGCACGGCCCGAGAGAAACAGGAATCCGCTGAAATTAAGGCAGACACACATCCAGCTGGGTTGCCAAACCCAAAGGTTTTATTTAAAACAATAGTGCGTGCAGCTGTATTGTCTTTTGCAGTTATATCTAAACTCATGGTTCCTGCCCTATGGGCGGCAGGCCTCTGGCCCTCCCCACCTCTGGGGCAGGCAGGGAAAACGGGCTGCATGACTATGCAGTGGTCTGGCTGTGAGGAGGACAGAGAGGGTGAGGGGTCCTGCTGTGGCCGAAGGTGCAGGGAAGTCCCTGGGAAAAACCCTGGTGGGAGGCCTAGTTCCTACACCCGGTTTGATTCTAAATGGCACTGTGACTTCGGGCAAGGCCAAGGTCTTTAAATCTCCATTCCAGCTGCCTTTGGTGAAAATAAGTGAATCTTTCAGTTTTCTTCCTATTATAATGTTCTTGAATTTGAGAGAAAGGAGAGAGTAAGATATTCTGGTTAAAGGTGAGATAACATGAAAGGTGAGATAAACTCTGGAGAAAAAATTTAGAGTGTAGCTCCCTTCCCAAATACTGGGAGATGAAGTGAGCTTAAGTGCCCAGGTGGAATGGCATTCCTTCCCCCAGGGACTGTGGGGGGGCTGAGGTCTCCTCCTTCCCGCTCAGGACTGAGCCCATCGTCCATTTGCCACTCAGGCCTCTGGTCTACCACAGAGGCACTTGCCCTTGGCCGAGGCCTAGGTCACTGACCTCAGAAATGGTCTGGTGGCAGAGGCCAGATCAGGGTCAGTCTCTCCACGAGAGATGCTGTAGCAGAGGAGGCAGCAGGCCCCAGCCTGCCACTTCACCAAACCTTTTCTTTCTGAAGTTCAAGAGCATTCGGAAGAGAACAAAGTCCTCCGAAGGAGGCCAGAGCAAGGCCAACATTCTGAGATTATTTGGACGCACGCACCTCTGTCTCCCATGGACGGCCTGGCCCTCTGCCCAGAGTTGAGGGTTTGCGCAGGTATCTGCGCGTGCCCGTTGCCAGTGCCAGTGATGGATGCAGGCACATATTGTGTTCCCCATTCTTCTTTGTGAAAATCTGCAAGTTTATTCCTCCCATTAGAATGCCTCTCCTTCTCCATCAGTGTAGTACAGTTCTCGCTCGGTATCCACGGGAGATCTGGGCCAGGACCCCCCATGGCTACCAAAATCTGCAGATGCTGAAGTCCCTTGTGTAGAATGGTGTAGTACTTGCATATAAATGACGAATATCCCTCTATATAGGCTTGAAATCATCTCTGGATTGCTCATAACACCAAATACAATGTAAATGCTATGTAACTACTGGTTACACTATATTGTTTAGGAAATAACAACCAGAAAAGACCGTCTGTGCATGTTGAGAACAGATGCCACCAGCCCAGGCCTGACTATGTAGCACACATCAGCAACAATGCAACTTTCTTTTTCGAATATTTTTGATCTGAAGATGGTTGAATCGCAGAGGCAGAACCCTCAGATTTGGAGGACAGACTATACTTGAACTTCCCTAATTTATGGCAGGCTCTTTCTAACCCTTCACAGGCTTACCTGTTCTTTCCCAAAAGATTTGTCCACACAATGCAGCTGCCCAGGCCTTTTGAAGGCATGACAGGGATCCCTGAGATCTCCCGTGTTCCAGTCTGCCAATCCCACCACCTGGCACCCAGTGTGGACAATCCCAGGGACTTAGGGCAGCATTAGGTGTGAGCCTGGAGCTGATCTTTCCCTGGGGCTGGGAGGACCGCTCCTGAGAGCAAATCTGAGGGCAAGTCAACTGGGGCAGTGACAGCGGGTGGAATTGCAAGGGAGTTGAGCTGTAATCATAGATTCTTAGAAAGGATCCGAGGTGATTTTCTAAGTCAGTGGGTTGCAGACAGTTTTTAACGACTGGCACCTTTATACAAAGAGACTCCACAAAGCAGAGAAAGAAGGCTGCCTGGTGAAAGCAGGTTCGCTGCCTGTGAAAGCAGATTCGCCCACAGCCTGCTGTGCAGCTCCTCATGGAGGCCTTAGAAAACCTCCTTGTGCCCCAGCTATGGATCGGAGTTAATAAACTTTCATGCAGTCAGGGTCATTAAGGCAGAGCTTTAGTAACTCACTCATTCCCTTAGTGCTTGGTTCTGTAATTCTGAGGGTGTCGCTATGTACTGTGTTATTGAACACAAACGAAACGATTCCAAATTGTTTATCTAAAGTTGCACATGGGATGAGGAGCAGTACAGAAACCAGAACTGTGGGCTATTGCCTTTTAGGCCAGTGTTCCTCCCTTTAAACCAGAGTCCGGGCCAGCAGCCTTGCGATCATGGGAACATGTTAGAAAGGCAAATTCTCAGGCCCAGCCGGTGTGTCTCAGTAGTTGAGCATCAACCTATGAACCAGGAGGTCATGGTTCAATTCCTGGTCAGGGCACATGCTCAGGTCGCAGGCTTGATCCCCAGTAGGGGACATGCAGGAGGCAGCTGATCAATGATTCTTTCTCATCATTGATGTTTCTATCTCTCTCCCCTCTTCTTTTCCTCTTTTTTTTTTTTTTAAATTTTAAAACAAGAAAGGCAAATTCTCAGGCCAGATCCAGACCTACTGCATCTGCAACTAGGGAGATGGGGCCCAGAAATCTATGCTTTAACAAGGCCTCCAGATGAGGCCGGTGCAGGCTAATGCTTCAGAGCTGCTGTGGTGGTGGAGCTGTGATGACCCTGGAATTTTCCCAGTAATCGAGAATGCCTGCAGTGTTATACGGGTGAAGGCCTGGTATTTTTCCCCTTCATGTTTTTATGTTCATTTTGGTAGTTTGGTAGTCTGTGCAGGAGGTGACAGAAAAGATTTAAAATATATTGAGTGCCCCACATTAGTTACTTGGAGATTAAGCTTTCCAGATTTAGCAAAAAAAACAACAACATAGATGCCCGTTAAGTTTGTTGTTCCGATCAACAATGAAAACTATTTTAGTATACACATGCATTCTTCTACTAACAAGGTATTTATTTATTTTTTATCTGAAGTCTGAATGTAATTGGCCACCTGCATTTTATCTGGCATTGGTATTTGGAACAGATCGTGAATTAGGAAAATTTTCCTTTCCGTCTTGTTCTCCTGCCTTCTGTGCGGGCAGTCAGACAAGTATCTCAGTACTGTGCCTTATTTCCCAAACCCTTTCTATATTGGTGAGAGATGCCGAGAGAGAGGAACTGAAGTGTATGAGATGCCAAAGAACTAACCTTCCAGCTCATCATTTTTCACCATCATTATTTTACTTGCACATCCACTGCATTATAAAAACTGCTGAGTAAGAGGCCAAGAAAACCTTTGCAGAATCACATGGCTGCCTCTCCCTGTCTTCCCTCCCACCCCAGCAAACTCCAGAGCCCCGGCTGCCAGTGTTTGCTGATGGGCTCACTGTACTGGGGAATGAACTGTTCCTGCCTCAACTAGGCGTTACCCACAAAACCAAGTCCCTGTTTGTAAGACACAGAATCAGAGTCGGCAGAGACTCAGTTTCTACTGTGTGTGTGTGTGTGTGTGTGTGTGTGTGTGTGTGTGTGTGTGTGTAGGAGTGGAGGCATTGGGGGAAGAAGTAGGAGCATTGCGGGGGGGGAGGGGGGGGCAAACAAAGCACTGTTGTTCTTACCATAAGGTCTTCCAAATGAACTTGAAGCTCCAGTAGGACTTGAATTGAAAATCAGAAGAAACATATCTAGTCTTGTTTTTAATGTACGGTTTTATTTAACAGCTTCAGTTATGGAGTGGTTTGGGGGGGGTTGTTAGTAGAGAAGCGCAAATAGAATGGAAGACAAAAAAAATGTTTTCTCATTATAGTCCTTGTCTGAGAGTCTGTAGACCCATTTTCTAGTCTCAATTCTATTTTAATATTATCATGTGACTTGGACTTAGGCATAAAACCTTTCTTATTCTTGCCCTAACTGATTTGGCTCAGTGGATAGAGTGTCAGCCTGTGGACTGAAGGTCCCAGGTTCAAATCCGGTCAAGGGCAGGTACCTTGGTTGCAGGCACATCCCCAGTAGGGGGTGTGCAGGAGGCAGCTGATCGATGTTTCTGACTCTCTATCCGTCTCCCTTCCTCTCTGCAAAAAAATCAATGAAATATATTTTTAAAAAACACCTTTCTTATTCTCAATCTTCTCATTTTAAAGGGAGGGTGTTTGTGAAATTAGACAACTTCAAGTTAGATGACTAACATCATTTCCATTTTCTTAGGCTCTGATAAATTCTTTCCCACATCTCTGCTTATCTGAATGGCAGCTTAAACCCATTGCATCCCAGGCAAACTGATGACAAGCAAGCTGTCAATTGATCAAATATGACTTGTTTCATCCATAGACTTGTCATTTAACACAAAGAAGGAGAAAAGGCATCTGGTAATTTCCTTGCCTTCTACAGGGATAATAGCAAGACCCACTCAAACTGTGGGTTTAGGGCAAACTTTAATAAAATATGATTTTGGACTAGGGATCCCTTTGATCTGGTCAGTAAAGGCTATCCTTGGTGGGGAAGGCTTTTCTGAATCCAGAAAGAGCTAAATATTATTATTATATTGAGGAATTTATTATTTGATATTAGTGGGAACTGGAGAGGGAAGTGCATTGGTTTAGAGCAGTGGTTCTCAATCTTCCTAATGCCGTGACCCTTTAATACAGTTCCTCATGTTGTGGTGACCCCCAATTTCATTGTTACAAATTGAACATAATTAAAGCATAGTGATTAATCACAAAAACAATATGTAATTATATATGTGTTTTCCAATAGTCTTAGGCGACCCCTGTGAAAGGTCATTTGACCCCCAAAGGGGTCGCGACCCACGGGTTGAGAACCACTGGTCTAGAGGAAATTCAAAAGCAGTGTGCAGCCCTCCATGCATAGGTTAAAAATGAAATCACTGAGAGGGAAAGATTCTGATGTGAAGAGCTCTGCAGGGGATGGGAGCAGGTGTATTCATGTTCTCTGGTGTGGCTGGATGGGCCTGGTTCTGGTGTGTGAGTGCTTGCCAGCTGCCACAGGCTGTGCCCATGGTTATGGGCACATCTCCCTTGGGGCATACCTGCAGTGCAGAAGCAAGCACCACACCTAGCCCCGAGATTGCCGAGCTGGATCCCTGCAGTGGGCAATGCATGGGCAAGGCATTTTGAAACCACAGTCACCCAAAGGTCCCCAGGTTCAAGTTCATACATGATCAGATTACAGTTCACTTCTAGAATCATCTGGGCCCTTTTCCTGTAAGAGGGAGGTCCAGCAGTTAGTTCTGACCTGGAAATTGGGTTGTTCTGAACACAGTTTAACTCTCCAGAGAATTTATGTTGAGGGACATTACAACTGCTGTTCCAGGCTCATATTTTTATTGAGACGGAAAACAGCATGTTCATGATCATATTTGAGGTGTTTATTTGGGCAACGGGAATAATCGCTGTGAAAGTTATCAAGAAAAGGACAGAATGGAGGAACCTACGGCAATCATAGCCCCTCAAAACTCATCTGGATCATTCATCTTCCCACAGGGAGATCAGACCGCGTCCTTCACATGAGAAGGAGGTCAGTCGGTGGCTTCCCTCGCCTTGATCCGTAGCACACACAGTTGGAAGCTGTATTTTATGTCCCACCTAGGCCTCCCCTTGGCAGAGCAGGTCTTTTGGAAAACAAACAGTCCATGATGGAAAACGTCCTAAGCCTTGGCAGCCTCCCGATAGGGTTGGTTACAGGTTTCATTTGCTCTTTTAATGGGATTTTCTGTGAGTTATTGGCAGTCAGAGGGGTTCAGACAACTGGCTGAACAGGAGGCATCATAGAATCATAGAATTTTAGAGCTGGAAGGAACACTTGGGTCTGCCTTCCAGACAGCAGTCATTTTGTCTTGGGTTCAGTGGGGAGGTAGTGAGGCAGAGCTGACTCTATCCAAGCTCTTTTTCTTTTTTTTTCTTTTTTTGCCACCCGACTAGACTGATGGAGACCTTTAAATGTCAACAAAGCAATTTTGAATGGAATTCAGAGCTCATAGGAACCTGGTATCAGGGCCGTGATGTCAGAGGAATCATGGGAGCAGAATATTCTAGCGGAAGCCTCCTGCCGGGCTAGCCGCCACCACAGCTTTATCAGCACCTTGGAGAGCGGCCGGCGTGAGGCAATGCGGGCTAGAAGCTATTGGCTCAGATCACTATCAGGGTATCTGCAAGGGTCAGGCACCACTAAAGATATCCAAATCACCTTCCTTCCCCATTTCCCACTCACCAGGGGATTGGCCACTTCTTTCAAAGACTGGGCTTTGAGGGAATCAGTGGTAGAGAAGGCACAAGTACCTCTGAGCTCGCCGCAGCCTACAAATGCGGAGGAACAGACGAGGGTGGAGGCTGGCACAGCGGACCGTGATAGAGTTGGCCTCAAAGCCTGCCCATCCACTCTCAGACCAGACGGGGTTCTGTTTTTTTTTTTTTCTGTGTCCTGTGGAAGCCACTGCTTGTGCCCTGGCAGAAGTCACTGTGGAGGTTAGAAGCAATGAAACCGACAGACTTTCCTGGGTAGTCCATTGATTCTCTATTAAATTGCAAAAAAGCAAAATAAATTACCAAGGTTTTTGTGTGCCCATCTATTGGTTTTTGTATGTACAGACATGGAAAGAGTCTCAAATTAAGGAGGGTCTGTGCCCCACACTGAATCTGCCATGAATTAAAAGCAGGGTATGCTTGAGGAAATCCACAGATTTAAGTTTTATACTTTTGTTGCTAAATGGAGAGAGGCAATTACCCAGGCACATACTTATCAGATAGTTCACAGAGACCCCACAGGTCAAGGTGAGTCAAGCATCTCCTTTGGGTTAGCTTTCACAGATCTATCTGTCTTTATATGCATCCACCCATGTATCACCATTCATTCATTTATCCATCTACCCAACAGATGGCCTAGCCCCGTGGTCGGCAAACCGCGGCTCGTGAGCCACATGCAGCTCTTTGGCCCCTTGAGTGTGGCTCTTCCACAAAATGCCATGTGCGGGCACGCACGTACGTACAGTGCGATTGAAACTTTGTGGCCCATGCGCAGAAGTCAGTATTTTGTGGAAGAGCCGGTATTTTGTGGAAGAGTCACACTCAAGGGGCCAAAGGGCCACATGTGGCTCGCGAGCCGTGGTTTGCCGAGCTGCAGTTTGCCCACCACTGGCCTAACCTATCATGTTCTCAATGTACACTGATGAGAAAAACAGGCCTGGGTGTGATCTTTACCACTATCTTGTAGTCTAGTGCAGGAGTCATCAGTCTTAAAAGAAAGAGCTAAATAGCTGCTAAATTATGTCTGATTTTATTATATAGATGTTATGAATCTGTTATTACATGCAAGTAAATATCTAAGTGAAGTTTGTGGTCAGTACTATGACAGTGTATAGAGTGACATGAGAGGATAAAGTGTCCGTGTGTGTGTGTGTGTGTGTGTGTGTGTGTGTGTGTTGGGTGGAGGGGGGGGTTCCATACCCAGAGAAGGGCTCTTGCAGGAGTGATATTTAAGCTGACTCCTGAAGGGTGAGAAGAGACCAGTGGTGAAGAGGAAAGGCAGAAGAGCCCTTCAAGCAGAGGTGGGAGCATGAGAGAAGGCTGTGAGGTGGAAATAGCTCAGCATGGTTTAAGGGACTAAAAGAAGCCAGTGTGGCTGGGCTGGGCAGGTGAGGGAGAGAGCAGAGCCAAATAAAAGCGAGGGAGACAGAAGCCAGATCATGCAGGGGTTTGAAGGCCATAAAAAGAAGCTGCTTTTCATTTTATGTGCTGTGGCAAGACCTTGGAGGGAGGGACAGGGGTATAAAGGGATTCTTTTAGCTGCTGGGTGTAGAGAAAATTGGAGGAGGGCAATAGCATTCATTGGGAGACTATCATAGTAGCCTGGGCAAGAGATGCCAGTGGTTAGGACAAGAGAGAATGTGGGTCAGGACTGATGGCATGTCATTTTTGGAGAAGTAAGGCTGTGCCATCTGTGCCCAGAAATATTTCTGGAGGATTCTATCACAAAGGTCTTTATCAACCTTCTTCTTCTTTTGGCTGTTGTGGGCAGGTAGTCAGAACCCAGGTACAGAGTCCTTCTGTTACTTGAAATTTGCTTGATGGAATTTTATAAATGACACTGCAGTGGGCTGAACAATGGCTTCTCAGCTATGTCTATGTCCTAATCCCTGGAACCTGTGGCTTTTTCACTTTACGTGGCAGAGGTGAATTTGCTGGTGTGATTAGGTTAAGAATTATGAGATGAGATGGAGAGATTATCTTGAATTATCCAGGTGGGTGAATATAATGTCTTTTAAAAAAAAAAATAAATAAATCCTAGCCCCAAAATTTGGTTTTTGTTTGTTTGTTTGTTTTGTGGAGAGAAAGCAATGGAGGAAGAGAATGAGAGAGAAAACAGATGTGAGAAACATCAATAGGTTGCTTCCCATATGCACCCCAACTGGGGATCAAACCTGAAATCTACGTATGTGCCCTAACCAGGAATCGAACCCACAACTTTTTGGTGTATGGGATGATGCTCCAACCAACTGAGCCACCTGGCCAGGGTGCACTATAATGATAAGAGTCATATAAGAGGGAGGCAAGAAAGTCAAAGCAGCAGCAAGAGATATGACAACGGAAACAAGAGGTTGGGAAAATGCATTGATGGCCCACAAGCCAAGGCAGTGAGCAGGCTCTAGAAGGCAGGTGAGCAGGCTCTAGAAGGCAGGTAAGCAGGCTCTAGAACAGTGGTTCTCAACCTTCCTAATGCTGTGACCCTTTAATACAGTTCCTCATGTTGTGGTGACCCCAACCATAAAATTATTTTCGTTGCTACTTCATAAGTGTAATTTGGCTACTGTTATGAATCATAATGTAAATATCTGATATGCAGGATGTATTTTCATTGTTACAAATTGAACATAATTAAAGCATAGTGATTAATCACAAACACAGTATGTAATTATATATGTGTTTTCCGATGGTCTTAGGCGACCCCTGTGAAAGGGTCGTTCGACCCCCAAAGGGGTCGCGACCCACAGGTTGAGAACTACTGCTCTAGAAGCTGAGAAAAGCAAGGAAATAGATTCTTCACTGGAGCTCCCAGAAAGAACCAGCCCTGTTGAGATGCCTCGACTTTAGCCCAGTGTGACCTGTGTCAAATTTCTGACCCATAAAACTGTAAGGTAGATTTATGCTGTAAAAGCCATAAACTTTGTGATGATTTTTTACAGTGGCCATGAGAAACTAACACAGAGGGTAACAATGATGGCATTACATGGGTTCAAGGCCCCCTTAATATGTCAGGATATGTTTTCTGCACCCCTCCCATTATTATAATGCATCTATCATGTGCCTGCCTTAGCAGCCCAGTCACCTGAGGGCATTCAAGCCTGTGGCTTCTGAAACTGGATAGGCTTAAGAGACAAAACCCAGAAAACCAAATAAGGAATATATGTTTTTTTTTCTTTTATAAAAGTCAATTTTAGTAGCAATGGCAATAGCAATAACTTATTAGAACCAGTGAGTGTTTGTTGGCAAGTGCCTGGTCTACTCGTCTTAAATGATTTAAAGCTCTCTCTATTTAACTCTCAACCATGCTCTTGAGCATTCCCCCCTCACCACCACCATGACACCCGGGGCCTGGCATTGGCCTTTCTCTCTTGTACCCTTGCTCCACTCCCAGGCTCTCTCCACTCCAAACCAGTTGGAGTATGTCTGCTCTTCAGAGTCTGGAGCAGAGCATGCTGATCCCTGTGGCATGTGAGTTGGGCTTGAAGCTTGAACAAGATTCCACCAGAAAACAGTATACTAACTTGCTTGCTGAGAAATCAAGCATTTGTCCAGAAATAAACATATACTTCTACCTGACAGCAGCTACACCTCCACTGACAACCACCACACGGGTCTACAGTTGGCCCTCAAGCCCAGTGGCCTGGCTGGCCCACAGCTTCCTGCTCTGGCTACCCAAAGGACCTTGGTTAGCATTATTTTCTGGGAAAGTGACAGGGAAGGACAAAGACATCTAAGAAAGGCTTAGAATGCTGCCCTGCTGGATGGTCGTTCCCTTGCAGAGGCTGCCGGCATGCAGTCCTGCCTGGAGGAAAGAAAGCCGGTAGGACCTTAACGAAGATTCTTCCAGATCTTTTGACCTTTTCCCCACCGAGACTTTTTCTGAAACCAAGAGTAAGGATCTGGTAACCCTCCAGACAGGTCTCCCGAGCAGGCTAATTAAGGCTCATTTATAAGGAGTTACTGCATATGCATTTCAAGCAGTTTTCCCAAGGGCTCCAGGCAAAGATGATGGCAGCGGGGGTTGGGGGGAGGGGGTGGTGACGGCCACAAGTCAACATTTAGGCTCTCTCTTTTCCAGAACTGTCATCTCTAACCTGCCTGGTGCAGGCTTCCCACACTCTATCTCATACTTAAACAAAGCAATTGCCGACTAACCTACATATTTTTCTTAAGAACATTGCACCTTAGCTTCAGAGAGAGGCATATTTAGCATTGTGATTATCTGAGGTTAGCTATTTTCTTTCTCTTATAAATACACACGAGGAGTCTCCTCTTCTTCCTAACTTTGTTACGGTGACTGCCTTGCTAATAAGGTTGTACCTATACATGCACTTTACTTCTATACTTACTGAGGGATTCAAATGCTCTCTGGAGATATCAGCTATTCCCATGTCCTGTCAGCATACAGTGGGCAGGTGCCTATGCTGTTGAAGAATCAGTGGATTGAAGAATCCAGAGAGTTCTCATGTTCAGATCTATGTCCCACATTTTGGTCATATGAAGTAAACTTTGTGTAGGTGCCCTGCTTTGTCCTGATGGAGGAAGAAACGAACTATGGTTCATCTCCACAGAGCGGAGGAGAGCTTGGGATTCTGATGGGCTGTTCAGAGGGACAGCAGTGACATTTGCGAGAAGTCACATTTGAATATTTCTTACAAGGACTTTAGGAACTGATATGTGCCGATCTCCAATTTGCCACCTGTCACCTGCCAGATTCTCCATCTAGACATGTCACCTGCATCTGAATGTGTCTCCTCCACACAAGGTTTGCCACCCTTGGCCCCTTGTCCTGTCCTATTTGGCTGAGGCAGGTGACCAACGGCCTGTTGTGCTGGCCATGTTCATTGCCCACTTCCATTCCTTTGAGCCCTCCCATGGCACTTTCTGTTTCTCTGGACTCAATATAGGTTCCTGACCATTGACAGGCTGGTTTACGACCTCTAGATTTTCATACCTGTGGCTTATTGGCCGGTGCGATGCCGAAAGAGAGATGGTAAAAGATGTAGCCCTTGCCTTGACTAATTTGGCTCAGTGTATAGTGCGTCGGCCTGCAGACTGAAGGGTCCCAGGTTCGATTCCTTTCAAGGGCATGTACCTTGGTTGTGGGCACATCCCCGATGGGAGGTGTGTAAGAGGCAGCTGATTGATGTTTCTCTCTCATCGATGTTTCTGACTCTCTATCCCTCTCCCTCCCTCTCTGTAAAAAATCAATAAAATATATTTTTAAAAAAAGATGTAGCCCTTCTGTATTAGTGTGTTCAGCAGCCATAGCAAAGCACTACAGACTGGGGTGCTTACACCACAGAAATTTATTTTCTCACAGTTCTGAGAGCTAGAAGTCTAAGATCAAGGTGTCAGTACATTTGGTTTCTCCTGAGGCCTCTCTCCTTGATTTGAAGTCGCTGCCTTCTCCTTGAATCCTCAAATGGCCTTTCCTCTGTGTGTGCTCCCCGCCCTCCGCCCCCCGGTGTTTCTCCGTGTGTCCAGATTTCCTCTGCTTATAAGAACAACAGTCAGATAGCAGTAGAGCCTGCCCTTATGACTTCATTTTACCTCATTTACCCTGTAAAGAGTCTCCAAATATCCAACTATCCCAAGGTATAGGGAGCTAGGACTTCAACATGTGAATTTTGGGGGAGACACACCTTAGCCTGCTACTATGGATGTGAGAGTTCTGACAATAATAGTAACTCCTAAGCCATATGAGTGCTTAACGATGCCACACACTATTCCAAATCCTTGAAAAGATCTCACTCAAACTTCACAGCAATGCTTCAAAGTAGATATTATGCATATTCTCATTATTATCTGAAGCATAAGGAGCTTAAGTAACTTGCAATAGACCATCAGCTGGGAAGTAGTAGATGCAAGACTTGAACCCAGGAAGCTGAACTCTGAATCCATACTCTTAACCTCTCCACTATACTGATACTACGGATAATGATCACATTTATTGAGAACTTATATGTTCAGGCACGATCATAAGAGCTTCAAGAACATTATCTATTTAATCGCTACCACAACCCCTCACGAGTGCTACAAAATTACCCTCTTATTGGAGAAAATAGATGTTGGCAAGATAAATGAACTCCCTCAAGGTTACAAAGCGGGTGAATATCAGTCAGGATCTGAATGCCAGTCTGTGTGGCTTTACGAAGCAGAGTCCTCAGCCACCATACCTCGCTGCCTCCTGGCTCTGGGAAGTGGGAAATCGTGAGCCTCTCTTAAGGTTAATAGCAGTCACAGTCATGATTCTGCTAATTTGGCTCTCCCTGTAAGAGCCACTTTGAGCCATCATCTTCACTTTTTATGCCTTAGTTTCCCCATAGCAGAAGTAGAATGAAAGTGATAAAAAATGAAGAGAGGAGCAAACATCTTTTCTCATTTGAAGTGCTGGAGAGAGGACAGTTTTTCCGCTCTGGGAAGAAGCAGTTTTGTGGGCTTTAGCATTACAAGACATTACCATTGGAATCGGGAGCTTAGAATCAGTGTTAGATAGGACATGGCTATCAAATACCTGAGTTTTTTTAAAAAAAATTAGTGTTTGATTAGGTTCAATTTAAATAGCTAACCATAGCTGTGAGCTCTTTCTTTTTTCCTTTTTTAAATATATTTTATTGATTTTTTACAGAGAGGAAGGGAGAGAGATAGAGAGTCAGAAACATTGATGAGAGAGAAACATCGATCAGCGGCCCCCCGCACACTCCCCACTGGGTATGTTCCTGCAACCAAGGCAACCAAGGTACATGCCCCTGACCGGAATCGAACCCGGGACTCCTGAGTCCGCAGGCTGATGCTCCATCCACCGAGCCAAACCGGCCAGGGCAACTGTGAGCTCTTTCTGAAACCTCTCTGGTGACACATTTCTTGAGTAAACCTCAGACTCCCCAATCTTACAGTATCTTCTAAAATAAGTTGGCCACTCCTCCCTCCTGCAGATCATGTAAAACCCGAGCTATTTTAAATATTAGTTGGGGTAAAAAAAATCTCATCAAAACCTTCTTCCCTTCCCCCCACCTTGAAAGGAACATATTCCGGTGTAAATTAAGAAGGCAGCATGCAGGAAGCCATTGCGGATGCCAATTTTACTCCTTCCTCCTACACTTTAAATCCACTCACTTGTTTGATGCATTTTACATGTGAAATGTATTTCTCCTAAATTTTAAATAGCTGCTGAATATTGAACAAATTGTCAGCTTAAGATCTCAGGGCTCTTGTTTCTACTTTGTAACCGTGAAGGAGGTAGTCTTCCATCAGCAAACAATCAATAATAGAGGGACATTTGCTGAGCATGTATTATGTGCCAGGCATTGTCCTAGGGGCACTGTGTCTTCCCTACACAAACTGTGGTGCCAGGACCAGCGATGTTTACTTTGTTGGGAGATTTCTAAAAACACCATCACTCAGGCCCCATCCAGACCTCCTGCATCAGAATCTGCAGTGAACAGGACCCTTAAGCGACCCCCATGAACAGTCAGCCTGGAGAGGTCCTGCTTGGCATCACTTCACGTCCACCTTACAGCAATTCTGGGAGGCAGAAATTATTGTCCCATTTTGTAAAATATATGTTATTGATTTTAGAGAGAAGGAAAGGGAGAGAGAGAGAGAGAGAGAGAGAGAGAGAGAGAGAGAGAGAGAGAGAGAGAGAGAGAGAGAGAGAGAGAAATGTTCAATGTAAGAGAGAAATATCAATTGGTTGCCTCCCACACTGGCCAGGGCTTATTGTCCCATTTTAAAGATAAAAAACTGAGGCTCAGGAAAGTTAAATAAGTTGCCCAAGGTCTTATTGCTAAATAAGAGTCCGATCAGGGATGTAACTCAGTTATCTCTGTCTCCATATTTCAGACCTTTTCTATTTTGTTATAATGATTTAGTGGAGAATCCATTTACAGTCAAGATTCAGCTCCAGATAGCTGGCTTCCTTACATTTTGAAATTGCTGGGATAAAGTGTGTGGTAAAATACGTCTAAAGGTGCTGATGGGTAGAATCTCCGTGAGTGCAGTTTATTGGCTCATTCATGAAGGGAGCACATTGTTTCTGTTGACCTTCTCTTGGTACTGCCGCCAGTGGAAGTGGGGCTCTTGTGCTGTTGTAAGAAAAAGCATTTTCGGGGACCCACAAGGGAGGGTGGGGCCTGGTGGTAAGATTTATTTGGGTGAAAATAGAAAGCGGCTGGGTTTCCGATGTCCCGTCTCTCTCCATCCCTCCATGGAAAATCAGGGCCAGAAACAGGGCCAATGTCCAGAGATTCTGTGCCACATCAAAGCTAGTCCAGTCCGGCCTTTCTCATCATTCGGCTAACTTAGCTCCTGTCCCTGGTGCGATCTGGTGCTGTGCTGTGAGATCCAGGCTCCTGCCTGGCACCTGAGTTTGGAGTCCATGCAGCCATGCAGCTGCTAGGGCCACATAGTTATGGAGAGAAATTGCGCTAGCGTGTAGGGTGAGCTCGGGTCATCCAGAGAGAGAACTCTTTGGGGTTATATTATCTTGAGCTTAGAAAGGACCAGGTATTTTTTCAAAATAACCAATCAACTTCCCAAGCTTTCTTGGGCTTGCACCAGGCCAGCCTTCCATTGGATCCATTATTTCCCAGGCTAGGCTGACAGGTCTCTATAGTCAAGCACTTTCCTCTGAGCCACTTTGGCTTCTATTGGGCATGTGCTTAGCTTCCCTGAATTGTTCTATCCCTTCCCTCATGATCTGTGGGGAACAGGCCTGTGGTTCCCGAAGGGGTGTGTGAAGCTGTGACTCTCTGGTGAAGCAAGCAGGCTCATGCTTCGCCATTGATTATGCTTAATAATGTCCGATTCCCTTGGCTTCCTTCCTTAGGAATAGCTAGCTAACTACCTACACTCACACTGCCTGGTGGCATAGTGGGTTCTTCCTAGATACTAAGACTGAGGGGGCTAGTGCCTGCTGTGGAGAAGAAAAATCATTTTCCTTCTACCCTTCTAAGTAGTTCTGCTTCATAATCAAATTAGCATGAGACAGGATAAGAGGGGGAAAATATAACCAATTATATTACAGATGAACATACAGGGGTTTGCTAAGAATGTGGGACCCACGGGTAAATCAGGCAGTTGAGGCTTATATGCTATTCTGGACTAAGGAGAGGGATCAGAGGTCTGGGACTTTAAAGGGAAAGTGGACAATTTCCAGGTAGATGAGAAAGAGCAAATATGGGGTAAATAGGTTCTGGTTGAGCTACTGAGAAACAGTTGGTCCCAGAAAGGAGTCTAAGCAAGTTTTCTTGGTTTCTCTCTCTCTACCACACCCAGATCCTTCTATAAAGCTAAGGTGATCGCTCCCATCCTTTCAGCAGGTTTTTTGTTTGAAGTTCTTGAGGCAGGTAAGCAGGAGGTAAAAGACTCTTCTTGAGTCTCTGTTTGTCTTTTAAAAGAACCAGCTTAAAATAATATTTCAAAGGCACATTTGGGGGTGGCCAGTCCTGCTTCCCCTCCCTGCCTAGGAGGCACGTTTGTGGCTGAGCAGTCATGAAAGTGCTAGAGACCATGAGTGCTTTCTGATGCCAACCCAGAATCCTCAAAAATGGCAAGATGCATGGAGGTCAACAAGCGAACCCACCTCCAGGTAACAAAGTATTCTGTTCCTTCTATGTGGCTGGTCAGGATGTAGCACCTTCCACCTCATGTGTAGGAAGGGGTTGTAGAGAGTAGATGGGAGTTCCTCCGGTACAGTCAGCAATCGAGCCCTGCATTCCCAGCTCAGGTCTTCAAGGTGGGGCACTTCCATTTTCCTGAGACTCCTCCAGGAAGGGGCTACCTGGCCACCTGGCCACCTGGTCACCTGGCCCTGCCCACTGACTCCCACTTTATACCCAGAGTGGAGAATGAGCTTAGAGCTGCCATGCAAATAAACCCTAATGGCTTTCCTCCTGCATTTACATTATTAAGAGTTCCTTTGACTGGTGTTATGATGATAAATGAAAAATGCCTTGCACCATTACATTCAAGCACTAATGCAGAGTGAAAAGAATTCCTGCCTTTTTTTTTTCTTTAAAGGGAAAAAGAGAGAAAATAGCAGATGGGAAAGCACTTGGCTCCTGGTATCCTGCTTGGTTATTTGCATACAGGCCTGGGTGGGGGCTGCCACTCATACTGCACAGGGCCAGGTCCTTGCCCGCTGCCTGCCTTCTCAACATTGCACAGGATTTGCCAGCCTGAATTTTTATTTCTCAAGGATTCATGAACCGCATAGGACCATTTGACAGGCCGGCAAGCTGAGTTACACCGTTTCCTCAAATCATCACAGATAAATGATTGAAGTATCTGGTTGGCCTGTGAACCAACATGCTTACCTCAGAAGGAACATGCTGATAATTTGCTGTGTAGCATGCAGTAGCTTAAGTTTTGTTTTGTAACCTCTTATTCTTAACATGTTTATCTTCTCAATGGAAGTGCACTTTGTTATTAAGATCATGGACTAAGAAGGAAAAGTTCTTAACTGAAGTCCTCATTTTCTCACTTTGAAGTGCAATGTAAGGACATAGTTTCCAATAACTTCTCATTGCTTTTTGCGGAAGAGTATACAGACCATTAAGTCTAAACAGTTCAGGGGCAGGGTCTCAATCAAAAATAGCCTTTTGATGCTAAGGCCAAAAGACAAAAAGGTAAATAATCAACATGTAAACCCCTACAACATACAGAGAATTTAGAATTCTGCGTGCAAAGGGAGTTCTGAAGCCAGGGTGGAATTCCGGCTTCCCTCAGAGTCACCGACACTGCCTGTTAATAAGGCAAAGCTGAGTTTGCCTGTCACTTCCTGTGGTGAGGACAACACCATATCTACACAGTCTTCCTGTGCTTCAGAGGGAGAAGGGCATATCTGCCCACTTCCTAAGAGGCCAAGCCTGGGGTAATCGCTGTGCAGCGTGATAGCTAAGGAAGGGATGGTTTGGATCCATAGGATCTTGATGTAATCAGTTAGGATTGGTGGACACACAGTCTTGGGGTAGAAACTATCCTTTGATGTTTTATAATGATGACTTAATGGGTCTTTCAGGAAGTTTCTGGAAGGAACAATACAGTTGTGTACCATTGCTATTTTCTTGAGCAAGATTCTTGGGAATAGTAGCTCTGTGCTGAAGAAGACAGTGGAAGGCTGAAGACACTAAGGTGTGTAGAAAGTGGGTCCCACCAGGTCAAGGCTGATCACAGCGTGGAGTCTCTGGAACTGGTGATCAGTGGCCTTGACTGCTGTTAGATGGCGAGTATCACCGTGTTAGAAGCAGTCATTAAGGGACCGGTGAGTCCTTCAGCCACAATCTTCTCCCTCCTCATGTCAGAATGGCCCTGTTTGCCCAAGAGGTCAACTTTTCCTTCAGATCCTTCCCAACCTTCCTGAAGACTTTGAGTGGATGTAATTTGGGTGTCAGGATGAAATCTTAGAACTGAGAGCTCTTAATTTCATGTTCATATCTTTCTTTCTTGGTCCTATGAGTAAGGAGAGCAGCAATTCTGTTCTAGGAGAGAGGTGGTGGGAGGGGGCGGGGTAGAGTGGTGGAGGATCACTGGAATCAAACGCATCTCCACTCTGACGTGGTCCTATATTCCTCCGCACACCTGAGGAACCTCGGCTTTTTCCCTTTAAGTAACCCAGTATGCAGGACCGGAGTTTTTCTGCTCCCAGCTTCGAAGGAGTTGTATTGAGCAACTGTGAATAAAAAACAATTAAATTTGCTAAAGGTCTGCAAAATCAGATCTAATCTCTTTGGGGACTTGGAAAAAACAACCAAACAAAAGAGCTGAGTTATCGATTGCTGCATTTCAGCAGCTCTTAATCTGAAATGAAATCAGCCTGGACTGGGGCCCAAAGGCCAGAGACCCTAATATCCATTCTCCCCTTGTCAGAGGTCCACCTGTCAGAACTGGAGATTTTTGCTCAACAACTACATCAGTAGGCAAGTGGCAGGTTGCAGAGAGCTGCGGCCATTGGGCTTTCTTGGGGCACAAAAGGCAAAGAAAGAACTCGAATATTTTCTTAAGTGTAAAGCAGTGGAGCAAATTGAGTTCACAGGGTCAACATTCTTCTTCTTCTTCACCATGTCTGCAGAAGCACCGCATCTGGCTGCCGGCGCTTTGCCTCCACCCTTATATTTCCTTTTTATGAGGTGCTGTCACTCTATTACCTTCCCCCGAGTTGGTCTTTACCCCTTTGACCTTCAGAGGTGGAGGGGGAGGACAGCAGCAGGACTAGTGGTCTTGGGCTTTCCAGGGAGGAGACAGATGTTGACCTTGAATAAACTAGGTTGGTAGCTTTCCCTGAGGTCAGGTTATTCCTGGGATGAAGTGAAAGGCAGCAGGAGTCTCACTGGGGATGTCAGTTCTGAAGCCGAACTAGCACCTGGGAGGTCAAGGTGATCTAATTAGGGTTTTTGTTTTTCCGGCTTTTTCCCAATGTTTTTGGTCATTATAAGAAAGATCACTTCATACTCCCCGAGGCAAACCAAATGAAGGTCTGGAATCAAAACAAAGGGGATCTTTTGGCAATTACCCTGACTGCATGCAGCAAGCAAGTCAGAATGTCTTAGAAATGATAGCTTCTCGGTTTATCTTCTGGGATCCAAGGACAAAGAAGAGGTAAAAGACAATACCTGTGTGTTAGTGAGACCCCTTTGTCTTAGTCCCTTTAGACTGCTGACAGAAAACCATAAACTGAGTGGCTTATAACAACAGGAATTTATTTCTCACAATTCGGAGGCTGGAAGTCTGAGGTGAAGGTGACAGAAGATGGGGTGTTGGGTGAGGGCCACTGCCTGGCTCATAGACAGCTGTCTCCTCACTGTTCTTAAGTGGCAAAAGGGGCAGGAGATCTCTCTGAGTCTCTCTTTAAAATAAGTTGCCCTAGCCAGTTTGGCTTAGTGGATAGAGAGTTGGCCTGCGGACTAAAGGGTCCTGGGTTTGATTCTGGTCAAGGGCACATGCCCGGGTTGCAGGCTCGATCCCCAGTAGGGGGGCGTGCAGGAGGCAGCCAATCAATGATTCTCTCTCATCATTGATGTTTCTATCTCTCTCTCCTTCTCCCTTCCTCTCTGAAATTAATAAAAAAATATATTTTAAAAAAATAAAATAAGCGCACTAAGGGGAGCAGGGGCAGGATGGAGATGGGCAAAGGGGGGAATTGGGGACATCTGTAATAGTGTCAACAACAAAAGTAAAGAAAAAAATTAAAAATAAGGGCACTCATCCCATTCATGAGAGTTCCACCATCATGACGTAATCACCTCCCAAATGTACCACCTCCGAGTCTCATCACATTGGGGGCCCAACATATGAATTTTGGGAGGACACAAATACTTAATCCTTAGCATTTTTGAACTATGGTCTCCAGAAAACCACAAAGGGGTTAAACTTACAGCACAGGCAAATTTGAACATCTTTAAATTGATAGCTTAAAATTATTATTTTGCCCAGTGGTTCAGTGGTTGAGCGAATGAACAGTTCGATTCCTGGTCAGGGACATGCCTTGGGTTGTGGGCTTAATTTCCAGTGTGGGGCATGCAGGAGGCAGCCAGTCAATGATTCTCTCTCATCATTGATCTCTCTCTCTCTCTCTCTCTCTCTATCTCTCTCTCTCTCTCCTTCTCCCTTCCTCTCTGAAATCAATAGAAATATATTAAAAAATTATTTCGCTGTAAGATTAGACCTCACTCCCATGTCCCTTGCCCCTTCCTGTCCTGCCCACACACCCCATTCACATTGCTTCATGGCTGAACTTAAAAGTAGATCTCTAAACCTTATTTCTCAGCCCACTGCAAATCAGCTTTCATTGTGACCCCTGGTCAAGGTCAACCATGACATTGTTGACTAATTTCCATATTCCTTCTTCTGCTTAATTTTCTTAGAGCAGTTGGGCATAGTGAGCCACTTCTTTCTTGAGTTGTTTCTCAATCTTGATATCATGCGCACCGCACTCTTCTGCCTCCATCGTCACACCTTGGCTAATTCTTTATTTCTCTGACCGAGTTAGCATTCAGGTTGGTTGAAGTTTCCTCTTTGACTCTTTTATAATTCCACACACTCTCTGGGTGAGCTCTCTATTCCTGACACTACTGAACTTACAGCCTTAGCCCAGACCTGGGTCTATATTCACAGCCACCAGTTAAACATATGTGTGTGTGTGTGTGTGTGTGTGTGTGTGTGTGTGTGTGTGTGTGTGTCTCACCGGCCTCTCAAATTCACTGTGTAGAAAACCATTTTCTCAAATCCCCTGCACATCTCATTACTGGGATTAATGATGTCTTTATTCGCCTAGCGGCCACACTGGAACTTTTGTTATGTCCTTACTCTTCTCTCTGTCCACCTCCTTATTCAGTTTAAGTCCAAACATCTTAGCTTAGCATGCGAGGAGCACCATAAGCTGAGCCTAACCTCCCTTTGCAGGCAGGCCCACACTCACATCAGATGTAGGCCAGGTTTCCAATGCCCTTTCACTGCTCTCTAGCACTGCACCTTTGTTCATTATTTCCTTCTTTGTCTACATCAATCCCCTAGGAGCCAGGCCTCTTTCCCCTCAGTGTCTGCAGTGCCTCGTACCCCACCAGGCCTGCTTTGTGCCATGGCTCCTTTGCAAAGTGTCCTCTGTTCAACGAGATGGAACTGCCCACTCACTCTAGAGTACACACCCCAGCTGCATGTGTCACACCACATAGTGATGCGTCTGTACCCAGCCCCCAGACTGGAGGAAAGAACAGAAAGAAGTTAATTTTTTAATCTTTGTATTATTCTGACTTTCTAACACAATTTCTGCCACACAATAGAGGCTCGACAAATCTTGGTCCAATGAATGAATTCCTGTTTGGACTAGGAATGAATTCTGCTTCGAGATAGATAAGCCTTAAAGGTAGATGAGGTCATACCAAGGAGCTCACCCCTGACACTTGGAGGATGGTAATACTAGTACAGTACTTCCTGTATGATTTTTAAGGGTCTGAGGGATGCTGAGGCAGGCTGCTGAAAGTTGATGTTTGGATTCTCTAAGCCACACAGTAGGAACATGGTCATAAGAGAGGGCCAGTGTCCTCAGAAAGGAGTGGGAAGGGCACAGGAGAGATGGAGAGAATCCTGGGTGCTCTCTCGCTTTCAAGCTGTGGGCGAGGACCCGTGAGCCTCAGATTCCTATTTGTAGACAGAGATAAGACAGCTACTCTGCAAGCATGTTGTAAGAATTTGACAAGTGCCCTAAGTGCATTCATAAGTCATTCATAAACTCAAATTTTGGATGTTATTGCTTTTTAGAGTAATCGTCTGTGATGCTGATGATAATGATTATGAAAACATATGAATAATAAAGACACAAAGTGACACAAAAATAAATAGCTATATAATACACATAGAAAAGTTAAAACATTTAAGAAATTGGAAAATACTAAAGCCACTGGAATCAACAGCTCTAGTATTTCCATACGTGCTACTTGGATACTTATCAAAATAGGAGGCGCTCATGTAGAGACATGCTTTAGAATGCATTTGTGTCTAGTGTCTATCACCAGCAATTTCTATTCACACAGTATTGCTCCAATGCACTTATTCTGTAGCATTGTGAGGCAATTATTATGAATTCACGTCATAACCCTTTCCTAATCTCTCAGAAGAGCTTGTCCTTCCCTCTGACATGTCCCAAGGCACTCTGACCTTACCCATATCATGGCCTTGACATTGCAGTTGTTGGTTGACTTCTCAGTCTGTCTCAAATGTTATTTGAGGACAAAGACTGTATCTTGCTCACTCCATTCCTGGCACCTAGAACAGGCACATCTCAAAGATGTCTCAGGTTCAGCTCTGACAACCACAATAAAGCAAACATTACAATAAAGCCAGTCATAATCTTTTTGTTGGTGGAGGGGTCTTTCTTCGATTTATAAGAATGCAACATCCATGAAGTACAGGAAAGTGAAGCACAATAAAAGGAGACGCACCTGTATGGAGTAAAACATTTAATTTGTGCTCAAGAAACATTTGCTGGCATCCATTCATTGATTACCCCACACTCACGGAGTGCCTTTCACTGTGCTCAGCTCCGGGCACACAGGAGTGCCGGTCACACTTCCTCACAGAGACTGTGGACTAACAGAGACTAGCTCAGCCACAAGGAATAATTTAATTAAAGTTGTGGTCAGTGCAACAAAGCAGAAATACAACATGCTAGGAGAATGTGTGAGGGTCCCCATCCATGTATGAGGGAGTAGGAAAGGAATTTTGAGAAAATTCTATACAAATCTGAAATATGAGGAAGACTTATTCATATGGGGGGGGGGGATGCAGGTGGGGAACGGTGGGTACAAGGAATCACCCAGCCTAAGGGAGCCACGGGAGCCTGAGATGGGAGGATGTGTCCACTGGAAACTGAAAACACCCGAGGTCCCAGCCGACACGAGGATGGGCCTCTGGTTGCCAAGTCAATTAATAGCAGAGGAAGGACTGGAATCCAGGCGTTTTCTTCCCAGGCCACATGGCAGAACATGCAGCTGTGGTCAGGAGAATGAGAGGAAGCTGTGAGCACTTGGAGAGTGACAATGGGCAAAGATCCAGACTGATAACGGAAACGGGAAAAGGCAAAAGGCAAGTTCGGATGGAAAGTCACACCAAGTTCATCAGGACTAAATGGTTCTTCTTAAGCAAGACACCTGCCCTGTGTCTTATCCAGTGCTCAGGAGTGGAGCTGGCAGGTCCTGGACCCCCACAGTGGACCCTGCTTGTGCTCCTGTCTGAGTCTCTGCTGGTGACAGCAGCTAGAGGCCTCTCTGGACCACAAGTCCTGGGGAATCTGCTTCCCCAGAATGCTATCTCCCAGCAGCATCCTGCAGGCTGACACCTTAATAGCCTGTGTCCCCACGGACCCCCTCAACCTGTTGCTGGATCCAGTGAGTAACTTCTCCTCCCACCAGGCTGTCCCCCGAGGCACACCGCAGTCGCCTATGCGGCAGGGAGATAGGCTGTGGTGATTCAGAATAGCTTGATTTGCAGCAACTCCGTGCAAAAGTGTCGCCGAGACCTACAAAAATCCCCATGGTCTTGATTAAGTTTGCCTTTCGCTGTTTATCTGTGATACCTGTCTGTGTTTATAGCCAAGCTCAGGGCTACAGCTTTCCTGATGGGAATCACTCCGGAGGCTCTGGAAATGTGGCCCTTCACTGGGGTGCTGTGGGCAGTGAGAATGGTGAGAAAAGCAGAGGATGCAGGAGGGAAATGTCTCATTCAGCATTACGAGAGCTACTGCCCTGGTTAAGGCACAAGCGCCTCGATATTTTCTTTCTGCCCAGTCATCCCCCACACCTCCTCTCAGACTCACACTTACTTGGGGGGACGTGGATGGGGCTGACAGGCAGATAAGGTAAAAAGGTGCCTCTGAGGACACATCTAGGTTAATGATCTGCTTACCTGCCTCCCCTACTCTGGCCAAACCTGGAGCTCCAGGACAAGGAGGGACCCTCATGTTCAGAATCTACACCCAGCCCCTAGCATCTACTGGCTCTTCACCCCAAGGCTGCATCTCCTGCGGCAGCATCTCTGCGGGGGGGGGGGGGGGGGGGCTGATGTCCCCAGTGAGTTTTCATACCAAGCAGGGCCCTGGATGAGATAAAGCCCAGCAAGGAAGCCTCCCAACTTCTCAGCACACCCCCTCTCCCCACCAAATCCCTCTACTTCCTCCCACTCCCCACCACCTTCCACCACTCCCAAATTTTCTTGTTTTGAGTGTTGGAAGGATGATGATGAAAGGCATCTAAAAAAATCCATTTCAAGAAAGAAAAAACTCTTATCCTTAATGAACCTTACTTGAGGACTTGAGAAAATGTTTGAGTGTAAGAGCTTTTGAAAGTAGGTAGAGTGGAGGAGGATTCAGCCCCTCAGCCTGCCCAAAACCCTGCCTGTGAATTCTTACCACTGATAATCCTGGAGCAGACAGGGGAGCATTTGATTTCTCCTTTGGAGAGGATGCCATGTTTAATGTAGGAAGACCTCAGGATGAGCTTAGAGGTAGCCACATTCATGCATTACTTGACCCTCTGCTAGGCACTGGGGAAATAATGGTTAACAAGCCAAGACCTGTCCCTTTCTGAACTCTGTAATCTAGTGTAGGCGACAGATAGCAAATTATTTTCTCATTAAAAATTGAGACGAGTTCTCAGCAGGAGAGAAAAAGGTTTCAGTGAGAGGAATTCACAGAGGACCTCTTTTATTTGGGAAGGTGTCAAGAAAAACATTTTTGAGGAAGTGACAGTTAAACGGAAGGACAAGGAGTTCAATCACCTTGGACCGGTTAAGAGAGGTGATGAATTGCTCAAGATCCTATAACTAGGATGCTGTAGAATTAGGACAAGAGGTAGGACCTCAAGTCTAAGGCTTCAAAACAGAATGTGATTTTATCAAAATAATTAAATATCAATAATACTATCAGTGACACTTAAAAATATTGGCCTCACTGTCCTCACCCAAGAATCCCCTTCTCCAAGGCAACCAGTTTCAATTCTCATCTGTTTATTTGGCTATTTACATCCAGATTTCTAAATAACATTCTTGTAAAGTTATTTCATCAATCCTAGATATCAGTTTACTACAGAAAATAAAGATTTAGGACTCTCACACCTCTCACCCATCACATTTATTTCTCCCATTATCCCAATATATAGTTGTACATCAACATTTTTGGTTGAATCAATACATATTCAAATCATCAATATAATGCAAATCAAAACAAGTAAATTATAATTCCATTAACTCTTATACAACTTCCCCCTTTTTCTTACAGATGTTTTTCCATGTATGTCTGCCTTTTTTTTTTTTTTCCAGAATGTTTCCCATTGTACTATAAAAAGTGAATCAGACTTCATGCCTGAGGCAATCTAGCAGATTTTATTGTTGCCTTTGCAGTGTTGACTTGGAGTATCCCTTCTAGAACCCTCGATTGTCCTGCTTGGATTTGAGGAGGTTGCTGTCTAGACTTGCTTCACAGTTGTCATGCAGAAATGTCCCATTACAGCCATCTGGCACCTTTCTCTCTCAGTCTGGAATGTTTCCAGGACCCCCTGATTTCCGTTTTCTTGAATTTACCCATGTTTTGGAAAAGCACACTTTCAGCTACTTCCTGAGGAAAGCACTGACAACTTGCTTGTTTCAAAAATATCCTACATGTTTCCTTACATGTGGTTGTTTGATTCGGTATAGAACGCTCACTTCCAGCGCTTTCCCCTCAGTATCTCCTCACTGCTATGCAGGTTTCAGGGGTGCTGTGGAGAAATGCTGTGCCTGCTGATTCCTGCTTCTTTGGATGAGATCGCCAGTATTTCCTAGGAAGCTCTTAAGCAACACTCTTCATCCTTGATATCTGGGGATTTCTTTATACAGTGCCTTGGTCGTGTGGATGGGTACATCTACAATGATTAAATTTTTTTTTATTTTTTTATTTTTTTTTACTCTCCTGGATACTTAGTAATTTCCTTTCCAATCAGTTTTGGAAACTTGTCTTTTGATAGTTATTTGTGAATTGTCTCCTCTTTTCTCTCTATTTCTTTCTGGAAGTCCCATTAAATGGCTATTGTATTTTTAAAATATGTCCTCATTTCTATTTTCTATCTCTTTGTACTACTTTCTGGGAGAGTTCCACAGCTTTATCATCCTATGTTTGAAACTCATATTTATTTTTAAAAAATGTCTACAGCATTTTTAATTTCCAAGAGGTCTTCATTATTCTCTATTTCCTGTTTTGTTTTGCTTTGCTTGGGGAGTCAGTGCTCAGAGCTCTCTGGAAGATCTATATGTGACTGTAGGTTGGCTGTGAGCCTCACTCTAAGTAATTGGAGAGGAACCATCCATCTTGCTGGGGAACCCTCAAATATCAACAAGTTTGATCTGTCCTTGTGGGTGTGTTTTTCAGGAAAGGCTCTTTCAATCTACCTATCTGTGCCTTGTCCTTGAGTTGCTCTTACCTTGAGCATCAGGGTTACCTGGAGGCCGGTTCAAGCACAGTTGTGGGCCTCTCCCTCAGGGGTCCTGCTGCAGTAGGGGTGGGGCCTGTGAATTTACATTTCTAATAAGTTCTCAGGTGACACTGCTGCTGCTGATTTGGGGACCAGATTTTTGGAAACCGCTGCTCTAGTTCGCCATCTCTTACCAGGATAGATGTGCGGTTCCCCAATCTCAAAATTTAGGGAATGCGAGTCTTCCTCACAGAGACTTTCAGAGTCTCCTTGTTTTTTGCCGCACCCATCACCTCAGCCTCCATAAATGCATGGTGTCTCAAATGCATGAGTGTTTCTAGAGGTTTGCAGCCTGAATCAGCTTGCTTCTCCCATCCATTTCAGTTTTAACTTTCCCTGCTTGATGAGATGAGTTCCTATTCATTCATCTGCTTTCCAGCTTATACAATTTTGACAACGTATTTCATCTGGCGATGTTCTCTCTCTTGTCTAATTTGTCTATGTAGATATATATCGTTAGTGTCAATTTAGAGGGGTATTGGAAGGAGGTAGAACATAGCAGTTATTTAGGCCACTATAATTAGTCATGTTAAGAGTTATTTTGAATGCAGGGTATTGCCTTCCTTCCCTGTAATAAGTACAACTCTCTTTGTCCAGAACTTAGAATGAGCTGATGCTGTCCCAACCGAAGCCCAGAGAACCTTGAATGTGCCATTATCCTGGTCACATAAAGCACTCTCCTTTTCATTCCTGCTGAGGGAGGAATGCTCTGCAGACCCAAAATTCCTACCACAAATGGAAGAAAAGGCAGTCTGACATTTTCTTGACTGTTTGGAAATTTTTCTAGCACAGCAAGCTGTTTATCCCCACTCTGGTTCTTATTGAATTAAGGAGGGAGAAAAGAAATCAATTCACTCTCCATATGCTGCACGGTGAAAACCACCACTCGCTAAACACGACAGAATATGTAGGAAAGGGGAAAAAAGATAAATCCATCAACTAACAAGATAAGTGCCTTGTTCCTCCATCTGTTACTGCTGTGTCCTTATCTGGAATGGGAGCACGGCAGCCACGATACATCTTGTGTCAGGTATTATATTCCCAAGTCATATGAATGAATTTTCATGCTGGTAACCATCCATGATCTAGCCCAGCCACAGCTAAATTTGTCCTAAGGCATCAACTGTCTTTTTGCATTTGAATTCACAGGCGGGGAATAGGGTCGGCTGCTGCCCTTGGTGATGGTATCTGTCTCAAAGCTGTTCCAGCATGTCTCTCTCTCTCTCTCTCTCTCTCTCTCTCTCTCTCTCTCTCTCTCTCTCTCTCTCTCTCTCTCTGCTGTGGTGATAACTTAGTTCTCCGAGGAGGTTCTGATGTCTTTTAAGGAGACATGAAAAAAAATGGAGGCCTGGAGAAAATGTAAATACAGGTCCTGTGGATGGGTACATCTACAATGATTGAATCATTGATTAGATGATTGATTAGACGTGCCGCATCTTAGATCATGGGGGAGAACTCAGAATAGCGTTCCACTGGAATGGCATCTCCGGCTCTTCAGCAGCCCCAATTATACTGTGATGATTTCCTCATTCAAAACCAGGGGTTATTTCGAGGACTCAGCCTTCAGTGAGCATCCAGGTGCAGAAATAGAGATGATGACATGTGGCATCAGAACCCATGTTTTTGGCACTTCCAACAGGGGCTGAGCATCTCAGCAGAGAGAGATAACCCGTTTGCATCTGTGATCGAGACTTGTTCTCACAGTTTATTATACCGATGGTGCAATTCTTCTATATTATCATCACTGTCACCCTCAGCATCCTCACCAGCAGCAACAGCACCATAACAGAGGGTGCATTACAGTTCTCAGCACTCATTGAAAATCTTGCCCATGTTCATCTCCATCTGTATAATCTGAGAGCATTTAATACATGACACATGCAGTGTGCTGGACAGGGTTACTTAGGCCCTAGTGTTCATGAGCTCGATGTGGGTCAGGGGTCCAGGTGAGATACAATGAACAACTTTATGTTGCAAGTGGTGAACAGTTGGGAAGAAGGGAAATGGGTTGAAATGTGCAGCAAATAAATTCAGAAAATTAAGACACTTGATTTTATTAGAATAAAGAATGAAAAATAAAGTTTGTCTTCTAGGTTTCTAGCAAGGGCACCTAGGTTTATGGTTGTAGCACATTTAGAAGATAGGAGAGACTAGGCTATATAGAGAGAGGAAAATATGGCAGCTTCTCTTTGGAATATATTGAGATTGAGATGCCGGAGTCATCTAAGGAGGGATGTCCTGCCAGCAGGAAGTATGTGAGTCTAAAACTCAAGGGAGGTGTCTAAGGATAGAGATACAGACATAAGACCATCAGAGCACAGGTGGTGTAGTAGGCAGCCTCTAAGATGGCCCCCAGTGATTCCCAGGCATTGATCTTTATGCTCTGTGTTATCTCTTCCCCTTGAATGTATACGTAACTTATCGACTCACTTCTAATGAGTAGACTACCACTTGCAAGATTTGGGGTCTCTATTATCAGTCCCTCTTGAAGCACTCATCTCAGCAAAAGCCAGCTTCTGTGGTGCGAGGAAGCCTGTGGAGGGACCCAGCTAGCCTGCAAAAACCATATGAATGAACTTGGAAGAATACTCTGTCCCCCAACTCCCCAGTTGAGCTTCAGATAAAACCAGAGTTGTGGCCAACTGCTTGACTAAGGCTGCATGAGAGATCTCGAGCCAGAGGACCTCAGCTAAGCTTCTTTCTGATTTATTACCCACAGAAACCATAAAATAATAAGATGTTTGTGGCATTAAGTTGCTAAGTTTTGGGGTAATTTATTACATAGCAATACATTACTAATAAAGGTAGTTAAACTTATAAGAATATTTTAACTCACCCAGGAAGATGGTGTAGAAAGAGGCAAGTAGAACTCTGATGCTCACCAATGTCTAAAGGATTGGGGAGGGGGGTAATATGGGGAACAGAAGAAACAGGAAGAGTGAAATGAGAAGAAAGGGCAACTTGGCATTATAAAAAAACAGGGAATGTGTTTTGTTTGTTTGTTTGTTTTATGAAAAACAAATGCTGCATATAGCTCAAGTAATATAAGATTGAAATGTTCTATACCTATGGCGATCAGGATATGATCTTGGATGGTCTTACTAAGAACAGTTTCAGTAGAGTAGGGAGGATAAAAACCAGATGGCAGTGGGTTGAGGAATAAATGGCACATGAAGAAGGAAGAGAGAGGAATCACAGACTATTTTTTGATGTGCTTCTGACTATGTTTTGAGAAGAATAATTTAGGAAGAAAAAAAGGATTGGATGATAAAGGAAGACATGACATAAAATGATGGGTGTGCATGATGGAAGGACTTGCGTGTATTTATGACTCCCATGGGGCAGAAGAGAGTGAGTGAGCATTTTAGAATGGGTAAAAGATGGCCAATGGAAGAAAAACATGGAGAAAAGTGGGAAAAGTTGGGATCGAGGACACAAGTGGAAGCAGTTGGCCAAAATAGGGCTGTAGCTCATTAGCTAAGACTAGGGAAAAGACATAAAAGACTAAACATGGGTGTATACGTCTTTGGGAAGGAGGATGAGAAATTATGGGAGATTGTACTTGACCTTGATTTTCTTACAAAAGCACTTGTTTATATCAAGACAGTGGTTTTCAACTATCTCCACTCAGTATCCTTAATGAGAGAGGAGTTCATACGCATCCCTAATAATGTGAAGTCATAGCACAAAATGGCAAGCAACAAGCTCAACAATGAAAATTAATTAATACCTACTATTTATATTTATTCATATCATAGACATATTTTAATATAAGACACTTTGGAATTTGTTATAATATTTAACTTGCCTCCAAAATTATTCAAATGAGATGTATGTTTCTGAAAGCTGCATTATATTTATCCTGTGGCATATTTATCTTGGCACATTGCCCTGTACCCCTGTGTATTTACAGAGCAGTTTGAGAGTCCCAGCCTTAAACCATTAGCACCCACCTTCCCATTAGCACTATCAGATTGTGAGATTTATTCAGGTCTCAGTGGTCACCTTGGGAAGCCCAGAGCTTCATCAGAGTGAATGAATGAGAAAAAGAAAATGTACCCTTAGTTGTCATAATGAGGTGAGAAAGTAAAGAGGGGCATATCTTAAGCAACATTGTCAGACTTGGGGAGGTCTCCTTGGTGCCCCAGAAATAGGGCTGTGTCCTTGTGGGGCATGACGGAGGAGCTGGTGTTTGAGGTCAGGGATGGTGTACAGCGATCAGCCCCAGAATGTGGGAGGAGGATGAAGACAGGTGGAAGTTGTTGAGGGAAGTAATAGTGTAAGTGACAAGGACACACACTGAACTTCCCTGTTTTTCCAAATGATGGACCTGGTGGGCATGAACAATTCCTGAAGATGAGATTTGT
Source organism: Myotis daubentonii (assembly GCF_963259705.1). Taxonomy (NCBI): domain Eukaryota; kingdom Metazoa; phylum Chordata; class Mammalia; order Chiroptera; family Vespertilionidae; genus Myotis; species Myotis daubentonii. The sequence continues at coordinate 19,801,650 of NC_081858.1, forward strand.
ACACACCATTTAACCTCCTTTGCTTTGGGGCACACCACATAAATTATTATGAGCCCAATTATTTTTTTCTTCTAGATCAGGGGTTGACAAACTAAGGCCCACTAGTCAAATACAGCCAGCCACATCTCTCAGTAAATGCAGTTTTATTGGAATATAGCCATGATTCTTTGCCAACATCATGTCCATGGCTACTTTCCCCCCATAACCACTGATGTGAGCAATTGTGACAAAGACTTTATAGTCTGCGAGCCTAAGAGATCCACCTATGTCGTGAGATAAAACCCAGCAAACAACTTCAGCAGATCATTCCTGCTCATTGCTACAATAATTCTGAGTTTTCAGAAATTCAACTAAGGACTCCTCAAGCCTAAGGGAGGAAGTGCTACTCTGTACCTCAGAGATTTCTGAGCCTTCACTTGAGCCCCATCTCAAGGTTGATAGTGTAAGCCTGTGAGTATTTTCTGTGCTTAAATACAGTCTTTCTGTAAACAGAAACTCCCAGTTCCAGTTCAGCCTTATAATAATTGGCCAAATTCTCCAGTTTGATGTTCTATTGAGAATCAGCCTTTGCATGGTCTTTATTCACCTTCTCAGCTCCTCTTCTTTCAGATTTACTTGTTCTCTCTTAGAACTTCCCAGCAATCACACTTGTGTTCTGGACTCAAATTCTGTTCTTTCCCTCTTTTTTTTTTTTTAAATACACATATTTTTATTGATTTCAGAGAGAAAGGGGGGGCGGGGAGAGAGAGAAACATCAATGATGAGAGAGAATCATTGACCAGCTGTCTCCTGCATGCCCCTACTGGTGATCAAGCCCTCACCCTGGGCATGTGCCCTTGACCAGAATCAAACCTGGGACCCTTCAGTCCACAGGCCGACACTCTATCCGCTGAGCCAAACCAGCTAGGGCTCTTTCCCTCTTTTTTGACACTCAATACAGATGATGACCAGGACTAGGTAGCACATTTTCAAAAAAATATGAATCCTTCATGCAAAAAGTTTTACTCCACCCATCACATTCAGGCATGCATGTACTCATCTTCCTCTTCTTCACCTTTGAGATCCAGAGCCCTTGGAGCCAATCAAAAGAAGTGCTTGCAGCCTCCCCCATAGCCCTGGGTTGCATGTGCCCACCCAGAACCTTTATCAAGTCATAAATGCTTCTCTGATTCAGGGTTTGGGATGAAGCCAACTCTAAGCGCATGTATGTATGGCCAGTGCTGATTACCTGTGACTCACAGCGGTTAATGCAGGTTATGAAATCGTGGTCACTGGGTCGTAATGCTTAACCCACTTTGGGGGCCTCCATCTTTCCCATGACCCAGAGTATCCCCAGGAAGCTTGCCATTTGGATTGATCTCAGTTGTTCCAGGGACCCAAGCAGAAAGTCGGCTGTGAAATTTCACAGCCAGCAGCTAATTGTATTTAAAGGCATGTAAGAAATTAACATATAATTGTGGCTGACTTTAAAAATCACTGAGGTCCAATCCAATTATAGAGTCCGCAACAGGAATGCAGATAGTGGTGTGCTGGTTTTAGAACATTGATTTAATCATAGCAGAGACTCAGACGGTGGCCCTGGCCACCTGGACCCAGTCAGTCTGACAGGAGACGGGGCAGATCCCCAGCTCCCGCAAGTCCGTTCATACAATCTAGGCCCTGAAGGTGGAAGATAGGAGAAGGCAACATTTGCTGGTATATATGGATTCGCAAGGCTCTCAATTAGGCACCTTCTAACAAGGTGACTGAAGGGCAATTCATTTTAAAAAAATATATATTTTATTGATTTTTTAACAGAGAGGAAGGGAGAGGGATAGAGAGCTAGAAACATCGATGAGAGAGAAACATCAATCAGCTGCCTCCCACACCCCCCACAATGGGGATGTGCCCGCAACTGAGGTACATGCCCTTGACTGGAATCGAACCTGGGACCCCCCCAGTCCACAGGCCGACGCTCTATCTACTAAGCCAAACTGGTTAGGGCAAGGGCAATTCATTTTAAAGCCCACCTTGTCCCAAAGCAGTTCCTGACTTGGGCTGGGTGAGGGTATCAGGAAAGGGAGGTGGTGACATTCACAGAGACACCCAAAAGAGCAACTGTTCCAAACTCTCAATGCATCGTCTAGATTCTGTTCTTTCTCTCTTTCCCTAAAAAACACACATATTTTTATTGATTTCAGAGAAGAAGAGAGGTGGAGAGAGAGAGAGATACATCAATGATGAGAGAGAATCATTGATCGGCTGCCTCCTACATGCCTCCTACTGGGAATCAAGCCCTGCCATCCATTGAGCACCTACTACGTGGCAGTATCATGCTGGGCTCTTTGCATCCATTAACCGCATGGCAAGAGGGTGAATATTCCTGACTGGAATTGCAGCTGTGCTGCTCCCGACAAGGAAATCAGCCCCAGTGGGAGCCACAGATCACTTCCCAGAGATTGTCATGCGCAGGCAGAGCTTCAGGCTGCAGGAGCTTGAGCTCCATTTGGCAGGAGGTGGGGGCATCCCATTTCAGGTGGAGGAGTCACGTGAGGACAAGTAGGGCCCTGAGTGTGACCCTTTGGAGAGAAAGCAATCTGTAGTGAGGATTTTTAGGGCCGTTTCACTATGTGACGCGTGGGGTAGCCCCTGCTCCCCTCTGTAAAGGCACCTGCCTTCCTCCCACCTGAAATTCTGGAAGGCACATTGCACCTGATTGTGGAGGGATCCAGCTGTGTGCAGGTTCCATGTAGTTAGTTCCCTCCATTGAGCACCAACCATGTATGCTGCAGGCATGTTTTCTCATTTATTCTTCAGAGAAGATCTCTGAGGTGGGTAATATGTTAGCACACAGACCCGGAGAGGTTAAGTGAATTGTACAAAATTACACTGACAGGAAGAGGGAAAGGTGGGTTACCCATCCAGGTCAGCCTCACTCCAGACCTCCACACGGTCCCTGCACTCTGCTGAAACAGACAGGCCTCTCATGGGGTGGGGCCAGAGGCTGAGGGAAAGCAAACTTAAAATAATAGCGATGGACACCCAGACAGTGTGGCTCAGTGGTTGAGCATCGAACTATGAACCAGGTGGTCACAGTTTAATTCCTGGTCAGGGCACATGCCTGGGTTCCAGCCTCAATCTCTAGTGGGAGGCGTGCAGGAGGCAACCAATCAATGATTCTCTATCATTGATGTTTCTCTCTCTCCCTCTCCTTTCCTCTCTGAAATAAATAAAAACATATTTTTAAAAATATAAAAAAATAGCTATAGCATAACTAAAAGTAATGTCAGGAAGAAAACAGTAACAGGATATGAATAGGAATGTGTAATGTACATAAAAGCCAAAAATAATTATTTTTACTCTATAGCCTGCTCTTTTACATGACCCATGCCCAGGCCGCCTTCCTTAACATGGGTGCTGAGCATTTGAGTTGCAGGTGGATGCGTCCTCTCACTTAGTGGTCATTTCTGTGAATCAGATAAGGAGAGGTTCCAGCTTGGTTTGGGGATGACCAAGAGGGTTGGTTGTGGGTCCCCCAATATGCTCCTTAGTCCTCTAAACACTAAGGTTGGGGCAGTTCTTCTCTCTCTTGGCTTCTTCCTGGGCTGACGCTTCCCTTGATCACTTTATTTTTTCAGAGTTCATGCACTTACCATTGAATTTACAAGACTCCTCTTCCCTTTGCTTCCCACTGGGTCCTGATGGATTTTGGTTGTGTCTTCAGAGGCCCCTAGTCCCTGCTCTAATTTCAAGCAGAGTGCTCTCCGAGGTGGTGGTGGTGCAGGCAGGGCCTGAGAATCAAGTCCTAATCTCCACATCAGCGCTGATTCATCTCTTTGCTGAGCACTATCATTGACAGCTCTTGGGGAAGGCGGGGGGACCTAGCATCTTTCAGAAGAATATATCGGGTTTGTTTGTATTTGTATTTGCTTCCACGCTGAATTCTGATTGCATCCCGCGCCTTAACACTACAATTATTAATTTCTCCGTCTGCTCTTCCCTTCTCGCTGACTGTCACGGAGACGTGGTGATGGATAATGTTAGATGTGGGACTGGATTAGCGAGGGGGGGGGAAGGGGGGGAGAAGGGGAAGACAGATGTTTCATTATGAGGTTTGGAAACTCAGTTTGGGCCTCCAGAGCAGAGGCCTGGAGCTACGCTGCATCTGGAATTAGGATGAGGAGGGATCCCGTTCTGAGGTGCCATAGCCCTGCCCCAGTTCTGCAGCTTTCCTCCGCTTAGTCTCCTTATCCTGGTGTGTCCCGGGCAGTTGGATTTCACACCCATTTATGGGGAATACCAGGAAGCAAATAAAACAGAACATAGAAAGCTGGATCATCTTGATTCTTCTGGCAGCTGCATCCCCACTTTGTGGCTCAATAGGCCACATGGCGTGGCTGAGTGACCGCATGGCCAGACTAGGTCCTGTGGGCTGGTGAAGTCGGGGCAGCTCCTGCTTGCAGTATCTCCTGATTTTTGTTTACAAATGGGGGCCTGGTAGTTCCTGCTGAGCTCCACAACTCAGGGCTGACGAGGCTCTGAGACCCAGACTCAGGCTTCCCTTGTCCTGTCTGAGCCCAAGGGCGGAGTGAGGGGCAGAGGGCGGGTCAATGCTGCACCCCCCTCTCCCTACATTGCACGTCCTCCCACCTGTAACTTTCCCATCTGCCTGTCCTGGTCCCCACTTGCTTTGCTTCTCTGCCACACACACTAGTTTCCAGTTTGATGCGAGGGGAGAGCAGGAGAAAGGCGTGTCTTTGGAATATGCGCCTGTGCACCTGGTGTGCCCTGCCCGTGCCCCAGCTGTGGCAATCCCAAAGGCAGACTCTGAAAGCTGAGATGCTGAGATAGGAAGTGGATTCTGTCCTCTGGCGACCAGGATGACCTGGTGCTGACAGGAGCCCTTGATCACATGAAATCCAGTGTCTTCTTTTGCTGTGCAGTTCTGTGTCCATACAGACCACGTGGAAGGAAAGGGGTGCCTTAGGCCAGAGCAGCGCCTTCCCTATTCTCATGTGTGTTTCCCACCAAGCAATTCTCCAGTTCTCAGAGGATACTGACCGGGTCCCACAAACTAACTCAGTTTGGACACTCTCTAATTGGAGTTGGTATCAGTCACAGCAGCTTAAGACTCGAGAGACTGCCCACTTCCGAGGTCAGTCCCAAGTCCAGGCTGTGCTTCTGACCGACTGGCTATCTACTGGAGGTCTCCACAGCCCCTTGCTCGGGTTCAATTAATTTCCTAGAGCAGCTCATAGACTCAGAGAAATACTTGCTTCTGTTCACTGATTTATTATAAGGGACACAGATGAACAGCCGCAGGAAGAGGTACACAGGAAGGTCAGGAAGGAGCCAGAGAAGGGCAGAATCTGCCCCATGGACTGGCATGTGCCACCCTCGGTTGCATTCACCAACACAGAGCTCATCACACCTCCTTCCAGAGTTTTCCTGCAGCTTACTGCTCCTTCCCCTTCCCAGAGGTCACTGGGGGCATGGCTGGAAGATCCAACCCTCTAATCAGTTGGCCTTTCTGGTGACCAGCCGCATCCTCAGGCTATCTAGGGACACCACCCTAAGCCACCTCATTAGCATAAACTCTGAAGGGACTTCCTATGAAGGAGAAAACATACTCCTCTCTCTCAGGAAACTCCTAAGGTTTGAGGAACTCTGTGCCCTGAACCTGGGACAAAGTCCACATATATTTCTGACCACACTGCACCTGTCCTGCAAGCGTTCCTCCCCAGGTGCAGTGACTGGAGCAGGCCTTCCCGTCAGCACCTCCATTCAGGGCTGAGGCCGTGTGTTGCAACCACCAGCTAGGAGGCCGGTGATGTTGGTGATATCAAAGATAGATGGCAAAGCCACTGCATGGCAATGGCCTTCGACCTCAGCCAGGCTGGACCACAGCAGAGCCAGAGGCGTGGGGGCCATAGCTACCTGAAGGAGTTGTGCTGGGGGCATCTGGTGAACTCCTGCTTCTACTGGGGGAAAGGGTCTTATTGACCCTCCATGAAGCCTCCAAGGCAGTGGTTCTCAACCTGTGGGTCGCAACCCCTTTGGGGATCGAACGACCCTTTCACAGGGATCGCCTAAGACCTTCGGAAAACACATATATAATTACATATTGTTTTTGTGATTAATCATTATCCTTTAATTATGTTCAGTTTGTAACAATGAAAATACATCCTGCATATCAGATATTTACATGACGATTCATAACAGTAGCAACATTGCAGCTATGAAGTAGCAACGAAAATAATTTTATGGTTGGGGGTCACCACAGCATGAGGAACTGTATTAAAGGGTCGCAGCATTAGGAAGGTTAAGAACCATTGCTCCAAGGGATAGCAGAGGGGCCACAACACACACGAACAAGTAGAAAGGCAGTAGGCGAGAAGGGAGCAAGAAGCATTTGGCAGGCAAAGGACTGTGCTGGGTCCTCCCTGGGACAGGAAGGAGGGAAAGGCTTGGGGACTCCGAACTATAAATCGGCAGTCAGATTAGGTGCTTACCTTTATTTTTTTCTCATCAGCACAGACGCTGTGGCTGGTAATGGAGCTGCCGTGCAGTAACTCATGCATGAGATTAGCAACGAGGAAGGACAGCCCCGGGGGCTGCTGGGTGAGAGGAGGCTGAGGGGGGCCAGGTGTGGCTGCTCCCTTGTGTGGGCTCCCGTAGGACCCAGAGACTGGGGCTGCCTTGGAATTTATAGATGGGGAGGGGCCTGGAGACATAGTCCAGATTCTGCCTTTTACAGAGGGGAGCAGAGGCTCAGATTGATGGAGGGGCTTGGCCAAGGGCATACAGCCTGCTAGTGGCAGAGTTTGGACCTGGCTCACTCCTCACGGTCTCTATGTAGAAATCAGTCTATGTTAACCATTTACAAACTCATTCAAGCTTTTTCTCAATATTATAAATTGAACAGAGTAAATTCCCTTTCTTCTGTTTTCAAAATTAGGGAGGAAAGGTGTCTATATAGATAAAGACAGATAATTAGTAAGCATTCTGTTCTAAGCATGTATTGAGTGCCAGCCAAATGAAACTACAGGCATAACCAGGTAATGCTGAGGGAGACATACAGGGCCAAGGCATGGATTTTCAATCCTGGTGGTGAAACCAAGTAGATGCACAAGACAGAGTTTGCTAGTGAGTGTTTTTTCTGGAGATGTTTAAGGAGTGTGTTAGTTGGTACAGAGAGTTAGAGAAGAATGTACCTTCAGGTGTTAAGTATGCAGTGCAGAAACAATGGAAAGGAACAGGCAAGGGAGGGAGAAATCGTTGTGGAATGGTGTTTCAGAGAAGGCTTTGCAGAGGGGAGAAGGTGGCTTCAGGCAGAGGATGGGCCCCACGCAGGACTGGGTGTGGGTGGAGAAAAGCCATGTCAGGCCAGAAGATTCCCGTGTGCAAAGTCAGCAATGGACGCATGCACTCGGACATTCCTAAAGAGATAGGTCTGGCTGGGACAGAAGGCATTTTGGGGAAGGAACGTGAAATCCACGTGCTTGGGGAGGGAGGACTGAATGACCATGGGTTCGGAGGAACGGGAAGAGAGGGGAGAGCATTGTTGATTTGGGGTCACAGAGGTCACGGCATGTTAGGAAACTGACTCTGGTGGCATGTGGTGGTGTCTGGTGGCAGTGTGCATGAAAGATGGCTGAGAAGCAGCAGCTTAGGGGTCCCAGGGGCATTTGGGGTTATCTGAGCATGTCTTTCGGCTCCCACCCACAGTGCAGTGGAGAGGGATGCGCATGCTGCTGCTGTGGTGTGAACCTTCGAGAATCTCCACATCTGTGGCCAGCAAGGCCTAAAGCGCCCCCTGCATAGACCACTTCCGCTCACCTGGGCTTCGGTGCTGTCACCCATTTCTGCACCCTTAGAATCCCTCCCACATACAGTCAGAGGAATTTGGGGACCCTGGATTTGGAGCTGGGGTAGAGCTTCATTGGGAAGGGATGGGGGTGGGGGATGGTGGCATGGTGGGCTTGATGCTAGTTTATCACCATTAAAGGCTTTTGAATGTTTGGAGTTTTCTGAGCTTAATGGGCTGAGAAATGGAAACTCATTCCGTTGGCAGCAGCCTGGACGCCCAGCCGGCTGTTGTGCCCGAGCGCTCGGCAGCCGCCCAGCCTACAGGCCCCGCTGTCTCTCAGCCCTTCCACAGCCAGGATGCTGCTAGTCCAGACACAATCTCCGCTCACCCCACAGTCCATCGGTGGTCTCAGGTGGGGTCCCCCTCTGAAGGCATTCTCCTTCTATGACTCGGGGAAAGACTTTTCCTCCACCAAAAAGTCTTTCCCTGGGCAGAGGGCTATGCGTTCTTAGTGGTGTGCCGGATTGAAGGGAGCCGGGCCAGGCTGGTGCTTTGTAGAAAGGGGCCAAGGATACCACCTTTCAGTCATGTAAGATGATACATGAGAACATCTGCTTAGAAGGAAAACTATTACATAGACATTTGTTTTCATCTCTGTGAACACACGAGGCCTGAGGGCCTTCTTGGCTTTCCCATGGCTGCCCAGCTGGTATGGTCCTCGGTGTGAGCCCGGCTCCTCAGCTCTGAGATTCTTGAAAGACCCCCCGCCCCCCATTCTTCCCCTTCAGCAGAAACTGTGCTTAGGGACAGGCTGGCCAGGTCCCTGTGATGCCTGGGGTAGGATCTTTATCACTCAGATGACTGTGACTGCTACTTCTTGGTCCAGTGACCCCTAAGGATAAACAAACAAATAGATCCCTCTGTGGCCCGCCTCCCCATTGGGACTGCAATGATCAATGTCCTGAGTGATGAGGTACACAGGACTCTGATTTCTTTTTACTCGGGAACCAGCTCTCCTGGGACCATCTTTCCACCATATTTCCATACCTTAGTGGAGCTCTTTGTCTAAAAAGCAGATGTATTTTGGGAACATGGGAGTTTTCTGAATCTCTGAGCCTTCGTTCATGCCTAAGACATGTTCCCAGGACCACTGGCCTAGGACAGACCCTCCACGCATCAACCCCGAACTCCTAGAACTCTTGTGAGGAGTCTCCACTCAGAGTTGCACATGGAAAGCAGATCTAGTTTCAGAAACTGGGGAATCGGGGGGAAAACGATGCATTCTGCAGAAAACCCCACCTCGGCGTCTCCCCAATACGTGCTTTCAAAGAGAGGAGGCTCCATCATCAGCGATGGGGAGTAACTGCAATGCTTTCATTGTCAGAAAGCTGAGGGATAGGAACCAACTAATAATCCTATAGAAAATCTGGGAGTACTTTTTATGCATGAAGAGCACAAACTGCCTTTTCCTAGTGGTGGAGGAGGCGGAGGATACAGATGCAGAGAGGGAGAGAGACAAGGGCAGGGGAAGGGAAGTTTTATTCAAAAAACAAAACAAGCACAAGAAAGGAAAAGCGCTTATCTAGGAATCAGCAGGGCACCAAGGCCGCAGAGCGTCCCCACCTCCCTGATGTCTCGGTAGCTTATATGTTGGTAAGAATGTGCGCTGAAGTGAACTGAGGGTCTAACGTTGCATAACCTTAGCCACCCAGTACAGACTGAAAACACAAGTCGTGTGCCATTTCGTTTGTTTGTTTTTTGTTAGTCCTCATCCAGGCATATTTTTCCATTGATTTTTTTTTTTTTTTTTTTTTTTTTTTTAGTGAGAGTGGAAGACAGAGGGAAAGTCAGAGAGAAACATTGATGTGAGAGGAACACACCGATTGGTTGCCTCCTGTATGAGCCCTGACCAGGGCCTGGGCTGGGGAGCAGCCTGTAAACAAGGTATGTGCCCTTGACCAGAAGCAAACCCAGGACCCTTTGGTCCACAGGCCGATGCTCTATCCACTGAGCCAAACCGGCTAGAGCCTATGTGCCATTTCTAGCGTCTGCCCAACAATCTCTCCTGATACCTGCCTGATGAGGAGTGTGATCACGAAACACCTATGGTAGCCAGGCTGCCAGGAGTGTGATCACTGAAACACCTATGGTAGCCAGGCTGCCAGGAGTGTGACCACTGAAACACCTATGGTAGCTAGGCTGCCAGGAAGGTGAGCCATCCCTCCCTCCTAGGGCTCGGGGTAGGGCTGGAGGGCCTGGAGTCAGCACAGGTTCCCGGGATTCTTGACAGTGACTAGATTACTGGCAGTAGTGGGCTGGGGATGGCATGCTGGCCTGAAATGCCTATCTCCCCTTCTCCTTCCCAGCGCTGGGCCTCCCTTGGTGGTGTCTCATAATTTCCATCTGGGAGCCTTTCTGCATTACCCGTTGCACCATCTCTAATCACACATCGATTTTCTTTGACTTTTTATGAACTGACACCCCTCAGTTCACCTCTGAGAGGATTATGCTTGTTCTCTCTTAAAAACAAGAACTTTCCTCCCTTGCCAGTTTGACTCAGTGGAGAGAGTGTCAGTAAGCCTGTGAACTGCAGTGACTACCAGTGATGACGAATCTATGACACGCGTGTCAGAGGTGACACTCAAACTCATTTTTTTGGTTAATTTTTCTTTGTTAAATGGCATTTAAATATATAAAATAAATATCAAAAATATAAGTCTTTGTTTTACTATGCATGCAAATATCAAAAAAATTTCTGTATGTGAGACGGCACCAGAGTTATTTTAGGGTTTTTCAAAATGTTGACACGCCGAGCGCGAAAGGTTCACCATCACTGGACTAGACTATAGGCTAACAGGAATGTGTATTAGGTTATTGGCACAGATTCAGATTGCTAGCCCCACCCCCCCCCCAAATGTCTCATTTTCCCCATCAAAATGTCCCAGGTTTGATTCTGGTCAAGGGCATGTACCTTGGTTGCAGGCTCGATTCCCAGCCCCGGTTGGTCAGGATACCTGCAAGGGGCAACCTACTGGTATAGATGTGTCTCTCTCACATCGATGTTTCTCTGTCTCTCCCCCTCCCACTTGCTCTAAAAATCAATGGAAAAATATGCTTGGGTGAGGATTAACAGCAACCAAAACCTTTCCTTTCTTCTCTCCTTCTTGTGTCGAGAAGGCCATGTGTGGCAATAGCCAGTGCTCCTCCAGCACAACCACGCCATTTCTTTCTTTCTTTCTGTCTAGCCCACAGTCCAGAGCTCATTGCAGCTCCTGGAGCCAGGGTGGAGGCGGGGAGGCAGAGCCAGAGCACTTATATCCATCTGAGGAAGCACACGAGGTGCAGGTGCTATAAATTTGAGGAAGTCGCCTCCATGGGCAGTGTGCATGCGTGGAGTGCTGCGGGAAGGAGTGGGAAGCAGGCAAGTGCAAACCGGAGACTTTGAAATTAATGGCATCTGCAGCCTGCTGCCACATCCCGATTTGGTAATAAGCCGGGGCCACAGAGAGAAGAAAAATCACCTGTATACAGATCTTGTGGTTGGCATCGTCTAAATAATTTTAAATGAAACTGTCAGCCTTAAGCTCCGATATGTGCCTCCAGCAAAAGATAAACACGGAGAAGCGAAGACAGGGGGGCCTGAGGGAGGGGCAGGACATCACAATCTTTAATATTTTTAATCAGCCTGTCTTCCCCCAAACAAGATGCACTGTTGCAGATACCCTTGCAGACAATAAATTTTCTCATTTGTGTGTGTGTGTGTGTGTGTTGTTCAAGGAAAGCACGATCGTTCCCTTTCAGAGGCTCAGCAAGCCTCAGCATCTCTGTGTGGCAGCTGCTGGGCCAGTGCGGGCATCAGGTGCTGTCAGTGGAGACTCAGCAATGGACCTGAAATATTCAAGGGCGATGCAGCAGCTACAGCCAGCCCCTGGCACGCATAGGCTTGGGCCTGGTCCAAGATGAGCAGCAAGAAGGTGCTACTGTGCAGGCAAACAAGGCAGAGTAAGAGATGGCTGTATAGCATGTAGAGGCCGGTGGGCTCTCACGTGTCTCTGTGCTTGGGCTGCTGTGGAAATTTCCACCATCAGACTCTCAGACCACCGAGGTAGACCTCCGCCTTTGAGCTCAACTTTGCTGAGAGCCTTACCACAAAGGACTAGAAGCGTGAATCTGCTTAGAGTCTAAAATTTTGTTGAAGGAACTCTTCCATGGAGGAAGCTGGCCCTCTATGATAGGGAAAGAGGCTGAGAAGAATGGAGGAAGAGTCTCAAAAAGCTTAGGAGAGGGGGACTTAGGAATAGTGCTCCAAGTCCAATAGAATTTCCCTAAGTTCCAACTCAAATGGGAAATTGAGCCCAGGACTTAATAGGCCAAGGTTTTGAAGCAAAGCAGCTCAGTGCTCGTGTGTGTGTGTGTGTGTGTGTGTGTGTGTGTGTGTGTGTGTGTGTGGCCTGGGGGTGGGGGGGACGAGTATTGACTGCCTATGGCTGCAGCACCATATGAGACAATGGAGGCCCTTGCATGTTTCTGATCGATTGCTGAGCCTCCCATAGATGCCTCCCGATGCCTTCATCGGCCAAGTAGAGATTTTAAGTCTTGCCAAGAAGAGGCTCTCTGAGCAGGGCATCAGACACTCCCCAACTCTGCACATCTCTTTCTTGGCTTTGTGGCGGGGACCGCCTCCCTTTGGGGTCCTCATCTGGCGCGCCAAAGTCAAGCTCCCTAGGTGGCTAGCCAGTGTGGATCCTTGCCTCAGGGAGGGGCGCCACAGAATAGGTAGAATGAGAAGTTGAAGGTCCACTTCAGCGCCAAGGGAAATAGGACTGAGAAGGGAAAGCAAGGCTCAAAAGCAAACATTCATGTAGAAGAATAGCCTGGAACCAAAGAGCATCTTTGTAAGGAAAATCCTGGTTACATGCAAGGGCTTGTGGGTGATCACATTTTGATTTGGGGCTGGAGTCATGAACCTGAATATTCCTCTGAGGCCTGCAATATACATTTTCATCCACTCGTGTAGACCTCGGCTCCAGCTAAACTGGAATATTTGCTGGACCTTGGATCCTTGTGCTTCCGATCTCTATGTTTGTGTTTAGGCTTCTAACTCTTTTTTAAAAAAAAAATATATTTTATTGATTTTTTACAGAGAGGAAGGGAGAGAGATAGAGAGTTAGAAACATCGATGAGAGAGAAACATCGATCAGCTGCTTCCTGCACATCTCCTACCAGGGATGTGCCCGCAACCAAGGTACATGCCCTTGACTGGAATCAAACCTGCGACCTTTCAGTCTGCAAGCCGACGCTCTATCCACTGAGCCAAACCGGTTTCGGCTAGGCTTCTAACTCTTGAACTGTCTTCTTGGTTAACTCAAACCAATATGCCAGCACCATACCAAACAATGGAGGTCCAAAGTCATAGAAGATGTTTCAATCATACTGAAGGACCCCAAAATTCATTTTTAGGAAATTTTTATGTAGCATATTACAAACCAAAAATTTAATGAGTATTTACTGATCATCTACTCTGTGCCAAGAGCTGTTCTAGGTGATGGGTTTAGTGGTGAAAATAGCAGAGTCTCTACTGTCCAGGATCCACATGAAGAGAGGAAGGAAAAATAAACAAATAAAAACTATGATTAAAAAAAAAGAAAGCAAGATAATTTGCATGGAGGGGGTGAGCTGTACTTCTTTAGATAGGCTGGCCAGGGCTAGCATCAAAGATAGGATGGCATTTGAGCATAGACCTAAAGAAAGTGAGGGCATGCAGGTGATTTGGAAGGAAACACACAGCATGTAGAAGGGCATCACATATGCAAAGACCCCGAGGTGCGCACAAATTTGTGAGACCAGTGGGCTAAAGAGGAACAGGGAAAGGTAGAGCATCATGGGATTGTGTCTGAGAAAGGAGGGGCTGTATCCTGCAGGGCCACGAAGGTGAGGCATTCACATTTTTCTCTGAGTGAGATGGAAAGCTACTGGGAGTTGTAAACAGAGAAAGGGGTTAGTGAACAGGTGGGAGAGGTAAAAAAAAACGGGGACAGATTCTGCAATATAAAAAGTCAAATACGATTTGATGACTTAGATTGGTATTTGAAAGAGTAATCAGAGATGAATCTAAATTTTTGACTAGAGTTTTGGGGAGAATGTAGATTCCTTTTACAGAAATGTAGATAAATTAAGGGAGGAGGCAGCATATTGGAAATGGGAAACAATACAAGCTGTAGAGCTAGGAACTGACCTTGGATTCTCCTGTGTCAAGGTCATCATGACTTAACAAGAGCTTTCCTGAGGGAATGGTGGAGACCTATGGGAATATATACTTAGAGACAAGCCCCATAATGGGTGATTTTAGGGTACAGTGGCCCACTGTCCCTGGGCAGCTCCTTTCCTGACCTCTGGTGACCCAAATCCCAGCCATCCCTTATGCCCATCATATCTGCCTCATGAGTCACCCTCATCTACCTTCCCTCTAGTATCGCCCTGCCCACTTAGGTAGGTTCACTTTCTCCGCACACACTGTAGGACTTCCATGACACTGACCTGCTCCTGTCTACACTGTAGGCAACGGAAGGAGAGGGGCTGTGGTTGTACCTTACTCACACTTCTATCTCACCTTCAGTTCTATCTCACCCCTTCCCAAGGCTGTCTACACCGATTGCTAAAGGCTAGAGCAAGGCTTCATTTTCTCTCAAATCTCCTGGAGGGCTTTTTAGAATACAGATGGCTGGGCCCCACCCTGGCTTTCCTAGAAAACCTGGCTCCGTGTGTGTGTGTGTGTGTGTGTGTGTGTGTGTGTGTGTGTGTGTGTGTGTAAAGGCACCTGGTCTGGCTGCAAGGCAGAATGAAAGCCACATCTCCATCCTGTAACATGCCAGCACTGTATCATGCATTAGCATCCCACACAGAGCATGGGTCACCCATCTACCTACCGTAAGAGACAGCCAAATAGCTGCTCTTCTGAATCTACTAATATCAAAGGCCTCAGGCCCCTTGCAGCCTCCAGCAAGGGTGCCAAAGAAACAGATGCAGAACTCCTGTGCCTACTTCTGTACAGTTTCACCACCCAGGTTCTGAAAGGTTTTGGTGGCTCTCAAGTATATATATTTAAATTATCTTATAGATTTGTTCATATACACATCATTGAAGGCCTACATTCTATGTCAATCTATAAGGTTGTTGAGAAGAAGAAATGATCCATATTTATCCAGAATATTCAGAATTTTAGCTGTTTCACAGTGCCTGCTTTTAAGAAAACAGACTATTGAAAAAAAATGTTAATAGGATGATTATGAGCACGTAGGAAGGAAAACAGCCCTCACTAGAAGCAAGCATTGAATCACTGTGACACAGCTCAAGCAGTCCAACCTTACTTCCTTTTTATAATAAGTTACTTGGGAAATTTGATAGCCATCACTTTTTAAATTCCAGCAGGGCATTTCCCAGAGTCCTCAGGGTGATCCCTGATGTTGGGTGGATTGGTACCTGAATGAATGACGGTCTGCATAGTGTTCTGAATAATGGATCCGTGTCAACCTGGAGGAAGGCCTGCGTCCTTGACCCTATCCTGTTTAACATTTTAAAAATTGGAATTAGATAAAAATGCAGTGGGCACAGGGATCACAATTTCACCTGATCCACAGCTGGGATAGATAGGTAATAGCATGATAGAATTGAATTTCAAAGGCTTGACAAATGCCGGAAGTGGGTCAGGTTTAATAAAAAAGGAACAATGATCTCAAAGCAGTTAAAGAAAACAAGGCTTAGTAGCAGAATGTAAAAAAAGAGTTTAGAAATTTTAGCTGTTAAAAAAGCATAATATGTCATTATTGCAATATAACTTCCCCAGGAGTTGATATATGGGGCTGTACTAATAGACTAACAGAGGCCAGAACAAACTACATTTGCGGCATTACAAGCAGTTAGGGATTCCTAGGCAAACAGAATCATGTCCGAATGGTCTACATGATGAATAGACTAGATGATGGGTCTATGATTCTTATCAGGGGTACCAGAAGGAATAGAGGAGCTTAACTTTCAGCCTAGAGAGGAAAAAACTGAAGGAGGACACAGTGACTGGAATATTTTTAAATGTCTCATATGAATTCCACTTAGTTTGAATGGCCCCAAAGACCAAACCTAAGATCAATCAATGAAATAATAGAGTTACAAATATTGACTTAATATAAAGATAAGACTCCTATTCAATATTATCTATAGGTGAAATGATGATGATTGATGATGATGATGATGATGATGATGATGATGATGAAGTGAACATAAGTTCTAACACATTATGGAGGTTCATGAAGCATGGCTCACTTGAAATACAGTGCTTGATTCAATGAGATTTTTAGCATGGTGAGTTTGATCTCACTGGGGAAATGCAGCCACTGGCTGAGCAATGATGTTGCAGAAGAGATTCAGGTATCAGAGCTTGAATGAGAAGCCCTTATGCTATGGAAACACTGTGACTGTGCTTCTTTAAGTTTGTGCACAGAGAAAACTGTCAGTGTAACATATTATTTCCCCCCAATATTTTAGATGGTTTCCTCTGGATGCTTTAAAGTCTGAGGGAAGTTGTGACGATGAGGGTATTGATTGCAAAGTCTACTCTTGCCAAACATCTGAGTGAGGAAGTGCCTATGAGTCAGAATCTATAGGTTTATCTTCAGATGATCACTGTTTTATTGCTTATAAATAATCAAGCCATTGGTTGTTTATAGCCGATCCTGTGCCAATATGTCTTGGCTTGGCCAGTGCATTACAGTCCCAACTCCATACTGTGATAAAGTAGAATGCCTACCACTCAATCAGCACGTTGGGTGCCATGTAAAAATCTTAGAAAAGCATTTCATTGATCTTTGTGTCTTCAATGCCAGAGTAGTGTCTAGCACCTACATATACTCAACAACTTTTGGTTGATTAAAAATAAATAGAAAAAGCCCTAAAGAACAATGTCTATTGAACTGACCTTAAGAGATGTGAGATAAAAAACAGAGAGGTCCAAGTTCAATATATCCTCACCTTACATCCTAGCAAGAAAAAGGGGACAGAAGTTCATATGTTGACCTGCATGTGAATATTTGTAGAAGCTTGATTAATAACTTCCCAAGATTGGAAACCCTAAATGTCTTTCAGCTGGTGAGTAGATAAAAAACTAAGGTGCATCCACACAATAGAATACTACTCCGCATTAAAAAAGAAGGGACTACTGCCAAAACCGGTTTGGCTCAGTGGATAGAGCGTCAGCCTGCGGACTGAAGGGTCCCAGGTTCGATTCCGGTCAAGGGCATGTACCTCGGTTGCAGGCACATCCCCAGTAGGAGATGTGCAGAAGGCAGCTGATCAATGTTTCTCTCTCATCGATGTTTCTAACTATCTCTCTCCCTTCCTCTCTGTAAAAAATCAATAAAATATATTTTTAAAAAAGAAAAAAAAAGAAGGGACTACTGATGCACATGATACTGTGACTGAACCTCAAATGCATTATGTGGAGCCAAAGAAGCTAGATCTAAAGGCTAAACACTGTTTGATTCCATTCACATTCTTGAAAGGGCAATACTGTTAGTGTAGGTAACTGATATTAACAAAGAAGTGAGCAAAGGGAATCGGACATTATTAAGCATAATCAACTGGCGAGGAATAAGCCTGCAGCTTCACACACTCCAGGGGATTGAAGCATTGTTCCCCTAAGGGGATTAACCCCTCTCCCTTCCCCCATGTATTGGGTTGTCAAGGGGAGCAGGAGAGCAGAAGTGGGGGTTGGGCGGAGGCTACTTCTATGAGGCATGAGCAGTGGGAGCCACAATGGGAAGCATAGAGGCCTGTCAGTCTAGCCTGGGAAAAAGACAGTGAACACCTGGGAGCAGCCTTCTATTTTCTCCCAAATAAATCTTACTACCAGACCTCATATTTCCTTGTAGGTCCTTGAAGATGTTTTTCTCTGACATTGCAAGGACCCCATTTCCACTAGCAACAAAACGATAGTGACGGAAAACAGGGGATGGTGGTTGGAATTAGCAAAAAGGGGAACACGAGAAATTTATAATTGATGCAAACATCTTATATCTTAACTAGAAGCCCAGCGCACGAAATTGCACTGCTCCACCCACCCGCACAGGCCTCACACTTGCAGCCCTGCCCACCTGCCATTTGGTCGTTATGGTGTGATGATGTCACGGCCAAGGGGTTTTTATAATAGAGATTAAGAAGGTTGTTACATGACTATGTTTGTTAAAACGTATAGACCTATACACTAAGAGTGCTAAATTTTACTGCATATGAATTACACCTCACTTTAAAGACACAACAACAAAGTAGAGGCTGATAAGGACTGGATCAGCCTCAGAGAAAGGGTAAAAACTGGGCTTTGAAGTCGGTGAATTAGGTTTAGTGAGAAGAGGGATGGAAGATGGCCACCCAAATGCTGCTTTCCTTTATCCTGAGTTCTCTCTTCCTTAGTGTTGAGTTGCTACCTTTTCTGTTGAAGGACTTTTTCCCCCCATTTCAATGACTTCCTTTTGTTCTGCATCAAGGCCCACACCAGGCAGATCTCCTCCCCTTCTCATCAGTGGACAGCCACTTCCACCAGGCCCTGCCAGCAGGACCACCTCCCCTGGTGCAGGCACCCCGGAGCCGGAAGCCTCCTGCCTTTGAGCTGAACACAGTGATATCAAAGGTTAACCTTGAATTACAAAGGGCCACTTACCCACTCATGAGGAAAGGCATGGGAAAGAAAAGGCTTTAACTGTTTCAAAGGTTCAGCTACTTCTCCTCATCCTCTTCAAGTACAGTAGAGACATTGCAACCCAGGGCCTTAGAAAACTGGGTGCTGGGTCTAGGTGTGCTTTGAGGTCAATGACTTTACTTCTCTGAGGTTCGGCTTCTCTTCTAGAAAAAAGGTTGTAAAAAGATTATAAGGTGTCTGAGGTCCTTTTCCAGTGCCAACATTCTATCTTGTGCTACTGATACCATTGTGATGAGCTAGTTATTAATAATGGGAATGGAGCAAAGGGAGGGCTAGACATTAAAAGCATCTGGGCCACTTCACCAGGAAGCTGCAACTTTTCACTCCCCAGGGAAGCACTGGTCCATTCCCTGCTGGGGGAAAGGACTGAACGAAGGGAAGACAGGGGCATGAGCAGTGAAGTTGGGGTAACATAGAGAAGGTGCTTGCTGCCAAATCTGGGAACAAAGATAATTGGCTGGGGGTAGGGAGGATGGGGGGAGCAGGGCCACTACAAGCCTGTGGAAATCTGGTGATACGTAATCCTCCAAACAAAGGAGTTTGTGCTCTCGGTGCTCTTGTGGCTTCCTTGCGTACACCTGTGTTCCCTTCATAGCCATGTAGCCCTACGGACCCCACATGCTATGGACTAATGGGCTACAGCTGGAAACACAAACTAAGCTAATCTGATGCTGGATTGGACTGTGTCCCAACATGGGACAAAAACGCTTTAATTCCTTTAATTCTAGCCCTATTGAAGTCACAGCTACACTTCTTCTCTGGTGGGACAGAGGGAGATGAGACCTTGGACACTCAGGAGTTTAATTCCACAGAAATAAAGCTTTCTGTCATACTCATTCGTCTGTGCCAGTCTCAGAAAATTCTTTATCTCAGGACATTGCAAGAAACCCACTCTCACCAGCAACCTGTGGGGACTGGGAGCACTTCCCCACCGATAACACCGCCATCTCTCAGCGAAAAGCAGCTGGAGGTTGTTCCATCTGAGCACGAACCCTGCCCTTGACACACAGCTCCTTGGCGTCCCTCTCTGATGCCACCAAGTGCACATGCCAGGATCCCTGGAGCAGGAGCACATATATGTCATCAAGCCCACCAACCGGTACAGGGCAGGGATAGGGCCTCAGCTCTCCCCTCCATGGGTGACCTGGGACAAAGGCTTAACCTCAATTTTCACAGCTGAAAGATGCAAATAATATTCTTTACCTGGCTGAGTGGTGAAAGGACAAACATTGGAGATCAGTATCTTTGGCCAGGCATATAACAAGTATTTAGTAAATAACAGCTGTTAATATATATCATTATATGATAATGACATTATTATTATTATTATTATTATCATCATCATCATCATCATCATCATCACCACTAATATCAAAAAGTCAGTGTCAGAAAAGTGTCTAACACACCAATATGCAGGCTATCGTTTAGCTTCAAATCTGACTCTTACAAATCCTGTCCACTCTTCATTGCTAAAGCTGTCTCTATGAAACCCACGCTGGGGGCATCAGTCTGATTCCCAGGCTCCATTCAACACCGGCTTGGAAGCCCAATCCTGGAGGCTCCAGGCTGCGTAGGAATCAGGGAAGGCTCCAGGAGAACACAGCCTGGGCAGGAGAGAGCAGAGAGCTGGAGGCAGCGGCTCTGGCAGCTTCTGGCTTCCAGAGAGTGATTTATCACCAGGTTTCTGATGAACATGTGAGAAAGGCTGTGGTGAGACAGCAAGCAGCACGAGCCATAATTAAAGTAACAGCTCTTGTTTTCTGAATGCTGTTTGCGTGGTGCCTGGCTTTCTAGGCAATTTCCCGTCTCGTCTCCTACTTTAGGACAGCGTGTTCCTCCCTCTGGAGACGGCTGATGAGCGTGTGTGGAAGGGGCCGGGGAAGAGGGCGGAGGAAGGATGCTGGCCCCTTGGTTCTTGATTGAAATGCCCGGAGGAAGCAAGTGCTTGAAGGTCCCACAGCATGAAACAGCCCCCTGAGAACCAGCGTTGCAGACCCCTGCAGAGGCCAGGGACTCCAGGATACCTGGGAAGTATTTGTCGAGAGGGATGCCATCATTTCCAATGTCTGCGGGAAGGAAGAGGAAGGCCACATCATAAATTCATCACTAAATCCGTTCTTTCTGGAAGCTGTCTCCAACCTGAGTGTATATGTCACAGCGTGTGAAAAACCGAGCCCTACCGCAGACTTTGCCTTAGTCTCCAACTGGAGTCCCTCTCTCTTAAAATTCTCCTCTCTCGCTGGCTCCCTCCTCTTTGTCACTTGCCTTTCTTTCCCTTACTGCCCACTTCCCTCCTCCCCACTTGGCAAATGTCCTACAGATTCGGGCACTGTGACACCCCAAACAGGCTCACAAGTCAGAGATGTCTTTTGTGGGAGCCCTGGGAACCATCTGTGCTGGCTGAGCTGTCCCCCACCCGCAAAGACCAGATTCTGTGAGTCTCTGGCAGGGTTTCATCTATCAATGTCCAACCAGGGCCGCCACGGGTCAGGGCAGCTACAAGTCATGCTTAAAAGGTTGGTCAAATAATTTCCCTAAAAATTCCAAGCCCCAGAACATGTCATACTGGGTTGATGTCCCACCTGGACAAGGCCTCCGATGGTCATCTTTACCTAGTGGTTCTACAGCCTTGATTCAGGGATGAGTGGCATTCACTTCTAGGTGGGAATTACACATTCACACAGACACGGCTCTGGGTCTTGCCATCTCCCAGTTCCCCCCAGTGGTGGGAAAATCCCCGAGCATGCACGACCCCACATGACTTCTGCTTGGGTTTGGTGTGTGTTGGGCAACCGGTGCACGGTGGCATCACCGTCCTCATGGGGCTTTGATCTGCTGGCTGATAAATGAGTTTGTGTTCTGTGAACGCATCCCAGCTGGATGTCGAGGTCCAGCTGTTCAGGGATGAATTGCCAACAGATGACCCCACACACAGGTGGCCTGCTGGATCCTCACCTCTCCGGGACCGGTGGTACCAGACACAGTTCCTGCTTCAGGCACCACCCATGTTTTCTCTGCATTGCAGACTAGAGGAGGGAACTATCATCTCTGAATCCAACTGAAATCTGAGAAAAATCCAGCGGGTCCTGTACTCGGAATCACAGACCCGCAGGAGCAGGGAGGTATGACGGAGGGGTTTGCCCATCAAGAGAGAGTCATGCCTATGATTTTCCCATGTTGCCAGCTCACTGCATCATGTTCTATATATAATTGAAGTCCTTGTGGTGTGTGGGACCTCCTGTCCCAGGTCCCAAAGCCAAGGCTAATGGGGTGCTGTGATTTCACAGAGCAGAGCACAAGCTCTGATTTGAAAGTCAATGCAGTATTGAATTCTATAGCGGACACTGTCTCTTTCTCAGAATCCCAAGCCAGGCCTTCGTTAGCACGGGCAGACAGAGCCAGATACTCCATCTGAATGCACCTGAAGCATGTTTCTGTGGGTCCATGAGAGGGGGTGTGGTGGTCCCCTGATTATTCCTGGAGTCACAAAGCCCTTCCCTGCCCTCCAAAGCCACAACAGGATGCCCTGATGGGTGCTAATAGCCGACAGATGGCTGATGACCACCAGGGGCATGGCCCTTTGAGCCACCATTCAGGGTAGGTGCTATCCCCCAGCAGGGCTTCCAGCAGAGCAGCAGGAGAGCAGGTGCACAATCTATTTGCCCTCGGATATCGCTGGTATACCAGATGCCTGCTCAGAGGGTGCCCAGCCCCCAGAGCCAAGGATTAAGCTCATGAAAGGAAAGAGCAAGGAACAGAGCAGGAAAAGAGTGAGCAGACCGGCCGAGAAGGAAACGTGAAGAAGCCGTATGGGCTATATTGCAAGCTGATAGTACAGCCATGACTCAATGAGTACTTTCTGAGGGCCAGGCCTTGTGCAAACTGTATCTCATTTAATTCTTGCAGCAATAAGTATTATTACTAGTATTACCTTCAATTAGTAGCGGAGGAAACTTACTCTCTGAGAGTTTAAGGAACCTGTCCTGGGATCTATAAAAATAGACAAGCAGCTGGCATAAGGCTTAAGAAATTGTGCAGGTTTGCCAGGCTGGTGTGGCTCAGTGGTTGAGCATCAACCCAGGAACCAACAGGTCTCTGGTTCGATTCCCAGTCAGGCATATGCCGGGGTTGCAGCTCAATCGATAATGTTCTTGTCTCATCGATGTTTCTAGCTCTCTATCCCTTTCCCTTCCTCTCTCTCAAAAAAATCAATTTAAAAATATATTAAAACAAGAAAAGAAATTGTGAAAGTTTGAGAAAAGTGACAGCTGAGTACTCATCTTGGGTCTTGGGAAGTCGCCCCTCCCTGGAGTCCTGCAGGCTGTGTGCTGGGCCTTTCCCATCTCCTAGAAATGAGAACCATCCCTCTTGTCTCTCTATCTTGGAAGCTGGGCAGCACAATTAGTTAATGTTTAAAATGCGCTTCAACAAGGAAAGTGCCACTTACATGCGCAGCTCCGAAACCTCCGCGTGGCTGTCTTGACACATTCCGTCTTCTCCACTGGAATGAGGTGGTTGAGCGTATCACGGCTCCAGCTCCCCACAGACGCTGACAGAGCAATAGAATCTAACGTAAAACTAATATCCTTAGAAGGGAGACAGCTTTTCTGAAAGCAAAATAACAAAGCAATGATTTCTTCTCTCCTTTTAAATTATTTCCTTGGTGTCAGGGATTGGCAGGCTTATTCCTCTCTCAAAGCCACGCTCTCAACTTCTCCTATAGCGGGGATGGAATCATCGCCTGCTCTCCAGCTCAACACACACACACACACACACACACACACACACACACACACACACACACACACTGTACATGGATCGCGACTCGACTGTTAGGTTTCTGGCCTGCAGGGACTTTGAAGAATTGCTTTAGCAGCTTGTGAATGAGGAATGGGAACATTTCAAATATATTTAAGTAAGATGTTTTTGTATTGGCAAAGACAGGGAAGGGAGTGAGTAGAGGAGGAGGCGAAAGAAAGTAAGGGGAACTGAGGGGAACGGAGGGGGAACAGAGAAAACAGAAGGGGAAATGAATTGTAACTCAGAGAAGCCTGGCAGCCTAACAAGCTTGCCCTTAGCGGGCCCCATCTCATGGGGAAATATAAACAGCTCCCTGTTTCCCAGAGCAAGTTGGGGGCCCAGCTCCCACCAGCAGTGCTCTGGACGCCACAGCCCAGCCTCACTGCCGCTAGTTGTTGCTTTTACACACTGAGAAGTGGAGCTGCACTTTGGAACTCTGCTGCAGGGCAGCTCTGGAACTGGCCATCGGGAGAGTCCCTTCTCCTTCCCCCTGTTTCTGTGCTGTTTGGTCAAGGTCAATGCCTGCCCCCAGGACTGGTCTGCTTCTTGGCAAAACCCCGAGATACCGAATGTTGGGCTAAATGAGTGCTATGCAAACTGCAGGTTGCAACCCTTATGAAATAATGCACTGGCTTTCACCTGTGCTTTTAAAAAACAAGTAGAATAGAATTATCAAAGTGCACGACACATAGTAGGGATATTTCATGACACATAGTAGGGATATTTTATGAACATCTTGCTTCAGTGGTGGTGGTGTGTTGGTGTGTTTGTGTCCATGCAGTGTTGTGATTTAAATAAATGTGTCACTGTGGGTCACAGTCTAAGAGTTAAAAGCCATGAGACCAAATGACTCAGCAACCCTGGGAGAGCCTGCCACCCCTGACTCAGCCACTCCAGCGGTCCCTTGAATGTGGAAAGACTGGTTGGGGACATCTTCTGAATCCACTCTGTCACGTTTCCTCTGTTTTGGATTCAGATATCAGGGAAGATTCCAGCCCAGCACTGACACCCGAAACTCTACGGACACATTGGAGCCGGCCCTTTGGATTGTGGGGGACGAGCTCAGTTGGGGAAAGGGATGAGCCAGGATCAGGCTAAGCTGATATAACAGGACAGGCATTTAACACAAGGGCTCTGAGGGGCAGTGCTCACCCTGCTGGCTGCTGCTCCTCCTGCCCACCCCGCACTGCTCCCGCCTCCCCTATTGCCCATCTGCTCAGTCACATCTGACTGACTGGCTGACTCAGGCAACCTAATGAGAGGTAACACCCCATATGACGAAACTGACGCTGTGTAATGGGGTGATTGACATCCCCAGGATCTGACTGTGTGCGCAGCCCCTCTTGCAGATAATGTTAATGGCTAAGGAATTAAAACGCTGCTCAGTGCCTAATGAATGCAGCATGTGACTCCCGTTAGCACATGCCAGCTGCAGCTCTGGGTATAAGCAGCAACAATTTCTAAATTATGTATCAGTTCCCTTACCTCCACCCCAAAAAAGAGAGTTGGTGTACGGGTTTATTTATTTCATGGACCGATATGCAGAGTAATTGCTTTGGGTTTTTGTGATTTTTTTCCTATGGATTCTCTTTTTCCAATTCAACAGCAGGGGAGGGAGAAAGAGAAAATATCATGTCAATGTCATTTGAATCATAATAGCTACAAATTCACTCCCCTGAATAAATAGAGAAGCTTATTTATGAAATACAGACAAGATGTCTGTGGGGTTGTTAACAGGGGGAGAGCGATCTGAGTAGGCAGAAGCAATTGCAAAAGTTTGCATACCTACAGGGCTCCCTTGGGAGGATTGAGCAGGCGCTCCTTCCCTGGCCTGGATCCTTGTGCTGTGGCAGCTGACTGGCCACCCGTACTTGGCTGTCAGACCCATCACAGGATGGACCAGGAGGCTGAGAGGGGCAGGCAGTACCTGAGGTGTGGGCCAGTGCTGTCCCCTGAGGAGTAAGGCAGCTCCTTGTCCATTTATGGGAGAGGGAATGAATGAAATGCTAAGATGAGAGAGCAGACATAACGGGTAGGCTTGTATGTGGTTCTTTTCTTCTATTTTAGTTTTTTATCTTTATCCTAAAGGGGCTGACTACCGCTCTCTGGTGCAAACACAGGCTTCTGATGCATCTCTCCCTGTCTCTCCTCCCACGGCCAGCCCTCTGGATCCCATCACCACGAGGCCATTTCGTGACCCGCCCTGAAAGAAGCAGCAAGATGTGAACTAATACCTGCAATCTGCCGAGCAGCCATAGCCAGGCTCTTCCTCGTGCTTCGCATACAGGGTCTCATTTAATTCTCACAATAAACTAGGAAGAGACCCTTTGATGACAATTTTAAATAATTTTTTTTAAATATATTTTATTGATTTTTTTTACAGCGAGGAAGGGAGAGAGATAGAGAGTTAGAAACATTGATGAGAGAGAAACATCTATCAGCTGCCTCCTGCACATCTCCCTGCACATCTCCCACTGGGGATGTACCCGCAACCAAGGCACATGCCCTTGACCGGAATCGAACCTGGGACCCTTCAGTCCGCAGGCCTACGCTCTATCCACTGAGCCAAACCGGTTTTGGCTGATGACAATTTTATATATAGATGAGGAAACCAAATCTGAAGTCGGCCAATGACTTGCCTAAGGGCATTCCCACTGCTGCATGGCCAGTCAGGATTTGAGTTCTGCCCTTTACTGCTTGTCCAGGTAGACAGACAGACTTCTGGACTGTGGATCAGGAGATCCCTAATTGATCCCTAATGGCTGAGTGATCTTGGGCAACTTGTCCACACCTCTCTGGACCTCAGTTTCTAGGCAGCAATTAACTGTACTAGTGGGAAGAGTGTATTGAGGACTAGATTTCTCGGGTATGGACCCCAGTACTACCACAGCTAACCTTCAGGGAGTTACTTGACGTTAGTTTTTGCATCTATAAATGGAAAGGCTAATTAGGTCTCCCTCTTGGGAATGGTTTTGATGATTAAATGAGTTACTGCATGTGGAAGAGTTAGAGCTGAGCTGGGCGCACATCAAACACTTAGCATATGTGGGCATTATTATTTAGCATTTGCTGTGTGTCTATATTTCTCACATGAGATGCAATGATCCTTAAGGCCTCCTTTGGTTTGCAAATTCTCTGAGTCAGGTTTGTTTATACTTCCCTAAGCTCCTAGTTGTGTGGGGGGCGATGCTGATGAGAACAGAATTAGAGGGTGAAACTGGTAAGACTGTGAGCAATATGATCGACCACCTTGCACATGAGTTATCTCTTTTATATTGGCGATGCCTGTTCATGTCTACATCTCACTTCATGTGAACATATAAACCTCACATGCCAAACCGGCATGGCTCAGTTGTTGAGAGTTGACCTATGAACCAGGGGGGGTGGGTCATGGTTCAATTCCTGGTCAGGGCACACACCCCAGTTGAGGGCTTGATCCCCAGTGGGGGTTGTGCAGGAGGCAGTCAATCAATTATTCTCATCATTGATGTTTCTAACTCTCACTCCCTCTCCCTTCCTCTCTAAAATAAATACAAATATATTTAAAAAACAAACAAACAAAAAATCTCATGTTATCCCCTATGGGTAGGACAGCACTTACTTTCCCTGTTTTGAAATATTATTCAGTGATTGGCTCAAGTTCAGAAAGCTGGGGAGCAGCAGGATGCCAGTCCACGTGTCCTGCCTCCGAGACAGTTCCCAAGGCAAAGAGACTTGAGATTCTGAGTTAAACCCAAGCAAGGAGGCGCCTGAGAAAATGAACTTTTGTCCAAGGGTGGTAGGCATTTTCTACTCCAGAATAAAAGACTGGGCAAAGTGTCCTGGCTGTATTTCACTAGCTCATATTTCTCGAAACATAAAAATTTACTACTTTTCCTTTTTCTAACTGGAGAGCAATTAATCTTGCCTCCTCTAGGCCCTCACACTGGCACACATTACAACTATCTTGAAACCAGATGGTTCCCTGGGAGAAGAGAAAAGTGGAATAACCCAGAGCACCAAGAAGGGTTGGAAAGTTCAAAGCCTGGGCAAAGGGAGGCAGTGGAAGCTGCCCAGAAGGCTCCCCCATCCTCCAGGCTGCCACCCTGGGAGTCTGATCTGCTCCCTGTGGCTGCTGGCAGGAGCGCAGGGTCAGAGCACCAGGGGAACGCTGGTGGGTTATTTGCATGCAGCAGGGCTATGCCAGGTCCTGAGGGAACCGGGAAGGCCAGAGACCCGTGAACTTAAAGGAGAAAGCAGCCAGGATTCTAGAAGCTTCTGTTGAGAGAGAAGCAGAAAAGCAAGGCCTGTTGCCACTTGCATTTCCAGACTCCCATAGCCTGTATTATCTATACCATGTAACCCATTTCTGAGCTGCAATGTGCTGCCGAGTGGAAATCGCGTGTCCCTCAGGAAATCATAGCTCAGAGATGACAGGAGACCCGCCATCATTTCACATGCTCTCAGCCTAGCATCAAGCCGGGGACATTGTAAATACGCAGTGAATTCCTGAAAAGTCAAAAGTGTTGTCAGCTCTTCTTATTCAATGGTGTGGGGACAGGGAGCAGCTGTGACCCAGTAATCCAACAGGAGTGGCTAAATCCACTAAATAATCCTCTGATTCCCCTAAACATAGCCTTCAGTTTTATGTACCTATTTCCCTTCCCAGGGAGATTTTTCCTTGTTTAATTCATTCCCCATCCAACTGATATTTATGGAGTGCATGCAGTATGCCAAGAATATCCCTGATAGTTGGAAATAGAGAGCATGAAGGCAGCCGCAGTCTCTGCCCGTGCAGAATTGATCATAATTCGGGGACTGATAATACACCATAATGACAGGAACAGTATAATTGTGATAATGACATATGCTACTGAGAATTAGTGAGTGTTTTCAGAGTATATAACAGGGAGTCCTACCCCAAACTGCCCCGGGACACAGGGTGGAGGTGAAGGGAGAGCCCTGGGGACATGATGTGTATAATGACATCTAGGGATTGAGTTTCAGGTGCCACGTTACCGTTCACACAGGTTGAGGCGCCAACGTTAAAATCAGTTTGCCTTCCTTTCTTGGGGACTCCCAAACCGGTTGTGGTCAGTTGGCGTTAGAAGCCTGACAATAAATCGACTCCATCCTCAATGGCAAAGGCTTGCTCGGCGTCTTCAGGGCAGCCTAGCCTGCCTTTGCTCGTGGGTTAAAGGGTAGAGAAGTTGCCCTTGGAGTTCTACCTGCTGTCTGGGTGGCTGGCTTCACACAGATCCCCGGCGCCTGTCCTTCCCACTGTGTGCCCAGGGGCATCCGCCTGAGATTGAATTCTTCCCTCCAGTGACTCCAGAAGAAAAAAATTTGCTTCTTCAGCCTGGCCGGTGTGGGTCAGTGGTTGCTCGTCGACCTATGAATGAGGAGGTCATGGTTCCATTCCCAGTCAGTGCACATGCCCAGGTTGTAGGCTTGATTCCCCGTTTAGGGTGTGCAGGAAGCAGCCAATCAATGATTCTCTCTAATCATTGATGTTTCTACCTCTCCTCTCCCTCTCCCTTCCTCTCTGAAATCAATAAAAAAATATATATTTTTCAAATGTGCTTCTTCAGAGATTTCACCGGGATCACGCTTCTGTTGCCCAAAGGGGTGGATGCTGAACATCTCAAGGGGCTTCCTGAAACTAAGGCCTTTCCATTAACACAGCACTTCGAAGGGGCATCTGTCTTTCCTGGTTCCCGGCCAGAAGGTTGTGTATGTTGTGTATTAAAAAAAACAAGGAGCTGGCCTCGTCAGAGGCTGTGATTGAGCCTCTCCTTTCCGCTGACCTCAGCAGGGTTCCCTTGAGGAGCTACTGTGTGGGTGTTTTAATTGGGTGATACATGGGGGAAGCCGGCCCCACTTCGTTTAACTGCACTGGGTGTGCCCCACAGGTGGCACTGCCCGCCCCTGCAAGGGCTCTTGGACATCACTCATGTTCCAGGAAACTATTAGAACCGTGTCAGGGAAGGCCAGGGACAGAAAGGGAACAGCTTAGAGCTTTGAAAAATGAAGGGAATGAGGACAGAAAAGAGGACTGATCTTGTGAACAAAACCTAACATGTATTGACTGAGCGGTGTGTGTGTGTGTGTGTGTGTGTGTGTGTGTGTGTGTGTGTGTGTGTGTGAGAGAGAGAGAGAGAGAGAGAGAGAGAGAGAGAGAGGGGAGAGAGAGAGAGAGAGAGAGAATTTGCAGGAATGGGTGATGAAGGAGGGGGAAGAACACTGGAGAGTACCATAATGACAAAATACAAGAGAGAAAGCGTTAGGTGCCAAAAGAAAGCTGTAGTCATTTATTCAAACAATTTCAGCACCACTTTCTTCATGTAAAAGAAAGAGGGGGAGACTTTAACTTTTTATTTTAAACTGATGGATGTCTGGCAATGAATATATGTCATTTTACTCTTTTCCATAGCCCTCTGAGGTAGTGTTTAACATGCCCATTTGTCAGATAAAGAAGCTGAGGCTAAGTAAAACAACTAATGAATGGTAGAGTGTTGGTTCAGACCCATATTCATTCCACTGTGTGCCAGGGCGTCAGCCATTCCTCAGCCCTTTCTCAGGCTTCTTGTGTACCACACTGATTAATTAAAGTGTCAGATATTTGAGTTTCCATCGCATGCCTGGGATAGGTTTTGGTCCTATAGGGGATATGAGGAACAGTAACAATACTAACAACAGTACAACAATAGTAGCTAACATTTACATGGTGATTGCTATTTTCCAAGCTGTGTTCAGAACACTTTATAAATATTAACTTATTTCATGAGACACCTGCAGGTAGACAGCTGACTGTCAGGTGCATCACGCCATGCTCGGGAACCGTGAGCCTCTCAGCCCTGATTATATTGGAGTCGGGGCTGTGTAGCATCAAGAGCAGAGAGCAGGCTGTTCACCCGCTGCCAAGGCCAAGGCAGACAGGGTACCTTGGGCTGTGGCACAGCCGTTCCTGCCGAAAGACAAATTCCTCATGCTTTGCCAACTGCTCCAAGAGTTTCCCAGTGGAGTTCATGAGCAGAGTGTTTGGATCCTGATGGGGGAGGGAGAGGCTGGGAATGTGTGGCTGAGAGTGGACTTGTTCCGCATTCCCTACCAGGTGCTCAAGTTTTCTCCGCAGAACCTGGGGAGGCCACGATAAAGAAGTCAGTTATCCTCTCAGCAAAGAGGAAGGGATGGGCAGGTCTTAAATCATATCAGGAGAAGTAGGGATTAAACATTACTTAGAATTCCCAGGCTGCAAGGTTTTTGAGAAACTTGGGAGCATAATTGAGTTAGAGGAGGGGAAACGGGAGCTTACGCTATTGAATGGCCACTCTCACACATCATGGCGGTGTGATGGGATCCCTCTCCCATGACCTCTGTGGTTATTTCAGACCAAAGCATTCTCACCGCCTAGCATCATGCATGGCTTCAGTTGGTTCAGTCCTTCTCATCTCAGAAGATGGGGTGTCCCTCTCGCTGCGAAGGGCTGCTCCTGCCTCTTCTGCCATCGATTCTACCAGTTCTATCTCCTCAGGACTTTGGTCCATTCACCTTTCCCCCTCTATCCAGTGTCTTCAATCTATCTTTCCCTTTGACCCCTTTTTCTCATTTTACATTTTTCAACCAATGAAATTTTTCTTAAACATTTAGACCAGGGGTAGGCAAACTTTTTGACTCAAGGGCCACAATGGGTTCTTAAACTGGACCAGAGGGCCGGAACAAAAGCATGGATGGAGTGTTTGTGTGAACTAATATAAATTCAAAGTAAACATCATTACATAAAAGGGTACCGTCTTTTTTTTTTTAGTTTTATTCCTTTCAAACGGGCCGGATCCAGCCCGTGGGCCGTAGTTTGCCCAAGGCTGATTTAGACTAACCTAAATCTTAAACATATGTCCCTTTATAATTGTAATAATTGCCTTATCTGTCTCCTTCCAGTATCATCCTGATTGCTAAAAAGAATAGTCCACACTCCCACTGTTTTATTATCTGATAGTCACTTCTCAATCATCTGTAATCTGGCCTCTGTCCCACTATTTCACTGAAATTACTTCTGTTGAAGTCAGCATCATTGACCTCCTACTTGACCCAAACTACAAAGAACTTCCAGAGTTTCTGTGCTATTTCTCTGAACATATTTGTATCTCACGTCTTTGGAAGAGCTGATGCAACTAACCCCTCCCCCATCCCCAAACTCTTCTTCCTCAGCTTCTGTGGTGCGGCCTTTCTTTTCCAATTGTCATCTTCCGTGGTTGATTTCTTTGAGTTTTACTCTTAGCTCACTCCTTACTCAACATGTTCTCCTTGCCAGTTTCATTTGTACTCAGATGTGAAACTTCCAGTTATGCGGTCATAATTCCCAAAACTTTATCTCTAGTCCATGAGTTCCGTTCCTACCTATACACTGTTTGCTGTCAGTCACCTGGATGTTCTCCAGGCACCAGGTGATTCATATGCTTTATATCCAATATAAAATCTGTCATCTTTATCTCCTACCCTGTTTTCTTCTGGATTCTTTTTTCTTGATTTGTAGCATCGTCATCTGCTCAGTTGCCCATCTCGGAAACTAAACTTTTCAATATTCACCTTCCTCCAGAGCTCCCTTTACACCAGTCATCCGTCCTGAAGTTTCATTTCAAAGATATCTCCTTCCTGTCAGCGCTGATGCCTCTGTCTTAGCTTAGCTTCTCTTTATATCATTCTTGGGCTATTACAATAGCCTCCTGTCTGTTTTCCTTTCCTCCACTTGGCCCATCCCCTACGCCACGTAAGCATATCCTCCATACGGCCCCAGAGCAATGTTTCCAAAACATGGGGCTAACTATGTGACCATTCGGTATTCAATCAGACAAAGTCTAAGCATTTCTGTGCTACCAGAAAGGTTTGATTTGTGTGTTCCTAGCCAGCTTTCCTAGCCTGGGGCCTACCTTTGCTCTATAGGGTATATCAATATCCTGCACCTCTCAATTATCCCAGCCTATCATGGTTAAGCCTTTTCAAGCCCTCTGCACAGAGTGCGCCTTCTGCCTGCAGCATCCTGCACTCCTCTCTCCTCCTTCGTGGCCTTGGCCCCATTAGCTTTTTATACTGTCCTCTCTGTTGGCTGAGCACAGTTCTTCATAAACACAAGGGAATGCATGTGGCAAGCCAAGCTCCAGTTTTCTAAGTAGACAGAGTAGGTACCCACCCACATGGTTTGAATGGTGGGGCTTAGGGGAAACTCATAGTTATTTTTATTGTTTATAATTATTTCATTATTTCTAAGGTCATACCTTTGATTGCCTTCGTCTTCCTGTTTTTGGAGAGACCTCTATACATTTCTCTGGGAAGACTTAAGTCACTTAAATCATTATCAGTCCCTGTATATTACGGGAAGGGTGTCATGGCACGTAGCTGAGGACAAGGCCCTTGGAGAAATGGGATATAGGATAATGAAAAATGGAAAATAGGACATGAAGGAGTGTTCCTATACAGAGAGCTGAGAAAATGTCAAATACAACAGTCCACATCACAGATCTGACTTGGTCGATTCATGTGGATGATGCCAGTAAGTTACAATTCAAGTAATGCCCAGGTCACCAAAAATAAAAATAAAATAAAATAACAATTATTTCTTAAATAATACAGAATCATCACCCATGTAGACTTATGTTCATTTCAACCAAAAAAAAGGTACTAAGATAATTTGTTTAATGGTATCTTATGAGCCAAGGTATGTCTAAAATTTAGAAATGAAAGATATAAATCATGAGCTCAGTACCCTACAGGTTGTTGTAAATAGAGTGAGGAAGACATTATGTTAGCATCAAAAGATAGAAAAGAGAGAGGAAGGGAGAGAAAGACACATTTAATAAGCATGTGTTGAGCATCTACTATCCAGACACTGCTGTGCCACTGGGACTGCATTGGTGATTAGTACGGACATAATCCTTGCTTGATTATCTATTTGGCACATGGTAGGTACTCGGTATACATCTTGTGGAAAGAATAAAGAAAATAATAAATTAAAAGGGGAAAGAAAGAAGGAAACGAAGGAAAGAAGGAAAAGAGAAAGGAAGGAAGGAAACAGATATCCTATTGGCAATTGGTCTAGGATAGTTTAAATTGACTGAATCTTTATTAACATTTCGTGTTTAGCTTTATACCCTATGGTATGCTCTTGCCCAATGGCATGTTCTTCTAGAAAACGCATACTAAATTCCATCCCCCATTAAGATTAGAGGGCACTTTTCAGGCTAACCTACAGACCACATATGAATTTGGCGTGTTAAATTTGATGAGTTATTAAAACAGAGAGCGAGTGAGTGGTAGAGTTCAGAGTTTAAAACCAGGTACCAATAAGCCCCCAGCTGATCCGGTGCTGGGCCCTGGAGCCATGCTGGGAATTAGACGATGCCTCCCTGCTTCCAGACCACGTGGTGGGCCAGCCATCTGGCTCGTGCTGAGAAGCAGAGAATGGAGGTGGGACAGTGCTCCTGGTTGTGGCAAGTCCAGTCTTTATTTCCTAATCATTCTCTGTTATTTACAAGCCCCTGAGCAATGTGCAGAGGACGAGCTTCTAAGTGTTGATCAGAGGGGTTTATGTGTGTTCTGGGCCAGTTTTGTAAGACAGCTGCCCCAATAAAGAATTTATCAAGACAATAAAAAAGAGAGACAAGAGGCTAAAGATACTCTAGTGAAACAGCTCTTTTATATTATGAGGGTCTAACAGGGAGCACTTGGAACAAATGCCAGGCTTTGCCCATGCCCATCCCACCCTTCCTTTCTCCTGCCCAGCCCAACACGTAGGCAGAAGTTCGCTCTAATCTTCCTCCCAGGGTCTAAATACTATAGGAGATTGACATTTGTTTCTGCCTTATGATACTCAGTCCCAATCCCTTTACCCCAGATGGTTTTTTCTTTCATTAGAAATTGCTTTTTGGCTTTTCTAGGAGATTTCAAAAATGCTAGTTCTAGCCAATGGAATCGTTTTTAATAAAATCGGGCATCCCAACTCTGTGAAGGCCACAAAGTGCTTCTCTGCTCACCCCACCACCTACATTTCAACTCAGCTGGGCTCTTTACAGAGTGTCTGCTATGCCAGTGGCATGTGTTTGGGTGGGAGAAATACCAGGCAGATTCCAGACCGCTCCTGGAGCATGGAGTTCACCACGAACACTCATTTGCTGAGGCCTTCACACTACCTTTGCAAAACAAGCAGCTTAAGAAAGGCTTATTTATGAGCATTCTGACCATGATAACTCAATTCTTCACTTACTCATAATTCATTTGTATGACCGTCAAACTTGTGTTGAGCACCTGCTGTTGCCTTTTATATAGAGATGAATTAAGGAGAGTCTCCTTGCCCTTTAGAAGACTTTTAGAGTTTGGTGGAGGAGACAGCTGCACCAACAGACAATTACAATGCAGTGGGAAGGTTGTTTGTAAAAAAGTCTACAGACAGGGCAAGTTTTCCAGACAGAAGGAAGAAACAAGTGCTCTAGGCAGAGAGAACAGCCTGAATGAAATGTCAGAAAAAGTGGGAGAGAGCATGAAAGGCTCAGAGGGCTGTGAGAGACTGGATGCAATGAATCATAAGATGAGTGTTGATGGATTATTTGAGGAGCCTGGATGATGAAATGGTGAGAAATGAGGCTGTGGTCACTAGGCACAAATTCCTTACTATAGGCCTGGGAAGCCCTGTATAGTTCTTAAACAGTGGAAAACGTGGGATTGCAATATGAGAAGGGGTAGTTATGGAAATTAGAGGACCAAATAGAGGACTATTGTATTAATGCAAAAAACAAAACGGAGATAAGGAAATGAACTGGGCCTGTGGGAACAGGTATGGAGGAAAAGAATGATTCAAAAGAGAATTGGTCAAGAAAAGGTGACAACTGGTTGGTATGTGAATGAGCAGGGCTTTGAGAAGGGTAGAGCAAGTGAGGCATTCACCTCAGCACAGAACTTAACAGGGTGCCAAAACTTAGTGGCAAAGATAAATAAGACTTTAATGCAATACTTACAAAAATAAAATGAATGCTAAAAATGGAAACTTCGTGATTAATAAAATACCTACATTTTAGCAGCAAACGATCAATCAGTATTATTATTGATTTTTCCCTTACCTCTGGCTCCAATATGGCTCAACATGGTAATGGAGTGATCCCGACTTTATTCAAAATTTTGATAGTTCATTATGTTTTTATGAAGTTTTAATTTTTAAAAAATATTCCATTAAATTTTTATCATCATTACCGGTTTTTAAAAGCACTCTCTTAAATTTTGCATCAAGGCAAGTGCCCCATTTACCTCACCCTAGTCCTGGCCCTGGAACAGGAAGGGGGTAAGAGAGAGGGGGTGTTGTCAGGAATGATTGCAAGGGTGTTGTCCACATCCATGCACACCATGGTGCCTGACTCCATTGCAGGAACACTTGATCTACTTCTAAAAGTGACTGTCTTCCTGGGTACCTTTCATCCATCCGCTGACAGTGATCATTTTGTGCGGGTAGTTTCCACCAAATGCAGATCTCGCCTATTGCCCTCCCTCTGAACAAACTGAGTCTGGGTCTTACATGATGAAACGCACATACAGCTTGTGTACAACTTGCCTAAATGCCACCCATGCTATGGAATAAGCGTGGAAATTGGTTTCTAAGCTCCAGCAGTTCCTAAAATAGGGGCAGTTTAAAATAAAGTAGTACCATCAGAGGGATGCCTATGGAGCAGATTGTGGGCAATGGCAGTGAGCCTCCAATGTGAAAAACCTGGGAAATGCTCATAAAGGACATCCAGCCATTCCTGGGAAAGGACTATGCAGGAGGGAGCCGCGGTGGCCAGGGAGAACAGTCAGCTGTCTCCGGCTCCTCAGTGCAGTGAAACTCATTTCTCTTCATCCCCCGGAGCTTCTTTTCACTTTATATCCCGGCTCAACGCAGAGCAATATATTCTGTCAGTGCAAAATTTGGGCTGAAAAATATCATGGCCTTTGGAAATCTAGGAAGAAATTAGGTAGGGACTTTCCAAATTAATTGCAACATGCAGATGGAGTACATTGGGGATGATGAGGCAAAGAATGGAGGGTTATTTATAAGGCAATGCTTGGGTGGAGAAAATGATAGAGGGGATAGAATGGGCATTGACCTAGAGAATTTGGTAAGGAAGGAAGGTGGCTAAAATTTTGAGTAGAGCTTGCCTGAAAACTTCAATTTCCTTAGAGAAGTTGGGGGGGGGTTGTTTTCTGAGAGTATGTGTGGGGTTGGGGCGAATATTTAGCAGGATAGTGGAGAGAGAATTAACCAAACACAACGAGTGGATTTGGAAGCTCCCATGAATTTCACGTGAGTCCAGTCTACATTGCTGCGTGATTTTTACCTCCAGCCGTGCTCAGCTTTCTGAGAAAGACTTGGGAAGGAGGGCTGTGGGACAGATCCAAGATTGGGAATAGGTAAGGCGTGTGAGAGGTGAGGGAGCTGGGTGGTAGAAGATGGAGAACTTTAGAAGCAGCTAGCGTTGGACAGTGAGGAGACCAGAGATGAAGTGATGAAAGACATGATCGATTCTAAAGAGTCCCAAGCTTTCAAGTATTTGGCCACATTTTCCTGGTATGAGAAATAGCTGAGGGATCAGCAGAATCAGCCCTGGCTCAGCATACCAACCATACCGCCTGCACCTTTTGGTGACGGTGGCCTCTTTTGTTATCTTGACTACAACCAATAGGACTCTGCTTCATTAACAATACTATCTCCTCTCTTGAAATACAGCCACACAAGTCTCCCCTTAGGTCAGTAGTCGGCAAACTGCGGCTCGCGAGCCACATGGGGCTCTTTGGCCCCTTGAGTGTGGCTCTTCCACAAAATACCACATGCAGGCACGCATGTACAGTGTGATTGAAACTTTGTGGCCCATCGCAGAAGTCAGTATTTTGTGGAACAGCCACTCTCAAGGGGCCAAAGAGCCACATGTAGCTTGCAAGCCGCAGTTTGCCGACCACTGCCTTAGGTAGAAGATATCCTGTCTGTCTCTCTGGGACATCATTTAGGAAGGAGGCGTGGTGAAGAAGACTGATTTTCTTAGTAGCATGGCAAGCTCCCCCGTAGCCCCTCCTGCTCATAATGAATTTGCTAAAATACGAGCGTCAATAATGAAGGCCACATCCTCAGGTTAACAATGAAGATGGGTGCCGTTAACATTGTCTTACAAGCACACTGAATGCAGCTGTCAGGGCAAGAGGGAATTTGAGAAGGTGGTGCGCAATTAACCTAGTTGGAACAGGACCAAGGGACCCAAGGTTAATGGCCCTGGGAAGGGGAGCATTAATGACCACTGATGGTCAAGCCCCTTTGCATGTCTTACTCATTAGAGCTACCTTTCATATTCTATAAGATCACGGCCTTTGGCCCTGGAACCCAGGGTAATGGGGAATTGCCACTCCCCCCAGACAATGTGTTATGCATTCTGACAGCTTCTGTCCAGCCCTTGATCGCCCATCACAACAATCAGGTATAGTGTGCAGCAGATCTCAAAACACAGCAGCCATCTGCCGAGCACTGCTGATGAGAGCTAAGACACATGCACGATGCATATTCATGGGCAGAAGCTGCTTCGGGTTTTCATCCAACACACTGACAAAGGCGTGACATTCTCTGCTTTCACCTGTTTGGTTCTGGTGTTCCATTTCTGGCATTCTCCTGGGTGAGCTCAAGTAGAATCTTGGGTCACTCTGGAATGGGTCCTCAGTCATATTTGATGGTGACAAGAATAATTAACATGTGAATCTTCCCAGTCTTTCGCCCCGACTTGATTGACAAGAAGAATGCCATTTCTGTCCACTCCGATCTCCTTTTCTCTTATTTCCTCGACCCTCCAAAGAGAAATTCAACCTTTGCCATAAACGAATCTTACGGGATAAGTGTTTGTGATGGAAATTTGGGACACAGGTTAGGCAGAAACCGAACTGGAGGAGAGGAGAGGAGGGCTATCAGCACAGGGAGAGGGGGGAAAGCAAAGACAAAGACAAGGACAAAGGGAGAAAAGAAAATTCAGTACTGGGTGATTTGTTGGGCAAAGGTGAGCATTGGGGTTGGAAAGAAGGAAGTTTCCTGGCAGCTGTGCTTTATGTGTGAGAGAGAAAAGGCGTAAGGGAAGTAGGAGAAAGTGAAATTTTGAGAAGTATGCTTGATTGTCATCAATTCCAATTCTTTTAGTATTCTTAGAGAGATTCATGGACATGCTGGCATTAATTTAGCTCTGTCTGGCTGTTGGAGTGAGTGTGGAAGCCCCCCTGAGACCAGGTCACATGACCTTCTGGAATCATCTAAGTTCACATGTTTAAGTGGAAGGCCAGAGTTGACGCTTTGAGAGAAGCTCACCAGGGACGGATGGTGACTTTGCTTCTTCCTTCTCTTGACATTGGAGTTGGAAACATATTTTGTGGTGCTCCCTTCCCTACATGAATTTTTAAAAGCAGAGTGTGTTAAAAATGACTAAATATCAAGAAGCTCTATATTACCTGTGCCAGCATACATCTACACAAGGCTTTGTGATTACACGGCAGTTTTATACATCCTTAGGTAAGCCTTCAAGCCACTCTTCAGAGTGGGTGGGACATTCCCATTTCATCAATGTGAAAACCAAGGTCTAGAGCCAGAGACGGACTTGTCCATGGTTACAAAGTTTATGAGAAGCACCTCAACCCCGGGAAAAAGTTTGAATTCTTATAAAAGGAAGAGATGCAGAAGGAGAGATCTTAAAAGTAGAAATTAAGTTTTTAAATAGAGGCAGGACTCCAGTGGAAACTCTGGGCTTCACATGCCCAGCTCTCCACACACTTGGAGCCTTTGTTGAGAGAGAAACCAGCAAAGAACCAGCTATGCCTCTTCCTGCTGTATTTCCTCCTGCACAATAGCCTCTGAGGGCTGGGCCTCCTCCACACACCTGACCCTTTTCTCTGGACCCAACAAAAGACCAGTGGGGGGAGCACAGTCTGTCTTCTGTCCTTGGCAGTTAAGGGCTGGCTAGAGGCAGGCCATGGAGAAGATGCCCGGGTGGCTCTGCCAACCTTGGCATTGTCTCAACAAACCTGCAAGATAATTCAAGCCATTAAATCATCCAAAAGCATATACACTGACTACCTTTTTTTTGTATGTGAACATCTCCCTGGCTGAATGGAAGCACATCAGTAGCCACAGTGCCCTAATTTTCTTTGCCGGAGACAACAAAACCAAAGGGAATGAGAGGAGGAGGGGCAGAGTCCCAGGGGCACACTCTCTGGACATCTCTTGGGCTTAAATACCTCTAAAGCAGATCCAAAAGAAGGCAGTGATTACAGGCTAATTTTCTGCCTGCATTATGTTAAGTGCCCTGCCATCTACACAAATAACTATTGCTTTGTGCCAGGAATAGTTTTAGTGAATTCCTCTTGCTGCTAAATTTTGTATTAAAAGGAAAAGGAGACTAAAGGAAGATTTTTCAATTTAAAGGTGAGACTATCAGGATGAGAGTAGAAGATATAGGACTGTCATCTGCCCAGGAGTTGATTTTCCTTTTCAAATGAAAATATTGGGGAGGGAAAAATGTTCCAGTTCTTTTCACTTTGCCTGTTCAGAGATCTGGGAGGTCCAAGCCTTTAGCTTTAGGAGGACACAGCCCTGCCTCTTGTAAACACACTTGGTTTTCTGGCAAGAAAGCTGGCGGTGGTCTGAGGTGGGAAGCATAGGGGAGGAGACGCCATTCCTGAGTCACCCAGGGGGGACTGTCCATAGGGGACATGAGAGGGACGTGGAGGGTCCTCTGTCCCCATGTGTGTGGACATCTCACCTTCTCAGGAGCAATGAGAGTTGGCTCAGCCACTTCACTCTTACCCTCTAGTGAGGGTCTCAAGTCCTACAGGCATTTGTAGAATATTCATATATTCACTCAACATCCATTCTATGAACATTTGCAAGGCATCTACTATGTGGCAGATGGTGGAGCACACCCATGGAATGAAAAAACGCAGCTATGAAAAGGAAGCGGAAAGCAAGATAGTCGGACAGGAACGGAACAGGGGCATTGGAATCAGAGGTCTGAATGGAAAATTTCACCCAATCCCTTCTTGCCTTGGTCAAACAACTTATGACCTCAGACTTGTGAATTGGGGGAAGGAGGCGAGGACCACTGTAACCTACCTCAGAGAGTTGTTGAAAGGATTAAATAGTATATGCAAAGCAACTGGCATGGAGCCTGCCACCAAACCCATGTTCAGTAACCGTGAATGTATTCCATCCTTCTTCTGAATTCCCATGTGGTACCTGAAACTTTCCCCCAGGAATGCCTGTGACTTACAATGATCAGGGCATTGGGACCCCAGGCCATATCATGAGACTTCTGCCTGTTAAGATCCAAATCTACGAGGGGCTGAAAGGAAGGAGGAGGACGAGGAGGACGGTGGATGTAGAGTGGGGTGGGGAGAATTTGGCATCAGTTTCAAGGGAAGGCTACAGGAACAGTGAGAGGTCCTTCCATGCTGGGTACCATGCTAGGATTTTGTTTAGATTATTTTTCAGGCCTATGGGTGGGGTGGGAATCCCTGCTCCATCCAATTTCAACAACTCCAGGGGCATGTCATTGGTGGGGTTGGAAGGACAAAAAATGGCAACTCCCAGTCCTGCCAGCATGGATCAATGGTTAGCATCAACCTATGAACCAGGAGGTCACAGTCTGATTCCCCGTCAGGGCACATGCCCAGATTGCAGGCTCAATCCCCAGTGGGGGGCGTGCAGGAGGCAGCCAATCAATGATTCTCTCTCATCATTGATGTTTTTCTCTCTCTCCTTCTCCCTTACTCTCTGAAATCAATTAATAAGTAAATATATATATTTTAATGGCAACTCCCAGAACCCCAGAAGAGTCCTAAGTTCTGGTCTTTGACCACCAAGGCAAGTTCATTTCTGAGGATGTGTGGTAGGACCATTAATTCCTAAAAGGAGTGAAGACTTGTGTTGCAGTTGCAAATAGGCTATAAATTAGCAATCAGTCCTTTTTTATCCAATATCTCCTGCAGACAGAGTTTTGATACCGGGGAAGATCAGCTTACCTACCGAGCAGCCCCGCTGGGAATCTGGGACTTAATTTAAACTTGTCTCCATGTGTCCTGTCCCAGTGCTGAGGTGTGTGTTTTACTTTTCTTGAACATGCTGACCCCAAGCTCCTGCGGTGAACATATTATTAGAGAATCTTATAAATCACTAACGACCTCCAAGGTCAAATGCAGCCTCAAGAGCATGGTTGTAAAAGAGAGAAGGAAGGCGTTGGTCTCCATTTCTCAGAGAGCCTCTGGAATGGACAGGAACCCACACTTTGCCTATGATGAACTCTGTGACCTTGGGCATCACTTTATTTCTTTAAGCAGGTAACGTCCTCTGGAAGATGGGAGTTTTGATATCTGATAGGGTTGTTGCAGGCTTAATTTAGATAACATCATTTAAATACAAGCAGAGCAACTGCCATTTACTGGAGGCTCAGTTAATATCAGCTCCCTGATAGAGAATACAGAATGAAGGGCACTTGGCGAAGATTTAGTGTTTGATGATGATGATAATGATAATAGGAACATCACTGTGTGTGTTCAGAAAGGAAGAAAAACATGGGACTTCATTGCCTCCCGAACTTGGCTGTGAGTCAGGTGATATGAGTGGGAATGGGGGTAGATGTAGCTTTGCTGATTCATGCTACCAGCAGGGCCCTGGAGCCCCAATTCTGGGCAGAACGGCCATCTGTGGCATGCACAGCAGCATGTCATACAAGGAAATGGATTGTGTTGCTTGATCGCTCAGCTCCGTTTTCTGCATCTCAGGTTCCCAGGGCCAACCAGAGATTCATCTCCTTTTCTAACAGTGAGGATGCTCTCATGCTCTCAGATGGGGTGTCTCTTGGCTCTCTTCCCTGCAGCAACTAGTCCTGCCTCTGATTAACCCCTTGGAGCCTGACAGAAATGGATTTCCAAGATGGTGTTTCGCTCGCCTGGATTTGCAGGGACTTACATAATTGAACCCCACATCATCTCTTCTTCCAGATCCACTGGCACTTGGAGGTAGTTTCCTCAGGTGCTAGGTTTTCTCAGGGTCAAGTGGAACAACCCCAATCATCCCTGGCCAACTATCATCCTCTTTCTTTTTCTTTCTATCCGCATTCTTCTCCAACTTCCCTTTATCCTTTGTCCTCTCACTTAGCCTTGCTCAAAGTTGCTGAGTCAAATCCTTCTTCCCACAGCCCCTCTCAGGAAGCAGACAAATAGCGAGATGCCAGCCCTGGATGGGCCATAAATAATGCATAGTGCACAGAAACAGCTGG
This sequence comes from Myotis daubentonii, assembly GCF_963259705.1. Lineage (NCBI taxonomy): Eukaryota > Metazoa > Chordata > Mammalia > Chiroptera > Vespertilionidae > Myotis > Myotis daubentonii. The sequence goes on from NC_081858.1 coordinate 19,844,275, forward strand.
AGAGGCCCTCTGATTACAGAGAGAAGACCTTTCGAAAACATATTATCCTCTTTACTCTTCGTAATGCCACCGGTTCTTCATTCAGCAGAGACACACACCTACTTGTTCATCACTGTGAAGCCCCTGCAAAGGGCCATTGTTTCTCCTGCTGTCTGATCCCAGCTCCACCACCAGGAAGGCCTGTCTGACATCCTCTCCTCCTAACGCCTGAGCTACCATTTCCTGGGCCCCTGGAAATCTGCCATAACAGTAGCCAGGCTAATTTCCTTATAAGGCTTATGTTTCCTTATTTTAAGCTCTTGTTATAAACTTGATGTCTGGATACTTGCTGAACTCTGGAAGGGACAAAGCTCTAACTCAGTCCCCCAGTGTATTTAAATATAGTGCCTAGAGCGTTGCATATTCAGGACTAAGGGCTCGGTAAATACTGAATGCACGAACACAAACCTGTAAAGTTGATTGTTATTATTTCCATGTTTCAAATTATGACTCAAGTAAGTTAATTGATTAGTTCTAGATCACTGAGCTAAGAAATTATAAACCTGAGATTGAAATCCGGTATCTATGACTTCGTGTTCATATTTATTTTTTCTCTCGGCTGATTAGGATTCAGAATTTGGTAACTAACATAGAGGAGTATATCAGCCAGGGTAACAGCAGAAAACAGAATCCTACTTGCTCACATGAAGACATGGTGATGAAGTGATGGTTACAGAGTGTGTAAAAAAAATCCCAGGGTTCATGATCTAGGGAAGCTATGACCACCTCCAGACCTAAAGGGAAAAGGGGAAGAGATGATGGAATTGGAGCCAAGAGGTGGGCCATGAAAAGGGGTCTGCCTGCCAGGGTCTGTGACTTGAAGACTTAACACTGTCAGGACAGTCGCTGTGAAGGCAACAGGGGAAGGACCCCTTTCTTTGTGAGGCATTAGGCCAGTGGTTCTCAACCTTCTGGCCCTTTAAATACAGTTCCTCATGTTGTGACCCAACCATAAAATTATTTTTGTTGCTGCTGCATAACTGTAATGTTGCTACTGTTATGAATCATATCTGATATGCAGGATGGTCTTAGGTGACCCCTGTGAAAGGGTCGTTAGACCGCCAAAGGGGTCGCGACCCACAGGTTGAGAACCGCTGCATTAGGCAAACACAGAAGGAACCATCCAGCAAGGGAGCAAGTGACGGTGTGGGGGTGTGGGTGGTGTTAGGTTCCTTGACTTGGAGCAGAGCAGAGAATGATCTGTTGAATGTTGAACTTGGAGAGTCACCAAGATCTGGGGCCCACATAGGAGCCTTCTTCATAGAGCTGACATGTGGAGAGTCCCTGCTTTCCTCTCAGGCTCCTCCCCAGAGGGGAATATTCCATGAAACTGATCACAGTTCACCTCTAAGGTCTGTTCCCTTTAAGTCTTGCTGTATAAGAGACTACCCAGAAACTTGGTGACTTAAAACAAAAATAATGTATCATGCCTTGTGTTTCTGTGGGTTGGCCGGGAAGTTCTGTTTGTCTTGGTGTCAGCTGAACTCACTCATGGAGCTGCATTCAGCTGGAGCTTCGCTGGGTCTGAAACATGCAAGATGGCTCCGCTTGCATACCTGGGGTCCTCATTGTCCTGAGCTCTCCCCACCAGTGGCTGCTGTTCAGGGCTCTTGGGCAAGCACTTTGGCTGCCTTGCCTCCCAGGGCCTCCTGTGTCCCCAGCACCGGCCCATCCACCGGCTGCCTACTATTTCCCCCCGTCCACAGCCATGGCCTTGGACCTTCTCCCTGTTCTGGATCACTGTCTCAGCTCCTTCCAGGGATGTGGTGAAACAATGGGAGTCCACAGAGAAGTACACCTGGGCAGTGCCTGGGAAGCAGGAAGGATCCTGGTCCAGGGCCTCTGCTGGTGGGGCTGGGGAGCTACCCTGTCCATAGTTTTCCTCATTCTCATTCATTCTCTCTCTCTCTCTCTCTCTCTCTCTCTCTCTCTCTCTCTCTCTCTCTCTCTCTCTCTCTCTCTCTCTTTCTCCTCATCATTCAGTATCCTAGCCTGAACTTTCTTACGTAGCAATTGGCTTCCAGAGGGCAAAGCAGAAGCTGTCAAGCCTCATAGTCCTCAGTCAGGAACTAGCACAACATCACTTCTGCCTCATTCTATTGGTCAAAGTTGTCAGCTCACCCAGATTCAAGATGGGGGCATATACACCGAGGATGGGAAGAGAAGCATACACCTACGGGGGGGGGGGGGAGAATTGTTGGTACCTCTTTTCAGATAATCCAGCACAATTGGCTTTCTCACTATAGCAATTTACCTCCCTCTTAATTGGTAAATATATCCACCTCTTCCCAAGATACCCCAAATTTTAATCCCATCATGGCATCAAGTTCAAATCCAGTACCTCATGATCTGTGGGGATGTGCACGAAGCTCCTTGAGTTTCACACTTGTTGAGCTTGAGAACTGTGAACTGAAATATATATATTAAATTCCCCCATATTCAGCACACAGCTGTAATATAACGGAAATACAGGAACAGGATAATTGCAGTAAACACTAGCACACAAAAACGACGGGAATGGGAAGTGCATAGCTCTTACTGGTCCGTAGCAATTCTAAAATCTAAAGAGGCATTTGCTGCCCATTTGCCCTCACTGGAGGCAAAGACTTTCTTTGCTTAGGGCCAATTTCTGTCTCAGTGAGGGTTTTCTAATTCACTGCTCTTGGTTACACCATCTGGACTCTTGGTTTTGCCCCCTAATTCATTCTTTCTTTTTTTTCTTCTCATAAGAAATAACCCAGGTGCAGCTGAAAAACTTCCTCAGCCTGGTTTTTCCTACAGGAAGGTGGGAGCTTATGCATCTGATCACGATGAGCTTTCTTCTTCTTTCCAACCTGGCGGTTCTCTCATCAGAACAAAGCTCTTAAAAACATTGGGTGCTGCCTATCCATCCTATTGGGGTTTACTCCATGCTCTGTGACCCAGCATAATTCTTTCTGAGATGGACAATGCTCATGATTCCTAAGAGCCCTCGTGTCTCAGAGAGTCCAGGAAATGGTGCCATAAATCTTCTGGAGGTCTTAACAGAGGATCCTCCAGACACAACCTTGACCTGATCTCTTGTCTAAGGCACCTACTTTGAGAAGTCTTTGCCACCTGGAGAATCTATTTTGGGGCCCCTGTGTTTCCTCTAAATTTTGCTTGAAGACTGATCACTTCTTTCTTGGCTCCTTCTCCTTTGCATACACTACCAAAATAAGCCAGTTGGCATCTTCAGCACTTTGCCTGGAAATCTCCTTGGCCAAGTTTGCAATGTACTCACTTATTGCACTGCTTTTCGAGTCTCTACTAACATTCTCCCCTTTCAGCTTTGCCTGACACGTCAATCCAGACCCAATGCCACATGTCTGGCTGCAGTCGAGCTGTCTGTTGCTATTTTAGTTAGCTATTACTGAGCAGAAAACCTTTCCAGAACATAATGGCTTAAAACAACAATTGCTTTCTTGCTCATGATTTTGCAATTAGTGCAGGGCTCAGCAGGGATGACTCAACGGTCCTGCATGCGGTGATGTGGGGTCATTAATGTGGCTGCAATCAGCTGGGGGCTCCTTTGAAAGTGGACATCTAAGAAGGCCTCAACCCCTTATGTTTTAAGACACTCTGTCATACAGCAGTAGATAACAGAAACAGGGTCTGAATCCTTTCAAAGCCCTGGAAGAGGCACTAAAAAATAGTCATCTGGTCAAATGAGACTGACATTAATTGGGACTTCTTTATTGTTATTCTGACATAATGTCCATGGTTTCCTCTGTATCAAGTGGCATTTGAATGGTCACAGCATTTTGGGGATCCAGCTAAGAGTTGGAGTTGGGGATACATTTAATTTCACTTAGTCAGATGTACTTTAAGTCCTTTACAGTCACTTTCACGCACATTAAGTTCCTGCTAGCGGTTCTGATGTAGAGATGGCTTCCAGAATGTCCCTACTGTCTACCAGGAGATACCTGGTGTTCCCCAGAGCTAACACTGTGCTATGGGTGTGCCCTCTGGGGCCTGGCATTGGAAATACTTAGCGGGGGTTGGGGGGGGGGGTGAAGAAAAACAGGTTTGAATGGTAAAGCGTTGAGACTGGTCTGTAGAAAATTCTTCCAATATCATAGGACATGGATATTGTTCTGAAAAAACAATTTGATCGCTATTTTTTCAGATTTGGCTGAAATCCTAAGAATCTACATGATATTTTTTAAAAAATATATATTTTATTGATTTTTTACAGAGAGGAAGGGAGAGGGATAGAGAGAAACATTGATGACAGAGAGACATCGATCAGCTGCCTCCTGCACACTCTCCACTGGGGATGTGCCTGAAACCATGGCACATGCCCCTGACCGGAATCGAACCCAGGACCCTTGAGTCTGCAGGCCGACGCTCTACCCACTGAGCCAAACCGGTCAGGGCTCTACATGACATTTTCAATCATGATTAGGGAAGCTGAAAGAAACTGTCCTGAACTACCAATTGAAAAAAAGCAACCATGCTACAAGAGATATTGATTTAGCTTTCTATTCTTTCAGTAGAAAATGTTATAAAGTCATGTAGCAAAGTGATAAAAATCACATAGCTAAGGATATAGGGAAAATAGTACTGAAATATATTGGGGAGATATTTAAGACCAATGTTATTTTTCTAGAGTTTCTGATGTTGTGGGTAGTTTTCACCTTTTAAAAATATACAACTTATGATTTCTCATTTTAAATAAATACATTCAGACCTATTTTTATATTTTCAGTTCATGCTCCTTTTCTTAAAGAGAACCTCAAAACTGTATAAGAGTCAGGCCCCACTGAATCTGGGCCATGTCTGTACTCAGACCAGAGATTTTCCCCTCAAAGGCAATGGTAGGATATTAACTAATAAAATCCTGGCCTAGGCGCTGTCTCTCAGCATGGAGGCAACACACTCAGTGTAAAATGACTTATCTGGGTTGTATTTCTGGGGAGATAGAGAATCAGAGCAAAATAAGATGAGATGAGATGAGATGAGATGAGGGATGAAAAAAAGCAAAGAAGAAAGTTGCCTGACCTGGTTGGTGGCTGCCGAGACGGAGATGGGAACAGTGCCTTGTGCCACGGGACATGCTCAAGCCCGTCCAGATCTGGGAGCACAGCCCAGCTGGCATGGCTCATTGGTTGAGCATCGACCTATGAACCAGGAGGTCACGGTTCGAATCCCGGTCAGGGTACATGCCTGGGTTGCAGGCTCGATCCCCAGTGTGGGGTGTGCAGGAAACAGCCAATTAACGATTCTCTCTCATCATTGATGTTTCTATTTCTCTCTCGCTCTTTCTTCCTCTCTGAAATCAATAAAAATATACTATTAAAAAAAAAGATCTGGGAGCACAGGGAGAATAATAATACTGCTGATAATAACCCCCAATAATAGCTTAGGTCAGGCATTTGATTCTTGTTTCAGACATTGTTTTGAGCACTTTGTATGGATTAACTTATTGGATCCTCCTAACCACCCTGTATGTCAGTTGCCACTGTTCTCACCATTTTGTAACCAGTGAAACCAGCCAGCGAGGGGCAGGGACCTGCTCTGGGGCATGGCCCCGCTGTCTGTGGTGGAGCCTGGCTGCTTCCCCAGCCACTCGCATTGGTAGAGCAACAGGCACTTGATCAAGCAGTTTCACCGGGAGCATCTCGCTAGCAATCCTAATAGCCCTGAAAAGGTGGCAGGACAATTGCAGCCGCCCTCGTTTTATGGGTGATTAATTGAAATCTACAGTTGCAAAGTGACTTCTTCATGATCGCCCAGCTAGTAAGTGGGGGTATTGGAACCGAAAGCCAGCCCTTGTATGCTTTTTATTATGTCACACTGTGGATTAATACATTTCGGCTAGAGTACTTTCCCGTGTCCAAAACAGCTTTATGCTTGATAATAATGCTATCGTGTCTACAGCTTTATAAAAGGGTATTATTATTATCCTAATGTCCTGGAAGAGGCGTAGCTAAGTCAGAGGGACTAGGCACAGCCTGCACTCGCATCCGGGCTCTCTGTCAGATTCGCAAGCAGCCTTCCCTCCTTCGCAGGGGGCAGTTTCCAATCTTCTTGCTGAATCCCGATGACAACCTGGCCCTTCAGATGCAAGGGAAACAGAAGACAGAACCAATACCCCAGAAGTCGGAAGTGCACAGTGGGCACAGGGAACTCTAAGTGGATTGACATGGCTGGAGCATAGGGTGGATGGATAGCGAGTTGAAAAAAACTGGGACTGCAAGACAAGGGCTTGGAGTACCATGATGTGAGCATTAGTTTGCAAGGAATGAGCGCTGAGAACACACAGAGGTCTGTACTGGACAGTGAGGAAACAAACTGGAGAAATAAAAATGTGTTCTTTAGTTGCAAAGTGCCATGTAGACTGAGTAACAGATGTATGGAAGGAAAGGAGAAGACGACGACAAAGTGAGACCTTAGATGCATTTATAAAAGGATAAATAAATGATTTGGCACAAAATTATTATTGTGTCCCCTGAGTCTCAGGATCACATACAAGGGCATTATAATAATCGTGATATTTACAATGGCCCAGGGAGCCCAGGGGAAAGAGCCCTGTTCGCTAATTGTTTTCTGTTTAAAGTTGACCTAGAAGGTGGCCCAGATCGTAGCTTGGTGGGTGGCCATTTATTTACAAGTGGGAGGATTCTCATCCCTTGCAGTTCATTCGACTAGTTCCCCTCAGCTCCTCCCTGGTGACGCTGCTGCTGCTGCTGCTGGCAGCCCTTACTGACTGCTTGGCCCACAGCCACCGCCTCTGGTCCGTAGCCCCTCTGCAGGTTAGCTGCCAGTGCTCCCATTTCACAGATGAGTCAGTGAGGCCCAGAAACATTGAGAGACTTTCCAAGTGGTAAGTCAGAGTTAAGCTCAGGTTTAAGAGAATATAAACCCAGCATGTTTTTCCTACACTGTCCCTCCCCATTCCTTTGTGCAGAAACCTGTGTTGGGATTCTATTTTCTACTCAGTCAAGGCTGGGCAACTAACACCGTGGTCAGCATACTGCGGCTAGCGAGCCACATGCGGCTCTTTGGCCCCTTGAGTGTGGCTCTTCCTAAGCCTTAAGAGTACCCTAATTAAGTTAATAATAATGTACCTACCTATATAGTTTAAGTTTAAAAAATTTGGCTCTCAAAAGAAATTTCAATCGTTGTACTGTTGATATTTGGCTGTGTTGACTAATGAGTTTGCCGGCCACTGAACTAACAGATCTGTGGCATTTACCACTGAGCCTATCTTCTGTATCCATTGGAACCTTTTTCTCTGTAGCATCCTTTTTCAACATTATTTTCTTAGAAACATAATCATTTGTCTTCAGATACCTTTTCTTCTTGCATTCTTATGTGTCTGTCATTCAATAGATTGTATTTGTACTAAGCACTATACTCACCATGTACACAATCTCCCCTTCTAGAATGTGCTTCTCCCAGCTCTGCAGACCAAAATCCTGCATGTCATTAAAGGTTATGCTCTCATCTGTCAGGCGCGTAGGAAACCTTCGGTGATTGCTATCAGTATTGTTACTATTTTCAGCATTACCCTTTGTCATCCAATCAATATTCAAGTGCCTACAATGAGTCCGAGGACCATGATGTGTTAGAAATACAATCATACCTAAGACACAGAATTAGCCTCAAGGACCCGTGGGGAGCTGTGGGGAGAGGGCAGCCGTGGAAGGCAAGTCTGGTGATAGATGCACACAGGATGACAGAGTGGCTGATGTGCGGTGGGACTGTGGATCACTTTTGGCATTGTCATAGGAAGCTTTCCCCAGGAGGAACTGGCGGTGCCTAATGAACATGCTATAGTCAGCCAAGCAAATGCAGCTTCATGTGAGACAACAGGTCATCCAGGTTGCTGGGGACTGAGGGGTTCTGAGCTTGGGAGTGTTGAGTGCTAAACTTGGGACAGTCCCAGGCACACAGGGCTGCCTCTTACTCTACTGCCTGTGCAAAGACTCAGGTAGCAGAGCCTGGTATTTTTGAATGAATGAATGAATGAATGAATGAGTGAATGAGTAAATTGTGCATGAATACATGGGAGGGATCACCACTACAAAATGACTGCTCTGAATAATTGCAAACCCAGATCTGGCCTGAGTGCTTTCAGCTGCCTCCTGCAGGGTCCTTTCCACAGCGAATGCTCATTTTGGAGTTTGTGTGGATGGCAGGACTTTAATAATGAAGAAGATGAAGCTGTCACCAGAGGCGGGGGGAAGGCAGCTCTGGGAAATCTCTTCCTCGCTCCCTCCCAAGCCTGTGTGTCTCATTAAAATATGTACGACAACATTTCTCCTCATATTATTGTATTACACAATCCTTAATTGCATAATTCAACGTTTTCAAGAGTATTTGGAGGAAATTTGGATGGTTCATTGATTGGTATTTAAAGGAAGCCTTGAATTAAATTTAAAAAACATGAAGGGAAATTAGTAGTAAAAGAGACTGATTGAGAGCTGACATGGACCAACTCTGAGCTCAGCCCTGGTGCCCAATGCAGGGGTTTCTTTAGGTTCTTGGCCCTGCATACATGGCCCCTTATTCCCAACCTGGTCACCAAGGGGACAGTCAGGACAGCATGCCACCAGAAGCCTGTGGGGTTGCTCTGTCCTTCCAGGCCCCCTCCCTCTTGTTTGTGTTGGTGGTTTTGCGTGTCTTGCCTGCCCTGTTGTTTGTTGGTGGTTTTGCGGGTCTTGCCTGCCTGTTGAAGTGCCCTGGCTCTCACATTGATTGCAATCATGCTGATTGGGAGGAGGTGCATGCAGCCCAGGCCTGCTCCTTCCCTGCCTGGGCCGAGGTCCCTGGGCTCCTGGCTCCAGCCCTCTGCCCTGCAAATTCTCCTCCCAGGATGCTTCCCTTGAACATCCTCCCACCCAGCATCGGTTCCTCCCTGCCCTGCTCCTGGGTGCGGAGATCATGTGCAGCAGCCTGGGCACGCAGCCAGGAGGAGCTGGCATGGAAATGAGGCTGGGCAGAGAGGCCCCCTGAGCCCCTGGCAAACAGCCCCAAAGCAGTGTTCCTGCCTCAGGAGCAGCCCTCCTCTGGGCTCAGCAAGGGTTCAAATCCACTTCACATTCTTGCTCCAACTGCCTGCACATCCACCAAATGCCCCAGTAGCCCATGTGCAAAATGATGCCTTCCCCTTCACTCGGGGGCTACTTTTGCTCGCCAGAGAGAATGCTGAGGGTGGAGAGGTGTCATTTTATCAAAATGGATGCTGAGAATTTGGAAAGTGATCGGGAGAAATCTGAATGGTCTTCCAACTCCGGTGAGAGGCGAATGCGAGACGTTTGGCTGAATTTACAAACGAGCTCCTCAGGACGCAAGGCGAGTTGACTTTGCGGTGGCAAGTGAATGAGTGGTCTTTGACCCAACGTTCAGAATGAACCCGATCCCTGCGTTCCCCTGTCTCGCTGCTGGGATTGCCCAAGCACCATCTGCATCATCGGGCTAAGGATCAGGGGCATCCTATGGTCCTTTTCTTTTCTGAGATTTGGGGTTCATGACTGAAACGCCTTGGCAGTGGCTTTAACCCTCTTGCCTCAAAAAACAATGTTTTTAAGGTCCTGCAGACAGCCAGCAGGGTTGAGCCTCTGTCTGAAGAGTGGGGGGGGGGGCTCCTGGTGACTGTGCTGTGCCCCCATCATGCCCACCATCTGCCCGTGGCTCTCTGGACAGTTGTGTTCAGCTTGCTCTTTGGGGCAGGCCATATCCCCGCCTACAGACAAAGCAGGGGAGTGAATCCTGGGCGGACCAGGGGCCAGCATGGTCAAGGGCAAGGGGTACTGGGGCCTGAGCCGCAGACTTACCCCGGGGCCTACAGAGCTCCCCCAGAGGGGCCCCTGTACTCCTGGGGTTGATGCTGAGCGGTGAAGGCACTGAGCCCTCATCACTGAGTGAGCATCTTGACCCAGCATCCTCATCAGCGTATTTGGAGCATTTAGCTCGTTCCAGTTCAGTAATCTGTTCAATAAAACTGTTAGTCCTGACAGGAATCCCGAAGTGCCTTGTGGCTGCAGGCACGCTGGCCGCCCTTCCTGACAGCATGGCCACCTCCCCCTCCTGTCAAAGAAAACCAGGTGACGCTAACATCATTAGCACAGATAATAGGAACACTGACAGCAGCTCGACACAGGCGTGGGGGTCTCTGTGAGGGCTACGCAGACAGCACACACCCACAGAGCCTTGGCCGTCTCACTGGACCAGCCTCACTCCCCACGCCTCTCCCCCCTGCTCCCTCCTCCACACAGAGGGCATTTGCTGTTCTGGATTCTCCCCAGGAGGTGACTGACCACTCAGGGACTAGCTTTGCTGCACAGTAAAGAAGAGAGCCCTGGCTCTGTGTGGTGCTCTGCTAGGGACCGGAGCTTCCTCTTGCATCTCTTTCCACGCCAGCCCCAGGCAACAGGCCCCCATCTCCCACCTTCACCTGGTGCTCACACAGGTTGCTGCTGCAGAAGGCACCCCCTGAGCTCTTGGCCTGCTTGGTGCTGCAGATGGTGCAAGCCCTTTAAACCTCTTAGTGACAGAGGCCCCTTGTCCAGGTGGTAGGAGTGTGGGCTGTGCACAGACAGAAAGAGCTAAGGTCAAGTCCTGACCCAGCTGCGGCCAGGGACCGTGACTTCCACCAGAGCTGGGCTGCGGTGGCCACATTCCCTCAAACAGGGACAGTGGCAGTACCGCCCTGTGGCACTTGGAAAGACGGGTTTGCATGTAGCTAACATTTACTAACAGCTGCTAAAATAATATGAGCTACTTTGTATTATGATTTCATTGATTCTTTTGTTATTTTGATGATGATGATGATGATGATGATGATGATGATAAGGTTGTTCTCAGTCCTGCAGCTGCCTCTGACCTCTGCCCTCTGCCCTGGGGCAGGGCCTTTTCCCTGCTTTTCTCTGGGAAGAACCACAGCACACCATTTCCCTTCCCTTTGAGCCTGCCTTTCCCCTGTGTTCTCCTTGCATTACCAATGCTAATTCTCCCGCCGCCTGCCAGTCAGGCCCCTGCATATACATGAACAGCTCCTTCCCAGTCTGGCGTGGGCTGCGCGCTGGGCTGAGAGGCAGCTCCGTGGAGAGGGTGGATGGAGAGCCAGGGCCCAGCTGCCAGGAGGTCCCCACTGCTCCCTCCTCTCTGATCTCCTTTCTTCCCATGCCCTCTTCTGGAGGCACCTGCTGGCAAGCAATGCCGGCCCCTGCCACGGGCACCTCTCACTGGCATGGTCTCCCCAGCATCAGTTCCAGGCAGGAGGCTTTACCCGTGTGCCCTACAGTAGCAGGAGGCTGGTCCTGGCACCGGCATCCTGGGGGCACTGTCACTTGGCCAAGTGGTCCCCTGGACATTCCATCCTGGCCCTTGGAGGCCACTCTGGCATCCAGTGAAGCTAAGCAAGAAAGCAAAATGATTGCTACAGCCCAGGAAGCATGGGGATGTCTTTATAATCCCATGGGACCACGTCAGGGGGCATTGAAGCTCAGATACTGAGGAGAAACCATTACCAGGGTCTCCCCAGTCCAGGAACAAGGTGATGTTGAGTGGAGATGATGCAAAATGGGTAGATTCAGACTGTTTAGAGCCGTGGTCGGCGAACTGCGGCTCGCGAGCCACATGCGGCTCTTTGGCCCCTTGAGTGTGGCTCTTCCATAAAATGCCACGTGCAGGCGCGCGTACGGTGCGATCAAAACTTCGTGGCCCATGCGCAGAAGTCGGTTTTTGGCCTGGGTGAGTCTATTTTGAAGAAGTACTGTTGATATTTGGCTCTGTTGACTAACGAGTTTGCCGACCACTGGTTTAGAGGACCGTTGTGCCAGTGTTGGCTGTGGGCGTGCGGGTAGGACCGAGGATAAGAGAAAGCAGACTCGATAATCACCAGGGCTTTGGCCTGTGTGACTGCTCAGATGGTGCCATAATTTATGAAAATGGGAGGACAGAAGAGGAACAGGTGCATGCAGGCGCACACCTGTGTGTAAAGCAGGACATATGAAATCAAGAGTTCTTTTGTGAACATTGCACGTTTAAGAGATCCGTTAGACCTCCAGTGGCGTTGTCATGCATAGGAGATCTGTGAGTTTGGAGTTCAAGGGAGGGTTGGAGCTGGAGACACCAGAATTTCCATGCCCTGAAAGCCCTGGCCGGGGTGAGAACACACGAGGGAGCAGGGGATGGAGGGACGGTCGGAGGAGAGCGTATGGCTGCTCCAAGTCTCATGATAGTCCTCCCAGTCCTTCGTGCCCCCTTTTCCTGCTTGTTTTTCTCAGTGGCACTCACCCCCTCCAGTCAGTTTAGGGGTGTGTGTGTGTGTGTGTGTGTGTGTGTGTGTGTGTGTGTGTAGGTGCCTGTAAGTCTACAAAGTGGGCGGGCGCTTGCCCCTCTTTCCTCTGTTTAGAGCTGTGTCCCCAGCACCCAGGCCAGGGCCCGGCACCTCATAGGTGCTTCACAGATACTCATAGAATGAATCTGTTGTGTGAGATGAGGGCTGAGACCCAGCCGCTGGCTTGGACAGGACCGAAGTCATTGGTATTCGTGGCAAGACGTTTCCATGGCTTCACTGAGTTCTGTTCAAGGGAAATGAGAGACAGGAGTACAGAGGGAGGAGACAGAACTCCTCAGCAGCTTGGGGAGACCTTGAGGTGGTTTCTGTTTTCACTGGAGACAGGAGAGAGCTCTAGCAGCCCGGCGTGCACTGACCGGGTTATCCAGGACCGCGGGTGGGCGGGGGCGGCTGGTGTGAAGACAAACACAGCTGAAGGCAGGAGCAGAGACCCAAGTGGGGAGAGCAGGGGGTATACATGGAACCCTGAGCACAGACGGGGTGTCCTGAGGTGGCAGCAGGGACGTTCACCCACAAGAAGCAGGAGAGAAGGCAGAGTGATACCCCTGAGGTAGGTTTGGGGAGGAAAGAGTAAGTGTCACAGTTGTTTCCTGACTGTTCCCAGCTCCTGGAGATAGGAGAAGTGGGGTCTTCACCTGGGAGAAGGGAAGGAGGAGGTGAGGTGTAGAGGCCTAAGGAGGAAGCAGGGGCTGTACGTGGTCGCCTCTGGAGGAAAGGAAAACAAATGTACAGTGACTGTGCTAGAACCATGGCCGATTTCAGGCGCACTTCAGACCTGAGGTCCTAAGTTTACCTTCGGCCAGGTGGCAAGGCCGTTCATTCTCCTCCAAGCCACCTGGCTGTCCTGTGAGAGGTGAAGTTAGGCAGAGTGGGGTTCGCCTCCGGGGCCCTCAGCAAGCCCTGCACTGACCACCAGGGGCAGTGGGTGCTTCCAGAGCAGGCAGGTCTGAGTGGGAGGGCCTGCAGTGGACGCTTGGTTCCAGCAAAGATGGTCCTGGCTCACTTTGACCGACCCAGGCTCCCGGGGACCCCTCACAGCAGGTCCATCTGCCGGGCAGCTCCCACCAGGCCCCTGCTTCTGATTCCTATGGTAGATGCCGGCTTGTCCCTCACACCAGGCCCGCCTAGTGCCCAGTCCACCAGTTGCCCTGGGCTTGCCTGTCCTTTCTGCCCTGCACAGCCCCACCTGCTTTGGCAGCCCGTGCCCATCTCTGACCTCAGAATGTGGACCCACTGGGCTCAGGTTCCCAGGGGCAAACACTGATGCCTCTCTTCTCCTGACTTGGGGGGGGTACCCTCAAATCAGGTGGAACTGCAGCACCCAGCTCAGCCCTGATTAACCCCTTAGGGGCTTGGCAGGAGTGGCTCTCTCAGATTAAGTTTCTTGGCAGAGAACTAGGAGGGATTTGAAATAACAGCACCACCATACTGCCCACTCCTAGCTCCAAATGCAATTTGGAGTCCATTTCCCATGGCAGTAGGGTTCTCTCACTCACAGATGGCATTGTCAAAATCATGTGGACTGCTTCCCTGTCTGTCTCTACCTCTATCTAGATTTACCACTTTTCCATATTCTCCCTGATCTGTGTGCTCCTGGCCATCTGGGTGTGGGCGCATGTCTGTCAGCTGTCAATTTCCTGGATATCTATCTATGCATGATCTGTAGGTTCCCCCGCCTTGTGTGTCCTGCCAGGCTGCCCACTCGTCTCTCCCTCTGCCCACACACACCACACCCTGATGGCAGCCTGCTCCTTCTTTTGCCTCATGTCTCAGAATCCACATGTACACATGGAGATCGACCCACCGCATCCTCAGCAACATCATCCAGCCGACGACAGGCAGCGGGCAGTAACAGGAAGGCGGGGTTCCGCTCTATGTCCCCAGTGGATGGAATGACATCTAGTCTTAGGGTCATTCCATCTACCTCCCACTTGACCGTAAGGAAGTCACTCATCACTCTGGGCCTCAGTCTCCATATCTAAGAAGTAGGAATACTGTGGACTGTCACACAGAGTGGCTCAAGGTTCTGACAATGAGATGTCACTGTACATCTAGGTCAGTGTACAGGATATAGCAGGTCTTTATAAATGATCTTAACTCATGAACCAGGAGGTCACAGTTTGATTCCCAGTCAGGGCTCTTACCCCGGTTTCAGGCTCCATCTCCAGTGTGGGGTGTGCAGGAGGCAGCCGATCAATGATTCTCATCAGTGATGCTTCTATCCCTCTACCTTCCTCTCTCTGAAATCAATTTAAAAATGTTCTTGAATCTATGATGTATGGTCCAAATCTCAAACATGAAACATTAACAGCTACCATTTACTGAAGAATTAGTCTCACCATGTTAAGGACTTGACAGGCTTTATTGTATTTAATTTTTACAAAACCCAAATGACCTTGATCATCAAAGTGTGATCCCTGATACCTGGGAACCTTTTTCATTGCAGAATTTCAGGCTACATCTCCAAACCTTTTTAATCAGAACTGTCATTTTAACAAGATCTCCGGGATGCTGAAAATGACATAATGTCATTATTGATCCTCATTTTACTGAGCACTGAACTGGGTGAATAATTTGTCTGCGGTCGCATAGCTAACACATGGCAAGCCTGGGTTCTGAAACTGGCTTCTCCGACTTCAAGGCTCACCACCACGGGCTCTGTACTGTGAGCATGTAACACACACACACACACACACACACACACACACACACACACACTCACACTCACACACACACACACACACACCTACCTGCACACGGGGAGCAGAGGACAGCCATCCAGGGCATCAGTGCTCATGATCTGAAATGCTGAGACCAGACACCAACCAAGCTGGGAGCCATCAGTCCCCTCCCTGGAACAGGGTGGAACAGCAGGGATGCTGGGCTGGGAATGAGGAGATTTCACCTTTCAGTTGTGTGATCTCGGGCATGGATGGTCATCTCTCTGAGCCGCTGGCTCTTCATTGATAAAGGGAGATGATCAGGCCAGATGTTAAAACAATTTAGCTCTATTGTTATTCTTTTGTCTTGCAGGTGATTCTGTTTTGACAATCCATATGCTTGAGAAGTTTGTCAGTGTTTCTCTTTGATGTCAATTACCGCTTGGCAGTGGAGTTGGCTTGGGGCAGAGAGAAAAAGGAAGTGAGGAGTTGTCACAGAATGGCTGAATTCTGACATCCAAACCCGGCTTCCCCTCACAAGGGCTCGTTCTCAAGCAGAGGCAAATCAGATGGCCTGTGTCATTCGCTGCCTGTGATTATTCTGAGCCTGTTTGCGGGATGAGAGGGCCCTCCATACATCACTCCTAGAACCTTCTCAAGGGGTTTATGGAGCAAGGACAGCTGGTGCCTGCGGCTTTATGTCAGTTGGTGTGATCCTCAAACGGGGAAGGGCCTATAACACTCCAAAGGCTGGAGCCCGAATATATTTAATTCCTTCTGAAGGGTCGGGGTTATTTCTCCAGCGGGAGTACTAATGGGATTCTAATACCCTGGCAAATGGGATTTTTTACAACTGCCATTCTGCAGTGACTGAGATGGCGTGTCACTGGGGCAGCCCTATAAATCCTGCCATGTGCTCTGAGAAGGAGAGAGGAGGGGACCACAGGGCGGGAGGGCTCACCCAGGGTGCCACGTGGTGGTCCACTGAGGGGGTGGCTCCAGACTAGTTCTCAGGATGAATGGCTCACTCCACTGGGGAGTGGAGAGAAGCCATGGGGATGTGGCAATGTCCACAGCCCCGGGGCCTAAGAGAAACCAGGCGAATTTGATGGAGGCAGTGGGATAGACTTGATTCTTTGCCTCTTTCTTTTTCCATTGGGTTTTCTAAGGCCTCTGTTTCTGAGGGCTTGTGAGCAGCGGGCTTAAGGATACTTGTGAAAAGTAGGTACCTGTCCTTTTAAGGCCAGCGGAATGGAACCGCAAGAAGGCTCATGCTGCATTGTATTCACCGGAAACATGCAGTAGGGCCCGTGCTGGTGTTGGGATTAAAATGGATGCTTCTGAGCAAAATCATTGCTAGAAAATGAGATATTTTGAGGGATAGGTGGTTAATGTTCAGAGGAGTTAGTTAACCGTAAGCACGAGTTCCCTGGGAACCTGTCCGTGTGGCTTTCCCAGTCCCTCCTCCCAATGTCGCACTCCCATCCTCCCTGCCTGCCCCGCCAGCTAGGGAGGCTCTCACCCTGACCCTGGCTCTGTGTCCCTCAGCTCCAGCCTGGAGAAGCAGAGCCCATTAAGGTAGCATTTTCTCCATCAAAGCAAAACCGCTCCTGGCCCTCTCCATGCTCTTGTCAGTGCCATTCTCCGAGTGCAGATGGGGAATGGATGGGTGGGTCTTCGGACCAGCTCTCCTCCCCTCTTCTGCCATCAAAGTATGGGGATGGGAGCCTGACAACCCTTGGTTCAAACCCAGCTCCAACTCTCACTAGTTGTAAATTGCGGTCAATGTCCTAACTTCTAAGTGTCTAGTAGCATCAGCCTCAATTCATTTTCAGTTTGAATAGCAATCCCTACCTGCCACATCACTGTAACTATCATTTGGTTCTTGTTGCTTTTGTTTTATTATCAATAGATCTTTCTAAAAGTCTCAGGGCCTGGATAACGAAGACCTACGATTCTAGGGGAGGGCTCTAGGGGCAGGGCTTGTGCCTGGCTCTGACTTCTGTGGGCCCCTGGCTGGGTGGGTCTGCACTGACCACAGGCCTTGAAGAGAGCTCTGTCCAGCAGGTGTCTCCTGAAGTTCTAGAAGGGGCCAGAACCCTCTGTGTGGGCAGAAGCTGGTGTGTTGTATCCTAAGCCAGGTTCTATCCCCAGCTTATTGTGTGGTTTGGGGAAGTTACTTAACCTCTCAGACACTCCAGTCCTTCAGGTTGAAACAGTGTGAAGAGCATAGCGTCTCTGAGGCTATGGGTAGGATCCAAGATGATGGACATGAACACTTTATAAATTGTGTGGCCCTGTGCTCCAGGCCATGAGAACGTCTGAGCGATGCTTTTAGGAGCTCATCATTACATGTTCCCCTGAGACCCACAGCATATGGACATGCATCTGAGCTGGGAAGCCAGGTGGCTGGTGGACACGGGATCCTGGGATCAGCAGCAGGAACCTGTGTCCACCAGCAAAGCTCAGACCGAGCCAAGTCACCCTCACAGGGCCCAAGCCAAGTGGATGAGCCCAGCAGGTGTGGCTAGAACAGTAAGGGGGGGCGGGGAGCACAGTGGTCCCAGCCCTACTTGAATCAAAGTGAGATGGAGGCCATCTGGCTGCCAGCGACCCTAGGTCTTGGCCTGCCCCTAGCCAGGAGTCCCACAGTAGTCATGCCATTGCCCTGCAAACTCTCAAACACCCCTCAGTCCACCCCCTCCCCCCGGTTAAGGATGGTTTAAATAGAGCTATGTCAGTTTTTCCCAACTTTATTCTACAGCCCAAGGCCTCATGTAAGCTTGGCATTAGGGTTGCACTTAAAAAAATCATCCATAAAATAAAACAAAACAAAAATAGCAAAAACTTCGAGGTTATACATATTCCATGACTGTGTCCAGTCTCTGTTTAGGACTGATTTTTCTTCATCCCCGATTGCAGGAAGCCAGAAGGATGGGATTGTTGTCTTAGGCAATCACGAGCTGAGGCACCTGGCAGCTGAGCCCGCCCCCTCCTCTTTCTACTTGTCAGTAGGCAACAGCCCTCTCCATTCTGTCCCCAGCACCCTCTGCTCTTAGGCACAAACGGAGGCATTTACCAAGTCCCATGATAACTGGGATCACTTTGCAAAGCCAGTCTCTGTATCAGAGGTGACCTTTCAGAGCATGAATGCACTAGGCCCAGCCCTGTGGTCCAGGCAGAGCTAAGCCAGAGCTCTGCGCTGTCCGAACAGATCCCACTGACACATGAAGAAAAAGGGAGCCGAGTGGAGGGGCTAGAGAGTTAACCACAGCTCAGGTACAGAGAACATAGTTCCAGACTGCAAAACTCTCCTTAGCAGGGAGCCCAGTGGCCAAGAGCCCTGAGGACACAAGTGAGTCCAACTCCTGGCTGCTCCTTTTCTTCGAGTGCCACTTGGTGCGCACACATGGAAGTGTGGACTGAATTGATGACAGAAATAATTTGTTCTGTGTTTGTTCATTTGTCTCTCTGTTCACTTTCTAAGCGTATTTAAAGTCTCCGTCTGTGTTGTTGCTGCTGGACACCAATCTCAAGGTCTTAGTGACTCCTTCCTGCTGTACTAGGTCTACGTTGCCCTGGCTTGGCCCAGCCCAGGCAGGGGCTCCTAAAACATGGAGCCCTGTGCCCGGCCAGCATGGCTCAGTGATTGAGCGTTGACCTATGAACCAGGAGATCATGGTTCAATTCCCGGTCAGGGCACATGTCCAGGTTGTGGGCTTGATCCCTAGTGTGGGGCATGCAGGAGGCAACCAATTGATGATTCTCTCTCATCATTGATGTTTCTATCTCTCCCTCTCCCTTTCTCTCTGAAATAAAAAATATATATATATTAGAACACACACACACACACACACACACACACACAATGGAGCCCTGTGGAGATGGCTCAGGCTCCAATCCCACCTGGCTGGAGAGCTGCAATCCTGCACCTGCAGCTGTGCTCCTCGAAGACGCAGGCTGAAGAGCCAGTGCAAAATGGCCAGGCTGGCTCCTGCCTGTGAGGCCGCTCCCCGCCCGTGGTGCTGCTCCACCTTGGGCTCAAGGGGATGCTCTCATGCCCCTCACTCCCTGAACATCACCGACTGTGCAGAAGTTAACGACTGTGCTGAGGGTGTGCACCCAGTGGCACCTCCTTTCTAGAAAGAACCAGCCTGACCTGTCAGGGCTGCCACCAGAAAGCCTCCCTTCACCAGTGTGTTGCAGGGACACTGTGCTGAGCCCACAGAGAAGGAGCCGTGGCTTCTGCACCCAACCTCTGAGGCTTCCAGAGCAGATGACAGAGACGGCCATGGCCATGGAGAAGGCCAAACCAGCAGGCTGGAAATACTGAGAAACCTTTGCCCACAAGGCAGGGGCCGGCTCCTCCGGGAGCCCGTGACGGGAGGGGAGCAGGTGCCGGTTGTGGGAGAGGGGATGAAGGAATGGGAGCTTCCTTCCTGAAGTCCTCCTTCCCCCGAGAGGTGGTGAGGACAGAATGAAAGAAGCAATATCAAAGTGCTTTGAACTTTTTTAGGCTCAAAGGAGCTTTAAGGATCTAAGGTATTATGATTATCTCTTAACCGTGTGATAGTATTGACTACCTGGGGAGGGTAGTGGGGTGTCTCTGGCTGCCTGGGCAGAGTCCTTGAAACTATTTATAGGTCTTACCGTGTGAGGGCCCTTGGCAGAGGGAGACGCAGAGGGCGGTTTATAAAGGTGGTGGGGGGCCAGAGGTTACGTTTTAGCTTAATTATGTCTTGGGAAGTGGCTTTCTGCCAAGTCACAGCCCTGGGGAGAGAGACTCTAATGTGCCCTTCACTGAGGCACCGTCCCTCCTAATAGACACCATCACTTTGTGGCATTTTCTCACGGCTCCTGCTCAGATACTGATGCTCCCATGCCCTGGTGTCGGGCTTCACCAGGAAAAGTTATTACTGACGATGGTAATAATAATAATAATAGTCACTGACTCTATCACGAACGTTCCAGGTGAGAAAGCATAAGAAAATGGTCCCTAACACAAACACTTTGATTTCGTTGCCTACGTTGGGATTCTGCTGCAGCCGATAGAGTGGAAACGCCACAGATTTCAGAGTCGGAGAAAATGGGGCGTGAATCTCTGCCCTGATACGTACTAGCCTCGGAGTCCTTGGCAAGTCCCTGGACTTTGCTACGTCTCGGGTTTCTTAGCTTTAAATGTAGAGACTGTTAATATCTCCCTCATAATGTTGCCGTCATTCGAATGGGATGGGGCACATGAGGCGCTCGCTCACTGCCCAGCACATAATGACTCCCAAGTAATATCGGCGATTATTAGCACGAGCATTATTGGCACGCTCCGCGAAGCCTCGGGCCACCGCTCAATGGTCTGAAAGTGCAGGTGCAAGAGGCCTAATGAATCACAATCTCTTTACTACTAGGTGCACCCGTTAATAATGCGGATTCTTTTTCAGTAGATGGAGTTACACATATGTTGATATATATGTGATTTGATATGTATGCGATTTTGTTGTATTGCTCCTTCAGATGACCACTTGTTCTGATCAATGGCACACATGCTTTCTGAGCAGCCCTTCAAAAGGTATGAAGAAGTGGAACATTGGGTCTCTGAATGGTTTGCCTCAAAACAAGGAAAGTTTTATTGGGACGGTCTCCACAAATTACCTGAAAGATGGGGGAAATGTGTAGCTAGCGATGGACATTACTTTGAGTGAAGCACTTTTGATGTTTCTCTTGAAATTATTGTGTTTTCTTTGGATTATAAAATCCCCATTATTAACTGGTTAATAGTTAATCCGCATTTTTAACCAGTTAATAGTTAATCCACATTTTTAACGGGTTCACCTAGTAAACCTCTTTTTATACTGATCTCTTTTTATACCAAAAGTCAGAATCCCTGGCCAAACTCGAGGTTTTGGTGAGGATTAATTTAAATCATGCATGTCACGTACCCAACATAGTGCCTGGCTCATGGCGGGGTCTCAATACCTGTTCTTACTGGGACTGGGAGAGGCTGTGGTGTCAGAGATCATTACAAAGAACAGTCTCTTTCCCATATGGGGCACTTCCCGCCTCACTGCTCACAATCATGGTGCTGTGTGTCCTTCTCTGCCACCAACAGGAGCCCATACTGTGGGGGATAATTAAAGGCAAAAGGACAGAGCTGGATGGAGTCACCTGCCCAGAGAGCAGGTAACCGATGAGGTAGGAGTTCTCCCAAGTTCAAGGTGAGAATTGGGAAGATCATTTTCTGCTGGAGTCAGGCACATTATTTTAGGAATGTGCAATTCTGGCCTGGGAGGCCAAGGCTGGTTCAAAACAATAATTCACCGTTAATGAACTTGCAGAGTTATCACCCTGGGATCAGAGTTCTCCTCTCACTCATGTGGGCAGTTTGGCTGCATCAGGTGTTCAGGCATAGAAATGAGACACGTATCAGAGAGATTGCACACATAAAACTTCTTGTGAACACCAGGCTAATTTACAGGCATCTTTGTTTAATTATACCCGAGGTACTACCCAGGTAGGGCTGAGCAAATGAGAATATTTTCCACCAGATTCTAGGTGGAGAAATAGTCACAAAGAGAAGGCTTTGTGGCTGGTCAGTATGGCTCAGTGGTTGAGTGTTGACCTATGAACTAGAAGGTCACCGTTCGATTCTGTCAAGGCTCATGTTCAGGTTGCTGGCTTGATCCCCAATGTGGGGCCTGCAGGAGGCAGCCAATCAATGATTCTCTCTCATCATTGATGTCTGTCTCTCTCTCTCTTTCTCTCTCCCTCCCTCCCTCCCTCTCTCTCTCCCTCCCTCCCTTCTTCTCTGAAATCAATAAAATATTTACTTTTAAAGAGAAGACTTTCTAACTTTTTCAATGAGTCTATTCATCCCATTGATAATAGTAACTGTGCGTGTTTGTGTATTGTTTTGTTGAAGACATACAGGAATAGAGAAGGCGCTGCTTGGTTGAGGCTTCCTTTAATTAATGTTTCCCTTGTAGAGTGTGCCTTTAATTTCTCAGAGTGCTTTTCCATACATTATCTCACCTGACTCACACAAGGGTCCTGTGTAGCAGGAAGCAGGTAGGATTTATTTCCTGTAACAGATGGAGAAACTGAGGCGTCAGCCCTTCAGGCAGTGAGTCCATCACTGGAACTGGAACCTCTGGGTCCAACTCTCTACCTGCGCCCTTTCCACAGGTGACACCATCCCTCTTGGGAAGTGACACCTGGCCTATGAGGAAATGTGGATGGTATTAATTTGACATTGGGGGATGGAGCACTTGGAGAGGGCACAGAAGAATTTCTTGTGTGACTGCTCGGGGAGAAGGTTGCCACTTGCTCTCTCTCTCTCTCTCTCTCTCTCTCTCTCTCTCTCTCTCTCTTTCTCTCCTCTGTAATGTAAAAACTAATCTTTTTGCCTCCTCCTGGGTTCTTTTAAGTCAGTGGTTCTCAACCTTCTGGCCCTTTAAATACAGTTCCCCATGTTGTGACCCCCAACCATAAAATTATTTTCGTTGCTACTTCATAACTGTAATGTTGCTACTGTTATGAATCATAATGTAAATATCTGCTATGCAGGATGGTCTTAGGCGACCCCTGTGAAAGGGTCGTTCGACCGCCAAAGGGGTCGCGACCCACAGGTTGAGAACCACTGTTTTAAGTGGTTTCCACAGACAGATACAGAGCCGCTGTAGATTGCATTTCAGGGTTGGTTGCTGGAGCAGGAAGGTGGCCATGCAGACCAGGTGGCTGTCGATCGATCTTGATTTGGAGGAGCGGGGGCGGGGGTGGGGGTGGGGTGCACGGGAGAAGGGTCATCACCATTGGGATAGCTGTGTCCTGGCTCAAGGAGTGCACAGGCTGATGGAAAGTCTTTGCTAGGTTGGGCACAGCCTCAAACCTTTTGGGCAATGACCAGAAACTCTGACTTCTCCTTGCTCGTGCTGTGGCCCAGGGCTGAGCTGCTGATTGGTCTCAATTTACAGCGATCCCAATCATGCCCTGCAAACGGATGCCTGATTGCGTCTGCGCCCTAGACACTTGTGAGAGACTCTCAATAATGAGATTCTCTGGCTGCCTGAGTCACCTGCCAAACAAAGACTCCAGGTCACTGTGATGGGGACCCTTCCCCTTTAGTGTCAGCCCTGCCGTTTCCCTGCGGTGCAGTGTGAATATTCGCATCGGGTGCACCCGGACAGCTCAGTCACAAGCACTATTATTAACAGGCAGAAATGCTACAAATGCTGGCGGGTAGTGGCAGGAAGATCTGACTGAGTCTGCTGCATTCCGCTTGCTTACATGTTAAATCCTATGTCTTACATATGCCCTTTCTATATCCTGCTTAATTGGTTGCCCAAGCATCAATCATTTTGTTTAGCTGCCTCAAGCGGGATCCAGTCTCTTCGGCGTAGCTCCTCTTTGTTTCTGTTCAGAGTCAGGCAGAATGGCCGTGTAATCCTTGGCGTGGTCCCCAAAGAGACTGTATAAGACCCACGTACCTGTATTCACCTGCCTGGCGGCCTTAGGCCTAATTAGCCCATTTTCCAGCCAGAGTCCCCATTCGTTTAACTTCTCTCACTTTCCTTTCCCATTCTCTGCCCCTCCCTCCCGCCCCAGCCCCCGCTGCCATCCGAGGTTGCGTGCCCATCTGTACCACTCCGTATTCTGGATGCCCGCTCAGCCGTTGGAATTAGCGCTAGCACAAACATCCTCATTTACATGGAATGCACAGAAGGTGACATTCTGCCTGTAACAATAGGTTATAATTATCATGTCTCTCATTTGTATTCCATTTGCCAGCTTCGTGAATTGTTTTCACACGCCTTACCCCATTTGATTCTGCTTACAACGCCGGAAGGTAGGCAATTACTTATTCATTCCTTCCCTGGCCAAATATTTATTGCGGTGATTAAGACGAGGCACAGCTCTGCCCTGGTGCCGCTTATATTCTAGACCAGCTCGTTACTACTTTTCCCTCTTTACAGCTGGCCTGCGGTCCAGACCAGTGAAAAGACTCACGTCACTCCCATAACAAGTGCCCGAGTGAGAACTGGAACCCAGATCTAAGCACATGTCCCCAGGACTTCCTCGCTTCACCGAGCTGAGTCTCTGAGGATGCAGGGAGTCCACATCACACAGGGGCTGTGTTTCAGAAGTCGAGTACTTGGAATTCAGGAAGCATCCCCCCATAGAAATGGTTCTAAATGGTTCCTATGTTACAAGGCCATTCAACAAAAGCCCAGTTAACTCATTTAACCCATAATATAGCTGAAGCATGCTATTAATAGGACAATTCCTTCCACTGCTACCCCACTGGGGAGGTATTTCATTGGGCTCATTCAACATGGATGCTATGTGAATAAAATCAACTTCTGGCCTTGAAGATTTCCTTAGTTGCTCATTGGCACCAACCCACTGTAACAGATCCTCTTTCTTCCTTTAAAAAATTCTTTTTCCTCAGATTTTTCTGCTTTCTCTATTTTTTATAATGTTTTGCAAGGAGCTAATGTGGATAAGCACCAAGCTTAGTTTGTGTGAATTGCATACTATTAAGTGAGTAAGTGATTGTCTGGCTTAAGGACAACTATATAGCTGTTTCCATAGATACCTGATCATAACAACTAATTAGACTAACATTTTATCCAAAGTCTATTTCAAGGGCATTTCAGATGCAACATACCCCAAATGTCCTATATTGCAGGTATATCTATTTTTTATTTCTCTTTAGTTACATCAGTAAATAACCTCTGATGCCTTTAATGAATAGCAATTAGGAGTTTTGCCATTTGATGTGTGGAAGCGGGGCTAGGTAAACATCAGGCCTCACCTACATTTTGAACAGTAATCAGATGAGCTCCTTCCAGGGTTGCTTTACAGGGAAAAACCCTGAGTCCAAATGAAGAACCAAGGTTTTTAACTTAATCACCTTTCCTTTCCTTCCCGTGCCCCCATCTCCCATTTGGGCGTCACTGGCACCCAGAACCTGCTTGGAGGGGGAGGCAAGGAGTTCCTTATGACCAACGCAACTCCTCTTTGCCTCGGGGCTTCATGGGAAGCAGCGACTTTGTTTAGTTTCTGCATTAGTGCCTAGGAGGTGGCAAATAGTCTTGAACCTCTATCCTCATCTGCTGTTGTATCATAGAATTACCAGATAATGAAACATCAAATTTCTGAGGGATGCTATAATTCCTCTAGAGCCAGTAAAGTAGGAGCTGTAATAATAATAATAATAATAATAATAATAATAATAATAATAATAAACCAGTAATAATAATAATGTTTATTGAGCATCCAGAGTGTCAAGACACTGCTGTGGGTGGGTATGTTATAAAGACTGGTTTGAGTCCTCCTGAAAATAAGATATTATCCACAGTTTCAAGATAAACAAATTAAGCTTAACAGGTTTAGATGATTTGCCTTAGACCTGAAAGCTTATACAAGGGAGAGATAACATTTGAAAGCAGAAGTCTGTTGACTCCACTACACCAAGAAGTTCAAAAGACTCTGGGAAAAATCCAAAGTCTATTATCTTTAATACCTGCCCACCACCCTTAGGTGGTATCCAAGATAGCAGTTTGATTTATAAATGCCCTTAGATCTCCAATCTTTCATAGAAACTCAGGGAGCAAGAGGAGCTTTTTAAAAATTCTTCCAGCCCTGTCTGGTGTTTTTCAGTGCTTAGAGGATCAGCCCCAGCCCCGAAGGGTATCAGATTCGATTCCCCATCAAGGCCACAGATCTGGTTTACGTGCTTGATTCCCTGCCCTGGTCAGGGTGCCTTTTTTCTCTTTCCCTCTCCTTTCTCCCTCCTTCCCTTCACTCTCTCTATAAATCAATGGGGAAAATATCCTCAGTTGAGGTTTAACCAAAAAAAAAAAAAATTCTTCCAAATACAATTGAACTCTGATGATTGGCTTCGATTCTGTCCTTTGCATTTTGTGACAGCTTCCAGTCATTATTGGCATGCATGGATCCTTACCTTGATGACTTAACGAGTTAAAAGCTATGCATGCATACTACCCTTAAGGGGTAAAATTCTCTGAAAACTTCCATTCAGCACAGCTCCATCCAAGCACATACTAAACGGAATCTGCATATGTGAGTGAAACATGCCAACTTCTCCAAATGTGATTAAGACGTCCATGTCCATGTCCATGTCCATGTCCATGTCCATGTTTCACTGCCGCCTGCTTCCCTTTCGTAATCTCTGAAGACCTTCATGACCAGAATTTTCTTTTTTTTTTAATATATTTTATTGACCTTCCACAGAGAGGAAGGGAGAGAGATAGAGAGTTAGAAACATCGATCAGCTGCCTCCTGCACATCTCCCACTGGGGACATGCCCGCAACTCAGGTACATGCCCTTGACCGGAATCAAACCCGGGACCCTTCAGTCCGCAGGCCGATGCTCCATCCACTGAGCCAAACCGGTTTTGGCCAGAATTTTCATAAATCCATGTTGCTCTCATTCATGGAGAGCAGCTCTGGGTTCCTGGATGAAAGAATTAGTAATTTTATGACCAATAATCAAGCTCATGGGTGTATGTCTGAGGTCACCAAGGATCCCCTTTCTCTCCGAGGTCAGCATCTGTAGCCTGACTTCTGAGCAAGTCTTAGTTTTCTTGGGACCATTGATAACTGCAATTAATGGCAGGAGAGACGATGTAGGAGAGCCAAAATACACTCTCGGCTGGCCAATATCTTAGGCGATCAAATGCATTGCTAATATTTGCAGAGCTACAGCAAAAAGCGTCCTTGTTTATAGGCATGCTGTTTCACCTTTAGCTGATGTGAGTGTAGAAATAAAACAAAATGATCTGCGAAAATCTTCCCTGACATGCATCTGATAGCAGCTACTGTGCATGTGCAATCTACAGTCACACTGACGAGCTATTCGGGAGTGTTTCTGTAAAACAGAGTCTTCTCACTGGGAAAAGCTTTCTCCAGGGAAACAGACCTATTTGAGCTAAATCAAAACAAGATTAAAGAATGATTAAAGTGCTGCTAATACAACCTGTGTAGAAAGGTTGAGGGACCTGGGATTGTTTAACCTGGGACAGGATAGCTGTACAGAGATTCCAGGCAAACTTCGTGTCCAAAACATTCCCCAAACAGTGTTTCCTCTGTCTCCACAGAGTGCAGAGCCCAGGGAATGATCTAAAGTGGTATTCTTAGGGATTTAGGTCAGTCAATGGCTCTGCATGTTAAAATAACTTAGAGACCATTTAAAACATACCAATGCCTGGGTCTAACCCTAGATTAATGAATCTCCAGGGGTGAGACCCAAGCATTCGCTTTTTTAAGAGCTCTGCTGGTGATTCTAATATGGAACCAGAGATAAGAACTACTGGTTTGACTAAAGGGATGGATTTCCTGAATACATGTGTCCCGGAATCTGGTCAGGAAAACATCTATAGAGGTTTTTAAGACTTACATGAGTCATATTTGCGCTGAATCAGTTGTGGCTATGCCAGTTGACTTAATAGCCCCATGTCTGACTTGGCCATTTTGTTCTGCTACTGAGTGGCTTGGGAGCCTCAAGTCACAGAGAGTATCTCAGCCATATTCTCAATTAATACTTGTTGAATGAATGAAAAAAATTGATGGATGGATGGATGGATGCTAAAAGACCTCAAAGGAGGGAAGCTGACAGTTGGTAATGAATTTCAGGAATGGCTTCCCAAAGTAAGTGATGCTTATACTAAGAAAATGCCACTAGATGTTGTGATTCAAAAATATCTGCTAGGCCCTCGATTTTCATATCAAAGAGTTGGTCGGGATAGAAGTCATAATTCAAAGGTTAACAAGGAATTGGGTAGATGAGAAGTGGAGGTAGTATATGTTGACCACCCATTTTAAAAAAGTATAGAAATAAAATGAAGAAGAGACAGTAGGTCTACCTGGAAAATCTCCCCTGTAAGATTGGATATGGAGAGGAAGGATTGTGGGGAGTAGGTGGTAAGATGCTGGGCAGGATAGCCTAGCTGAAGGAAGAGGCCCCTAGGTGAGAGGATGGGGACACAGGTAGAAGACTCAGAGTGGTGCAGGTGTCCACTGGTCCAGTTAGCTAATGCTGGGGATCAATCTACCCTGAACCTCACTGATCTGTGGATCAGCAATTTGGACAGAACTTGGCTGGGTAACTCTTCCCCTCCATGAGGTATCAACTAGGGCAGTTGCTGGTATCTGGCTAGTGTTGGTATAAAGAGCCCAAGAAGGCTTGGCTCACAGGCCTTGCTGCCTGGGGAGGCCATACTCACCTTGGCTCCTTTTCTTCTTCACAAAGACTCAGGACTTTTCTACGTGGTATCTCCAGGATGTCTGCTGGGCTTTTATTTGGTAGCATAGAGCTCTGAGGGACCCAGACGAAGCTGCCCGTCTTCTCAGGCTGGCCGGCACTGGTGTACTGTCACTTCTCTGTGCTCTGTTGATCTAGCAAGGCACTGAGGCTGGTCCAGATTCAGGGAGGGGGCTGACCTCTCCCCCCGACCCCGCTCAATGGCCACATTATCAAGTGACTTGTGGCCATCTTTTTTAAAAAAATAATTAATTTATTTTTTAAATATATATTTTATTGATTTTTTACAGAGAGGAAAGGAGAGGGATAGAGAGTTAGAAACATCCATCGATGAGAGAGAAACATTGAACAGCTGCCTCCTGCACACCCCCTACTGGGGATGTGCCTGCAACCAAGGTACATGCCCTTGACTGGAATCGAACCTGGGACCCTTCAGTCCACAGGCCGACGCTCTATCCACTGAGCCAAACCGGTCAGGGCTGCTTGTGGCCATCTTTAATCTGCCATAGTTACTCTCTAGAAGGAACCCAGAAACAAAGAAAGAACAATTTTGAGGTAGCAAATAGTGAAAATTCAGTAGCACATACAGTGAATTGCCTATACATGTCAGTAAAAGGGGGATTGAGGCAAAAGGGCCTACATGGGCTCTGCTATAAGACTGACCTGGCTTCTGACCAAGCCGTTATTAACCAATTCATGTTGGACCCCTTCCTTCTGCATACAGTATGGTTAATAGTAAGACCTACCTGAACCTGAAACTGGGTTCTTCAGGAAGCAGAATCTGAGACAAAGTTTAGCACAAAGTTGTCGGTTGGGGAGTGCCCGTAATGTCAACATCTGTGGAAAGGTGGAGACTAAAGCAGGATCAAGCAGAGGGACAACTCCAGGTGTGAGGCAGACCAGTCATCGCCTGTTGGACCTCACAGGGAGCAGCTTCAGATCATTCTCGTAGGCTGAGATGGCCAGGTCACTACTTTGTCCTTGGATGTGGCCACCTGGGGAAGGAACATGGCCCTTGAGCAAGAGGGCTCTCTCTCTCCAGCTGGTGGGCTTGCTAAAGGGGCTGATAGCTAAGGGCATCTGCTGGTGGCACACCTGGCAGCTGGGCAGCAGTGCCTCATTGGAGGGTGTTGGGGTGTGTGAGTAATCCTTACAGACACCGCACAGCTCTTATACACCGTGAGCACTGTTTAAATGCCAGCTTTTGTTTGCCAGGCGTGGATGTGATGAAGGGTTTCTGGGCTCGAAGTAAAAGGCAGTTTGCTGACCAATGATGTGAAGAACAGACGATAGCTAGTGTGCGTGTGTGAGGGCTGCATCAGCATTCAACAGAGCCTGGGTGGGCAAGGAGTCAACGATAGCCAGCAAAAGCCCGGCTCATGGATTGGGAAAATTTGGGAAATTGCTAATACTTTCCCAGGCCAGTGGTAATAGGTAGCATTCTTCTTCACTGTGTGAATGAATGAAAAGGCCATGATCTTTCCCATGATCACTTGGCATTACTGGGGCAGGAGGTAATGGAAAGGTAATGGGCTCTGAGTTCAGATCCCAGCTCTACCTTCACCAGATGAGTGCAACATGGCAAGTTTATTGATCTCTCTGATCCTCCACTTCCTGGTTGTAAAATAGAGATCTCATGGCAAACTTACAGCAGTGCTTAGCGGTAATGTATATATAAATTGGTATGAGATCAACAAGTGGAACTTTTTAGAGTAGATGAGGTCACTGTGACCTGCTTCTTTCTCCATGCAGAAAGTCCCTCTAAGATGAATCCCAGAGCATTAGATGCCACTTAAAACATGAGTGAAACATCCTGTGTCAAGCTCCATGGTGTGCCCTTACAAGCGTGTGCACTTGCTTCCATGTCACAGGTACCGTGGAGGATGGGGGACAGCAAATTGCTGCCTTTCACAGATAAGGCAACTGAGGCTCTGAGACGCCAAGGGCCCCGGAGTGCATTAAGCGGCATTGAACTCATGATTTTGACTCCAAGTCCGTTCTTTCCCCTGCGTCACAGTGGCCCTAATTGGAGGCCCGGATGCAGAGTGTCTCTGCACTCCAGGTCCGACAGGGGTCCTGGGTCCGAGCAGTGCCCACAGGATAGGTTTGGGGTTTCAGATGAGGAATCAGCACAGGCTGGAGTGTGCGCCTCCACCATCAGCTTGGACTGTCGGCTTTCTTCGTAATGATTAAAAGAAGGAAAAGGCGGCGGAAAAGAACTAAAGAAATCATCTCTGTACATTTTAATCTGGGTCCTTTTTGAGCGGTGTGATAAGGCAGACGTGGAAATGTCAGCCTCTCCTTATCTCTAATTGACTCAGGTAGAGGCAGCTCTAATCCTTGTGTGCACAGGAGCCTGGAAGACAGAGATGAGGCCAATTGATTCCTACTTTTTAATTAACAGATGCGCTGCTTAAAAACAATAGTCTATTGGGGGCACTCTGGGAGCAGGAGGGAACGTAAGAGGGGCACCTCCATGGCAGCCACGTTTAGAGCAATTCTGACAAGTGTCAGCCTTTGATTGGAATCAGGCCTGAGCAGGGCTAAGTGATGTCCCATCACGGGCGTGGTCCCAGAAGCTGCTGGCAGGGTGACAAAGGAGCTTGCATGTTCCTCCATGTTCCAGTGGGCAGACACTGGGATTTGCCTGGCATTGTGTGTGGCATAGGCAGTGGTCCGCAAGGTGTCCATTTGCAAATTGTCCCTCAGATGGCCCTCTACATTGGTGCTTGTCCAGGGCAGGTCATGAAGTTAGTGGTTTCCATCCTCGCTGGTCCCAAGCAATGGGAACTCCTCCTGGCTCTGTGTGAGGAGTCTCATTCATACGAATGAATAGAATCTGGAGTAGCTTTGCCCGCACCCTGGCTGATGTGCCCACGTGTCTCCCCACCCCGACCTTCGGCACCTAGAACGCACTGCCTGTTCTCATCCCTTTGCCTGGTGTAAGTGGTTGGCTTTTGTCCTCGTTCTGGAAAGTCTCCTTATTCCGAACTGTAGACTCCTTGGCTGCTGCCCTTATTTTCTACAAAATCACATCTATTCTCCCTCCCTGGGAATTGAATCTCCTGCTCTGCACTCTCCTCGCTCCCTTCTTCCGTAGCCTTACATCAGGTTGGTCAAAACTATGGTCTCAGCGTACCTTTCGTATTCAATGAGCAACATCTCTACTTGGATATTTTCATCATCATCCCCATTCTATTCCCAGAATTAGTTTCTTGGGTAAAAGCTAGGATTTGCCTTGTCTCCTGGACATTGACCTTTGAACTCTGCTCTGCCCCAGTGGGTGGTGGGAAGGAGGAAGAAGCCTCATCGTTGAACGAGCTTCCCAAGACCCATCCTGGAAATAGAACCGTTTCTATTATTTCTTCTATCCTTGGCTATTTTCAAGATCCCAGCACTCCAGAGTACTTCAGGGCCAAACAGCCACGGGTCATGATACTTACAACGTTATTGGAGTGTGCACTGGAGGATAATGGGCTTTTAATTAGTGCTCTTAATTTATTAATAAATGGGAGGTAGGGGGATGGACTAGATGGCCTCTGGATGTTTCCTTTCCAGGAGTGAAAGGTCTAATGGTTCTATAGATTTTGAAAGCAATAAATAAAAGGGCCATTCACAATATTCTGTTCATTTAAACTTATTTCTCTCTTTACACTTGTTCTTATTTTGTTTATTTTCATTTTACTCTTTGTTTCTTCAGGAGGACACATTAATCTGGGTTATGTATTTATCCTCCATTAGAATTCATAGAAGCTCCTTAAGGACGGGGGGCCATGCTTTATCCTCTGCGGTAGCTCCATGGTGATAATAAAAGCCAACATGTATGAAGCACTTACCTTGTGTCAGAGATCATGCCCCATCCTTTACATGTTTACATCCGTTCTGGAGGGAGGACTGTTATTATCCACATTTTAGCATTGAGGGAGAGGAAGTTGGAAATGTTAAGAAACCTGTGCAGGTTCCCACAGCTAGTTAAGTGTCAGAGATGCTTACTCCATATGCAAGACAGGCTCTTTGCATCTATCCTGGTGCCTGACACACATAGATTCCCATTTGGTACTAGCTGAATGAATGATGAGTTAGGACTGGGATACTGTTTCCAGTTCTGCTGCTAAGTTGAATGTTCTCTAAAAATCTGAGTTTATTCTCTTTATCCACTACCTCCCTCAGGTCCCAGTGCATAGCAAGTGCTCAATTCACATTTAATAAAAGAATGCTAACTGAATGGATGAGTGATGGTTGATCCAGAAGTCTTTTCTAGGTTGAACCATCTATACTGCAGCTTACTTTGTTATCTATCTCTTTCTTCTCTTATCTCTCATACCCACTCTGGGTTTAGACCTTTGATTATATTCTGTTCTTCGTTGGTTCTAATTGTTCATTGTGGCCCTGGCCAGTGTGGCTCAGTTGGTTGGAGCATCATCCCATTCATCAGAAGGTGGCGGGTTTGATTCCCAGGTTTCTGGTTCCATCTCCAGTTGAGACTCATGTGGAGGCAGCTGGTCAACATTTCTCTCTCACACTGATGTTTCTCACATCAATGTTTCTCTCTTTCTCTCTCAAAATTCAATAAAAATAAATAATGTTTTGGTATCTATGTTTTGTATTTCCCAATAAATTCTATAATACTTCCCATGGTGCCTAGCCCAGTGCACAGAATAGAACCAGTGCTCGGTAAATGCAAATCAAAATGGAATTGAGTATTGCTTCTGTCCACTTCAAGTCAGAAGAACACTGGAAAGCAGTAACCCCTGGGCTGTTGTTTGATACTACCGAGAAACTGCCCAGAGGTTTCTGCTAGCAGATGTTTCTGACAGGTCAGGGAGCAACGTCCAGACAGCTGGTATGGGAACAATTTGACATACTGCCAGGGTGTACTTAGGGCCTATCTATGAGCAGGAGTCCCCAGAGGGAGAGGGTGTTATGCAGGTTTTAGGAAATCTCCAGTACAGTGGCCTGAGAGAGAGACCCCAAGGTAATTGCTAACATTCTTCTAATTGAGTGAATAGTGCCCTGAGGTGGTTGTGCCTGTGCCAACACACACACACTCGCACACACACACACACACACACACACACACACAGCCCTACTTGAACTCTTTCTCACCCTTACAGAGCATGGGAACATGCAGACAGGCTTTCAGACCCCAAGGGAAGCAAGAAGAGCCATGGCAGTTGGTGTGGAGAGAAGCAGGGAAATCATGGCTCCTGGACACCTGGGCCTCCAGGTTGCAGCGAGCACTGCCTGGAAACTGAGGCTGACTGAAGCCCACTGGCTTCATGGGAATTTATCCAAGAGCATGGATTGTCTAGGAAGTAATTAAAAGTCACAAAGAAGGTGGGAAATCTGGGCCTGGAGTGACTTCTCACCTACCCTATTTCTCCTCCTTGCGCTGAATCAGTTTGGCATTCGTTGCAAAATAGGCAGAATCACCCTGTGTTAGAATCCCATGAATAATTTGCCCTGGGAGGAATGAATGCTTCCATCCTACTCAGCCCACCTCCTCACCCACCCTGCCCTCGCCTGCACTCCCGGAACCTCCCTCTCCCCGCACACCTATGTGGAGTTCATTTGAGGTGGGTGCAGATGCCTTCGAGAAAGGAGCAGGCGAGGTATTGGTCCCCATGCATCCACCTCAAGCCAGTGAACCCACCTGTAAAGGCAGATGAACTCGGGGCTGCCCTGGAACCTTGAACCCCTTTGTACCTCAGACAGCAAGTTGCCTGGCAGTGATATGCCCATCAGATGCTTCTTTAGGGCAAGGCCATGTCCCATTGGCCTGGGTCTTCTGGTGCCCAGCACAGTGGCTGGTGCACACTAGGCATTCCATAAACGTTTGCCTAATGCACACATGCAAGAGATTCTAGATGGGTTTGAGATTTACCTGGATTACAGAGATAAATGTTTTATGTCTTCTTTAAATCTAATTTTTTCCTTCAAGAAAGTGGGATATATGAGAATTCAAAAGCCAAAAGAAAAGAAAGAAATACATTAACAATGGAAGTCATCCAGTAAAGTTTGGTGCTTAAAAAAAGAAAAACTTACCAGTTATTTAATTGGAGGACTTGAAATCTCACAAAAGAAAAAGGAGGCTGGGAAACGGGAGGGAAAGGAACAGCGCTTTCTCCACTGTCGGGGGGACTGGGACACGAACAAAAGCCCTGTGATTCACACAGAATAGGAGCTTGAAGGGCTGCAACCACCTGCCAAGGCGCAGAGGTCCTGCCAACCTCGGCTCATGTGGGCATTGCCCTTTGATGCCGCCAGGGAAAGGGATTTGAGCAAGCAAACAGCGGAGAAGCTATGGAGGCCATTTGGAGAGAAGATGTACCCTTATCCTCATCCTTACCCTAACTCTCTCCCTTCTAACTGCTAAAGGAGCAAAAGAGAGAATTATTAGACTACATAAACCAAGATTGTGTGGCTGATGGATCATTTATGCAGAAAAAATATGGAGGTAGTTAAGGAGTAACTCTGAACTGGAGATGGGGGAGAAGGGAGAAAGGTAGCAGGAGGTAAGGCTGATGAGTGAGCAGTTACAATGGGAGGCCCCTGCCTCAGATGGCACAGCAAGCCTCCAGCAATGACCATGAGCAAGGGGCTTCCATGTATCATCTCCCTGAATCCTCACCATCAGCATTTCACGTGGACCTGCTATTGACCATTGACCTCTACATCCACAAATACACAGACACAGGTTCAATTGGTCATAGATTCAATCGATCATAGATTCGATAGATCACAGCTTCCTCTGAGGAAGCTAGGCTTCAGCCAGGTTAAGTAAGAAGACCCAGAGTCCATGGTCAGACCCCACGTGTCAGATCCGCAGCAAAGCTCCTGAAGCAGTACATGTTTGAGGGGAGGGAACGCCCCTCTTTCATCTTCCTCCACGTTGCTCTTCTAGTATTGAGATTCTTACAGCTTCTTTTGAGCAGTCACGGCTTCCCATCCCCCCACTGCACAGAACAAAAACAAAACAAAAACACTTCTAAGACCAACCAGTGTAATTAAATATTTATTGAGCTCCTGCTATGAGTTAGAAATGCTGCTATGTGCTGGGGATACAAACACGAGTAAAACATTGGCCCTGACATAGGAAACTCCCAGTCTACCTAAAGAAATCACTGTAAAGGAAGGCGGAGTGACTTAATCAGGCATGTGGACATGCTTTAAGGAAACAAGTAGGGGAGCATTCAGACCCTGGATGTGAGAGAAAGGAGCTAAGGCTTCTGGGATAGGCTGATAGGATTGAGGGCAGGTGGGAAAGACAGTCCCAACAGCAGGAGCAGTATCTACACAAACCCAGAAGCCAAGGACTGGTGCATTCTGGGTATAGGAATGTTTCACGAGGAGAAAATAAAGATCATAGTCAGCCTTCAAGATCTGTTACCTTAACATAAGTTGTTTTTTTTGGGGGGGGGGGCAGTTAATGTGGTAAAATGTAGATAATATAAAACTTACCAACATAACCATTTTCATGTACGATACATTGATGTTAAATACATTCACAGTGTTGTGCAACCATCCCCACCATCAATAGAACGTTTTCGTCCGAGACAGAAGCCCTGTACTAATTAATCAGTAACTCCCCATTCCCCATTTCCTCCAGCCCCTGGGAATCTAATATTATTCCACTGTGTGTATATACCACATTGTGTCTATCCTTTCATCTGCTGATGGTCAACTGGGTAGTTTCCAACCCTTGGCTATTGTGAGTAGTGCAGCTAGGAACATGGGTACACAAGTATTGGTCTGAGTCCCTAGGAGCGGAATTGCTGTATGATAAGGTAGTTCTCTATTTAAACTTCTGAGAAAATGCTAAACTGTTTACCACAGTGGCTATACCATTTGGCATTCTCAGCAATGCACAGAGGTTCCCATATCTCCACACCCTCACCAACATTTGTTTTCCGTTTGTTTGTTTTCTAATTATGTATAATTTTCAATCTAATGAGTATGAAGTGGTATCTGACTGTGGTTTCATTTGCATTTCTCTAATGATTAGTGGTATTGAGCACCTTTTCATGTGTTCATTGACCATTGACCTCTATATCCACAGATGTGTACCCACAGATTCAGTGGATCATAGATTCGTTCAATCATAGATTCAATTGGCCATAGGTTGAAAAAAAAGTTGTGTTGTTTATTATGTAGTTAGG
Source organism: Myotis daubentonii (assembly GCF_963259705.1). Lineage (NCBI taxonomy): Eukaryota > Metazoa > Chordata > Mammalia > Chiroptera > Vespertilionidae > Myotis > Myotis daubentonii. Next base: position 19,880,740 of record NC_081858.1, read on the forward strand.
CCTATGATGATTGTGTCTGTACTGAACCAGTACAGACTGTTTTTTTGGTTATCATTCCCTCAACAATATAGTATAACTACTGTTTACATAGCATTCAGCATTAAAAGTAACCTAGAGATGATTCGAAGTATATGTGAACACGTACACAGGTTCTATTCATATCCTACGCCATTTAATATGAGAGATAAGCATCCACACATTTTGTAATCTGTGGGGGGGCACGGTGTCTTAGAACCAACCCCCCGTGGATACCAAGGGAGGACTGTATCTTCTTCAGAGAAATATCTTTTCATGTTCTCTGCCATTTTTTGGATTGGTCGTTCTTTTTTATTATTTGGTTGGTGCATACGTTTTGAGTATTGGGGACTATAGAATGGGAGCTAAATGTATCCAATACAGTTTTAAGCTTGTTTGTTTTTATGTTTAGCAAAACACAGCTCTGCCTCGCTGGGGTACAAGACTGAAAACCTATTTAAAATGTCTTCTTGTCATTGCTGTATATTGTCTTGTATTTCTTGAATAAGTAGCTTCTCCACAGTCCCCCATGGCCAAAAGTAATAAAACTCAGAGCAGATGTGGGAATGCCAAGCTAAATAAAAACGCAGAAAACCACCAGGAAACCATCTGAGAACATAAATCATACATCGTGAAAGCCACTGGATTAGAAACACATGACCCTTGCCTGATTCGCTCTCACCCACATGTTCCAAGGGAGCTTCCAGTGTAATTTACATCCCAGCATTTAGGGAAATGGGACGGTGCGGTCCAGCTTGACCTTGACGGACGCCTTTCTCGGTGTCTGCTACTCTGGCCCAGGAGAACAATGGAGTTGATGCTTCTAACCATGCATGTGGGGGACCTGGGCCAAGGAGGACCCGTGTCCATCAGTTTAGGGGCTTCTCTCCTGGCCCCGAATTGACCCTGGGTAGTCAGAGAAACTGAAGTAGCTGCTCTCTCTAATAGATTCAGTCCAGTCTGAAAGATTAGAAGTTCTGCCTTTAAGTCCTGGCTCTGCCCGTGGTCCTTGGGTGGCCTTGAGGCTGCCTGAACCTTTCCTTTCCCTTCTGCAAAATGGGAAGAAGATCGTCATGGAACAAAGGATTGTAATAGAATTCGTGTGAACCAAAGCATGTTCTGTACTGACAAGACAATATAGTTTGAAAGATGCTAGAGATAAGAAAAAAGTGCAGAACGAGGCAAAACAGGCAGTAGCAGCAGAGCCCGTCTACATAGAAAGGAAAGGGCACATTTTATTTGCTGTGTTCTGTGAAGGCTTTCTCCCCACCCAGGCTCCTCTTCCCCGGGGCCCTGAGCAACCAGGCAGCCCGGCTCCTGAGCACTAATCCCCACGGTGCGGTGGAGGGAGGTTTAGCGGCAGTCATGAATTCCAAGTTAAATCCCCATGTCCCCAGTACAGGGGAGCGGCCGGTGGTGGGTGCTGATAGCAGGAAAAAGAAGTCAGCGTTTGTTGGGTGTTTCCTGGAATAATAAGTGAACTGCTTATGACATTCCCGCCAGCATGAAATCGCTGTCACCCAGCCCACGCCACGGCCTCGGTGGCAGGCAGCGTGGGCAGCCGCTCTCTAGTTTGAAATGTGGGTAATTTAGAACGTCTCCTGATGCTCAGAGGGAATTGTCATGAATGATGACGATCAGACCAGAGCCAGCAGCCTAGGGACTCATGCACACTCAGGGGCTTTCGAGTCAAGGTTTTCTGATTAGCCGGTGACCTTGGGCGCATTGCGAAGCATTTCTGAATCTTGGTGCCCTCCCCTGTGAACCGGGGCTGGTCACACCCAACACCTCCTGTTGGGATTAAATAGGACAGCCCGTGAGAAGGTCTCTGGCACATCATAGGTGCTCAAAATCTTAGTTCTCTAGTTCCTACGCCAGCATAAAAGGAAATTACATGCTTATTTATTCTCCAGAATTAAAACCTTATTGTGATATTTGGGGGAGAGAACAGCAGTAGGAGGGAGAAGAGACACTTTCCCAACATGCACCTGGGTACCCTTCTTGGTCACAGGGCCATTCATTGCGGAAAAGCCGCGTGCAGAAGGCTGCACTGGGGCCTGGGTGGGAAGAGGGTGGGCTTGGCTGAACCAGGCTGCCCAGTCTCTGCACAAAGTCCCTCCGCCCAGGCCAAGCCATGGATGACTTCTGCGAGCTCAGCCCGCCCCTCCCTGCACCCCCTTGCCCATAAATCCCTGCCTTTTCGGTGGAGGAGTCGCTCCAGTGGCCCTGAAGAGACAGGTGTGCTTTCCTCTCCGGCGGGTCTGCTCTGCAACCGCCTCTGAATGTTTTTAACATTCACATTGGGTTTTCCTCTCCGGAGCCTCGATGCTCACAGAGGGAAGGTAGGCGAAGCTCATTTGTTTGCGTGCCCCCGTGGCCAGGGGTGGTCCAGGGGACAGCTGGTGGCTCCGAAGCACGCCAGACCCCGGGCAGAAGGAGGACTTCATTAATCACCGCACCGATTGCGCCCCTACTGTGAGCCAGGCATTGTGCTGGGCGCAGCGGGGCACAGAAAACAGGGCGCAGTCTTGCCTTCTGGTCTCTTCAATTCAAGCAAAGGGTGGGAATGCGACCGTGTGTGCAAAGTTAAACAGCAACAGAAGAAATAAATAACAGCGCCGTTCAATACTATGGGAGATGTCACACCATACACCGGTCCGTGATTAATTACCAATTGAACAGCACAGACCTTAATGTATGGGAAGAAATCAGTCAATGTATATTTATTGACGGCCTCCTACAGGCCCATGCCCTGAAACAAGCGAGATATTTCTCAGGACTCCTGCCCTCACCTCTTCATCACAGTGGTTCTCAACCTTTTGGCCCTTTAAATACAGTTCCTCATGTTGTGACCCAACCATAAAATTATTTCCGTTGCTACTTCATATCTGTAATGTTGCTACTGTTATGAATTGGAATGCAAATATCTGATATGCAGGATGGTCTTAGGCGACCCCTGTGAAAGGGTCGTTCGACCACTGAAACGGTCGTTCAACCGCCAAAGGGGTCGCGACCCACAGGTTGAGAACCGCTGACCTAGTGCTACTTTGATGTTCGTGGCAGCCCATGAAGTGTTAGGCAAATGGCATGAAGGCCCTTAGAATCCCCGCCCCACCCCATTCCTGAAGCTCAGGCTAGGAGCCTCAGTCCCCAAAGGGGAGGAGGCAAGGCAGGCGATCACCCAGTAAGAGGTGCACCCTGTTCTCCGGCGTCTCTCCCGGGAGCAGTCATCACACAGCCTTAACATTGCTCTTGCATCTGGCTCCCTCCTAAGAGCACGAACCAGCCAAAGGCAGGGCCTTGTCTGACTTGCTTTGTAGCTTCCTCTTTGCTGCTGTTCGCTTTGAGGGACACGCAGAAGCCACTCCCAAAACAGGGTTGAATGAATGTTTATGGAATGCTGGGGACCTAGCGAATCACTGCTGCCAAACGTCTCTCACCTCCACAGCAGATCTCATGGGAGCGGCAATGTTTTACTGGGAAGAAGGACTTTTTCCTTGTCAAAGCCGATGCTGAAATAAAGATGGAGGTTGGTTATTCCTCTTTTCCTTTTTCTTTTTAAATTTTTTTTTAAAATTGATTTCAGGGAGGAAGGGAGAGTCAGAGAGAGAGAGAGAGAGAGAGAGAGAGAGAGAGAGAGAGAGAGAGAGAGAGAGAGAAACATCAATGATGAGAATCATTGATTGGTATCTGGTGAGGGCCAGAGAGCTTGTCTGCCTGCCTCCCGAGCAGGGAAAGTAAGCCCCGCCTGATGAGCACCTTGGAACCCCAGGAAGAGGTGCCCTCAGGTGGAGCACCTGGAGCGGATCCAGCAGAGGTGGAAGCAGCTCATGGAGGGAGCAGGAGCCCACAGACTCACTAAATACCAGCCTTGCACACGGCGTCCTCTTGGTAAGAGGCTGCTGAAGATCAGCTTTAAAAGGCCCCTATCACTGAGGTCCTTCTCAGGAAGTTTGCTGGGAATGGGAGTCAGGCAGGGAGATCAGGCTTGTGTGGAAAAGGCGAGCAGAAGAGGTGCAGGGCAACTACTGAGTGTGTCTGCACAACTGCGGGAACTGTACCTGTCCCAGCTGGAGAGGGGCAGCCGCCAGGAGCCAGAACACTCCGCCTGGCCTTTTCTCCCGCCTCCTTCCCTCCACTCTCTCCCAGGACCGCCCTCCCCTTTCACCTGCATTGTTTCTCTCCCTTTGGATGGGTTTCTGAGCGTGGATTCAGTCCACGTGGGGCTCGCTGGGGCAGGAACCCAGGCCCTCCCTGGGCAGTGGCCGCCCGGTGCCTGTGCCACGCTGGCTGGAGAAGGGCCAGGGGCTGGTGTTGGCAGGACAAAGGATACCTGTCCTGGCCTGTAAATGGTCCAGCCACGCGCAGCCAGCGATTCACGCCAGTGCAGTGCAGGGACGAGCCCATTCATTTTGTGAGGCAGCCGCCGCGCACATTGTCAGCAGGATGGAGAGCGCTCACGATTTTCTGCAGCTTTAGGATTTCCATATTTATTGCTTGTTTGCTGCCACCAGGGAGAGGAGAAAAGGTGAAAAAATCAACTGCCTCTGCTGGAAAGTTTAAACATGAACACAGGCGCCTCCCACTTGCTCCCTCCCGCGTCCCCCGCCATTCCAGCCACACACAGAGCCCTGGCACGTCGGAACTGGAGCAGGTGAGACGCCTGACAGCCGCTTCATTTTACACACGAGGAAGCCGTGGGCAGAGAGTGAGGTGCTCGCCAACGCCACACTCCTAGTGAGGGGCAGCCCGAGACTAGCATTTATGGCTCCAGAACCTGAGGTTCATTTGTTAGCACAGCCCTATGCAGGCTCTATGTCCACTGCAGTCAGACGTCTGCTCTGTGTAAGGACCCTACTGTGTGTATGGACCCCACTGTGTGTAAGGTCCTGAGTGAGAGCCTTGCACATTCCCTGCTTTCCTCTTCCCAAGGCCGGTGGTGCATGAATGTCTCCCCATCTTTTCAGTTGTTGAGGCATCAGGATCATGACACACACAAGGGTCAAGGGAGAGGTGGTCGCTGCCCTTAGCACCCCGCCGGCCAGCAGAGGTAATGACACAAAATACGTTTATTGCAATAAGGACCAGCATCCTCTGGGAGCTAATGCACTCCTGGCCTGGCATGCAGCACATGCTGGTTGTGACGGGACAAGAAGGGGCTCTCCTGCGGCTAGGGAAGGCTCCTGGGGGGAACAGCACTGGTACCTTCTGGAAGGATTTCCGTTGACAGCAAGTGGGAAGGCATTTCTAGCAGAAGGAAGCACATGAAAAAGGATGTGTGCAGAGAGCAGCACGTAGGCACGTGTGCATGGGCCATGAGTATTTGTGCAGATGTCATGGAGAGAGGGACTAGAAGTGGATTCAGGCCCCGGTGTGGCTCAGTTGCTTGAGTGTCGTCCCATGCATGGAGAGGCTACCTGTTTCATTACCCATCAGGACACATTCCCCAGTAGGGGGCATGCAGCAGACAGCAGATGAATGTTTCTCTCTCATGTATGTTTCTCTCTCCCTGTCCCCTTTCTCTCTCTCTAAAAAAAGCCAAAAAACTTATTTTTTTAAAAGAAAGAAAGTGGGTTCAGTCATGGGTAGGAAGGATATTTACTGAGGGCCTGCCATGTGCTGGGCACTCTAGCAAGCCTGGGATAGAAAGGGTAGGAGAAAGGCACACAGAGGTGATGATGTGACAGGGTGTCTGGGAGCTAACTTGACTGGGGCCATTTGAGGTAAGACTTGAATGACAAGGAGATGCCAGCCATGGGAAAATCAGGGCCAGGGAGCCCTCCAGGCAAAGGAAAAGCAAGAGGATGGCTTTGAAGCAAGCGCTCACTTGGCACGTTTGGAAAGAGAAAGCTAAAGGTTTGAGTGAAATGACGTTTGGTGGAGTCTACCAAAGGAGAGGAGTCTGGGCAGCTGAGCAGGGGTTGGGTTATATAGAACCTTCTAGTCCATGGCCTGGAGATTGGATTTCATTCGAAGTGCAATGAGAATGAAGTCTAACCTCCTTGCCTGAATAGTGGGCCTGGGCCTCTGTGTCTGTGGGAGCAACTCAGCTGGGTTTGCACAAGACTTTAACAGTTGAGCCCTGATGGTCCTGTAGGCCTATGAACACCCTCAGTCCCTGGCCATCAGGGGTCAGTCACCTTACCTCCCACCCTCTCCTTGCTGTCTACAGTCCTGCCAGAATTGTTTGGGGCCATGCTGTGGAGCCCCTAAAAACATCTGGCTGATTTACTAGTAAATAGATGGTCATTAATAACTTCTGAGAATAGGGGTAACATAATTCAATCTATGTAAGCATTTTTAAGATACTGACAACATCTAGGGTTATTCAATTTACATAAGGATGCCTATCTATTGAAATGTGGGGATTCATTTGCATGTGGAAAGGATAGTGGGCCAGTAGACATGGCTTCCTTGGGAATAGAAAAAGGCCATCTCTCTCCAGATGTTTCTGTCATCCCCCTCTCTTGCAGATTGATTGGACTCTCTAGCTCTCATTCTTCAAGACTTGAAGTTATAAACTTGGACTATCTCTATGTAAGGACAACTTAAAGAGACAGCCTTCACATGACGATTGCTGCTGAGTGAAGGTGTCTCCAGGACTATCTAAAGCTGTGGGAGATACAAGAGTTCTGTAATCATTACCTCTGGGGTTGTGTTTTTTAGCTTCTCCTTCAGTTAGGTGTAAAATCTTATTAGAACTTTGCTCCTTTAAGAATCTTTCCCAAGATAATGGAATTCGTGATCTCACAATCACATAAATCACTGCCAGCCCCCTTAAAGTCAATTCATATTTCTGTAGTTCGTTAGTGGCTCGGGAGGAAATTGCATTTATTATAATTGCCTCTAATTGCACCAGATTAGTGATTACAATTATTTATGGCAGCTGATTATTCATTAGGCATCAAATCAATTCCCATGCTTCCTCATTACTCCAAACAGTAACTCTGATGAGAGGTCTAAAGGAGGCCTCGTCCACCCTCTTCCCTGTGTGGCAGGCAACCTCCCAGTGCTGTCTCTAAACAAGCACCTGAAAACAATTTAGGAATTAAAGTGAAAGAGTGGCATTTCTCGCCTTCCCCGTGTCCAGTGCCTAATGCCAGGCCCGGCACTGACTTAGGAAATTGTGGAGTCACTTAAACATCACCAAAGGCTATTTGGAGGCCCCAGAATGCTCCAGAATCAATCATTCTTCCAGGGTGTCCTTCTTGGTTATATAATAAAAACTTCAGAGTTCCACGTCTGGACTCTTCTGGAATATATGCTACCTAGAGTGTGGAAAGAGAATAGACCTCAGAGCCATGCATGCCAGACTGATGTAAAGCAGAAGACACTTACCCTGTTTGAGCTGTACAAGCATCCGTAGGTTATACGTAAACAAGTGCGAAATCTCTGCTTCTCGGGTTCACTATTGAACCACCTCACCTAGAACAGTGTCAGTGGAGAATAAGTGCCCAATAAACATCTCAGGAGCAAAGCCATGAGAACCACACTACCTACCTGGAAGAGCTGTGGTGCGGGCTGAATTAAATAACATATTTAAAGATCTTGTCTTGCACCAGCTCAATATGTGTCACATCCTGCCCACTATACTTCCTCCATCCTTTAACATCTAAATTCTCTCTAAAAGTTGTATTCCTTGTCTCTACACATTGCTCAATACTCACTGTAAATATATCATTCACGTATTTTCTTCTCGCTGAAGACCGGTGTGTTTGTAATGAAAGAGCAGTTTCCAGAAGACCTTTGCATGGTGGTTGGGTTTTGTTCCTTGACTCATTCACCGGTTCCTACAACCTGCCAGGCACTGGGTCCAGGGGGGATGGAGAGATAAATAAAACATAGATATTGATCTTGGACGTATCACAACCAGACAGGAAACACTGTCCATGCTGTTTCCATGCTTCCTTTGCATTCAAGGAATGTACAAGGAGAGTGGAGAAGCCCCGCTCAGCTTGGAGGGTCAGGAACGCCTCACTGAGGTGGCCTTTGAGATGGGCCTTCAAACTGCGTGGAGTTCTTTAAACGCCTAACGGAGGGACTAAATATCCAAGAGCAGGTAGCACCTGAAAGGACAGAGAGGCCAACGTGAGCACGTCTTCAGCGCTCACTGTGGGATTCCAGGATGATACCTGACCAAGTGCCAGTGGTAGGCACTCCTCCACGGATGTCCCCATGAGCAAAACCTCCATGACTAAGGGGCCTTTCCTCTTAGTGGCTGAGCTTCCACAAATGTAGGGTCACTCAGATTTTTCCTGTGTACTTTTTGGGACCGTATGATGTCTTTGATGAAACAGAATCCTACTGCATCCTTTCCCCAAATTTCCAGGCCCCCCAGATCTTCCTTCCTATTTCAGTGTCCTCACCCATCAGCTCTCCTACGTTTCACAGTCTCCCTACTTCCACATATGATTCACTTCAAAGAGCAGATGTTTCAAGAGCGGAGCCATTGAGACATTCCTGTGCAGACACAGTACCCCCTGAACCCCAGAGGAAAAGGAGGAGGTGGGGGTGAGGAGGCACACGGCTGGCCCCTTGTCCACATGGAGCTGGCACTACATCCCTGATTGCTCAAACTTGAGCCATGTAATGGGTTTGACCTGTGCCCAGATCTCTAGGGAAATAAATACTGATTCCCCCAAACAATCCGAAGTCTGGGGCCTGGAGGACATATCACTGGCGCTCTTTCTCTTTCAGGCCTTACCCACACATCTGCCAATCACTCTTCCTCTTTCGGGGCAGCTGAGGGGATTATACAACTTCTCTGGGCAGAATGAATTTAGCTTCTGCCCATGTATCCATGCATCTACTTCTGAGCCTGTTGGATCACTATTTTGTCTTGGTACCTCCCTTTCCTACGTGCCAGGTTGCTGACCTATGCAGGAGGAAACTGATGCTTTTCTGTAGCTTACATGGTCCTCTACCATCCATCTTCCAAATGTCCCATGCAGTGCCATCTCCTCGCTGAAGGCTGATCACTGGGGGGAAGTAAATACTTCTACTCAGAGCATCGCTTCCAGAAAAACAAGTGATTTTCAGTATCACGTGATAGACCAAAACCCCAAACAATACTTTCTCTTTCTTGGCAACTGCACCCCCAACCAATTTTTTCAAGACCCTCTGGAGGGCAGTCTCTCCTGAAGGGCAATAGGACACTTGTCCACTGACTCGTAAAGGAAGTCATGTCCCATGACCTTCTGATGGCCCATGAAAGCTGCTGAGGGGAGAGTGGGGGGAGTTCTGTCTGGGATCAGGAACATAGCGCTTGGCCTGGGTTGCCTTGGGAAGCTACCTAGAGCCTGCAGGCTGCTCTGACCTGAGATCAAGGAAGTCCCTGCTCCTCTCCCCTCTGCTCCTGCAGAGCTCCCCCCCTCCCAACTAAACTTCCAGGGAAATACTGGTCCATCCCTCCCACCCCCCAACCCTGCCCAGCCCTCCATCAGCCAGTGCCTGTGTCTGCTTCGTCCCAGTGACAGCTGGTAAATGAGTCCCAGTCTAGCCGCTTGTGCAGGATGGTTGTGCAGTAAGAGCCTTCATCCTTATGGCAGGCACATCAATGCCAAGTTTGCTCATTCTAATTAATAACAGTCAGTAAACACCAAAGAGAGCTAATGATGATTACAGGCCGCAGCTCCTGCATGTTGGCAAACACGCCAGGCAGGTGGCCTCTCCTCCTTCCCGGGAAGGAGGCCGGGTCAGTGTCTCGCAGAGATGCTGGCCCTCCACAAAGCCCCTCCCCCCAAGTTCAGTGAATCTGGGTTCCTTCCCACCCCAGTTTCTGCCAAACAAGAAGAAAACAAGATCCGTGCCGCCCAGTGACATGGGAAGGGCCTGGCTTCAAGAACAGAGGGCTGGGAGGGAGGCCTTGGGTTCTGTGAGGTTCCGAGAGAGCTCTCCCTGGTATTTGGGATTAAACTATTTATTTCTGTTTTTTCCCCTCATTTAAAAAATATTTTCCAACTTCCAAAGTAATACAATTTGCTTTGAAAAATTAAGATATGACAGAAGTATGTGTAGAAGAAAGGGAGAGCCTCCCCTAGCCCTACAGGGAGGAGGGCTTGAACATTGGCTGGTCGGTTGCATTGCCCTGGTCCTCCACATCCTCTTCTCTCACCAGTTCCCACTGTGGTTTGATCCTCTCGCATTCCTGGTGTGCACACAGTTTCCTTCAACCACTAAAAGGCCCCTGTTATGGACTCCTTATTCTGCGAGGCTTTTCCCCATGCTGCCTTCCTAGCCTCTTTCTCCTGATTCAGGGGATCCGCCTATGACTGCATTTCTAGGTCCCAGAAGGAGCATGAGGAGCTGCTCTGGCCATGGAGCCTTGGGAGACCTCCTCTTGGAATGTGTTCTTTTTCTAGTTCCAGGGATGAGGCGATAAGCCTCGATTATATAAACAGGCTCCCATTCAGGTCTACATCTCAATTCGGGGAATGTTTTCCTTCTTGGAATAGCCCGATTCCATGCCCCTGGGAATGCAGGTGGTTGTGAAGACATTGCTGGTGGGACCTCCTTGGGGGCCGTCAACTCCATGCTGTGAGCTCCCCAAGCCATCCCAGAGCCAAACTGGACAACTGGATGTCTGGTCACAGGCAACAGTATGACAGAGGGCTCTGAGGAAGAGAGGGCCACTGTGGGGTCAAAATCTCATCCACACTTGGATCTTTTGCTGCGGGACCTAAAGATCCCCTCTATCTCTCCTTTTTTGGAGGTATTTTTAACCTTCTTCTTCTTCTTACAGATATTAGTTCCTTTGGCTACAGGAATAATGTTTCTTCTATCACTCCAATTCAGGCAGTATGTTCTTCTTAGATGGACTGCTCTGTCTATTCCAAGCAGAACTGATTCTCTGAGGGTTTAGGAATGAAGAGCAGCCCTGGGCTCATGTAGCTCACTTGGTTGAACACCATCCCATGCACTAAGAGGTCGCTAATTCAGTTCCAAGTCAGGGCACATGCTTTGGTTTGGGGCTCGATCCCCAGTAGAGAGCATGCAGGAGGCAGCCGATCAATGTTTCTTGCTCATTAATATTTCTCTGTATCTCTCCCGCTCCCTTCCTTTCTCTTTAAAATCAATAAAAAACAGATTTTTAAAAACATGTAAAAGAAAAAAGAATTAAGAGAATATCAAGAACTATGAAAAGTGGTCATGTAGGATTTCTAAGGATGCTATGTAAATAACGGGACAAGTAGAATGACTTATCTTGTCTTTTTGTTTATTATATACATTTTTATTGATTTCAGAGAGGAAGGGAGAGGGAGAGAGAAACATTAACTATGAGAGAGAATCATCGATTGGCTGCCTCCTACACACCCCACATTGGGGATCGAGCCCACAACCCAGGCATGTGCCCTGACTGGTAATCAAACCTCTACCTCCTGCTTCATAGATTGACTCTCAACCACTGAATCACACCAGGTGAGCTTTTATTGTTCTTTTAAATGTATGACACCATCTACTTCTGTTTCTTTTCTTTTTTCTTTTCTTTGCTATATTTCCCTCTCTGTGGCTATTAGACTTTCTTCCATTTTCTCCACACTACCACTTTTTCTCTCTCTCATCTTTCTCATTCTCTTTCCTGTCCTTTTGATTACAATAAGGACTCACAGGGCATTTCTAAATTTGGTTTTGTACTTTTAACACATTCATTTTTCCATCCATTCATTCACTCCACCAACGATCACGGAGTTCTTACTCGGCATGGGTGTCTTTGCTAGGTTTTCAGAATAGGGAGATGAATAGACAATTTCTTCTCTCCAGTGATACTGAATCAGCAAGGGGAGAAAGACAGGAAATCAGAGAAACCATTGAATACATGCGGGTACGGTGGGACTTTAAAGAAGGTGATGAGCATGTCTACTAGGATCACATCAGGGAAGACTTCATAGGGACAGTGACATTTGGGTTGACTATGTAACTGTGTTGAAGGTGTCACCAAGTAGAGGGTGAGAGGCAGGAGGCTGATGACAGGATGGATTTGTAGGTAGAGGGAGCTGCTTGAGCAAAGGCCTGGAAGCCAGAAGCAGCCCGAATATTGGAACATCTGAAAGTAATGTAACCTGACGGGGGAGGGCGGCCGTGAGAAATGAGTCAGGGGATGGCTGCTGAATGGGATCGTCAGGAACTGGCAAGCTGCTGGAAAATGCAAACAGTATTCTGTGTGGGTCAGTAACTGAGGGAGTAAGGGGGCGTGCATTTACATTAACCTAATCCCTTGCTGTCCTGTGTGAGTTTGCATACCTTGAGCATGTATTACTTTTATGAGAAAGTAACCCTGATCATTTATAGCATCATGTGGCACCTTAAGGCATTGGGTCTCTTCCCATTTGAAATCAGGGAGACAGAAGGGTGTTAAGCAGGACAATGGTCTTGTTAGAGTGCCATGACTAATCCTCTGTGTTCTATTCATTCACTTTAGAATAGGTGAGGATATGCTCTTTAGACATTTCTTTAACAAAGTAAACCAAGTTGTGTTTTACCGGTACGTAACCCTTGGTTGGTTTTGTTTTTCTGTAGGTCAGTGAGTCTGGGTAGAAAACAATTAGCAATTTCATCCTACTCTTGCTTACGTCCCATGTCCCCATCACTCCATTTCTAGACGCCCACCTTTCCCTTTGCTTGCTATACAGCAAGGATTTCTGTTAAGGCTGAAAAATTGCCTACCAGTCCCTGGCCAGTGTGAACCATGTCATGTCTTCCAGGCTCCCAGGCCCTCTCTGCACTGGCCCATGCCCAAGCCGCCCAGCTCCTCTCATCCCGAGCTTCTCCATCTGGTGTCACCACGCTCCAAAGCAGCAAGACAGACCTGGCAGCCTCTGCAGCTGCCTCGGTCCCTGGGGGCATGTAAATGGAGCAGCCATGTAAACCAGGAGTGACAAGCGCCATGCTGATCTGTGCGCAGAGCTGCTCAGTGACCCAGGAACAAGGAGGAATCAGCTGGTCTTGGGGCTTGTGAGGAAAGGGCAGGGTCCAGATGATAAACTCTTCCCTTTCTTGTCTCTGATTCTCACACTATTTCTTTCTTCTTCTCTGGAGCCATCTCCCAGGTCTCAAGACCCTCTGCATGCCCCCCTCCTCCCCCACCCCACATCCCTTGGCTGCCCTTATTCTTCCATGCACGGCTGCTCTTTCCTTGTCCCTGAAACCCTAGTCCTGACTCTTGGCTTTGTGCTATGCTATTGCCTTCCCATAATGCCTAGCCCTCTGTGCTTCTGCTCTGTGAGGCCCTGTTCCAACCCTCCTCCTCCAAGATTACCCTTGGACCTTAGTTCTAGTTTATCTCCTTGTCTTCTCAGCTCCCACAGATCTCAGCACATGATCTCACACCTAATTCACATCTCTCGTGGATAGCTTGCTCTGAGTCTCTGTATGTCCATTCTATTTCCCTTTGGAAAATCCCTGAGAGTGGGAGTCAGGATTGATGGCATTAGCATCTCTCAAACTCCCAGCAGAGTGCTAGGCAATAGGTGGCTACGAGGCTTCAGAATAAGGTCATAACTCATTTTCAAGATGATAGCAAAAAGAGCAGGAACTTTAGAAAGAGACGGAGTGGCTCAAACCCAGCCGCAACCATATTAATTAAGGGACCTTGGTCAAGACCCAGAATTTAAAGGAGCTTCTTTTTCATAACTATAAAGTAGGGAGCCTGATACTTCTCTGGGACTCTTCCTGACTGTTAAGTTAGATATGTAAAGAAGTTACTCTGGCTTGGGTTTTCCTAGGTAGTTAATACATCTTAGTTTCCTTCCATCTTAAATCTCTGCAATATTGTTTTTCTCTTTTGGCCACCAACATGTCTTGCCTTTACCACGACCCTCGCCTTCTGCATGTTTCTAAGTCAGTCCCTTCCAGGAAAGAAACAGCCCCCAGGCAGTGCATCCAGGTGATGCCTCAAGGAGAGAGGGAAGGCAGAAACAACTTGTAAAATATATGGTGTAGGTATTGGTCTTTCTAGAAGGGAGGGGTGAAGCTTGATCATTTTCTTTTATACCCACGGTATTTGTTCTCCCCAGAGACTCGCTGCTGTATAAACGTAAAGCTATAATAATTATGATAACATTCAGATTAAATGTGATACTGACAAGGCTTCGGGAGATACAAAAATGTGCTGATTCCCACTGGGATGGGTAGAGCAAGTCGGCTTCCCCATCTTGATTTCTTCATTCTGATCCTGCAGGACTGCCTGGGGGGCGGGGGAGGGGAAGAGAGGCTGACTCCTTGGTGCTTTATTTATTTATATGATGATCTATATCAAATGCACCCATTGCCTCTAGGCCTCTTAGTATATCTAAATCCAGCAGTTAGCATGTACAGCAAATGAAAAGGAACAAGCCAACAGCAAACTTCCACTAGGGGCCAATAATTTAAAGTCAGTTGCCAGATAACTGAGAATTTGGAGCACTGATACAGAAAGGATGAAGGGCTTTATAGCCAGTGATCTGGTTGCCTTAAAAATTGGGGGTCTTTGAAGTAAGAATTCATGTCTTACACATCTTTGTTTCATATCTGGTACGTGTGAATACATGATGGTTAAACGTGTGAATGAATAAATGAATGAATGAATGATCAGAGACAGAAAGGAGATGTTCCACAGAAATAAATAAACAAAAATAAAATCAACGGTCACAGAAGCTTGAGAACATGGTCCCTACTATTACCCCCGTCTTGGTAATTCAGTCCTTAATATGCAGAAAGTCTCCAGAAAGTCTTGCAGCTGAAGAACCAATTGAACTTTGTCAAAATCAATATGTTTCAAAGACATGGAACCATGGACCAACTCGTCCACCGTTTTTTATTTCTGTCAGTTGCTCACATTCATGCAGATGTTCACGAATCCTCTATTTATGAGATTGCTCTGCTGGCAAAATGCTTATCCCCACAGGCTCTTTTCTGCTTGTCTTGCCCTTGAGAGAACCCACAGATGTCCTGGTTGGGACATTATCTAGATGACTAGAGAAGCTGTGGCTACAATAGCAAACCCTGCATTCTTACACAAGGAAAAGAAAGCAGGGAGCTACAGCCAGCCAGCTGATAAGTATAGCAAACAATTAATTTTTGTAGGTTAAACTTCCATCTCCCTTATCAAGACTACCACACACTCAACATAGCAGAAAAGAGGGCCAGGTCCTCCTTGGCCATCCTGAGCCCCTAAACAACAGTCCGGGGAACTGGAGCTTTCTGTTGGTTAGAATTGCTACAAATACCTTCCAAGTAAGTGTCCTGCAATTGACATGTTTTTATCAGAGTCTAAATTTTTCAGACAATCCAGTAGACTCCAGTGAGCAATAGATTTAAAGAGGCTTTTTAGAAAAAAAGACCAAAAAGGCCAATTTAACATCATGAGGTATCAGCCAGAGGAAACTTAAGACCACAGTGAGATGCTAAGACACATTCATCAGAATGAGGAAAGAAGGGAGGGAGGAGTGGACAAGGAGACAGGGAGGAAGAGGAATGGGGAGGGAGATGGAGAGAAGAGAGAGAGGGAGAGACTGGAAATGCCAATACCAAGTGTTGGTATGACAGTAAAATAATGCCTGTCTCATACACAGCTAATAGGAGTGGAAATTGGGGCAGTCACTTTGGGAAATAATTTTTCTGTATTTACCAAAGTTTAAGATATTCACACCATATGACCCAGAAATTGCACTTCTAGTTATGAGAAATATGTGCCCACATGCATGCATCAGGGGAGTGTGCTGTGCAAAAATGTTCCTGAAATGTTGTTTAAAAGAGCCTGGAGATGGAAACAATGAAATTGTCTATCACAGTAGAATGAAGACATACATTGTAGGGCAGTCACTCGATGGAATGTCAAACAGCATTGACAACGAGTCAATTCTGAGCACACATCACAAGGATGACTCACGCAACTCACGCCGAGCAACAGTAGCCAGACAGAGAGGAGCACATACTGCATGACATTTCAAAAAAGACAAAATTAAACTCTTCCGTTTCAATTTGCATACTGAGATGCTAAAACTAACAAAACAAAACAAAGCAAAACAACCGAAAAATCCCAAGAAAGTAGTTATGATAGAATTTAGGATGCGGTTACCCTTAGTGAGGAGGGGCATGTGAGTTATGGGTGCAGGCAATGTTTTTCTCTTGTCTGAGTGGTACTCCATTTGCAATAATGAACTAAGCTGTACATCTATATTTTATGCACTTTTTATGTATTTTAGATCCTATACATATTTTAAAATCTAAATGTGAACATAGCCCATTTACACTTTCTTGAGTGCTAGATGAACACTTACACTGGCCTTGCAGACACTTTACCTGATGTCCAATAGATGCCCTAAACGCTAAGGATTATAATTGAGCTCATCACTTCTGGCCTCCCAGTCAGTTCCTTCTTCTGTGTTTTCTAATTTTATAAATGGCAGCAGCATCCCATTCAAGAAACCTGGGAGTCATCCTGTCTTTTCTTCCCATATAGAGTATGTCCAGTGAGTTCCTAAGCCAGCGGTTCTCAACCTGTGGTTCGCAACCCCTTTGGGGGTCGAACGACCCTTTCACAGGGGTCGCCTAAGACCATCAGAAAACACATATATAATTACATATTGTTTTTGTGATTAATCACTATGCTTTAATTATGTTCAATTTGTAACAATGAAAATACATCCTGCATATCAGATATTTACATTATGATTCATAACTGTAGCAAAATTACAGTTATGAAGTAGCAACAAAAATAATTTTATGGTTGGGGGTCACCACAACATGAGGAACTGTATTAAAGGGTCGCAGCATTAGGAAGGTTGAGAACCACTGGCCTAAACCCAACTTGTTTCCACCTCCTACACATTTTTTAAAACCATCTCTATCTTTCAGGCCCACTTCCATGATTCTAGTTAAAACCGCACAATCCCTAATCTATATGACAGTAACACTTCCCTTGTTTTTGTTTCTATTCTCCCCTTCATATAATTTCATTTGCCTCACTAGTCCCAAAGGAATCTTCTTCAAATGCAAATCTTATTAGGTTACAACAGAATTTAAAGGTTTTTGCCATTTCTCTATCACCTGTAAAATCAAGTTTCAACCTCTCCATATGGCATACACAATTATCTAAAAGCTGGCACCTACCTATATTTTCATTTTGTTTCCAATGAACTTGAGGATCAGCTACCTCCAGTCTTCTTAACCCATGTACCTGTACTCCCTGTGCTGCCAGTGGCTTTATTCCCACTCTTTGCTTTGTTGATCCCACTCATTTAACAATTGCTCGCGGCCCAAGTCAAATGGCACCTCCTCTATGGATGCCTCTCTTCCTGCCTTTACATTTTATAAAAGTTGATTTTCTTCTCATTTTTATGGCTTCAATAGCTTGGGCTCATTTTATTTGTTACTTAACATGCTCTTTGGCCATTATATGTTGACACATCTGTGTCCCTTTCAGGTCATGTGATCCTCTAAATGACTGTCATATTTACATCTATGGATCTACAATGTTTGGCACAAAGTAGGATATGACTAAAAGTTACTGACTAAAGTTTTAAAGAATAAATGACTTACACAGTGACCCTGTGATAGATTGACTAGAAGGAATGCTGTGAAGATAAGTTTATCCAAAATTTAGTGGCCTGTCAGTTGTTGATCAAACATCACTTATGACTTTTGGTAGGAAAAATCAAGATCCTCAGCAAAATAACACTTTATAAGCAACTATTGCTGCACATACTATTTCTTCATATACAAAGTTTACCTAGATTACTGCAAACACTCACATGGACACACACCTCTACAAAGGAATAGCTCATGAGTACAAAGGAAGACATGATGCTACTTCTTATCACTTCCTTCTAATTTCTTCTGGTTTGCCCACTGCTTGGGACTGCTATCTTAGAAAATTCACAAGTGAGAAGCAAAAGAACCTCCAGGATTAAGTTATATATTAACACCATGTTGCTATTATATCAAGAGAAATTGCATATCAATAATATTTTTGAAATCACAGGGCCTTCCCCTCCCCCCTCCTTATTTCTTGGACAAACTCAACTTCTGCTTGATCTGCTTTGCATTGCCTTCTAAAGGCCCTGCCTCCAGCTCTCTTTCTGATTGGGGAACAGAGACTGTTGATGGCATGATATTCACCCCAACTGTTCTTTCTAATTAAGCCACTTAGGGTGTCTCTGGGTCAGTGATGGAGAACCTTTTGAGCTCGGCGTGTCAGCATTTTGAAAAACCCTAAATTAACTCTGGTGCCGTGTCACATATAGAAATTTTTTGATATTTGCAACCATAGTGAAACAAAGACATATTTTTGGTATTATTTTATATATTTAAATGCCATTTAACAAAGAAAAATCAACCAAAAAATGAGTTTGCGTGTCACCTCTGACACGCGTGTCACAGGTTCGCCACCACTGCTCTGGGTGAATAGCTAAGCAAGACATAAGAATCTGAATCTTTCAAAGAAGTCATACATACAAGTAGTGAATCCTTCGACAAATTAGTCTAACTCTGTGCCCTTAGCCGCTTCCTTTGTAAAAAAAGGTTATAGGGACTTTTGAGAATTAAGGGGAAAACATGCTCCTATCTCTGTCTAACATATGTCTATCTACATGTTTTTTTAGGTAATAGTCATTATATATGTACATCTTTTTTACTTAATTCTCAAAAATCCCTCTAACATTTTTTTACAGAGGAGGATTCTAATGGCACAGAGTTAGACTAATTTGTTGAAGGATTCACAACATGTTTACATACATAAAGATATGTGTGTGTGTGTGTGTGTTAGATACATAGACTTAGGTAGACATCTTAAAAGACTGCTGTAAATGTTAGTTATTATTGTTACTTATAAGGACACTATTCTGGGGCAGAATACTAGTGATGGGAAAATTTATTCACTGTCTTAGTGTGTGCATGTTTGTGTGTATGCGTATGTGGCTGCAAAAAGGAGAGTTTCAGGTGATTTGTAACTTTTTAAAAAATTGTCTGTCATTCCAGTTAGGGGCAGCTCATTCTAGTGTTTTAGAGCAAAGATTGATTGATTGATTGATTGATTGATATTGATTTTGGGGTTTCCCAGCAAAGGAAGCAGGGCATGGCTGATCCTTCATGGTGTGCTTTGTGTCTCAGGGTGTGTGGGGGGGAATAAGTCCAGATGGAGGAGCAGAGTGAGGGTGAGCTGGGATGCATGGAGCATCTGGAGAGGCTTCGGAAGGTGACATAAACAGGCTCAAGGTACTACGGCCCTCACCACTCTTCTTGAAGCAAATGTTTCAATGAATCTTATCTCTCTAGCTAAGCCACTTGTCTTGGGGAGGAAGAAGCTGTGCTTAAAATAGAGTACCTGGTGCCACTGCGTGTCTTTGTGGCTGGAGCACACTCCACAGCCAATGAGATGTTCTGTGAATTGGATAACTTGGCTCTGATGATTGAAAAAGGACAGCAAGATTCAGAGGGCTCTGTCCATGACCTCTATCTTACCGAATGCCTTCTGACCCTATGGAAACCATGCCACCTTGCTGTGCTTAAGCTCCTCCTGTGAAGGTACAGCGAAGACAAGAGTCCTTCTTCACAGACATGAAAGAGATTTGGTTCTTTCCATCATCATAACTGAATTATAGTGTCAACCTCTCCCAACCTTTTAATGCCCATTAAGCCTTCTTCCTTTGGGAAACTTGGGCTCCATGGCCTAAAACCAACAGTAGATTTACCTTACTTCTGCCTGGAAGACCAGTTTTAAATTAACTTTTTCATATTCTATGCTTTGGATTGAATTTGGAGGACTCTGTTGTTGATCCAATTGTGCCTGATCAATTAGATGTATGTTGGACCTTGAGTATGAGGCTGGGAAGGACAAGGTAGGGGTGACAGGGTGGTGAAGGTTGGGATTGGGGGGCTATCAAGCCTGAATTTGTGAGCAAATATCAAATGTCGCTTAAGACTAACATAACAAAATTGCTAAACCCCAGATCCCAACACACAACTCCCTTCACAGCGTGGCACTTGGCAATAAGGGCCCTCCCACTGCTTCCACCCAGAGATTATGCCTCAAGGCCACTGAAAATTTTTAAAAAAATTATTACCTATCAATAGAGCCCCATCCTCTCCTGCTCTCCACTGACATGATCTGTTTAGATTAGAAATGCACAAACAAGAATCCCCACAGAACTCACTGAGCCTTTATATACTGAGAGCTCAACCTCTGAGTCCAGCTCCTTAGAAACAGACACTATTCTATGTATGGCAAGGGCCTGGACTGGACCCACATTTATTTTGATTGGTCCCTCGTCTACTTGCTGCCTTGGGAGCAGTACCTAGGCCCCGTGGCCCTCCATGGGCTAGCCCCTCTAGCCTTTGACTCTTTGCAGCATCACCTGTACACATGGCAGACACATTTGGGTGGGTTTAAGACACAGGAGCTGAAAATATTTGCAACTGTCCTACTAGTAGTTCATGCATATTCAGATTGTCAGGGAGTCAAAGGATAGAGAAGTCTGTTCCCACATCCTCAATGTTTAATAAAAAAAAATGCTAGTGGTTGTATTAGTCCAAAAGCCACAGCTACCTCTTTTTTCCCCCCTGGAACTACAAGTCAATTTTGTTCTCAAATTGTCAAGAATTCACTTTGTGCATAGGCCCATCTCATTATCGAAACTATTCTAAGAAAATCCCTTGAGATTTTTGGACTATCAATTAACAATGGGGTTGGCAATACTAGCATCCAAGCTGTTCCTTCACTGGCCTACAGAGTGCGCCATTGAAAACAGCTAAGTGCCGTCAGGACCACTGGACACAGTGGTCAGTCTCTGGAGACAGTGGTCAGTCTGACAAGAAGGGATGCATCGCCCCTCCTTGGGTTTCTATGAGTGCCTGGGAAACCCTGACTTAACTTAAGCCTCTCAGAGGGAGAATTCAGGTTTCTGATGTGCCATCCCAATCATGTTCAGAAAATGAAAAATAAATAAAGATGAAAGAAAACAAAAGGAGATAAGCAAATGCAGCAAAATCACTATTCTTGTTCAACTTGAGTGATGGCTGTATGGGGTTTATTTTATCATTTTTCTCTGAGTGTTTGAACATTATTTAATAAAAATAAATGCAAAATATAAATTGAAGATATAATGATGAAATACATATGAGGGTCTGTAAAAAATTGCAAGACTAAAGATGGCTCTTATTTGTTCGTTTCATTCCATGTAACCACCATTTCTTCTGCCCTAGTTGGATTTCTCTTGCTAAGCCAACCTCCATTTTCATACACATACAGCCGTGTACCCAAAGGCCTGATCCAAAACCTTTCCTTGTATTCTCTTTAATGGAACACGTGCCCATTACAGTGTTCCTCGTCTTATACCAAAAAAGCCTTTTAATTAACTATTCCTGGTATTTCACTGTGGTGTCTCTTGACAGCTCTCTGGTCAAATGATAAACTGGCCTTCTCTTTTCCAGTTAAGGATACTGCTCGGCTTCCCCTGTCCTCTTTCCTTAGCCTCTTCTTAATAACATCTACAGGAAGATATGTGATATGTTTGCTTCATGGTCTCAAATTCATTAGCTATAGTTCTGATCCTTAGGAAGTTGATGTTTAAAGGCAGAGGCAAAATGTGTAAAATAATATCTTAGTTTCAAAGGACATTATACTAGAGTTCTGTATGAGTCATGATATAGGCTAAGATGCTTCAACAAGGCAACTCACAATATAGTGGCTTAATCCAGGCATAATGCACCTCTCTTTTGAGTAGGTGGGTGGTCTAGGACTGATAGAATGATCCTGATAGCCACAGCTTTTAACTCTGGTTCCAAAGTGGCTGCTTCAGCACTTACCATCACATCCGTAACCCAAACACCAGGGGGGAAGTAAGGGAACAAGGGGTATACTGAGCTCCCAAAGGCATGATCTGAAAACAGTACCCATCACTTCTGTTCTCATCCCAGTGGTCAGAACAGTGTCCTGTGCAGACCAGACTGCAATAGTGGATGGGAAATGTAGTCAAAACAGAAAGAGAAGAAGATGCGAGCGAAAACTGGAACTTTCAGCCACAGCTAGCTAGCGGGCTCAAGCTCAGTGTGTCAACTCAGTATTTAGTGCTATTTAAAACACGAAATACCAAATTAAATAATGATTTGCCCCCAAAATGAATGCGCACAATTGCTACATCACAAATCTTTAATGGATCCTGCAGGTAAAGTCTCAGGCAAATCCTGTGATTCAGCTGATCTTGGCAAATCATAGACAGAGTGACTTTGCTATTTCAGCAGGCTTTTTGCTTGGCCTTAACTTTCATGGGAGGCTGGCAGTTCTCCAGTTCTATGCATGGAGAGCCCCAGGTTTCCTTATTTAAACATTATCAAGGTAGCTGCAACTAACATATATCTCCATAGTCACGGTTGCAGAAATTTTGATTAAAAAATCCATTATACAGGGTAAGGGCCAGAATATATGTTCCAACATGCCATAAATTCTCTAGTAATCATATACTATTTTCTTTTTTAAATCAATACTGTGGCGTCAGGCTGTGGTATAACTTCCAAGGAAGAGAACCTCGCGTGGGATTTATTTTCCATTAAATTTGTGTCTGGTGCCCTATATTCCAGAAGAAGTTATCAGCTCCCTACATTCTTTGTTCATTCCGCTGGCTCCTCCCTTCCTCCCTTCCTCAAGTCACATCTTTTGAATATGAAAAAGCTACTTTCAACGCTAAATTTATTCTTCCTGAAAAGCCTTTGAGGCCCTCTTCATAATCACAACCATTTCTTATTTAATAAACAATCGCTGTCTCATTAAATGTAAATTAGTTCTTTATCCTTAGCGGTGTTTGTTGAATCTATTACTTACTGTGTTTACCTGTTTTGTTTCCTATGGCAGGAAAGCTTTCTGTAAACTACTCATAAATATAAAGTTGAGATGAAGGCACTGTCTCTGCGCTTAAGCATCTGTTTTAGCCGCTTGGAACAGCCCTCTCTCTAAGTTATACTCATGGTCCCAGGATTCCTTGCAACAGGCAATAGGACCCTGGGGCTTTGTCTCTCAGGATGGCAAGGTGTGCCTTCTTCTGGGCACAGCTCTGGAGGAGGCAGGGGACTCGCTGCAGGTGGGGAATGTGAGATCTTTGAGAGGAACAAGCACAGTCAGTCCTTCGCTAAGTAGACAATGAGTTCTTTACAGTCTCGGCACCATTTGGCACTTGGAGTCACTCGTTCCTCGCGTGTCCAAGTTTCCTGGCTCGCAGGGCTCGGGGTAGGCCTTCTGTTCCAGCAGGCTTTCCCTGATTAGACCGGATGCTTGGCAAACAGACTCTCAGATAATGGATAGTTGAATATTTTTGTAATTTCCAAGCTTGTGCCTAACAGCTTAGCAGTTGGCCTTATGTTTAAAGAAAATGGATAATAATCATGACTGAAGCGGCAATTTCCATTGAAAATTTTCAAATGGTGCTTAATTAAATCTCCCAGTAACATTTGGAAGCGAAGGTTCAGCCTGCCCATGCGATCCATGAATTAAAGAGAGTCATAGGAGAGTGGGAGGGACTTTCAGGAGCTCGCTGTGCGAGACCAAATCAAACACAGAGGCGGTGGCCGCACATGTAGTGCAAGACCCTAGAGAATCTTCCAGAACTCAGCCCTCTCAGTGGACTGGTCCATGGCAGCCTGGCCGTGAAAGTGTCTAAAACTGTCAGAGGCTCCTTAGTATCTGTCACTATTTCCATAGAGTCTATGAGAGAAGTGCTCGCTGAGTTGCCTGAGGGTTTGGTGAGGGCTCCAGATGACTTTTCTCCTGCCCATGTCTTGCAAAGAGGAGACTCGCTGCTGCCCAGGCCGAGCAGTGGCTGCTGGCTGACCAGCTGGGCTCATGCAGAGCCTGCCCTAGATTGCAAAGAATTCCTTATCAAAATACTCCCCAAATGGGTACTCATTTGGCTTTCCAAGTCCTTCCGTATAACAACGTTCCTTAACTCTTGGTAAATTTTAATGTCAAGAATCCCGCAAATAATAAAATCTGAAAATCTTGGTATCTACAGAGGACGTCTTCTAGATGGAAGCCCTTATTGTAGAAGTGAGAAGCTGAGCACGCCAAGCTCTCACCCACCCAAAAGCTGACCTATGTTTATTTCAGTCCGTTCCATCCCAGAAGGGCCTGGGGCCCGGGTCTCCAGGTCGTACCTTTTCCGTCTGCATCACAAATGCCTTTTTCACCGTTAAAATCTGAATCTATTTTTATGCCTTCATTTCCCATTGGAGGACAGGCGGGAGGTGGGGTGATAGAACAATTTGTCAGTATCCTGCTTGTATTCATTCTTCCAGTCACACCAAGGCCATTGCTACATGGCCTCTCGCTTCCCCTCACCTAATTCCTTTGGCCTTCCATTATAACCTTTCTTCTTCACCTCCTTTTGTCTCATTTTCTCAACGTGTAAAATCAGGCAAATCAGATTTACCCCTTACCCTCTAGGGATGCTTGAAGATTGATAACATGTCAGGAAAAAGACTGGATTTATTAGAATTTCACAATATCCTCTTTAAGGAGAGAATAGTCCGCTGAGAAAACGAATTGGAAATAACTTTCTCTTACATTATTTTTAAAGTCCCTCTCCCTCCCTCTTATTATTATTTTTACAATTTGTTTGGTCTGGTCCTACTGCAATGTTAAGTCTTTTATGAAGGTCCCGACTGTTCCCAAGGAAGCAGGCCAGGCACTGAAGCAGGACAGAGAGAAGGATGAGCCCAGCCCGGGAGCTCAGCTGTCATGCTGACTTATGATGGATGAGGGGAAAGTCTATTTCTCATCCGCAGTGGGGGAGGTGAAGTGTAAAGAGAGATACACCCACAGTCTCGGGCCGATTCATCTTGCAGCAGATAAACTCTCAGAAGCTGCAGAGTTTGGAGGGGAAGAGAGAAAGAATTGAAGAATCAAATTCATTATGTGAAGTGTAATCTCAGGAGGAAATATCAAAATATGTCAGCAGCATCCAAGATGGGAGTTGGGGTGGTGGTGCAGAGGGTGGGGAATCTACTGATGGTATTTGTCAGCTGCTAAACCAGGCGTGCAGGCAGCGAGGCAGTGGGCCCGCTGCTCTTGGTACGAACAGCCTTCCCTCCAAATTCTGAAGGAGTCCTGGCAGAACCGAGGGCATTTCATGGTGAATGAAATCAGGAGATCCTGCAGGGACACAAGAGGCCTCTTTCAAGGCCCTCCTTCCCCCGTCTCAAATTCATCTTCATCGTCGTTTGTTGTCTGCATTGAGGTTAGGTATCAATAATCCCATGAATGGGGTTACAAGGAGCTGTCTCTCCAGGTTTTAGCAGCGCTCTCCCTGGGCACAGGCAGCCTGAATCCTGCAAATGAAAGCAGATAGTTTGGGGAGCCTTTCCCTGTCACTGGAACCTGCTTGGTGGCCTGGAATTCCCTCCGTTCTGCATATGCATGAGGCTCCAGGCAGCTCCTGCTCACACACCTCAGCAGCCCTGGCCCCTCCCGCACAGGAGGGAGTTGATGCAGACAGCCCCTCTGACTCTGGGCATGGGGCAGGTTTTGCAATTTCTATCTGGGTCCCACTTCTCATTCCCAGACTGACCTTGGGCAAATCACTTTCACCTCTCTGAGCCTCAGTTTCCACATCTGGAATGCTGAGATAATAGCCCCCTGCCTCGTGGGGAGGAAATTGCAAGACTTAATTAATTAATGTTTAGCAAAGCCTCGGAGACCTTTGCCCCAAAGAATCCGTGGGAGTGCCAAGTTATTATTAGTACAGCACGTGGGAGCCTTCACGCCAATTATGCTGTTGAAGCCAATGATTATTTCTTTTCGGAAGAAAATAATATTAATTTTGACTCGGAGTAATGTATCAGGCAGTGGGGTTGGGGGGAATTAGCATTTGTCCAGGACAACGCTGTCTAAATGAAGCCCCAGCTGCCCTCTGAGGGGGAAGTTGCAGGAACATATTTGCCACTTTCCCTGGGCATCCCCTCGTCACACCCCTCCTCTGGTCCCCGAGCTTCGTGCTCCCCGCAGGGTGCCGGTGGGAGCCTGGGTGGGCCCAGGTGACACCCCTGCTGGGGGCGCTTCGGATCCCCCTGCGCTGTGGGGTCCTCAGCCCAGCACTGCGTCCCACCCACTGCCCTTCGCAGCAGCCGGCCCTCCAGTTCCCGACACTTCCTTTGGCTCTGCTCAGAGGCCAAGTGCCAAGTATTTTTAAGAAACATGACTTCACACAATCACCTTGAATTGATTTCAAATAACGGGCACCCTCGCTCTTAAAAGCATCAAACTCATTTACTGTGTCAAATGAACCTCCTCCCCCAAGACAACGAACCATGTTTCCACAGGAATAAAAATCGTGCCAGGCACCCTAACCAGTTTGGCTCAGTGGATAGAGCGCCGGCCTATGGACTAAAGGGTCCCAGGTTCGATTCCGGTCCGGGGCATATACCTTGATTGCGGGCACATCCCAAGTAGGGGGTGTGCAGGAGGCAGCTGATTAATGTTTCTCTCTCACTGATGTTTCTAACTCTCTATCCCTCTCCCTTCCTCTCTTTTAAAAAAAAATCAATAAAATATATTTAAAATAAAATAAAATAAATTGTGCGAGGCATGGATAGTCGTTTTCTCCCCTTCTTCTCTCTGTCCCAGAGGCTTAACGGGTGCCCCAGCTCTCCCAAGCTCAGCATCGCATTGGCCCCTCCAGCAAACTTCCAGGATTCCGCTGTTTCTCAGAACACCTGCAGGTGCTCAGTTGGCCACATTGCTAAGGGACAGATGCAACCCACTCCCTGGGACCCTATGACCTCAGGCCACCCAGAAGGTCAAAGTCATCTGTGTTTCTCCAGGAACAGTGCAATTGCTTATTGGTTTCAGAGCCCAGGCAGCCACTGCGTGGGAAGCTCGGTCGTGCATGCCCTTGTTTCTGCATGAGCTTTTGGAAACCAAAGTTCAGTCCATTTTGCTGAGAAGGAAACTGAGGAACAAAAAAGTAACTTTTCAGTTGCTCTTTCTTTCATCCTGGGCACGTGGATTTCTGTCGTTCCTACCCGCCTGCCCTTTATTACTATGCCACACCTCTCGACTCTAACATCCTTTTTCCTCTGTCTTCCCGAATTTCTCTCCTTGAGAATATTCTCAACACACACACACACACACACACACACACACACACACTCACACTCACACACACTCACACTCACACACACACACTCGCACACATACACACAGTCACATCATATTCAAATACACAAACAGATGTACACACACACACACACACACGCACACACACACATACACACACATCTCACATGCCTGTCTTCTGTAATGGAAGTCCTTAACTTCCTTTAGGACACTTCACCAGTGTATTACCCAGGCCACAGTGATCTGTTCTCATGTGTTCTTTGTTGGATTCCCAGTACCTGCCACTGGTGCCATCCAGGTACCAACACTGCCGCCTCCCAAGTCTCAGGTGTCTGGCTGGTAGGCAAGTAGGAATGACAGTAATCCACGTGCTAGCAGAGGTCTGCTCACTGCACACTGGCTGGTGTGGTGTTTCCAGCATGTACTCTCTGGACAAGAGCAGTGCCACTACCTCCCGCTGCTGCTGTCCCACCTCATTCAGCTGCTTCTTGCTTCCAAGTCTACCTCGAGCCTTAATGAAGCACCATGGTTTCCAGAATAAAGGCATGTTGCTGCCTTTATGCTTGCATGTTCCACATTCTGTCTGGGAAAATGCAACCCATGCTCTGGGCCCAGGCAGAGCTCCTCCTCCGTGAAGTTTCAGGTCTAAGCCCTGTGTCTCCACCCTTGACAGCTGGAGCGGTCACTTCTACCCGCGTGGCCTTCCAAACCTCGTGGGGAACTCGATCGTGACCAGGCTCAGAGGTGGGCTGGACATTGATGTTTTCACGGCGCCGCCCCCTCCTAGCCTAGGAGTATCTTGAGAACAGAATCATTGACGTTCAATAGATTTGTTTTTAAAAATACATTTTTATTGATTTCAGAGAGGAAAGGAGAGGGGGAGAGAGATAGAAACCTCAATGTTGAGAGAGAATCATTGAGGCTGCCTCCCGCACTCCCCATACTGGGGATCAAGCCCACAACCAGGGCATGTGCCCTGACCTTGAATAGAACCACGACCTCCTGGTTCATTGGTTGATGCTCAACCACTGAGCCACACCTGCCACGCTTCAATAGATGTTTAATGAATGAATGTGTGAGCAAACAGTGCCTTTAGGTTCCACATTTGTAGAGCAAAAATGAATCATATATTTGTTTTATTTTGTATATGTGCTAGAAAAATACCTGAGCAGTCTATCTAGGGCCCTGCCTCCCTGTTGGGGGTCCGCACGTTACTTCTGATAAACGTGGTCTGATGCTGAAATCACCCAATGCCCCCGTTCCAGACAAACAGTGCACACGTTTTAGCAACTGCTCTATCCGTCAGTATTCTCAGGGGCATCTTGATCCTCTGACCGGTAGTAGGGTTCCAACTAAGTAGGGTTCCTTGATCATCCCACTAAGCAAGTTCCTTTGTTCTACCTTCTATCCTCTCATTCTCTGAGCTGCCAGCTAGAACACACTCTATTTTAGAAGAAAATGAGTGATCGGTGTCTACACACCAAGACTGAAGTGGTTAGGAATGCGCCTGTGATGTCGATATCAGATGATATTATTAGAAACCTGTTTAATGGGTTCCCGGCGTGTGCTTTTAATGTCTCTCCCTTCAACAAAACCGCTCCACACCATGCCTCATTCCATGCAGTCAATGCCATCGTGATAAGACCCATCACAGCTCTTACGGCGCGGGAAGAAATTAAACATTTAGGGACTCCTGCAGCACCACGCTGATTGGGCTCAAATGATGCCGCTAAACTGACAGATGCATTTGTCTGCTCTCGCAAGCGAGTCAGGCTTCCTTGTGGAATGTTACAGATTCCTTAACAGCAAGCAGATACAAACAAATCGGAAACTCCTTTATTTCACCTTTATGCTGCTTTTTTCTGGGAGGGATCCTTGGTGTGCCTGCCTGTGGTGTGTGTACATGTGTGCATGTGCGCACGTGTGCACGTGTGTGCACATGCTGCATGCCAGGGGGCTGCCGCAGGAGAGCCAAATTGCCACTCAACTCATCATTCACGCAGCATGAGTCTGGAACTCTCCAAGGCTGACCCTTTCTTCCTGGCCATTCTGTTAATTGAGCCAAGCGTGCCAACTCCTGAAATGCAAGGACAATCTTTTCAGTGGGGAGAGCACCTTGCGCCTCTCAGCCAAACGCAGCCAACTTTAAACCGCTTAATAAAACTCTTAAAAGGATGATATTGTTGGGCAAAGTGCTAAGGGTTCCTGCTTTCGCTCAGGTTGTATTTTCATTAAGCTGGAAGCTGTGTGTGTGTGTGTGTGTGTGTGTGTGTGTGTGTGTGTGTGTGTGTGTGTGTTAAAGGGAGAGAGGTGGGGAGGGAGAAGAGAAAAGGGATAAAGGCGGCCTTTTGTAGCCTGCAGCCTCTTGTTTGCAGATTATTTGTCGAAGATGCTCAGTAGAATAGCAATTGCCTGTGATTAGAAGTCTTCCCAGGTACCACCTTGAATGGAGGCAGCTTTAGAAGTGAGATCAGTCCCTCGGCGAAGCCATACATTTTAGATTTTGGAAAAATGGCTCAGGTGAAATTTGCCTTCACAGTGGGCAGGGCTCAGCAGGGGCTTGGGCAGATGAGCTGAGCCAGGGCGATGGGCCAGGCTTGGAAGGCAGGTTCGGTGTCTTGCTCCCGTCTGTCTCTGTGAAAAGCAGGCTGTGTCCTCATTCCCAGAGAGGCAGTTCGGGAGGCCAGGGGAAGGACAGGCCGGGGTGGGGGATTAGGAACAACTTGGAATCTGGTCAGAGACACTTTAAAAAACCCTGGATCCAAAAGCCTCAAAAACTCTCATTGGACTTGTCGCTGTTTACGGCCTGTTCTCTAAGTCCTTCCATGTCATGAGTAATCCCATTTACCCAAACACTCTTTAATGTTCTTTTTTAGAAATTATGATCATTCTAAATAGAAAGGTGATATTCAATTGTGGAAATGCTGATGTTTCTGTCCCAGATACCTTCACAAAGCTGCTTCCTGGGTTCACCTTGTTTGTCCATGGTGAGAAGCTGGTGGCTGGGGAGACGGCACGCCATCTAGGTCCCAGGGACCCAAGTTCTTACCAAATGACCTTGGGGTCAGAGGTGCTGTCAGAGCCCACGTCTGTGCTCAGTGACAACTGGCTGGGTGTTCACACTCAAACATCAGCCACGCCTGCTCCCCACCTCCCTGAACATGGGCTCACACAGCACGCACTCTGCTGTGTCTGGTGCCCTTCGCTCCGCACAGTGGTCTCAAGTCTGTCCACGTCGGGGCATGTGTCAGGCGTCATTCCTGTTTATCCAATGCTCTCTTGTCTCCACTGCCTTTCACTGCAATTTCTTCTTATTAATACATATAATCCAGGTTTTCTCTCTCTCACATTTTTCGGTTCTGGAAACATGGGCCTTCCTGGCTCAGGCCTTGGGTTCACCCTTCTTAGCCTTGTCTAGCCGGCCGTGGATCCCGATCCGGCACTGGGCTCCAGAGCTCACCTCCCCATCTTGGCTCCTTTTGTTGATTCTTGCCTTCGTCCCAGATGCCCCTGAGTCTGGTCTGTCTATCTCTTCCTTTTCCCCCTGATCTTTGCTCTGGAGTCTCCCAACCCTGGGCCCATTGTCCCAAGAGCCCTTTTCCAGAACCAAGGATGCTTCTGACACACGCAGCCACTGGACATGTTAGACCCCCCCACAAAGCTATCTGAACGTCACCACTCCCCTCCCAGCCCCTCCATCCAGTCTGGGTGTTCCCCCTCCCCATCCCTGCCTTTCCCCCTTGCCTTCCTTTCCTGGCTGTGCTTTTGGATCCCCCATGTGGCGGATTTCAGCTGCCACCGATGCCCATGCTTCTCTGTCCCTCTGGAGGCCTGTGTGCTCAGTGAAAGGCTTCTCAGAGAGGGCCGCCTGAATGGAAACACGCGGGAGACACACAAAGCCGGCCGCTCAGACTTCCCCAGGAGCCTGGGAGTTTAAAAAGGCCCTGTCGCCCTGGAAATGAGGCTATTAAGGTGTGACACGGTTCTCACTTTCAGCAGAGACTTTTTCAAGCGCTGCAGAGCCCAATCAAGAGGAGATGAAACTGCGGTGTTTCAAGATGCCCAACTCTTCTGCTGATGAAGGGAAGGCGCCCAGATGCAGGTGGAATGAGAAGCAGGCTTCCGGCGTGCAGAGAGCCACCTGGCTGAGAGCTCACAGCTCCCCCACCACCTCCTGGCTGCCTGCCTGTCACCTCCTGACAGCCTTTGGAGTCAATGTGTGTCTGGGGTTGGAGAGGGAGTAGAGCTGAGTGGGGGAACACCACCCCACCTTGGAACCCTCTTTTTCTCCCAGGAGCACGAGATTCCTAAACAGGAGCTAGGGGGCAGCAGTCAGCCCAGGATCTGCTGGGAGAGGGTCTGAGAACCTGGAAATTCCAACCTCCTGGCAGGAGTCCGGGTGCTGTTGTTTCTTCATCCGTCCTCGAAATAAAATCTGACCCACGAGAGAGGAACTTTGGAACCAGGAAAACCAGGGTTTTCACCCTGGCTCTGCTCATTTATCATGGTATCCCAGAGCCTCAGTTTGCTCATTTGCAAAATTCTTGCCTTTCAGAACTGCAGAAAGGAACGGATGAAATGTTTTATATAAAGTGCTCACGGCAGGAAGCCCATATAAATTAGCCTGTGCGGTGTTTTCAAACGGCAAGAAAACGAAGGCAGGGACTCCCAGCCAGCAGGTTTAGGCTCACTTCAGTCGAAAATAAATTCCTCCAATTGTTGGGTTGAAGCAGAATTTCTGTTGTTTTTCAAAGTCTCACCTGTAGAGTCATACAAAATACCTTTCCCAGGCAGGCCCACCTCTGACAAGACCCCTTCTTCCAAATCAGTCCCCTCAGCTAAGACTTCAGGGGAGAAGCAGGAAGGAAAATACAGAGAGATTGTTTTAGCCAATAGGAATTACCCATACCCGGCTAGTGTGGCTCAGTGGTTGAGCCTCGACCTATGAACCAGGAGGTCACGGTTTGATTCCCGGTCAGGGCACATGCCTGAGATATGGGCTTGATCCCCAGTGTGGGGTGTGCAGGAGGCAGCCAATCAATGTTTCTCACCATTAATGTTTCTCTCTCTCTCTCTCCCTCTCCCTTCCTCTCTGAAATCAATTGAAAATGTTTTGTTTTGTTTTGAAAAAGAAAGTAAACTCTGTCCTGCCAGCATTCTATGGCCTCCTAATCCCCCTTGAATCCAGAAAATACCCAAAATGGTTCTTTGCAGAAAGGCTGGAGACTAGTTTCTTAAATAATCAGAACCTGATGACCAGATGGTCAGCCACCTCGGGGTTTGGTAGTGAGAATGAGCTTGCCCCTTCCTGTGGGTTTTTTTCTAGAAAGTTAGACGCATTTTCCACCTGGAACATTCGAATCCCAGAGACTGCCTCTCTGAGCCACCAGACACGGTCTGTCTGGTGAGAGGAGACCACAGCAGACCATGCTTCTGTGTGATGGGGTCGGTGTGTCCTCTTCCTTTTCCTTCTTCGGTGCAATTTTCTTTATCACCTCTCCTGGTTCCAGCACAGGGGTGTTAGAATGGAATCCAGCCATAGCCGGTTTGGCTCAGTGGATGGAGTGTCGGACTGTGGACCAAAGGGTTGGGTTCTGGTCAAAGGCACATGCCTGGGTTGCGGGCTTGGTCCAACGTGCAGGAGGCAGCCAATCAATGATTCCCTCTTATCATTGATGTTTCTATCTCTCTTCCTCTCCTTTCCTCTCTGAAATCAATAAAAATCTATTTTTAAAAAGAAGAATTCATATTAGAGGGTGCGGGAAGCGAAAGGTCCAGTGTGTGGTTCTGTGTTATTTGGCAGGTGGGGGACTTCTATAAAGTGCTTGGAGAGACAGGTCTGGCTCAGCCTTTTGAAATGCAAATAACTTTGAGATGCAGACTTTACTCTGTCTAGCTGCAGGTGAACCACTCAGGGGTGACTGCAATTTGGGAAATGACATCACTGCCTTCCCCACTCTGTTTAGTGAACCAGGAGCCAAAAGCAATCCAAAGTGTCCGTACACCGTAACTTCAAGCCCCTTGTGTCCACCACTCTCCTGAGCTTGGGTCTCTGGGTAGAGAGGAAGGAAGGCTCTCTCCCCTCCCTAGTACTTCCGCTGGATGAGCCTGTGAGCTATTTGAACAGCAGCAGGCCTCTGGGGTCACCTGCCCATCTCCAAAGAGATGCCTGCCTGGCCCGCAGCCTGAGTCCTCGCAGGCTCGGGGAGACCTGGGGCAGCATGGGTTTCAGTCTGTGCTGGATGCAACAGTACCTGAGTCAGAAGGGTTCTCCTAACGGTTCCTTGTCAAAGCAGTCCCTTTGGATGGTTCTTGAAATAAAACAGGGAAGAGGGCTCTACAGTTCGCCTGCTTAGGAAACAGTTGGACGCCCTGAAAGATGCACAATGGACTTTGTCATACAAAGCCTCTAAGAAGGTCTGCAACAAGGAAGCCATTGCTGAACGATGGCAAGACTAACAGGCTTTTATAGGGACACGGTTTAAACAACTTCAGTAACAGGAATCCCACTAGTACATTAAGCCTTTTTTCCCCAAAAAATGTTCTTCCAGTGTATGTCTTGGGGGGTAAAGGCGTATTTTATTCTCTAGTTGAGGTGTTTCTACCATATCATTTATATCACAGTAAGTACATACCATATGGAGATGCGCAGAACCGCTCTAATAGGGCCTACAAGAAAATTGAAATAATGTCAAGTGGTACGTTCTGAGTAACATATTTAATGACATAACCTTGTTCCACTGTCAGGTCACTATGACTTTTAGAGTTCAGACCATTGAATTGGAACCTACCCTTCTGTGACTCACAGCCCGTGCCTCCTACTTTCGCCCCATTTCCTCCTATGATTTAGCTGAGTATCTTCAAGAAAAGGGTTTATTGGTGTCCAAAAGCATTTGTTGGGGTGGAGGCAGGGGTGGCACCAGTAACGATGCTGTATAACCTTCTCCAACTCCCAAACAGTGCAGGGGGCAGGGCATTTGGCCATCCCTAGGATCGCATTGTCCTCTTACCAGCTGATCTCTCTGGTCCCTTTAGGCTCTTGCTCTCTCCCGGCTGGCTGGGTATTCTGTGGATTCCAGTCGAATTTTCTCAAGTGGCAAATAGACTCTAAAAGGAGGAGAAGTGCAATGCATCCTCCATTACCAGGGGTAAAATTTCATTTCGCTCCTTGTCTGATGCTATTCGGGACTCTTATCTTCCTCCGTGCTCAATAGGCAATAGAAATCTATATGTCGGCAGAAAGCCTGCCTGCGACACGGTATCTAGAAGGGCTGGGAGGAGGGTGCCTTGGGATATGGTCTGCCTTCCTTCCAGTTAAAAAGGGAGGGCCCGCCCTAGACCATAAATAACCATGCCCTCTGCAATGCCCCCGCTTCAGAGCCTGGTTCTGTCCGCATGGGCTGCAGAGTCTACAGGCTGGCATCCCTTTCAACTATTCTCCAGCGCCGTTGGAGAAAGATGAAAGGGAACAGCTGGATGTCAATAGTTAAGGGGGTCTTCTTTCCAAAGAAGCAGGATTAGTCCGGAGCTAAATGTGCTGAAGGGAGAGCCTACCTTAGCACCCTCTCCCCTTCACTACAGTGCCCTGCCCCACGCTTCCCAGGGCGGTGGCTCAGACCCGCCTCTGCCATCGCTTGAGCTTTTTGCCTTAGTCTTCGGCCCTAAGATCATCAAAGATTACCTGTCTTTCTACTCCTCTCCTTCAGTGTTCTACCCTCAACTAAACACACTGAAGAGGCTCTGCTTCACACCAAGCCTTCACCAACGGAGGAAGCCTGCTTTCATTTACACAAAAGGCAATGCCTCCCTCCAAAGCAAAAGGCAATCTCTAACAGTAGATTCACCTGGGGACAGACACAGCTTCCAAGACACCTGCAAGAGTGGCCCATGGCCCAAACCGGTTTGGCTCAGTGGATAGAGCATCAACTTGCAGACTGAAGAGTCCCAGGTTCAATTCTGGTCAAGGGCATATACCTTGGTTGCAGGCACATCCCCAGTAGGGGGTGTGCAGGAGGCAGCTGATTGACGTTTCTCTCTCTCTCATCGATGTTTCTAACTTTCTATCTCTCTCCCTTCCTCTCTGTAAAAAATCAATAGAATATATTTTTAAAAAAAAGAGTGGCCAATGGGCACCTGCCTAGGTCTAGTTTGATGATAAGATGAGCCATGATAGGAATAATAGTCTGATTGCAAACAGCAGAGCCCCTGGAGTCAGGTTATGTGGATTAGTCTTAGCTCTGCCGCTTTCTCTCTGCGTGACCCTGGGGGAAGCTCTGCATCTTCACCCACAAAACGGGGCGTAATGACACCCCCAGCAGTATGGCTACTGTGAGAGCATATGAGATCCTCTTTGTAAATGCTTAGCACAGTGCCTAGCTCGTTGTAAACACTCAAAAGTAGTAGGCCCCCGTACACTGCTAGTGATACAAGGTCACGGGTTTAAAGGCACATTTCAAGGACTTTGGGTGATTCAAACCTTCATTTGAATTTGGCTCTTTTGATTATAGGCTGTATGATTATTAGCATTTATTTCACCTCTTTTTAGCACTGGCGTCCTCTTTGGTAAACAGGAATAAATCATATTCTCCTCATGAAGATTGCTGGAGAGGTTGAGGAAATCGTGTGTTTCAAAGTGCATTGCGACTAAGTCCATGTTTGGGCATGGGCACAGCCTTGGAGCAGATTTCTGGGAACAAATGGCGAGGATTCTTTGGGGCATTTATAAGTGTGCGTTTCAATCATGGACTTGCTGGGTTGCTCCGCCCTGAGGCAATCGATCAACCCCTATAGCACTTCTGTGAGACACTGAGCCAATGTGGGTAATGGTGCCCGGTTTCATGAACAAGGCCAGGGTCCCAAGCACCAGTCAATACAGTGGGATCAGGCACCACTCCGGACAGACCCGTTGCTTTCTTCCTTTAAAGCGCCATCTTTATGCTGCAGTTTACATCTCGCTTTTTGAAGAAGGACATAAAGTGGAACATGATTCTAACAGGAAGGGGCTGGCTGTGCCTGTTCAGGTCCTCTCGGCTCCTGCAGTGGCCTGGCCGCCCCTCCAGGGAAATCTGGGACTTCGCAGCAGACGGCTCAGAAAGCGATGCACTGTAAGTGTGGGGTTTTCTTTTAGTCTCTTAGAATGCACAGTGTGGACTGATCGTGATTTCCTCCTGTCCCCGATTTATTAATATCAGGTGATGTCAGGCAAAACTCGTTCTTAGAATGTTGCCAGTGTTTTCCAGGGAAATGTAGGCATGGTGAATCAGAAATTCAGGTGGGGGGAGGTGTCTTGCAAGGCCTCTTCTAATAGGTTTATCGGGATGATGAAGACATTCACGCCGAATGCTACTAAAATTAGGTATATTAGTAAGTGGATGAAGAACCATAGCCAACAGGAGCCGAAAAACCAATTGATCAATGTCGAGCGTGGGCTGCCAGGAGACACGGGACATAAACGTTTCCATCAGCAACCTGGATGAAGACGTAGAGATGACACTTATCCGATTTGTGGATGACATGAAATTGGGAGGGAAACCAAATTTATCAGGTGATTGAATCCAGAAAGACCTTGTCAGGCTGGAGGAATGGGCCAAATCTACGGTGATGAAATTTAACAGGGGACATGCAATATCTCATAATTAAGTTCAAAAAATAAATTATTCACATACGGGTTTATGTCCTATCTCCTGTGAGATTCATGCATGGTTCTAGCTAACTGCAGGGCGTAAGGGCTCTCCCTGAGGGTCCTTCAGGTGGACCTGGGCCCTGGAGGATGGGCCTGGGAGAAAGGCCCACAGGACAGGAACAATGGGGTTCTAAAGAATACGAATGGGTTGAAGCAGCGTTCCGTGTCAGCAGGGTGGAAAGGAAAAGGGAAAACATACTGGTTTTACTGATTGTCATTTTCCTGCAAGTTACAAGAGTGAGGTACTATCCCCCTTTTATGTTATATAAAATGAAAATATTCTCATGTGCTTCATTGCTGTGAACCAGACGGTACCCGACACCACGCTAACCACTGCACCATACTTCCAAATGTTGGAATTGGCCAGGAGGGCATGTGTGTGGACAAAGAACATCAAAGCTCCCACTGTGCCATAGAAAAGACCAGAGCCAGGTCTACACACCGCCATGAGACCTCCACCCCTCATATTTGCAGGGCTGTCTCATGAAGGAAGAGTTGACATCCTGGCCCTAGCCAATTTGGCTCAGTGGATAGAGCATCAGCCTGCTGACTGAAGGGTCCCGGGTTCGATTCCGGTCAAGGGCATGTACCTTGGTTGCAGGCTCCTCTCTGGCCTTGGCATTGGTCTGGGTGCGTGCAGGAAGCAACCAATCGATGTGTCTCTCTCCCATCGATGTTTCTCTCTTGTCTTTCCCTCTCTCTTTTACACTCTCTAAAAATCAATGGAGAAATATCCTCGGGTGAGGATTTAAAAAAAAAAAGAACATCCTGGCTCAATATGCTGCCCAGGACCAGAGGATGGGAGCTCCAGGAAATTAACTTTAATTCTGAAATTCAAAGTCAATGAAAGGCCAAAGACTGAAGCCTCCACTTGGCAAAGGTCATACTCGCCATGGGCCGGGCACAGATAGAGGGCATTTTAGCGCCGCTTGAAGACTTGGGCTACCTGGGGTCTTTAAAATCTTTCCCCACGCTGAGACTTGACATTTTAATGACAACTCCTACGAAGCAGTTCAGTAAGTCCCAGGATTTTGGCTGCAGTTTGAGCGCATCCAGGCCATCTTTGGAATGGCCTTGCTGGGCTGCATCCGCCCTTGCAGTCAGCGAGCTGTAGTTCTGTGCCGAGCCAGGAGGTGGAGCCGCTCTATGACATACCTGGAGGGCCCCCCTGGGAGGCTGGTGGGATGAAGTTGAACCCCGGAGCTCTCTATGTCGATTGGCAGCCATAAAGGAATGTGAGAGCTAATCGGCTGCCATCTGTCTTCATTTTGCTAACCCCCTCTATTGGATGCCACAAGCAGCTCACTTCCTATATTTATAAACATCCCCAATCAGTCATTTCTCTGCCCGCCGTCACATATTTGTGGCATTAACGCCGGCTGCTTTATCACAGATTGGACTTCATTTCAGGCATAACTCTCCCATACTGTGGTTCTGAGGTCTTTATGGCCGCATTATGGTATATGGCTGAGCTGTGATTACACATCAGCACTGTACAGCCACAGACAGTGATTTGGCCCACACCCACCCACCTGCCACCCCTGCCCTCTGTGGGCAGCTATAGACAGAGGGAAATATGAGGTGAGGAGAGAGGGAGAGAGGGAGAGAGGGAGAGAGGGAGAGAGGGAGAGAGGGAGAGAGAGAGAGAGAGAGAGAGAGAGAGAGAGAGAGAGAGAGAGAACAAAGGGCCGGGCCACTTCTACAGGTCTCAGGGCCCACCAGGGCTATCCCACCGGCCTTGGAACTCACAGGACTCTCCTCGTTTGGCAAAGCGACCTGACAAATGGAGAGAGTTGATGGAAGGAAAAGAGAGGTGAGAGGCAGTCTGCCATTCAACTGCCATTTCTCAGGAGCCCCCAATGGGGCCGCACATTTTGTCTTATGTCTGAAATCAGGAGTGTAAGTTAGCCTTTCTTCTCCCTCTTGTCGCATTCATGAGCTTGGTTCCTTTACAGAAACAAACAACAAAAAAACCCTTCTTGTCTCATTGCATGGGGGTTCTTGTAGTCCCTAAAGGGACCCAGGGAGCCACAGGCACAGAGGAAGTGGCAACAACTCCCTCTGCTGGACGTCACAGTGGCCTTTAAGAGGTGAGAAATAAGGAGTTATATTAGTCCGTAGATAAACAAAAAACTTTGGGGGAGGGGTAAGATTTGAGATAATGATGAGGCCCTGGGTTACTTTTTAAAAAAATATATTTTATTGATTTTTTACAGAGAGGAAGGGAGAGAGAGAGTTAGAAACATCGATGAGAGAGAAACATCGATCAGCTGCCTCCGGCACATCTCCCACTGGGGATGTGACCCCAACTCAGGTACATGCCCTTGGCCGGAATCGAACCTGGGACCTCTCAGTCCGCAGACTGAGGCTCTATCCACTGAGCCGGTTTCGGCGAGGCCCTGGGTTATTGCTAGAAGGGTATAGAACAGCCGTGGGCAAACTACGGCCCTCGGGCTGAATCCGGCCCGTTTGAAATGAATAAAGCTATTGAAAAAAAAGACCGTACCCTTTTATGTAATGATGTTTACTTTGAATTTATATTAGTTCACACAAACACTCCATCCATGCTTTTGTTCCGGACCTCCGGTCCAGTTTAAGAACCTATTGTGGCCCTCGAGTCAAAAAGTTTGCCCACCCCTGGTGTAGAATATTGGGTATGCCACATGCGTAGTCGAAGAAAATGGGTTTCATTCTGGAGAACCCCACGGTTCAGCCAGTACTTTCTTCTTACTACTCGCAGCACCATGAGAAGCACTCTCCTCCCTTTGCTGGGTGCAGCCTGCTCTGCCTCCCCAGTGTCTCCAGTTTCAGAGGCTCCTCCAAACGCCACAGGTGTCCTTGACTACCCCCTCCCAGACAGCAACAGGCAGGCGTCCCTAACTGCCTCCTCCCAGACCTCACAGGTGTCCCTAACTAACTGCCTCCTTCATCCCCACAGGTGTCCCTGACTGCCTCC
The DNA here is from genome assembly GCF_963259705.1 of Myotis daubentonii. Lineage (NCBI taxonomy): Eukaryota > Metazoa > Chordata > Mammalia > Chiroptera > Vespertilionidae > Myotis > Myotis daubentonii. Next base: position 19,920,469 of record NC_081858.1, read on the forward strand.
TCCCAGACCCCACAAGTGTCCCTGACTGCCTGCAGGTGCTTGGGCTCCATCACCTCTGGCAGCCCATCATCTCTGCTGTGTCTGTCCACCTCTCGCTTCCTCCTTATCCCCAAGTGTAGGTGCAGTCATTTCCTTGTTCCCCAAAGAGGCATGGCCACATGGTGGTAGCAGAGGGAGTTCCTTCAGGGAACGGAGAAATCGAATTAGATATCAGACTTCGCCCTTCTGACATCCATCACTCAGGGCCGTGCACTGGTGGCCTCCTCCCCTGCCTCCCTGGTCCTTCTCAGAATTCCAGGTTCCCAAACCTATGCTCTCCTCTCCCTGCCACTTCCCAAGGAGATGAATTAGCTGCCTTAGCCATCCTAACCCCCCAGAGGTGTTACTCTGCCCACAAATAACTCAGAACATTTCCATCTTGACGGCCCCCGAAGCCCCTTCTACTGGTCTCTGATACTTAAGTCTCCAAATAAAAAAGCACTAAAGGATTCCTCACCCCACTCCCACCCCCCAGTGCCCACCCTCCACATTCTGCAAAAGAAAAGCGTTACTGGGGTGAGGTGCACGGCACAATCTGTTGTAAAGGAACATCAAGAGCAGCCTTGCGGGAAGATCGGGACTAAATCTTTGCGACTGGCACAGGGCATCGTATGAGATTCCGAGAGGAGGAAACCAGTCCGGCTCTGGGCTGTCAGCCGTGGCCCGGCTGTGAGTAAACAAATTGCCCGGTCTTTTTTTTAGAACCGTAGCAGTAGCTGCACTTCTAGATTGACATGATGTCCCGCTAAAGTTAACTTAGCAGCTCATTTCTGCCTTGGAGTTACCGTCAGCAGTGGAGATGTCAGCTTCAGGGCTTACTTGTTTGCTTTGGTTGCTACCCTGGCGGAGCCTCCGTTTTCTAATCCTAGAAAGGGAATCATCTCCACCTCAGAGTTGGTGGCAGGGACAACCAATCAATGCCTTCCAAGCCCCTAGGACCACAGTTATTGGTACAGAGTTAACACTCAACAATGACACTGATTTTTTTCATGATCATCGTTGTCACATTCGCCCCTGGCCACCACTTTTCTATTGGGCAAACGCCTCAACAATAGAAAAGCAGCCCCTTGCCCAGCCAGTGTGGCTCAGTGGCTGAGTGTCCACCTATAAACCAGGAGGTCACTTTTCCACTCCTGGTCAGGGCACATGCCCGGGCTGCAGGTTTCATCCCCAGTGCGGAAAGTGCTGGAGGCAGGCGATCAGATCAATGATTCTTTGTCATCATTGATGTTTCTTTCTCTCCCTCTCCCTTCCTCTCTGAAATCAATACATACATATATATATATATATATATTTTCAACAGCCCTTTCCCAGACATCCCCAGCTTAGGGGTAAGGCCACTGCGGCAGATCTGGGCCCTGTGAGCCCCACTGTCTCCAGCTCTCTGTCTGCAGATGTCTTACTCTCCTGTCCATGGACCGTGGTCCAGGCTCACTCTTAACAGAGGCCCTCAGGAAATCTAATGGGAGGGGTTCCTTTAGGGCAGTGATGGCGAACCTATGACACACGTGTCAGAGAGGTGACATGCGAACTCATTTTTTTGGTTGATTTTTCTTTGTTAAATGGCATTTAAATATATAAAATAAATATCAAAAATATAAGTGTTTTACTATGGTTGCAAAGATCAAAAAATTTCTATATGTGACACGGCACCAGAGTTAAGTTAGGACTTTTCAAAATGCTGACACGCTGAGCTCAAAAGGTTCGCCATCACTGCTTTAGGGCAATGGCTTCGAATGCTACTCGGCTGATACAACTGTTCTCTCATCACTGGGTACCTGTCTCTCCTACTCTCTGATCAGCCCCAGAGCGTGGCTCCCTGTTTCCACAACCCCGGGGAAGCTGATGGAGACCTCTCCATCCCCAGGTCCCATAGAGCATACCGATTCCACTCCCGGTTCTGAGTACCACTCTGCTGGCCCTGGGGAGCAGAAAGATGGTTCCTCTGCACCTTGAATTAACTCATTTCAGAGAAATCTGAAGCCTCATAACAGTGTCTCCTCCACCCAACCACCTCTAACACACAATATATACTAGCATATATATATATATGTATATATATATATTCTTTTTTATTGATTTCAGAGAGGAAGGGGGAGGGGGAGAGAGATAGAAACATCAATGATGAGAGATAATCATTGATTGGCTGCCTCTTGCACACCCCCTACTGGGGATCGAGCCTGAAACCCAGGCATGTGCCCTTGACTGGAATCAAACCCGGGACCCTTCCGTGCCTAGGCCAATGCTCTATCCACTGAGCCAAATTGGCTAGGGTTATATGTACTTTCCATTATGCAATTCTGTAGCCCTTGTGGCAAATAGATATTATAATTAAATCTGTCTTAGATATCCTCTTCATAAAATATTAAGAGAACATGTCTATGCTAACAATGTTTTAGCACGAAATAATAAACAAACTGCAGTAATTGGATATTTTTCTTTTGAAGGTCATATGCCTCCCCAAAAATCACCCTGGCAAATGTGCAATTTGGAAAAGCAATTATACCTTACGCTCAGATGCTATGCTTTTCGCGTGTCCAAAAAACATTCTTGAAATATTAATTAGTTATCCACCAAATATCTGAGGAGGCGTGGATTAATACCTGCTTAACAGAGACAGAAACTCAAAGAGAGAAAGACGCTGACTCCCTCCTCGCCCAGCAGTTCTGAGGCAGGAAGTTTTCGCTGAACCCTCATGAATGGACTGGAAGGAAATAAGTCACAAGAGAGGCTAAGAGAGCAAGGATTATTTATCCTAAATTTCTTTCTTTTTTTAAAAAAAATACATTTTATTGATTTTTTACAGAGAGGAAGGGAGAGGGATAGAGAGCTAGAAACATCGATGAGAGAGAAACATTGATCAGCTGCCTCCCACATGCCCCCCACTGGGGATGTGCCCACAACCAAGGTACATGCCCTTGACCGGAATCGAACCTGGGACCTTTCAGTCCGCAGGCCGACGCTCTATCCACTGAGCCAAACTGGTTCTGGCCTAAATTTCTTTTTTTAAGTATGTTTTTTAGTGATTTTGAGAGCGAGAGAAAAGGAGAGAAAGAGAGACAGAAACATTGACGAGAGAGAAACATCCACATGGATCTGCTGCCTCCTGCCCACCCTCTGTTGGGGACCGAGCCCGAAATCTGGACATGTGCCCTGACCGGGAATTGAACCCATACTTCCTGGTGCATAGGTTGATGCTCAACCACTGAGCAACAGCTGCCAGCATTTATCCTAAAATTCTTAAGAATTAATTCTAGTCTTTGATTTCCATGAATCCCATAGATCAGTTGTTCTTAACCTATGGGTCGCGACCCCTTTGGGGGTCAAACGACCCTTTCACAAGGGTCGCCTAAGACCATCGGAAAACACATATATAATTACATATTGTTTTTGTGATTAATCACTGTGCTTTAATTATGTTCAATTTGTAACAATGAAAATACATCCTGCATATCAGATATTTACATGACGATTCATAACAGTAGAAAAATTACAGTTATGAAGTAGCAACGAAAATAATTTTATAGTTGGGGGTCACCACAACATGAGGAACTGTATTAAAGGGTCGCAGCATTAGGAAGGTTGAGAACCACTGCCATAGATGAACCCCTGATAAATGCTTCCATCTTTCCCCTTAAATCAGAGTCATTTGTCCCAAGAATCTCCAGCTAGATGTCTTAATGAGGGTCTCCCCCACCGTCTCTGCAGACCTGCCCTGCTCCCAGGCTCTATGTCCCCTGCTCCCTGCTCTAGGCTTTCCTAAGGACTTGTGATGTCCCTTTCACATACAGCCACGGGGCAACCATTCCCAATCACTGCAAAATGCAAGTCAGCTGATCAGCACCCAGCTTTTATAGCTGGCTATGAACCGAGCTAGCAGTTTCTAACAATATGTTTCTTTATATCCGGGGATCGTGAAACAACTGATGAAGAGCAATGAGAAGTGCCTGGGGAACGCTCATCCTGGGCGGAGGCAGGGGTGGAGGCCACGAGAGGGGAGTTAAGTTAGCCTCCCCCAAAAGTGGGAGGTGACGATTCTGAGTGGGGCTCTGAGCGGGGGTTGTGTCTGAGAATAAAACCCTGTCCCATTCATAGTCAACCCAGAAACGATGCGTCATCTGATATTCTGAAAGGATTCGGTTGGGAGGAAGTATCAAGGCTGTGTGTCTATTTTTCGTTTGAAAAAGGACATAAACACCCAAATTTATTACTACCCCAGGGGGCCTGGCGACATGCCTAAAAGATCTGTAATTTTGCAAGATTACAGTTTGGATCACCCCAGACGCGTGCCTTTCGCATTGGGCTCTTTCCTGACCCAGAGACTCCTGTCCCAGTTTCCCTGAGAGGTCCAAGGTAAAGGTGACCTTTGATGTATGGTAGCAAGGAGGCTGCTTCTCAGGTTCCCCCTCGCAGTGCACTATGGGGCCTGGTGATGCCAGGACCAGACTGGCAAAGAGCAGGGAATGATGGTGCAGGAAGGACTGTCTGGGGCCTTTGAGGAAGTGCAGCTGTGCAGGGCCGAGGGGGGCTGGGGGAGGGCTGGGGCCTGCAGTGACGTCCTGTTTTGTTCTCACAACCAAGGCACAAATTAAGGGAAGATTAGAGGCTTGCTTCGGGAGATTGGACCGAGGGAAGGAGGGTGGAGGACGGGAAGCGGAGCTTTTGGGGACAGCAATTTGGGAGCAGCTGAGACAAATCTGTGGTTGATTCTCTCTCTCTCTCTCTCTCTCTCTCTCTCTCTCTCTCTCTCTCTCTCTCTCTCTCTTTTTTCTGGTGGATTCGTTAGTGACTTTCTCTTTGGGTTCCGGATCCGGAGGGTTCCCTCCCCCCTTCCTTTCCCTTTTTGCTCCATGCACATGTAAATGTGATTGAGAATTCTCTCCTCAGATCTGCTGCCGCGCAGCCTTCCTGCCAGCTGGCCTGGCTGGGGAACCCACGTCTGGGGCTGACTGCGGCTGACAAGTCCTCCCGCTTTAAGGGCTTCAGAGACATTGTCAGACCCTTGTCTGGGCTCAGCGCCTGCAGGGAAGGAGAGCAGAGGGGACCAGCAGGCCTGGACTCCTAGCTGCCCAGGGCAGGTGCACAGGTCTCGCTCTGCACACAGCAGCGCAGTGGCCACCGCACGGCCTAAACCTATCCTCAGTGCAGAAACCTGAGGCCCAAAGTCCAGATCCGGCTTGTAGGCCATGGACGCCACACCCCTTCCTGTCTCTCACTTCCATTGGCGAAGTCCATTGCCATAGAGCAGTAGCCTTCTTTCCTGCCCCAGTGGCCAGTCACTTCTGTCCATTCTGTTTTCAGAGCTAGGATGGTCCCCCAGCGGTGCTGGCACTAGGGGCTGGTGTCAGCAGGAAACTCTGGGGGCTGAGCTGGCAGCAGTGGGGGCAGAGCTACCTGGAGTGACCAGAAGCCGGGCTGACCAAGAGCTGAGTGCTCGTCAGACCCAAAGACCGCAAACAGCTTGATGCCCGAGGAGCAGGACCAAGTGTCATTGGGTTGGAAGACCAAGTGTGAGCTGCAAACCAGGGGAGGGAGTGGGAGCCTGGGAGGGTCCGTGCCGGGGCACAGAGCGTGCAAGGCCCACCCCCAGGCCGGGCTCCCGGAGAACAAGGACTGTGTCTCTGGTGTGTGTGCAGAATTCTGAGTCAGGAGTCCCTCCTCTGCACAAGGACGTTTGATGGCCTTTCAGTGTCCCAAGATCAGGTCCCTGGCTGCACTGACGGGCGTTGCAAGAATGATTTTCCTTCATTGAAAGCTTTCTGTGGGCCAGACCCTGAACTTTACAACATTCTCAGAAATTGACCCACGTGGCATCCTGCTGAAGCAACGGCCATTCATTCCCCGACTCCATAGATGAGGAAACAGCGTTCCGTCCAAGGTGCACTGCAGGGCATGGCAGACCCACGTGTACATCCATGCCTGCGCCCAAATCCAAGGCTCTCACCCTGGTTTTTGTGAACCCCACTCACCTCCAAGGATGTGAGAAAGCAAGCTGAGGACCAAGCGGCATCCGGACAGAGTTCAGTCGCCCCGGAAAGTGTGAGGTTGCGAGAGCAGGGCTGTGCTCCGTTTTTATGAGTATCGGGAGCTCCCAGGAAGAGAACACGAGGAGACAAGAGCAGCGAGCAGGCCACATAAATCCAGAGATGCTTGGGTGTGGTTTCGGTCCACTCATTCTGGAAGTCAGCAACATGGATCCAGTCAGAACTTCAAATTTTTAGGGAAATTTCTCGCCAGCTCAGCATTTAAGTCTCAAACACCTCATGCTGCCCCCCCCCCCCCCAGTTCCCAACTGCACTGCTCTCATCTTCTGGACACCATTCACTCATGTCAGAACCAGAGGCTTGTAGAGTGCTGGAAGTTCCCTGGAGAGGGTGCCCACCCCCCTGCAAACCCCCATGGATGGCCAGATCTGTAACAGATGACTTCCCAGGGAGACAGGCTCTGCTCAGAGGCCCTCCTTGCAGGCCTGCCTGGCCTCTCCGCTGCTGACAGGTCCTGGAGCTGAGCCTGCAAGGTGGGAAGCATGCTCTGCCACCTACCAGGCCAAGGACCAGCCTGCTAAGTTCAGTCCCATCTGCCAGACCTGCATGGAGATGCATGGAGGCCCTGCCCAGAGGTGCTGTCTGCTGATAAGCAGGGCCAGGAGGTCTCAGGGTGAATGAGGCCAAGGCAGGGGTTGGTTCCCATAAAGGCCACTGATAGAGAAGACCACCTCCCTGCTGCCTTCAGCCTGTCTTGTACCAGGTGGCCTCAGTCACCTGGGGGAACCAAGGAAATGTGGATGGAGGGGACCAAACACCCCGAGGACATGTGTGACCAGCAGGTGGGGCACTGCCTGGAACAGAGGGGAAATCTTATTTGCAGCTGAAATGTGCTCTCATGTGTCCAACATACCTTCCTCCTGCTGCAAATTAAGCCAGTTTTCCATCCGGTCTCATTGGAGACATGTCCGTGAGCCAGGCTCTGGGGAGCACCTGTACTTGGGCACAGCACTTTTCCTGTTATGCACCATGGTTGTTCTTTTTTCTCTCTGCTGGGCAAGTAGCATTCTGGGCTCAGGTTGGATCATGATGCTCCTCTCGGGAGGAGCTGGTATTGGCCAGTTTGATGAGGAGAAGAAGAAGACTACTTTTTATTGAGCATCTGCAATGAACTCATTAGATTTTTCTCTTATTTAATACTAGAGGTCTGGTGCATGGATTCATGCACTGGTGGGGTCCCTCGGCCTGGCCTGTGGATATCCCCCGAGGGGTCCCAGATTGTGAAAGGGCGCAGGCCAGGCCAGGGGACACCACAGGATGCATGATCAGGGCCAGCGAGGGACTGCAGGAGGGCTGCAGGGCATGTCCAGCCCATCTTCCCCAGTCCCCATCAGCCAGACCTCAGCAGCAAGCTAGCCTACCAGTCAGAGCATCTGTCCCCTGGTGGTCAGTGCACATCATAGCAACTGGTTGAACAGTTGAATGGTAGGACACTTAGAATATTAGGCTTTTATATATATAGATTATATATATATAGATTTGACAAACCCAGTGGACATCCTGGGCTCCCACAAAATATGTAGTAGAGCCTGGAGAGTGCTGGTTTCAGACCTATGCTGGAGTCTTCACACCACCAGTACTAGCTGAGAAACCTTGGAAATGTTCCTTCACCTCCCTGAGGCTCAGTTTTCACATCTGTAAAATGGGGTTACAAGATCCACCTGCTCAAAGGCAGTTACTGTGTCCTTTTAATCTAGGATTCAGAATACTAACCAGGGCCTGGAAGTCATAGATGCGCAATAAATACTCCTTTAGCAGCACGTCAATGCTTGAGTGGTTGTGGTATACAGATCATTAAGTAACATGTCTAAAATGCCTTAGAAAACTTGGTGCACAGCCCTGGCCCACGTGGCTCAGTTGGTTGACTGTCCTCAGATACACTGAGTTCTCTGATTGGATTCCTGGTCAGAGTACATGCCCAGGTTTCAGGCTAGATCCCCAGTAGGGGGTGTGCAGGAGGCAGCCAATCCACCCATCCAAGTTTCTCTCTCATCAATGTTTCTCCCTCCCTCTCCCTCGCCCTCTAAAAAAAAAAAAAAAAAAAAAAAATCAATAAAAGCATATTAATAAAAAAAAAACTTGGCACATAGTAGATTTATAAAAATTATAAAAAAGCCAGTTTCTTCTGCTCTGCAGTGGTGGTGGGAGTCATGTAACTGAGTTCTCAATTTTTCTCTCTCCTATTCATCCCACAACACACACGCACACACGCACACACACATACACACTCACTCATTTGCACCACGTTGACCTGCCAGTGCTGTCTGCTGCTGCTTCTCCACCTCCTCCTGCTCTCTCGCTCTCCCTCGTCCCCTTGCCAGCCCTGATGGCCCAGTTTCCCATGCCGCAGCCCCAACGTCCTCTCTCCCTGTCCCCATCTGCCACCCTCCTGGCTCAAAGCAGATGTGCAGCCAGGGGAGAAGCACCCTGCCAGCTTCTCAGAAGGCCGCCATCCCTGTCAATCTCTGGCCATGCCTGGCAGCTGGGATTGCAATTCTCCTTGTTTACAATGCATTGTAATTGCAGACACAGGCTACGCTGTCACTTGTAATTCTATCTTGTCCTGTTCTTTCCACATGCTCCCTTGCCTAAGTGTCAAGCAGTTGCCCTTGAGAGAGATACTTTTGGCAGGAAATGTGCTCCAACATCCAGCAAAAATCAAACTGGTATTTATTTCTCTTTCTCTCCCTCTCCGCTCAAGCGATGAAATAGGCCAGGAGCAGACCTGCCCCTCCAGCAGCCCTTCCCACCCCACACCTCCTTTTTCAGATTCTCTCAAGTCCTCCAGCCACTGGGCACCTGGTGCAGCTGTGCTTCAGCAAGTCTGGAGATGACAGGGGGCAATTGAGAAAGCCATTTCTTTGCTGCCTTCTCAGCAGGAGGAGGGTCTAGGACAGTGGTTCTCAACCTGTGGGTCGCGACCCCTTTGGCAATCAAACAAATCTTTCACAGGGGTCGCCTAAGACCATCCTGCATATCGGATATTTACATTACGATTCATAACAGTAGCAACATTACAGTTATGAAGTAGCAACGACAATAATTTTATGGTTGGGTCACAACATGAGGAACTGTATTTAAAGGGCCAGAAGGTTGAGAACCACTGTTCTAGGATCTCCTGCAGACAGACAGCACTCCCTGAGGGCAGGGGAATGAGCCACACCAGAGTGCGTGGGCTACAGCTGACTGATCAGAGATCAGTGTTTCTACACAGGGCCCAGGAGAGATCCACGCACCCATGACAGGCACTGTCTAAGAAGTTTGCACATGTTACTCTGCTGACTCTCCATTTTAGCTCTGCATTCTAATCCCTGCTTCATAGATGAGAACATCAAGTGCCCAGTCACAGGTCGCTCACCTAGTAGAAAGGGAGAAAGCTGGGATTTAAAACTCATTCTATCTAGTTCCAAAACTCCTGTGTTTTGTTGCATTTCTTTTGTTCATTTTGCAGGTTTATCTGCGTTTCTGGACACATTCAATCCTGCACTTACAATTGTTTTTTTATGATTACCCATTGGTCAGTCTGCTGTTGCATTGCATGGGCCTTGGGGGCAGGACCAGGCTTTATCTCATTTGTTCCTTTCAGCACCTGGCACATCCATGGGGTTGATATTTCTTTGCTTCGGTTGCCGTCTGGCAATGGCTAAATTCTCTGCTTCAGCCTCAGGTGCTCTTGTTTCTGATGAACGTGGAGAAATTTTTGTCTCCAGATGCATAAGGTTTGTTATTTTAGACAAAATTAGAAGGCAGGGCAAATCAGAGTATATACCTCATGACCGTTAGATTTAAGAAAATAATCCCCACCAGTAGACTCATTTGGTTTAATTTGGCACTTGGGAGGGCTTTCACGAAGTTCTGATATGTTCTGTAGGTTTTTAAAATGTACATAAACTTGTTCTTCTCTGTCCAAGTACTAACAGTCTTTGTGTTAGGGTAGTGAATGAATGGGTGTTTTTTGGCTCACCTAAGTCTTATGTAATGCTCTCACTTTATGTCTACAACAAAAACAAAGTTTACTAATTTAAGAAAGATCGGTAGTAATCTTCCTTCCAAGAAAAATGTTGCAGCATCTTGAAGGGAGGTAGAAGGATGAATATATAAGCTCTGTCTTGTTGATCAGCCTTAAGACCTAGAGAAGTTGATAGGAAGAGATAGAGGATCATGACTCACTGTGTCACAGCAATCCTTCCTCCCTTCCTCCTCTGCCTGATGTTCTGCCGTTACTCAGCCACTCACAAGCTGTGTGTCTTTGAACTATGTTCTCAATCTCTCTGTGCTTCCAGTCCCATATTTGTAAAACGAGGCTAATGATGCCTCGGACTTATAGGATTTTGTGGGGCTAAATCAATCATGAATGTCTGAAGAATGCCCACCCAGAACAGTGTCCAACACACGATGAGCCTTCTGTTAAAGGGGCTCTTCTACCATTGCTGTTGTGACACTGGGAGTAAGAACAGTGACTTGAAGGAGGTTGGGTGGCGGCAGCTGAGTCACAGCATGAAGTTGGATGCTGTTCAGCCTCTCCGTGGGGCAGCAGGGGCTCACGCAGCCACCATCCAGGTGCAGCCCACCAGCGGATCACCTGCTGGTGTGTGTCCCCTCCCTCCACATCTCTATGTGCTCAACCAGCTGAAGGCAACGAGCAAGCTTTGATGAGGTCCAATTAGGAATACAGATTCCACATTCAAGAGGGCTGAGCAGTTCCTCCAGGAAGAAGAAAAGACCCTGAAATTAGTCTAAGTGCCCTGCTCATGGAGCCTCACAGCTAAATAGTGGAGAGAGAGATACCATTTAGCGGGACTGACCCTGAGTGTTTGCCTCTCACCAGCTGGGACACTAGTATTATTCTGCCAGTGACATCTCCATCCCTAGTGAATGTGTCCCCCTCGCTCTAAAACACACATGCATCAATGATATTTAGAGAGCTGCTGGCTGCGGAGAGGCTTGGCTGGGATCAAAGAACCGAGGCCTGCATTCCCATGGCACCCCACCCAGAGCCCCTAGGACAGGCTGTGCACACAGGAAGGTTTCGGAGTGACGAAGAAGGCACATCAAACCTCTCTGCTTCCTATTTGAAATGAGGAGGGACTCTGTCTGGAACGAGGAGGTGAGGAAGACAAGAGGGGCTCAGGAGAACCTCAGAGTTAAACCCAACACTTCAGAGCAGATTCAGAGCCAGAGCCAGACGCACGGTGGTTTGTGTGCTGATCAGCGAGCAGAGAAAGCGGCCGGGGCCCTGTCCATCTGGGAGGATGAAAACCGATGGCACACAGCGCCCTGGAGACCGCGCCCAGGCGGATGGACATGTCTCTTTCAGAGTCTGGGTCCTTTTGCCCTCATCATCCGAGTGGCGGGTGTGGAAAGCCCGGGCCTCCCTCCAGTTTGGGGACTGGGCCTCCCTCTTGGTGAGAAGGGGATACCGCCCGCCTGGTGGCTGTACCTACTCAGGATGTTGAACAGTAGGACTCGCCGTTAAGCTCAGAGTGCTCTTGACCGGACTCCTTGTTTGCCTGGCTGAGAGGAAGCCTTGGTCTGGAGGCCCCCCGGCATACTCAGGTCAGCCTCATGCTTGTCTCCCTCTTTCAGTCGAATTCAAGATTATTCTATAAGGGAGTGGTCCAGGGCTCACCAAACTTTTTTTTTCCTCTTAAGAACAGTTAGTGAATATTCCAGGCTGTGGGGTCCATAGATTTCTACTGCAAATACTCAACTATACCATGGATGGCAGGGGCTGTGGTTCAATAAAACTTTATTTACAAAAGAGGCAATGAGCCGAATTTTGCCCGAGGGCCATAGTGTGCTGACCCCTGACCTGCTCCATCCATGTTTCCTCCTCTGTTGCCCAACTTCTTCCCTTGATCCCTTCTAGCTAGGACTCAGCGGGGGCTTTGGTAAACCCATGGGGGAAGTAGAGATGTCTGAGGACACCATCCAGGCACAACCCCTCTCCACTCAGCCCGCACAGGTCTTCTACCTGCATCCCTGGGGTGCAGCCCTGTACTTCATCAGACTTGCTTCTCTTGGGACCTCCCTGGTCAGAGCCAATCCCAGGAGGACTCCATTCTGAAATGGACAGTTCAGGAGGAGAAAACTTGGTCCAATTGCTATAAACAGGCACTATCTTAGGCTACTCACCTTTCTCCCTTCTCCAAGCAGTCCTCATCACCTCTCTGAGCCAGCACACCTGTGGCGGTCAGGGTTGCACTGCACAGAGAAAGCTGCCCAGCGTGCATCTCTCATAGATACAAAGTTATTCACAACCCAGGATGTAGCTGTGTGTGTTTTGGAGCCCTCTTGCAAGCAGCCTTCTCTGGGGGGTTGGGGTGAGGGTTGTGGGGAGACACCTTGCTGTTTAATAAATAATAGAAGAGATTCATAAAGTGTCGGGCAAGCACATTCCTCATACAGAAATGTTACGGAATAACACAGGATGAATAATAGAAAAGGTTATTGAAAAATTCATAATTTCCAAAGTGCCAGTGAAGGGCAGCTCCTGAGCAGTCTATTTGCCTGTAGAAAAGTGATTAAAATATATATTATTGTCCTGTCTATAGGAAAATGTATTATTAAGTGGATACTAGCGTGACATTTGAAAAATCCATTTCATTCCATTTAGCAGCAAAAGGGGTTTTGGCTGCTGCTTTGTGTAGCGGCTTCACAAGCATTTTAATAAGTCATTTAACAAACAAAAAGATTTTAATTACGGCCCCCTGCCTCCCAGCCATACTACCGCTTTGCATGTACGGTCCTTTTTGCCAAAGAAATGTAAAGCAAATAATAGGGAATGTAAATATCCTGCTTACATTTATTATGTCAGTTGCCCAAGAAAGCAGCCCAACCATTGACCTGTACCTACCGGGTCAAAGAAGAGAGGGTGGGAAATGGATCTGCTGGTCCAAACACAACAAGAAACCAAGCCTCGGTATGGTCCCTGCCCAACCTAAAGTGTGACTACTGTTCTAAGCAGACACGCACAATAGCTCTTCTGTGAAACCAGGCCTCACTTCTGAGGTATACGAACTAAGAAATCCTTCTATTTCTGCGTAATGACTGGGGTTAGGACCAGGGCTCATCTGATTTGTCCATGTGCTTCTGGACCAGACATAACTCCTCAGCTTGAAGATCCTTGTGCCTGGTACAATGTAGAGGTTGGTCCTGAATAGAGTTAGACTTGAGCTTGCGATGGGGCACCTCTCTGTTCTCTCCTCAGTGTTAACTCACTCCTATAAGTCGGGAAAGGGTCAGGGGGCCAGATGGGATCTGAGAAGGCTGGGTCACATCCTACCAACCCCAAGTTCTGGCTTGGCTTGGGCAGCCACTGTAGCCAGGTGGTCTCTAGGGAGCGAACAGATGGAGGGTGGTGGCCAAGAAGTCATCCAGAGTAGATGAAGGAGTTAAGGCAAAAAGAACCTGGTATTACAGATAACACAGTCATAGTCCCTCCCTCTTACCAACACACTGTAAAATTGCCAGAATCACCTAACCTCCGGGGCCTCAGTTTAATGATGAAAAATAGAGCAATTTGCATTAGATCATGCTTTTCAATGATTTTATTTAAAACCCCCATTTTCTTAAATTAGAAAATTAAGCCATTTGTTTTCATAAAAATCTCACTTGGGAGCAGATAAAATATCTTCTCTAGTAAAAGAATGGTGAGAGGATCCAATTGTCTCCCACCTCCAACCAACTTCCCTCTCCGGTGTCAAGGCAACCCTAGGAAGTCCAGAACTCTGACTCCACGGGGATTCCTAGTTTTTGAAAACCAAAGCATGTGGCCATCTGCAAGTCTCCCAGCTATATAACTTTCTGATGTTTAACTGTGGCCTATGTGAGACTAGTAGAAATGACAGAAGTGGCTTCTTCTAGCCTCAGTTTTACTTCTATTTATTTAAGTCATCATATACATATCTATTTCTTCAACAAACATTCACTCATATACTTATGTATTTCTTCAACAAACATTCACTGAGAATTGCACATGTGCTGCATGTAGAATGCCAGGCTACATGCTGCTTGAATACAGAACATGTGTAAAACATGGTCCTTTCTCAAAAGGAGCAACAGGAACCTAAATACATTGCTATCATTCGAACCACGGGAAATAAGAGTGATATTGGCAGCACAAGTAACTTTCTTTACTTGTAAAAACTACAAATTAAATTTTAAAAAATTAACTAACTAGCTCTGTAATTTTTTTTTTTTAGGCCACTTCATTTATTCACATACCTCTTATCCTCTCTGTCCGCTGTATGGAGGGCAGCTTGCTATTCATCCAGGCTGCACGGGGATGGCTACCCCAGCTGTTAAATATTGAACACTTCCATGGGTATTGAAGGGACTTTGCTAGGTTCCCTGGAGTGTTCATTCCCTAATTTCTCTTCTCACTTCCTTCATGCTGTCATTTGAATCATTTTACTTTTAATGTCCATTTTATCTGATTTTTTTTTCGACACCAGTGTTGTGTTGTCATATATAAGAAGCCATTTCCTAATGTAAGCTTGCAAAGTTTTACCCCGATGTTTAGCTATTCTATTTAGGTCCATGATAAATTTTGAGTTAATTTTGACATATAATGGGAGATAGTTCAAATTATTTATTTTGCATGTGTATATCCAGTTGCCCAGCATCATTTATTGAAAAGATTGTTCTTTCACCCATTGAATATTTTTGGCAAAGAAATCAGTTGACCATAACTGTGAGGGTTTTATTTCTAGACTTTTTATCGTATTCCATTGACAATATCACTTTGGTTTGATCACTATAGCCTTGGAGTGAGTTTTGAAATCAGGCCATGTGGATTCCCCAACTTTGTGTGTGCCTTTTTGTTTTTGGGTTTTTTTGTGTGTTTTTTTTGCTTTTTTTAAGATTGTTGTGGCATTCTGGGTGTCTTGCATTTTCATTATAATGTTAGGAGTAGCTTGTTAATTTGTACAAGTTTTTAAAAGGCAACTGGGCTTTTCATAGAAATTATGTTGAATCTGTTCATAAATTTGGGAGTTTGACATTTTAAGAATATCCATTCTTTCAATCCATTAGCATGAAATTACTTTCCTTTTACTTAGGTTTTTAAAATTTCTTTCAGCAATGTTTTGTAGTTTCCAAGTCCAAGTTTTGCACATTTTTAAAAAATGATTTCTGAACAATTTTCTCTTCGATGTTATTGTAAATGAGATTGCCTTTTTCATTTTACTTTTGTATATTTAACTTGTGCCCTGCAACTTTGCTGAACTCATTTCTTAGTTCTAATCATTTTTTTGTCGTTTCCTTAGGATTTTCTCTGTATGAGATCATGTCATCTGCAAATAGAGATGGTTTTAATTCTCCCTTTTCAATCTGGATGACTTGTATTTATTTTCTTGCCTAATTGCTCTGGCTAGAGAACCTCCAACACAGGGCTGAATGCAAGTGGCCACAGTGGGCATCCTTGCCTTGCTCTTGATCTTTGGGGGAAAGCTTTCAGTCTTTCCCAGTAGGTACGATGTTAACTATGGATGTTTTGCAGATGCCCTTTATCAGTATCAGGATCCTCTCTTCAGTTTCCAGTTGTTGTTGTTGTCTTTTATGTTTATACTAGAGGCCCAATGCACAAAATTGGTGCAAGGGCCCTTACAGCCCTAGCAGCCCTGGCTGCCTCGCCCCCCACCCACTGGTCATTCTGCCATCTGGTCTAATTAGCATATTAGCTCTTTATTATTTAGGATCATGTAAATGTTTCTTCAATTTTAAGGCAGCTTTGGAAGCCCTAATCCCACCTTCCTGGATGACCTCATCTAAATCAGCTTTCCCAAGCCCTGCTTTAAATCATTCCTCTTTTATAATACTTGCTAAAAATATGTCTTTTTTCAACTTCTTTGTTTTGTTTTTTTAATATATTTTATTGATTTTTTACAGAGAGGAAGGAAGAGGGACAGAGAGCCAGAAACATCGATGAGAGAGAAACATCGATCAGCTACCTCCTGCACACTCCCCACTGGGTATGTGCCTGCAACCAAGGCACATGCCCTTGACCGGAATCAAACCTGGGACCCTTGAGTGCACAGACCAACACTCTATTCACTGAGCCAAACCGGCTAGGGCACAACTTCTTTGTTTTTTTCCCTCTTTCTCTACCCACACTATGTCAATGAAACTCTCCCCAGGAAGGCAGGCACCAAGTTTATCCTGTTCACTGCTGTCTTTTCTGCTTTTGCCACAGTCCCTGGCAGATAGCAGTTAGTTGATCAAGTGATTGATATTTCTTGAATGGTTGAATAGATTAATGAATGAACGAATGGGTGTCTTCTATAGACGGCTGCCAGTGGTCACAGAAGTGGAAGGGACAGATGGCCAGCAATTGAACTTTGGCGATAACAGTAATGAGCCTGGGGAATAGTGGGGGCGGGGAAAGCATGTGGGAACTGACACCAGAAAGATCTCTGTCAAGGTGGGTCACCCTCCTACCCCATCCCCAAACTAGCATATATCGTGTTCAGTAGCCTGTGTCGTTAAAAAGGTGTTTTGTTTATTTCCAAGGAAACAACCAGTAATAATAGCTATTTAAGTCTCCCCAGTGGGCTAGCATCCTAGGCGCTGGGCCAGCCTGATTTGGGGGGTGGGGGGAGTTCCTACTCAGCCTGCTGTGTCTCACAAAGGAAAGGCGGAGTCCTGGGAGATGGCATGGAGGCTGGCTAAATAAACCTCCAAATGTAATGTTATCGTCAGTTTCATCTCATTCTTTTTACCACCCCGGAGTTCAATCTGTCCATTTCCCAGCCTCCTCCTCCTGAGCCCCCATTATGATCATCTAAATTAAAATCTGTTATCGGTTTCTGGGTAATCCCCTCTGATGCCCCGAGTACTGCAGGATCTGTCTTGCTCAAACCCAGCATGCAGGGGCTGATAGCTTTCGAGCAGCTGAAATGGCTTTGTGTATCTCACACCAATGTCTGCATCGCTCACAAACAGCCGGGAGCCGGCGGAAAAGACACATTCGTGGCTGGAAGTTTTATGAAACTGAGTGGAACTGTCTTTGAGGGCAGCTCAGGAGGCTCCTTGCCGTACTCTGTTCATTTCCTCACAGAGCCGGAGAGTGGTGTCCCACACACATTTCTTGGCTGTTGTGTGGAGATGGTCCGCCCTGCTGTTTGTTTTCACAGCAGCTCCAATAGTCCTCTACTAGGTCAGCATGGAGAGATGGTGTGACATTGTCGCGTGGAGGAGGCAGAATCTGAGAAACATCCAAACCAGTGAGAGGAAGAGCTATTTTTACAAACACCGACTATATCATGCTGAGCCTTGAGCACTGGTCGCTTCCAGGGCCAAATTATAAATTTGAGATTTTCTCCTGGACCAGTCCACCCAATCATGGCATGACCCATAATTTCAATTTTGTTGTCTTCTCAGTTCTTCCTTCCCTTGCTAATGATTTTTCCCTCCTACAGGTGAGAGGTGGCCAGTATATACAGTAGGAAGAGTATATATTTGTGATTATCAGACTTCAGTTTAAATCCTCCCTCTAGCCCAGCTGTGGGCAAACTATGGCCTGCGGGGCAGATCTGGCCTGTTTGAAATGAATAAAACTAAAAAAAATAAAGACCGTACCCTTTTATGTAATGATGTTTACTTTGAATTTATATTAGTTCACACAAACACTCCATCCATGCTTTTGTTCCGGCCCTCCGGTCCAGTTTAAGAACCCATTGTGGCCCTCGAGTCAAAAAGTTTGCCCACCCCTGCTCTAGCCCAAAGGGTCTCAGGTTCGATTCCTAATCAAGGACTCATACCTACGTTGCAGGCTCAGTCCCTGGACCCCTGGGCGGGGTGCATGCAAGAAGCAGCCAATCACTGTGCCTCTCTCTCTCTCTCTCTCTCTCTCTCTCTCTCTCTCTCTCTCTCTCTCTCTCTCTCTCTCTCCCACACACACACACACACACACTCCCCCCCTCTAACTCTAAAAATCAATGGAAAATAATACCCTTGGGTGAGGATTAAAATAAAATCCTTCCTCTAAAAATCACTAGCTGTACAATGCTGAATAAGGTATTTGAGTGCACTAAAACTCAGTTTCATTGTAAAATTCAGACTCTAATATTCAAGTAACATTATTTAAAAATATGTAATTGATAACTGCTGTTTTTATTTATTTATTGTCCCTCTCCAAAGCTATGCTCTAAACTGTGTTGTAAACTCCATGAAGGCAGGAGATGACTCTGTTTTATTTCTTGTATTGGCAAAACCTAGTCCACACGATTTGGTCAATACGCATTTTTGAATGAGTAAAAGAGGTGAGCTGATAGGAGAATGCTCAAGGCTCAGCATGATATAGTCGGTGTTTATAAAAATAGCTCTTCCTCTCGCTGGTTCAGATGTTTCTCAGATTCTGCCTTCTCCACACGACAATGTCACACCATCTCTCCCAGGTGATGGGCCTTGACAGCCTATACTTCCTGACCTGGGATCTGTGCCTTGATCAGATCTGATGAACGCTCTGCCCTGGTTTCTAGGCCTCATTTCCTGAAGCTTCTGCAGGGATTTCATGTACACCATTCTCTTTTCCGTTTTCAACCTGTCATTATCCTCCCCGCCCTCTTTCTTTTTGTCTTTCTCTCTCTCTTTTCCTTCCTCCTTTCCTCTCTCCTACTTCCCCTCTATCTCACCCTCTCCGCATGCTTTGCCCATGAAGCCTTCTCTGAAACCTCCTGATGCATCTGCTTCATTTATTTGACAAGAAAACATTTCAGGGACCTTGAGACTTAATGGCATCCCACCAAGTTGGTGGTGAAGTCATGATTAGATATCAAACTTTTAATCCTGATCTTTGTGGCTCTCCTGTAATTATGCACCTACAGTAGCTGGGAATATTAGTTAAAATAATAATTTGAAACATTAAAAAAAAACAACAAGGTACTCTTCTTATGATAAAAGGTCTATGCACATGCCCAATAGTGAACGCCAATAAAAGTAGAGATGCTGAGTCAGAGTGTGGACAGGAAACGCACACTCACATTCCCACTGGATTTTAGGAGCATGGGGTCTGAAGGCTGCTCTCCTGTAAGCGCTGGATCTGGTGAGGAGGGACTGCTGGGGTTACATTCTCTGGCCCATGCTAGTACTACCTTTCTGACTTTGATTTAATCTCAGCCACAGTTTAGGTTTGGGTTGTTGGGCAAGGTGGGTTATTTCTCTTTTGTGCCTGGCATCACAGCAGGGTGTTGAGCTATGGTCAAAGCTGTATTACCAAAGTCACTGAAGTACAGACAAGGCCAAGTCTGAAAAGACACACTGCAGGCTAGCACCTTGCCCACACTTGGCAAGGGGAGCTATGCCCTGAGCCTTCTCCATCTATTCCAGTCGCCTCCATACCTGCTGGTGTGCTGTGTGGTGCCCTGACTGTGACTCAGCTTGGGTTTATATCAACAGGTTTGGCTTAATCCAGACAAGAAGGGAGTCCTTGGTGGGAGCCAGGCACTGAAAGCAGACTGTGGTTTGCATTTGAGCTGCAATTATTTCTTGTTTTGTTTTGTGTATGTTTTGTTTTTTGGTATAAATAACAATGCCAGTCCCTGGATCTGACATTTAATAGATCTTTATTTGCTAGACAAGGAATTAATCACTCCCCTTTATTCATTCCTCCCTGAGAGCCAAGACTTGCTTCTCCAGCTTCTGCCTTCAACCCTTTGACCCAGTCCCGAGTTCACTTCGTATAAATGCTAGTTAGGATGCGGGCCTAAGGTCATTGTTCTCTCTCAGGGGGAGGACACCAAGGGTAGGCTTTCCTTTTCCAGCGGATGGCAGATCTCAGGGTGCCTGTCTTTCTCTTGCCTCCATCTCTTCATCTAGCAAAGGAGGTGGGAGTCTCTGCCCTTGGCAACAGGAGAAATACATGCCTTTGTTCACTCCCTGCACAGTCCTGGCATTGTCTCCCCAGTAGCATCTTGTGGAAAACAAAAATGTGCAAGCACAAATTACACCAGCTTCCCACGGTGGGTAGCCCCAAATAGGACTCTTGCCGATAACACCAAAGATGACGGTTAAACTGTCAAACAATAAAGGTAAACTGAGAGAGAGATGAAACCTAGTTCCAGCAAACAAACAACACTGGGGGTGGGCAAGGGCAGAATGACTGGCACATCTCTGAGCGGCAGGGTGCTGCCATACCCCTTGCTGGGCAGAATCTAATGTGTTGGGTTTAAACACGACAGGAAACACAAGCTCTTCCTACCCAAGTAGCTGTTGAGCCAGAAAAGAAAACATGAGATCCTTTAAAAAAAAAAAAGCCTTGTTCCTAGGGCTGTTATTGGGCTGTTTGCCCCACAGAACTCTTAGTAAATATTAAATTCTTCTTGTCCGTAGAACAGTGTGCTCAACTCAGTGTGGAGAAGACCAAGGTCGTGTCTACATGAAAACTGTTGTTTAAGGAGGTCTATACCTAGAGCAAGGAAAGTTTGATTTTAATACTAGAGTTTCATTCTACTGCACTGGGCAAAGGAACAGAGTGGAGGGTAACTAGAATTGGAGTTTCAGAGAGGCAGGTTCAGGAGGAGCCAGGCCCTCAGAGAAGTGAGGTCGAGAATGGATGGGTATACCTGGGGTGGGCGGGCAAGGCCATTCCAGGAATGAAGAACAGCCTGGGGAGACCTGCAGTGAGAGTTCTCGGATCGGGGAGAAGTAAAAAGGAAGCAGAAACATGATTTTGGAATAAATTTCAGGGGTCTAATATGCCAGGCCAAGGAGTTTAGACTACCTTGACTCTAGTGGAGAAATGCTGGAGGAGTTTTTGAGCAGAAGAAGGAAATGATGAAAGTGGAATTTAAGGAAAATTGATCAGATCAAAGCATGCAGAAATTCGTTGGCTTGGAGGCACTAGAGGCGGCTAGACGACTTGGGATACTGATGCAAAAAATGTGTTGAGAGGTGATAGAAACCTGGAACAAGGTGGTTATAAGAATGGGAAAAAGGAACAGGGAAGAGAAACATGTCAGTGTGCGTATACACAGGACAAAGGGGATCTTGGTAAGCCAGGGAGATGCTGATGTTTTTAGCCTTTGCACCTTTTTAGGTGGAAATATGGACAGAAAATTGTCGGTCAGGAGGGGAGCCTACTTGAGGAGGAGGGTGACTTTGGCTCTACTGAAATATATTCAGTATGAGGTCATATATATCTTAGCACCGGTAGCTGTAGAAACTCATATAGAATTTAACTCATGACACCTTGGATCTGAGCAGAATCAAGTCCTGGTTCCAGATGTATGAGAGCATTTTATAACATACTGTGTATGTACATGCATTTGGAAATTACGAGATCAATTCTCTGGCTCTTTGCCTCCCTGGCTCCTCTGTGGAGAATCACATTGCTCTGGGGCTGAGAGAACAACAGATCAAGGGGGAATCCAAGTATATAAAGAAAGAGGAAAAGAGCAAGAAGGAAGATAAGGGTTTTTAACTCAAATGAAGCTGAGAACCTAAACACACACACTAGGCCTTCTGCTCATGGCAAGGAACTGGAGCAGGAGGCAGAACAGAAGTAAAGGGAAAATAGAGGTGTAAGGAGGGAAGACAGTGATGGAGCTGACATGGAATTGGACGATGGAAGAGAAGTCGCTGGAACCAATGAAACACATTAAAATATGTCAACTAAGGTGGGAAAAGCTAGACTTTCCCCAAGTGGAACTAGAATTGTCCACTTGCATGCCTGTGTTCATGAACACTTGTTTCAACAAACAGTTCAAAAGTAGATTCCCAAGATTAATCGCTAGTTCTGGTAGCCAGCCTTTAAGACAACCCCAATGATTCTCACCTCCTGGTATACAAACCCTCCTGGTATACCAGTCCCTTTCCACAATGGATCAGAGCTGGCCCTGTGTGACTAACAGCAACTGGAGGAAGGGGTGGTATGTGATTTCAGAGGCTTGGTCATAAAGTTTTTACCATTTTTGCCTTGATCTCTTGTATCACTCACTTGGAGGGAAGCCAGCTTGCATGCCTGAAGCACACGCTATGTATCCCCCGTCAACAAGTAGCAACGACTTGGCAGCCATGTGAGGGAGCCGCCTTGGAAGCGAATCCTCCAGCCCCAGCCAAACCTGTAGATAACTCCAGCCCCAGCCTGCATCAACTTTAACCTTATAAATGACCTTGAGGCAGAACTGCCCAGCCAAGTTGCTCCTGAATTCCTGACCCACGGAAACTGTGAAAAATAATAAAGTATTATTGTAGGTTAAGCCATTAATATTTGGGCTGATTTGTTATGCAGCAATACCTAACTAATACACCGGAGTCAAACAAAATGTACTGGGACTCTTTAGAGTGCTTGTCTCGATTTTTAATGTGAAAAATATCTTGCCTGCTGCGATGCCTCACCAAGCTATTGAAATTTATGAAGAAAATGTTTTCAGCCCAAAGTCTACCCAAAAGTGTGTAAAGTTTCATGGCTGGGAGCAGAGCTCTGGGAAAGGAAAGGATGCATATTTGATGTCAAACGTGTGCTTATTTGAATTAAACTGCACTGAAATTGCAGACAGTTACAGATGAAGCACTTTACATTGTCACCTCACATGTTTATCAACTGCTGAACTACTGACAACAGTGTATTACGTGGCACGCTTCCGTGGTTAAATTTAACGTGGTGGAACGCAAGTGTACCCAGCCACGCCACGGGAAGGTGTGCAGCAGAGCGCCACTAATAGGAACAGCAGCTTCCCTGGCGCGGGCCCCACGCACAGAGCAACAGGAGGCTCAGCCCCAGCCCTCCGTGCTCATCAGCAGCCTGGGCCTGGGCCTCTCCCCGGGCCTCTGCTGCAGGAATTTGTTTCCATGACCCTCACAATTCAGCTTCACCTCAGGTAAAGCAGGTGGAATTATTCAAATCTGTTGCCACCAGGCCCGTGTGAGGACACGTAGCCTCAGCTGCCCTCAAGTGAGCCCCCTGCTCTGTCCCTCCCCATGGGGTCTTCATTCAAGCTCCCATCCCCAATTCTCACTTCCCTTATGGGGATTCTTGCTTTTCCATCTGGCGCGGGTCTTATATGAAAGAGTTGTTTGGGGGCTTTTACCTGGGCGTGAGCCATCAGTCCGCATGTCTGGGCACTGCCCTTGCCCTTGAAGTTCCCAAGTCACTCCTATAAGCAGATCCCCAATGGCCTTACCTCCTACTAACCATGGGCACTGGCGAGTTCTTATGTGGCCCAAGCCTGGCCCGTACACTGAGGTCTCTGAAATAGCGCTGTCATTATTCCAGAGTCCCTGAGGACCCTGTAAAGAGCATGGTTCTTCCCTCGGCGGTACCATGAGCATCTTGTGGACCCCTCCCAAGGCTACCCCTCCGGGGTATGCTGTCCCCTCCTTTCTAGCATGGATCCCCAAATGTCAGTCTGAGGAGGGAATCCATAACCTCATGGGTACTTCTTTCAAATTTAGTACAAATTTAAAACTTATCACGATTCAAGTTCAGTAGTCTAATCTATAATAATAAAAGCATAATATGCTAATGAGACTGAACAGCCGAACGACCTTCCGGACGTCCTTCCGGGCGAAACCAGGGCTGCGAGGGCTGAGGCAGCTGCCACGGCTGTGACGGCTGAACCCCTTGCACAAATTTTGTGCACCGGGCCTCTAGTCTTAACATAATCAGGAAGCTGCTTACTGGGCATTGGTGAAGAGCCTGGCATTGAGACTAAAAAGATTACATATGAGGTCACATTGCATCCTCAGCACACCACCAGTACTAGTATATTTTTATTAGTTCACAGAGAAACCGAGACTCAGAATAGTTAAGTCTGTAGCCCAGAGCCACACAAACTGAGACCTGAGGTCCTTTATTTCAGTCGCATCCCAGCTCTGAGGTAGCTGGGCAGCCGCATTACTTGATGCAGGAGGAAACCTGGGAGAGTCACATACCAGCCTCGGTTTGGTAGCTGAGGAATCAGGGGCACTCTGGTCCCCAACGCTTAGCCTCTTGCTCTCCTACACTTGGCGGCCTCCCTGCGTGGACCTCCATCTCTGGCGTGCAGACACGTGTCATGATTGTCTCACCCTGCTGTGCAGAGAACCTCAAATGTCGGTGTCATCAGGGGACTTCGAATTGCAAGGTGCCTCCAATAAACAGCTGTCACCAGCCCAAAGCTAGAAGAATGCACTTTGAGGAATGGCCTTCTCATCGGAACTTCCTTCTTGTAATGCAGAGAACACATATTGGCGATGCAGTGGCACAGGAGGGAGAGTTGCCCCTGGAGTGATCTGACCAGAAAGAGCAGTTCCTGCAAATGCCCCAAGGCCCGAGAGCTCGCAGGGCCCTGTGCCCACACTCCCTGGGTACTCGCTCCCGCTATGGCTCTCGCTCTATTATTAGCAATTACAGGTCTACATGGGAAAATAAACACTTTTCCCCAATCGGTCAGTTCTTTGGCTTTTGATCTCTTATTTTTCCCAAGGGAGACGAAACTGCTAATGTTCTCACTGGAGGTGAGGAGCCGCGTGGAGGCCCTGTTGGCTGTGCTGCAGAGCGGGGTGGACTGCCACCTGCACCTGCCCAGGGAAGAGAGGGACCCAGAGTGAGACCCTGAGCCTTCACCCAGGAAGCTGTGTGCAAAGTCATCCCCTGAGGCTGTGGCTGGTCTGCAGCTCCTCCACGCGACCTGGCCCAATTTTCTGGGGCTAGCTCAGGGTGACTCTTTCACTGACACTGTCCCTGCTTTGTCAGTTCTTGTTTAAAGGTCCCCTGGGTTATAAAACTGCCATCCTCTGCCCCAGGTCTCAGAACACGAAAAGCTGTCGCAGCTGCATATTGTCACCAAGACTCCAAAATTGGACAACATGCTTGCATTTGAAATGGGCTTCCTGGAAAGGGAGATGCCAGAGAGAACTCCATCACGTGACCAGGAGGCTGCGCCCCCTCCCAGCTCCTTCCCAGGCCTCCTCTCCACACCTGGCCCCTGGCCCTGCTCCATCTCCCGCCCCTTCCCCCCCCCCTCCCGCCCCTAACCTCTGTGACATGGTGCTAGGTGGTACTTGTTCATCTCAAAGTGGCTGCAATCAGATAGCTTTCTATCAAGCAATAACCCGGCTTCCCTGAAACAGCGCACATGATGGTCAAACACCTGGATTGAGAATTTGGACTCTGAGCGACCTGGGTTCAAATCCTGCCTCTTCCAAATCTACTCACTCTGGGAACTGGATCAAGTTATAAGCTTCTCCCAGCCACAGTTTCCGCCTCCATATATGGGGATGATGACAACATCTACTTCCCAGGGTGGAAGTTTAAAGCTTAGCCCCGGGCTGGCTCTCACGGGAAGGGCTTCATAAACGGCAGCCCCTGTAGCTCCCAGCTTCCGAAAAGCAGGGATTGTTGTCTCGTGCCCTTTCGTAAACCCTCCTGAACCGAGTGGGGTGCTGAGAGTGTCCACGCGGGAGCTCACTGAACAAGGGTCTAATCAGCTGGTGAAGAGGACACTTAGAGTTGGGGCCGGTGCACTGGGGGGACCTCTGCTGGCTGAGGCCCCAACCTACGGGAGGCCCTGTGTCCCTGACACCTGCTCTGCAAGGACCAAGGCGGAGGGTGTCTGCTGTCAGCCAGGAGGCGAAAATAATGCACAGATGGGCTTTGCCTGCTTTGGCTTGGCCTTCAAGAGGACCCTTATCAGAGGGAGCCCAGTGCCCTCCACTGGGTCTTTGGCTCCCCGCACGCCCAGAGCCGGTTTCTTCAGGGGCAGCGAATCATGGCCACCTGGGCTCCGGAGCAAAGGGCAAAGGGCACACGGCATCGGCAGGCTGGTGAGACACAGGATACTGCGCGTGGCCTGCTCTCACCCTCCCCTCCTCTCCTCTGCACGTTCCCGAGCCCCCTCCTCCCATTTGACCAACGCGGCATCTAGTCACACGACTCCATGCAGATCCCCATCACCAAGGAATAGGATTTGGGAGACGAAGGACAGAAGAAAAAGAAATATTTCTCAGGACTGCAAAATAGGCGATGACGGAGGACACAGGGCAGGAGAGAGCCACGCCATCCCCAAACAGAGGAAGCGATTTGACAGTGAGATGAAAATTGCCAATTCTCCCTGACACGCCAGGCTCTGCCAATTCTCCCTGACATCCTGCTTCTGCTCACACGCTCAAGGAGGCCTGTCATGGGCTCAGGGAAACGTCTGCAAGCGCTGGCATCAGTTAGTAATGGCCTCAGATTCTGAGATGGAGGACTAGCTGCGCCAGGGAGATCGCTCCTGCTTTTCCCCAACATGATGAGACGTGGAAACAGTCCTCTTCCCCGGCCCGGCCTCGGGAAAACCACAGGGACACAGAAAATCCTCAGATTAAGGCGGGGTATTAAACATTCACAGATGGTGAGAGTGTGTGTGCATGAATGTGAGTATGTGTGAGTGTGCACGTAAATGCCTGTGTGAGTGAATGTGTGTGAGCGGGTGTGTCTGAGTATGTGTGAGTGTGTATGTGAATGCCTGTGTGAGTGAATTGTGTGTGAGTGTGTGAATGTATGAGTGTGTCTGAGTATGTGTGAATGTGTATGTGAATGCCTGTTGAGTGAATGTGTGAGTGTATGTGTGTGTGCATGTTAGTGTGTGTGAGAGTGTGTGAATGTATGAGTGTGTGTGAGTAGGTGTGAGTGTATATGTGAATGCGCGTGTGAGTTAATGTGTGTGAGTGGGTGTGTGTGAGAGTATGTATGTGTGTGTGTATATATGTGTGAGTGTATATGTGAATGCTTGTGTGAGTGAATGTGTGAGTGGGTGTGTGTGTGAATATGTGTGTGTGTGAGTATGTATGTGTCTGAGTGTGTGTATGTGTGAGTTCATGTGTGTGAGTGTATGTGTGTGTGTTAGTGTATATGTGTGAGTATGAGTACTGTGTGTATGTGAGTGTGTGAGTGTGAGTGTATATATGAGTACTGTGAGTGTGTGTGTGAGTACGTGTGAGTATGTGTGAGTGTGTATGTGAGTGTGAGTGTGACTGTATATGAGTACTGTGTGTGTGTGAGTACGTGTGAGTGTGTATGTGAGTGTGAGTGTGAGTGTATATATGAGTACTGTGAGTGTGTGTGTGAGTGAGTGTGTATGTGAATGCCTGTGTGAGTGAATGTGTGAGTGGGGTGTGTGTGTGAGTACATATGTGTCTGTGTGTATGTGTGAGTTCATGTGTGTGTGAGTGTATGTGTTTGAGTATGAGTACTGTGTGTATGTGAGTGTGTGAGTGTATATATGAGTACTCTGAGTGTGTGTGTGAGTACATGTGAGTACGTGTGAGTGTGTATGTGAGTGTGAGTGTGACTGTATATATGAGTACTGTGAGTGTGTGTGTGAGTGTGACTGTATGTATGAGTACTGTGAGTGTGTGTGTGAGTGTGTATGTGAGTGTGTGAGTGTGACTGTATATATGAGTACTGTGAGTGTGTGTGTGAGTATGTGAGTGTGAGTGTGTGGGTTTTGGCTCTCCTCTCCTACATCTGCTTTAATGAATGTGCCTCCCTTCTTGAGGCCCTCCTCCCTCTCCAGCATATCTCTACTGTCTGGCAAATGGATTTTGATTCTGAAGCAAATTGACCTTGAAATAAGCTCCAGGATCTGAGTCCTTACACCCCAGATGCCGGTTTGGAAGGCAGACTGCTCATTCAGCAGATACCAGCTCCATCATGTGAATCTGGAGGGGGGCCGCATCCTGTCAGTCCAGTGGACAAAGTCGGAGTCGGGGCGGCTGCCGCCGCAGGCGAGGCTGGGAATATCTCTGGAGGTGGCAGACATGGGAGTCGCCTTGGTTCTCGTGTGTGTGTGTGTGTGTGTGTGTGTGTGTGTGTTTGTGTAATGAAGGCCACCTTATATTTAGGAATTGTGCAGTGAGGGGTAGGGGACTGCAAGAATCTAGGGTTACACAGCTACAAACGCTCGGATCAAAAATCCATCATGTCTCAGGGAAACTGACTATGCTTTACGTTAATAAAAAGTGTCTGCTACATGCATGCATATGTGTACACGTGGAAGCTAGAATTTATAACATGCTTATCTTTGGGATGGATATCTTAGTCTCCATTTTGCTGAGCTCCTGGCCCTTCTGTGTCCTAATGTGTCTTTTGCATCAGTAGGATATTGGCATTGCTCTCCTGAGAGTGTAATTTACAGACTCGATGTGACAGGGCCAGAGACAGCAACTATTTCTTGAGCACCTGCCATGGGCCTGGTGATGGAGCAACTGTCTTTCAGGCGGAAGCCTGCACAGAACATGGTTGCATGGACCCAACTGCTGGTGCTCAGCATGATTGTCAAACCTGCAGGGCCAGGGCCAGCTGAAAGGTGATTTTGGCGCATTACGCATCTAAGTGCTACGTTGCTCATGAGCTGAACTGGCACTATAGAGGCTCCTGTCATAGAACCAAAATGTTCTCTACCCACATTCAGCTTCCACAACACAAGCTACTGTGGAAGCTATGCCCTTTGCCCAGGGTTTTTGTTGTAGTTGAGGCTGAAGCAATGAAGCAGATCTCTGTAAAGACAGCCAGATGCCTTTGAGAGATTACACGGGTGTATCTAGACCAGAAGGCACATAGGCAGTGAGGGGATAGAGGGGGGAGGGGGGCACGGACGGGACACAAAGCCATCCAGTGTGCCACCTGACTCTGGGATGGAGAGTGATGGAGCCATCACAGAAGTCAGCTCAGCCCCTGTGGGCCAGAGCTGGCCCGCTCTGAGGTGGCCTAGGACCAAACTTTTGGGATGAGAGCTGGGCAGAGAAAGAGGTAATCAGTTAGTGCCAAAATAGCAATCCCAGGAAGCCTTGTGGCTGCTCATTTGCATGCTTCTCGTTTCTCTTCTAGTAAGGGAGACCTTTGGGAGAGATTTTTTTACAAGTAGCAGTTAGGAATAACTCTGGTTACAGTAGAAACTCAGCAGGCCCAGGACCTCAAACGCCCCCCAGGGGTTCCTTCATGCAGCCCCTACCCTGAGCAGGTCTGCACTCACAACCATTCCAGGACAGAGGTCTTTTATTTTGAAATATTTCTCAGGAAGGCTATTTCATATACCCTATAATGTACTAGTACCAACACAAAGCTTAGCAGAAAAAGAACCAAATTTCTCTGGACGATGGCCAAGTGCAATCCAATGTAGATACAGATGTTCAAAAACAGTCAATTAGTCTGTGAATGTGCCAGTACACCTCTTCTCTGTGCCCTCTGGTGACACGCTTTCCCAGCTCAATCTGCTTGATTTTGTACGGGGATCCTATTGGACTCTGAGTCATTCTGGTGGAAGCAACATTTTCAGTTCAAGAAAGAACGGTAGGCAGGAGTCTTTGCTGCTGATAAATAACACAGCAATATGGATCCTGCTTTAGCCTTCCCAGTGTTCAAATGAGACAGGGAAACTGGAATTTCTTTGTTAGCTGCTAGCATTCCATAGTTGACTTGCATGTTATCGAGTTCAAGGGGAAAAATGAGAATTTTAAAAAAAAGTATTCTGGAAACAGAAGGCTTAGAATCCCTCCCATGTATAGATACAAAGGAACTTGTTCTAATGAGCTAGAAGGAATGTGCTATACATGGTAGCCCGTATGTATGAGCCTCCAATTATTTATGCTACCAAAGCAAGATGGCATTCCTAGGAGGTGATAGTGAAGAAGTAGGAGAAATAACTATCCGGAATGTTTTCAGAGTATATGAGGAGTGAATAGATAGGACAAAAATCCTGTGCATAAAAATATGCTGAGAATGGAAGAATTATTGTTGGGTACAGAGGTATGCAAAAAAAAAAAAAAGGAAAGAAAAGGAAAATGTTGAGTCTGCCCTTAGAGAGTATAGGCGGAGCCTCTGAGAGGCAGGAGGCTCTGTATTAAATGAGTTCCAAAGAGACTGCACAGGCTCTCATACCTCTGGTGACAAGGAATGTTTGGCAGTGCTTGGTAACACCCCAATAGAAAAAAATGGAGGTGCTTAAAAGGAAACCTGACATGGTTATTGAAGAAGCTTTCCTTTTTCTTTTCTTAATTAAATTTTATTCTTTCCATCACCAGCTTTCTGTTTTCTTCTACCATTAAAATAATATGGACAGGTAGCCAAGACTGACCAATCCCACCAATCCCACCACGGCTCCCAGCCTGGTTTTATATGAAAACACTGGACACAGACAGAGGGTTATGCGGGATGCCTATCTCTAGTAACATTGAAGGCTGAGACAAGGAACCACATGGGAGGACAGATGAAGGTCAGGAATAAAATGCAGAAAAGAAAACATTAAAAAGTGGTTATTTATTTAGTACTACAACACAGGGTTTTGTCCCGGAAGCCATACTTTGTCAGACTAAAAAGGTAGGCAGTTGGCAACAGACAATTGTACCCATGAAGAAGATAGTCAAGAGGATCATAAAGCAACTTTTGTAGAAAAAGGAGGAAAATTTCCAGGTGAAACTCTAACATTAGATTTTATGGAGGCCAACAGGTATGATATAGAAAGAAATGCAGCAGATGGTGTCCAGGAAAATAACAGAGAAGAATACAGAAGTAATATTTCTACTTCAAATATCTGTGTACTAAAGCACAGAATATGGGTAGTCAATAAAGATAATTAGAGATTTTATCCAAGGAGGTAAATTCTGACTCCAAGTTTAGCTCCATCCAGACTAGTTGAAATAAAGTTTTCTTTACATATATTTTCTCTGATTTCTTAGCCCCTTCCATTGCATCAAGGATCTCATATCTACTGCTAATGCCCATTCAATGTCATCATCTTCTTTAAAAATCCCTGACTGATATTCCTGTGTCTACTCTTTTATCCATCCCTCCCTGTTAACTCACCACTTACCAAGCAGAGCTGTCCTTTAAAACATAAATAAGATAATTCCACTCCCTGCTTATAATCTCCCAATGATTTCCCATCTGATTACAATTCAAATGCCCCAGCCTAACTCACAGGCTTGTATTATCTAACCATTGGCCATTCCACATTCTTCTATCCCAGTGGTTCTCAACCTTTCTAATGCTGCGACCCTTTCATACAGTTCCTCATGTTGTGGTGACCCACAACCATGAAATTATTTTCATTGCTACTTCATAACTGTAATTTTGCTACTGTTATGAATCGTAATGTAAATATCTGATATGCAGGATGTATTTTCATTGTTACAAATTGAACATAATTAAAGCATAGTGATTAATCACAAAAACAATATGTAATTATATATGTGTTTTCCAATGGTCTTAGGTGACCCCTGTGAAAGGATCGTTCGACCCCTAAAGGGGTCGCGACCCACAGGTTGAGAACCGCTGTTCTAGCCTGTCACCCCGGATTGCTCACTTAGCCCCAGCTACAGGGGCTACTTCCTATATGCACCAAGTATGCACCTACCCCAAGGCCTTTCAGTTCCTTCTGCCTGAAATGCTGTTGTCCCACATAGTCACATAGTTGCTCAAGTCTATGCTCATATTCTACCTTCTAATATAACACGTCCTCTACCACTGCCCTACTGCATCCTTCTTCATAACACATTGCGGACTGACTTCAGATCACATATTTATTTGTTTATTATACATTATCTATCTGTACTAAGATGTAATTTATGTGATAGCAGCAATTTGTCTGCTGTCACCAGAATGGGCCAGGGCCTGGAGTGGGTCTGCCTTGGGCCAACCAATAGCGTGTAGGTTCTTGATCTCGTGCAGGAAAGATTTCACAATATGAGTCCAGGTGATTTTGAGAGTATGTTTATTAAAGCTGGGGACAGAAAAACAAAGGAAGGGCTTAGGACAGAAGAAGCAACAGGATAGAGTCCAGGCAGTACTCTGCTTTGTCTCCCTAAACGGTATAGGAAAGAAGTGAGCCAAGGCCGGGCTACTTTTAGCTGCCTGAAAAGTCTAAAATAGAAGGAGAACAAGAGAGGGCCTAGGCCAGTGATGGTGAACCTTTTGAGCACGGCGTGTCAGCATTTTGAAAAACCCTAACTTAACTCTGGTGCCGTGTCACATATAGAAATTTTTTTATATTTTTAACCATAGTAAAACAAAGACATATCTTTGATATTTATTTTATATATTTAAATGCCATTTAACAAAGAAAAATCAACCAAAAAAATGAGTTCGCGTGTCACCTCTGACACGCGTGTCATAGGTTCGCCATCACTGGCCTAGGCAGTACTCTGCTTTGGCTCTCTAGAAATGTTATAGGAGAGAAGTGAGCCACAGTGGGGCTGTTAGCTGACTGAAAAAAATCAGAGAAAAGGGGCCTTGGAGACACATTCAGGGGGGGTGAGCTTGGACAAGCTGCTCATGGGGACCCTTAGAGTTTAGGAGAGAAAAGTACAGATGCACACCTGAGAGGGAAGGAAGGCCTAGGCTGCTCCACAGAGAGCCCTGCTGGGTCTTTGTCTTGACGATTATCTGTTTTCTAAAGGGGGGGATTTTAGAGGAGGTCTTAGGTGAGGCTCTCAATAGAATATTCATCAGCTTTATGCTGATGCACCAAAATGAGATTTACTCCCCTGCCTTCCTCTGTCCTGTCCTTGGGTGTGGTTGGCACCAATGGCACTAATTGGATTTCTGCTATCTGTCTCCCTGAGTAGGGTGATTTAAGATTTTTACCCTCTGGTTGGAGAGAAGTGTAAACCATTTACTCTTAAGTGTCCTTGGTTACGGAAGATAGGATTTTGCGATTTATTAGATGGCTGTAAATTGCTTGGCCTTTTACCTATCTGTCTCAGTTTCCCTCTTCCTTTTGTCCTGGCTTACTAACCTGTCTCACTTACACATCTCCAGTGCCTAACCAAGTACTTAGGACGCAGTAACTATTCAATCACTGTTTGTGAAACAAATGAGCCCATGATGAATCACAACTAGAAATGATGTTAACCAATGACACCAGTCACTAACAGTCATTGAATGCCATCAAACACACCCGTATGATGCAAGAAACCAAAAGACCTAAATGATGTAACCTATGACAGTACACAGGGAATTCAGAGCTAATTAAACCTACTTTGTAGTTTGGTTAATGAAACCCAAAAATGTCTCATTTATGAATGTTCAGAGAGCTAGCACGTGGTGGTCCAGACAATAATTTAGGTCTCTATATTGACTGGCCAGAATTTTGCTAATTACAACATTCAGCAATCTACTTGCCCTTTAAAGTGGTATGACTCTAATTGGGAAGACCAGATGTATTTTGACAACAACTTAAGGACACCTACGGTGAACAGTGATCAGGAGATGAAGAAGGGAGAGGAGAGGTGCTCACGGGACACCACAGAGCAGAGAGCTCTGTGGGCACACATCTAAAGGACTGTCATGGGCAAATGCAAGGGAGGGTGTGCTCTCTGTCCCCACAGCACACTGCAGAGCAAGTGTCACCCTGTCGAAAAGGGAGCTACAGACAGGAACTGAAAGGCCTCTTTCCATGGGGAACTGGGTGAGACATGCAGCTCATATTTGGGGACCTAAATAGCAAAGAACACTACAGAGTCCTAGACCAATCTCTCATTGGATGAGTAGGAACCGCACATTAGGAAGGAAAGCTGAATTCTGAGGAAGGCATCTGTGGCTGGGGGCAGGGTAGTTGCCAAGTTCAAGCCATCTGATGGTTGTAGACTAGCAAAAGGGCCTGGGTAAGGACAAGCAGGGACCCTCCATAGCAGCAGTTCTCAACCTGTGGGTCACGACCCCTTTGGGGGTCAAACGACCCTTTCACAGGGGTCGCTTAAGACCATCGGAAAACATATATATAATTACATATTGTTTTTGTGATGAATCACTATGCTTTAATTATGTTCAATTTGTAACAATGAAATTGGGGTCACCACAACATGAGGAACTGTATTAAAGGGTCGCGGCATTAGGAAGGTTGAGAACCACTGCTCCATTGGGATCCAAACCAGTTAATGGGGGTGATGTGGCCAGGGAGGAAGTCCCAGCAGACTTTATCTATTAAATATAAGGTGCCTCGTGGGTACTCACATGCTGATGAGCCCTGGGGAAAGATGACTAGACATAAAATAGGTGAACGCATGTTTAATTTATCTTAGAGTTTGCAGAATCTCGCGTAAAGAGGCGTGAATGTGGAGACTCAGATCTCCAAGGCGTGTCCAGCTGTCACCCACTGCGTTGCCCAGGGACAGCCTTTCATTTGTATGCCTCACAGAGCCTCATCTTCGAAAGCATTTTAGAAAGAATGAACAAATAATTTATGTCCTGCTTGAAAAGTTAATTCATTTATATTAATATTTTGTTTATTATCTCTAAATTGAGCCGATTATTAAATTAACCATTATTTGGTAGCCAAATTTTTTCCTGCACAAACAGAATGCGAATTGATTGTAGCTGTTCTGCCACATCACCGTTAAGAAAGCCCTGAAGACGAAAGGAGGAAAAATCAGGGCATAAAACAGCTTCAGTTTTGCCTCTGGGCCCCTATTGTCCTTTTTATCCAACAGCTGACAGGATGGAAATATAGGGAGGGTTCTGTCCCCCCCCCTCCCCGCCCCCACCTCCAGCATGTCCATACCCCAGTAACTCACCAGTGATCATCTGTCTTGGGCTCTTTAGTTACTAAGAGAAGAAATCAAATTGGCTCTGCAGGACTGTCAATGAGTCCGTATTCATCTATTACAATCTTGTTTTTGTGTTTGTCAATCGGACATCGGTTGCCTTCCATGCAGGTGGTCTTATTGGCATATTGGCCTTCAAACTGGAGTTCTCCAGTGCTGGGTAGTATTCCAGTGGGTGAATAAACAACCATTATGGGAATTAATATATCAAAGATCCATACAAAAGGAAACGTTTGAATACATGTAGAGCACATGCTTGTTAAGCAGTAGTGAGAAAGAGATCTAATTGGATGAAGGCATTTATGCTTCTTCAAATATTTCTTTGTAGCAATTGGTAATTATTGCTTACTTATAATTAGTAATACTAAAAAAAATGACATTCATTATTAATCATTATAAATGATAATGTTTCACTGTTTTAATAAGAATTCCAATTTGTCACAAAACTAAGAGTGGGGGGAGTGCATGAAAAACATACCAGTCATTGAATCGCTTAGCTGTTCATTCCAGTGGTGGCTGCTAACCTCAGCGGCAGGCAAAGTATTCCCCAAGAAGAAATGGCCAGTCTCGCCCTTGCCATTGTGGCTCAGTTGGTTAGGCCTGGCCCCATACACTGAAAGGTCACCGGCATGATTCCTAGTCAGGGCACATGCCCAGGTTGCACATTCGACCCCTGGTCTGGTGGATGAGGGAGGCAACCAATCTATGTTTCTCTCTCGCATCAATGTTTCTCTCTCTCTCTCCCTTTCCCTTTCTCTCTCTCTAAAAGCAATTAAAACATATTTTTATAAAATGAAGAGTCTTTAAAATACTGGTTTTGCAATTTCCTATATGTTGAATGACAGCAAACATTGCAAGTCAGAAGGTGGCAGGCAGTGGGACAAGGCAGGGAGAATCGGGAGATGCCTTTTACTCACTTAAATGAATCCACAAGTCAGAAAAGAAGGGAGGGCCCAGACAATCTGCACTTCCTCTCCCCCTGCGACCTATGAATAGCCTTCTTACAGGGTCAACTTCTTGTTGGAAGGAATTTCTATCTTCTTAGCGTGCTGAGAAATCATAAACAAACAAACACATCAGAAAAGGACCCCAGCACTCCTTCCTAGTTGCTCCCTTTACCTGCTCCAGGGAGACCCCTGATGAATTACAGTTCCTGGGGCAAGAGCTCTGAGGACTTGTGCTTATCTCCCTCCCCTGCCCCCAGTGTAGGATGCAAGGCTTGGCCTGGTTGACAAGCGCTCTCTCCAGCAGGAGGGTTGAGAGGCTCAGGGGCTGGGGCTGGAGATTAATTAATGCTAAAAGACACAGTTTGATGTGGCAATGAAATTTCGATTATAATAATCTCTAATTATCTTGTACCAGGGGCGCCCTGCCTCTCCCAGGTGTTTCTTCATGGTTGGGAGTTGCTTTTTGTGCATGAAATGAAGCAGAGTGCACTTTTGGAGGGGGTGAGGGTGCGAGTGCCAGTGGGAAGGGACCCGGCACTGCCCTGCCTCTGGGCAAGGGCGTGTCTGCAGGACCCCTCTGAGGAAATGTAACATTTGAGGAAAGTGATCTTGGCATTATTTTATAACAAAGCATAACTGAGGAAGGTAAGGGAGAAGGTGGTGAAGGAGGGAACTGAGCCAGCATCCTTATCCCTTTGCTGGATCATGCCACATTGTCTAACCTTTCCAGGCACCATCAAGATTTCTTCTCCTGATAGGGATTTCCCGCTGGGAAAGAAGTGCGAGTCCTAATGAGTGAGTGCTGGGGCAAAGGAAATATACCCTCCCTAGGGGAGAACAGGAGCCCTTATTCCCCCCATAGACAGCTGATGCCCTAAATAGCCTGAAGCCCAAATACCTATGGTAATCACCTTGTCTGCAAAGGAAATGTGAACCATTCCAGGCTGTGAAAGGTCAAGTTTACTTGGGAATTTTGGAGAACTTTCCCAGCCAGGTGAGGAAATTGACAAAGTTTACCTTCTGGAAAAACACATGAGGAGGAGGAGGAGGAGGAGGAGGAGGAGGAGGAGGAGGAGGAGGAGGAGGAAGAGGAAGAAGAAGAAGAAGAAAAATGTCTCAAACTCTACATACTCTGAGATAAGCAAGACATTAGAAGAAAAGCAAAAACTTATTCATGGACTCTCCTCAGGGGACCCTTGCACTCCTCTCCCTAAGCCACAGTTCTTGGAACCATGCCACCCCAGGCCATATAGAAGGAAGGACTGTTTAGAGTTCGGCCACACATCTTCTCTGAGGATGTGGGTGAGCCCCTTAGCACCTCAAAATCTGGTTTTTAATTTGTAAAATGTGGGAGAAAATAGTTATTAATAGTTTACAAAGACTAGTTTCTTGTGATAATGTATTTTCCACAGTGCTCCGCATGCAATAAACAATAAACACAGTTGTTACCAAGAATATTTTAAATATTCCCAGATTTTGTACCCAAGCACGTAGGCTACCTGAGTTGAAGACAGGGGAAGAGCCTTTCTTACTGGAGACATGACATTGAAAGTAGGCTGATGTGGCATCAAAGGTTTACAAAAGACCAGAAAGGGGCCCTGATAATTGCTAAACCCTTGGGATAGAGGTGGGTGTCCATCCGGGGTGCTGAGCAGTGTACCCCAGAGCCAGGGCTGAGGGACAAAAGCAGCAAGAGTTACGGGAGATGGGCACAGGTCAGGCCCCACAGTTGGTTGCCTCTTTGGGGGGACATCTGGAACATGGTGGGGGGACAGGAGGCAGGTTGACTGGAGAAGCAATAGGAAGAGCACCTCAGCCTGTTGCTTAGCTCTCTGCTAGGCTCATGGGTCCACATAGAGAGACCTTGGACAGCGCCCTTGTGAAGCTTGTAACTGGGAGCTTGGGGAATTTTTAAAAAATTATCCCTTTAAATGAAGCTGGCAGAGGTCTTTCCATGGACTTAATAACAGATTCAATGAAGAGTAAAGCTGTGTGGCTGCAAATACATTAAAGATTTTTTTAAAAAATCTCTAGAACCAGTGCAGAATGCCTCAGTCATTTAATATAAGGCTCCCTTAGTCTGATCGTTTCTAGTCGTGCCAGAATGGAGCCCCGTTTCAACCTAAACCCAAGGAAGCTCTATTACTCCTCACCCTCCACCGTCTCAGCTGCATGGCTGTCCAGCCTCTGAAATGGTCTCACATTTGGAAAAGTTTTACATCCTCACCTGAGGAACAGAGCTCTGAGCACAGGCAGCTCTGCGGTGAGGACATGTGCCAACATGGGTTTCCTTACACTGAACAATGGACTGGCTGGGGACAATGGGACCACTACTGTCCTGCTCACTCTGATCTGCTTCAACTTGCTTCTACTGATGGAAACCCCAGGAAGAAAGCAGCCCGCTTGCAAAAACACCCTGGAGAAGGCGGGGGATACAAGCACAGTTTCACAATGAGTATTCTACATTTGGTTGATTTGGCTGAACAGAAGACAGACTCTCATCTGTTTTCTATTAGATCCGTGATCTGTGTGCAAGAATATAGAATCCAAAGTTGCATTTGTGATAGATGTGTCAGTTAGCACTAGGTGTAGTTGTAGTAAGTAATGGAGGCATGAAAAATAATGGCTTAAATAATATAGAAATCTGTTTTCTAATATAAAATTCCAAAGATAGGCAGTGCAGGGCTGGCTGGGTGATGTCAGCCACCCAGACCGGCATCTTAGGGTGAGGCTTGGCCTCACGGTCTGGACGGGAGCTCCAGCCATCCCACAATTCACCTTCCAAGCAGCACAAAGGGAAGAGGAAAGTCAAAGGGCATGGACCAATCAGGTCCTTGGACCATTCATGGGACCTTCCACACAACCCTGCTGCTGGCAAGGACTTCATCACGTGGCTACATCGAACGGCAAAGGTGATTGGGCCACACGTCCCACTAAAACTTGATAATTCTATGAAGGTGAGGGTGGCTACTGGGATAGAAAGTTAGCAATATCCACCTTAGATCAGGAGAAACCGATGACATTTAATAGCATAAAGCCTGCTGTTCCCAGGAGGAGATGCTTCTCAAATAATTTTTTATCTCTTCCAAGTCCCAACTCAGCCCCTTATGATTAATCTGAGCTTCAAAGATTCAGGTAAACCCTTTCAAATTGAACCTAGGGACCATGATGGAAATGTTCCGCTTTGCTAGACTCTTCCGAGCTCTCAGTGCTACCCCCGTCCATACTCTGCTTGCGTTGAACAAAAATCTGTGTGTGGCAAGAGTTGACCAGTACTGACGGTCAGCTCCTCACCTTGCTCTCTCATCCCTTGGCGTCCATCCTCCGTGCATGGACCACACAGCCCAGGAACGGGGAGGAGATCCACTGCCCCAGAGCAAGTCGGGAGTCAAGGACTCTGCATACCTGATCCGATCACGATCCAGCGGGTTCTTTGGAAACTCCGGTTTCTCTTGTTATAGCTCTCCCCGGTGGGATCCTGATCATCGCCTTCTGCACTGGGATCTCTTAGAGGTTAATTAGTTAGCTGTACTGCGGGCTGCGCCTCTTAGTGAATATCATTCTCTCTTTATCTCTGGTATATTACGTGAAATTTTATCTAGAGTTTGTTAGGGATTTATAATCCTTTTTCCTCTGAAAACCTAATATTTAATGATATCTTTGAGATTTTTATTCTTCAGAGCAAGGGAACAAGTTTGGATAAAACTATGCTTTCAGAAACCAAAAGCTACTCTGATTTTTATTGTCTTATATGTTCCACAATGGCCAGCTTGCTTTTCAGTATCCTCTAGTAGACTCGATTCTATTGGCCAAAGTGAAATCAAATAACTGAGGAAGTACTGCACAGTAGTTAGGAAATCGGGGATGCATTTGGAAATATGTGAATTTCAGTAGGGTTCCAGTCCCTACTAACAATTTGATGACCTGTTTTTTAGCTTTGTCACCTATTAAATGACAATAATGAAACCTAGTGTGGGGTATTGGGGAAAGTTTATGAGACAGTGTATAGAAAACACTTAGCTTACTGAGTATTCAATTGTGTGTGTGTGTGTGTGTGTGTGTGTGTGTGTGTGTGTGTGTAGGTGTCTGTGTAGGTAATAAATGAATTTACTGCTTAAAGAACCCAGACAGAGGAAAACCGTCCAAATAAAATAAAGTGCCCAAAGTGTAATAAAATTTTCAGTCAACCTAACTTCTCCGTTGCAACCTAACCATTCCCTGACCATGGTATTGTGACATATTTTCAAAGCCAAGATGAATTTTTAAGTCACTATATTTATTATTTTCTAAAAGTTCCTTATGAAGTTAATAAAAGATATTAATACCATTAAGAGACTGGAGTACATTTTTAAACTATGTATTTTCACTCTAGACAGTAACAATTGATTCACAACTAAAACAATTTGGAAATAAGCATTCTAACACTTCCTCCCACGTCCACATTCATTACGACATTATTTTTCATTGTCATTCACTTTTATTACTACAGTTTTCATTACTGCTTGGTCCTATTTATGAAGTTAAATGCATTAAAGTTCCACAACCAAAGCAACTTTTACTTCTCCTTCCTCCACTGGATTGGCTCATGCATTCTTATGTGTCTGGGGATGTTTGCCATTTGCCTCTAAGGCAGTGGTTCTCAACCCTCTGGCCCTTTAAATACAGTTCCTCATGTTGTGACCCAACCATAAAATTATTTTCGTTGCTACTTCATGACTGTCATGTTGCTACTGTGATGAATCGTCATGTAAATATCTGATATACAGGATGGTCTTAGGCGACCCCTGTGAAAGGGTCATTCGACCGCCAAAGGGGTCGTGACCCACAGGTTGAGAACCGCTGCAAAGGCAACCCAATTGCCAGAATATTTGGGGGTCGCATTCTATTTTCCTTAGATTGTGGTAAGCACTGCTCTCATATCAGCTAGCATTGGTTGTTACCTTGGAGGAAACGAAAATTAGCTGGTATTTATTTATTTCATATTTTCCTGGTGACTTCGCCCCCAGCGTATCTCCAATGTTCAATATGCGACAAGGATGTGTTCCAGCGCTCATCATTCTGAACCATTTGTAAGGAACGTGGTGTGCTCTTTGACCCATGGATTCAGTTATTCTTTCATTTTGGGGCTCTCCTCATGGATTAAATGCTTTGGTGTAGTTTTAGGCTTTTTGGTCCAAGAATACCACCTTTTCTTATGTTGGATTCCCTCAATGGTTATTATATTTCTGTAATTGCTTTGTCTTTTTCCCTCGGCATTGACAAGAATACTTGGGTCTTTCCTTTATGCCAGTAACTGAATTTCCATGTCTCCTTTTTTTATTACTGATTTTCAATTTACTAGTCATGAAATAATCCTCAGTTTAGGCCTTAGGTCCATAAGTCTCACTGTTTTCATTCTATGCTGTAGTTTTTCAATCTTTTCTCTAAGTCTTAATTTATTGTACATTCGTTGTAAGGACAAAACACTCACGTGGAATATTACTGTGCATTTTAAATTGGATTTCCTTCTGGAGAGGGTTCTTCACTTGCAGCTTGCAAGCCAACTTCCTTTCTCTATTTCTAACCTGGTCTTTTGCTTCTTGTTGTAATGTATTTACAGAGCTACCATTGCACTGTCTTTCATCTTAATCATTCTTGAGCATCTGTTTACACCATCTACTTGTTCTGATTTTCTCTTCTCATGAACCCAGAACCTGCTCTGAGAGCCAGAGGCCTGGCATTCTGCTTCCTGACCCATGTCCTGAGGGCCCAGCAAGGGGGAAAGGTCAACAGAATGTTTGAAGTATTTCTTAATAATTGGGCTCATATTTATCCTCTCACAGTTTCTTAGACGTACATGCCCAAGGGGGCACCCTACACTTCAGAGTACAATGGACCCTTGAGCAACACAGGTTTGAACTGCGCAGGTCTGCTTATACCCAGATTTGTTTCCAACAAATACGCACAGTGCGGTAAAAGTATTTTCTTAATGACAGTTTCTTTTATCTAGCTTACCTTATTATAAGAATAAGGTATGGAATGCATATAACATACAAAAGATGTGTTCATCGACTGTTTATATCATTGGTAGGCTTCTGGTCAATAGTAGGTTATTATTAATTAACGTTTGGGGGAGTCAAAAGCTACATGTGCATTTTTGACCACCTGGGGTCGGTGCCCTAAACCTGCATTGGTCAGCGTCACCTGGACTTCATGTGGAAACACTGAAGGCTTCACCTGAGTCGGCAAAACCAATCCTCTTTGAGAGGGTTTTGTGATTCCTCTTCACCTGTTTCATCAATCTGTCCTGGTCCATGGGCTTCTAATGGCACTTGATGTCTGATGCATTGTGTTGAAATTGAGACCCAACAAAAGTGGTTATTATGTCTTGATTCATTTTTGAAACTTGGTTTTCCATAAAATAATAAATTTATGGGACTCATGAAATGGAGTTCTATCTTCTCAACTTTTAAAGAAAAAGTTTAAGTTGGCTGCATATCCTTCTGTTTCACCTAAGATGCATGGATACTCTCTCTCTCTCTCTCTCTCTCTCTCTCTCTCTCTCTCTCTCACACACACACACACACACACACACACACACACACACACACACACGCTGAAAGCCATGTGATTTAGAAGAGCAAACAGCTGGACAGAAAACCTGTCTGGTCTTCTTAATGAATCAGAACTCCTACTATGGAGAGCAATTTCAGAATCGTGTAGGGAGGGGCTCCGTTCCTCATGGTACGTTATGTTCAGCCATTGCACATTAGGGGAGAAGGAGAACATGAAACAACCCAAAGCCCTGAATATCCAGAGCAGCTCAACTCTATCTCTTCAAAGCCGTGTTGAACCAGAACCCCCATGTGAGCCGTTTCGAGTTGCGGATCTGTTTGCAAATGAGCTTGGAATACATTGGGTGAACCCCATGGTTGGTAAATTCTATTTCACTTCACCAGTGAGCTGAGAAAGCATTGGATAATGTGTTCTGAGTTGTGGATCTGTTTGATTGCATTGTTGCAAAGTGGGAATTGTTTTTGCAACATAGATTCTTAATCACTGAGGCATCTATGATTCAATGCCTCCAAAATTGGCTGAAATTGAAAGTTAACTATACTGCAGACGGCTTATTCTGGTGTATAATTGAAAATAAATTCTAATAACTCTTCTCAAAAGAGCTGTTCAGAGGAAATTTCAAGCACACACGTGCCCCCCCCCCCCAAAAAAAACACACTTGCTCAAACAGACTCTTCCTCTGCATATGCACTAATGAAAACATGCTAAGCTCATCTTCCTGTGATTTGAACACTTGTAAATGTGTTCCGCAAAGTACTCCTCAAGCCTTCATGTTGGGGAGGTCTCATCCTTTCTCTTTGAAGCCACTTGAGGATCATTTTACACAAGAACAACCCAGCAGGAAAAGCAAACAAACCAGATAAAAATCATGAGTTTTTAAAATCTGTCCCAAGACGGAATTCTGGCTCCAACTTTGTGACATGGACCATTATCCACCCCCACCCACCCCCCCCCCACACACACACCAGCTTTAGTTGCTACCTCTGCAAAATGAATTTAATAATATCATTTATGTTTTTCCTGCTTTGCATAGTTATTATAATAATATGTGAGAAATAATGCATGTATGTAAACAGTATTTGTTACTCAACTCATTGTAGAAATTATATGTGGATATGTGCACACATACATAAAGTCTATATATTCCACAAATTGATGGTTCTCTCTCTCTCTCTCTCTCTCTCTCTCTCTCTCTCTCTCTCTCTCTCTCTCTCTCCTCTCCCCTCTCTTCCTCTCTCTCTAAAACCAATACAATAAAACTTACAAAACCTTTGTTCAAAAATGGGCTTTAAAAGGTGGCTAATAAGCAAGACAGATAAAGAAGGCATTATTCTGAAATTTCTCTGGCTAAAATGGGGTGAGGCTGGCCTCAAGTCCTACCTTTTTTGACACCCATCTATACCCACTTTTGAATGGCTCGAAGGCCATAACATATGTCTGGTTTGCATTCTAGGAAGCTAGATTCTAGGTCGTCCTAGGTTTGCCTCTAAATAGCTGAGGGATACTGAATAATCCCTTCAGTCATAGTTTTAATATCTCCTTGCATGCCATTTGAAAATATCTTTACAAGTTACAATTTAGAAACTATAGGGTGTCCCAAAATTCACGCAAGATTTGCAATTCAATTCAATTGTATAGTAACCCTAGTCATAACGGTGATAGCTTACACCCGTGGTTCTCAACCTTGGCTGCACATTAGAATCACCTGGGAATCTTCTTAAAATCCTGATTTCTGGGCCTCATCCTCTGGAAATTCTGTTTCTTTGTTATGGGGTGGGGCCACCACATTAGTAACAAAGAAACAGAATTTCCGGAGGATGAGGCCCAGAAATCAGGATTTTAAAAAGATTCCCAGGTGATTCTAATGTGCAGCCAAGGTTGAGAACCACTGGCTTAGACTCATGGAGGGTGTACAGGCACCCTTTTAAGAACGTTGGCATGAATTGACTTCAATCTTCGCAGCCACCTTAAAAGGCTGGTGACTATCATGCTCATTTGATAAAAGAGATACTGAGGCCCAGAGAGGTCGAGTCACCTGCCAGAGGTCACACCACTGATTCTGGCAAAGCTGGGATCTAAAGCCAGGCCATCTAAGCCCACTCAGGCACTGCTATCTCTTGCTGCCTCTCTAACAGATAGGAGAAGATGATAGTCACAGCAGTATAGGCCGAAGTATTCTAGAATGTTAAGATACTGTTAGCATCGAGATAATTGCAGTCACAGCGTTTGAATTGAAAAGTAATACTAACTTTTTCTTTTCCTTTACTGGTTCGGGGGATTTCCTATGAAGTAACTGACCAGACTTTTCTTCTCTTTGCTCATAGCATTCATTCCCCCCACTCCATGCAAACACCAACATGGCTGTTTATCAAGGGGGCTTTGCTAAAGTGGCAATGCTGCTTTAAATAAAGCCTTAGAAGTCTAAACACACAACCTGTGCTCCCTATCCCCCTCAAGTCCCTGACACCCTACCAGGTAGGTCACGCAGGCAGTCCTGGCAGCATCGGGAATTGGAAGACTCAACTACGTCACTGTTCTACAAAGAGATGGAAGCGGCTCGCTCCAAAGCACAGGTGTTGCCCCTGTCCCACAGGCACAGCCCTCTCTCGTGCTTTCCCGGGAGGTTGGCAGCCTTTCAGGAGGGAGGAGCCATATTCCCCTCCCGGGCCCCTGGAG
Source organism: Myotis daubentonii (assembly GCF_963259705.1). Taxonomy (NCBI): domain Eukaryota; kingdom Metazoa; phylum Chordata; class Mammalia; order Chiroptera; family Vespertilionidae; genus Myotis; species Myotis daubentonii. The sequence goes on from NC_081858.1 coordinate 19,965,233, forward strand.
CCAGGGCAAGACGGGAGTGTCCATCCGCACCCTGGGAGAGGACAGAGCAGAGAAACCCCAAGAAACTCCAATTGTGAGCATATCTTTTTGTTTCTGTCTTCTATGATTTCCTGCTGATCCTCTAACCTCCTTACAGCTGGGGAGAATATAGTCTTAACAGGGCGTTCTTAAGCTGGAAACAGTAGAAAGCCAAAGTGAAAGACAGCATTGCCTCGTGCGGGAAAGATAAACATACGTGGCTTCCTGTTGTGACAAAAAGACAGACTAAAAGGAAAAGTGGGTTCCCGAAAGGTTTGGAGTCCCAGGGGTGGGGAACCTTTTTTCTGCCAAGGGCCACTGGGATATGTATAGCATCATTCACGGGCCATACAAAATTATCCACTTAAAAATTAGCCTGTTCTATTCGGTCACACATTTAATTAACTCATCCCTATCCGTTGCCTTGGCTGGGCCAGACCCAATGATTTTGTGGGTCTTATCTGGCCCGCGGACCGGACATTCCTCACCCCTGGTTTAGTCCCATAGATGTCAAAACAGACCACGGACAGAAAGTGCAGATTGGGGGCATTTCATCCTCTGAGGGCACAGATAAGGAAGGCAGTTGCCTTTCCTGGCAGAGGCTCCCCTCAGGCTCTCAGAAGCCATCCTTCGGTGCCTCCTGAACCATAAGATTGACCTAATTTGCTGTTCCCTGTCTTGTTAATGAGGCTAAGTACATCCCACTGCTTTGGAAAGGGCCTTGCAGTGCGAATCCAGAGCCCAGGCTGTGGGGGCGTCCAGCTCCACAGGTGACTTCAATTATATGCCGTGCCTTCTCACCCTGGGCCTGCCTCTAGCTCAGCGGTTCTCAACCTTCTGGCCCTTTAAATACAGTTCCTCATGTTGTGACCCAACCATAAAATTATTTTCGTTACTACTTCATAGCTGTAATGTTGCTACTGTTATGAATCGTCATGTAAATATCTGATATGCAGGATGGTCTTAGGCGACCCCTGTGAAAGGGTCGTTCGCCCGCCAAAGGGGTCGCGACCCACAGGTTGAGAACCGCTGCACTAGCTCCACAGGGAAACCACCTGGGCAGGCCCCTAAACCAGGGAGCCACGCTTGTCCCACCCTTCCGACACTATGAAACCAGAACCAACAGGAGGGACCAGACATCAGTGTTTGGTCGAGGTTCAGAATGACCACATGGACACATGGGTCCTCCTCATAGGTGACCAGAGGCTACGAGTGTCTACCTTCTGTTCACCTGCCAGGTTGTGGTGTTAAACTTGTTACATGCGTTTTCCAGGCAGTGAAACCAGCTCTGTGTGCTTGCTGTCGGCACAAATACAAAGGGAATTATGGAAATGGCACTGCTCAGAGACCTGGAATTGGCCTACACAATACACACATTCTCAGGCACTGTCCCCCTGTGCTCGTTGCCACGTAAGGAAAATGAATGGATGGATGGTCACAAGGTCACTGCTTGTTAACGTCCCTGGTCAGAATTGTATGCAGTACCGAGGTCAACAGGATGGCAATGGTGGTGAGCATCATGAATGAGGATGTTTTCCCCAAACACTAGGCTGAGGGGGTCTGTGAAATGAGCGTGCCTTTCATTAGAACATCCGGACTTTATCTAGTCCACCACTGTGGCCTTGGATAAGTTCCTAACTTTACTGAGGATTCGGTTTTTATTATTATTTGTAAAAGCAGGGGAGTTGGACTGGATCGGTGGTTTTCAAAATTATTTTATAGTGGAAGCCTTGTAGACTAAACCAGATTGAATAGGGGTTTCTCGGGCTGCAGTCAGGGGTGGTGGGAGCAGGACTGCACCGCTGTGAGGGCTCCCTGAGGCCACCAGGAACCCTCCGGGTCTGGTGAACTCAGAAGGGGTGAGAGAGCTGAATCTCATCAGTTGAGGCTGGCCTGAGTGCCTGGGGCTGTCAGCCTGCCTGCCTTCTCCCCCTCCTTTTACAGGGAGAGGAGCAGGGCTGAGGGCCGGTGGTGGTCACGTGCAGTACACCAACGTGGAAATGCAGTAGAAAATCCCCGAGTTTTCTTAAAGCTCTAATATCCTGGATTTTCAGACCTCTTCTCCTTAAATGTCTCTTAAATGAAGTGGAGAAGAAAGAGCTACCCACCAATGTTTTTACAGTAGAGCCATTTCCTGGCACAAAGGGCAGCCGCTTTAGAACAGGTGATCGTGTGGAATGGACAGGGATGAGCATGTAGAATGGACCTGGAGACCCGGGAGGACTGGGAAGAGAGCTCAGGCGTCCTCAGCATATTAGAAAGTCGAAGTGCTTTGGAGCTGAGGCAGTATTCCATTCTAGAAACCGGGGAGAGAGACAGATAGTTGCTTGCAAGAAGAAGAACAGTTTGGGGAAGTGGGGAACTCCCTTTGAACCAGATGAAACAATATAAAACTCCAATAAACGCAGGTATCACTTGGAATTAATGGAGGACAAATTGAAGCTGCTGTTAACTTAAACACCCATCTGCTCACATCCCTGGAGCCCATAAATTTGTGGGGCTAATTAGTGGTTGCTATCCTGAGAGCAGCAGGGGGCTAACCACATTCCCTGGGGTTTTGTTACACACACAGCCCGTTCTCCCTGCCTCTTCCCACACCTGAGCTGGGAGGGTGGGGAGGAAAATGGAGATGGCTCAGCCTGAAGTATTCCAAAGGGTTGGCAAGAGACAGTGGTGGTTGGCCATAGTCTTACCTGGACCTTCCAGAAAGTTCAGTTGAGAAATCTCCAAGTCAATTTACGTTTTCTATGCTATCACAACAAAGATTGCTTTTCCTCCTCTATCCAATTATCGTCCCTCCCCTCCCTCAGCCCCCCTCTGCCGCCTGACTTGACTTCTCTAAAAGCAATCCTGTCTTTACCAGAACGTGAAGGCTTAATCCAGGCTCTCCGGCATAATCACTGCTTAATTAAGTCAGGCCGTGTTTCGCGTTCCAGGATGGTTTCCAGAGGGCTCAATTTTACTTCTGCTCAAAATTAATATTTTACATTTTATCCTTAAAAGAAACAAGAAAAAAGCTTGAAAAAGAATTCCAGAGGAGAGGCATGAGAGAAACGTCCAGGGAAATAGAGAGATCCCGTTTCCACTCCCATTATAGAAACATGCATGCCTTGGTCCTTCCTCTCAGCAAGTGTACTCGATCTGTAACATTCGCTTTAGCAAAACAAAGCCTGGCTCAAGGTGATTCAATGGCGAGGCCGCTCCTGGGAGTGTTTTGACCCTTTTCATGCCCCTGCTCTATCCTGGTCCTACCTGTCCTGGCCCAGGGCTGGGGACCCCTGCTGACTGTTCCTGACATAGTGTACCTGGTGCACCTGTGAGCAGGTGCATCCGAGCTCTATGCCAGTGGTTCTCAACCTCGGCTGCACATTAGAATCACCTGGGAATCTTTAAAATCCCGATTTCTGGGCCCCGTCCTCCGGAAATTCTGTTTCTTTGTTATGGGGTGAGGCCACAATATTAGTAACAAAGAAACAGAATTTCCGGAGGACGAGGCCCAGAAATCAGGATTTTAAAAAGATTCCCAGGTGATTCTAATGTGCAGCCGAGGTTGAGAACCACTGCTCTATGCCCTTATTATGTGGGTGGAAGACCCAAGAGACAAATTGACATTATACCTTTTTCCTCAAGAGCTAGCCAACGACTGCTCTGTGTTTCAGCTCCAGCATCCCCAGGGGCTCTGTGCGTGAAGCTTGTGCAGACATTTACCCTGAGATGGCAGGGAGCCGACTATTGCACAGGCAGGTGCAGGACTGCTGGCCCTACCCAACAATTTTGTCTGTTATCCATTCAGTCATTCAAAGAATATGCGCTGACTTCCTTCCATATACCAGACTAAGTCCAGTTGCTGGAGCAGCAACAATGAAATGCAGACCTGAGTGTGGCCATCCTCCAGTCTGCAGATCTGTGGGTCACCGGGCATGGGTCAGACTGAGTTCACTGTACACTTAGGGTGCATGAGGGGGACCTGGAAAAGGGGGATTGGAGAATCCTCTAACAAAGATGGGAGGTGATCCTGAAGGCATAGCCTGCCTACAATGGTCCGACTTGGATTTCTGCAGGAAGGTCAAAATCACGTGCACACAGACAGTCTATACTTTTTCTATCACCATTAATTATAAGATGACCTCTGTAGAATCTCCCAGGGGATACAGGTGAGGGGGGATCTATCCAGAAGCTGAGGAGCGGGAGACGTAATGCCTTGGCTTCTATGTGTAAGAGACCCTCCTGTGAGAGCCTTTCCTTTTACCCCCAGACTTCCCTCCTCCCTGCCTCCTAGCTGAGATCGGGGCTGTCGTGGTGGGAGAAGAGGGATGGAGGGAGGGAGGTGGAAGATGCTCAGAGTCACCAGTTAGACTGAGCATCTAATCATTTGTCTAACCACATGGAACATGTGAATCTATGAGAACATACCTGATAACCTGGATATGAATATGTCACCTGATATTCTATTTCCGGTAGAATGTGGCAGGATGTTGAAGATCTTTATCCTAGGGCCTCAGTTGACTAAGGCTGCGCCAGGGCTCTTCCTTCTCCCTTCCTCTGAATCACTGATGAGCCAGGTGGCCCCCTCCATCCTGGTCTCATGGCCACCATATAGCACCAGCAGAAGAGGGTGTCTGCTACTTAGCCTGCTGTTGCTGGGGGACTGCCCAATTCTGTTAGTTGCACAGAAGTGTATTATACCAAATCCTATATAAGATGGTTATGCAGTACCAGCAGGGATTGAGATATCCTTTCATAGGTATATATACCTTTTAGGAAAATACTTATTATAAAGGGCTTAGTTTATAGGCTTTCTCAATTTCTTTCCTAAATTATTTATCAACATGATTTGTCTTAAGAAGACTGAAAGATACATTTCCCTTTAGCCAACTTGAGTAAGAAGGAAAATATATTTTTTTCCCCGGAAAGGAACTTAGAATGGCAATTAGTCCACGTATGTTCAGGTGCTTTATAATGGTAGCTGGGACTTCATCGTTTATCTCATTTAGGGCATTGCTACCAAATGTTTCTACAGTGGAGAGGCTTGAAACATTGCCAACATTTGCTTTGTCAGCCTTTACTGGGTGCAGATTTGGGGGTAGCTATCCTCCTGGTCCATACAAAAAGGTACCATGGGTTGAGCCCTCCCTATACTCCAGGCCCTGTGTTAAGGGCTTTATTTACAGGGGCTAAACCACATGAATCACATGAGATGAATACTATCATTAGCCATTTAATAGGTAGGGAAATTGAGGCACTGGGAAATTAAATGACCACCCAAGGTGGTAAAAATATGGTGGAGTCTAGTTCCAATGACGAGGCATGTGCTTGACAACCATATCCTGCTGCTTAGTAGCCGCCCCCTCTGGCGAGGCACCTCCGCCTCCTCTCAAATGTGTTTATTATTCTCAGTCTTTCTACAGAGCAGGGAAGTTCTGCTAGTCAGAGCCCAGTGGCTAGAGAAAGGGCAAAGGCAGCAGGCTTTCAGGGGAAGGAGTGGGAGTGCATTCGTTACATTTCAATAACACCTTTCACCTTCAGACCTACTTGCGAAGTAGGGAAAGGAATTCTGTAAGTTAAACCAGTGCGAAGTCCTCTCTACCCTTCAAGGTGTGTCTTGTTCTTGCTATAGTCATCCAGATTTAAAATCCACCTCTTCCACGAAGCCTTCTGATTATTTACTTTGTCATTCTTCTGGTTCTTATGCATTTAGGTCTACATATCTAGATTTGTATATGTACACACACACACACACACACACACACAATGCAGGATTATACTGTATCTTTTGATATATGTATCCACATTTCTTGCATCCTCCATTGGATTGGAAAGCTCCCCTTGGAAAGAGTTAATGTTCTCTCTTCCATACGATTCTTCCTATAGGACCTTATGTAGGCCTGTTAACAGTGGGTTGTGTGGAGCACAGCATGAATGAACAGCTCATGTTGGGAATTGGATCATGATCTCAAAGCCATTCTACAACATCAAAGATGTCCATGATGCTTGGTCTTTGCAAAGAGAAATACAAAGCCTTCTAACTATTAAGAGTATGAAAGCCCAAGACCAATCTTAGCTATAACATGTTCGAACAGAAGGACATGTGGAATAGGCTGCTAGCGTGCACTTGCGCAGTCAGCACAGAGGAATAGACAAGAGGGCAAGTCTACTTCATGGATTGGCTTCAAGGGAAAATACCCAACCAATCACCTAGGACAGGGGTCAGCAAACTGTGGCCTGTGGGTCAAATCTGAACTGTGACCTCTTCTTAAAGTTTCATAGAAACACAGCCACCCTTGTTCCTGTAGACACAGTCAATGGCTGTGTCAGAGGCAAGAGCAGGGCTGAATAGTGGGGCAGAGACTGGAGGCCCGAAGGGCTATGTTTACCGCATAGCCCTTTTCTCTGCTTCTACTTCTGATGCATACAGCTTTCTTTAAACTCCACATGGAAAAATATCTGAAATCCAATTCTCTCCCCATGCCCTAGCCCACTTCCTCCCCTTTCTACAAATAGCAATTTTAAAAGATCTCCAGAACTTTCATTTAGGCAAGTCAATTATTCTTCAGAATATTCAGTGCTATGATCTATTTAGATACAGATTTGAGATGCGGTTCCAGATTTTTTAAAATTGTACTTTACCTCGTTCCAGTGCATTTTAGCAAAACTGGTACTAAAATCCTTTGTGCTTTGTCTCACACTTGGACTCTCTTTGCCAAATCCTGCAATTCAGCCAGGAATTTCTGGGGGTAGGTGTGAAAAACAACAGACAGCTCTTGACACCTCCAACCAGAATGCTTAGAAGGAAATTGAGAAGAAATGAACTTTAAAGGGGGTTTCGATCTCTGGCAGATCCAATACGATGCTTTTCAGTATTTACTTTTCTATTATAGAAGAAGACAAAGATGTGCTCAGGGTGTGGGGCCACGTTCACATCATTACGTGTCCACTAAGGAGTATGCAATGCCCTAAGTTGAGAGCTGTATGGACCCAGGAAACATGAGAGGAGGATGGGACCCATATGCTCCCTTGCAGGGCTCTCTGGCCTTCAGCTAAACATAAGTTAGCCTCCCGACCCAGGAAGTTCCGCCTGATAACTCTGGGCTAAGTCATCTTAAACCTCACGCATTTATCTGTAGGATTATGTCCCCCACCAACCTTTCTTAACTAAAGGTCAAGCGGATCTTGAGAATGGCTCTAGAAATAGCAAGGCAAGTCCTTGAGATGCCGAAGCATTTGGTCCAGGGAAAATAGGAGCCCTGAGCAAAGAAAGAAATGCATAGCTTACTTCAAACTTGAGCGCCTCACCATGCAGGATTTCCTCAAGTGCATGGATGGACCTCAGTAGGTTGTTGGCATGAGCCAGGATGGCACAAACATCCCTGACCTGTGAGAATGGCACCATAGGGACAACACCCACATTGTCTGTTGTGCTGCACTGTAGGATGTTATAGGAAAGAGACCTTTTTAAAAAATATATATGTGTTCATTGACTCCAGAGAGGAAGGAAGAGGGAGAGAGAGATAGAAACATCAATGATGAGAGAGAATCATTGATTGGCTGCCTCCTGCATGCCCACCCGCTGGGGATCAAGCCCACAACCCAGGCATGTGCCCTTGGCCGGAATCGAACCTGGGACCCTTCAGTCTGCAGGCCGACACTCCATCCACTGAGCCAAATCAGCTAGGGCAGGAAAGAGACCTTCTGAGGGAGCCCTTAGCCCTCCATACAAGGAAGGACAAGACATGAAAAACAGCTTCAGGCCCTAGCCGGTTTGGCTCGCTGGATAGAGTGTCGGCCTGCAGACTGAAGAGTCCTGGGTTTGATTCCGGTCAAGGGCATGTACCTTGGTTGCAGGCACATCCCCAGTAGGGGGTGTGCAGGAGGCAGCTGATTGATGCTTCTCTCTTATCAATGTTTCTAACTCTCTATCCCTCTCCCTTCCTCTCTGTAAAAAATCAATAAAATATATTTTAAAAAAGAAAAAAGAAAAACAACTTCGGGGTGTGGACTATCCAACAGTGAGCCTCCCAGTCGGCTATGTATGTTTTATACATGAGCTCATCAGATTCTTGCCAAATTTCTGATACTGTCAATCATGCTCATTTGGTAAATGAGAAAATTAAGTCTTAACCGAGTTAAACAATTTGTCTGAAGTTATATAGTTTATAAATGATCGACCTGGATACAAACACATACCTGGTTTTTTGCTGCACACTCCTGGGTCAAAATGTTATTATTCCAAGCTCTTGGGGGCCAAAGCTGGGAGAAAAAGTTGACTTTTATGTAGCTTATAGGTAAGTTTGTGTGTGTGTGTGTGTGTGTGTGTGTGTGTGTGTGTGTGTGTTTAAACCACTATAAATGGTGAGTTTAACACTTACTTTGGGTGACCTCCATCAGGCACACACTGTCTGTCCTAAGCTAAGCACAGCTTAGAAATTCACTTCTTTTGGTAATATATACTCTTAACAATCCCATCTCTTAGTCATACTGAAATATCTTAATGTAAATACCAGAAAAAAAAGGGAGGTGAAAGTGCATGTAAACCATCACCCTCCTGTCCTCTCATTATTCTTTATCCTGTGGCACAGGAATATGGAACCTGAGATATGTTGAACATTTCCCATGGAGGCCTTCTTAAGGAACATTCATGAACATCCAGGAAGAGGAAATGGGTGGATAGAAATTGCCCCGGGTCATGTAAATACAAATGCAAAGCGAAGGGACCTGGCCAGTATTGAAGCATGAGCCAGAGACAAAAGTGGCCTTATGTTGTCCCCTGAGGTGTGCACAGGGCTGGTCACCTCATGGTGTCACGTGCCAAGTACATGGAGACAGGTGTGTTGCTGACAACCAGGTGTATTCAGATAGGCACTGCCACTCTCTCTAGAACACACAGTGGGAGATGAAAACATTTCTTTCCCTGAATCCTAGGTAAGAGTGATAGTAATTAAAGCACTGTGCATGGCACCATGAATCTTCCTTAGGGAATTTACTTAAATCCATTAAAGTTAAATATCATTGCTTTGATAGCCCTATCTGGGTCTATGGTAGTAGGAGCTCAGGAAACTTCCAGAAAGAGAATGCAGTGTCTGTTTGTGTATGTGGGAGAGGGAGAGTGGGAATGAGCACTGACTGTGATAGTAAGTGGTCGGAGCATTCCCAAGCCCCTTTTAATACCTGGAGAGAGCACCATAATTCATAATCCTGAAATGCATAGGCCGATAACTGCCTTAATCACTAGAGAAACATGGCTGAACTGTACTGAAATAAGCCATAAAACTTATTACAAGATAACAAGATTCTATCTAGTCTCCAAGGTCACGTTAGAGCTTCATGAGGTCAAGGAGTTAATCACCTGCTCAGTAGAAGCACCATAGATAAGAAACTGTGTGTGTGTGTGTGTTAGAACTCCCTGGATTCTAGTACAATAGACATAGCCAGGTAGCTGAAAGGAAAGTGGATGACACCCTATGAATAACCAACTATTCTGTGCTTTTTTATAAAACTTCGGAGTGAAAACTTCTGGGGTTTCAGTCATTGCTAAATGGAATTGCTTTGCAAAGTTAGCATTTTCCAGACTGATCCTGCTCCCATGCGGTTCAGGTGAGCTGTCAGCGGGTGAGCGGTGTGGCAGGGCATGGCTGTAGAGTGAACAAGACTATGTCTTCCCCACCGGCCTGGTGAAGTGAGCCATGGACAGCGACACAGGGATGGGTTTTAGGCATCACCTACTCTCACCTCCTGCGTCCATCATCTGAGGGATGAAGGCCCAGGGGTCAGGGCTGTCCAAAGTCCCCCAGGCCCTTCATGGTGGAGCAGGACGAAGAGGTTGTCCAGGGAGCTATTTCACCAAGAGATCAGGTTTTCTGAGAGGGAAAGGCGGAGGCTGTGGGCAACCAATGTCCTTCCCTGGCGATGAAACCCCTACCAGTGCTAAGGACACGCCCTCTTAATGTGTGGGGTTTCCCTCACATCCTCAGGCATGCGAGGAGGGGCCTCAGAGTCATTCTGGTTAAGTCTGGTCCAGGAGCTCTAGTTGCTCCCGTGCTTTGTCTTCATTTGATGAGGTGGCCCACACTCACCTTCTCTCCAGGCCCTAAACCCTTCATTTGCTCTCACGCATCACCATAGTTTCCAAGAAGCTAGACCTCAATCTGCATCTCAGTCTAAATCTCCATGTCCTGGGTCTCTCAATAAACACTGAAGAACAGCAAAAATAACAAACTGCCAAGAGGATGTTCATAAAGAAAAAGTGAAGTTATGTCCTGGTGCATAGAAAGTTCTCAATAAACATCATCATCATCATCATCATCAACATCATCATCATCAATTTAAGAAAAGTTGTGTTGAGGGATATAAGGAAAGGAGTGATTGACTAGTTTTTAATCATCACTATGGCTTTATTAAAGGAGATGGGCTTAAATCATAGCCAAAAAATCTAATTTTGAAAAAATAAAATTACTGGGAAATTCGTTTATTTAATTCCAAGGAAATAGCTAAAAATCTCTCTGCTTTCTTCTTGGGATGATAAATGAGCTCTTGTTTAGAGACGGGAGCAACTCCAGTGCTAACTCTAAATGTTTTCAGGCAGTTAGATACCATCAATCATCAATTAATTGCATGTACATTTAAATCTACTGATCAGAAAGTCTCACTTTTTGTTAGTTTTTTTGGTACATGTGGTTTATAAAACTATAGCTGAAAAAAATAAAGAATTATGTCACTTATTTAGTGAAACAGAACATGATACTCTGGGTCCTGCCTTCTGCAAACGCCAATTCCTCTCCAAAACATCTAACTTGAAGTTTGCTTTGTGAAAAAAAATTATTAAACTCCCCAATTATGCACTTATTGAGGATTTACTGTGATAGATCTGTGTAGGTGGTTATGGCAGAACTAATCCTCAGTAAATACATTTTTTGATAATCAGTTGATTTTCATTTAACACCCACTAATCACCATATACACTCTCATCATGTATATCTAGTAACAAACAAACCAAACAAAACGAATTGAATAAATTCCAACCAGTTTTTAAAACCATTTATGGAGAATTGACTCCTTGTTGCTATCGGCAGCCAAATCAATTGGACACATTCATTGGTAAATTTTAAGTGGGATTCCCCGGTAGGTGCCACGGAGTAGATCTTACTCGCTGACGTTGGTAGGATTCTTGGATAGCCATTTAGCTTGGGGCTCAGATGCTTCCAATTTGCTTCCTAGGCTGATGCTGGATGACAGAAGCATAAAAACCAAAATGGACCCTCGAGGAGGAGAGTGCTTAGGGCAGCTCACTGACCATGCAGTCCTGACGGGCTCTGTGAGCGGCTGAGTAAAGGCTCCAATAGCCAGAGGTGATGGCCAACCGAGTTGCCCCTGCCCAGGAAGCTGACAGTCTCCCATCAGGGTCCTTAGAACATGGAGGGCACAGGAATCGGGGTCTGCCACTGAATTCTAGACCCAGGGGTTAACAACTTGTGACCTTGGGGAAATGATGACCTCCCTAACATCAGTTTCCTCTTCGGTAAAATGGGAACGTAAAAGAATATTGACCTCACGGGACTTCGCATCAAATGTGATAGTCAGGAGTGCACAAGAAAGGACATTGTAGGACAATTTACATGGCACAGCACATGCATATTGATGCTATCATTGTGATGTGTTTCCCATGAGAACAGGTATTGAGATAGTACACAATGGTTTCTGATGAGGCTTTCTTGGCAACCCAATGCATTGACTGGGAAGGTAGTTATCCAGATACCACTCCGATTTCCAATGGTCATAAACCAAAACGATCAAGGCGGTGCTCCAGTCTCGCTTCCCTTGCAGGGGGCGGGGACCCAAGCCCACACGGTCGATGGCTCTCCTTCTAAGTGCTCAGCCCACTCCTGCTATTGATCTTTTTGGAAGCGTGCTCCTTGGTAGTGCTGTCACATATGTCTTGTCACTTGGAACAAGACAGCAGTTGCCTCGCCATAAGTCTGGAAAGAGCCAGAGCAGTTCCTGGTTTGGGGAGGCTGTCACCCCTCACCTCCTTAGGGACTCTGTGAAGTCAGAATTCTGCAGCTAGGAGCTCCAGGGTATGACCCAGGCCAGCGTGCCTGACCATGGCTGCTCGGGGGCCTGAAGGGAAGAGGAGGAACTAGACCCACTCATTAATGAACAACCAACCACACGAGGTGCTTGTCCCCACCTGCAGTGGGGCGGGAATCTCAGCAAGTCCAGGGGCTGCTCACCCTGGGAGGCAGGAAGGAAGCGCTGGGACATGTGGCAGCTGGTGGCCATGCCTCCTCCTCCAGATCAGAACGCCACTTGAAATGCAACCTGTGCAATTGCCTTCGTCTTTTACTGCTCAGCCAGACTGTGTACTGGAGCAAACTTATTGCCCGTCTCCTAAAACTCCCCATAAAACCCATAGATCATGGCTACAGCTGCCGCCAGCCTGCTCACGCAGTGCCACTGTGCCTGTCTGGGTGACGCGGGCCTCGGTTTCCAGGTCCCCACGGACGTACACTGTATGGACCCCAGAGCTACTCCAGAAAGAGGAGGAAAGGAAGGGGACCCCCACAGTCTCTCTTTTTTAAATCCCTCCCTTTTATGGATCTTGTTCTGAAGGTGTTCCTTTTTGTCATCCTTTGTTCTTCCAGTCTCCCTTCACCCTGCCTCTCTCAGCCTCAAGAAACAGATGCGGGACTTTAGAAAGACAACTTCATAGTTCTCCCAGTTCCCCACGGAGGCCTGGCGCAGCCCGCGGGCCCTGGGAGAGGGAGCCGGAGAGGCTCAGGCCTGGCTGGCGGCAGCCGTGGGAGAGTCTCTGGTGAATTTCAAAAGCTGCCTCAGCTTTGGATGTGACCAGCAGTCACAGTGGGGCCTCTGTGTTTTGCTTTGTGAACAAGCGCAGAGGGAGGGAGAAAATGTAGCCCTTGGCTCCTTTCCTTTCCTGCTGCCATGTGGCTGAGTGCGGGCAGGGAGAGACTGTCTACCTCTGCACCATGGGCATGTGGCCGCCCAGAACAGCGCAATCCACAACCTGGGAGAAGGTGGGAAGCAGACACCTCCAACCGGCACCCAGCCCCACTGCAGCTGCCTCCAACCCTCATCTGTGCAAAATGGGAGATGCTTAGCACAACGTAAAGGTCCATCCTGCCCTCCGCTCCTGCCAGAATGTCCTGGGCACAGAGGATGGGGAACCCGTGTGTGAGGTCCTCACACAGCTTCCGGTATGAGAACACAGATGGAGACAACACCCAAGCACCCCTTCTGAGCGTCTTCCCCCTCAGCCTCTTCCAGGCTCTCCTGAGGAATGGATTGTGGGAAGATCAAGATCCCTCGGTGATAAAATGCTGCTGAAAAGGGGGAGTGAAGGACAAAATCTGTGCAAACAAAAGCCCTGTCTCAGGTTATCACAGCCTCTCCTTATCGAAGAGGTGGAGTGGGTGCCCACAGAAGGTGATAAATAATCATTGATTAAGCACCTGCCTCACTCACTGGCAGAAAACAGTGGGCAGTCTCTTGGCTCTGCTGCCTGTGGAATGGGTGGGCCACTCCTTGATTGACCCAACAGACATAGAGCACGTGTCTCCTTGTGCCGACAGCCGTACTGGGTGATGGTATTGGTGCTGGTGGACACTGGCTCTTCATGGGATCACGGTGGCCCAGTAGCTCAGTTGGTTAAAGTGCTGCCCCAATACCCTAATGTTTCCGCGCACATACAAGGAATATATACATAAGTGGAGCAACAAATCTCTCTCTCCTCTCTCTCTCTCTCTCTCCAACCCTCTCTCTCTCCCTCTTCCCTCTCTATCTAAAAATCAATAAACAACATTTTTTAAAAAAGAAAGAATAGTTTTTAGAGCCTTCAATGAAAGCTTGGGGAACTGGCCTGCCTGGGAGTAGGCATCCGCCAGCATGGACCCCATCCTGAGGCCCCGCCTGTGAGGACAGAGGCCGCAGGCACCTCACAGCTTCAGAGCCCACATCTGAGGTCCCCCTGGTCTCCAGGGTCTCTGCCCTTCTCTCGTTCCTCCCTGACTTTTACTGAATGAAGTCAGGGAGCTGGTGGTGAGGGGCAAGGGCTTGGGAAGAAGGATAGTGCCTGGAGACAAAATGAAAAAAAAAAATGATAACATGATGATGGGAGGCTGGGCCCTGGGGATGGGCACCTTGCAAAGTTCCGAGTTACCTTAACTACGGGAAGGTGGGATGAAAAAACAGTATCCACTCATTGTTGCCATTTCAGAGTCAAAGGCAGGCCTTGATTTCAATGTATTTGTATGGAATGTAACGCATGGCTCTCTCTTCTGTCTCTCTTTTTATAGGTAAGTGACATTTCATTCTGCTCATCCCCAAGGCAAAGTTGGATGTTTTTAAACTGGAAAAAGGAACGGGGAAGGTGGGAAGAGGTGGCAGTCGAGGGGCAGCACAGGTAGGTGCCCACTGACCTCACTGTCCTTTGCCCGGAGTCCGCGGTGGACGCCTTTTCCCTGGCCTGGAGGTCCAGTTGGGTCTTGGTTTTGTCTTTGGGATGTGGATGTTTTGCTTGTGAAAAGAGGCTGGTTCTGCAGAATGGATGGCTAGCGCTGTCGCTGAGGGGTCTGTCACCGGTGACATTACTGGTCTGGTATGAGTTTTGGTTTTGCCCCCTGATGCGATGTATCAGGTACTTTGCTGTGGCTGGTGGTCGAGAAAGTAGGGACCACATGTTTGCATTCTGGGGAGGCAGAATTCAAACATCCTGAGGATGGAAATCAGGAATGTGCAAGATGAGCCTTCTTGTCATGTCAGGGCTGCAGTGGTATGGAAATTTCTGGACAGAGAGGAGATTTGGGGGGAAACGGAGTCTCGTGGGATATTAAGAATCGTTCACTTAATTTTAGCATCTGTGTAATTGCTGTGGTGTGTCTTTCTATTCCTGGCTGGTCACTTTCTCCTGCGCATGAAGGAGCAGGGCTAGAGCTGAGGGCTCATTTGTCCCTGCCTCTTCACAGTCGTTCAAGAAAGGCATGTTGAAGTTCAAGACCAGCTTGGGCTTTCTACTGCTCTTAAATTCAATTGCTCTCCCCTAAGATGAAAGAGGGAGTACTTTTATTTTTTCTGTAACTTGCGAACAATCCACCGAAGTAATTGACTGATGGCTCTGCTCAAATGTATTTGCTGTTTTCTTTGAGAGAAATAAATGTCAAACACTGGATTTAACAGTCTATAAATCTAGACGAGGGTCATAAAACTCGATTCAATAAAAATATTTAAAATGTGCCCAATTAAGGGAGATAAGCAGCCCAGATCTGGGCGAGGTTGGTGGGAAGGGCAGGGAGACAGACACGACTTCCCTCTGTGCCCATGGGGAGGGTACCATCTCTCCCACACAGACCCGGCAAATGTGGAGATATCAGAAATTCTAGAAAGAGGCCACAACACCAGAATTTGTCATTGAAGGTGTTTAATTTTGTTTCTAAAATTTGGATACACTGGTGTTCTTTAAATTCTTTTCTTCTCAATTTCAACAAAGATGGGGGTTGTGGGGGGTGGGGGGCGGGCAGAAGTTCAAAGTACAACTTCCTCCTCTGAAAGGGAAGTTTCATTATATGTGGAAAATCACAAAACATCTCTTTCACGGTGTCATATCCCAATCCCACGGTCTCTGATTATATTACTGGTGACTCAGTCCATTTCCGTGGCTGTACACAGGCCTGGGGTGCTTCTTAGTGTCGCCCTGCATAATGGGGACATTGAGCTGCCGTCTGTCGGGGTCCCAGTCCGGGAGAACGCCCTGCACACCCCGACCTGCTTGGAAAATAAGAAAATCTGCAACCATGAAGCAGTCCTAGACTCCTGCCCTTACAGCAATAAACAGGGGGCCTCCTCGCCGTGGGGCTCCATGGCCCCTCTCTCTCAGTGGGAGTTCTGTTTGCTGCCTTTGCATCGATGTGGTGAGTCATTGACTATGTTGAAGAATACATCGGTTTTTGGAATTTGTCAACAGAACAGGGGCTGTGACGATTTCTTCCTTGCCTTGATAGTCTGCCGTTTGTGCAAATGGGGAGAATCAGATGGGTGGGGCGAGGCAGCCAGGCTTCTCCGTTGGGGACCACAGCTTGCCTTGTCTGCTCAGAGCAGGCAGCATTGGGAGGCTCCTGCTATTATAATGGATGAACTCGTGCCTTGAAATTTCCTTTTAATCAGATGGTAATGACTATATGTTAATTTTATAAGAAAAATGTCCACAGAGTATAAAAGGACATGAGATCTATTTGAATAGTTTTAATACACTATGGTTCTCAGAAATATGAGAAGGAGATTCTATTCGCACCCCCCTATAAACAACACCTTCACCAGGATCACTGCACCCCATGGACCAGGAGGGTAAGTGGGTCATGCTTGCACACACACACACACACACACACATCGCCAAGCACACACACCATGTATTCGCACACATAAGTGCCTATTTTAAAATACAAACACACAAGCTGTGATTTTAGCCTTTCAACGGTGACAAAAAGCAAAGACCTTTTTCAGAACCAGGCCGGCCCTCTCACTGTTGCTTCTGAGGCATATTTGTGTTCTGTCTCGTTCCCCATGGAGTGTCCAATACCCTGCCCAGACGCTGTGCTTAACTCCACCCGGTTCTTCGTTTGCTTTGGACCCCATCGATCTGGCTGCTTCCTGGCCTGTGCCCGGGGTGGGACAGTTACTCATGTGGTTCCAGCATCGATCTGCCTCGCACTGTTTTCTCTCCCCTTCGGGTCCTCTGGCCTTCCTTGACCCTCTGTCTTTTCTCACCCATCTGGCCTGGAAGGAGGCCAGGCTGTCTGATGGAATTTGTGTTCTGTGGGCACCGGGATCTCGGGTGTCAGGAAGCAGCCTTGAGCGTGGGGTGGTAGAGACAGAAGCGGATGTACAGGAGGCCACACCCAGCCCAGCCTCTGCCACCTTGCAAAGCCTGCTGGGGGAACTGCTGGTGTTCAGCAAGGAGCATTTTGTTACGTCTCTTGAGTCTCTTGAAAGCTAACCTTGACTGAGTTTCAGGCACCACGTGGGACAGTACACACACATGCACATACACACATACTTTATTTGTAAAACAATCCTACAATGCTGGTTTCATCATCCTCTTTAAACAAACAGGGAAAGCAAAGCTTAAAGAGATAATTTGCCCAAGGTCACCTGACCTTGAATACTAGATTTGAGTTTGCAACTCTTTTATTCCAATACCCATGGATTTAACTGCTTGCATGCCACCTGTGTTGCCTGTACCACCCAGAGGAGCAGAGGGGACAGGGAAGGAAAGTGGGTAGCCGCACTGGACTTGCCCCTCTCTAGCTATGCAGATCAGCTGAGCTCCTGGCTGTAGGCACCCCCTGGGCAGGGTTGGGAGGAGTCAGCACAGGGAGGTGAAAAAGACCTGGGCACAGACTTAGAGCAACTTGAGTTTGAGGTCTGCCTCTGTCATCAATTCACTGTGTGCCCATAGGTAATTAATTTAATTCTCTGAGCCTTCTACATCCCAACAAAGGCATATGAAGTATAAAACTATTTCATCAGCTTCATAGGAGACCAAATCAGAGAATGATGCCTAGGAAAAGATCTTCTCACAAAACGTACTCATTAGCATTACCCAAAAGTCTTCCTTTCACCCCGGCTCCCCGAATCTCTAAGTCTAGCTCTTGATTTTTCTGATGAGGTCTAGAATTTTGCCAAGAGCAAGGAACAGTTCTTGGCAGCTTTCTGAGTCTTCACTTCCTCTCAATACCAGGCCGAGTGGAGAGCAAAATTAGCCTGCCAATCACTCAGAAACGTGTGGGCCCCAGGAAATTAAACTCCCCCTCGCCCCAGCTGTCTGTCCCCAAGTGCCAGGTACCAAACACATTCTCAGGCCACAGCTTTTATTCCTGTGCCTCCTCTTCCTCCGTGTTACTGTGATCATTTCAGTAGAACAAAACACACAGCGAGCCGATTTGAGATGTTGTTCATTATCCCCAAAGGCCACAGGGCACAGAATGTAGTTAGTGGGAAGGTGATTATTGCTTGCTCACATCACTCTTTTGGATTCCAACATCTTCTTCCTCCAGCAATATTGAAAACACTCCATTTTACCTTGGTTACCACCCTTTAATGGCAGACTGGAGGGACAGAGGATGGACAAAGGGACTAGGTTCACTTAACATGGCCCTGGAGCTGGTGTGGCTGACTTAGGGCCTTTTATGCATCTACTAAAGGCCTGTTGCATGAATATTTGCATGGGTAGGGTCCTTTAGCCTGGCTGGCGATCGGGGCCAATTGGAGCTGGCAGGCTGGCCAGGGGGATGGACCACGGGAGGTTGGCCAGCCACAGGAGTTTGGCTGTAGGAGTGCACTGACCACCAGGGGCAGCTCCTGTGTTGAGCATCTGCTCCCATGGTAGTCAGTGCATCATCATAGTGACTGGTCGACTGGTCGTTCAGTCAACCGATCATGACGGTTGCTTAGGCTTTTGTATATATAGATGTGGCCCTGAGGATGGAACCCACGTGACTGCTTTTTGCAGACCATGCAGGGATGCACCTTGCAGTTAGGGAAAGAACTTTCCGGACTGCTGCTGTGTTTGCCAGTGGCCTCCCCCCACTCCACCTTCATGTTCCTCAGGGAAATTAAGGAGGATCTCAAGACTGATACCTGGAGAAGCTTGCTTGGTCTTACCCATCCTCTTCATACCTCATTTGTGGAGTGATTTACCTTAATACTGACATTTGCCCAACTATTCAAAAATAGTCTTTTTTGTACTGTAGAGTTAAAAAATGTTTTGCTTACACGGGGATTGAATTGACATGAAAAGCCAAGCACAGATCCCATGGCAAGGGAAGGATCCAGAGCTTTATTCAAACTATGTGGTCGCTGTTATGGGGCTGACTTGCATCCCCTCCAGAACGTGTATGTGGAAGCCCCAGCCCCCAGTTGGTTAGAATGTGGAAGCATTTGGAGATGGAGCCTTTACAGGGTAATTAGAGTAAAACTGGGTTATGTGGGTGGGCCCTCCTCCTCCAGCAATCTGACTGGTGTCCTTACGAGACACAAACAGAAGACCGTGTGAGGACACAGGAGGAACATGGCCATCTACAAGTGAAGAAGAGAGGGTTCAGAATGAAACCTACTCCACAGGCACCTCGATCTTGGACTCAGCCTCCAGAACGCTGAGGACGTGAATTTATTCAAACCAATCAGTCCATGGTGCTTTGTCATGGCAGCTCTAACAGATTAATGCAGTCCCAGCATGAGTTAGCTCATCGTGGCTCAGGCTGAGGGCCTGGAACATGCTGTGGCTCCCGTGGGCCATGGAAAGGAGACCTGCAAGTCTCTTATTTGCCAGATTTTGCTTGACCTTTGGCAAGCTACCATTGTGATCCCCATTTTCTTATCTGTGCAATGGGTCTGATAGATATCTTCTGGCAATTTTCAGAATTAATTGAGATAAGGAATCACAAATATTGTAAGACACTTAGTGCTTAATATCGAGTTCTCTTACTTTTATTTCTCTTAGAAGTGATAGAAATAAAATAATTGCACATAAAATATTATGATTTTTAGTATGTGCCAAGCATTGTGCTAAATATTTACCCAAGGAACTTCCTTTAACCTGGCCTTTACCTCCTGGTAATTGAAGTTGGCAAGTCTGTTGTCAGGACTCTGCCTGGCTTGTTGAATTCATCAATCTGTAGTTGAAATCTGAGTGAAGGCTCGGGAACTTTCCCCTCCACATGACTGATGTTCATCAGCTCTCAGCCTTCCTGCCTGGGAGAAGGGCTGTGTTGGGTGATCGCTCATGAGGTCTGTTCCCCTTCCCTGGCCCTGCCTTCACTCTTACCATGTCCAGGTGTTCCTGTACTTAAATGAAACTTAGTTACAAATGACCAAAGTCTAAGGATTCTTCCCATACAGTGATTTACATCAATGAGGATGAGATTATTGACCATGAACATACAGTGCACCACAAGACATTGAAGGGGGGGGGCGGATAACCATTCTGCCAACGTCCTGGCCTATTTGGACATGGACCCTTGCCTACAGCACGCCCCTCCCAAAGTGGATCTCAGAATGAAGAAAAGCACTCAGTGACCTCACGATTCTGACAGCCTAAGAGGAGAGAGGCTCTGACTTCAGGCAGAGGCTGACTGAGAGCCAAGAAGCCCAGGGTGACATGCCTGTTTTGTGCTCACCAAGGACACTGTTCTTAACCTTTGGGTCCACAGACAGAATGAGTCTATCAGTCATGGCCAGACTCCTGGTGACAGACTCACAGAGTGACACGCACAGATGATGGGCACACGGGAATTCCAGTCAATCCATGGATCACAGAGGAGCGCACCCTAAGGTTACTGCCATCAACATTTCTGGAACTGGAGCTATTGATCAGTGTCCCGGTGGGGAAAGATACAGAGCAGAGGTTTTCCGAGTTTCTCTGCTGCAACATGTCTGAGAGGCACAGCCCCCCTGGTGGTGACCATGTCTGGGGCCACATTGATTCTCCATGAGGGGCTGTGCAGAGGATTTCAGCTGGGGTGCAGGGTTCTGAGGGGTCCCTCTCATTCTCCCATCACCCTGGCCCTCAGGACCAGAGTGCTAGCATGGAGTGGGTTAGAGGGTTGGCTTAGTTCATCTTGCCATCCACCTCCTTGTCCCACTTACAATTCCTCCATGAACACCTTCAGTTTTCCCTTAGAAGGACCCGAATACTCCACTCAATCTACGAGGCTCCGCAGGTCCTGTCTCTGCTGCTCCCCGCTCATCTCTTTCCTGTGCTCTCCTCACTTCAGCCACATGGTCTTTGCACTGGTCTTTGGTTTCTGCCTGGAAAAACAGCCCTGCTCTCTCTTTACCTGGGCGTATTTTATAACTCGATCCAAGAACCTTCCTTGGGAAACCTTCCTGGTCCCTGGGCTGAGCCATGACCCTGGGATGAGCCCTTCCCCTCAGTGCCTTTGTTCTGAATCACATCTCAGCATTCATTGGGTCCCCATGCTCTGCCCACCACCTGCACAATGTGGGACTAACCCTGCTCAGGATGGTCCCAGGCCTCCTAGCAGTGAACTCCTTCAGAGAGCAGGGTTCCACCCGCAGGGGGGCATCGGTAGGCAGTCCTTACAGGAGGGACACAGCCAGGTGACTCTCAATGATGGGTCCAAGTCCACACTGCTCACCTGGAACCTCCAGATGTTGAGTGGTTCTCAACCTCAACCCCTTCCTACAACCACTGGGTGAGCTTCTAAAACCACCGGTGCCTTGCCCCAGGCCCAGAGATTTCCACTCCAACAGCCTGGGTGGACCTGGGCCTCCTCAGGAGTTTCCATGTGCAGCCAGGCGAGACCTTCCCTCTTCTCACTGCAGGATCTTTGATCAATTTAACTCCAAGTGCAACTTTCTTCCAAGTTCTAATAGTTGCAGCGCACTGTGCGAACCCCTTCCGGTGCCTCAGGTA
Source organism: Myotis daubentonii (assembly GCF_963259705.1). Lineage (NCBI taxonomy): Eukaryota > Metazoa > Chordata > Mammalia > Chiroptera > Vespertilionidae > Myotis > Myotis daubentonii. Next base: position 19,986,690 of record NC_081858.1, read on the forward strand.
GCTTAATCCTCATGTTAAAAAGAGGTCGCTGCTGTCATTCCTATTTTGTGGAAAAGAAACTGCAGTCCAGAGAGATTAAGCACCCTGAGTGAGGACACACAGCTCACCCGAGAAGAGGCAGCTTCAAACCCATGTCTATCTAAGGGCTGGGCCTAGGCTCCAAGCTCTTTATCATAATACTCTATGTTCTTATGAGGACTTTGGGGATACATATATACTTCCCATGGCATCTACTGGTCTACTGTTGGGGATGCCTGGGTATTCCTACCAATTGCCAGGTAGTAATACCAGGTGAGAGTCAAGGTTGAAAAAGCAACAACTTAATTATATGTTAATTATATGTTACAAATGCCTAAATCCTGGGCTGTTTCCTCAACCCCTGCTCCTAGCCTCGAGTTGAGAAGGAGCAGGGCCCGTGGCCACTGCCTTGAGTGAGCTGTCCTGGCCTTTTTCTGGTTGAATGGGAGGGGTGTAGAAGGTATAATGAGGCAGAAGCACAGGCTTAAGACAACTAAATTTTCCCCCTTGGAATCCCCAATTTTGGACAAATGTGGGGCCCAGAAGTGAGCAAGGGAATTAAATTAATGAACACAATTTCTCCCTGTCATTGAACTCTGACTAATGATCTATTCCTGGGTAATAAGAAGGAGCAGGAAGTGACAAGGCAGTGTAATGAATTAGTGGCCCAGAACCTCGTTAGTCAGAATAATCTTTCCACGAAAGATAAATGATGCAAACATTAATTATAAAGCCGGCGTGGAAATGCATCCCATTATTTGGCTTCCTAAGAAATCTATCCCAGTTATTACAAGGCTTTTCAAACAACAATAAAAATAATAAAGTAAAGGCTCAGTGAGAACTCTCACCCCCGGGGAGCCTCAGTGGTGGGGGCAATGGGGACCGGCTCTGCTTTCTAAAAGGGCCTGTTCTCAGCTTCCCAGGCAGCCCGGGCTCTGTCCCAGGGAGGAGGGAGGACTCCCTGCCCCAGCCCCCAGTGCTTTGAAGCCCCTCTTTCTCTCCAGCTGGTCATTCAGAGCCACGGACTCTGGGTCATGAAGACCCAGGCGAAGCGAGGCATTCAACAGAAACGTTCTCCCATTGGAGAAAGAGGGGGAAAGTCACGGTTTTGCCAGGAACCCTAGCATCCTAAAAAGAGGGCTCTAGATCAAAACCATGGAGTAAATAGCGGGTAAGGGGTCAGCTCTAGAATCAGCCAAGTTCAAACCCTGGTGCTGTGTGTTTGGAAAAGCGAGTGATAGTGGAGGTACCTGGTCAAGAGAGTTGTCTACAAGGATTAAGTCAGGTTGAGCACATAAGATACCTGGAAGTCACTAAAGATTCAGTGGAAGCCAGGAATAGATGATAGATAGATAGATAGATAGATAGATAGATAGATAGATAGATAGATAGATTATATAGATGATATAGATGATAAAGGTATAGGTATGGGTATGGCTATGGATATGGATATAAATATGGACATAAACATAGACACGGGCATGGAGGTAGATCTAGACATGGATATAGATGATATAGATATAGATATAGATATAGATATAGATATAGATATAGATATAGATATAGATAGATATGGACATGGATATAGATATGGATATGGATATAGATATGGGTATAGATATGGACATGGACATGGACATAGACATGAATATAGATCTAGACATTGGTATGGATATAGATATGGATATGGATATAGATCTAGACAAGGTTATGGATATAGATATAGATATGGACATGGAGATAGATAGATAGATAGATAGATAGATAGATAGATAGATAGATATGGGTATGGACATGGATATGGATATAGATCTAGACATTGGTATAGATATGGATATGGATATGGATATGGATATAGGATACACATGTGTACTTAATGTCGTGTGAGGGCTGTAGAGCTGGCACAGGCCCTGTTTCACTGAAGGCAGTTCCATTGCCCAGATGTGGGTGCTGGGGCTGGGGGAGGTACATCGCCTGCCAATGTCATGCTGAGGCAGCGAGTGCGGAGCCTCCCGGTTCCAGGATCCCAGGTTCTGTCAGGTCAGGCTGCGTTCTGTCCCCTGGAATGTCGGTAGCAGCCCAGAGGGGACGGCCGGGACAGGGAGGAGGACGTCCCTCGGAACAAAAGTAGAGAAGGCTGAATCAGTATAAATGTGGTTGCTGAGGCCATTACTCCGGAGAGTGAATAAACCAGAATTAAAAGCTATAAAAAAGCACTTGGCAGCATCCTGGTAATAAAGTTGCCCGTGACTTCACGGCTTAGACCTTACGGTTCCCCAACTTCTAAGGATCCGAGCTCTCTGGCGCCCACAGAGGGGCCAGCCCGGCGGCTGAAGGGAGAGGGGTTTGATGTGTAGAGGCTGAAACTTCGAGCCTTCTTCCAGGTGGCGTCTAGTGGAGGCAGAAGCTGAGGCTGCTTTTGTTTTTATGGCTTTAGTATCTGACAGCAACTCTTCCTAATGAAAGAAGAAGAAAACAATTAATCGGGAACGGATTTTAATTGCCTCTGACTTCTCATTCGTAGGCTATTAAAATGTGTTCCCTATTAAGCGATCACACTGGGTTGCATCATTCTAAGATAATGGGCAGTTCTGCAAAAAGCACGCCTCTCCCCCGCATCCGCCACCCTCTTCCCTGGGGGCAAACACTGGCGTCTTGGGTTTTAAGCAAATTGCCAAATGGACAAAAAAGAAAGAAAGAAAGAAAAACTCTGCCAATATCTTTTCTTCTTTTTTTAGTCATTCTGCGGCCTTGGTTTCTTTCATGCTGGGAGTGCGTGGGGAGCTTGCTCAGCTGGGCTGGGCCGCTCCTCCCTCAGCTCATTCATTCCAGGCTGTGCGCCTAGAACTGGCTCCACACGGGGCTGCACGAGGCCCCAGATAGAGCCCAGGCCCGGGCAGGGCACCAGGACCACTTGTCCGCTTCCCCTTCCCACCCCACTCACCTCTGGTTGCTTCAAGGGTCAGTGAGCTGGGTTTTTAAATCTTTACTGAGATGTCATTGACAAAAAAAAATTATATATGTCTAAGGTGTACAACGTGGGGATTGGATATCTGAATACATTGTGAACTGATCACCACAATCAAGCTAAGCAAGGGATCCATCCCCTCCAGAGTTAAAGTGTGTGTGAACATGTGTGTGTGCGTGCATGTATGTGAGCGTGTGTGTGAGCCTGTGAACATGTGTCTGTCTGGTGAGAAAACAAACTCAACTCTCAGCAACTCTACTTGGCGAGTGTACAGTCCGGCAGAGTTAACTGGTCCTGCTGCCGCACAGTAGGTCCTCAGAACTTGTCATCCTGCATGACCAAAACTTTGGACCCGTGACCCACCTCCCTGTTGCCCCCTCCCCTTCCTCCTCTCTGCTTGCATGACTGACTTCTGCTGGTTTAGATTCCACATGTGAGGTGGTGTGCCATCTGTCTTTCTGTGTCTGCCTTTCTTTACTTAGCATAATATCCGGGGCACCATTCACAATGGCTAGGATGTAGAAAGGAACTAGGTGTCTGTCTGTGGACAGATAAGGGATAAAGACAATGTTATTCAATGGGATGCTATTCCGCCTCAGAGAAGGAAGGCCGTGCTGCCATTCAGGAGGAAGTGGAGGGGTCTGCAGCATCAGACAGGTTTCCTTGCCTTGGCCCAGGGCTGTCAGGGGTGAGGCTTGCTCTTCTCTTCCTGCCCATCCCACCCCACTCTGCCATTGGCTCTTCCCGGAGGAGACCCGGGGATGCTAGGCACTTGGGCATTTGGGGTGCAGTAGGCCATTAGATGCTGCTAAATAAGATCAAGTCATGTGGTATGGGAATGGAGAACCCCACGTTGGAGAGGGTGGCCCCCGCCTTGAGGAGCTGTGTGAGTTGTGTGGGTGTAGACCAGCAGGATTCTCAGTGCCAGGCCCAGGAGGCCCCAGTGATCGCCCGTGCCTCAGCCTCTTCCCTTGCAGCCCCCCATCCTTATCGGACATCTCCCCTGAGTCTTCACCTGCGCTGGCTCATGGCCAACGCTCTTTCTCTTCACCCAGCACCCTTCTTCTCGCCCGTCCTCCTCCCCGGTCTTTCCTTACACAAGAGGCTCAGGAATTCCCTCCTGGAAGGCTCAGCACAAGAATGTGTTAGGTGGCTCTGGGCGTCTTCCCTTGCAGGTGAGCTCTACCCTCAGCCACGTGAGGGCTATCAAGAAGAGCCAGGCGTGTGTCCCCAAGGCAAACACACCCTCTCTGCTCCCTGGGGCTCTATCTGGCTTCTGTCCTCGCCACCCCCACCCCATCACCGAACAAATGATTTATGGAGAGCCAGCAGCACCCATCTCCTTCCTCCTTAAATTACCTGCGCATTTAAGGTGCTTCATTCCTAGCTCCGGCTTGCACTGGCCTTAGCTCTGAGCTTTGCAGAAGATGCAGGGAAATCAATGCTCACTCCGGTCCTGTGGGACAGATCCTAGCAGGACCCTGACCCTCCTCTGGAACCCAATGGACTGCACATACCTGTGACTTGGCAGAGCTGGCATGGAGCCCGGTGAGCACTGGCCCAGAGTCAGTGGTGTGAGAAGGTGATGCCTGGGGCAAATCTTCAGGTCACCAGAGGGCAACAAAGTGCCAATAGACAATAGATGATCAAAGAGATGGCATCAGAAATGGCCAAGGGAACAGTGTTATCTGAGCTCGCTCAGAACAAGGACCTCGGAGCCTGCATATTGCCGAGCCCCTGTTCAAGGGCAAGCCCAGGTCCAGGTCTAGGGTCTCCAGAACAGGGTGGTGCCTTTTGGCGGCAGCAGTTGGTGCAGAAACAGAGGCACCTGCCCGCCCCCACTGGGCCTCAGAGCCCAGGCTGACTGGTGGCTGCTGCCCAGACTGCCCCCAGGAGGCAGCAGAGCAGAGCGTCAGGGGCTGCCATGCGACTTCCCGTGCTCCTCTCACCTGCCCCAACCCCTCTTTCTCCTTCTAACACATTGGCTGTTTGCGGAGCAGACTAGACTTTCGGACACCATAGGTCTTGCATGATGGGCCTTCTTGGAAGAGGCAGGAGGAACAGACCTGCCTGTCGCTGGCACAATTGTCTGCCTCCCATAAAGTGCATCACGCCTGCACCTCCCTGTGCCCCCCTGGGCTGGAGCACAGAGGCCTCATGTGTGCAGACAGCCTTTTACAGCAAGAGGCTAGGACAGGGAAACAGGGGTGTGACATCTCCAGTCAGGGAAAAAAAAGTCGCTTTCGCCCGCCCCAACCCCTCTCTCTCTGTCGGTGGCCAACTGGGATGTGTGGACTGGCTGCCCAAAGAGGAAGGTGGTGGGTAGAATATAGTCTCAGGGAGATAATGGACTTCAGAAAAGCTATGTCTCAGATGTAGGGAGAAAACAAGTGGAAATATGTTATTTTACAACCTTGATACTCCTGACCTCATTCAACATAAACACACACAGGCCCTGTGGGCCATGAGGTAGCCTGGAAGAGGGTCCTAGCATGGGGTACTGGCGCCCTCTGGTGGCCGTTAGGAAAATTGCCACACCCCATATTCTGTTTCCAGAGAAGCAGGCTTGTTGCAGCCGCTTTAAAACCAGAAAGTGCGGTTCATAGACGTCTCCCTTCCCTACACAGCACACCTTGTCCCTCTTAGAGCCGGCGGGCATTCTAGAAGAGAAGAGGTAGATATAGTGGGAGTAAAACTCAGCCTGGAGCTTGGTTTGGGTTTGGGGACTTAGCAGCTGCATAGCCCTTGTGGGTCCCAGTTTCATCACCGGCAAAAGGATACTCTGGAAATGGACAGTGCTCTGGCTCCTTCCAGCGGGGATCGCCTTTCAAGCCTCCCCGCCCTGAGGAATGCTGAAACATCAAAGGCCTGGCCAGCCATTGCTTTTCATCTGGTGGGAAATTCTTTGTATGGAATGTCCCCTTTGCATTTAAACTCATTCCCTGTTGTTATGATTCTAGTCTTTCTCTACTAGCCCCGATGCATCTGGTGTAACAGACCAGCCCGACTGTTCCCATTCGCTGTTGCAAGAACACTGCCATTGTCACGGCCAAGCCTGGCCTCCCTGTCTGATGACTTGTGATGCCGCCTCTGAAGCTGGGGAGAGAGGGGCCTCCCCCTGGGGACGCAGCTCACCGGCACCTCAGCTCACGCTGGCTGCGAATGGGAACCCGCAGGGCCATCTGAGCTCAGAGCTGGGGATCAGAACCTGGGGCTCCCAGTTAGTTGGCCTTATATTTTCCTTTTCATCTGAGCCTTAAGTCAACCCACTGACTGCCGGAAAAGAAGGCACCCCAGTCTGTCAGACGTGTAAAAAAAATGTACCATTTTCGGCATGAATCCCGCCTTATGGAACAAAAGTCTGTTTTTTCAAGCATTTAACTCATGGGAGTGGACTTCAGCCCCCACCCAGGGCCTCGCCTCCTGGTCCCCGGTGGACGTCCGCACCCCTCCTCATCAAGGTGCCTGTTCTTGGGGAAGACAACAGAGTCGTTTATCTTTTCTGCTTAAGCCCTTGGGATGTTTCTCTTTAGCAAGACAGCGATTTTCAGGGAGAGGCGCTGTTTTATTACGTGTATTAAGCAGCCGAGTAGCTCATCTGTTGGCTGGGTTGTCGGCTGGCTGCCTTGGCTCCATCCCAATGGAGCGGGGTTGTTTTCCCAACATGTTTTTAAATTCTTATTACTGGCTATGATGCGGTGTCACTGATGTTGTTATGATAATTAGCTTGTTTCTTGCATAGCCTAAAACAGAGGAGACCTTTTGCCAAATGCAGTACAATAAACTTTCTGGAATGGCGGTCACATGAATAAATTAATTAGGGCGTGGTGAGTGCCTACTAAGGGCCATGTAGCTTTGCATTTATTTCTCCTATTTTTTAATATATATTTTTACTGATTTCAGAGTGGAAGGGAGAAGGGGAAAGGGAAACATCAATGATGAGAGAATCATGGATCGGCTGCCTCCTGCATGCCCCCCACTGGGGATCAAGCCTGCAACCTGGGCATGCGCCCTGACTGGGAATCGAACCGTGACCTCCTGGTTCATTGGTCGATGCTCAACCACTGAGCCACACCAGCCGGGCTGTTTCTCCTCTTTTTTGTTACAGCCACAGAGGGGAGATAGTATTATGTCATTTTGACAGGTGAGGACACTGAGGCTTGGGGAAGCTGAGGGGTTTATTCAAATTCTCACACTACTAGATCCTGCAGGAGACAACATTCACACCCAGCTCTGGCTTCGAAGCCCTTGCCTGTCTCATGACAATGCTTTGCACACACTCCTGCCTCTGCTGAAATTCCATTTGGGGCCTCTTGTGTAAAGTGACTCAAAATCGGGTGCAGAGTGAATGTAATCTGGGGACCCTAAAAGGGAACGGCCCTGCCTGGGAGGAAGGGACCAGCTCTGACCGCGGCTGGGCCCTGGAGGAGCAGGAATCGGGCCCAGGTAGGCACTCCGTGAGGGTCTTTCATTGCTTCAGTATTTGGTGCTGGGCAGAGGCATTTGGCCGGGTGATGCGACTCTTAGAAACGTACCCAGGCTGGTTGTACCACTTCTCTGGGAGGACTGACCGCCACGTTTTGAAATAAAACCCTTGGACTTGAACCCTGGGCTTTCTCTTCGGGGGAACTTAAGTTTGGACAGAATATCAGAGGACTCAGAGGTCCGCTGGGCTCTGAAATGTGTGAACATGTGGAGGAAGAGCTGGAAAAGCAGGAGGCTAAGAGCACAGCCGGTTTCTTATATCCAAGTGCTGTTTTGTAGGAAAGGAGTGAGGTGTTTCTATCTGAACAAGTAAAGCAAAACCAATTGGCCCAATTTGGGGCGGGGGTGGGGCGGAGCCAACTCAATATGGACTAGAAGGAAAGGTTTGAGGTGATCTAAGAAGTAAAGATGTTTACCTTTGGAGATTTTTAGCACTGAAGATATGTGGGGGGTTGTGGATGCATTTGTGTGGTGACGTGTGTGTGTATGGGGGGGGTTCTGAGTGGGTGTGGTTCTCTGTATGTGTGTCTGTGGTTCTGTGTGTGGTTCCCTGTGTGTATGTATGTGGTTCTGTGTGTGTGTGGTTCTGGGTGTGGTTCTGTTTGTGTGTTTCTCTGTGTGTGGTTTTGTGTGTGGCTCCCTGTGTGTATGTATGTGGTTCTGTGTGTGTGTGTGTGTGTGTGGTTCTGGGTGTGTGGTTCTCTGTGTGTTTCTCTGTGTGTGGTTCCCTGTGTGTATGTATGTGGTTCTGTGTGTGTGTGGTTCTGGGTGTGGTTCTGTTTGTGTGTTTCTCTGTGTGTGGTTTTGTGTGTAGTTCCCTGTGTGTATGTATGTGGTTCTGTGTGTGTGTGTGGTTCTGGGTGTGTGTTTCTCTGTGTGTGGTTCCCTGTGTGTATGTATGTGGTTCTGTGTGTGTGTGTGTGTGTGTTTCTGTGTGTGGTTCTGTGTGTGTGGTTCTCTGTGTGTTTCTCTATGTGTGGTTTTGTGTGTGTGGTTCCCTGTGTGTATGTATGTGGTTCTGTGTGTGTGTGTGTGTGTGTGTGTGTGTGTGTGTGTGGTTCTGGGTGTGTGGTTCTCTGTGTGTTTCTCTGTGTGTGGTTTTGTGTGTGTGGTTCCCTGTTTGTGTGTCTGTGGTTCTCTGTGTGTATATGGTTCTGTGTGTATCTGTGGTTCTGAGTATGTGTAGTTCTGTGTGTGTGTGCTGTTCTGTGTATGAGTGTGTGTGGTTCTGTGTGTGTGAGTGATTGTGTGTGGGGGTCTGAGTGTGTGGTTCTGGGTGTATGTGTTGTTCTGTGTATATGGTTCTCTCTGTGTGTGTGTGTGCGTGTGTGAGTGTGTGTGCGCGCACTTGCAGGGACCCATCATACAGGGGAAGGGCAAGTGGAAGACAGAAGATCTGAGCAGATGGCCTTCAGGTCCCGTATTGTCGGGGCTTCTGTGATGAGCTTGTAAGATGGCCCTCAGCACCACGCTGCCCTTGGAGAGAGTTTGCTCAGGGAGCCGGCAGGGTGCACTTTCTTAAGAAAATGTTCGAGCCTCAGGGAAGGATCCGGAAGAGCATCCCGAACAGCCCTCACCCGCTCCGCCTGCACCTTCGGAGAGGCAGCCCTTCTCTTCCACCCCCACCCGCAGTGACCGTCTCAGGGAACTTCGCAGAGACGCGATGCTGCTCTCTCCAGCTCCCTGGTTGTGCAAATCCCCCCTTCCTGGCCTGCTTGCTCCACTGCACTGAGCGGTCACAGTCCCGCCATGCCTGCGGCTGCCACTCCTTCGCCTCTGTCTTCCTGGCGGGGACCCTGGGGAGGCCACAACCAGGCGGACCGTGGGTGCTTCTCAGGCGTCGCTCGGCAGGCCAGGTCCTCAGCACTCCCCAGCAGTAGTACCAGCGGAGAAAATGGGCGCGGTGGCCACGAGTCCCAGAGCCCTGGTCGCCCAGGGGCACCATTGAGGCTGGGGACAGCGGGCAGGGGCGGGGGGTGCCGGAGGCTGGCACCTGGTTCTGCTCTCGGATTCGCCTCCTCCAACCCCAGCTCAGCCTCACGTCCGCATCTCACCGGGAGGAATTCTCCTGGCAGCAATGAGAATTAAGTGGCATATTGTAGGGAAAAGTGCTTAGTAAACGATAGCAAAGTGTGAGACCGATGCAATAGATTAGAATTTATTATTAATACTCGAGGCCGCCCGAAGCTAGGATCGCAGGGTGAGGCTGGACAGCCTGTGAAGCGCAGTGGGTGGAGAGAAGCGGCAGGAGGTGCTGGTGCGAGGGCAGCTGTGCAGGCGGACACAGTCCGCTCCGGGCATCTGACGGCATACCCGCCCCCCCCGCCCCCCCCCCCCCCCCCCCGTACCCAGGTCCGAAGGCGCTCGAGCTGGGAATGGCCGTGGCTGTTGAGGATGTGCTGAGGGTCAAGTGCTTGTCCAGAGAAGCCCAATGTTCTTCCTAAGGGAACGCTCCTATGACCTCTCGGCTGAGGCGCAGACTTTCAGAGATTCTGCCACACCCAGGAGGCAGCAGGAGCAGAAGCACACTTCCAACAGCTCCCGAAGAAGCACCACAACATGTGTGCAAGCGCATGTGTGTGTTTGTGTGTATAGGCATGTGTGCGCGCATATGTGTGGCCGTGTGTATGTGCGTGCCTGTACATGTGTGTGCATGTATATGTGTGTGCATGTGTGTTCTTTCCACTCTTCCCAATCCATCCTTGGTGGCCAGTGACCCAGAGCTTGTCCGCAGCAGGTCCTAAAGTGACAGAGTCTATTGTGTCTGTAAACTATGGAGTCTGTGAGCAGGCCCTGTTTATTCATTGGCATGCAGATGTATGCTACTGAGCCCTGGTTCTACCTTTCACCTGCTGGCTTGCTGGGTTTCATTTATTCCCAAACTTCGGGAAGGAAGGGGTGTGAGTGTATCTCTCTAAGGAATCCATGAGCATTTCAGCCTCCAGGGCCCAGGTAACAAGCATCCCCCCTGTCCCTGCCTGGGGCACAGACAAGGGTTGGGGTGGGGTAGTGGGGGAGACTCAGGTGCTCTGGATGGTGCCAAGACTGAGGCCCTGGGTGCCTTTCGGTGAGCACGCCCCAGACATTCATTGGTCGCCCCACGCTGGTTACAACAGGGTCCACAGTCCCTCCAGGCTTATGGAATTGACAGCAGGAGTTCAGCTTGGAAATAGCAGGCCATGCAGTTTGCCTATGAGCTGCCTGATCGCACAGGGGTGGAGAGCACAGTCCTCAGGCCCTGTGCCCACATGCAGGACAGTACGGGGCACACAGAAGTCTGCAGGCCAAGATTCCTGCTCATCTCCGTGGCCAGGGAGGCGCTGTGGGCTGTGGGCAAGGCCTCTGAGTCTTGAATGAGCAAGGCGTAGAGAGAGGAAACATGTGAAAGGGTGTCCTTCCCCCTCCCCTCCCCTCTCCACCCCTCCTGGACCCACCTGTGCTCAGGACAGTCCTGGTGGTGGATTTGGGGATTTTAGACATTTTACCATTGCGATGTCTCTTCATATCACCTTTTTACAAAGACGCCTCTCCTTTTCCTTCTCTCTCTGACCAGAGCCCTTTCATTTTCTGTTTACTGGTATTTTCCATTTGGGGCAGGGGTTGTCATGGCTCTGTCCACCCTCATTGATGACCTTTGGCCTCTGACCTCTGACCCTCCCTAGGAAGCTGGTGAGATGTTTACAAAGACTTCTGGACTTGGCCCTGCCCCCAGGATTTCATCACTAAAGACTGGGAGGATCGAACACAGTGTCAAGTGACCAGGGGCCCAATGGGAGGCCCAGGAGGGAGCCCCTGGGTTGCCATGGTTTCCAAGGAGGCCAGGCCTGGGGACTTGCTCAGGGATCCTCTGGTTCTGAGACACCCCCCCCCCATCACCTCTAAGGCTGGGCCACTGACACCACAGCAAGGCTGGCCCAAAGGCATGGATGCGAATGGACTCATTTCCTTTGCTTCCCTTTGATGTTTTCAAAAGTAGAAAATAATTCCTGTCCTCTTCTGGGAATCACCTGGGGGCTGGGGGATGTTCCATCTGTGTGAAATGCTAATTAGAAGCAGTTGCCCCCCCCAGGTCCCCCTCCTTCCCAGGCCTGACCTGCCCGGGCAGAGGGAAGCAAGCAGCCAGAGCTAAGGGCCCCTGGGCCCTGGGTGAGGGGACAGTGGAGCCAGAGGCTGGGAGCCACGCTCTCCAAAGCCAGTGCAGAAGACCTGCAAGGCAGCGGGTTCAAGCTAGAGACTCTCCACGTGCCGGCCAGCAGGCTGAGGCACATGGGGGCTCGCTCTCAATGCGCCTCTCCTTCAGGAATGACCTCCCTGACTCTGTAAAGTAGGAAACAATTTCTCTAACCCAGCGTCCCAGGGACAGCACAGCATCACTGCGTGAAGTGTGGTAGTGAGTGGCCGGTGATGGGAACCACTGTTCTGCGGGGAGCCCGGGGTCTCAAGGACCTGCCTCCGCCCCAATTCTTTGAATGCCGTGTGTCTGCCCGGACGTTGTCTGTCTGCCCTTCCACTCGGGTCTGGGGTCTCGGAGAGACACAGGCCTGCTCAGCCACTCGGTGACCCTTAAGGGTCAGGGCTCCAGGGAGGGCAAGAGCGTGCGCCTGCAGGGACCTGATCGTCCAGGGCCCACGGAGCCCTCTGTCCCCAACCACCTCAGCAGGCTGGTCCCTGGGAAGGGAGCTTGTTGACATTCAGCCCCAAAACGCTCTTGTCTGTCTCCCAGACCAGTGGTCGGCAAACCGCGGCTCGCGAGCCACATGCGGCTCTTTGGCCCCTTGGGTGTGGCTCTTCCACAAAATACCACATGCGGGCATGCACGTACAGTGCGATTGAAACTTCGTGGCCCATGCGCAGAAGTTTGTTTTCGGCCTGGGAGAGTCTATTTTGAAGAAGTGGTGTTAGAAGAAGTGGGGGTACGTTCGCTGAGGTCGACCCCTCAGATTGAGGACGTTTTTAGCAAAGGCCAGCTTAGGAGCGCCCTAATTAAGTTATTAACAATATACCTACCTATAGAGTTTAAGTTTAAAAAATTTGGCTCTCAAAAGAAATTTCAATCGTTGTACTGTTGATATTTGGCTCTGTTGACTAATGTGTTTGCCGACCACTGTCCCAGACCCTCAGTGTCCCTGCAGAGCTGGGCAAACACAACCCACCTATTGTGCATTAGCGCCACCCAAGCCCCAGCAAAGCCAGTGCCAGGCACTGCTGGGGCCGGGGCGGGAAAAGCCCAGGATGCTTCTCAAGGAGCAAACAAGTGGGCCTTAGTGTGACCAGGGAGAGGGCAAAGGGCGAAGGTAGGAAGGGCACCCGTGTTGGGGACAGGAGACTGTGGACTGCCCTCCCTTGGCTTCCACCGCTGATCCTCCCCCGGTTCCAGCCCCTGCCTGCCCGCCCCCCACCACCACCCTGTATCCTCCGCCCTCCTGTGCCCTGTCCTTTGTGCTGGTCTGGGTGCTAAATGTGTTCTAGCGAAGCAATCAAATGAAAGTATTTTTTAAGAAAACTCATTTACTGAGCAGGCCTCTGGAGCAGTCGATGGAATGGCCCTCCTCTGGGTGGAAATAGTGGTGTAATGGCCTCCCCGGGCTGTGATTACACTGACATTACAGCCGCTAATAAGCCAGAGGGCGCTACATGCGCTGCCCCCACAAGTGGACAGGCGAGCCAGCAGGTGCATGGGGGCTGCTGCGCCTGCAGCTCCGGAGGATGGCCACGCGAGGGCGCTCCGGAGCTGTGGCTTCCGGGTGAGTCTGGCTCCCTGCCTGGAAGGGCTCTTCTCAAGGACCCTCAGTGGCGCTGCGGGGGGCGTGGGGGGTGAGAGAGGGGCTGCAGCAGGAAGCAGCTTGCCCTGTGCTCTCTCCTTACCCCTAGCAGCATGCCCAGAGGATGGTTTGCAAAGCCAGTCTACAGGTAGGGTTGCAAGCTGGGTGAGTGGCTCACATCACTGAATCAGAAACTGGGATGTTAATGACTATTTTTAAAGCTTTCAAACCCCATTAAGATGTGGTTAGATGCATCACTTCTTTATGGAAAAGGCAGTGAGTTGGGCTCCGAAATCCCAGAGGCAGGGTATCTCTGGCTCCTCCCTTCCACCCGCTTCTCGGGGACGCAGGGGTGTGGTGTGGGTACCCCTTCAGGGCCCGCTGCCCTCCAGGGCCTCTGACTGCAGGGCAGCAACTGGACTCCTTACCTCTGCAGCCGCAGGACCTCGCTGGTCGCAGGAGCCTGAGTGGTTCGTGTCCGAGTCGAAGTTGGTATTGTTTCTGGGGACGGGAGGGGTGGGGGGGGGGGGTTGACCCTTCTGCCTAAGATACCAGCTACTCCCCACAGTGTGACAGCCACATAGTCAGTCCTGCTGCCAGACCCTGTGATACCATTTGGGACCGGAACATATGACCATGGGTCTCACGGGCCAATGGGCAGATAGATGTCCGATTACCCTCTGAGATGGTCTCCCCACAATCTCCAAAACTCGAGAACCCCAATGCGTCTTAGAAGTGTTTCCTGAGCATTTCTAGACCATCCATGAGCGCTGCAGGCAACATTTTATTTATTCAGTTCTTGTCTAATGTAATTAGTTTTAATTTTGCATGTCTGTACCCTTCAGTGAGAGCAAAGGCTGGGTGTGTAACTAAAACCCCCGGCCGCCCCCTGGTGGCCAAGGAAGGAACGATCGCTAGAGGCGGGCAGGGAGCCAGGCTTCCTTTCTCCCGTGACCTCTGCTACAGGGAGAATTGAACCCTTTCTCCCGTGACCTCTGCCATAGCCTGCGGCTCTGGGTGGGGAGGGGAGGGATAGCCTGAGACACAGGTGGCAAGAACACGGGTGGCAGGGGAGCTGTCCTGGCCCTGCCTTAATCCCAGTGTGCCCTGAACTCTCAGAAACCCCCTCCTCCTGACGGGATGGCTGGGCCCATGGGGGAGGAGCAGGTAGAGAGTGAATGTATGCCCCTTGCAATCCCAGCGCAGGACAGTAACTCTCTTCTTTACCTTTCAGGTCCTTACCTCAAAGGCTAGCTCAGTCCCAGGCCGGATTTAGGGGGTTTCTCTTGTGGAATTGTTTCCCCAAATGTTACTTTTCTCTTTGTTCCCCTGAAAGTCTTTCTGGGGGCAGGTGGAGGCGCAGGCCAGGAAGAGGGACTGGCTGGGCCTGGGACACCCTCCTGGGAGGGGCAGGTCCAGCAAGACCTCTGCAGGGAGGGGACTGGGCCTCCTGACAGGGGGATGAGGTGGGACAAATAGGGAAATTATTATCTTACCAGCACTTTATACTCTTGCTTTCCCTCAAATCATAAAAGATAACACCAACTAGCAGCCCTAACAATAGCTAGTGAGCATTGGGGGCTAATGACTTTATTACATTCCTTATTTAGTGCCTTTCTAACAATTCATCTAAGAAGTGGGTCCCATCCTGACTGGTTTGGCTCAGTGGATAGAGCGTCAGGCTGTGGACTGGGGGGTCCTGGGTTCGATTCCGGTTGAGGGCATGTACCTTGGTTGTGGGCTCAATCCCCAGTGGGGGACGTGCAAGAGGTAGCTGATTGATGTTTCTCTGTCATCGATGTTTCTAGCTCTCTATCCCTCTCCCTTCCTCTCTGTAAAAAATCAATAAAAATATATTTTTAAAAAAGTGGGTCCCACCACAACCCCCACTCTTTTGATGAGGAAACTTGGAGAAGTTGCCAGTTGTGTCTGACCACTAGGCGGGGCTGTTGCATAGGCAGGAGCCACCAGCATTGCCCAGGCAGAGGACACCGGTGTTTCCTCTGACACAGGTGGCTCCCTGGTCTGCACGTGAGGAAACTCATTAGAATATTAACCTGGTGGGCTGTGGGCTGGACTCACATTGTTCAAGGGCAGAGCGAGGGATCAGGCTCCACCCTCAGGACTGGAGGCCTCTGGTCTCCCCTCACACACATCTGCCTCTGAGCCCCCCTGATCTGATGGAGCACACAGAGCTGGCAAGGAGAGGCCCGGGTCCTGGGTTAAAGCGATAAAGCTGCCCTGGCAGGTGTGGCTCAGCTGGTTGGAGCGTCCTCCCCGTGCACTGGAAGGTGTCAGGCTTGACTCCAGGTCAGGGCATGTACAGGAGGCAAGCAATTGATGTTTCTCTCTCACATCAATGTTTCTTTCTCCCCTCCCTCCCTCTTTAAAATCAATAAAAATAAGAAGAAGAACCCTGACCTTGGTCATTGTGGCTTAGTTGCTTGAGCATCACCCCATGCATAACGAGGTCGCAGGTTTGATTCCCGGTCAGGGCACATGCCCAAGTTGTGAGCTCGGTCCCCCATGGCGGAGGGGGGGGGCATGTAGGAGGCAGCGAATGGATGTTCCTCTCTCGTCAGTGTTATCTCCCTCTCTCTCCCTCTCCCTTTCCATTCTCTCTAAAATTAATGAAAACATTTTTTTTTTTAAAGAAGATCTAAAACTTATAACACAGTAGGGCCATCCCTGTATACCCTGGTCCAGATCACATGTTCACACATTCCATCAGAAATACACGGAGCTGCCAGGACCCTGGGCGATTGAGGAGCAGGCAGGCCTCCCCCAGAGGAAAGCACAGAGCAGGCTGAGAGTGCACCCCGTACCCAGGGTGGGAGCCCGGGGGCCAGACGCTCTGGCAGCACATCCTTCACCAGCGATGCGGCATCTGAAAGGTGTATCCAATAAACGAACCACCTAATAGAGTGGCAACGACCGTCCCCTCCCACCAATAAAAATCAACCATGAAGAAAGCAAAAGTAATAAATGTTACAGTCAGAAGCTCTGCTCTGGGAGGAGATCAACCTGGCCCCAGGAATCGGATGAGAATGAGGTTAAACCTGGGGGAGGAGGTGATGGAGGCAGATCCGGAGTCGCTGGGGGTGAGCCTGCCTCCAGGGGTCCTTGAGGCCCAATCCCACCATCCCCTTCTGCCCGATATCTGACCCTGAGTGACAGATGAATGGATTGCTCTAACACACGTTTGTCTGTGAACGAGAGGGCTAAGGGGCAGCTTGGCTATAGAGACCAAACAGCCCTGTTCGCCTGACTCCTTAGGCTTTTATTGTAACAACAGCTTGAACTACAATTAACCTCTAGATACAATCAGCAGGGTAAGTATCCTTGAGAAAGCATGTGCTTCTACAAGGTCAGGTCTAAAGACTAAGCATAGAGAGTCCAGCAAAACAGCCAGGGGCTCGGACTTGTTTGGAAAAGTCAAGGCAGGGGCTGCCGCCTTCGGCAAGGTCCCCCTTAAGGCCCCCGACCTTTTGGAGAATCCTCCTTACAGACTTTCCCACCAATTCCCATGCTTCCCCACAAACATCTGCCGGGGCTCCGTGGGCTTGGACGCTGAGACACCCACAGGGCAGCCCAGAGCCTCCCAGGATGCCAGGAGGCAGGGGGTGAGACAGGCAGGGGAGCCCAAGGCTGTCTCCCGCCACAAGGGGCTGTGTGCAGGCTCCCCGCGCCTGGCAGGCCCAGGTGCGACCCCTGCACTCCCAGCCTGGGACCAACTGGACGCCCTGGCCCAACACACATTATGTAATTGGATTGAGTAGCCACTCCTCTCCTTGGGCAAGAGCCAGGAGGGGCTGCCCTGGCCCTCCTCCTCCATCCAGGCCAGTCCTACCTTCCTGGGTTATGACACTGAGCATAAAATCCTAAGCAAAGAGGGGTTCAAACAGACACCCGCCTAAAGTTCAGTGACTCCAGGGGAGAAGTCAAAGGGATGAGTGTCAGTGAGCATCCAGGGCTAATTTTAGGTGCTTCAGCCAAAATATAGCACAGCGGGTCATTACATGAAGTCAGTTGGGATTCTGGGTTTTTATATCATGATTAATTAATTTATGCAATTATTTACAATACAGAGAGGCCATCAGCCAAGACCCATCACGAGGAAAGCCCTGGGCCCACTAGGAATGGATGGGGAGGGGCATGTCATGGGGCGTGGCCTGTTGAGGGGCGTGGCCTGCAGCTGAGAGGGTGTGGGAGGGACAAGGTCTGGGGCGAGGCCTGGGACCTGGCTGACAGGGATGAGGGTGTGTGGAATGTGTGGGGTCCCACAGAGGTGGGCAGAGGACTGAGCCACAGTCTCCAGCTGAGGGTCAAGGGCTCGGTCAGGGTGCCAGTGAGCCCTCCAGAGGTGCCGTCTTAGTTCTGAGACAGCCTGTGTCAGTGAGGGCCAGGGAAAAAGTGCCCAGCTGCGAAATGTCACCTTCAACCTGCCTGAGCCAGAGCATTTACAAATCTGCCCGTCACCCTGACAGCTGACAGATAGCAGCCCGGGCTGGGACTGAGTTAGATCGGCGCTATAAGTCTTGCAAAAATTTGGGGGCTCTTACGATTTTTATCATCGAGACAGGTTAAAGGATGGGGGGCACGGATTGCAAACAGGAAGGAGACCGGGGCTCTGCGCCTGCCTCCGCGGGCCTCCCCCTCCGACAGCGGCGGGATTATCTGTTACCTGAGGGGAGGTGACAGGAGAAAATTACCCGGCCTCAGCCCCATCTGTTGCTGAGCACCGCTCATTTCACCTTCACTAATTCACTTGGTTTGTCATTTTTCCTTTGTCTCCTTGTCAGCCTCCAAACCCTCCATCTATTTGCCCGGGTGCTCCCGGCAGGATAGGTGGCTGCAGGAACACGGAGCCTGCGGGATCTTTGCAATGAATGGCAGTCACTCCGAGTCCCTCTGCCCCCTCCTCTCTTCATTGTCATCATTCCCTCCATAATTGATTAGGAACGAGAGAGAGAGAGAGAGAGAGAGAGAGAGAGAGAGAGAGAGAGAGAGAGATGCTCTGATTGCTTTCGCAGCCCGAGTCTGCAGGCAAAGCACATTTCTGTGTTTGCTTCCTCCCCTGGGACCCGCCTGTGTCAGGAGGAGGCGGCAGGGTATTAATAAGGAGCAGCAGACACACGCGTGTCCCTGGGAGCGAGGCTGCAAACACTGGTCTAAAGGCCTGGCTCTCGCGTTATCCTGGCACGCAGGCCACCCGCCTCTCCCCGGCCTTGTTTTCCCGTCTGCAATACAGACCTGATGCCTGCACGCCTCCCTCCTCCAGGGTGGTTGTCAAGATCAAGTGAGATAGGGCGAGGGGAAGCGCGCTGTGCCTATTGGATGAGAAAATTAATTTATATCACCGGGCGGGCCTCGTAGGCCATCCGTGTTCCGCAGTATCACTGTATCAGCGAGCGAATATAAGTCACTGTGGTTAGGTTTCACCCTGGCAGCATCTCCCATTCTCCCCCTTTGCAAGCTAGTTGGGATTTCTCATTCCACATTTATTGAGCAAGTTCTGTGTGCCAGGCACTGTATTCTGCACTGGGCAGCTATGGGGAATTTTAAATGGCTCTCAAGTGATGTGGCTCCGGGGTCTGGGAGCACCGAGTCCCGTGGGGAGGTGTCAGAGCTGAGAACATGGGGTTAGGTGTGCAGCTGACTTGGAATGAATGGGGCTGGGGTTGCCAGAGAAGGTCCTGATTGAGGAAGTGACATCCCTGCAGGGTTTGGGATGGGCTAGCCAGCTGAGTTGGGGGCAGGAAAGGGCATTGAAGGCGAAAGTGGGCAGGGTCCTCTCGGAGACCTTCGGAACCCTTGATGGCTAAACCCCTGATGGCTAGACCCCCTGGTCAGAAGCTGGACACTTGGACTAAGGAGATATCACAGGAGCATATTTATGTCATGACAGGAATCGTGAGCTTTCCTGCGGGTGGTGACAAACGTTAAGACTTTTCAATAGGAGGGATCTGGTCAGAGTCGCCTAGAAGATCGCTCCGGATCGGACGGGACCTGAATGAGGCTCACAACACCCCCACCCCCACCCCCGACTCTCAGGGCGCCAGGGAGGTGCCCCCAGATGCTCAGCATGGGCGGGCCTGGGAGCCACAGCGCCCGCAGGCACTGAGACAGTGTGTCGTTGCCAGCTGTGGCCACCAGAGGGCAGTGGCGGAAGGGCTGAGAGCCAGGCAGCAGCCTCCAGGCCCCGGACACAGGGAGATGGAGCAGGGAGCTGTCTGCTGGGGGGAAATGCAGACTGTGTTGTCCTGGGCGTTTCCACCTTAAAAATGGGGATGAGGACACATTTGTAATCCCTTAACCAATAAAGAAATTTAAAAAAAAATGTTCCGGCGGCGCACAGTCAGAACGAGGTTTTGGATGAAAAACAAAAAATCCCTGTAATCCCACTGACTTGTGTGAGAAGCCGGGGGAGCCATGGTGCTGCGCACACACCTGGCCTTCAGGGCTCCTGGCATTGCCCTGTATTGCACTGTGTGCCCACCACCAGCTCCCCAGGCGATGGCGCTGAAGGCTGGACTGGGTCAGCCCAGGAGCCTTCCTGAAGGAAGATGCCAAGTGTCTGCATGCGTGTTCGCATGCACTGCCCGCTGCATCCTTGGGCAGCCCTGTGAGGTCCGTGTTCACATGAGCACAGCCGTTTAGAGAAGCAATCCTGATTTGCTTGGAAGTGAGGTGTCAGGTTTGACGTGGAGCCCGGACCCCTACATTTTCATACCAAGCCTTTCAGTCTTCTTTGTGGTTGAAACAGGATATGTTTCTGCCTCGCAGGCAGCAGATCTCTTCAGGGAGTGTCTCTGAGAGGCCTCATCAGACACCCTCCTGAGAACCGGGGGAGGGTGTGCGGCAGGTGGGGCTGAACCCCAAGTGTCTGAGCATCCGCTGTCACTGACCTGCTGTCCTGGACCTTTCCCACGTAGTCCTGGGGCAACCCCAAGGGTAGGGTAATTATCCCCATTCTCACATCAGAAAATCGAGGCCCAGAGAGGTTGAAAGTCCCGAGGCAGCATAGCCCTAACGCCTCCCACCTCCCCCCGCCCCCAGGTCTGCGCACCTGCCACTGTGCTGCTGTGCTGTGCTCTCCTTGCCTTGGGGTAGAAGAGGTTGAGTCCCAGTTGCCCCTCCCTGCCCCCCACTTCTCTCCCCCTCAGGGGAGGCAGGACTGGCCTTCATGAGGAAGGCTCCCCTTGCGGCCTGGAAAAGTGCACATCTAATTACCACCCAACGAAATCCTCCCCAACACAAGGCGTCCCTGACACAATGTACCTGTGAGATCCCAGGCCAGGAGAGAGCTGGCCTCCTGCCCTGTGGGGACAGCGGCTACTTCCTCTTGGGACCCCAAGAGCTCTTCTTTTTAGAGAGAGCATAGTTCTCAGTGGAGCTGGTGCTGGGACTGTGCTGGCTGCTCACTGCCCAGTGAGGACTGGGGGCAGGATGAGGCAGGCAGCACAGGGCCAGCCGCGAGAGGATCATGGGGCGCTAGGACGGAGAGTGCCGGGGGAGCCCAGGAAATCCGGCTGGTGACATGGCAGGCACAGCCTCCGTGGTCCTCTGTGGGAGCTGGTGTGTGCTGGGGTCAGGCTGTCTGGGAGATTCCGGCTACACCAGCACAGGTACGTCTAGGTCTAAAGAAGAGAGCATTCCGCCCTAACCGGTTTGGCTCAGTGGATAGAGTGCCTGAAGGGTCCCAGGTTCGATACTGGTCAAGGGCATGTACCTTGGTAGCGGGCACATCCCCAATGGGGGGTTTGCAGGAGGCAGCCGATCGATGTTTCTAACTCTCTATCCCTCTCCCTTCCTCTCTGTAAAAAAAATCAATAAAATATATTTTTTAAAAAGAAGAGAGCATTCCATGCAGATGATGTGTCAAAACATTGTATACTGAGACCTGTATAATTTTGTTAATCAATGTCACCCCAATGCATTCAATAAAAAGGTAAAAGCGAGAGAGAGAGAGAGAGAGAGAGAGAGAGAGAGAGAGAGAGAGAGAGAGAACATTCCATTTCTCCCACAAATACAATCTTGTGCTTCTGTTTACATAGGAATTCTGGATTATTCTCAGCATTTTGTTGTTCTTTCCTAAAGAGTTAGAGTCATAGCTAAGTGCCCCTGCCCGTTACCTCACTTCTCTGGATCTCATTCTCCTCGTTGATAACTGAGCAGGATAATACTCGCCCCGTCTGATTGCTATGAGAACGGGAAGAGTTGGCACGTATGACAGTAATTAGCTCAAGCGATGGCACATAGTAAAGCTAAATAAATATTGGTTTTCTCTCTTCCTTCACCTTTGTTGTCTCAAATGCACGCACACACACACACAGCAAACCACACACCTCACCCATAAATCTGTGCTAAGTCAGAGTTAACTTAGAAAATGAGCAGAGAGCAGAGGCTTTTAGAGGCCCGACATTCCTCAGGTTATCGAAAACAATCATCATACATCTTGAGGAATGTCACCTTGCCCCCGGCACTGAAGACAGGAACCTGGGAAGGAACGTGGGGGGAACAGCCATGGATTGAGCAGTGAGAAGCTTCGGGGACAGGTCTGCCCACAGCAGGGAGGTGAGGGCACCTTTCAGAGAGGACGCCGGGGCACAGTGGATCATTCACTTGTCATTCTGTCCTCCAATATTTCTCCAGGTTAATTTCAGGATGAGGCTACCCGGGAAATGCAGCAAATGTCATCAAAGCAGAGATCCCATGCATTGAAATGTTGGCATGGCCTTGAGTAGGGGAATAGATCAGTCCAGGGCCATTCATACTGTACCTCTCACAGTCTCTCAGACTCTGCTGGTGGCAACTGGTGTCACAGCTTGCACGCTGGCATTTTTTTTCTAGTATATTTTTATTGGTTTCAGAGAGAAAGGGAAAAGGAGAGAGAGAGAAACATCAATGATGAGAATCTTTGATTGGCTGCCTCCTGCACATCCCACACTGGGGATCAATAAATGTTAGCCGTGGTGATGCTGCTCTAATGATGATGATGATTGCAAGAAAATAAGGGCTTTCTCTAAGGACCAGCAACCAAGAGGGAACTTAAAAATAGAAAAGCAACCCAGGCTTATGCCCTGACTTGGAATTGAACCGTGTGACCTCTTGGTTCATAGATCAATGCTCAACTACTGAGCCACACCGGCCGGGTGAGGTGGTGGCAGTTCTGAGAGGTGTGTTGAGCCCACCACCACGGCTTCCTCAAAAGCACATCACTCTTGAGTGGTTTATATGTTGGCTGATTACTTTTAGTGCTTAGGTCCTTTAGTAATGTTAGAGAATTCTTCACCTTCTGTTTTCTCTTCAAATATTATTTCTCAGCTCCCTCTTTTTGAAGCTCCTATTAGGCATGCGTTGGGTCTTATCACTCTTAATTGCCATTTTATATGTTTCATTTTGATTTCTCTGGGTGACTTCCCCAAGTTTTACTTCTCATTTGGTAATTCTCTGGTCATGCCTAACCATTCATTAAGATTTAAAAATTGCCATAACTTCCTTTTTTTATTTTGAAAGGTTTTCTATTTTAAGGCTCCACATTTTTTTTTGCATCTTGCAATATCATGTGTTTGAGTCTTGCTTTTTAAAGTATTTTAAGATGAATTATTCCATAGTCTCTATTTAGCTATGTGATGACTTACAGTTTATAGGGACCTAAGAGAATGTCGTTGTTTGCTCATATGTTTGGTAATTTCAGATTGTGAGCACATCTTTAGCAGGAACACGTGGGAACTGGAATTCCTGTGTGGCCTGGGGTGAGATCATGGTTCTCTGAGAGCAATTCTGTGTCTGACTCTGCCAGGAGCCCCAGGAGGGAGTCAGCACAGGGAGCAGAAACCAAAAACCCAACCCACTTGCTGTCCTCATGCTAATTATAGAATTTGTTTTAATCCAACATTTGGAGGCCTTTGAGGGCTCCAACTTTATGTGTAAATGTCATCCAGGTCCCAGTCTCCATCTCCAAGTTCCTGTTAAGACTTGGCCTCTTACCTCCCCCAGAAGTTAACTCTCCCTCCCGTAGCCCGGGGCAGTGGAAGCACAGCCATGGCTCTTGCTTTTCTATTTTTAAGTTCCCTCTTTGTTGCTGGTCCTTAGAGAAAGCCCTTATTTTCTTGCAATCATCATCATCATTAGAGCAGCATCACCACGGCTAACATTTATTGAGCCCTTGTACTATGTGCAAGCCCTGCTCTAATTGCTTTATATGAAGTAGCTCATTCCGCCCGCCTAACACCACCAGGAGGCAGATGCTGTAATTATCCCCATTTTACAGATGATACCATTACAATTTCCTTTAAAGAACGAGCACTCCCCATTGGAAAAAAAAAACAAGCCCTTAACATTTAGGTAATAATTTTATAGAAAAGAAAGAAGAATCAATTCGTCAAACCAATGGCTTTCCAAGGTTCACATAGCGAGGTCACATCAGAGTCAGGACCAGCACCCCTGTGTTCTTACTCTCAGCACAGTGCCATGTGTCTGTATTCAGTGATGTTCTAGTGACTTCCTACACTGTGGTCAAGATTTGCTTTGCTGAGGAAAACTGAGATAACTATGATGGCATCCTCTATGTAAAGTTACTCGGTTGCTTTTTCTGATCTCTTCATTTGAGCTGATCTTTCTAACCTGCCTTGTACTGGGAAGATATCAAAAGGGGGTTTACCAATGAGTTGCAACATTTTTATAAGAAGTGACTATTAAATTTTGTCTTCCAAGGGGGGCATTTACTACAAAAGCAGATAGATTTATAAACACAAATGGAACCATCTCTCGATGAGAAGTGTTAAAGTTCCTGTGGACTGCCTCCCTAGATGTGAGTTGTTTGAAAAAAATTATACCTACTAAAATCCTCTAAACAGCATCTGGATTACACTTTGAAATTATATTGCTAGTTTTACAGAGAATTATGGTTTAAAATGAACAGAAACCGGGGAACGCAGGCTCCTTCCGCCACCTCTTAATCTTGCAGGATTCTCCCTCATCATTAGGGGAAGATGACTGGCCTGGGATAAAAGATTGGACCAGTCTGAAAGCGAAGGATGGAGGACCAGCAATCCTTGGGACCTGAAGGGTCTAATCAGGCAGGAAAGAGTAGGAAGGGGTCTGACACAACAGCCTCCATCTGAGTCAACGAAGGCACAGAAGCAGCCAGAGTGGCTGAGTGGCTTCCTGTCTTAGGAGAAAGCTCTCAGCTCCCTAAGTTGCTCTGTGTGCCCCACTGAGTTCAGTAAAGTGCAGAGCCTGAGGGTACCCTCTCCCCTCCCTGGGCAGGGACGGGATGCCAGAAGGACAATGAGACATCTCTAATGTTCCCTGCTTGTGTGGATATTTGCATTCCTACCTCCATCAATTCCTGTCTCATCAACTGCATTGATTGCTTCCTCTTGACTCAAAACCTCAGCTCCGAACAAACTACCCAAGTTCAACGTGCTGCCTTCCTGACTTTGCCAACATGCTTTCCAACTCAGGCATCATTTTTTTTTTTCTTTTCTTTGCCGCCAAATCACATATATCACCTCCTACATGACAGCAGTCTTCTGATCAGCACTCGTTCATTGCCTTTATAAACCTGAATGGACTCATCCCCACCCATACTATGCAGCAAAGCTTCTGACCCAAAGCATGGTGCTTAGGACCATGGGTGGAAGATTAACTGGGGAAACACACAAGGGAACCTTTGGGGGTGATGAACGTGATCTGTACCTTGTTTCCGATGGTGGTTATACAAGTGTATGCAATTGTCAAAATTCATGGGCTGTGTGCCTTTTAATGTTTGTAGATTATACCTCAACACAGTTGACTGAATCAAACAGAACTCTAATATTGGACAAGGAGGGGCACAGAGCACTGAGTCCTCACAGAGTCTCTGAGTCTACTCTGGAAGCAGAAGTGGGCATGGACTATACAAAAGATGCTGACATTAAAAATGCACTTTCCCATAATTTTTTGTTACATGAGAGTCTTTGATAGTCAGGCACTACACTATGCCCTGAGGTGAGGAGTAAATGATCTGTGTGGTCTAATAAGGGAGACCAATTCAGTGGATGAGTGCTGTGGGAGAGCGAGAGTAGAGAACTATGGAGGAACCTCAAACCCAGAGAAATAGCACAAACAACTTCCTGCAGGACGTCCAAATTGAGCTCTGAGATCAGGAGAAATCCTCCATAGTCACTAGCCAAAGCAGCAATCAGAAGATATTGAGCATATGTATGTGGTGTGTGTGTGTGTGTGTGTGTGTGTGTGTGTGTGTGTGTGTGTGTGTGTGTTTTCAGTGTCTTGAACGAGACCATGGCTCTTGAAGACCAGGACTCTTGATCACTTAGCAACTTGGGTACCATGTTTGGGTGTGAAGCTAATTGAGGGGCTTGGAAGTCCTTAGGATATGATGATGCTGGGCACAGACTATGGTGAGCATTGTGTTCAGGCGCTAAACAGAGAAGTTTAGATAACTGGGGTCCCTGTTCTCCAGGAGTTGGGTTCATTAATACTTTATTGGTTATTTCTGATCATATTGGTTGCCATTCAAGGAACTGTCCTTTTTGGTTCAGAGACCCAGTTCTTCACTGCACATGTAAAGAAGTGTTTCCTCTTTGTTAAAACTTCAGGAACTTTCTAAGGACCAGCCTTCATCCAATATGTCAAAGACCATGTGCATATCTTAAGAGATCTTCTTTTCTCCCTTTACTTCCGGTATCATCTTTGTAAGTTCAGAGCTCTTCATCTTCTATCTCTCGCCAGTTAAGATCCCTCTTCTCAGCTCCATTTGGCCCAGTTGCTTACTGGGTCATACTAATCTTAGCTCCACTATGACCCAGTTGTTTACTGGGCCATAAGAATAGCAAACACTTATGCAGCATTTACTCCGTGCCAGGTAATTTGCCTACGTATTAACTCATTTCATCTTCACAGGGATCCTGTAATGAAGGTGCTATTATTGGATAGGATCCTCCGGGATTCTTCCAAGCACCCCAGACTCAGCATGTCCAAAAGCGATGCCACAATCACTCCCCTAAAACCCGCGCCTCATCCTCCTGTTTTCACATTTCATTAAATGACTCCGTCTTCCCACCTGGTGCTCAGCCATGAAACAGAAATCACCCTTGACCTTTCCCATCTATATTTAATCACAGAGGTTGCTCTACCCTGTCCCAGTTTCTCTTAGGGGAGGCAGCATCGTAGAGCAACGGAAGGGTCTGTCTGTGGTAACGGACTGTGTGGGATTGAATCCTGGTTCTGCCACTTAACAGCTGCGGGTCCTTATAAAAGTTCAACTCTTGCCCTAACTGGTTTGGCTCAGTGGATAGAGCGTCGGCCTGCGGACTGAAAGGTCCCAGGTTCGATTCCAGGCAAGGGCATGTACCTTGGTTGTGGGCACATCCCCAGTAGGAGGTGTGCAGGAGGCAGCTGATCGATGCTTCTCTCTCATCGATGTTTCTAACTCTCTATCCCTCTCCCTTTCTCTCTGTAAAAAATCAATAAAATATATTTTTTAAAAAAACCCAAAACAAACAAACAAACAAAAGTTCAACTTTCTGAGCCCCGGTCTCATTGAGAGAATTGAGTGAGTTAAAACAGGGGATGCACGTAGCCCAGCATTGAGTCTGAGAACTGCATTGAATACAGTAATGAAATATTTCATCTGTCTCCCTTTCCAGTTAGTGGACAATGTGTTACACAAAAAAGAACAAGACAACTGGTGACCGACAGAACCAGAATACATCCCATTTCCTAGCCACTTACTCTATGTGTGACTTTACCTGTACAATGGAGACACTACCACCCACCCACAGGGCCATTGTGAGCAATACCTGAGAAGCTCTGCGTAAAGCCCCTAGCGCAATGCCGGGCATAGGATAGACCTTCAATGAGTGTGGTTCCGCCTCTCCCCAGTCATTGCTGTTACACACCATCACCCAAGTCTAAGAAGGAAATAGTCAGGTACCCGAGTGGCACCTGGTACCTTGGAGGGAAAGAGGCAACAACTCAACACATTTGCCATCTTTGCCATGAGCTACAGGATCAGCATCCTCAGCAAGAACCGCGCTTCTCTCTGATATCCCCTTCTTCCTCACTTTTTGTCCTTTTCGAAAAGATCCGAGTGTCCAATTGGCTTGTAAATCACGACCTATATTTTATCTGTGCACCAATGTTCAGTACTCACATTCCAAAAAAGTACATTCTCTGGTTCTTCTTCCCACTGTATAGCAAGTGCCTGCTGAGGGCCTTTTCACGTCCTAATTTCATGCTGAGTCATTGGGACCTGGGGACAAGGGCCTGAATAAGCACAGGGCTGGTGGCCTCACCCCTTTGGACTGAGGACCAGGCAAAGGATGGAAGTGGTGGGATAGGCCAGCGACCTCTTGTGGGGGACCCAGTGCAAAATGCAGATGAGGGATTCTTGTTCAAAGATCGCTAAGCCTTTCAGGATGGCAATAGTAGAGCATGAACCAAATTCAGGGCCCTTGGGGTTGGGGGGACCACAGGGGACACACACCAGGCACCCCACCCTGGTGGGGAAGACCTGGATCCTTTTCCCATAGGACCCCCTCAGCCTCCCTTTGGATGCTTGGAAATAGCCCCCAAAACCTCCTCTTCAGCCTTAGTGTCTTTCCCCCTCCGCCCCACTCTGATATCAGAGGATTTGATTACCTGAAGGTAATCCCTACATCAGCTCTCTGATCTCTCTTTCACCAAGAGTCGGTCCACTTTTCAAATCCCCGACTCCGCTTCTCCATGACCTTCGCTCCTTCCCCTTAAAGAGGACCAGGAGGATGTGCTGATTTTTGAGAGTGAGCATTTAGTAATTGCTCACTTAGTTCCACAACGAAGGGCATTGGACATAATTCTCCTGTTTAATCTTTAAAACCATCTTAGCGGTAGTTACGATGATCACTCCATTTTACAGATGAATTTACAGATTTAAAGAGATCGAGTATCTTGTCCAGGATCATGCAGTGAACAAGTGGTGGGGCTGGGGGTGGAACCCACGCTCTGGGTTCAGGGCAGGGGAGATGGCTACAGGGCCTGGAGAGATGGGAAATCGGATGAGACAGTGACTAACAGGAACCACAGCAAACAAACGAAAAAGGAGAAACTGACTATCTTTCTGATGAGAAGATTGAATACTATCAACATGTCAGTTTTTCCTAAGTGACTTTATAGTTTTAAGGCAATTCTAAGCACAATCTTGATAGTTGTGTGTGTGTGTGTGTGTGTGTGTGTGTGTGTGTGTGTGTGTGTATTTTGTTTTTGTTTTTGGTCTTGTGTGTATGTGTGTTTAATAGCTGTCAGGGGAGAATAATATTCACTTTTGGCCATACCAAAAAAAAAAAAATAGAAGAAGAAGAAAGAGATCCAGAGATAAACCGAATGGAGGGTGGGAGGCTCAACCCTACATATTTTAAGTCATTTCACCAAACCACACACAAACCCCATCACAATCAATAGATTGATATATGTAACAGAATGAATTGCCCAGAAATGGTCTTATGAAATATAAGGATTTGGGGCCTGACTATGACAGTTTCAGAAATCTCTTAGGAAAGAAAGGCATATTCAATAAGTGTTACAGTTTTTTCTAATAGTGTAAAATCTATCTAGAGCCAACTCCAAAATTATAGTTAGATTACAGAGCAGAAATTAAAATATGAAACCATGAAAACTCAAAGTAAATCCACATGGGGATTCCAGCTGGAGAAGGGCTGTCTGTGTCCAAAAGCAAGGACACGAGGAAAGAAAGGTTGATGAATTTGGCAGCATGAAAATTAAGCCCTTCTGCGTGTCAAACGTACAATCATCTGGGCAAATAATTTTAACAGCACAACAGACTGTTAATATCTTTAGCACATAACGAACTTCAAAAATCAGTAAGAAAACAAAGATTTCAATAGTAAAACCAGCAAAGGATCTAAAGAACTAGTTAAAATATGTTAATAATCAAGAAACATAACAAAAACTTCACATCACTTTTCATCAAAGGAATATAAATTAATGCAAGATTGAAATGTGCCTGGTTTTGCCTCACAGATTGGCAAAGGTTAGAAAAATGTTAACTCCCTCTCTTAGCAGCGGGTATTCTTAAACACTACTGTTGGAAAAGCACGCTGAAAAGCAGTTTGGCTGCGTGCAACAAAGGTTTAAAATACCTACTCCATTTTACCTGGTTTTCATATTTATAGGATTATATCCTAGGGCGGTTAGACTATAACTAATAAAAGGTTTTTATAAAAGGCTATTTGTTGCAGCGTTCCACAAAACAATAAAATAGTGAAAATAACCTAAATGCCCAGCCTCAGTAGAATAGTTACATACAGTGAATATGATGCCAATCCTGAAGTCACATGTTCATTCATTCAACAAAACCAGTTCTACTCTAACTGGTTCGGCTCAGTGGATAGAGCGTTGGCCTGCAGACTGAAGGGTCCCAGGTTCGATACCGGTCAAGGGCACATGCCCCGGTTGCAGGCTTGATCCTCTGTGAGGGGCGTGCAGGAGGAAGCCGATCAATGATTCTCTGTCATCACTGATGTTTCAATCTCTCCCTCCCTCTCCCCACCTCTCTGAAATCAATAAAAATATATATTAAAAAAAGCAAAGGTTCTGACCCCTTGGGAACGCATCAGTGAGCCAAACAACAAAAACCCTGTCCTTGCGGGGCTTACGTTCTTGTGGAAAGAAAAGAAATAAAAGCATAACATAAACAATTATAGTAAATGTAGGAAGGTGGTAAGTGCTTAGAAGAAAAAGATCGGTGGGTTGCAATGGGCACTGACAGAGGATGACGTGGTGGGGTTGCAGTTTTACAGAGGATGATCACATGTGGCCTCACTTGGAAGGTGTCATTTGAAAAAAATGCATGAAAGTTACAGTGGAGTAAGGTTTGGGGTCATCTGTAGGGAGAGAAAAAGCATTCCATAGAGGGAAAAGGAGCTTCAAAGTCCCTGACATGGGAGCTTGTCTGATGTGTTCCAGAAAAGCAAGCAGGGCCCAGCCAGCATGGCTCAGTGGTTGAGGATCGACCTATGAACCAGGAGGTCATGGTTCAATTCCCAGTCAAGGCATAGGCCCGGATTGCAGGCTTGATCCCCAATGTGCGGCATGCAGGAGGCAGCCAATCAATGATTCTCTCTCCATCTCCCTTCCTCTCTGAAATCAATAAAAATATATATACTTTTAAAAACAAGGCAAGCAGGGATGTGGGAGGTGATAAGGACAGAGAGGTAAGGCAAGAGGAGGGCCAGAGAGGTACCTACCTAGGGTAGGTTCTTTTAGGCCACTGTACAGACTTCTGCTTTCACTCCTGGTGAATGGATATCCATTGGCAACTTCTGAGCAGAGGAGGGACATGAAATGACTCATGTTCTCGAAGGATCACTCTGGCTTCTCTGTTGGCCTGAGACTCCAGGGTGACGAGAGTGGAAACCAGAGAGTTTTGGGAAGATTATTTTTCAATAATCCAGAAAGTAGATGATGGTAGAAAAGACCGAGGTGGTAAGACAGATGTGGTGGTTAGTTTAAAGGCAAAGGCCACGGGGTTTCTTAAAGGACTGGCTGACAGTTACCAGTGAAAGACAGGAGTCAGGTTGACCTACAAGACTTTAGCGCTAGCATCTGGAAGGAGGGCATTGTCAGTAAGATAAGTGGGAAAACCTTAGTTAGGAAAGCCCGGCAGCCACTCTTCATTTAACATGTTGACTTTGAGGTGTCTCTCAGCCATTGGAGTAGAGATTTTGAGTAGATGGTTGGTTACGGGCTCTGTGGTTTGGGGCAGAAGGCTTGCCTGCAGGATTGACACATCTGGAAGTCATCAGCATACAATGCTATTTAAGGCCATCAGCCTGGGTAAGATCACAGAAAGGAGGATGGATACAAAAGGAAGCTGTTCGAAGCGCAAGCCACGGACACTCCGCCTCTGAGAGAGCAGTGACTGTTATAGCTCCACCGTGGAAGAATTTTTCTGCAGTGGACTTATTTTACTTGTATGATGAAAGCAAGTGAAAACTGGAAATAAATAATTAAGGGAGGGAGGGAGGGAGGAAGGAAGGGAGGGAGGGAGGGAGGGAGGGAGGGAGGGAGGGAGGGAGGGAGGAAGGAAGGAAGGAAGGAAGGAAGGAAGGAAGGAAGGAAGGAAGGAAGGAAGGAAGGAGAGAGATTAGAAAAAGAGCAGCACACAACTCCTCTGCAGAATCCTGGGCAGTGTGTTTGACTGAGGGGAGGGTCCCTGGAGGGCAGGGTCAGGGCCCAGGCTGAGCAGGGTGGGGGTTCATCATGCTTGTGATGGTGTATGTGTCCCCAGTACTCCATCTTGTCTATTATAGCTGCTGCCAACGGCCTCTTTAGAACAGCCTAGGCTGGGAGTTAAATCTGTCTTTGTATGAGAAAATAAGATGTCATGCTACACGTTGGGTGTGTAATTATAAAGAGATGAAAATGTTTAGGGTCATAAAGCAGAAAACAGTTGAATGCATGTTCTAAAAATAAACTATATGGGTGCCATGCACGCAAGGAAAAGAGGGAGAGAGAGAAAAGATGACAATCCAGCTCCACACAAAAGGGTGTTGTCACTTTACATGATCAAGTTCTGTTTCTAACCATTTCCTTTATTGTCCTCCGCCTAGCTACACGGTTCAGCCCGGTCTGTCTCAACTCAGCCTCCGCCATTAAGCAAAGTCCAAATGTTAAATGCCTCATTAACACTTCCTGCCACCAGGAGCAATTGTGTCTCAAGTGATTTTTCCTAACTTCTCTAGGTCCAATTCGTTCTTTTCTATTTTTTTAGACAACCAATCTCTGAAAAACATTTCTCTCTCCCTTTCTGCATCTTATCCTTTCTCTTTTAAAAGGCGTCTACTACAGAAGGTGGCCAGACCCTCTTCTCTTTGTATTTACAAGCCTTATGCAGGCCTGTTCCCCTCATTTTGGAATCAATTTAAATCTTAGACATAGATTAAGACATGGATTAAGCAAATGCCACCATTAGGCGTAGCATAGATGCCCTATATCTTCCCATAGAGTTGTCCTCGGGTCCACTCTAGTTCACAGTCACCCCATGACCTCCATGAGACATGTGACACCACGTCCTCCTGTCCCTCTACAGAGGCAGGGCCGGCTTCCACAGCCTCTGCTGTTTCCCATGACCAACAAACTAGGGGTGGTGGTGTGAGGGTGCCGTTCTACTTGATTTATGCTCATTTACATTTATTAAAATGGGCTCCCTAATTTTTGAAGTGGAAGCATTCCTATAGTCACACTTAATAAATGTGTTGTTGTTGTTTTTTTAAAAAATGATACAGAGGCAAGGCCTGTTTGTGCATGAAATTAGGCCAAGTACTTCAGGAAGGTTCATAACAAACACTAGCTTCTAGGAACTTATAATACAACTGAGAAAAGGCTGATTGTTAGATATGTGGTTATTGGGTAGGGAATAGCCACCCCAAACACAGTGGCTTAGCCAGGGTAGAATTCTGTTTCTCTCTCACCTGACAGGTCAGAAGTAAATAGGCTAAGGCCCCATAGTGACTCTGTCATCTCCAGTGTTTGTTCCAATTTTCACCAATTCCCAAGTGGTAAAGAGGGAGAAAAAATATAGGACCAATAATGCACATCTCTTTTGCTCATATCCATTGGCTCACAGTCACATGACTACACTACTACAAGAAGCCTGAGAGATGTAGTCTGTTAAGCGATGCACAACTGAAATGGAAAATGGGGGACATTGTTTCTATTACTGAAAGGAAGAGAGGAAAACTGGTTCCTAAAAGGTCCCTTTAGTTTTTTAGGGTTTCCGTAACAAATAACCACAAACTGGGTGGTTGAAAGCAACAGAGATGTATTTTCTCACAGTTCTGGAGGCTAGAAGTCCAAAATGAAGGTGCTTGCAGGGCTGGTTCCTTTGAAATCTCAGGAACATCTGTTCCAACCTTTGTTTTACGTCCTGGTGGTCGCCAGCAACCCTTGGTGTCATCGGCTTGTAGACATATCATTGCAATATCTACTTCTGTCTTTACATGGTGTTCTCCTCTCTGTGTGTTCATTGAAATCTCCGTCTCCTTTACCTTAAAAAGATGCTAGTCATTGTAAGGACCACCCTAGTCCAGTATGACTGCAGATCAGGGGTTGCCTGAAGGTTGGTTTCTTGTGAGGCCTCTTTCCTTGGCTTGCAGATGGCTGCACTCTTGCTGTGTCCTCACATGGTCCTTCCTTTATCACCATGTCCCTGGTGTCTGTGTGTGTCTTAAATTCCCGAATACAACAGTCAGCTCGCATTCAGGTCTACCCTCACAGTCTCATTTGAACTTAACCACCTTTTTTTAAAAAATATATTTTATTGATTTTTTACAGAGAGAAAGGGAGAGGGATAGAGAGTTAGAAACATCGATGGTGAGAGAGAAACATAGATCAGCTGCCTCCTGCACACTCCCTACTGAAGATGTGCCCACAACCAAGGTACATGCTCTTGACCGGAATCGAACCTGGGACCCTTCAGTCCACAGGCCGACGCTCTATCCACTGAGCCAAACCGGTTACGGCTTAACCACCTTTTTAAAGGCCTGCTTTCCAAGTATAGTCACATACTGAGGTACTAGAAGTTGGGGCTTCAACATATGAATTATGTATGGACACACACACACAAAACAAACAAACAAAAACCCCATAGTATCTTAACTTGATTACATATGAACAGACCCTTTATCCAAATAAGGTCAAGTAAATAGATATGAGGGGTTGGACTTGAACATCATAACACCACTCAACCAATTACAGAAGCTCTTAAAAGTATCCTGCAGCCCTGGCAGTGTGGCTCAGTTGGTTGGGTGTCCTGTACACTGAAAGGTTACCGATTGGATCCCCAGTCAGGACACATGCCTGGGTTTCTGGCTCAATACCCAATAGGAGGAATGCAGAAGGCAGTTCTCACATTGATGTTTCTCTCTCTCTCTCTCTCTCTCTCTCTCTCTCTCTCTCTCTCTCTCTCCCTCTCTCCCTTTCCCTTCCTCTCTAAAAACCAATAAGAAATCTTTAAAAAAGTATTTTAAATAAAGGAAGTATCCTGATTATGTCAGCAGGATATTTATATTTAACAACTTTGTGAGATATAATTGGCATTCAAGAAAGTACATATAAATTGATATATAATAAACTAGTGTAAAATTTGATGCACTTGATCTACACACTCATGAATTTTGTTGAAATCTAATCACCGTAAGCGAGATAGTGAACATACCTTCCCTCCTGCTGTCCCACTCCCTACCCACACAACCACTGATCTCATTTCTATCACCATAAATTAATTTGAATTTTCTAGAGTTTTAGATATTTGAAATCACACAATATGTATTTGTTTTTTGTCTGACTTCTTTTGCTCAGCATAATTATTTTGAGATTTTATTCATGGTGTATCTCTCAAGTTCATTCTTTTATTCCTTTGTAGTATTTCATTGTGAGAATATACTGTACAACAAGTTGTTATCCAGTCACATATTGAGGAACATTTGGGTTGCTTCTAGTTTTTGTTTGGTAGAAATGCAGTTGCTACAGACATTCATAAATAAGTCTTTATGTGGTCATATGGTTTGATTTCTGTTGAGTAAATATCTAGGAATGTAATTGTTGGATTACATAGTAAGTGTATGTTTAGCTCTTTATGAAATTGCCAAACTCTTTTCCAATATGGTTGTACCATTTTACATTTCCCCCATATTCCTGCCAGCATTTGGAATGTTAATTATAGCCATTTTAATAGCTGTATAGCAGTATCTCATTGTGGTTTTAATTTAAGTTTTCCTAATGACTAATGATACTCAGCATATTTTTGTGTGCTTATTTGCTAATGGTATATATTTTTCATGTGTGTTTGGCATTTTCATATGGGTTTTAAAATCTGCTTGTCAATTTCCACACAAAAACAACACACGTGTTAGTATTTGGATTGAGATGGTATTAGATCCATAAATTAATTTTGAGAGAAATTTCATCTTAATAATAATGAGTCTTATGACTGATTAGCTGAGTATCTCTATGTAAGTCTCCTTTAATTTCCTCCAGCAATGTTTTGTAGTTTTCAATGAACAGGTCTTAAATATCCTTTAGCAGATTTAGCCTGAAGTATTTAAATTCACAATGACTTTGTTAAAAAGCATTGTATCTTTGTCATTTAAGTCTTAGATTATGTATTGCAAGTATATAGAAATTCAGTTGATTTTTACATAGAATATTTTATCTTACAATATTGCTACTCTCAGTTGTAGTAGCTTTTTTTGTAGATTTCATCAGATATGCTGTAATGGCAGTCATCATTTTTAAAATAAGTTTTACATCTTCCTTTCCCACTTGGATGTCTTTTATTTCTTCACTAGAGGCCTGGCGCATGAATTCATGCACTGGTGGGGTCCCTTGGCCTGGGTGGAAATCGGAGCCAGCCAGGGAGGGACATGAGAGGGCTCTAGGGCATGTCTGGCCCATCTCTCCCAGTTCCATTGGTTGCCTCCTGCATGAGCCCTGACCAGAGCCTGAGCCAGGGAGGAGCCTGCAACCCAGGTACGTGCCCTTGACTGGAATCGAACCTGGGATCCTTCAGTCCACAGGCCAATGCTCTAGCCACTGAGCCATACCAGCTAGGGTCAGTTGACATTGTTTTAGAAAGATAGTTGAGATGTTACTAATTATTAGATTCCTACATTGTACCAGGCAGTGTGCTGTTACCCCACTAAAAGAAAAACCCTCCTGCCAAATTGGGATAGGTGACCCAGCTATCACTTTTTAATTCTCACAACAAGCACACGTGACAACATGATAGCAAATTTATGGAGAAATAAGTGGGAAGTCATGGAGGCCATGCACCTTGCTAGATGCCATTTGTCTGCTTCCATATCTCAAGCTCTTTGCTTATGCTGCCTGGAGAATCTTTAGGTTTGGATTTATTGGTTATAATTAACTAGAGGCCCAGTGCACAAAATTTGGGCACTCAGGGGGTCCCTCAGCCCAGCCTGTGCCCTCTCATAGTCTGGGAGCCCTCGGGGGATGTCCAAGGGACGGCTTAGGCCCGCTCCCTCTGGACATCCTTCACTCAGACATCCTTAGCGCTGCTGTGGAGGAGGGAGAGGTTCCTGCTACCACCGCTGCACTCGCCAACCAGGAGCCCAACTTCTGGCTGAGTGGCACACCCCTGTTGGAGCACACTGACCACCAGGGGGCAGCTCCTGTGTTGAGTGCCTGCCCCCTGGTGGTCAGTGCATGTCATAGCAACCGGTCATTCCACCATTTGATCAATTTGCATATTAGTCTTTTATTATATAGGATAAGTTATTGATTTATTCTGTAAGATAGTCCTGGACAACAGAATGCTCTTGGGCTTTGGAATCAGACTCATATAGTTTATAAGGCTGGCTCCACCCCAAAAAGTCATTCACTCATTCAACAGATATGTATTGTAGGTGATGAAGAAGATAAAGAGAAATAAACAAGACTAGATTCTTGCTCCAATAATTATGGCAGCCAACTGCTGGTAGCAATGTTGAGAGTCAAACCCAACTTTGCCTAGCATCTAGCTTGAACTCTTCCTCCAATATTCTGCACTCTCAATACCAGTTAGTGCCAGGTTGATTAGGTGAATGAACTACTTTGACTCTAGAGGCAATATATTATAGTGGATAAAAGTATGGATAGTGAAATAGTCTGCCTTCATCGCTACTTACTACCTATAGATCTTGGGTGAATTACTTAGCCTCTCTTTGCCTCAATCATCTTATTGTCAGCTCAGCACAGTGGCTCCAGGGACAAAGATACCTGGGATAGATTCCTGGCTCATCCTGTTACTGGCTGGATGGCCTTAGACTGGCCACCTAAACTTTCTGAGCCAGGTTTCTCATCCAAAACATGGAGATAATAATTCTTTTTTCCATTAGGTTTTTGTGATTATAAAGTAAGATGTTTATGATAGAGTTAGCACATTAGCTGGCATGGTAGGTACTTAATTAATATTAAATATGCATATGGCTGAGGCAAATATGTCTGGATTTGAGACCCAACTCCATGTGCCAAAGAACTGTGATCCTTGGCCAGTTACTGAACTTCTGTAACCACCCTTTCAGTCTCTTAATCTGTACAATAGGGACTATGTTGCCTCTCTCTTAGGGTTGTGGGGAGGATTGAAGAAAACAATGCTAATCAATTATTTACATGCCTGAAGAGCACCAAATACAATGTCTGGCATGCGGTCAATGTCTAATAAATAATAACAGATGCAAGTATAATTATAATTACTTTATTATTCTTTAAATCCCTTGGTGTCTACTGTCTCAACACCATCATGTGTTTAAATAATGTTCTCCAAGTTTCTAGACCAGTGATGGCGAACCTATGACACGTGTGTCAGAGGTGACACGCAAACTCATTTTTTTGGTTGATTTTTCTTTGTTAAATGGCATTTAACTATACAAAATAAATATCAAAAATATGTCTTTGTTTTACTATGGTTGCAAAGATCAAAAAATTTCTATATGTGACACGGCACCAGAGTTAAGTTAGGGTTTTTCAAAATGCTGACACGCCGAGCTCAAAAGGTTCACCCTCACTGTTCTAGACAGTCAAATTAGCTCACTGCACTGTAGTCTACATCTCTAGTCATCCTCACCCTTAACTACAGTCAGTAACATGACAACGTGCCCACTGCCAGGCTGCCAAAGGGAGATTTGGTGAGATTCCTTTGATATGGTCTTGTGATTACAGAGTAAGATTCCAGTCACTCTTCAGGCATGTAAATAATTGAATCTATATTTCAATTTAGACACACAAGAGTTAAAGGTTTTGGCTAACCCATATAGAGAATAAGGAAGAATGTGAGAGATAAGCTACTGGTGGAAGTAAACATGCTTATGTTGGTATTTTATTTTCCATTTTCTAACAGATTCTAGTGGGGGGCAGATTTCAGGGGTGATCCCAGCAGGACACGTGACTCATTTTGGGTTGGTGTCAACAAACTTGATGGGAGCATCAGGCCTCTAGGGAGTGACAGGGTCAGAGCTATGGTGAATCAGCCCTAAATAAGGGCATCTCAGACCGTTAGAACTACTTTTTCCTCCTAGTATGATTTGTTGCTCTAAGATATCAGCTCTCCTTCGTCTATTGTTGGAGTCACACATTTGCAATATTTGTAATGTTCACTTTAATTTCTAATTTTCCTAGGGAGGAAATGATGACCTGGAAAAGTTGAGTGAAATATCTGAAGTCTCACAGTTGGCTAATGGAGAGGAGGGACCAAATTTCAAGTCTTTGACCACCATTTATATTATCAGTACCTCAAAATCTCAACACAGAGTGTATTCATTATTCATTTCTAATTTTTCAGACACCTCTCTGCCCCCGGAGGTGACGTGACACTCACTAAGGGCCACTTGGCTAGTTAATGGCAGATCTGAAACTGGGATCCAGTGTTTCAGATCCTCAATTCCCTTGAAAGAATACAACTTGGAAATGGGAAAATCTTTTCAGAGTGTTGCCATGGAAAGTTAGGAAGCATTATCTTCTGTCACTCACATCATCCACTGGTGTTTTAAGCTTGCTTGTCATGGCAACCACTAAAATATGAAGCCCCTCAACACAAAACTAGAAAGGCAACTGCAGTCCTGCTATGATTCCTGGCACTGGAACAGTGCAAAGCCAGGAATCAGCCACCAGAGATGCTTCTCCACTCAGGGGATCGCCAAGCTGCTGGGCCAGAATCAGTCTTCTCCATGATGGTGTGGTATCTGCCCTTGGCAGGTCCATGTTAACCACACAGTAAACAGAAACAAAGAGTCAAACCAGTAGGTTATTGAAGACCCCTCCTACTCTTCCTTCTTTTCTTCCTCTCTTTTTCCATCCCTCCTGCCTCTCCCAGCCTTCCTCCCTTTCTTCCATGTGAACAATGACAGAACCCTCAAATTCATGTCCAGCTTCCATTTTTAGCCAACCAGATAAAGCCCATCCATCATACCCAAGACTCAAAGAGACCAGTCACCAGACTTAATGAGAACTATAATATGAACATATCCAGATCATTTGCTTCATGTCATCCTCCTCCTTTACATTATTTCCCCTCTTCTAATAGCTTCACCAAAGAGATGTGTGTGTGTGTGTGTGTGTGTATGTGCGCGCGCACGTGCACACCCGAGTGTATGTATGTGTGTTGAGAGATTTGTGAAGATACTGAGCATATCTGCTACAGACAGAATGCTGTGTACTGAAAGGTGGTTTGTTAATCACAGACCCCGCGGTAACAAGAATCCGCGGAGGGGTTGGGAGAGGAGATGGCTGAGTTGTGGTAGCAAGTAGCAAGCAGGCCTAAGGGGCAACACAATGTCTTTGAACCAAATAAAGAATTCATGCTCCTGTGATATTTCAAAACAATTCCCCAGTTTGACATTCTCTATTGGGCAGTGGATCTTTCTAAGGAGGTCATTGAGAACAAGTCAGTGAAGGGAAGAACTATACTTTTTTATAGCAGGGATTACAAACCAATACTGTAATTAGTTTTAAGTGGGCAAGTGGGGGTTGGGGGGGGACACAGGTGTCTAGGGCGTTGCTTTGTTCTCCTGTCCAGATGTTGTGCCAGCTGCAGGGTGACGAGGGAGCTCGTGGATCTCACCTTCCCTACTTGTCTGATTCGTAGCTGGAGGCTTCTCTCTTTGGCTGACCATCTGGCTTCTGGCTCCAGGAAGTAAAATTATTATTATTTTTTTCCAAACGAAAGGCTTTGAGTCACAGCTGTTAATTACCCGATGATTATTAAAAACACATATTGCCTACTGAGGGTTGAGCAGACAACTCATGCGTACTGTCTGGCCCCCTCCCAGAAGCTCTTGTCCTCCATCGAAGTACAGGAGTCTTCAAAGAACAAAATGTGATTTTCCTATACATTCAGGCAAACGCAAGTAAAAAGGCCAGCGAAGAGATTCCAGGGCACTGTTTAAAGCAATAAAGATGCTTTCTCCCAGCACAGCATGTTCCAGGTTCTCAAACTGCTTATCTTAGCCCAGTGCTTGACTCAGATTACTTCCATGCGGGGATCTTGCAAACCCCTGCAGCCCCTCTCATGGTGCTGACTAAGGCCTGTGTACCAATGATGCCATGAAAAAAAAGAAAGGGAAAAAGGAAGAAAGAAAAGAAAAGAAAAAGGACCCAGCAGAAGGGCTCCAATAAACCATAGGTCTCAGCTGTCATGCCCAGTTCCTGGAACTCTGGTGTGGGGCAGATGGAGGCACAGGCTGGGGGTAGAGGGAGCAGCCAGGGAGAGGCCAGTTCTTTGCATGTCCGGGGAAATGACTGGAAATTATGGCTGGACAGGAAGAGGAAGCCAGCTTGGAGCTTCTACATGAGTGTTGGATTGTGGGGAGGAGCTCTGAATGTTTATGGGGCATTGCATGGGTCTTCCATCTTGAATGCCACGGCAGGGGACAATGTGGTCGGACCTATAGACCTATAATCGAGGCGTACCGTGTGCTCTAAATTCTCGGTATGGTGCTAGGCATGGTGGGAAATCAGACATCCAAGGTGGGCTATCATTTTTCATAGCTTACAAACCAGTTGGCAACAAAAACTACAATGGACGGGGTAGTTCATGAACAAGGGAAGAAAAAAAATAACTGCTAAATTCACACATTGAGCAAGTATTTATTGAATACTCATCACCCCATAAATCAAGCACAGTATCAATGAACAAGATAGGAAAACATGATCTAAGATCTCTGCTCTCTTGGAGCATTCATTCTAGCAGAATGAGACAAAATATATCAAATTTAAGGAAGTGAAATATACACAGTATTCTATGTAGATAATGATAAAGCCAAAATAAATCAGAAAACAGGAATGGGTGCTCCTGGTGGCCGTGAACCTAATTATCAGTAAGGTGACCAGGGCGGGCTTCTTAAAAGAAATGACTTGAAGGACGTCAGGGACTGAGCCCCGCAGACAACTTGGGAGGTGCGTGCCAGGCAGGGAAAGCAGTCCCAAGGAAGTTACTGAGGCAGAATCAAGCCGGGCACATTCTCTAGTCATCAGCCTCAGTAACTGGAGTGAAATAAGTGACAGGGACAGTGGGGGGTGAAGCAAATGAGGTCAGGGAAGTAAAAGGGGAGCCAATGTCCATGGAGGACCTTGAAAGCCATGACAGACATGTGGGCTGTGCCCGGAGTGAAGTGGGACTCTGTTGGATGGCACCGAGCTGACAGGAGGTGGCATGTGACTGTCACTCTAACCAGATGCCCTGGCCCCTGTGTTCTTTTCAAAGTGGAGCATGTGTCAGAATAACCTGAGGGCCTGTTGAGACTCCATCGCTGAGCCCCACCCCGCATTCAGTGGGTCTGGTGCAGGGGCTGGGGATTTGCATTGCTAACACTCTCAGATGGCCCTGCTGCTAAAGGTCTTGAAGATCCCATTTTGAGCTGTTCTAGAAAAGCCATGGGAAGAAATGGGGGGGAAAGCCTCTAAACTCCTTCCAGGAGGAAGTGGATCGACTCTATGCCCTCATGAACAGATAGGATTTGGGCCGGGAAATGGCAGAACCATTCAAGAAAAGAGGAATTGCCTGGTCCTCCTGGGGCCCCTGATTTTTCTTTCCCATGCTGCCTTTCGCTGGAAAGAAGGCTGGGCAGTTTATAAAATGTGGGATGCGGTTATCTACATGGAGACCTCTCGCTCAACTTTATCTCTGCCAAAATCTAGTCTCTCCAGTTCCCTTTTCAAGGTTCTCCTTCTTGTGTTATGTTTCAAGGAAGAGGGAGGCCTCACATATGAATGCCGACCTTGGTCTGCACTGCAGGCTACGCGCTGTCATTATCTCCAGCACCCCTCTCTCCTGGATTCTGTGGCTGTCATCCGTCCTCAGTTACCTTCTGCAGGGGTGATGTCTGCCCTATAAAGGCATGGGTGTCTATGTGTGAGCAGACAAGGCTGGAGTTAGAATTTTTGTAATAATCGTCCAATGCGGGGTTGCTAGGGCCATAACACAGAAAGAGTTCCAGAAGGGAGAGAAGAGCAGGGACTCTTGAGCCCTGAGAAACTGCTGCACTCGGCGGGAGGGTAACAGAGGGAACAGGAAGACAAAAGACAAGATCTGCCAACATCAGCAATGGATACATGGTGCCTCTGTGAGAGCAAAGTTCAAGTTTATATGGGTCAGCAAACTGCCCGAGGACAGGGGTTTCTCCCTGAAATAAAACAGTTTCTCAGAAGATCATGGCCAGTTTCAGAGCCCAGTCAGTAAGGTTTCACACACTTTTGTTATAACCAAAAAATTATAGCAGAGGGTACCCAAGGATTCTTACATCAGACTCACAGGCTCCCTTTGTAAAATCGATGACAGAGGTAACAGATTCAAAATATAGAATTTCATGAACACAACGGTGGTTTCTACGTAAAGTCTTGGATGTCCCCCAGCCCCATTCCCCTGTATATTCTCTCCTTTGTTCCTTCTTCACATCCAATCTCTAGACCCCAATTTTGGGTCTTTGGCTACTTTATGTTCACCTACTTCCTTGAGATAAAAGGCTTGTAGATCAGCTCCCATCTTCCTGTTGCTTAAAATCACTCTGTTTGGGTGGGTCAGCGCTTAGTTTTAATGCTGATCTTCCATCTGTGTCTGAGATCACAGCATCTCCCCGTGTACAATGTTATTTAATCAAGTCCAGACTCCTCGCGAAACGGCCCTTAACTGTTCCTGTTTATCCCTCTTATTTTAGTTCATTTTATGCCGCTTCAAACACAACTGCCACTCACACAGGTCCATTAATGGAAAATAAAGGTCATGGCTGGGGACGCCAATCATCACCTCCGCAGACTTCCACCCAGGCTTGTGCATGCGTGTGTCAATCTTTTCAATTTTCTTCCTGATTTAGTGGAAGCAATCAGAACAGAATTGGCCCCGAGTGTTGGCTGCAAAGCTTCCTCAAAGAAATGTACCAACAGGCAGGCCTCTGGCTGACTGGACGCTATGAGCGTGCTCACCAGAACGCATTGACAACAGCACGGGCCTGCTCCCCAGTCTCAGGTGAAAATCCCTCTTCGAAAAATGCGTCTTGGGCTGGCTATGCGGGCAGTTGGTGTCTGTCTGTGCCCTGGCGCTGCTTTCTCTGCAGACCTCCCCTCCCCCAGTGCCTCTATATGCTTCATGATGTGGTATCCTACTGTGTGTGGTGGAGCATAACAGTTAAGAAGAGGCACGCACTTTCAAATCCAACTACTCCTGCCACTTCTTAATTGGGCGGTCCTGGGTATATTTTATATAAACTCTCCGGGTCCCCATTTATTTGTCTGCAAAGTGAAGATAATTAAAGGAC
Organism: Myotis daubentonii; assembly: GCF_963259705.1. Taxonomy (NCBI): domain Eukaryota; kingdom Metazoa; phylum Chordata; class Mammalia; order Chiroptera; family Vespertilionidae; genus Myotis; species Myotis daubentonii. Next base: position 20,030,237 of record NC_081858.1, read on the forward strand.
TTGTTTCAGAGGCCTCTCAGGGGGATCAATGAGATCAGCTGTAGCAAGTTCTCAGTACAGCAGAAAGTGCAAGACGCATCTTGCATTCTCTTATGTATTAATCCAGTTTGTTATTTATTCATCCAAGTGTCCAAGCTCCAACCTTCGGAGTCTTGGTCAATATCGCTTCTCTCCCCATTCCTACTCTCTGTGTCTCACTGGCCTCTTCTCCTGTTCATTGTTTCACAGGAAATCTCTAGGGCCCACCCCCTTCTGTCTCTTCCTGCTGCTATTGGTTCATTTGGGCCTCACCTATCTCTGTGGTCCTGCCTCCCATCCTCCACCACCCAGTCCCTTTCATCTTTCCTGAGGGCATCCGAGTTGTTTTTCCCTAAATACTTTCTCAGTGTGAGATTTCAGTAGGAGAATTTTAAGGCACTCTATTCATTGTGATTTTGATAAAATGCTCCCCTGCCCCAGTTTTTATCTTCATGGGTCTTTTTGTTCACACTGTCTCATTATCTCAAGCCTGGTTCCATGCTAGTCCATCATCTTGGCATTGCTAGTTTGATATAGCCTTCAATGGCACCAAATAGTTCTTAGCAACACCTGTTTGTGCAGACTTTTATTATTTTGGTCAGGATACAAGGTCAGGGTCTATAGATGAAACATATTTTTCCATATGTGTATGTGCATGTATTTTATTTTTAAAATATTATTTTCTTTATACTCATGTATAAAAATGACTATACTGTCATGTATACAGATGTATCAATATTTTTTAAAACATATTTTTATTGATTTCAGAGAGGAAGGAAGAGGGAGAGAGAGATGGAAACATCCATGGTGAGAGTGAATCATGGGTTGGCTGCCTCCTGCAAGTTCCCCACTGGGGACCAAGCCCACAACCCGGGCATGTGCCCTTGACCAGAATTGAACATGGGACCTTATCAGTTCGCAGGCCGATGCTCTATCCACTGAGCCAAACCGGCTAGGGCCAGATGTACCAGTATTTGAAGCAGTTTGATAATGAATCACATCTAAATTTTAAAAATGCATAAACATTAAAACACTGATTGGTCATATAGAAAGCAGAGTGGGAGAAAAACAAGCATTAGCTATCATTTTCATTTTTATTAAAGAGAGGCTCCCTCTGAGAAGGATCAAATCGGTTAGTAATAGTCATCCATATTGCAAAATAATATATGCTTGAGAAAGTTAAAGTCTCGCGTGCTGTAGTCACTTGTTCCCAATGAGGCATCTCCGCTTCTTTTATGATTGATTCTGTTGGTATAAAATAATGTTTTACATTAGTATGATTACAGTGATAATCACTTATTAATTTATAACATTAGCATGATGAATATCATGATTAACCGAATAGTAAAGGCTTATTTTAATGAAAAAAATCATTTTCGTGTCAGCTGACAGCTATGCTACTCTCTTATACAGAATTTTTGCTATTTCCCCCATCTCCATGAATTCAACCCAAATCCTATTAGCATGGCCTTCAAGGTGTCCCAAAATTCATGCAAGAAGTAATTTTGATAGAAAACACAGGTTTATAATTAAAAATTGTAAATTTTTTATTGATTCATAAAGTATACAGTATAGTGTTATGTATGGAATAGCACATCGGGTAAATGGCCTCCACGGCTTTGCTGGCACATACGCAAAGCCTTGGTCTTCATTGGTCTTCATTGTCCCTGCTCCTGGGCCATAATTGGTACTTGGTAATGCTTATCAAATTGAAGGGATTGAAATCAAAGGGCAACAGATATTAGAATCTGATTCAATAAACCAAGTAGAATTAGGCTTTTATTTTTTTGTTGTTGTTGTTGTTAATGCTCACGCAAAATTCAAATCTTGTGTGAATTTTGGGACACCCTTTACTTCAGTAGTCCAACCTCCCCATTCATTGCTCCACCAGCAAGGACTTTGCCCTTGACTTTTCTTCCCTGGTTCTGTTCCCATTTAACATCATCCTATGTCCCTAAGCCACTAAAATTATTTTAATAACTGCACAACAATATATCATATAGGTATGCCATAATTTATGTAACATCTCCATAGTATTGATTTTTAAGGTAATTTGCAGTTCTCTGATATGATGAGTAATATTATAAAGAACATTATTGTTCTGAATTTTTGTCACATCCACAGATAGATGTTTGGATAACTTTCTGACAACCTGAAAGTATGCTTACAATAGCCACTATGGCGGAGTCCTACTGGGGATAGACACCTGTGACAGCTAAGGGACCCCTGGGCAATGCAGGGAGGGAGGAGAGAAGATGGTGACAAACCTATTACCCAATGACTTTCCATCCATAGTGCTGCCACCTCATCCACCAGCTCAAAAGCTGACTTCCTGCGTGGATTAAGCCTGGTCCTCTTAATGGCCACTCTGGGAATGACCTGGTTTGGATGCCGAGCAGCCCTTCTCTTTGGGATCCGATTGGCATATTTGATAAGATTCCCCTAAGAACCCAGTACATCCCTTGCTCCTTCCTGACTTACATGTTTTTATTTTAGTGAATCCTTCCTGCCTCCCATCCTCTCATCCTCTCAGCATACGCTATGGACCAAACCTGTGTTTGGTGGTGAATGCGCTCTGGCCCCGCCCTGAAGGCCTGAGCCTCCTCATGTGTAGGACAGAGAGTCAAGATTATACCCAGATCCCCAACTGTGCTCTTTATTTCGGCGACTGCCAACTATTTCCTGTGCTTATGTTTTATTGTTTTCTCTTACCTTAGGGGAAGGTACATTATTCATACCCAGCCTCCTCCCCTTTGCCTCCCCCAAGATGTGTGAGTGCACACGTTCCTACTTCTCTAAAATGCTCTGAACTTCTAGACAGCAACTGCTCTTCTTATGGCCACGATTAGCATCGTTATTAATAATCTAAATAATACCAGGATGACCAGCAGCACAGGGTTCACAGGATTATTAGACCTCTTTTTATTATGTCTTCACCATCACCCAGGGGGTGCTCAGAAAATTAAAATCCACTCATAAGAATGAAGAATAATTAAAATAACACCAAGAACAATAGAAACGGGATGACAAACATTGAAAAACTAAGAAAACATAACCAAGGGGCTAACTTCACGGCGACTGGCGCTAATAAGATCAACAAGGGGAATATGACACCATCCTTCCCCGAGAACCTGAAAATTCCCTCCTTCATGCTCTGTGGCCTCTGCCGCTCAGGTCTCAAGAGGTGCTAGATTGTGTAACACCTATTTAGCTGATCCTGACAAAAATATGCTGCCAGGAGGCAAAAGATGAAGAGAAAAGAAAACTCTTTCATTACAAGCATCACACTGCGGACTCTTCACCTCTGGCTGGACGCTGACAAAGATCCTAGGCCTTCTCCACCCCCCGCCCCACCCCCGGGTCCTGTTCAGGCTTCGTGGACCTCAACAGAGACTTCACTTCCCCCATGTCCTATGCACCCTTGCAGGCTTTGACCTTCAGTTTCTCCATCTGAAAAATGGGTATATTGTTCAGACGTACAACTCAGGAGAAAAGCGAAGTTAAATGGTTGTTTCTCAGCAAAACACATACAGTAATCACGTGGCAGTCCTTCTGATGAAGCATATAGGCCGGGGTGGGCAACCCCTGGCACGCGTGCCAAACATGGCACGCCAGTAACTTTTGCTGGCATACAAAACCCTCTCTTATAATCTTCCATTTACATTTTTTTTCTTAATATCGGCTTTTTAATTTTTCAGATAAATTCAGTGTAGGTGCATCTTAGATAAATAATTTTACATAACATGTATACATTAAAAAATAAATGTATTTTTCATCATCATATACTGTGTTTTGGTCGCTCAAATTAATTTGATTATTTCCTCAAGGTTCTTCACATACCCACACCTTAAGAGATATCAAGTAGGCATAACATGTTTTCAAAAAATTAGGGTTGGCACGCAGAAGAATTTTGAGTCAGAGATTTTGCTGGTTTGGCACACACTCACAAAAAGGTTGCCCACTCCTGGTATAGGCATTATAAAATCAGATGGGGTGGAATTTTACTGTCTGAAACCAAACCAGGCGAAGAAGGGAAACAGCTAGAACAGGCAAGTTTTGTTTCCTGGATGCCATGTTACCTTTACTAGACACCAACTCGCCACCTGTGTTCACCCGGTGCTGGGCGGGTTCCTCCTGGACTGTCCTGACCGGTGACTCAGTCGCTCTTTCTGTTAGTCTTGTGTCTGAGGCCAAGGTCATTGGGCATACATGTCTGCAGGGGACAGAGCACTGGAGTGGGAGTCAGAGGCCATGGCCACTCCTTAGGGCTTCCCTCCTGAGATGAATATTCTGTGTGTTCTTGAGCCACTTCTGGGTAAATGGTCAAAGCAGTGTGACCCTCCATACATCGCTCCTCTCCATGTCAAAGTTTCCTCATATAAAATAAGTAAATAAGGGTATTGGGTAAGCTGTCCTTCCAACTCTGATGTCATTTTCATTACTTCAAAGATAGAAATGAAGAGCTGGGAAAGGTGGCTTATCTAAGTTGACATGCCCGATGGACGCTGAGCGAGAGAACCCCGTGATGCCAGTTCCAGAGTCCAGTGTGGTCTTCATGTCACCAAAGCTACTTTGTATCCCAAATGCCATAAGATAGTTACACCTGTTCCTTTTTTAATGTATCTTTATTGTTGAAAGTATTACAGATGTCCCCTTTTTATCTCTGTTGACCCCCTCCCCCACTTCTGCCCCAGGCCTTCCCAGCACTATTGTCTGTGTCCATGGGTTATGCATGTATGCCGATACATTCTTCGGTTAATCTCTTCCCATGGCCTCCCTCCCCTCTGAGATTCTACAGTCTGTTCCACGCTTCCAGGTCTCTGGATCTATTTTGCTCATCAGTTTATTGTGTTCATTAGATTCCACATATGAGCTCTGTATGGACACACACGCCTTTACTTGTCATCTACCTGTCTGACAGTCTATTTTCCTGCTCACAGGCTAAAGGTACTGAGCAGATAGTCTATTAAGGGACTGATATTGGCCTTGTCTGCCTGGCTCTACCTGCTCGGTGCCGGGCCCCAGTCGGAAGGGGCAGGAGGCTGCCCGCCACCTGTCCCTCTCTCCTCCTCATATCCATCAGCCCAGTGTCCGCCTCCTCCTCCAATGCATTTCGCTTTCTGTTCCATCTCATTGGACACTCGATCAGGCCCTGAGACGGTGTCTGTCAGCCCCTGAGATACAGTCCGGGTCTGCTAAAGCCTCTCACTCCTGGCAAGGGAGCCGAGGACACCATCACCGAGCGAAAAAGAGGCGGATGATCAGTGTAGCTCAATTTTGTTCAAATAGCGCCCCCTGACTTCTCTTAGGGTGGCCTAGAGAAGAGGGGACAGGGAGGAGAAGGATGGATGAGGGGAGAGATGTCCCCGTGCCTCTATCCTGGCAGGAGGTGTGTCCCTCTTGGTTAAGAATCCAGTGTTGATCCGTCACAGTCTCACGAATTAGGCGTGTACTTTTACAAGGAGCCATGCTGATCGAGGTTTCTATGCCGAGAGCAGTGTCACTACAAGGGGCTGAGCATGGTGACCGTCCTCAGGGATCCTGAGCTCTTACCTCCTCTTTCCCGTGGGCACAGCGCTGTGGTTTATCTAGGAAGGTGCTGCTTCTAAGCGGCAGGTGTCCGACCCATGGTGTCAGGGACGGGAAGGGAGCACCACTGCCTGGTTCCCATGTACCTGCGTCGCTCTGTCAGCCCCACCAGGAGGCCACTTGTCAGGTGAGAAGAGCACCAGCCATTTGGTGCAATAGGGGCAAAGGAAGGAAAGAGGGGGGGGGGGAGTGGCATGGGCTCTAGGGGAGAAGAAAGGGGAGGGGCAGAGCTGCTGGAGGGGACCCGCCCCCTTCCCACCACAGGACCACAGCCTCAGAGATCACAGGAACCCTGGTCCTGAAGCTCGGCCAGCCCATTTGTTCCGCCCCATTCTCGGAGAGGAGAAACCAGTCACGCTATTTGTTTCCCTGCGCCTCTATTTTTATCCGATGTAAACTGTGTTGATTTTTCAGCATTTCCTTATTTGTTATTTTATTTGCCCTCCAGAGCTCTGGGAAAAAAAGTCATCCGACTTCATTTCACTTCTCCCCTCCTGATCCTGGGAAGATGAATAGGTCTGGGTGTGCGATGTCTGTGCTCACGGCTCCCTTCCCCCCTTTTTTTCTTCTTTATGCGCCCCCTCGGCCTCCCCTGCCCCTGCTCCCACCAGTATCTTTCCCTCAGAATCCAATCCTTGATTTTGCCTGGAGTGAGACGGGGAGGTGGGGGAGTCCCCATTCCCCTCAAACTCAGTCAGAAATATTAATGCCACCCCAGGCCCCGGGGTGCCATCCTCGGCGTATTCTCTGCCTTGTCCAACTCGGTGTCAGAAGTTAAATGGCTTCTCTTCTGATATGAAAATTAATTTCTGGACAAAGAGAAATACGGCTGCACAGGGGCCCAATTTGTGTTGTCTCGCAGCACGGCTGTAATTACACTGTAGATCAAGCTGGCTCCCCCGTTTCCACCGGCTTTTTCCCTCTCTGCTGTCCCTGAGGCTGCCCGGCTGGCCAGCAGCAGAGGCTTTCATTAGCGGCCAAGCAGGGGAGAGCGATGGATGGGCTGCGCTGGCCATCATTCCTGGGTCTCTCTCCTCAGCTTGCGTTTCTGGATGGACACGTGCAACCCAGACAAACGCAGGTGGGCCCCGGGGTGGGGTGAATGGCAGTGGCGATGGGCGGGACTCCCATCCTCTGGTCTGCAAGCTGCCAGTCTCCGGCTCTGACATGTCGGCACAGGAGGGTCTGACACATGCCCCACGGCCTCTGCACATTCCCCTCACCCTCCCACCGCACGGAAGTCTGGGCGCACCTGCTAAAAATGGTCACTACTGGCATCAAGCTAAGAACTTGTGAAATAGGGCAGAACCAACGAGAAATTTTCCATGTAGCGAAAGGGAAGTGACTTTTATGCTGGATTCAATATTGCGCATTCTAGAGTATGTCCAGAAAAAACATGGCCTAACCTCACACCCCAGCTCCCAGATCAAGTTCTCCATCGTTTGCTGGTATAATTACTCACCAGCACCTGTGGCCCTATGGGGGATATCTGCTCTGCCAATAAACCATGTATTATTCTCCAAAGAAGCTTATCTGATTCTGACACCTACAAGGTGAGGGCACACTCTTTGTTCACAAACGTGACCAGCATCACTTCACGTGTTGGGTGCAGTGCTTTGGGTGTGGAGAGAAGAGTGTGGCTGTGCAAACCTCAGCCCCAGCGTCTGTCTCTGGGTCTCAAGGAAAGCTGCTCACCTTGGCACACACACACTCCACAGGTTAGAATCAGCCCGGGAGGTGCGGACACTCCCGTCAAAGGAGCCAAAGCTAAAGAATGCGATTCTGTGTTCTCTCCGACTGAACTGGGCACCGAGGGATGTGGGCCGGACCCCTGCTGCCCCCACTGCCCACAGGCCATTGATCTCGTTGCTGCAACTGCCCATTGAGGTTCGGGTCTCTCCCCCCGGGTCTCCCAGCAGTTCAGAGATGGTGGAGCTTCAGTGTCTGGGAGGAGTAAAAGTTCTCTCTCACACTCCATCCCAGAATTCTTTTTCAATGGGCCAATATTCATAGGGTCTTGACTGCTTTTGAGAAGTTAAAAAAAGTTCGCTTTGTTACAAAGGATAAAAACAAAAGGTGTGTCTGGGAATCAAGCATTTTGAGGTTCAAATTCAAAACGTATTACTGTGGATGAGCTATTTGACCCCTTGGAATGTCATTTCCCCAAATCTGAAAAGTGGGAATAATAATACCTCCCCTACATCAATGCTCTTTCAACAAGGAGAGCAAATGGTCGTTGTGTCTGAGCTGCTGGATGGCCTATGCCAAACCTCCCATCACACACACCGGCCTCAGTTTGCTTTCCTAAGCCTGTTATCCTGTCCTTGGTGATGCCTACGGAGGCCTTTGAAAATCAGGACAGCTCAGCGCCAGGTGCTGACGCCTGCCAAGTCACAGGGCAAGCTGTCACTGGCTTCCGGGACAGAGATGAGAGGCAGGGGTGAGAGCAGAGGTTCGCCAGCGGGAGAGGAGGAATGTTACTGTGTTACGACCAGCCCTGGGTGGGGAACTCCAGGTGCCAAAGGCTGCCTGGGGTTCTCATTTCTCTCCACCCTTCAAATAGATTCAGATGCAGAACATCTGGCTGAAGTGAAGACCCTGCAAGAACCATGCGTGAGGGGCTCAGATGAAAAGGAAACACTAGCCATAACCGGTTTGGCTCAGTGGATAGAGCATCGGCCTGAGGACTGAAGGGTCCCAGGTTCGATTCTGGTCAAGGGCATGTGCCTTGGTTGTGGGCACATCCCCAGTGGGGGGTGTGCAGGAGGCAGCTGATCGATGTTTCTCTCTCATTGATGTTTCTGACTCTCTATCTCTCTCCCTTCCTCTCTGTAAGAAATCAATAAAATAAAATAATAATAATAATAAATAAATAAATGATTTTTTTTTAAAAAAGAAAAGGAAACACTAATAATGAGTAGGAGCCTCCATGCATAGCCTCTGAGACCCAGGAGTGGGATTGACTATCTGACCTGTGCTTTCATGGGAAAAGAGACATGGTTTGGGAGTCAAGTATGTGTTTGAAGCCTTGCTTTGATGCGTGACTCAGCAGAGTGCTGAGTAGTTACCTGTGGGGGGCTGTTTCTCTCTTCTCCATGTCCCGCATGGAAAAGGAAACAGTCCATTTGCTGAGTGGAGGAGCTGGGGATTAAGAAATTAAAGAAAGACCAAGACGCAGAAATAGATTTTAAGCTGGGGCCAGGTGGGTGCCATCCTCTCTGATGGAGAGGCGGCAAAAAGCGGCCTGAGCCACACAGCAGGTTTATTTTAAAGGCCTAGATTTACATATCTAGCTCCGCCCCTGCCTGATTAACATGTCCAACCTTATTGGGGAAGCATGTTCCCAGGGCGTGGCTCTGCCTGTGCTCTGAGTTCAATTGACAATAATTATAAGAAAATGCCTAGGTGCCTCCCAGGCAGCCCTCTACATCTCCCCCGTTTTTGTTTTTAAGCTACTATAATAAAAGTAAAATTTTAAACATTAATAGTAGGGCTCTAGAATTAAAACAATTGCAAACAATACAAATGCAAAAACTAAACTACATATATGCTATCATTTTCAAAATTTGAACGTTAAGAACAAAACTGGCTATTAAATAATAACAAAAGAATGCCAATGCAAAACAACGCCAATGCAAAACAACAATATGAGAAATTAGAACTATAGACATATTAACATTTTTGCTACTAAATGAAAAAAAAGTCTCTTTTGCTGCTGGTGTATATTTACTCAGAGTCCTTGGACTTGGCTTTGCAAGACTTTGCAGAAGACTGGCAGTTAACAGATGCTAGCACGAGCAGGAACATGGTTGAAGAAGTAGCTTCAACTTCTTACTTTTCCACAATCTGTTGCACTTCAGTCGTTAACTTCTTCAGATGACTCCATATTGGCACAACAGTCCCTTGCATCTTTCAGTTTTCTTCTTCCCCTTTGCTGTCATTGGGGCAGTACTTAGTCCTTTTGAGTGAATGTCTGAGTCCATTGTGGTGACGGATGTAACACTCTGGCACCCGAATTGGCTGCATTGCTCCTTCTTCCTTGCTCTTGGTCCTGGGCAACCTGCAGCAATGCACAGGTGCTGACTGCTATCATGACAAGGCGTCTTCACCATCTCTATCTTTGAATTGTCTTTCCTGTCTTTGTGGCTGGAGCAATCTGGTCAGTTGGGATCTATTGTTGCCAGAATCTACATGGTCTCGGAGCTGTTCTTCTGAAAATATACAAACATATTCTCGACCAAAGGTTAATAAAGAAAAACTTACTTGGGATTTTTTCTTTGAAATGATCTTCTCCTGGCTTTCCCTGACATCATGTGTTTTTTCTGGGTGTCTTGCTAATGAAAAAATTTTAATTTAGTTATAGGATAATTTTCTTTACATGGTATTTTTCCACTATCCCCCCTTTTTTATTTAATTATTAGGAGGATTTTCGGAAAACTTACAATGCAGTCTAGATAACTTTAAATTCCAACTTTTTGCATAAAATATGTCTGCTTTAGGTTTATAGCATGTTAAGCAATTTTACCATGAAATGAAAATTTTGGTTAATACTGTTTGAATATTTATTTCAAGTTAGCCAAATTTAATTAATTTGAAAACTTAACTATTTTACTGTCAAATTTAATATTTTAACAATAATCTTAATTTACACTGTAAATATTAATTGAAAGGATCACTTTACATCCTTGAGGAGGCTTAAGCATTTCTGTTAGGCTAGATTTAAATTTAGGGTCTGTTAAACTAAGTCTTCATTTTTCTGGGTACCATTTTCAGCTGGACCAAGTCTTTTGTTATTTGGTTCCTGATCTGGGCTGGGCATGGGAAACAAGAAGCAGCCATGGGGACAGGAGACCTTCCTCAGAAGGGGCGAGTGTTCAAGCCCCTGCACCATTGTGGGGGTGAGGATCTGTGCCCCACCTCTGTTGAACCCCAAGTTTTCTCCTATTGGCCCCCGACTGTGCCTGTCTTAGGTCGCCCCACCCTGTGGGGTCTTACCCGTCTTTGACTACCAGCCATCTCTGGGCCAAGTAGGGTGATGTGAGGTTCAGTTTTGTCTCCTTGGTAGCCTATGTCCCTCTGGCCTCCATGCCCAGAAACTACCTTTGGATCCCCTCGCCTGCTGGCAGGACCCCGGCATTGATCATAGGGAACCCGGGTTTCTTCTCCAGAGAGGGCCCAACTTATGCCATTGGGCCAGAGACAGATCCATGGTACCAGCTTTTCATGATCTCAGCTTGAACGGAGAGCTCAGATAACAGCTATAGACAATTGGATTGTGAGAAGAGGAAATCCTCTTGGCAAAAAGGTCAAGAGAGGTCAATACAGAATGCTTAAGTGCCTTCCCAGGGGGAATAAATCCCTTCATGTCCTTAAATATTAATTGAATTATTTGTAAGTTTGGGATAAATGCACAATATACTGTTTTAAAGCATCAAAATTATTAATGAAACTTGTAGAATAATACCATGTAAGAATATTCTTTGCGCTAGGTCATGACAATTCAATTTTAAATTGGCTGTCTCAAGTTTGGAATGAGGACAGAAACAGAGACAGCATCTGGAATCTTTGGGTGACCTGGGTTAAACTTAGGCACTTTATCTAGATTACAATTTTGGGTCTCCAGAACACTGAGTTGACACACTAACTGGAGCCCTCTGACCTTGGGATAGTTGTGCTGTCCTTCCCAGGTAAAGGAAAAATGTGCCTTCTAAGACCAATATGAAACTTACAGTTTTCACCTGAGTTAATTTTACCATACTTCACTTTACCGTGCCCCAGGTGGTCTCTGGGCTGTTGGTTGTCTGGTTTGTCTTCTTCCTGCTGGATTACACTTGGAGAACTTCAACTTAAAAAAGAAAAATCTTTCTCTTTTACACCAAGTAACCTATAGGATTACTTCTTGGATGTTGACTGATAGTGCCACAAGGCCATGTATTTCAAGTCAAAGTCATTAAACATTTATGGTGACTGTACTTATTTTCAGATTTGGTATTTTAACAGCAAAGCATTAGATTATCCTATAAATATTAGTGGAAGATATTTCAAAATATTAAAATTTCTCCTTTTTATTAAATTTAAAATAATATTTTTAAACAGCATTCCCTTTTGGCTTATTTGCATATACAGAGGGATCATGGGAAGCCTTCAGTAACTTTTTAGAAGAATTTTACTTTACTAGGATTCAATTGCTTACAAAGATTAGTAAATTTAGTAATTTTATGTCTGATACACGAGGTGCAAATGCTGCCCCACCTCCAGCCTAATTTAAAATGCAGCAGCATGGTGCTTTTGTTAGTTTAAATAAAGACATTGCTACAAATAAATCAATTTTTTCTTTTATTTGGCAGAAATTTCTTATGCAACCAAGCATATTATATTTTGAAATATTGCACTTGGGAAAAACTGTCAAATACACATCTAATTAAAAAATTTTTCAACATTTAAAAGCAGTTCTCAACATAATAGGATCTAGTCTTGACCATGGAATCAATTACTCTTTATTTGTTTATGATATATGTATAACTATGAGAATTTAAGATGACTTAAAAATGTCTCTTATCTACAAGCCTTTTAAGAAATATGAGCTCTATTGTCGGCCCTTATAAAGCCAACTGCTGAAAACATTGGTCTATCATACCACTGAAATTATATTAAGACCGTGATTGCTAATTTATTAAGTATTAAAAATATTTTCTTAAAAATAGTATTAAATAAATTCACGAGGCAAGCACACTTTCTGCCCCATCCGCATTTCCGTAGTAAAACTCCGCCTTAAAACTCCACCCCTGAGATCCCATCCTGCCTCAGTGAGCAGACATTCCTATTGTGATTGGCTAAGTCAGAGGGTGGGTGGGGCCTTTGCTGTTTCAAGATGGCGGCCCCCAGGGGAGCGGCAGGCCATGCGGCCAACATGGTGGCTGCCAAGTCAGGCAGCACAAAGTGGCGGCTGTCTACACTGCTCTTTGACAGAGCAAACCAAAACCCCTAAAGGATAGATGACCAACATTATATTTTAGACAAACAGAAATCTCATTAGCTGTTTATACCCTTTATAATTATCTTAAAGAATATCAATCAAATTTAAACTGGTTTTTATATTAAAAATTTTTCAGTTGAGTTCATAAAATTAATCCTCATTTTTAAATCAGACCAAGAAGTAACATATTTTGAATTCCTAATTATTTAAGAGAAAACACATTTTATTTTTTCAAAAACAAGTTATACTTTAGATATTTAATTAATTTCTCCCGATTCAATTTGCACTTTAAACTTTCAGAGCTTACAAGTCAAATATTAGCAGTTCTTTGATTAACTACACTTTTATATTTTTAAGAATAAATTTTAAAATCTAATAATTAACTTAAACCATGTTTTGTCTGCACGGGGAAACTGAGAAGCTAACTTGTAGGTATTACAAAATGACTACTGGCGGAAAGCTGATTTCAAAGGAGCCACCTTTTGGCTGCTTGACCTTTTCTTGGAAGGTCTCTAGCAAAAGGTATAGCCATTGAAATGCAAATTAACATTCCTAAAGATGGCTGCTGGCGGGAATTGGATTACCTACATGCTAGGGGAAGGGCGTGTCTACCCCTCCTTCCATTAAAAAAAGTATGTAGCTTTAAACCTTTTCAATGGCAAGAAAAGAGACTTTTACATTTAAGGATACATTTCAAATAAAATATAAAGCATTTTCAATTAATAGATTAACTTCTATCATCTAGACTTCATACTAGGCATACACAGATCAACATTTCAGTATTATAAATCTCAATACTTTTATATGATTTGAACTTAAAAGTTTTAAGTTTCCAGCCAATAAGCCTGGCATAACTGCTAAATTTCAAAATGGTCACAATTTTCCTGCTGGGGAAGTCAAGAAATTTCAAAAGAGCTACTTTAGATCGCCTTGGGAAACCAGCCTGTATTTCTTTCTTAGGTTCATCTCCGCCATTTTTAAGGCCAAAACAGTCTCAGGTCTTTATTCTGTACACAGCAAAAGGTCAAGATCAGCTCAAAACTATGCGCACTCGTTTTTAAACTGGCCTTTTCCCTTTACATGTGCACAGAAATCCCAGATGCATTTATGAATTTGTAAAAGCTTTAAGTCATTAGCTGGAAAAAAAGGATAAAGATGGCGAAGATGAGGTAAAGAAGTGGCTTTCTTGGGGAGTGACGTCCATATTGGATGACCACGTGAGCTTCCCCCACCTCCTTGTTTCTTAGGGGAAGATTCAGAAATGGTCTGGCATTTACTCTTTCTATTTTATTTATTTTTCAATTTTTTATTTATTTTTATTTATTTTTTTTTTTTTAAGGAAAGAAAAGATTTTTTAAGCTAAAGAATCATAGGCAGTTGCTGAGAAATTCCTTTAATCCTTTTCTACTTGGTTACAAGTAGTTTACACGTGGAGGCAGAGGAGGTGCAGATGGTATTCTTAGAGACTCGCACCCTTCCACTCCAGGCTGTAAGGCCGTGGCTGCACCCCACTTAAGACATTCTTAAACTCTCCTGTGCTGAATCAAGGCCATCACCAATTAAAATATTATTTTCTCTGGACATTTTGCTGAGTATTGGTCACACAACTGCTTTCTAACCTTTTCCCAGGTTTCATCAACAAAGCTTAAGAAAGAAATCGAGAATTTGATTACAATTAACAGAGCATAGTTTAAAGCATTTTTTTGAGGATTACCCACGTTTTACACCTAGCTATTTCATATCAATTCACAACAATACACTCCCCTTACCTTATTCCTTTGAATCTGTGTGCACACGCTTCTGGGAGTGACCCCCTCGCTTTCTTCTCTTGCCTCCGTACTCAGTCCCTGTTCGGGGGCGCCAAATGTGGGGGGCTGTTTCTCTCTTCTCCATGTCCCGCATGGAAAAGGAAACAGTCCATTTGCTGAGTGGAGGAGCTGGGGATTAAGAAATTAAAGAAAGACCAAGACGCAGAAATAGATTTTAAGCTGGGGCCAGGTGGGTGCCATCCTCTCTGATGGAGAGGCGGCAAAAAGCGGCCTGAGCCACACAGCAGGTTTATTTTAAAGGCCTAGATTTACATATCTAGCTCCGCCCCTGCCTGATTAACATGTCCAACCTTATTGGGGAAGCATGTTCCCAGGGCGTGGCTCTGCCTGTGCTCTGAGTTCAATTGACAATAATTATAAGAAAATGCCTAGGTGCCTCCCAGGCAGCCCTCTACAGTTACCTTTGTCACTCGCCCTCAGTTTCCCCCCGTCTGTTGCAGCAGCAGGATACCACCCCGACCCCTCACGGGGCTGTGCCGTGTGGCTGTGCAAACCTCAGCCCCCGGGTCTGTCTCTGGGTCTCCAGGAAAGCTGCTCACCTCGGGACACCTCAGTTTCCACATGTGGGAAAGGAGGAAGACGTATTGCCCGTCTCAGGGGTGTCCTGAGGATCAAATGACAGGAGGCCCACAGTACCTGACGTAATGAATACTCAGCAGGCATCTCCCTTTTCACTAATAAGAGGCTATTGTTAACAGTTTCATTATTTTATGGTGGTCACTTATTACCCACAAAAAAGATAGTTCTTACCTACTCCGTAGACTAGACTTGGGCGCTAATGAAGCCACCTGTTTGTTTTTAAACGGCTTATATTAAAATCCCTAGAAATTTTTCATTTTCTGAAAAATACTCTTGATTCTGGAATTTCCTTCCATGATTTATATCCTCTATCCCTCTCTCTCTCTCTCTTTCTCTTTCTCTCTCTTACCTCTCTCTTTTACACCTACCTACCTCTCTCTCTCTCTCTCTCTCTCTCTCTCTCTCTCTCTCTCTCTTTTTCTCTCTTCCTCTCTTTCTCTCTCTCTCCCTCCTGCACTAAAACAGAGCTGCAGGCAGTCAATTTCAAGTCAGTGGGCTGTGAAAAGCAGCTAGAATAATAGTTGATTGACCCTGACTGTGGCAGCTGGAACTGAGGGCAGGCCAGGCTCTGCTGGAATATAATCGTCATAATGGATGTTTCGTCGTCTTTGATCATTCCCATGACCTTTAAGACACAGGATGTTTGCAGGGAACCGGGTGAGCACTGCTAGAGGACCCCCATCCAGGGGAGATGGCCTAGCCCAGGGAGGGCTGGGCCTGGGTGGGAAGCACACAGGTGACTGATGGCGAGGGTGCACTCACCTGTGGGTCTGGGCTCTCCATCACTGCAGAGGCGGAGGATGAATGTGTGAGCTCTGAGAAGGTAGTGCATTTCACAGTGATGCGAATCCCTAATTTCAAATATACCAGAGCCACACAAATATGCTCCATCTTTAGAAACTGGGTTTTTGCTCCTGAATACTGACCTGCCTTCTTCATTCACCGAGGTGATCACAGACTTTGTGATGAAAACATAATTATAAAGTTAACAGATATTTAAGCTAAATTAATATTTCAGTATTGTGAACAACTTGTTGGCAAGTGGAATTACAAATAGACGATAGTGGAAAGGCAAGACTAAGGAAGGAACTCAAAGAGGAAGCGGAGAGTGTGGAGAAGTGAATGATGGCCCAGATTGCCCAACTTGTGGGTTTAATGTAGCAAAACAAAATTAGAATTTAGAGTCACCTAATCTTAATTAGAATAATAAGAGGGTAATATGCTAATTATACCAGATGCCTTCCAGACGTCATTCCGGACATCCTTCCTGACCAAGCCGGGGTGGAGGGAAGCCAGCCCAGGTCCTGGGTGCCTGCAGGTGGCTGGAAGATGGAAGCCCAGGTCCCATGTGCCAGAGGGAAGCCGGTGCCGGCAGCCGGGGGAAGGAAGGCCTACTCTTGCACAAATTTTCGTGCATCAGGCCTCTAGTAAATTTAATAAAGACACTCAACATATGTAAATTCTGAGAGAAATTTTGTGGTGACCTTGAGAAAACATTTCTGAATAATAGCATGCTACCTCATTCTATAAGCTACCGCTTGCTTGGTTGTTTTTAGATTTATTCATTTTGTGATCATTCGGTTCAACTATTTATATTGAGAGAAACACTATGTAAATGATTTTTTTTCTTTTTAAAACAAAACACTAAAACAACCAAAGAGCGCATGAGTATCTTTGGGTATCTGTAATCTAAATTATGATATAGTTTTTCTCTGGAGCTAGAGAAATAACCTATGTGAATTACATAGAAATTGTGATTTTAGCCAAGCTGTTTCCAATATTTGATAAAATGGCACTTAAATCAATTTAACCATGTTGTGAGCTCGGGGTAAAATATGTGTGAGGGGGAGCATACATTATTTACTTTCATTTAATTTATTTCCATTTAAAGCAGGGGAGCTCGTGGTAGACAGACTGGTCCGCTAAAAAACAATGGAAGTAGAATTGATTGCTTTGGGAGAAATAGAAAGAAAGAACCATGTATTCAAGTAGCATAGAATCTAGGTGACGGGTGAGGACAGAGAAATGAAATAATAGTTTGTTTTTCATGGCAACAATTCAGCAAGCGTGCACATGAAATCTGTATGAACCGCATGCCTACGTGCCGCCTGGGTCCTGGGGAGGCGTGCCCACAGGCATCTCTGAGGGATGACACAGTCTGATAGACTCAAGTTCACTTTTTCAATGTCAGTGCATTTACAAGAAACCCTCTGAGGGCTTTAGCTCTGCTTGATGGTTCAGTTCAATTATTGCAAGAGGGGAGTTCAGAGAACATATCTTTGTCTCCTTTTCCTCCTCTTATAAAGTGATCAGTGGTTTCAACTAAATTTTTTCTAGCTGAGACTTGGTGGTAATCTCCCAGGCCTGGGCCTATGTTTTCCACTTAAAAAGTTGTTTCTTTATTTCTTTATCGATAAGCCTTTCCTAATTGTGTGTTTCGCTGGATATTATTAACAAGGTGTTTTTGTTTTTTTTAAATTCTAAAAATAATAACTCTTGGTTAGGATATATCCATTCTGATGTCTGGTGGTTATTGAAGAACTAATTTTGATAGAGATAAAATGGAAGAAGAAAATAAAATGTAAAGGCCATATTATGATGTTTTTCCATTTACAAAAATTTTCTTAAAAAATAAAGATGTTGTTTTCCAGAAATGAGATGTGGCAAAACAAGGTAAAACCAAACAAAATACAATGCTAACCCTTCATGGGCTCTTCCTCAGAGGGGTAATTTGCTATGTAGGTTTTAAATTAGTTAAGGATCATGGAACAGTTACATTGAATTGCCATATGCAGAGTCCCTACTAAGTGTTCCATCAGAATGAAGGCATATCAGATTGATGACTTACCCCAGTCTTCAAATATATTTTATTTGCAAGCCACTGCACCTTCGAGAATTTTCCCTCTACATTTCAAGGAGAACAGGCAAAAAGACCGGGAAGTCATAGGACATAGTGGAAACAGATGTTCTTATTTTTCTGAGAATGTGTACATCCCTCGTCATGGTCCAGATAAAGTAGGGCTTTGTGTAGAATAAACATGTCAAACTCGCGGCCCGTGGGCCACATGTCTCGTTTATTTGGCCCGTGTTAGCCTTTGAGTTTGACGTGCTTCGGGCAGAGCTGTTGTATCCAGGACGATGCCCCAATACTGAGATTGGTCTACCCTCTGGATTGGTCATTCCCACACTCAGACCAAATGGACCTTGTGGTCATTCCTACTTCCCTCATGGCATATTCTGTCTCTAATAATCTGCCAGCATCTGATTGGTTCTTAGATTGAAAACTACATGTTTTTTTTTTTTACGCTTAGAAACTCTTAACATTCTGAAATTACCCCGTATCTCAGAAGCAGGTCCTATTGTGTTTCCTACTTTGAAGATACTGACGTTTCTGTCACTTGAAGCAAATTCCGTCGCCTTCCCTGATGTCCCTCTTCTGTGAATCAGAAGTAATTTAATTATTTCTTAACTGTAAGGAGCCACTGAGAGGATTGATTTGTTAATGTTTGTAAACTACTTTAGGTATGTGAAGTGCTAAGTATTATTAAATTCCATACCAATAAAACTGCAATCCGGAACCTAAAGGGACTGAATAATTGACTTTATTCTTATGAGTTTATAATATTTTAGCAAATTTACCAAAAAAGGTGGTTTTTTCCCCCATCTAAATCTGTATAGAGATGATGTTTGTAATACAGAACATGCAAATCAATCCCTTCTTCCTACTCAATAAAAACATGAAAGAACTGACTACCATTAGAAGCAAACTAAGCTGTCCTGGGAGAAAGTTAGCTCCCGATGTCAAACATCGCTGGCAATTTCCCCTCCACGCAGCCTGCAGACAACCTGTGGAGAAGGTAAGAGGCATCCAGAAGTCTATTAAGTAATCCGATATGGATTAGAGTTAGACAATGAAATGCTAAAAACCAAGACTTCTCTAACTGGGTTGTTTTCTGGACTCTGACACAATTAGGTAGATAAACATAACAGATTTGCCCTTAAGCCCAACTTCTTCTGGACACAGGAATTGAATATGAAACTGGTTAGCCTGAGACACTCAGATCCGGCTATCCTTTGTTCCCCTGACGTCATTGTAGGATGGTGCGTCACCCCTAGCACTGACGTCATGCCTGGATTGCTGGAAAGCTCACACATCAGACTGCCTGGGCTACGGGCTACCCGTGTGCTTATCTCCTGGGCAGATGCACACACGTTGCCTACTGACCCAGTGTATTAATGTCTCTGCAGGCACACAGATCTATCCATACGAGCACAACCCACAGCTGCACACTCTCCAGGAGGAGACAGATAGCACACTCAGTGCCCATCTTGATCTGGGAAATTATACCAACAAATTACTGTAACAAAGACTTGACAATATGCCCAGTGATGACTCAGCTGAAGCCACTCCCTCTATTCATAAGGGGGCGCTCCTCTCTAGACAGTCCCTGGCACACAGCCCCGGGCACTGCCATGGGGTGGTGCCCACTTACTCTCCAGTTGATGGTGCTGCCAGGAGCCACTTTGTGGAGTTACAGCCTTGGGTGACAATGATCATTGCTTGTGTCATAGCAGCTGTATTTCCTGGAGCTATCCCTGTAGGATTTAAAGGATTCCTAAAGGGAACAGAGGGTCAGTTCTGGGAACTAGGAGGCCTTGGGGTGGGGTGAGGGGAGGGTTGGGGGTTGAGGGAGCCTGGGCCAGGTCAGTTAAGGGCTCAGCCCCTCAGTCTCCCACTCTTTTAAATCAAGAGAGTTATTCAAGCTACAACTGCCTTACAGGATAGGGCCAAATATGATGGAATGACTGTGAAGGTGTTGGAAATTCGAAAGCTCTAGGAAAATACAGTTGGTGGCTGAGAAGCACTATGTCTGCTAGGACCAGAGCCTTGGCCCGGCTTAACCACGCATTGGGCGCCATGGCTCCATCCTAAGGTTCCTGCTTAGAAGACCTCTAGTCCCTACAGAGAAGGAGTACAGCGGCCGCACTGAAGCACACTCCCTCAGGGGGCAGAAGAAACCCTACGTTCTGTCCTTGTTGAATTTCACCAAAGGAAGCATTTCAAGGGAGTGTGCTCATTCTCTGATCTGTGCCCCTCTCTGCTGGGCCCCTAAGCCCTGGGCTGCGGGGTGCAGAGGACAGAGCACTGCGGGGAGCTGTGAGGGATGGTCCCCTCTGCCATGTTCTGTGCTTACCCATCAGCCAACGTTTCCGCTGCCCTCTCTTTGGGAGTCTTCCTACTCCCCTGCTCCTATGGGTAATCGGAAGGCCCAGGTAAGTAGAGACAGTGGAGAATCCAAAAAAACTTCCCTCAGAAGGTGACTTTCAGGGTTGGCGAGATTTAATTTATGTCTCTGTGGCAACCATTGGGGACGGACATCTTTCACAGAGCTCCTTGGACAGGATGGGGACAAGTGAAACATTGCCCACTGGGGAGCTCGTGGTTGACTTGTATGTGGGCTGTGATGGGAGGGGGAGGGGGCTGCGGAGAGCAAGAAGACGATGCCCATGAGTGCATTTCTTCCTCAGGCGCCAGCCTCCTCCTGTGCCTTCCTTGATCCTCACAGTGTCATTTCCCAGATCAAGATGAGCACTGAGCGTGCTGCCTGTCTCCTGCTGGACAGTTTGCAGTTGTGGGTTTTGCTCGGATGGACAGAACTGTGCGTATGCAGAGACATTAATAAGCCTGAGCGTGTAATCACCTTTGTCTTCAATGGAGCTCAGAGTGTTACAAAGGCTCATTGCTTTTCCCCCTGCTTCAGACGCTGAGAACTTAAAATGTCAGTATCCTCTTTCATGAGGTTAGTGTCCCTTCAGAAAAACAATGACAATGATATCAACAAATCACTGTGACAAAGACTCGACAATATGTCCAGAGAGGACTCAGAGGACTGAGGTCTTAAGTTCTGATTCGACAACTCACTGACGCTCTCTAGTCGTTGTAGCCAAGCCACTTAATCTTAGAAGCTCAGTTTTGTTACCCATGAAATTTGGGTAAAATTATCCAACCTGTACGCTTGTGGGTGAGGGGGGAAAAAATGAGATGCCTATTTCATTGTAAAACGCTGTACAAATATGCGATGATTGTTATAAACATTTCCTGGAAGCCACTGCATCCTCGAGGAGCAGTTTACTTTTTGATATAAATATGCCAGAGGGAAACTAAGGCACAGATGGAAAATGGACTTTTTCTCACTGCAATCTATAAACTAACAGCTCCCCAAACTATTAATGCAGTCAAAACTCCTATGAGCTCAGAACTCCCGCATCAAGACGCCGGCTGCATAACTTACAGGCGTCCAACCTCAGCATCTCCTCTGAGATTTCCCTGCAGACCTTCCCCTCCCCCTGGGTTCCTGTTGCTGACACTTACATGGGTGCCAGGGACTGGACCACGGCCTGGTCTCCACTTCTCTGGGAGAGGCAGGCCTGGCTGAGCCCTTGCTTGTACCTCCTTCCTCTTTCTCACATCCATCTTGCTACTGATATCCCAGCAAAGCCCCTCTAGTGTTTCCACTAAAGGTAATTGCTTTCTTCCTGGGCTCTCCAACTCCAGTCTCCCCTCCCCCCACCCCCACCCCGAAATTATCTTCCACCATCTTGCCAGAGCTATGGATATAACATGCAAAATAAACCATATCACTCCTAAATGTAAAGCCCCCAGTGGGTGCCCACAGGCTGCGGATCATCTCAAGTTTCTTCATGATAAAGAGGCTCTTTGCCATAGAACCCTTCAACCACCAACCTACCTCCACACCTACCTCTCATCCCAACTTCTAGTAACACCAAGTCATTTACCCGAAAGCCCATGAAACACTCTTGTCTGTGCCTTTGGCATTCCCTTCCCTTTGCATAAGGTCCCTCCCCTGTTTTTTCATCTAGCAAGCTCCTCCTTTCCCTGTGATCTCAGGCAAGCCCCCACAAGGACATGGCCAAGGCATCACCACTGTGTCACTGTGACCAATGGTGGGCGCCCCAATGTGTTTGCCTCTGTCAGCTCTCATGGTGACTGTAGTCTGACCTGGTACATCTTTCTTAGCAGAATCCATTGATTGGGTTCAAAAAGTTCCAGTGCTACTGTGGATACAAAATCATGGTGCCCTGGGTTCAATCATGGATCAATCCTATAGGAGAATATGTGTTTGGTCATGTAGCCACTCAGCTGTCTCTGCTAAGGGTTTTTAATGTGCCAGGCACTCTAGTAGATTCTAGGCAACACCGCGGTGAAAGGATTCCTGGTCAGGTGTGCAGGGTTTCCCGTGGTCCCTGGTAGCAGAGACAGTTCTGAAAATAGACTAGAGCAGCAGAGAATGATTCTTGCCAGCAGGGGTCACTGCAGCTATCCAGACACCCAGACAGCTCCCATGAAGAGGCATTAGGCTCTCTGTCTTGAATTAATAACACTCTAAACGTTTCCTATTTATATGTGAAAATTCACATCTCTTTCTGTTTGGGGACCAGGCTAGATCTATTCATTCTCCTTTAATGGCTTTGTAAACACTCTGGCTTCTGTGACCTGCTCCCCCTCCCCCCTCTCTCCCTGTGCCCATTTATTGCCTCTTACTACATGGAGTGAGGAGTGATTTTTATTTTGATTGTATTCCTTTCCTATAAGGAGAGAGGCTGTGAGTGAATAGTACATCGGTTCCAATGACTTTCTGTTTTAAGAATGTTCCCAGAGGGGTGCAATTCTTTTAATTTGTTTAATCTGATGTGCTTTTGCAGAATCACTCTCCCCTGCAAAACAGATGGGAGGGGACTGTGCCACTACGTCTCTCTCTCTCTCTCTCTCTCTCTCTCCCCCCCCCACCCTCCCCTGGTAACATGGGCTCCCTACATGAGTGGGAGGTGTCCTGTGGGGCTGTGTTGGGCCACAGTGCAATGCGGAAGTGCTTCTCCAGCAGTGGGGTCCTTGACATCCGGGACCTTGGCTCTGCTCTTCTCTTGGGCCTGCCTCCGTGGCCTGCATCCTATTGTTTGAAAGTAGAAACAATGACACAGAGTAGCGCATGTCCTCAGCAGTTAGAGCTACGGCCATTGCCTAGGAAGCATAACCTTCTAGGCAATATAACAGATCAACAGTCAAAGCAGGAGTGGGTGCTGGAGAAGATGGAATAGACACAGTCAACTTCATTTCCCCACGAAAGCTGTTTTTGAATAAACTCACCATCAACAGCCATAAAGTCATCAGGAGCATGGGCTGACAGGTCACAGGGCCCTGGGCTTGGATCCTGGTTTGGCCACTTCCTGAGACTGTGACCTCAGGCAAACTGACATGTTTAAGCCCCAGATTCCTAGCATATCATAAAGGAAGGACAATATTACCCAGGTCTGCTCTGAGGGGAAGTGACATAGAGCTTGCAAATTGCTCAGCCCTGTGTCTGGCAATAAGCATTCAGGTTATGCTCACATGTACAGAATGAACACTACAGGGAACTCACTCTTGTCAGGGACATGTCTGTTGTAGCACTTACATCTCTGCATCGTCATTGCTTTACATGCAGGACCATTTGACTTTCTGCTGCCAGCTCTACAGGGCAGACAGAGGCTGAGTCACTGGTGGTCTCTATGTCGTCTTGTTTAGGCAGGTTCTGTCACAGAATCACAGCCCCATGACTGCCCAATGTAAAGAAAGCCGGTAAGCTGTCAGTGACTGAAGGTCCAACTCAAGTGGCCTTAGGTGACAATCTGTTTACATGTGACACAGATAAAGCACCAATTACCTTAATGTCTGTCCCCATTTTTCTCAGACTTTGTCTTTCAGAATACCTACGTTGCATTCCTTTTGGAGAGAAACGTCTTTTTCTTTTATTCATGAGCCCAGGCATTGCCAACTTCATCCAAGGCTGTTGTACATGGTTGTTCAAACTGGACAGTACTCAATCTGCACTTCTGTATGTGGTGGCCCTGAGTTTCCCTCAGTGTCCAGTTACAGGGAGACCCCCACTGACATTACACTAAGCACCACGCACATGGCCACATACAGTGTATTTTTACTGTCTTTATTTTCACACTCCAGAAAATGTTACTCTGGCAACAAGACTATCACCTCCTTCCCTGTAGTTGTCACTCAAGCTTTCTGTACAAGTTGCTGTGACAATTACAGGGCTCCTAGTCCTGCCCCCCTCCATGTTCCGCACTCTCTGTTGGGTACCTCCATCAACTTAGCTGCTCAGGGAAGAGGCCCAGTAACCTCTTGACACTCCCTTTTCTACAGTCCTGTCACCTAAGTCATCACCAAATCCTGTGGATGTCACCTCAAAATTCATCTTGAACTCTTGCATTTCCACTTGTTCCTCCAAGGCCACACCTCATTCCTCTGCTTAAACCACAGCTGTAGCCACTGACTGGCATCTCCCTCTCAGCCTCATTCAAATCATTCTCATCCCTGGAGTCTGGGTGACATTTGGGGACTGTAACTTCCTTATCCTACATGCACTTACCTACCAGTGAATTTCCATTCCACTTAGAATCAATCCTAAATGCTTTCCATAATCTGGAGTGCTCTAATGCTTCCAGCCTTGCCCACCTCTGCATCTCATTATGTGTCTTTCTCCCCAGCCTCAGTATTCTCAACTCTATGGTCCTTCTTCAGTACCGAGGTAAAAATGTGGCTCCATCCCATCTTCACACGTGTCTTTTCTTCTATCTGTAAGAATCCCACCCTCCCCTTCCTCATTGCCTCCCTAATTCCTATTCACCTTTCAGGGTATTTCAAATGTTCTTCTTCTAAGAAGGCTCATCTTTCACCTCCTAGTCTGAATTCGGTGGCCTCTATTATTTTCTCTTGGTGTGCTTTATTTACATTTCTAATGATACTTGTCACCATTTATATTTGTGTGTGTGTGCGCACGCATGCACACGGTTAATACTTGGTTCAAACTCTGTACCTGGTAGGGATCATGTTTGTTATTTTTCATTTTATATTCAGTACCTGTAGCATGGTACCCGACCAAAAAGAAAAAAAAAATAGGTGCTGAAAAATTGCTTAATGAAGAAGCCAACATTTTTTCCTGAATATTTTAAACTCAATTGACCTCAAGGAAATGCAAACCATTCCCACTACGAAATAGAACTACACAACACTTATAATGACCAATATTTTAAAAGCCTGATCAGCCCAGCCAATGTGGCTCAGTGGTTGAGCATAACCTATGAACCAGGAGGTTATGGTTTGATTCCCCGTCAGGGCATGTGTCTGGGTTGTGAGCTCCATCCTCAGTGGGGGGCATATAGGGGGCAGCCAATTAATAATTCTCTCTCACCATCTCTCCCTCTCCCTTCCTCTCTGAAATCAATAAAAGTATAAAAATAAATAAATAAAAAGACTGACCATGATAACCAAGTTTTAGCCAAAATGTGGGGCATAGGAACTAACATACACTGCTGGTAGGAAAGAAAAATACTAGAACTACTTTGGAAAGAGTATAACAGTTCTTTATAAAGTTAAACTTATACCTACCACAAGACGCAGCCATTACGCTCCTTGACATTTATCTAAGAGAAATAGTCATATGTCTATACAAATGCTTGTACACATATGTTAGAGCAGGTTACAATCTATGTCCTTCAATGAATGAATGAATACACAAATTATGGTAAATTTATGTAATGGAACATGACTCAGCAATAAGTAGGAATGGAGTATTAATATATGCAACTAACTATATTGGTGAATCTCAAACAATGATTCGGAACAAGAGGAGACAAATACAGAAGACTGTAGATGGTACAGTCTGTGTTTCCATTTATATGAAATTCTAGGAAAACAAAACTAATCTACAGTGACAGAAAGCAGAGCAGCTGTTGCCTGGGACTGGAGGGGAATTCAGATTTTTTGCAAAGGATATGAGGTAGCTTTTTGGAGTGATAAAAATGTTCTCCATCTTGACTGGGGTGGTAGTTACCCAGATGTATATATTCATCAAAATTCATGAGACACATTCCTGAATGGGTATTTTATTGCATGTATGTATACATATATACAAATGAATGTACATGTACAATACCTTAATAATGTTGGACTTAAAAGTTCAGTTGGACACATTAGGAAACATCAGATTTAAATGGTCACATATAGAGGATTCACTCTTGACCTAGGAGGAACCTCTGTTACCCCAGGAAGTAGAGACTGTCAATGAGGCAGAGGAGAGAGCAAATTAAATTTTGCTCAATAGCATTTTTAGTTTGTCACAACAAAATGAAGCTGGAGACTCAAGGCATTAAAATTCAGATGGACTACATTTAGCATTGCCAGAAAAAAAATATGAGATGACCAGCTAAATGTCCATTTATAATATACGACAAATACTTTTAATATAAGTATGCCCTATGCAATATTTGGGGCATACTTACGCTAAGAAAATTATTTGTTGTTCATTTGAAATTCAAATTTAACTGGTTGCCCCGTATTTTCATTTGGTAAACCTGGCAACTCTTCCAGCATGCCATCTTCTCATCAAAATGTTTGAACTCCATGTGGAAAGATTTTTTTTTAACATTAACATGTTCTGCATTTTATAATGCTGCTCCTACGGAAAATTGGAATCAATGCTATACAGTGAAATATTGTGGATTTTGTAGTGAGTCAGACCTTGACTCTAATCCCAGCTTTGCATCCTGTCTTATTTTGAGAGTTTGGCCAAGTTATTTAACATTTCTTCAAAATGGGGATAATAACATCTAACTCCTCGCCTATTTGAAGGGGGATGACAATAGAAGGAGTTCTTTGTCACCCCCAATCCAGAAGACTGTGTTTCCTTTCTCTCTGCTGCCTACTTACAGCAGCAGAAGCCAGTATCCCAACTTTCAGAAACAGATACATGGCACCTGGACAGGAGGCAAGATCAGTTGATTGTCGGCAACAACCCTCATTCTAAAAGGGATGGTTACCACCACCAGTGAGGAGGTAGTGTCGTAGCAGTGGTGGTAGGAATGGACTAAGATGCCATTTGCAGTGTCTGCTAATGCTTCTTGAGAGGTGGAAGGAGGAAAACATTGAAGAGGAACAGGGAGAGGTCTTGATGTCCTCTGGAAAAACTGGGGAGGGGGGTGTGGAGAGGAGCTCTTTTCATGTCAGAGAATTACTACAATAGTGGGTTATTTTCTCTCAGGAAGAGCAAAGGAAAGGATGTTTTAGGGGAATAATGAAAACTGCTTACTCCCCTGACTTACTTTACCTGACAATAACACATAGACCTGAGGGCACTTGGTGAAATTTATAGCCTGTCAATTCCTGGCCATTAAGAGGTAATGCTTCTTTATCTGCTGTGCAGTTGACTGCTGTGGGAGGTCTGTGAAGCAGAACCCGGGGCTATGTTCAAAAAGGGGACCCAGCAACTTTATGATCCATAAAATCTTGGCTGGTCAGGCCACTTGGAGCAGGGACATCAGATGCCACCTGGGAACTCAGAGTGACGGCTGATGCCTCCAGCTAGAGCAGACTGTCTTTGGGCCACTTATTCTAGTTGAGTATCTTCTTTAACCTTAGTCCTTGTCACTGAGGACATCTTTCCTTGACCTTTTCTTTGACCTTCTTTTCTTTGACCTTTCTTTGAGCCTGGTTGGCACTTCTTCTGGTCGCTAATCTGGCTGCCTCCTCATCTCCTCTTTCACTCATCCAGCAGCTTCATATCTAGTTCCCACTATGAAATGCCCTCTGTTGGAGCCCATCAAGCATGCAGCCTGCCGGACTGGCCCCTGACTAATGCACGTGGACACACATTCCTCAGGGATCTCTGCCTGTCACACACTATCTTAATTAATTCAACATGGCCTGTGCAGTCGCATGGTTAAGGCAAACTTGAATGGAAGAAGATTTGAGAACTGACTCTCTTCCTGCCCTGGGGACCAATTTTCAGGGATGCACTGGTTACAGTCAATGAAATGTCTATAGGGAGATGGGGGCAATGCCAGCACTTCCGCCTGTGTGACAGGAAGTTCAACCATCAGGCGGCCATTGCAGCTCTGCTTGATGTTTTGTTTTCTTTGGAGAAGATTATCCCTAAGATATTCATGCAAAATCAGAATTCAGAGTAATGGCATTTTCTTACAGAGAATCTTAACCAAAGGAGGAGCATCAGGACATAGATTAGTAAAAATGTACCAAAGTTGAGAAAAGAAACCCCCCTTGCCCTGGCTGGTTTGGCTCAGTGGATAGAGCATCTGCCTGAGGACTGAAGGGTTCCTGGTTTGATTCCAGTCAAGGGCACATGCCTGGGTTGTAGGCTCAAACACCAATAGGGGGTGTGCAGGAAGCAGCGATCAATGATCCTCTCTCATCATTGATGTTTCTCTCTCTCTCTCTCTCTCTCTCTCTCTCTCTCTCTCTCTCTCTCTCCCTCTCTGAAATCAATAAAAATGTACTTAAAAAAAAAGCCCACCTTGATAAAATGCAGAGACCATTTTTAAAAGCATGGTTATGAAAAAAAAAATGAAAAAAAATAAAAGCATGGTTATGGAAAGTCTATTCTAAGGATAAAATCTGGGCAAATGACTTAATGTTTAGCTACGATTCTACTAGCTTCAAATGTTAAACAGACCTCCCCTGAGTAGTCTATGGGTTTAATGGGTCACACCTCCAAAACCCAGCTAATCTCTGGGCATCACGGGGTTCTGCTGAGAGCAAGGGTCTTACGTAAGCAACAATCAGGAAAACCTACCATTTTCAGTGTAATATAGATGGCTTTCTATAGTTTCACATTGTTCTGGTTGGTGGCCCAAAATAAGCTTTATTTAATTACATAGCTTCAGAGGGTACCACTCTTTTCAGTATTATCTTTGATCCCTTATCCCAACTTCTGTCTTTTCCCCCCACTAGATAGTTATAGCAAACTCTGATGATGTGGGCTTACTTTATTATTTCTGGACATTTGTGGAAAATTGAATGTTATTTACATTTGAAAAAAAAGTAAGTCATACGTCATACTCACTACAAAACACTGTCTTTGAAGCAATACCCCCAGAGTTCTGAGAGACAGACAGAGAGAGAGAGAGAGAGAGAGAGAGAGAGAGAGAGAGAGAGAGAGAGAGAGAGTCTTTTTTTACTACATTATCATCCCCAAATTGATCAGTTTTGTACACTTGGAGTTATCTGGATAAAACATTTACCTGCCTAGATGAGTCCTAATAGAAGTGACTTGGAACATGAGTGGCTCACCTATCTTCATTGACATAAGAGCCAACCTTAATAACTCCAGGCATTTTGTTTTTGAAATGTCTAGGATAATCCAACAAGAAGAGCAGGGCTGTGCCCTTAGAGCTACTCTTGGGAATACATTCTTTGAAAACTCCCCCTCCCCACACCCCACCCTTTGTGATTCCAGTTAGAATATGGCAGCCATAACGAGAAGGTTCACAGCTGTGCCATTCTGGCAGGAAGGTGAGGATTCGAAGCAACAACCTCACTATGCTCTGTAATACCTCATGCTGTTCATCGGCATACTTATAAGTCCTCTAAAAAATTGCTCCAGGCTTTTTAGGGAATTGAGAAAATAATTCCATCTTCATGGTTCCAAGTAATGTATTCCTGAGGCTATAAAACCAATACTACAGAAGCTAAGAGTGGCTGGCATTCCAGAACTGGAGAGCAAATAGAAGATAGTATTCTATTTACATGGCTTTGCCAATCTTATTCCAATATGCATTGGAACATGGAGATTTTCATTGGCTTACCGACTTCTCACTCATCACCCCTTTCCCCCAGCTCTTGCCCGCCCCCCCCCTTTTATTTCCAACTCATTTGTTTGGAGAAAACACACTTATGTATTTAACAACAATTTTATTTGCCTATAGAAACAAATTCCTACACATATAAAATATGTAAGAGGTTAGAAAGAAGGCTGCTTTTCCATAGGAAGCAAGTTGCCAGGATATATTCTCATGATGTTAATACTTGGGCTTCTTAGGGTATATTTCCTTAGCCACCATCATACTTAGTGGGAAAGAATATACTTTAGTCAAGGCATTAATTTACCTTCCTGAAGTTGATTAGAAGCCTGAATCCACCTAAACCGTGATCCCAAGTGGATTTATCTCTTCATGAAGAGACAGACCCTAGTTTCAGTTTTATTTTCGGTGGCTCTTTAGGTATTCTTCATAGGAGGGAGAGGCAATGGCAGAGTGTTAATGAAAAAACTAAATAACTCTCTGAACATGAACCCATCATCTGAAAAACAGAAGCTAATTTTGAATTATTAAAGGAGGCTGGATCACAACTCACCACTGAGAAGCAGAGGGAGGGGAAATGTTGCTGGGAAGTCCAATTATTTCTAAACCAGAGACAGTCTTATTAAGTTGGGCAGAAAATTAATTAGGCTAATTAGAAAACCTCATTGGAATTCAGCAAGGAGTTATGGGAGGAAACAGGACAACACTGGGTGTATCAGCACGGAGAGAAAGTCTGGGGAGAGTGAAATGAGCTTTGCAGGAAGCAATTGGAGGGTGATTCACGCACATTTCGGCGGATCCGTGGGTCACTGTGGAGGGAAGCAGCAGCAGTTTTATAGACTTTCTGTTCCCAGGGGTGGGTCTTCACTGAGTATTAAAAAATGATGCCTGGTGTATGCTACTAAAGAACACAAAAAGGGGAGGTGGAGAAAACTAAGATTTATTCTGAGGCCTCATGGGGTTTTATATTTATTTTGGTATTTCCGATCTGCTGGTTCATCAGCGTGGCGCATTGTTAAAAAGTGCTGGGTGGGTGGTTTTGTATCTTCACGGTTTTATGGAGTCCTGAAAACATCTGTTCCGTTCTGATTCCCCTGCTCAGTACGGAGAGGTTAGTCAAGGGAAGTGTCTCACGTTGCAGTTTCAATGCAACTGACATGGCAGCAACCAACAGAGACAACCCAGGTGATAGAAGCAGTGGTGTCTGTGCTGGGAAGGAAAGGTTCCTGAACACTGGGCTCCACCACCTGGCTTGGTGCTACAGATGCTGATGCTGAAAACTGTGACGTGAGGCATGAGGGCCCAGCAAGGGGACACTCAGGATGGAGAGGGCTGAGGAAATCGGCTCCCAGGAAATCATGATGACGGACAAGGACTGCCATATTTCTCCCAACGCCCTATCACAAACACCTCTTCTTCCTCAGGACCCTTAGGAGAGAAGGAGCCATCAGAACTTCCAGGGGTCAGTTGTTTTCTGAGAAAGTAAGGTGCAACCCGGCCCAACTCATCAGGATGGAGAGAAAAATCAAAGAGGGGTGGGGGTAGGGTAGGTCAGAACTGATACATAACTGATGCTTGCAAAGATCACAGTCATTGAAAGGCGAGAGGGAGAGACCGGAGCTCATATTTGTACTAACTAATATGTATACAAGGGGTTCTCTCCTGTAACTCATCTTATTGCTCACACACAGTCCGGTGTACCTGGTCACATTACTCACCTGATACAAGTGAAGTAACTGAGATCCTAAGCACTGAAAAAAAAGGAAGCTGACATCCCAAACCAGGTGTTGCAGGGACTGGATGTGTCTGGCCCCCTCAAACCATACGTCTGAGGCCTCACTCCAACATGATGATATTTTGAGATTGGGTCTTTGGGGTAAAATTAGACTTAGATTAGATCATGAGAGTGTATCTCTCATGTTGGATTTGAAGCCAGAGAGAGAGAGAGAAAGAGAGAGAGATCTCCAAGTCAGGGAGGAATGGCCACATGAGAAGCTCCAGAACCCCATCATGCTGGCGCCCTCATCTGGAAGTCCAGGTCTCAGAACTTGAGAAAGTGAATTTCTGTTGTGTAAGCCGCCCACCCAACAGTATTTTGTTCCGGAAGTCTGAGCTGACTCATGTTTCAGGTGTATTTATTTTCAGTCCCAGGCCTTTCACCAGCACCTCAGCACCTCTAGAAGTAATTGAGAACTAGTAATTGAGGAAAAGGAACATTCTTTGCACGGTGCCCATGTGGTTCAAGGTCAATGGAAGGAGAGCTCTTGGAGAAGTTCCTGTGGTCCCAGGATGATGGAATTTGCCCTCCTTACCTAGAGAAGAGCCCTGCTTTCACCTTCCTCTGGGCAGAGTTAAGAGGATTTCAAAGTGAAATATTGAGGCTTGGGGACAAAATGACGCCAGAGTGTCTGAACTCGCAGTGTCCTTCAGCGCTGCGGCCCAGGAGCCCGGGCAGATGGGCAGCCATGCCTCGCCGCAGGCCAGGGCCCGGCAGAGCTGCAGGTTGGAAAATGACGACCTGAATGTGTGAGGCTGACACTGGGCAGCGCACTCACAGTCCCCCGGGCCCAGCAGGCGGGGATGTCCTCTCGGCCCTTCTGTGGCACCGGCCTGTTCTGAGCCGTTCTTTTCCAATCACTCGCTTTGCCTTGTCACGCTGAGCCAGGTAATGAGACAGGAGTCAATTAGTTCTCCCCGATAGACCTCTCCCCTGTCTGTTCCCAGCCTCCCAGGTGACCCCATTATGATAATGGCCCAACCTGGCTGCTCTCAGAACAGTCCTGATGGAGAAGTGGGGGCCTCCTTGAAACGGTGAATTACAGCGAGGATGGCAGAGTGCGGCGCAGCGCCCCGCTGGCTCTGGACAGGAGCCTGCTGCCTCCCCATTGTCACCGCTGAGCGATGCCATGTGCTCACTCATACCACATGCTGCTGGCATCCCAGGAACGTCCCATCGTGCCATTCTTTCCGACAATGAGCTGGACCTGCCGACACCCGGGGAGACAGGTGGATTCAGAGTGCAAAATGTGTGGCTATCCCCCGGGTATCCCAGTGTGAGCTCTGTCTTTAGAGCAGGTGCACATTTTTATGTCTCAGGTATATGATGATGGCCCTCATACTGGACCTCCATCAACACATCTTTTTTTTTTAAAAAAATGAAATCTGGCCAGCCTCACTGCAAAACTTGGGGATAAAAAATTAACAAATCTGATCATTTGATTTAACATCAAGCATCCTTGTCTTTCCAAATAGTTGTGTCTGTTGATATTGTGATAATACAACCAAAGAAATATTGTGATGCAGTGACTGGGTGTTTCAGCGATGTCAAGTAATTTCCAAACAATCTCTCATTTTCAACCTCCGACAGACATTCCATCCTAAAGCACCTATGAGTCATGGAGACAGAGCAGGTTGTTGTAGTTATACAATATTCAGCCAGGGCTAAAGCTACATTTTGTGATCGTTTAAATGTATGTCACATGTGATAAGCTGTTTAGTTAAGGGGATTTTGCAATCCAGGTGATTTATAGCCGTAGACAACTAAATAACTTTGTGTTCTGGGGGTCATTAAATGTGCATGCCTGTCTGAAGCTAAATCGGATGCCTGAAGAGACCTCTTACCACACAGCCCAGACCTCCCATTCCGGGCCATGTTGCTTTGCTTCAGATCCACAGGCAAATCTTTCTTTCTTTTTTTTGTTTTTTTTTGTTTTCACTGTATTACTTAATGGTTTTCTTTGCTCCGCCATTCTCTAAGCTGCTTTGTATGGTGCACGTCCCTGTAGTTCTGGATAATTTATTATTTAATTATGTAACCATTACATAATTCTTCAGCTTCAGCCTTCAGTGTTTCTGTTGTTGTTAATGTAACTGCTGTGGAGGCATGCGCGCTTTTATTTATTGTTTCCATGGCGGAGCAATAATTATGTAACTCTGCAATTCTGCAACTATTATTTCTATTTGTTTAATTACATAACTATAATGATATTAAACCTCTAAAACACTTGGCGATAGATTTACGCAGAAGACGCGAGGAGACGGCAATAATATTGATATATCAGAGTAATAACAAAACGAAATAATAGTATTAATATTAATATTAATGGCAATAACGATAATGAGCAGCAACACTACCATTTGCTTTTCCTTCGTGCGGTATTTGGCCTCTTTAATGGGTTCCTTCCCAAATCTCGGTGGCTAATTAGCTCTGTAACAGTTGGTACGCAGCAGTGGGTACAGCCTCATTTCCAGACTCTACCTGGCAAGGCTCAGCCTTATGGAAGAGCAGATGGAATGGGTCTGTCTCCCCTTTTTATAAGAGGCTGGGAGTGGGCAGGTTTCTCTTTCTCCTACCGCCAGGGGACCTTCCACAGAGAGGATGCCCTGTGCCGAGAGACACAGATGTTGCAGACTCCTAAGAACCCGAGACGTGTTTGGGATGCAGGTGTGTGCTGTGATGAGCTGCGACGGTGGAAAGAGCATGGGCTTGGAAAGACACAGATCTGGATTGGATTCTGGCTCTGCCACCAACTAGGTCACCTTGAGCCGTTACCTTATGCCTTTGGACCACAATTTTCTCCCATCTAAAACGGGGCTCATGCTATCTACATGGAAAGACTGATATGAAAATCAATAAAATAATAGGTGCAGATGACTAGGCCTATTGGTAGCTCTTGTTTTGGAGCTACTAGTCCATGAGATTAAGGGGGAGAAGCTGACTGGAAGTTGCTCCTTTCTATGAATTGCTTTTGTCTAGCCTTCTCAACTCACACATGACCAAGAGTCCCTCCTCTCCCCACAGCCCCTGTCAGTCAAAGTCACCATAACAGTTAAAAAGCTACTATTTCACCAGCAATCCCTGCATGATGGGGCCCTTACACACATTCTCTGATTAATCATCACAGCCACCCTAAAAGCTAAGTATGATTATTTTCACCTTGGTGAGGAGATCAAGACACGGGAGTTGTTACAAAGTGCCATCCTCCTTCTGGCTCATGTGTGGAGGTGCCTGGGTTGAGTTCAGCCAGTCTGTCTGCACAGCAGGTGTTCTTAAGCTAGACTTTGTGTTGGTCCCAGGTCCACATCCCAGCAGCTATGTGAGGAAGAAGTCGGGAGTGCCTCCTGCTCTGAGGAACCCACTTCCTCTTGCCTTCTTGTGCGTCCTCTCCAATCCATTCTCCACGGAGCAGCCTTTCTGATCATCTTAAAAGCTAACTCAGGGATCATCACTTCTCCTTTCAGATCATCCAGTGGTTTTCCATTAGTCTCAACACCTTGCTAGAACCTAAATTTAACTATGACTATGCTTTGACTCCTGCTTACTTCTCCAAACTCACCTCTTCCCACTGCCCACCCCATGCCCAGCCCTGAGACTATGCCAAGCTCCACCCCACAAGCTCCACCCCCTCTCTCAGCCTATGCACTCAGTTTTCTATACCTTCTGGTCTCCATGTATGTATAATCTTTTCTAAAAATAAACCCCAAATCCTTACCCAAATTAACCTGGCCCCATGTCCCACTATCTATATATATAAAAGCCTAAGTGACCGAATGACCGAACAACTGAACAATTGGTCAACTGGTCGCTATATTGCACACTGACCACCAGGGGCCACCCGCTCAATGAAGGAGCTGCCCCCTGGTGGTCAGGGCGCTCCCACAGCCAACCTCCTGCGGCCTGCCAACCTCCCATGGTCCTCTCCCCCCCCCCCCCACCATCCCCGCAGCAACCTCAATCAGCCCTAATTTCCAGCCAGGCCGAGGGACGCCACCTGTGCACGAATTCATGCACCGGGCCTC
The DNA here is from genome assembly GCF_963259705.1 of Myotis daubentonii. Classification (NCBI taxonomy): domain Eukaryota; kingdom Metazoa; phylum Chordata; class Mammalia; order Chiroptera; family Vespertilionidae; genus Myotis; species Myotis daubentonii. The sequence goes on from NC_081858.1 coordinate 20,065,694, forward strand.
TAGTTCATTAATAAACCTCTTGTTTGTTTCATGTATAACATGTATTATTCTTGAAGTTCCTTTCCGGGCACTGTGTCTGGCTGTGCAGTCTTACCCGGGCACATAGCTCAGGAACTGCAACTCAGTAGACACTGGCTTATGGAGAGAATGTCTGTCTGCCTTTGCATGGTCATGTATGCCCTGGGGAGTTCAATTGTTCATGTGTGAGGGGAAGAACGGGAGGTTGCATTTTCTCCCGAGGAGCACTGATTAACATCCACCCATCTTCTAAAGCTCAGACCCTGACAAGTGTAGGTTGGTTACCAAGAGCTGGGAACAGAGCCGGATCATAATGTGGTCAGCCCCAGGGCAGAGTGTGTCTGGGAGAAAGCAGCTAAATCATAGGCACTTGAGAGGCTGACAGAGAGAGGCGCCATGAATGTGAGGGAAGTCAGGGTTGTTCTAAACTGCCATCTAAGTGGGGACCCTGAGTCTCATGCCAGGGGCCCCACAGCAGCCCCGCATTCTGCTTGTTCATACCGTTCCCACCAAAGAGCCTCAGACTGGCCAATCTCCATGGTGCCACCTGTCCTCTAGTTATGTGATTTCACTGACGCTTTCCCCTTCCTTGAATTTTATATCTGTGATCTTAAAAATGTAAGTGACATTATTTATAGCAATGCGCTCTTTTTACTTTCCACTATTTTCCTTTTAAAGCAGATGCTATTCATCCTTACGCATCACATTTCAGTCACTGCTCATGAGTAACGGGGAGCGGAGATATTCAGACCCAGCCACTCCGTCTCCTTTCTAATCCCCATTTTTCTTCTCCCTTCACCTTCATGAGGATATACCTCTCCCTTTCCCCCAGTAGCTTTGTTACCATCACTCTATCTCCTTCAGTAGCCATCACCCCTATTTATCTTTTTTAAACATGTTTTTAAAATCTTTATTGTTGAGGGTATTATAGGAGCCTACTTTGCAGGCTGAGAGGTTATGACCACTTCTAAGCCCTGGCTTCTTATCATTTTCTTTTAATATATTTTTTATTGAATTTTTGTTGGGAGAAGAAAGGAGAGAGAGAAACATTGGTCTGTTGTTCCACTTATTTATGCATTCATTGGTTGATTCTTGTATGTACATGACCTGACTGGGCATTGAACCTGCAACCTTAACATATCGGGATGGTGCTCTAACCAACTGAGCTACCCAGCCAGGCTAAGATTTTCTTAATCAGAACCGAGTGTGCTAAATTAAACCAATAGCCGATGGGTGGAAATATTAGCTGCCTCATGCAGAGATCCCCACATTCTGAGCTGCGTGAAACCTAACCGAAGTCCTGCAGTTTTTTAGTCATTGTTTCTTTGCCATTGATCCCTGGAAAGATTGGGAGCACTGGCCCTTCACAACCTTGCTCTACAACTTCTCAGTCAGCATGATGAGTGCGGCTGCCTGCTGCCTTCTCCTCTCAGCTCCTGTGGAGCCAGGGTCAGGTCAGAGAGGCCCATCACTGAAGGGACACCATCTGTGTCCATCTCTATACCTAAAGCCTGCAATTTTCTGTGAGAGGTGCACTTGTTCCTTCTGTGCTGTTCTGCACACAGGACACCAAGCTTGCAGATGTTCAGATTCAGGATGATGCCCCCATTCACAATTTTTGTAGCCCCAGCAATTCCAGCTCACATGAAGAGGTCCTCTAAGCAGTTCATGATCTTCCTCCCTTTTAATACATGGTTTCCTAGCAAAACAGACCACCTCTCTGCATGAGCTGTGAAAATCAACCACTTCCAGATATGAAACTTTCAGACTAAGTCTGGCAATACAAAAGGTGGTTTCTTGATACAGGCATCTTGGAAATGCTCAAAGTGCTGTATCCATCTCACTCTCAAGCTTTGATCAGTGATACTACCCTTGTTCACGATCGCAGTGAAGTGCAGTTAGGCTTTTAGAGAATTCTGGAAGCACACTGCTACACAGGAAGGTCTCAGCATTTAAAAAAAAACCACATAAATATTTACATGTGAATTTCTAAAAATATGTATAAGAATTATTCACTGGAAACTACAAAATATTGCTGAGGGAAATGAAAGTAAATCTGAAGAAAAGAGAAGAGAATATATACTGTACCAATGGATTGAAAGACAGTACCTTTAGATGCCGATCCTTCCCAAATTATATATAGGCTCAACAAAATTCCAGTCAAAATCTTAGCATAATTTTTGATGGAAATTGACAGGATAACTTAGAATAGCCATACACATGGTCCATTGATTTTCAGTAAAGGTGCCATGGTAAAGAAGTGGAGTTACCTTCATCTTAGTTTCCCCCATGATTAATTCCCCACACATGCTATTGTCCAACATTTCCTGTATCCCCTTTTCTCAGCAGTAGTATCACATTGATACATTTTAAAATCAGAAATCCATTAGTAATGCACATAGCTGATGGTTAAGTTGGCATCTTTACCCTACCTCATGACACTCTCTTCTTTATGACTGCCCCCATTTTTATATGGCTAATGTGTCGCCTCAAACTCATACCCTTAGCCACCCCAAACCATACACTGTCTTCCCAAATGCAGTATCTCTATCCAAGAGTGGTAAGTAACCCCATTGAGTTCCAAGTTCAGTGTGTCCTGCCTTTCACCTCGTTGACTAAGCCCTGCATGATCTTCCTCCCTTTTATTATTACATGGTTTGGGTCCTCGTGTATCATTCTGTCAGCTAAGATTGCCCGGACTTACAATGCAATCCCCATAAGTGTTTTAAAGCTTGAATTCAATAGTGTTAAGGACCTCCAATTCCTGACATCTTCTGCCATGCCATTTTTATACAAAATAGTCAATAGCTTTGGTGTCATTGACTTTGCCTTCTTCTGTTTTTCCAAAATTGCTTTGAAACCTTCTGAAAGCTTGGAGTACTTAATCGTCAGTGAATTCTTCATAAATGTCAGTGGGAAGCCCATCTATTTCACAAGCTTCCCTTTATCTCGATCGCTTTTATTAAGCTTCCTACCCCTCTGGCGCTGGTTTTTACCCTTACAACCTCAATTTCTTCTCCTGTAGCCATATCCTGGGGAGACCACCAAAGTGCTTCTTCATGTCTTCCTTCTCACCATTTCTGTCTTCCTCTTGGGGATGGCCCTCCTTATCACTCACGCTAACCCTTGACTTTTCACACAGTTGCACGAACTTTCTTAAGGATCTGGAGAAGTTGTTTTCAAAAGTCACTCAACCATAATCCTTTGGGTGGAAGAATGTGCGATTCCCCACCTCCTGCTTTCTGAATGCCGACTTTCTAGCGGGGCCAATCGAGCATCTATTTGCCCCAGATGTGTCCACCGCAGACAGAATAAATGACAAGGTCACATTTTTGGCTCCCAATATAATTTTCCTCCTCTGTTTTAGGTAATTGTGTGGTTGCCAAACTGCGTGGCCAGACTGCTTTCCTAGCCCTTGCCATCACGGACATCCCTCAGTGCTGTTCTCCTCCTGGTTTCCAGGAAGGCATTAAACTTGAGGTGGAAATAATTTTGCCTCCGCACGCAATATGAGTGTGTCGTTAATGAGTTGAGTGCTGTTGTGGCTGCCTCCTTCCTAAGATGCCTGTGGCTTTGAGAGTAGACCAAGATTTTAAAACTGCTTAGAGAGCTTCAGCCCTTTGGAGAAGCCCTGAGATGGCTCATGAGGAAAGCCTATGTGAGTCTTCTTCCCCTTTCTCTTCCTCTCCCTTCCCTGCACATGTTCACACCGCACAGCCATGCGCCTCTCTCTTGGTGTTTTGTTTTGATGGAAGTTGGAAATAATCTCGCCAAAGGTGAATGCTTCAGAGTCACTGTCAGAGTCACCACTGCTTCTGTTTCAATGTCCCAGGGTTGCAACTCAGCACTGGGCTCCTCCGGGGAGGGCTGCACTTCCCGCTAATCTATAATTTACACAGCACAGCCGGCTGCATCTTAGAAAAAAAATATGTGGCCATGCTCTGCATGGGGCCTGTCCCCTGAAAATGGTAGATACGGAGCGTCACCACTCCACTGCGGTGGGCACCTTTATTTATTGGTTCACTTGGTTTATAGTTTAATATCAGGTGGCTTTTTGCTGTGCACAGCACCTGCTTAACAAGGACAAGATCACGTGTTTTCCCCCAGAGGTGGGCTTCTCTGCCAGGCAAAGATGAAATGAAATGTTGGTGGTTTTTAGGCAGCAGGAATCTACATAATTGAAATGTTGTCATTTTCGTGTTTCTCACTTAATAAATCCCCAATGGAAAACAGGTGCCCCCACGACTTCCCTTTTCCTTCCATTGTTACCACCCGAAGTTATCCATTTAGGGACTATCTCTTCCAGATGTCATTTTGAAGGATCCCTTTTGTCATAAAGGAATAGTCATTAAGTCACTCTTGGTGCTCGGTGCATATTACAGCTCTGTCGAACTTGGGAACACCATGGAAGGAGGTGCACAAACTGTGGCTCGTGAGCCACATGCGTCTCTTTGGCCCCTTGAGTGTGGCTCTTCCACAAAATACCGACTTCTGCGCATGGGCCACGAAGTTTCAATCGCACTGTACATGCGCACCCGCACTTGGTATTTTGTGGAAGAGCCACACTCAAGGGGCCAAAGAGCCGCATGTGGCTCACGAGCCACAGTTTGCCGACCACTGTTCTAGGGGCCTTGAGTTTAGGGTACACAGGAATACAGGAAGCTTCATCAGCAGGATGCCTATGTTGAAATGAAGGCGTCCATGCCAGATAAACAATGTTGATGTGAAATTGATGTTGAGCCCATGCCAGTTGCCATGAGAGTTATGCATAACAAGTGACTATTTGAGTGGTGTGTTAGCAAAGATAACTCACCCTACTCATGGTTTTTCCAGCCAGTTCCCTGCACTAGAAATCACACTAAAAGTTCTTTTCTGGAACAATACCGGTGCCTGTTTTATTTCCCCACTTATACCCCCACCCCATGCCTCTCCCGGTAAAGGGAATGGTAAGTTCCCCCAGGCTCTCTGGAACCACAGGCTGCTGCGAAGCCCCATCTTACTTTGGTGTCAGCTGCCAGGCTGTGCCGCTCTGTGTCACTGAGAAGTCTGAATGGGCCTTTGTGTCTCCGAGGCTTGTAAAGTCTCAGTTCACATTGTTTGTCCTCTAGAAGCAGTTTCAAGTCTGTGCGATTCCAGATTTCTGATATTTTTATTTCATTTCTTTTTTGCCTGCAAAACAACTCATTCTTTCTTGACATACCTTGCCAAACCCAGCAAGGGAAGAGGAACATATGCTAGCGTTCTGGCTCTTGCCAACTGCGCTCCTGAGATGCACAGGCTCAGTAGGCACTCGGTCTGCCTTCCGTGCTAACACGGGTGACAGTTTTACCAACTGTTTCCCTACAGCAGAGCAGGGATTTCCAGCTTGCTAGATCTGTTTCCTCCCTGCCTACCGCGTGACTGCTAAGCTCCTGTCAGATAGTTTAGCTCATTTCTCTAAGGCAGCCTCTACACCAAGGCCTTGAGTTTTGTATTGTTTTGGGTAATGATAGCTCCTGCAGCAAACGAATCCCCACATTTTGAAGGCATTACAAAGTGGAAGTTATCTTTTTATATAAATTCCAGTGCTGGTATTCCTGGGTCATGGGAGTCTGGCTTCCCTCCACGATGATGGGTGAGGCAGGGATGCAGATCCCTTCTGTATTGTGACTCCACTATGACCTCGGCCTCCAAGTCCTCAGCCTCCAGCCAGCATGGGAGGGAAAAGAGGGAGGCTTTTATGGACCAGCCTTGGAGGTGTGCAGTGTCACTTATGCTGGGGTCCCATTGTGCTAGAACTCAGTAAACGGCTGCACTGAAGTATGAACACACATGTAAATGCGGTTTCTCTCTGGGCGGCCACTTCCCAGTGACAACAGTACACTACTGAAGGTCAAATCACAAAGTTTTGGTGGCAGGAAGATACTTGTGCCATACAATATGGGGGAAAAGTTTTGGAGGAAATTATTGAACTCATTATAGAGAGAAAAGTAATATCCAGTAATACTTATCTGTATTATATTATATATGTACAAAAGCATTATTATCCTATATAATAAAAGCCTAATATACAAATTGACTAAATGGCGGAACAACCAGTGGAACGACTGGTCACTATGATGCACACTGACCAGCAGGGGGCAGGCGCTCAATGCAGGAGCTGCCTTCAGCCCACAGGCCCCAGGCCAGCCAAGGTGGGTGACAGTGGGAGGTGGGGGGGGGGGCGATCGCCCTGCCTGCCACCCCCCGATTGCCCCACTGATCGCCTCCAAGGTGGGTGCCAGGGGGGCCCCCTGATCACCCTACTGGTTGCCTCACAGAGGGAGGCAACCAGTGGTGGCAGCGGGGGATGGCCAGCGAGTGGGCATCACCAGGCTATCCAAGGTGGGTGCCAGCAGGGGGGCCCCCAATTGCCTTGCTGGTCACCCCACAGATTGGCCCTGATTGCCAGCCAGGCCTAGGGACCCTCCCCATGCACGAATTTCATGCAACAGGCCTCTAGTACATATATAACACTTATATACAAGAGGGGGTAAAAGTAGGTTTACAGTTCATATGAAAAATAATGCAATAATTAATAAATAACAATACAAGAATAAACTGTTTTATGGACTCACAACTGTAAACCTATTTTTGCCACACCCTGTACATAAGTATTATAGTGATATTCTATGTTATAATATGTATTGTATGTAACATTTTTACCATCTAAAGGTAGGGTGGCCACTCTGCAGGCCTGAGTTAGACAACTTGGTCTGGGAAGAGTTAATGTCAAGGAGAAAATCTAGGCTCCATGAAGAAAACATGTCACCAAACCAAAGTCCATGTGCCGACACTTCGAAAGGCCGAAACTCAAAATGTCAGAATGTGGAGTAAGATAATGTTTATCGATTGAGAAGGCGCCATCTGAGAAGATGGGAGACAGGATGGTCTTGCTCCCTGGACTGGGCTAAAGGTTTTGAGGGCTAGGAGGAACAGGTGTTCCGAAATGCTGGTGGGGCAGGTGTTAATTGGAGGGTCTTAGATCTGGCCATTCATGGTAAAGGGGCATCAACACCGAAGCTTCCTGGACAGTGGACCCTTAGCTTCTGAAAGTGTTCTGTTGTTCAAGTTCTGGTTATGTCCCGGTTCTTTGGTCCCTTGTGGGGGAGGGGAGAAGGGCATGAGACTTTGGTTCAGGGTGCAGCTGGAGATCAACGTTAGTCCTCTCCTCTGCACATGCCTGGGCTCCAGGACCTGCAGTTTGGGTCTACTGTCTCTGAAAAGCAACTCAGTATCTCGTTAAACAGGGCAGAGCGATTCTAAGCTGGTTCTGCAGTTACAAACACACACGCCTTCACATACACACACTGTAAATTAAAATATTCCTGTGAACAATGATTCCAATGCATCTTTATGATACAAGGGCTCCTTTAAAAAAAACACCTGAAAGATGTAAACTATGAATTTCCATACTCGATTTTTTTACGCGCAAATGTTTTCCCATATGCAGGCCCTGCTGCTAGTCTGCACGAAGCATGCATGCTCAGATCCTTCCCTTGTGCTCACCATTCTCACGCAGAGCTGGAAGTGGATGCCAGCCCTGAACAGTGTGCTCTCGTACTACTTCAAATTATGACATTAAAAAAAACCAAAGAACTTGCCCAGCTGGCGTGGCTCAGTGGTTGAACATTGACCTATGAACCAGGAGGTCATGTTTTGATTCCCGGTCAGGGTACATGCCAGGGTTGTGGGCTCAATCCCCAGTGTCGGGCATTCAGGAGGCAGCCGATCAATGATTCTCATCATTGATGTTTCTATCACCCTCTCCCTCTCCTTTCCTCTCTGAAATCAATAAAAATATATTTTTTTAAAAAAACACCAAAGAACTTTACTCTCATTTTTGCAAAAAATGGCTCCCAAAAGCATTGTCAGCATTGCTGCTAGTTCACTCTAATTTCCTGGCAAATTGACACGCTCAGATATTACAGTTGTTACCAAGTTCCTAGTCACTTTAGAAAATTTTACATTGCATTAATGTAATGACAAAGTTATCTACAGTACCTGTGAGTGCTCCAGCATGCACTTCCACCATAGTTTTTTACATTAATCATAAAGGGAATTGATAATTGCCTCTGGGGGTTTTACCTATGAGCAAAAAAAAAAAAATGTTTGACTTAATTATGCTTGCCTGGTGAGAGACGAATATATTGAATTTTGATACATAGATCATTGGTGGATTTCAGGGGAGAGAAGCACTATCCCAGGGGAATAAGCTATGAGTGAGCAAGTGTTAAAAAATTTTTTAAGTTGATAATGCTGTCATTATATCACCTGTCACAGCTTAGAAGTTTAATCCCATTCAGTGAAAGAGATGAAAAGGTACACCTGGTATGTGTAGTAACACTAAGCACCTGTCAATCAAATTCCAGGATTCAGATGGGTGTGTAGGAAAGCAAAAGACACCCCTCTACAAGGAGCCCAAACCGCCCCTGTTAGCTGCTGACTGGCTTCCTGGAAGGCGAAGCTAAGCTACTGTAAGTGGCTTTGTGCATACTCATGCTTTGCAAAAGGATAAGCTGCCAGTCTCACTTCAAAAGCCATCAACTATATTCTTTTCAACTTGACGTTTAAGATTCTATTTAGAGTCGATAAAGTTGAGCAAGTAATTTAAGAGTGACTGATCAGACTTAATTCCCCACTAAAGCCCCTTTCACACACTTAACTTTTCAAAGGTTGAAGGCTTTTCATTTGTTTGTTGGTATTGACTAAACGGCAATTATAAGGAAGAAGAGAGATCATATTCGTTGCAGTCAGCAATGCTGTTTCTCCCCCAGACTACAAGGTCCTCGCATTTTACATTCATTCACAAAATGAAGAGTTTAAGCACATCAGTGTCTAAAATCCAGTTCTAGCATAGCATGATGGTAAAACTTCGATCTCTATGTATTTGAATCTTCGCTTATCTTCCTCTTCAATATGGGCTCCCTTTCCCATTTTCCCAGACTTGTCATGAGCACTTGATGTTTTCCAGCTAACTCTTGTGGCAGGGAGAATTTAAGATGGCCTGCCAGGTGCCCACCCTCTGCACGTGCCTGGGTAATTCTCCATCTTTGAGTGAAGGCAGGGCCTGCGAGTGTGATGAGATAGATAGTCTAGCACAGCGGTTCTCAACCTGTGGGTCGCGACCCCTTTGTTATGGGGTGGGGCCACAACATTAGTAACAAAGAAACAGAATTTCTGGAGGATGAGGCCCAGAAATCAGGATTTTAAAAAGATTCCCAGGTGATCCTAATGGACAGCCAAGGTTGAGAACCACTGCTCTAAGGTCATAGGAAAGTCTGGGCCATTGATTTGGATTCAGGGACTTACCTGAAGGATATATCTGAAGTTATGAGAATGAGTGAATGCTTCCAAGCTGATAATTCCAATTCAATTTTATAAAATTGTTAGGACTTTTGCACTCAAGATTTCCACCTGTACTTGATTTTCTCCTCTTCCATCTTATTAAAAGAATATTTATGAAAACACATACATATATCCAATATAAAAAGGTTTAAAGTGGACTAAGCATATCGAGAATCCCTTTAAATTGTGATGTGAGAGGCTTCTTACTGTTCCCAGGAGGTGGGAAGTGATGTTGGAGGAAAATCCACATATCCGTCAATTTTCATATACCTTTGCACTCATGGAAAAGGGCAAAGAATGGAGTAATAACTATAAGAGTCTTGTGAGATGATTTAGTAGAATCCTTGTTATACTTTCAAGATGAATATCATTACACCCAAGATGTAAGGGAGAAAACACAATTTAAAAAAAAAATTTCCACTAGAGAAACAGAAGACAACTTTAGAAGCATGTCTTATATGTATGTAATTTCCATAAAAGAAAAAAAATAAATCACTAGCTCTGTGAAAAAAAAAGTGATAAAATATAGAAGATGATGAAACAGCAGATTGAGTGAAAGAGAGTTTCATTATATCAAGAAATATTTAAGGAAACTAAAATTCAAGAGAAGTATAGGACAGACATAGCAACCTGAAATTAAATCCGTGGAGCAGAGAACAAATTTGAGATTATTTTTTTAAGAGTAAAAGATGCAAAACAGAGAAATGGAAGAATCAGAAAGAATAGCAATCTCTACCTTAGGAGAATTTGTGTTTTATAAAAACACTAGAGGCCCAGTGCACGAAATTCGTGCAAGAGTAGGCCTTCCTTTCCCCGGCTGCCCGCACTGGCAGGCACCCGGGACCTGGGCTTCCCTCACAGCCCCGGCTTTGTTGGGAAAGTTGTCCGGAAGGATGGTCTAATTAGCATATTACGCTTTTATTATTATAGATACCATACCAATTGGGGACAACATACATATAATACATAATCATTCCCTAAGTTACATATCAACTACAGAAATGAAATATTTAGTAAACACCAAGTGAAATAAATAAAAAAGAACATAGGGATATAGAAATTTAATTTAAATATATTATATATTAATTTATAATTATGCCAGTACCATATTGTTTGAATTACTATCCCTTTGTGATATAGTCTGAAATCAGCAGATGAAATGCTTGCAGCTTTGTTCTTTCTCAGGAATGCTTTGGCTATTTGAAGTCTTTTGTGATCCTGGGCAAATTTTAGGAGTCTTTTCTATTTCTGTGAACAATGCCATTGTAATTTTGATAGGGATGTCATTGAACCTGTAGATGGCTTGGGTAGTATACACATTTTAGGAATATTAATGCTTTAGATCCATGAATACAAATATACAAATATCTTATTTACTTTTGTTTTCTTTTCATTTTTGTATCAATATCTTATAGTTTTCTGTGTAAAGATCTTTCATTTCCTTGGTTAAATTTATTTATAAATATTTTATTGTTTTTGATCCTATTGTGGGATCCTAACGGCTTTTTCTCCCCCCCCCCCTCACTTTATTGTTATTAGATAGAAATGATTTTGTTTCCTAAAACTTTTTCTGAATTTGTTTATTGGGTTTAACAGTTTGGGGTAGAATCTTTAAAATGTTCCATATATATTCAAAATTATACTTCTTCCTTTCCGATTTGATGCTTTTATTTCTTTTTTTGTGCCTCATTGCTCTGTGGTTGGTAGCTGCCTTGGCTGAGCTTAGAAGCATCTGGGAGAGGCTGTGCTGTGAACCAAGGTTGGCTGCCTCTAGCTCGAGGCTCAGAGCATGCCCAGACCAGCCACTGCTTGTTTGGGTTTTGTGGCCTTTGCCAGATTTTATTTATTATTATTGTTGGTTAAAAGTATTACAGATGTCCCTTTTGCTTTGAGAGATTTTTGAAAAGTCACAGCATTAGCCTCTATAAAAGGTTCAAGCCTGGTTCATAAATTGTTCGGTGTGATCTCAGGAAATCACCAGGGTGGAGGAGAGAGGATGTTGGCCTGTTCATGGAGACTCCTACTTGGCTGTTGCCTGCAGGTATAGGCTGTGTGGGGGGAGATCCTTAATAAAAAAAAACAACAACAGTGGTGCCTGCCAGCACTTTAGTGCTGGTGAGAGTTGCCCCTGCAGCCTTCCCCCTGAAGCCAGACAATCCAGTTCCTCCCAGTTTTTTCCCTGCTGCTTTTCAACCTTCTGTTTCTTCTCTGGAGCTTAGGACAAGTTTGGTTCAGCAAGAGTCTGTGTTTGGGCTCTTTAAGCAGATACCTGGGTCTCCAGAGCCCTCTATCCCACCTGCACTGAGCCCCTGATGGTCTCCACAGTCCTCAGGGATTACTCTCCCCGCTCCAATGCTCTGGGCTGGGGAGCCCCATGTGGGGCTGGGACCGCTCACTCCTCAGCGGGGACCCCCACAGCTGAGATATCCCTGCTGGTTCTTAACTGCCACATGTTAGTGTGGGACCAGCCCGTTTCGCATACCTGCCCCCTTCAACCATTATCAGAGTGGCTTCTCCTTTATAGCCTCAGTCCTAGTTCTGTTCAGCTTCTCTCTTCAGGTGGGTCTCAAGGGTGGTTGTTCTGTACCTGAGTTGTAATTTTGATATGACAGTGGGAGGAGGTGTGCATGTTCTCCTACTCACCATCTCGACGGGAAGTCTCCTTGGTATTACTTATTTAATTGTTTGGTAGAATTCACCTGTGAAACCATCAGGTCCTGAGCTTTTTTCTTTGTGGTACGGTTTTGGATTACTGATCCACTCTCCTTACTTGTTATTGTTTTGTACAGATTTTATTTCTTTGTGATTCATATTTGGCAGGTTGTATTCTTCTAGGAACATATCTATTTTCCTAAGTTGTTGAACTTATTGGCATCGAATTGTTCATAACAGTGTTTTATGATCTTTTGTATTTTTGTGGTATCCGTCTCCCTTTTATTTCTGATTTTTGTGTGTGTGTGTGTCCACTCTTTTTTTCTTGTTAATTTATGCTAAAGGTTTGTCAATTTTTGACTTAGAATCTATTTTGTCTGATGTAAGTATAGCTGCCTCTGCTCTCCTTTGGTATCCATTCATATGGAACCTTTTCCCATTCCCTCAACTTAGCAAGACTGATACAGGATCAATGCACAGAAATCAGGTTTATTTCTATACACTAGCAGTGAATTGGAAAATCCTATTTTTAAAAATCCCATTTACAATAGAATAAAAAACTTGAAATATTTACATGTGAAGTTCTAAAAATATGTATAATAATTATTCATTGGAAACTAAAAAATATTGCTGAGGGAAATTAAAGTAAATATTAATATAAGCAAAGATAAAACATACCATACCAATGGATTCAAAGACAGTACCTTTAGATGCCAATCCTTTCCAAATTATCTATAGGCTCAACAAAATTCCAATCAAAATCTTAGCATAATTTTTTATGGAAATTGACAAGGTGACTTAGACTAGCCATACACATGTTCAACTGATTTGCGATAAAGGTGCCATGGAAATTAAGTAGGGCAAAAACTTGCCTTTCCAATGTATAGCAGCAAAATAAATGGTCTCAATGTGGGAAAAAGATAAATATCCATCCTTAGATCATGCACAAAACTCAACTCAAAGTCGACTACAGCTCTAAATGTAAAAGCAAAACTATAAACTTTCTAGAAAAAAAAAATAGGACAGCTCTGTGACCTTCAGATAGGTAAATATATCTTAGGTCTAATACAAAAAGCACAAACCAAAAGAAAATAACTGACAAATCAAGGTGATAAAAAATTAAATTCTTTTACTGTTTGAAAGTGTAAGAAAATGGCAAGGAAAGCCACAAAATGGAAGGAAATATTCTTAATGTATGTATCTGACAAATGACTTGTATCTATAACCTATAAACTTGATCTTAACACTCAATAGTAGGAGGTCAGATAACACTAAGTATTTTTTAAATGAGTGAATGTTGACAAAACAAATCATTTACAAAAGGAACTTCATAAAATCTCAGTAATCACAAGAAAATAAATTTCAACATTAAGTAAGTCATCAAGCAAATGTAATCAAAAACTGCAATGACTACCACTTCTCTCTAGATTAGATAAAATTAAAAAGACTGAAAAAGAAAGTTTCAACAAATATATGGTACAAGTAGAACTCAAATATGTCGCTGGTAGGTATGTAAAACTACAATCACTTTGGAAAATAATTTGGTGTTTTTTTGAAAAATTTGACATACATTTAATATATAACCAGTCTATCAATCCATAGGCATTTAAGATAAATAAAAATGTGCTCACACAAAGACTTGCACACACATGTTCATAGCAGCTTCATTCATAATAGTCAAACACTGGAAAAACTGGTAATAATCCAAATGCCCATCCAAAAAGTGAATAGAAAAAAATATTGTATTATAGCCAGAAACTGGAATTCTATTGAGTAAGAAAAAGTAACACTGATACACAAAATAGAATGAGTAAATCCCCAAACATTAGGCTGAGCCTATGAAGATAGACACAAAAGAGAACATATTATTGGATCCAATCATAAGAAGTTCTAGAATGGGCAAAACCAAACTATACTGAGAGAAAAGTAGAGCTTATTGGCCTGGGGTGAGGCTTGGGAGAAGGGTAGAGGGAATGTTGATGAAATAAACTGGGAAGGACAAGAGATAATTTGGGAAGGTTTTGAAAATACTCTATCAGCTTATTGTGCTAGTAGTGAACATGGGTGTAGATAATTGTCAAAACTCATTGAACTGTATACTTTAAATAGTTAGGTCTTATTAATAATTGCAAAATATACTTTAAGAAAGTTAATAAGAGTGACTCACACGTGTTTTTAAATCTTTCCTTTTGGCCTTGCTGTATTTTCCAAATTCTTATACCAGACCGCTGTACCAATTTTTAGGTAATTTCCACACAAAGGTGGAATATTGGTGCTAGATGAAAGGTAGATGAAAGGTAGACCTATTTTCTACAATGTCTCCAAGTTCCATCTTATTCTAACCACTTGTTTGCATGTAACTAGCATTTTTCTATATCATGTTGGTTTTTACTCTTTAATGCTCAGGAGCCCAGGTATAGGGAACAGTAAGGTTCAGGGCCTCAGGTCTGGTAGACAATATTTTCATAAAAAGTAAACTAAGAGATTATTTTTATCCACTTGTATTGCTCTTGCAGTAGATCCTGTGTAAGTATTCTTTGCAAGCAACCCAGTCAATTCTACCTCGTATAATCTGGACTTATGAAAATTGTAGTCCTTGAAATCTTCTTACTGTATACACTTGTAGCTTTTCTTTTACCGAAGATGTACTGGATTCATTATGAAAAACAACAACAATAAAATTTATCAGGAGATGATTAGGCTTTGCTTTGGAATCAAGATTTACACTTTCCTTCCTCCATCTTACGGGCTCTGACCTTACTTTCGTCTCATCTTGTTATGAAGAGCACAGGCAGTGGCAGTTGAGACCTAGGCACGTCAGCCATGCACAGAATGAGAGCAACCGAACCATGCTGAGGTCAAAGCCAGATCAGACACAAAAATCAAGATTATATGAATTTTAACAAGTGAAACATAGTGTGAAATGAGACAAAGCTTTAAAAAAAAAAAAAAAAGAACAGACCTGAAATAGTCTCAAAAATGAGAGAGTGGATTTTTTCCCAGATACCTGGAAAGGCTAATGTTACAACTGAGCCTTTGGCAGCTAAGGCGAACACAGAAAGTGTGTAGCACTACTTAATTACCCTTTCCCACTGCAAGGGAGCATGCGGATTTTCTGATGGAAAATGTGTTGCTGGAGCAGAACTCAAGGCAGAACCTATTATGGGAACGGTGAACTTTTGGTAATGAGGTAAATGATATCTTCAAAAGATTTTTTTTAACAGAATCCCTGCTCAAAGACTCAGCCCTTGTGCCCAAGAAGGCAGAGGAGGTGACATAGAGTTGGAGACCCAATAAAGACGGTTAATTTGGAACACAAGGTTAAGGCATTACTGTTTTGTTGTTGGTTGTGATTTTTTGTTGTTGATTCCAGAGATGAAGGGAGAGGGAGAGATAGATAGAAACAGCAATGATGAGAGAAAATCATTGATATGCTGCCTCCTGCATGCCCCCTACTGGGAATCGAGCATACAACCCGGGCATGTGCCCTGACCAGGAATCGAACCATGACCTCCTGGTTCATAGGTTGACGTTCAACCACTGAGCACCGGTTTTTGACTGTCTGACTTAATACAGCAGTAAGAGCAATGCGAGAGAGAGTGAAAGAAAATATAGTTGCTAAGCTAAGAAACAATCTTCCTCAAATAGCAGATATATCATCAGAGCCTCTGGCTGATGCTGGGGCTCGTGCACTTTATGATTGAATCCTCTAACAGGTACCTGTAGTGCAGGCATTCTGTGTTGCTGTGATGGCCATATGCTTCCGACACCAGATGGGAAGGAGGATGTCAGTCTGTGTGGAAGTTAAGGAGCCAGACAGAAGGCTATCTCGCTTCAGAACAGGTGGGGACAGCAGGGTTCCTTCCAGGTAGAGCCAGGCTCTTCTTCAGGGGAGAGCTTTCCGTCTTCTAAAGTAGTTAAGCACATGTTTGGTGAAGACCTCGAAGTGTTACACAACCTGGAGGAAGCGGCTACAGCTTGACACATTTTAAGACAAAGTCGTATGGCCTTGTTCATGAAAGGAACTGTGGTGATAACACTGTGGCATCTTTTTTAGACAGACGATATCTTGCTGTGTTTGCCAAGATGATAATCTCCATGTGGAGTTGAAAGTTTCACCCATGCATTGGGGTTATGTGCGCTTTAACATACGTGGGCTCATAAATGCTTTACAAACGTAGGATTTGCAATGTTAGTACAGCGATGCTGAAACTCAGGTTCAGATCCTTCTTGAGACTCACCATCACTAAAGTCAGAGACTGGAAGGAGGCACCATTTAATTCCACACGATTTAAGGTCCCAGGTGATTCCTGAGAACTCCCCGAGATACCACAGAGATCCAGAAACAGAAATACTGTAGGCAGTTAAGGGGATTTCACCGAAAAAATAAGCGAAAGACTCTTAAAGAGCCTGAAGTGTACAAAGGCATAATTAGTCTCCTAGATTTATTATGTTATTATGATAAATGTGATATATTATGAAAGGGGAGCTAGGAAATATGTCAAAGTACAGCTCCAGTGGATGGCATTTAAATTAGAGATTGCACCTGCGGGAGGCTATTTTTATCATTAACAGTGGTTGTTAGCAGTAGGGAGTTTAGATACAAGTCTGAAGAGGCATTCATAGAGCACATTCTGTCCACCATAGATTATTCCTGTCCATTGAGCTAAAGGCCAGTTTAATGAATATTGCAGTAGACTGAACTTTGTCAGGTATTTTCTTAATGTGTTGGCATTATCTAAATAGAATTATACAAATTTTGGGTTTCCATAAACATCCACGCATATGCCACTCTGTTAGCAATAATATTACTAACTCTGCACTTGCTATTGTCTTTGACAGCTAAGACCAAATCTCTAATTAACTAGAAAACTACACTCGTTAAGTTAGGGAGAATAGATTTTTTAAAATCTTGAGTTGAAATAGCTCTCAACTAATTCTAATTTCCAGCAATCTCTGATCCTATTCCAGTTTTACTTGGAGCCCCATACCCCTGTGTTAAAGCCATAGTATAATATAACATAATTAATATAATATAACTTAGTTAATTGCTTAATTCTAATATTTTAATGAGTTATCTGTCTCTGTATGCAAGAGTGAAATTCATTTATACTATTTTAGTTAGGTTAGTATTAATGTAATTGTGGATTTATAAAATAAATTTAGAAGTTCCTTTTTTTCTCCCCCTATGGCCCACAATAGTTCAAATATCATTGGAATTTAAATCTCAACTGTGAATCCACATGGTTCTGATTCCTATTAAAAATGGCAGGTGTCAATTTGATCTGTTCAGGGTTTCACTTCTGAGGTGACTTCTTGCAAATTTGCATTTTGCTAAGATAGCATCTCTCTGTCTATTGAGTTGCAGGCAGCTTTCTCTTCAAATGCTTTAATCTGGCTGGAGTGAGCGTTTCTTTTCCCCTTCTCACTCCTAATGTGTCCATAGTTGTTTATTTCTGTTTCCTTGTTCAGGCTCACAGAGGCTTTTCAGTGAACCGGCAGTTGGATTTTCCCTCTTCTCTTCTTTATTTTTCTTAATTTCATCCATGTTAATCTTATCTTTCTAATGTGTTTATTGGTTTTGTTGTTCTGGCTCTAATTTCTTGTGAGTGTTTAGTTCATACATTTTTCATCTATCTTCATGAATAATAAAGACAAAGATACATTATTTTTTCTCTGGTCTTCTATAGTCTCAATGTGAGATATTTTCATTCAGTTTGTTTATTGGATATCTTGGAATTCCCTATCCTGACCCTAAGATGATCTGGGATATGTTTCTTAAAGTTGCCTTATTGTCCGGTGCAAGATTAATTTTTAAAAGTATTCCTTGCACATACATAAATTAATACCATCTAACTATAGCATGTTAGAATATATGAATACATCTGAGGTAAATTTTATTGACTATAGTCAGTTCTCCTACCTTTGCATCATTATGTTTTGTCTACTAAATATGCCAAATTCTATGAAAATTGTATTGTTTTCCATTATACCATTTTATCTTGCATTATAGATAATTTTGTTTTATAAAATTGACGATAGATAGATAGATAGATAGATAGATAGATAGATATCTACTACATCTTAATCACTTCATTCTATGGCTCCCCCTTCGGTGTTTTTAGGCATTCCTGTCTACATTATTATCACTTAATAGTTTTTTTCTCCCGACACAATCAGACATATTTCTCCTGTTATTTGAAAACAATATAAAATATAATCTCCCCACTAAGATTGACTTTCATCAACAAACATGTTCTATTTTTCTAGCAATCCTCAATCCCCCTCAGGTAGATAGGACATCTGGAAAACTTTTCTCTCTCCTTTCCTTAACTCAAGTCAAATCTTTGGTTCTCTTTACTTTCATTTCTCCCATCCTCTTACTCCTCCTGTTCACCCCAACTTGAAGTTGTAGGTTTTGTTATAGCTTTCCAGGCAGTTTTTATCTTTTTTTTTTAGTACATGCTTTCCTTTCGAAGGGTGGGCTTACACACACTCTGGGACAATCTCTCCTGATCCATTTGGAAGGAACATACCCCTGTTTCTCATCCCTGTTTCTCCTCTCACCTCCCCTGCCCTTTGGTCTCTGTTCTGTCTGATCCCTGTGTGCTCAGACCTGTTCTTGTGTATTTCCCTCAGATGAGCCTGTGCATGAAACGGTTTCTGAATGATTGCCTACTCTCAATACCTTTCTTTTGCTCTGGCAGGTGAGTGATATCTTGACTGAACATAGGATTCTTATATCACCTTCGTTTTCCCGCAGTCATCTGTGCATGTTATGTCATTGTCTTCTAGCTCCGGTGCCGCCAATGAGTTCAGTGCCAGTTGATTCTTTTGCCTCCATAAGCCACTTGTTCTTTCTGTGTAGGAGTTTGTAAGATGACATATTGATATGGAATTCTGAAATGGCTGTGCAGTTTGCTGAAGCATGTGTTTCTCTTATCAGTCTAGCCTGCAACAGAGGAAACTCACTCAATATTCAGCCTCAGGTTCCCTAGGTTTCTTCTCTTTTTTTCTTTCTTTTGTTCGGATTTTGCCTGTCTCTTCTCAGTTCTTCCCCTCCTCCATGTTAAATAATTTTTAATTGTATATTAGACTTTTGTATCTGTCCTCATGATTATCATCTTTTTAATATGTGCTTTCAGATACACCTGGCCTCTGATATTCCAAGAAACTTACTTGAGCCTCAACAAGTGGCACTTTCTCTTTCCATTCGATTTCAGATTATTTGGTTGAGAAATTATGCAATTTTATTTTTACTGCAGAAATCCTTATGTGCTGCAAATGAATATATATATGTATGTACATACATACATATATTCATCAAATGAATTTATATATATACATACATATATATTCATCCTCAGCAGCTTTATTTAGCTGAGCATGTACACTCTTTATTTTGAAAGACTCTTACCTTCTAACTGCCACCACTCCCCCGCACCTTCCCATACACACAAATGATAATTTTTCTTTCTCAATAAGTGGGGATTCAGGTCATGTTGAGAAATTACTAGATAGGTGGTAGAAAGCGAAGTGGCCACTCCTCCTGGGGCTCCGTGGTATAGAAAGTGAGGTTTCTCCCTGTCCCCAGTTCCTTCTACCCTCCTGGTGTCAGGAGCAGGGAGGACTCAGCCCACCTGTTCCGCTTCTACCTGAGGACCAGGAGAACCAGACCCTCAAACCCGGCAGATGTTAGATGTTGATCTTTCATCTGGATCATACAGATTGCTGTGGAGTAGGCTTGTCCCAAGGTCCTCCGCCTTTTGGTCTGGACAAAGACTCCCTGAAGGTGATTTCTAGTTTTTTTCTAGGGCACAGGAGAGCAAGCCCTATAGAAATTCTCTTCATAGCGATGCCAGCAGAGTTATTTGCACCAGCCTGGTTTTTGTGGGGGTTTTTTGGTGTGTTTTTTGCCCCAGGCATGTGGCTCAGGGGAGACCGCCTAAGTTGAAAATAAGGATAAAAGAGAGTCATTCAGGTCCCAACTTTACCAGGTTTGTTTTAGTCACTCAGAATACCTCTGAAGTGATCTCTATCAAACCCACAATGCCAGTAGCAGCTACAACAATCATGACTAATTCATACAAGTGCTCTAAGGTTTACTAAACACACTTGATCCTTGAAATCACTCTGTGTTATGGGAGTTGTTGTGAGAAAATAGGCTCAAAGTGTTTCAGTGCAATGCCTAAATTTAAAAGTTGGTAAACAACAACAACAACAAAACCAAGTCATTATCTCTCCAAGTCCAATAATTTTAACACAACTTTTTTAATGAGCAAGAGAAAGTCAAGGCTATTCTATCTACTTTAAACTGAATATATAATAAAGTAATAAAGTATACTATATATACTTATATCTACATACATATATATACATATACACATATATATACTTTATAAAAATGTAAACAATGCTAAACATTAATATAAATACTGTACTTTCAAACATTTTTGGCTAAGGAAGAGTTATTTTCTTTTATTTGGTACAGTAATAATTTTCTAAAGCCAAGGACAGTATTTTTATTTCTTGTTTATTTGGTTTTGTGCATGTTTACAGTTTTTATTAAGTATCGTTTGTGTGTGATATACACATGCATAGATATGTACATACAGAAAAGCCCACCTATCCTAAGTATATAGCTTCGTAAATTCTCCAACCTGGACACATCAATGTAACCAGCAGCAATATCAAGCAACAGAATATTACCAACATCTCTGAAAGTCCCTCACACTCCTTTTACAGTCATCATCCACCCCTCCAACAGTGATGATCATGCGGACTTCCACAGCCTACAAGCCTTCTGCAAGGACAACCTGACTTACAGCCAACATTTAGCACAGGGAGTTTGTTGTGTTTGATAAATATTTGTTGCTGTATGAGCGAATGAATAAATGCATCCAATAATAGCTGAGTGAACGCAGCATTAAGTGAAGAGAGCTTTAGAAGGTGGGACATAGACAAATTTGGCTATGGAGTCAGAGATTGGAGCTTAATGGATCATGTAAGTTGAGGAAAGTTAATCTCAATGAGCCTCAGGTTGCTCATCTAAAAATAGAACCAGCAATGTATTGCTTATAGGGCTGTTTGTCATCAGCCTTAAAGTTAATGTATGTAGAACCAGTGGTTGGCACCTAATAGGCTATTTATTATGGGTGCTTAATAATTATTGTTGTTATGGAAAGAAAAGGGACCCAGCTGTCTGCATTTGGGACATGACTAATCCCCTTACCATGATCTTTTCTGTTTTAAATAACATTCAAATCCTTTTTAAAATATGTTATATTAACACAGTGGAAAGAGTTTAAATATCCTAGAGAAAAAGAAAAAATCAGAAATCCACACAGAATGCCAGGGGGCGTGGGGAGATGCTGTTAGTTTATGTCCTTGAATAAGTGCAGTTCTGTTCTGGGTTTGTGCTCCTCTGCCTGTAGTGTCTTTTATCATAGTTGGTTTTCATGGATTTCTGACCCGCCGGGCCTTGGCTTATTCCTGGTGGTGGATGACCTGCCCAACTGGATGGATTTTAGGTGGCATCGCATCAAGCCCAGTTCCAACTCTATATCTGATTGTCCCAGTCCTCATGGTAACCTAGCCCCACGTGACTTCCCCCCCTTCCACCACCACCACTAGAGTTTATGCTCTTCACTTCTCTATTGAGTTGCCACCAGATAGAGGTGTTATGGTTTTGTCAAACTGTTTAGCATCTCTGCTACTCAGACTGCCTCTATCTGACACCACTCCAGCCATCATTGTCTCCTCGCTGTTCCTCATCCCATGTGAGGCCGCAAGGGATACAAGTGAGACGGCCATCACAAACGCACACACATCTCCACGATCCTCCTGAAATGCCAAATGTGGTCCTTGCTCTTCGCATCAGCATTGCTTTCATTTTGTTTTCAAGCGAATAGAGTAAGTGTAAAGGGCAATTCACCTGGTATGTAAGAAGAATGATTAGGCTATAAAAACGGTCTGCTTTCCTGCATATCTCATCACATATCTTTTTAGTAGGTACACATTGGTGGCATATTGACCTGAGTTGAGTTGCTGGCTTTATCTTATTAGCAGCTCCCTTTACTATAAAGCAGAATGTCCAGATCAGGCTCCCCAGAGAGCCGTTGGCAAGTGCACACAGGGGCGTGGAGTGGAGGGAGCCCTGTTAGAATGCAGGCCCGGGACTTTTTCTCAGTGAGAATTGCCACTGCTTACAAAGACGTTTCCGCTTCCGTTTCCCATATCTGTCACCAAAACTGCAAAACGCTGAGCGCTACCTAGGAATGTGGACTGAGAGGTTCGTATGGAGCCTGTTCTGTTTTGAGAAGAATTTTCATAGTGATAACAGTGGAAACACTACTACTATTTTACTGTGACTACTTATTAATTTTTATGACTATGATTATTAAGGATAATAACTCTGCTAAGTGTCTGTGAACTTCATGAAATAAATGGCCATCTCTGTCTTTTTTATACCCTAACCTCAGCATTTAATGTAGGGAAGCAGAGATGCAAATCAATAATAGAGCAGTCAATGACTCAATAAAGGAATGCCAGAGACTGTGCCCAATACTTGGCTATATTATCTCCTTCAACTTGAAGCATCCTTAGAAAATAGGAAGTATTATCTCCATTTCACAGGTAAAAAAAAAAAAAAAAAGACTGAGTAGCAGAGATGCTGAACAGTTTGACAAAACCATAGCACCTCAGCATTTCCTCCTGGTCCTTGGGATTTGAGTCCATAGAGCAGTGGTTCTCAACCTTCCTAATGCCTCAACCCTTTAATACAGTTCCTCATGTTGTGGTGACCCCCAATTTCATTGTTACAAATTGAACATAATTAAAGCATAGTGATTAATCACAAAAACAATATGTAATTATATATGTGTTTTCCGATGGTCTTAGGAGACCCCTGTGAAAGGGTCGTTCGACCCCCCAAAGGGGCCGCGACCCACAGGTTGAGAACCACTGCCATAGCGCACCCGAGGCAAACACTTTCTTCAGATCAGTCACAATCCCTATCTTAGGTAAACCTTCCAGTTCCTGTTTCCTGAATCCCTCCCTATTTTTTTTTTTTTCAAAAACGGGAATCAGAGTGAGAGGCAGAGAATCCGGCAGCAGATTCCTGAAGCAAAGACCCAAAGTCTCCAGGCCTCTGTGTTGGTCTGAGCCTCAGAACATAGGCCCAGGTCAAGCCCCACCTCCCAGCTGCTGGGCTGGGCACTGCTTCCCTGCGTTTCTGTAATAGAGAGAGAGGTAGACAAATGGAAAGGTTGTCGCCACGGAGCAGCAAGAATGATTAGAGGGCTGGAGGGATGGACTTGTGAGATAAGATTAAAAGACCTCAGTATTTATCATTTGTCTGAGCTGTGACTGTGGCACAGACAGGATAACCATCTACACATATTCTCTGGTGCAATCGCCTGGGACCACTGAACTCTCCAGACAAGTAGATGCTGCTTGTCAGCAGGGACGGGGGCGGGGGGGTGGGGGGTAGGAAGGCCATGCAGGAGGATGCCATGCACAGCCCACTGAATGCCACGCTGCCTCCCCAGCCATGTCAGAGATTCAGGGTCTCTTTTGCACCTCTGGCTTGGGAGGGTAACTCCATCTCTCCATTGTCCCCATGGACAGTCAAACTGACATTCTGGGTACAAGCCAGTGTTTAGCAACAGGCAGTCACTTGGTTGTGGCCTACTTTAAAATAAGGTAACAGAGGAAAAAGGATAATCCTTAAACCCCAGCATGCTCAGCTAGGGAACTCAGGGAATATATTTGCAATAGCCATTTTCCAAAAAAGCCACCTGGAGTCTTCATGATCTCTAGTTTCTGTATGAATCAGGACTGGAACTGAAGCAGCTGCTTTTATCTCGTATCCATAGTTTACTACTTCATTTGTTGGGAGTTATCCTAAAGAAGATAGATTTTCACTCCTTGCTACTTTTTACCAATTCATTCATTAAGTTTCACAAGTGCTTAAATAAATAATGGCAATAGACTGGTAGAAAATAGGCACGCAATGACCATGAGTTGAATGAATACACGAGTGACTGCATAAGTAGTACATACAGGGTCAAATGGCACCGTTTTGCAGTCATTTTTAAGACACAGTGCCCTGGAAGGCATGAAATCTAAATTCAGATTGTGTAGAATTTTTATATTTAAATATATTTATATTGGTTTCAGAGAGGAAGGGAGAGGGAGAGAGAGATAGAAACAAACATCAGTGATAAGAGAGAATCATTGATCGGCTGCCTCCTGCACACCCCCACAGGGGATCGAGCCTGCAACCCGGCCATGTGCCCTGACTGGGAATCGCACCATGACCTCCTGGTTCATAGGTTGACAATCACTGAGCCATGCTGGCTGGGCGAGATTGTGTAGAATTTAAAGGACTCAAGAGTTCCGTGTGACATGTGAAAAACATTCATGTTCTTTAAAAGTCTCCACCTGGATTGCTCTACACTAAATACAGAGCTCAGCTCATAAAGCCACAAAGGTAATGTGCTCTGTAGATGTAGACTATAATCACCCTGGCCATGGAGTAAGTGGTGGATGATGGAGGGTTGGGAATCAGAGAAGCTGAATTCACATGTCAGCTCCATGTCTCCCTGGATGTGCCCCTTGTGCAAATTACAGAAGCAGTCGGCCATGCAGCCTTCATCCACCCTGAGATCAAAGGAAAAACCAGCAACACTATGTAAAATAGTTACATCCTTTTTGCCATTGCTTTTTTTTGCATTCATTTTGATTTAAAAATGTATTAAAATAGGTATGTTGATTACCAGTTTTCGTCACTTCCTTAAATTTTGCTCCTCATTCATCTCACCCTAGTCCCATCCTTTCAGTATCACTTTTTCTTCATTTGCAAAATAGGAGAGTGATTTCGCCCTCAGTGAGATAGTGCTGTGCCTCATGGTGCATGCTCAGTAAGTGGCAGATAGTATTGTTACTGCTGTTTGCTCAAGGAAGGAATGGTGATATTTAGGACTATCTTTAGTTAGACGATTGGTACAAGATCAAATGCTTAATACATAACTTAAAGAAGTGATGCTGAGTCACGAAGCTGCCTGCTCTTCTCCTTTCCTATGATTCCTTTTCGTAGCAAAACACTGTTCCGTCAGAATCCGGGAAGGACATATTCACTCAGCGTTCCCCGTGAGGATCCTGTTCCCACCAGCGCAGGGGTGTGGGGGCCTCTTAGGAGTCCAGTTCATATTTAGGCCAATATGGTGTCATGCTAAACCAGATATTAGTGACACTTCTCTATGCTGGGTGTGGTCCAAGGTATGAGGGGACAGTGACCCACCTTCTGACACTGGTGAGAAAAGAAGGGGGGGCGGCAATTGACAGGGCGGACAAGGCCATAAAAATATCTGTGTGAAAAGAATCAACCAATGAATGCGTCAATAAGTAAAACAACAAATCGATCCCTCTTTCCCTCTCTATCTTTCTAACATCAATTAAAAATATTTCAGGGTGAAGTAGTAATGGGCAGGCACAGAATGCACAGGGTGCTCTAGGAATAGAGGGGGGGTGCCTAGTCCAGTGTGGAGCTGGACCTTTCTTGGAGTAGGCGATGCCTGAGCTGCATCACAAAGGTTGACCAGATCTCCTAGATCAGTGGTTGGCAAACTGTGGCTTGCGAGCGAGCCACATGCGGCTCTTTGGCCCCTTGAGTGTGGCTCTTCCACAAAATACCATGTGCGGGCACGCACGCACAGTGCGAAGTTGACTGAAATTTTTAAGTAAAGTTTATTAAGTTAATTTTAGGGAACATTGTGGAGTGAAAGAAGATGTAGTGTCGAGGACTGAGAAAGGTATATTGAAATGGTTTGGACATATGGAGAGGATGAACGAAAGGAGATAGACGAAACAAGTATACAAGACGAGTGTGGATGGGAGAGTTGGAAGGGGTCGACCTCAGCAAACATACCTCAATCAGATTGAGGACGTTTTTAGCAAAGGCCAGTTTAGGAGGACCCTCATTAAGTTAATAACAATGTACCTACCTATACAGTTTAAGTTTAAAAAATTTGGCTCTCAAAAGAAATTTCAATCGTTGTACTGTTGATATTTGGCTCCGTTGACTAATGAGTTTGCCGACCCCTGTCCTCGATGGAAGGAAGGGGAAGAGGGGTTTCAGATGAGAGCAAATCATGAGCAAAGGCTGAGAGCCAGCACATGCGTGTAGAGGTGTACCAGTCAGTGGTGGGCTGGAAACAGTGCTCCCACTAGGTGAGATCATCTAACTTAGGGAACTGAGCCGCCAAGTGTTGGAAAATTGAAAGGACAAAGGAAATCCGGAAACCCTGCTGGGGCTGGGAGGACAAAGCTCTTCAGCACTGAGCACCTGTTGGATTTGTGGGAGGGGCCCTGCAGAGCTGGGAGCTAAAGGTTGCCACCTGGCTAGGGCTGTTCCTCAGGGGCAAGCAGGAGGTGGGGGGCCTCTTCTGAGGGGCGTGGCCATTGCCCATGGAGGTTCCTGGGACAGTGAACAGTGAGTGAGCAGGAAAGGGAGCTGAGTACAGCTGCCAGGGCAAAGGGCCATTGCTAGGGCAACACTGACAGGAACAGCCAGCCAACAGGAGGAGTAGGCTCCTCTGGCCTTTCTTGCCTCTGCCCTTTTTTCATGCCTCTGCTGAAGAGCCTAGCAGGAGGCCAGCTGGCACAGAAGAGATGTTGTTTGTAGCCTCAGTGTCACAGGCAGAATACAGAGGGAGCACTTGGAGCTGAGAGACAAGGGGGCTTGGAAATAATGGAGAATGTTTGGCATCAATCAATGAACCAGGTGAGAGGCTGGAGCTGGAGTTAGAGAACCTGGTGAGGAAAGGGTCCCCCTGTACTGAGGGGCCCAGGGTAGATGGTGCCTTCAGGGAAGGACGAATCCCTCTCTCTCTTCCTCCTGGAGTAGGTGGCATTAATTAATCAGCAAAGAAGCCGAATTTATTACGCTCGCATTGGAGTGATCCTAGCCAATCATCGAAACTATTTAGAAAACGATTAAATAGAAATACCTTGCTTCCTTTTGTTTTCTCCTAGCAAAACACTTCATTGCTTAATGAATAACTAAAGGATCGAATAATGTAAGTGTAATTAAGTGCTTTTTAACATAAAAATGACCCTGAATAATGTGTTTAGTAGGCAACGGTGTTCCTCAGTAAGCTTTACACCAAGTCCATGACTTAGGACCATTTATTAGATGCTAGTGAGGTGGTTTTTCATTGTTTTTCTCTCTGTGGTTTCAAGGGCGAACGGAAGAACATCAAGAAAACAGTAAAAGGCATTTTGCACCCATGAACAGCTCTCTCTGCTCCACATCTTATCCACGCATCTTTATAGAGCATTGGCACTAGGTGTGACTCTGCAGGGGCCTTACAGAAAGGCCTGGTTCCTGCCCTCCAGGAATATATCAGGAAAGGAAGAGGTGGCGGGGGTGGGGGGGGGGCAGTGGACACATAGCCTTTGTGCATGCCAATGGCAACATATTTATCTGCCTCAAGTAGAGTCTACAGAAAAGCAGAAAATAGAGGGCCTCTTAAGCTATGTGTCTTTCCCTCCAGTTGCTGGCCCACCGTGGGAGTTGTTGCTCACTTTTCTGTTCTTTTGCTGATGTAAGCAAGAACCCCTCAAAAATGGAAAAGTAATAACACAATATGGTCATGTGCATAAATCAATATGCATTTTAGAACGATTACTAATGTAAGTCCCAGGTGTCTTTTCTCATGGATAGATTTTCATATTCTCTTGAAAATAACAATCACTTTAGTATGTATCACTAATTAAAAACTTGAATAATTTCCAACAGATATTACGTAATTATTGGCAATTCCGGGTCGGCACCGGTAAATAATTATCTCACCTTGTATCACATAATTAAAATGGCAATACCCCCCCTAACAAATATTAAACAGTCATAAATAATTGCAATTGTGCACAAGTAGCAGCCAGGCATTCGACTCGGGTGTGTTTGTAATTTAAAATGACATTTTTCATTTGACTGCTGATTTAT
This sequence comes from Myotis daubentonii, assembly GCF_963259705.1. Classification (NCBI taxonomy): domain Eukaryota; kingdom Metazoa; phylum Chordata; class Mammalia; order Chiroptera; family Vespertilionidae; genus Myotis; species Myotis daubentonii. The sequence goes on from NC_081858.1 coordinate 20,093,736, forward strand.
GAAATTTAAAAAAAAAATCAATTTGCCTTTCTTAATGGGCTAAAGCCCTTTGGGGATACACCAGATGTTCTTCTGCCCAAGGTTGGCAGCTGGGCAGAAAAAAAAAATTAGCCAAGCATATTGAGACAAGACCTAAACAAGAAAAGGGTAGTAATAATGGGTGGCAGGGTAAAATAAATTAACTGAGGATTTGCTCTAAAGTGGTTCTTGTGATCCTTGCCTTGATGATGTGTGTGGACATACAAGCTGCCTTCTACAGATTCCCCTTGGCGCCTCTCTATCCTTCTGCAGTGGCCATTGTTATCATGGAGATATCAGCGGACTGGCTCAGTGGTGCAATTTCCTTCTCTTCTGCTGCTGGGAACAGCATCTAAGTAGAGGGAGGAGAGGGGCTCTTTCAGATGCCCCCTTGCATTTGCCCTCCCCCAGGCTGTCTTCCTCCATAGGAAGGGCATGGTAGTTGGATTGGCACGAAGGAGGAGTCCACAGCCTGATTAGAGCAGATACCAATCTTTCAACTGATTCAATGCACAAATATTTAATGAGCATTTACTAGGTACTATGGTTGGTGCTGATTTTAAGATTTCCTAACTTCTAAAAAAGAGAGAAATTGTTTCAAATGAAACAAGTTAAGGCTTCTTGATCTACATCCATAAACCAAGATGTGGTCATTGCCCAATTCTACCACTATGTGGATTTCAGATGTGATGAAGCTAGATCACCTCTGACTTAATGGATTCTGAGAAGCTATTAGGGGTCATTTAGGGTGTCTGCAGCCTCCTTCCCTGTGGATAGAAAGTGACCATCTGTACCTGCATCTGTCTCGGGTAACTGAGGTGCTTTCAGGAAGCAGATGGTAATAACGGGTGAACTTCTAACTTTTCAATGATCTCTTCCCTATTAGATCATTAAGTTCCATGGAGAGCAAAATCCATGCCTATATTAATCAAAAATTCGAAAACAGCAAAAAGAGCAGAGGGCAAAATTGGCAACACCTTGCACCCTTTCTAATCAATTCATAATATTTATCGTGAAAGACAAATATGACTACATATGCCCCACCCCCAATCTCAATCTGACCCTAATCTTGACTAACATCCTACTTGACTCTTTTTTAAAAAAAATACATAATATATTGATTTTTTTTAGAGAGAGAGGAAGGGAGAGGGAGAGAGAAATAGAAACATCCATGAGGAAGAAACATGAACATAAATCCTCTGCGTCCTGCATGCCCTCTGCATGTCCCTTGACTGGGAATGGAACAGGTGACCTCTTGGTGCATGGGTCAATGCTCAACTATTGAACCACACTGGCCAGACCTACATGATTTTTAGTGGACAGAGTGCTTCAAAATGCCCCAATGCTAAAGCACAGGTTGGGGTGTTGCCTAGAGCACTGGACAGCTCCAGGGACCACACCAGAAATAGTCTGAGCTTGGCTGATGGGAAACTTTATTCCTGGTATGAAGAATAAACACTGCAGGTGCACAAATCAGATCCCCAAAGAACTTCATTCATTTGTCCTATACCCACAGGTAATATGTTGGCACGTATAGGGTAGGATTCATTAGAAAGTCTAGGTTGGGGAAGAGGAGTGGTAATTAAAAGCCCCTGAAGGCAGCAGGGAAATAGGGCTTCCGGGTTGGAGTCCACCTCATCCATCCCAGCTCTGCGGAGATTCTGTTTCTGTCTGTTTGCCAGACATGGGAAGGCAAGTTCTGGAGCTCTGAATCCACTGGCAAGTGATCAAAGCCACGGTCCCAAGTGGTGGGGTACCCCTTCTCGGAGGTGGGCGCCAGTAAAGAGAGGAGGAGAAAGACATGGAGAAGCGGTATTTCTATGAGTGTGGTGCAGTTGCTGGGTTAGCAAAGTATTTTCTGATATTCTTAATAAAGTATTTGATTCATAGAGAAAGTCATTTGAGGAAGCTTTGTTTGAATAGATAGGTGGGTGAAGGTTCAAGAGGATGGGAAACCACACATAAAAGTTTCAAAATTATGATTGGTGCCAATTCCATTAAACATCTAGGTTGGCCATGGTGATATGTGGAGACAGTGCTATCGAATACAAATGTATCGCTTTTGTAGAAAAGTAGATTCTTGTGGGTGGGACTGGGATTCTTAAGTAGCTGTGTTTTGGGGTGCCATTGTGGTTTTATTAAAATCTAGTGACACATTCAAGAAGGCGATGTTTACTAAATTTCTACATTTGTTTAATTCCCAAAGGATCCAGCACAGAGCTTTTGGCCAGTGGGAGAAGGATACAGGAAACACCTATGTCCCCGAGAGTTCTTTCCCAGGTAGCTCTAACATAGATGCTTCTAGATAGGCCCTTGCCAACCTGCTTTTCTTTAACAGAGGCTGATTTGATGATTACTTGATAAATGCCAAATTTCAGTGATTTAAATGATGTCTCACTTTCACCCTCTCTCAGTCTTTATACTGACTCCGTCCTTTCAGCACTGGTCCTTCTGCCAGGACAGGAACCACGGAGCACTAGGACTTGTGCCTCTCCCCGCTCATCTTCAGCGCCCTGGAGTTCACTCCGGCCACAGCCCCATAGGATAATATGAATTGAGACTTCGGCATCAAGTGACTTCCCTGTGTATCCTAGTCCACCTCTTACCACTTAGAAGACCTTGGTCATTTTTTTTTGAACTTTGATGAAACTTTGCACCTTATTTTTTTTGAAAATGAGGAACCAGAAGCCACTCCAAGGTTATCCCTGGATTGAATGGACTGATGCCCGTGAAGCACCTGGTATGGTTCTTGGCACTTTCTCGATCCTCAGTAAATCTCAGTTCCCTGTGCCCTTGGCACCGGGCCAGGTAAAATGGGCAGTGCTGAAGGAGTGCAAGCGCTCTTGTAAATGCCCACACTTATGAAGCAAACACATTTACCACACAGAGGGGCTGTGACTTTTGGAATCATCGAACACTGTTTGATAATTCAGCAATCCCCATTGAATGATCTGGGGTGGCTGACCTAGAGAAGTGGAATCTCTCACTCATTGAAGAGTCATCGAGGAGGCTTGACTGCCATGTAGCCCCTCATTCTGTGTTTGTGCTGGTGGGGGGCGGGGGCGGGCAGTGCTTTAAAGCTGCGAGCTTCCACTTGTACCTCACCCTGGTCCCTGGGCTCTCCGTGGAAATTCTGAAACATGGAACCACACGTGTCCCGAAGGGAGGCTACATGTCTTCCGCCTCTCTGCAAAGGACTCTTGTGGGCTAAAGAGCGCGGAGGGGTACGTTTTGCTTTGTTTAAATAACATTTGGTTTGGCTGCTTTTAATCATGGGTCCCCCAGAGCATGGCAGGCTTTCCGCAGCACACACTGGCTGCATACCTAACAGATCTTTTCAATGCAACAGCTTGACTTCCCTGCTGCTCAGATGATAGCAGTTGGCTAGGTGTGCCATCCTCTTCCTTCTCCCCGCTCTATGGAGACAAGGAGATTTCAAGTGCAATTTGGCCTTGCACATCAAACAGCAATTTTCCTGTAGAACCTGCAACCTCCAAAAACTCTCCCCTAATCAAATCTATCAAGCCCAATTTAGGGGCGAGCTTCTGTCTGTTTATCAAGGAAATGGAGTTGAAATTGCCCCCTTTAATGGAATCACAGCTGCCCACCATAATCTCTCACATGGATGTTTGAATTAATGGCAGGACGTGGCCCATGCTCTCCAACCTTGGAATTTGATTCCAGTTATAGGAAATTGCTATAATTTCAGGCCTGGGATTCTCACGGATGTTGGGGTGCTTTGGGCCGGGGTTAGAATTAATGTGTCAGAGGAATTAAAGAACTAGGAAGTGCTTGGGGAAGATTAGCACTTTTACACAGCACCCAATGCGTCACCTCGGCATCAAATTAGATCCACTGTGACCCATGTCAACTACTTACAAAATCTAGGAAGGAAAAACAGAGGAGTGACTTTTTCTGATGTTGAGATTTTTAAGTAAGAATACAGCAGACATGGGCAGAATGTAGGTATCCTTCCGAATACAGGCCAACTCACTTGGTTCAGTTGTATATTTGGAGTTGCCACAGCCGGTGGGCAAAGAACTGCTGGGGTCCAACCCCAGCGGGTCCAGGGGTCCCCAAAGGTGTGGACGGAGTCGGCGAAGAAGGAATGACACGGAGACAGCGTTCAGTTGATCAGCAACCTAGCCAGGATCTCTAGCCCGGATCTCCAGCCAAGTTCTGGTCTGGATCTCCAGAGAGGTTCTGCTTCGGATTTCCAGCGAGGTTCTGTAGCCATGTTCCCTCGCTAGGTTCTCCAGCCAGGTTCTGTCCAGGCTCTCCAGTCAGGTTCAGTGTCCAGGTTCCAGTCAGGTTCTCCTGCCAATCTCTGTAGTCAGGTTCAGTCCAGGATCCCTTGCCATGTTCTCCCGCTAGGCTCTGTCTCTAGGCTCCGAGGCCAGTCCCTCTCCAGGATCCTCTGGCATGCTCTCTCCAGCGAAGTTCTTCTGTCTCTAGAGAACGTTCTGTGTAGGTTCTGTGCCTAGGCTCTGTCTCTCTTGGTCCTGTCTTCCAAGCCCTGTGTCCTTAGTTCTGTGTTCTGAGTTCTGTCTAGGATCTGTCTTCTGAATTCTGTCTCCTGAGTTCTGTCTTCTTGATTCCGTTCTAAGTTCTGAGTGTTTCTGTCTTGTTACAACTGTATTTATACCAGTTGATTCAATCCTATCAATCTCTATTACAAAGGTTAGGGCGTTTCTTATCTCCATTCCAGGGAGAAAAGATTATGTAGTTTAAGCATGATTGTTTGTAGTTAAAGGGATTAATTACCCGCCTGGCACTTAGTTGAGGGGTTTTATTCCCTCCCTAACTTCAGGGGAAAATCCCTACCTGGGGATTCAACCTTTCTCGGAGAGGTGACCTTGGTTAAAACACAGCACCAAGAAGGTGAGAAAACATATTAAGAACCGTATGCCATATATGCCAGGTCCCTTGAAACAGCAAGCATGGACCGGCTCCCGGCAAAGAACCAAGCTAAGATGCCTGGGTCCTCCCTGTGCCAGAGCACTGGCCAGCAACTAACTGTAGTCTCACCTTCTCCTCCATGTCATTCTGCAGGAACTTGAGGACATGCCATGTCCCCATGGAGACCCCAGTTTTACGCTAGGAAAGTGTCATTTCATTTTGTAAAAATGTCCTTACCCAGAGATATTCTCTTCCTCCATCAGGCATATGAACATCTTGTATTTGTATAGAGCGATTCTAACCCATTTTTCTCTTGCACATTTTAATGCTTTTACCCCATTTTATTCTCGCTGTACAGAAAGGAGGGGAAATATTTAACATGCAATATGATAAATAAGGAAACCCATGTAAAATGCCATCTCCAACAATGGTGGCACCAAAACAGGCCCCCTTCCTGCAGACATAGTGCCCACCCCACCCGCCAGCACTGGCATCTCACAGGTCCTCCCAGCCCCCTGTGGGAGCCTGAGTTGGCCCCTGCCCCTGGCGCAGTCACACGCCCCCTCCGGCTGCACCTTTCTCCCTCCAGGTGGTTTCTCCTCAGCCCCAGCTTCCCTCAGGAAGTCATTCCGAGCTTTAGTCACCAGGTAATAGCCCAGCTTTGTGAAATGCACCTGAAGTTTCCTCCTTCCGTTGAAAAGAAAAGACTTCTAAATTAGAGAATCATGCACATTCAATGCACACAAAACCAGGGGAGAGAGCCTCCTGGTTTTCTAAGAGTGGCTAATGCCTCTCAGGAAGTCTCCCACTTAGAACTGGTTCAGCTTCCCTCTTGCTTCCTTTTCTTGTCCCATTCCCTCCTTCCTGGACCTGCCTTCTTTCATTTAACTCAAGGCCACCTGCAGGGAAATAGTATTTCAACAACTTGGGGTTTTACTTGTCACCCTTTATTCTCCCTCGGAATTCCTAATCCCCCTTATAAAGCCTTCACTCTGCACCCAGCACCTGTGGGGGGTCTTCAGGTAGGAGGGTAGATGTCGCTGGGACAAATGAGTCTTCTGGAGGCCTCAGAGTCAGGGGAGTGTCCTGGCACCCACCCCAAGGATTGTTCCTGGTCAAGTGCAAGGTCTGTGGACAGGGTCGTGAGGGTGGGCTGCCCAGCTGTCTTTCCAGGGCATCACCACTCTGTTCTCCATCTGTTGAGTGAGTGTCACCTGCTGGCATGTGCTGGGTGTGGCTACTTTCCTGTATAGCAAACATGTCAAACTCAAAGGCTAACAGGGCCCAAATAAATGAGGCATGCGGCCCGCGAGCCACGAGGTTGACATGCTTGCTGTACAGTGACGATGCTGGGCTAACCTCCCTTCCCAAACTGCATACGGTTGACTGATAGCCTCAGCAAATGCGGCAAAGAAGGGAAAACCCAAAACAGTGCTATTTTCTGCCACTTTCCAGACTTTCTCGTGGGATTATTGATTGAGTTTTAGCCATTCTGTTGTGCTACATCCTTTGTGGCTGTGAGGATTGTGAAAGGCTGCCTCTTACTTTGGAAAGAGCCTGGTGGGCTGCCCACAGGGGTGTGAGCATTGGGACAGATGCAGACTCAGCGCTGGGCTCCGGGATGGTGCCGGCCATGGCAGGTGCAAGCAATGCGAACACTGATTTCCCTGGTGCCCTCTGTTTCCAGATATGCCACAGAGCTGTCAAGTAGCAAGTAAGAGAGATTTGAATAACTTCCCTATCACCAGTGGGCGAGCTTAATTTTAGGGGTGTTTTCTTTCCTTTCACTGACACACTTTGTAAGAGAACATTGTGCACTTCGTGTTTGCTGGCCTGTCGAAGCAACTCCATCCTTAGCCACCTGTTTTTCCCCCCACATTCATTTCCAAATATTTTCTTTTAGTTTTTCACTCATATATTGGCTGAATCTCAATCCATCCTACTCCCTTCTGCAACATTGCACGAGGCCACCTCCTGCTCCTCTCTGTGAGATTGGCCTTCCTGACCCTCCTCCATCTTGGTGGCCACTTGTATTCTGTCCCCCACTTGGCCCCGCCCCCTTTCTCTAGCTCCCAAAGCATAGGTATTCCCAGGGTTGGTTCCTAGACCCTTCATTTCCTTTTTAATTTTTAGACTCTCTTCTTAGCATTATCACCTCCCACTGTCCAATTATCACCTCTGTGGGAAAGATGCCTAAATATGTCTCCAGCCTAGACTCCCATCTTGAAATCTAATCCCTCATTTATAATTGCCCAAGGAATGCCACCAGCCCCTTCTCCCTGGCCCCTACAGAAAAATCTGTCCCTCAGGTCTGTCCCTTCATTGATTCTAACTTTGTCATTCCCCACCCACTCCTTTCCATCTTTACCACCGTCATCCTAGTTTATTACTTAATTGCTTCTCACTTGAACTATCAAAATAAGCCACTAATAAATCGCTCTCCCTTCTGCCTCTACTTTTTTATTATTAATCTTCCCAAAGCACAGCTCTGACCCTGCCATTCCCTTATCAGAAACCATTCATGATAACTCCTGGCCAGGAGAGTTAAGGCTAAACTCCCTTTTCAGACATAAGTGAAGGGTCAGGCCAGACTCTGAAGCTTGACACTCAGTGTCCTGTGTGTACTCTGGTCTGTCTCAAGCCCTCACCTTCTTCCTCTGTGTGCACCAGGCATCCCATGCCACGTCCCAACAGCTGCTTTCCTGAACCTGCCAACAGCGGGATGCCTCCGAATTTGATCATGGTGTTCACTCTGCTAGGATTTTCATCCCCTCCCCTGTCCCTCCCACCTGCACTCCATCTCCTCCACTTAACCCAACTCTTTAATGCCTTTCAATATTCAGTGTAAGGATTATGTTTTCTGCAAACATAATTTTCTTTTCACCTAACTTGGCAGGGTTAGTCATTCCCTTCTCACTCACACGATGCCTTGAATGTCTCAATGTTATAATATCTGCTTCTGTAAGGCTGGGGTCATCTTGACCATCTTATCTATCATCATAGCCCTGGCACCCAACACAGAATAAACATGGGATCAATGATCAGTCCTTGCCTTCTAACTGATCTGGACTATTTGTTATTACATGCACATAACTGAGATTTCTCTCTTTGCTTGTGCACTGGCCCTTCCTTCCAGTTGCAGTCCCTTCTCTATTATTTACTCCCCCAAATTGTATCCATCCTTAACAAAGCTCAGTGTAAATATCTTCTCCCACAGGAAGCCTCTTCTTCTTTTTAAAAATCCTTACCCAACGATATTTATTCCATTGATTTTTTTAGAGAGAGAGAGGAAGGGAAGGGAGAGAGAGAAACATGAGCTGAGAGAGACACAGGGATTAGTGGCCTCCTGGACACACTCCCACCAGGCCGGTCATCGAACATGCAATGGAAGTAGGTGTCCTTGAACAGAAATCAAGGCTTCAACCCTTCAGTCCATGGGCTGACTCTCTAACCACCGAGCAAACCGGCCAGGGTGGGGAAGCCTCCTTTGATCTCTTTTTCCTAACAGTACTTCTATGTGTGTGTTGGGGGGAGGGGGGGTGCTGAAACACGGAAAGAGCATGATTTGTAGCTATCAGACTTGCATTAGGATTTGGACTCAGACAAATAGAACTTTGTTCCTTCATTTTTAAAAAGTTTGTTTTATATTACTCTAACTTCAACTCCCCTTCAAGGACAATAATACTCATGAAAGATCCCATAATTGCACCTGAAACACAGCAAATAATCAATAAACGTTAATTCATGGTCTTCCTTCCTCAAGGCACTTATCGTTTTATGACTCTGAGCACAGGCGTTCATGTCATTTTCTTATTGGTAATAATAGAACAAAGCTCCCGGGGGAAGGACGGTATCTTCTTCACATCTCTTTTCCCAGAAGTGACTATCAGAGCTCCTCATATTTTAGTTGTTTGGAATATCAGTTGAATTTAATGAAGCAGGCTGACTTAGAAAGCTTTATGCTTCAAAAAGAATGTAGTTTTATTATTGGCACAAAATCAAACCTGATGTTTATGGTCATGCCTATAAAATGTTGGACATCACGCTTTTGGTGAGGAATGTAACCTACATGATAACATATTTCTCTGGGAAAATCAGATTAGAAACCCATCATTGCAATTTAGTGTCTTTAACAGAATTGTTGCTCATTCTCTGTGTGAAGACTACCTCTTATATCTTTATAAGCATAAAAAATGAAACAGCATTGACTTGATAACATTCTTTTCAAAGGTGGTCAATGAGGTAAATTAGATTACCTGGTAAATTTCATGCAGTCATTGAGCTTTTCTATAAATCTAAGTGAAGAAATGTTGAAGACCTTTGTTCTCAACTATGGAGGCATTTATAAAGATTTTTATATGCTTTTAAATGCTACGCCTCAGAATTTTAAGACTCTCAAGTTATCTTCAAATTTAAGCTCTCTGAACTTTAGTTTTCTCTTTTGATTAAAAAAATACATCGTTGCCCTAACCAGTTGGGCTCAGTGGTTAGAGCATTGGCCTGTGGACTTAAGGGTCCCAGTTTGATTCCGGTCAAGGGCATGTACCTTGGTTGCGGGCACATACCCAGTAGGGAGTGTGCAGGAGGCAGCTGACCAATGTTTCTCTCTCATTGATGTTTCTCTCTATCCCTCTCCATTGCTCTCTGTAAAAAATCAATAAAATATATATTTTTTTTAAAAAAATAAAAGGTCAATAATAATCACCTTGCCTAGATTGCAAAGTTGATGTGAGAACCACATATGAGGTTCTTGATTCCAGACTTTGTCTTTGTTTTCGCATCCTTTAAGCCAAATAGAGTGTCCAGACTAGAAAAAGGGCACAGTAACTATTCATTGACTATATAAGTAATATCAGAAAGCTTTCACAGATTTAAAAGGGTAACATAGGGGAATTAATGTCCTTATCTAGAGCCACCCTCTCATTTTAGATGAGATAATGAGACTCACAGAGGACAAAGAATTTGCCTAGTGCCATACAACAAGCTATTGGCGGAGCAATACAAGTGTATTAAAAGCTAGTTTGAAAAGGAATTGGTCAGGTCTATAGAAGCATGCAAAGAACACACACACACACACACACACACACACACACGCACACTCACACACGAGGCTGGCTGACAGAAGATAAGGCCTAAACAATGAGGTCAGACAGACAGGTCTGTCTGGAATCCTGGTTTCCTGATCCTTTTGACTCTCAATTTTCTCATCAGTAATAGAAGGTTCATTATATCTACCTAGCAGTGCTAATATGAATTTAGATGTCTAACACTTTTTATTACTAAAAAATAAAGGAATTAATACATACATATATGATAAGTAGATATACTTGCTTTATTACTAGAAAATACATACATATATGATAATACATATGTACATGACAAGTAGATGTATTTGCTTTAGGGGATGTACATATACAAGTCTACATAGGAAATGTTTACAGAGAGAGAGAGAGAGAGACTGATTGACTTGGTGATGGACACCTAGTGCTCAACTTCTTTAATTCTTGCCTCGATTTCTAGAACAGTCTATGAAATACTAGCCCAGTCAAAAATGGCACAAATTGATCACAAAGAAGTGGGCGGGCTTCCCACACTGCCAGCTTTCTTGGGGAATCTTGGTAGCTGGTTTGCTATTTATGTGTGTCTTCAAGTTGCAGTGCTGTGCTGTGCAGCCAAACTCACCTGTCCCAGGGGATCTGCACCCTCAGTTCATGACCACACCTTCTGGGGTGGCCAGCAGTCACTGATACGGTCATGGGGAGGGCATTAGTGTAAGATGGGGGGCCAGAGAGGGGCAGAAACTGTGAAACAATGGGCAGCACCGGGGTGGGTTTCTGAGTTACACCAGGACTCAAAATTGAGCTTGAACACGGGTTTCAGAATCACCTAGATGCGCCTCCATCTGTTTTGTGTCAGTTGCTATCTCAGTTTTGTTGCCATGAAACCTCCTTTCTCCTTTTTGGAGAATGCTCCCTGATTTTGGTCTGAGGCAGCTCTCCTCTGGTGACAACCAGCGATTCCTGTTAACAGCACTGATAGAGACCCTTGGCTTCCCCCTCAGTTCCTCAAAGACAAGGGGGACGGATGGGGCGCCAAGTGACACAGCAGCTTCCTCACTCTGTCCCAAGGCATGCGGGCTCCCAGCGGCTGTCTTCCAAATCACCTCCCCGATTTGTTTCCAAAATGCTGCCCTGGCGTAGATGTGTGTTTTGATAGAAGGTTAATGCATACGTGAATACACAACTTTTTGATTTATTGTCCATGCGAGCTCATCACTCTTTCCTTTAAATTAAAACTCTCTCCAGATGGGGATCGGTGACACAGATTTATTGATCTGCAATAAAACCTCACTCATAATCTCTACAGCTGCCCATTCATCTTCTGCAGAAAAGGGTTCATTATTCTGGATGTCCCAAGAATGAAAGCAAGGAACCAACTTGCTCTCTTTGTTCCCTTCCTGCCCCACCTTTGCCTTTTGGTTTTCTCCTCCCTCCCAGTCCCTGCCCACCCCCTCCTTTTATGTCCTGAGACCAAGTGAATCTCCCAAACAGGATTATTCCCTTTGTCCATCTTTGTCCTGCTCCCTTATATTTTTCTTCACTCCCTGCCACCCACCCCAAGGATGCCCTTTTTTGTGAGCATCCCGGAAGAGTTGTGACATTGAGTCCGACTTGTGGCTAGAATCAATAGCCCAACCCTCCACTCTGCTCAATCAAGATGGGTTTGTATTCCCTGGTTCGAACAAACCACTCTGAACTCAGCAGATGAATGAGATCATTAGAAAAAGGAGAAACCAAGCAGCTGGACTGATAGGAATGAGAATACGGGCAGGTGGGCCGGTACCAGGTCTGCAGCTGAAAGGAGGTACGTGTGGATAAAGATGCTCACCACTGTGTGTTTTGTTGGGTCCAAAGAGCCTTCTGATTTATTGCCTGGGAGATATTCTCCAGTGCACACACGCTGGAGGCTGTTTCCACTGGTCAGCAGATGGCTTGGTCAGTGTGCCAGGAAGCCCGGGAAGTAGCTGTTATCTCAGACTCAACAGAAGGAAGGGCAAAAGGACTTTGGGAGTGATCAGATGGATTGCCTCGTCAGTTCAGTGGAGTATCTCTTCATATGGCTAAAATCCTCTTGGATTTCCTAGCTGGAAAAATAAAGCACAGACATCAACTAGTCTAGTGCATTTCAACTGGAGTGCCATGATACACTGGTGCGTTTCATGAGCTGTATGGGGTGATGCAGCGTCCCAGCCTGTCACAAGTAACTTCCTACTTTTAAAAATAAAGTGCTGAAGTTTTCAAATTAACTCCTTTTTTTAAAAAAAATTCCTCACCTGAGGATATTTTTCCATTGACCTTTAGAGACAGAGTGGTAAAGAAAGGGAAAGACAGAGAGAAACATCGACGTGAGAGACACACATTGATTGGTTGCCTCCTGCATGAGCCCTGACCAGGACCTGGGCAGGGGAGGAGCCTGCAACCAAGGTATATGCCCTTGACCGGAATCAAACCCAGGACCTTTAAGTCCTCAGGCCGATGCTCTATCCACTGAGCCAAACTAGGGCGGGCCAAATTGACTACTTAAAAAACAATTAGAATAGATTCAAGGTTACACTTATAATAGTACCATTTTTACTCACGTGGATTCTGATGTGATTTCTTGCACAGGAATTGGATGTCATTAGAGGTAACCTGGCAGAAGTTACAAAACGTATACAGGGATCTCGTGGGCATGTGGCCAGCATCCATCACTGGGAGCTGAGGTTGACTATCTGCTCTGTCCTTGTCTTCTAGGCAGGAGAAAGGAACTCTTAAGTTCTTAGGTGTCCTCATAGCATGACAAAAAATGTAGCTTCTCACCCTCATTTTAAAATAGCAAAGCCGTAACCCAAACCCAAGCAGTGATGGCCACAGTCAGGATTGGAACGCAAATGTACAAATTAGCATTTGAGCGAATACTGTCCACTGACCACTCCGTCCTCCCACGGGCAGGCCTGAGGAGTTTGGGACAGTGGCCGGGCACAGGTGAGGAAGAGCCCGTGGGAAGGGACTCACCGTTTATCTCTGTAATCGGAAGCTACCCTGGGCAGGTTTAATCACCCCACGCAGAGCCGGATGCAGAGCAAGTTCATGGTTTACAGTGAGCAGGCTGACACAGCTGATTGATGTCAAATGTGTCATGATGTATATTGTAAAGCAGGGAGATTTAATGGTGTAACTCGATGGCAGGCTCCGAAGTGAGTTGCTGCAAAGTAAGGAGTGATGGATGGGCTCATTTACATGTAAAATTGCCAATGGCATTGACAGCACTGGTATGTGAGGGGGAGATAAGAGGCGCCAAGCGAGTTCACTCTTGCCCTAGTGTTGGAATATTAAAATACAGCTGTGGCAGCATCTGGGATTTGCAATGGACTTTACAGATATAATTTTTTTAACCTTTAGCCCCAAGATAATCTACATCTTTTATAAAGTTTTCTAAAACAGGTGCCATCCCACCCCTGGATCAGCATTTACCATAGATGGTGATGCCGGCATGAAATTTATTTGTACAGTGGTTGTCAGCAAACCAAAACCCTTAGTGGTTTTTATCTGTCCCCGGCATGACAATCTCAAAGTGCTTATAGAGTAACAATGTTAAAGGGTGGAAGACTGGCTTTAAAATTCTGTTCGTCTCCCCCAATCTCTTCCTTTCTCAGGGTTTTCTCTGCCCAATGCCAGAAAGAAAGTCTCTCTCTCCCTCTCTTTTCCCTTCTCTCTCTTTCTCCCCTCACCCCCATGTATATATTAGTTTCTTTTTTATTCTATTCTCCCCTTCTTTTTCCTCTAATGAAGCTGCCATTAGTATGTGTGGGCTAATGTCTATTACACATGAGAGTAGGGGGTATTGGTTCATCCTTTCAACAAATAACGATGTTTGAGTCAACCCCAGCCAAATATTCAGCCTCAAGGATAGACTCTGAAACCTACACTGTCCAGCTGAAGAGCACTGTGTATTCGTTCCCCCGTTAGGGAAATGGAGTACAGTGTTAGAGTCTGCCTGCCTGCCTCTCCTTCCTGCCTCCATCCCCCATCCCTCCTTTCTTATGTTCTTCACACAACATAAACTAAGCATTGTGCTAGGTGCTGGAGACACAGCAGCGAAGAGGACACTACATTAGAACATGAGACACAGGCAAAAATGGCAATAGTTCATGCCCTGTGTTATAGATGCCATGGAGGAACTCTGGGGATGCACAGCGACATGGGACAAAAGGAGGGGAGGGCTATGGCTGTCGAATAAATAGGGAGAAATTCTTGAAGGAATTAGTATCTGCACCAAGACTGAAGGTAGCAAGGCAAAGGAAAGCAAAGTGGAGAGGGGAGATTTTACCAAGTAAAAAAGGTACGGTGCCCATGTGTCCAAAGCAAGAAAGTGTTTGGCAAATTCAAGGACTTACAACTGCTGTGATGCAAGAAATAAACACTTGAGAAGGGACAGTTGAGAGATGAGGCTAGAGCCCTAGCCGGTTTGGCTCAGTGGATAGAGTGTACACCTGCGGACTGAAGGGTCCCAGGTTCGATTCTGGTCAAGGGCACATGCCTGGATAGCGGGCTCCATCCCCAGTGGGGGACGTGCAGGAGGCAGCCAATCAATGATTCTCTCTTATCATTGATATTTCTATCTCTCTCTCCCTCTTCCTTCCTCTCTGAAATCAATAAAAATATATTTTTTTAAAAAGAGATGAGGCTAGAGAAGCTATGGGTACCCTGCAGAGCTGACTAATCCAGTTAAAACTTGTGAACTAGCACAGTCAAAGGAGCCTTTGGCACATATGATGCTGTTTTAGATTTGCCCTGTCTATGTGTTTGCCTCTCATAAGCTGGGTCTTATTTCTGAATATGATTGTCAATTGTGCAGTAAGAAAGAAACGTTGACAATAATAACATTCATCATCAAAGCCATGCTTTTTTTTGGGGGGGGGGTGCTCATTGTTTGGAATTAAGTACATAATATTTGAAACTAAGGACTTCCCAAATATTTGTCAATTCAGTGTAATATATTTTATGTACTTTTCAATAACCAGATGATTGTTACAGTGGCAGCAAGTTAATTGAATACATTAGTTAGTAGCATTTATACTTTAACCATTCTTTTATTCCTTTATAACATTTATTGACAACCTACTAAGTTCAAGGCATTTTGCTAGGTGATAGAGACACAAAGATGAATACCTTAAAGAGCGAATGAGGAAGCTACCTATATAGAATGATTGCCAATACATCCTAAACTGAGCTATTTAAAGAGTGAATGAGGGCTCTGGAGAGTAGAGGGATTTATGGCCTTTTCTGGAATCTAGGATACTCAACAAAACAGAAATACATGCTTGAATATTTTACAATGTTTAAGAGTTTCCCATGGGTGAATATTGCTGATGAGGAAGCTAGAGAGTTTGGATGCTCACCCACAGAGAGTTTCGTTGAATTTTCAACAATAACATGAAAATAATACTATAATTCCTAGGTTTCATTCAGCTCTACACAGCAATGTTTTACTCTTCTAAGGACTTGGTTGTAACATTATTTCTATGATGCAACAGCCAGTAAGGTGATGGTCAGGACCAGAACCTTAGGAATCAGAGACATGGGTTCTAATTTCATTGTTGTCCCTTAATAGTTGTGAGATCTGGGGCTAATTACTTAATCTCTCTAACTTTCATTGTCCTCACTTGTAAAAGCATCTACTTCATGGAATCTGTAGAATGCTAAAAGAGGTAACGTACTTAGCTCAGTGACCAGCATGCAGTAAGAGTTAAATACATGTTAGCCATACATGATTAATATTATTATTATCATCTATCACTTAACGGCTAATGAAACATTGAATGAACCACAACAGAGAAACTTGATTGAGCTAATGTATCTCCTGGAAACCAATAGCGCGCTCTACTCACCTCTCTTCAGAAAGAATGTGGTCCCGTTGTAATAAATCACCAAACAAAAGTGGGTACATAGGATTCTCTGCTCGCCACTTGGTTCTGACTCCAATTATTTTGCTATTTTCCCTAGTGTTTCCTTTTTTTGCTGTTCAGCTAAAAACTTCATGAACGTGCAGTTTACTTTCTCTTCCAGATCATTAACCAAGCTGCTCTGAACATTCACACCTGGCTCTCCTTCCTCAGCACCCCTCCCTCTAGGATCCTCCCCCAGCTGGCTCCCCACTAGACCAGATTGTGAGTCCACACAGATACATACATTCTTACCACATGTGTGTTGTCATGTGAGCACAAAGGTGCTCAAGCCCTTCCATGCAGTTTCAGATGGCAATGCATTTTCACTCCTCCCCAATTCCAGCTGAAATGTTTATTTTATTTATTTTATTTTAATTTTACCAATTGCTTGGACCCTACAAGGCACTCCTAACATAGTTCCGGTTCTTAATCAGTCCAGTGGGAAGAAATGTCAAATTGAAACAAAATAAAACTCGAAAGACAGGATGGAGAAGTGAGAGGTACCCATTTAGAACCACACCAAGTTCTTGCCCCTTTTCTGCCTGTTACCTCCAGTTTCCCATGTTGCTCACAGCTCTGTATTGTGTTTCCCTGGCTGCCCCTGGTCCTGCATTGCTGCACCGGCCTGGAGCCAACACCTCACCTTAGCTCCTCAGCCACTTCCAGTACCAACACACTGCCAGTGAAGGCTTGTGGTCCTTCATCTTTAACTCTTCTCCAAGTCTTTTTTCTTAAAAAACAAAAATAGAAACATATTTTTATTGATTTTAGAGAGGAAGGAAGAGGGAGAGAGAGATAGAAACATCAAGGATGAGAGAGAATCATTGATCAGCTGCCACCTCATGCCCCCTACTGGGGATCGAGCCCATAACCTGGGCATGTGCCATTGACTGGAATCAAACCCAGGACCCTTCAGTCCACAGGTGGATGCTCTGTCCACTGAGCCAAACCAGCTAGGGCTCCATGTCTTTTTTCTACTCAGCAATCAGAGATCTGTTAAAGGGCAAAGGTGATCTTGTAGCCCTCCTGTTGAAAACATTTCCACAGCTTTCCATCACCTCAGGGTGAGACCCAGCTTGAACTCTTTGCTGCCAAAGAGGATCCTCCTAACCATGACCCATGGTCCCCAATGCCCTCTCGGTTACCTGTTGCTACTCCCCCACCTCCTGAGCCCACCTTTCTGCTGCCATTGGCTAGCTTCAATTTATTTGTTGGTTTAGAGCTTAACTATGACTTCCTCTGAGAAGCTTTCCAACTCTACTATACTCTGCTCTGCGCCCCATATGTGCCTCCATCGCTTTCCAAACCCCTCAGTCATAGCACCTAGCATGCTACACTTTGTGGAGCAGCATCAGACCGCTGTCCCCTTGCCAGGCTGTGCTCTGTGAGAGCAGGTGTTATCTCTCCAGCTCAGTTCCAAGAGCACAGTAGGTACTCTATATATACAAAAGCCAAGTGACCAGAACCACCAGGACGACCGGTCGCTATGATGTGCACTGCGGCCGGCCAACCAGCCCAAATCAGGGGTGGAGCCAGCTAGCCAACCTCCTGCAGCCCCCACCCCTGGCCAGAGCTGATTGGGGTGGGATGGCCAGACCCCACCTGTGCACAAATTCGTGCACCGGGCCTTAAGTATATTGATAAAATTCTTTAAGAATACTTTTAAATCCTTTCAAGGAATCCTTTTGGGAATGGGGGTGAGGGAGAGAAAACCAGTTAGGAATGAAACCAAAATGATCTTGGGTGTGGGCATGAGTACTTTTCTTGTACAGAAATGGATGGCTCAGTTTTCTCCCCATTGTCTGCCCTCCCGCCACCTGTTTCTCTCCATAGCCCCTCTCCTGATCAGGATCCGGGCTCTCATTTCTCTTTACTTGACAGTCAGCAGAAGGGCCTAAATTGGGATATTTTCCAGAGGCAGGTTGAGTAAGCACCGACTGAGCTGACCCTGATAGAAATGCTTAAGAAGCTTTGCAGGAGGATTAAGCAGCCTTCTTTAATCTTACTTCCTTCTGGGTGGCGGGAGCGGAGTCCAGCGTGTGGGCAGGGCTGGGCCACAGTGTCCCAGCCTCTGAGTTTCAGATGTGGGGGGATTATGCATGGGGGGAGCCGGCAGTGGTTATGAGGAGAGACATGGTAAAGAGGCAATTGTTTCCATTTCAACATCTAATACCCTCACTGAGCATCTTCTCATTGCTCCTTCTTTACTTACAGTTCTGAAAGCTTTCCTATTTCTAAATGGGTAGTGCTGTCATTCATGGTTGGAAAAGTCTAGATTTGTGGATTAAAAAGAAACCAAGGCTAAACCCAGAGACACAGAAGCAAAAGAGGATCTATTCTGGGTCACATGAGTCCCTGGAGGGGACATGGGCGGCTCAGTCACTCCTCGGGAATGCATCTCAGATCATCTGCTATTTTCACAGTGTCCTGTGGTGTGACCTGGGACACAGTGTCTGTCCCTATGTCCCCAGTCCTCCCCATAGAGCAAAGATGATCTTGCATGAGAGTTTCTGAAAAGCCTTGCAAAAGGAGAGTTAACATTTTTACAAAATCTGGGGTATGTACTGTCTTGGCTGATTCATATTTTTAGAGACTTTGTTCATATGGATTAAAGACAAAAGCAAATGACTTCTGAGTGGGAGGGGGAAATTTCATTGGATACGAAAGCAGGAGAGACAGTTAAGGGCTGTCCAGCTCATCACTGACAGAGTACTGAGTACTGAAGACTTCCCCTCAGGTCATGCAATCCTGCATTGGCTGAGGGTTGGGCTTGGCTTGCTTTTTGCCATATCACGTCAGGGGCCTAGAGGTCAGGGTGGTGCCTCTGCCAGGATCCCCATGCTGAGCTCAGTCAGTCCATGCTACACTGGAGGCTCCTTTCGGCTTGAAGGTTTACAGTTGAGTTTCTAGGTGGATTGCTCATCCTTAGCACCTCAAATGTAGGAAGCAGGAGCAGACATTAACTGGATAACTGTT
The DNA here is from genome assembly GCF_963259705.1 of Myotis daubentonii. NCBI lineage: Eukaryota > Metazoa > Chordata > Mammalia > Chiroptera > Vespertilionidae > Myotis > Myotis daubentonii. The sequence continues at coordinate 20,112,616 of NC_081858.1, forward strand.
GAGTTTGTGCTGTCTAGTTTCATGTACTCCGAGTGGTTTCTGAGTGTCTGGAAATTCTAAATATTGTACCGAACACCCCCTGAGATTGTTAACTGTTTTCTTTGTTTCCGATGGCACAGCATCTATTTCCAAATATTTCTTACTCGGGCTGCAGGCTGCTGTGTGGACCTTTTGAAACCCAGGGGAACGTGAGGATATATCACCTCATTTCGGTTTACCTCGATCTATTGTTTCAGGTTTTAATTTCAGTATTTGAAAACGAGTCTCCCCCTGAATTGCTCTGGCTTTCTTAGCATTCACATCCACGCTGTTCTTGGTACTCTGTATACCTGCGTGAATTTCTCTCACAGACTCAAGGGTGTCATTGCACTTGTGTATTAATAATGCATCTGATTCATTACTACTGCACCCCGAGCAATATGACCTCAGGGTACGAAGCAGACAGTTAAGACCAAGAATCATTTCACCTCGAACAGATCTGCTTTAAAAAAAATAAAACCATCTTTAGGAATTTCAGGAGAGTGGGAATTTAAGAGATGCTGCTGATTTTGAAAAACAAAGATTTAACCCTAAAACTGCTTCTCTCAGTCTTTTGTCTCATTAGGAATAGGACACTGGCCTCAGTTAGACCTCCAACCACCAGCCTTCTCCCTCACTGGGCATCTCAGTAGCAGCTCTCCCAGCAGAGTAACACCCTCAAATCTGCAGCTGTTCCATCATGGCTTAGCCAGTAACATAAAGAGGCAGGGAGCTCATCTGACTGTCCCAGGAATCCTGGGTATTTTATGTACAGCCTGCTTGGGGGTTGGACAAAAACTTGGGGTTTTGGCAAAGGTTGTCCTGGAGGGGTTGCTGAGCTTCTGTACCCACCATCTGCACTGCCCCATCCCCCAACTCTGGCTCTACTTTTCCAAGTTAACTCATTGTCTAGCACAGTGGTTCTCAACCTTCTGGCCCTTTAAATACAGTTCCTCATGTTGTGACCCAACCATAAAATTATTTTCGTTGCTACTTCATAACTGTCATGTTGCTACTGTTATGAATCGTCATGTAAATATCTGATATGCAGGATGGTCTTCGGCGACCCCTGTGAAAGGGTCGTTCCACTGCCAAAGGGGTCGCGACCCACAGGTTGAGAACCGCTCGTCTAGCACAACGCGCTGGCCACACAATTCAAAGGAACAACCACCACCAGCGCCTGCATACACCGACCTGAGACTTGCCCCTGCTGCTTTGTGCCACTGGGTTTATGTCAGTGATGATGGCTGGATATGGTCCTAACCTCACAGGGGAGAAGAAGAAGAGGTTGGTGCCAGCCACTGCCGCTGGGTTTGAATTGTGCCACTTGCTGTCTTTGCAAAGAGGGTGCATTCTCTCGCCTGTGCTTATTTCCAAACAGATTTTTTGTCACCAACAAAACTGAAAATGATGGGCGTGGAGCAGGTCTTCAGAAAGAACATCCCACACTGGCTTATGCTCACACATTAGCAGGGCTTTGCATCCAACAGTTATCAGCTGAAGGAGTCTGAGAGGGACAATGACGCGAAATCTCCCTCCTTGCTTCAGAGCCCACCTTCACGCTACAGTGCATCCTTCACAGTGATTTCCAGGGAATTAATTTTCAGTGGCTCTCTCCTATCCTGTCAGAATCTCTGCCGAGGGGCTCCCACTCCCCCAGGCCTGATTGCAACCAGACTCTCTCCTGCTGACTTTAGTAAATGGCTGAAACACATTGAAGTCACACAGAAGGCACTATTTTAAAGACTTAGGAGGATCTCTACCCAGTGATGTGGACTAAAATCTCACAAGATGCAGATGTATCCTTCCTGGAGAGGAAACCAGATCCTCCTAGGCTCTGAAGCCAGATATTTGCATATTAATAGAATCTATGGGCTTGTAGAGCTGGGCTGGGATATTAGAATCCATCAAGCACAACTCAGTGCAGCAGTTGGCCTGTTGGAAATGCGTGGAAAGGTGATTATTTAACATCTAGTGAGGCAGAAATACTCAATTTTCAGAGACAAGCCACACTTTGATTCAATATTAGAGGCAACATTCACTCATTCATTCATTCAACCAATAGTGAGTGACTCCCTCCCGTGTCAGGCATTGTCAGTAACTGGAGATACTGGAGAAAAATCATGTCAAAGTCTGTTGCTATAGCACTTATCTCCACTGTTTATCTGGACTCATCAGTTGTCTGTGCATCAGCCTTTCTATCCAGCATCTATGCAGAGTTTAACAGGAATTATAGTATCTTATCTGTGCTTCTCATTAGGTGTGCATCCTCAGTCTCCCCGCAGAGAGTTAGTACATGGAAAAGGCACTGGGCAAACGTTTGTGCGGGTTGTTTTACATGAGCTCTGGGTCATGGAGTTTTCAAGGTCAAACCCTAAGGGACTGCAAAGGTAGCTAATCATCAGGCTCCCGTTTTTTAATAGATGAGGACACTGAGATTTGAAGGGTTTGGTTTGCTGGCCAGCAGTCGCCAAGCCAGTCATGGATGGAGGCAAGATCAGATCCCACTTGTCCAAATTGCTTTCTGGCGAATCTATTGGGTAAGGGCATGACGAAAACTTGTCCAATCTGGCTGAATATGCCTATAAGAGACCATCTAGTCCAATAATTTTCACCTCTGGAGACACATTTACAGTCACCTGAAGGAGCATGTAGAACCACCGGAGAATGGGTTCCAACCTCCCCAAATTTCAATGTACACTGGGGCCTTGACTTACGAGTTTAATTTGTTCCATGACGGAGCTCGTAACTCAAATTACTCGTATGTCAAATTATTAAAGTGAACGAGTGAGACACGTGGTGCTGGGCTGATGTTGTGGCATTCACTGTGATGTTCGCTGCATCAACTAGCGGTGGGGTATCAAGCTGGCTCATAACCCGAATTTTAGCGCGGAACTCAAAGCAAAAAATTGGCCAAGAGACGGCTCCTATCTCAAAAAACTCGTTAGTCGGGACACTCGTATGTCAAGGCCCCACTGTTCTTGATTTGGGGCCAGGTTCGGACATGTCGCAGCTGATTCTTATGTATTGCTTTTAGGGCCAACTTGAATGGGCCATTCACCGATGCAATCTACCACCGTGTTCATTCATCTCCTTCCACATATTTCCTTAAGTTTTCATTTAACAGGAGAGACATACATAGACAACCTCCAACGACGTCCCTATCCTTTGTCAGGGAGATTCTGCCAGGTCCTAGCACATCACAGGCACGTCCCACACACCTTCCCCAGGGACTGGACATCTCTACCGAGCGGGCTTAGCCAGCAAAGCCCAGCAGGCTAGCAGCCCGCCCTGATTTCCAAGTTCACCTCCCCCAGGAGCCACCCAGAGCCCTGCCCCCATCTGCTGGGACCATGTTCCTGTCTGGGGCCATCGGGCCATGGCAGAAGGCATCAGGGGCTCCTTTGCCTTTATTTACTTTTAATTAGAATCTTCCTGCGTGGCTCTGTCCTCTCGGGGGAGCAGGGGCCCCCTGTTAATGGGATTGTGTGGTGTGGCTGCGGCTGTGCGCGCGCCGCTCCCCGTGTTTCTGAATTTCACCCAGATAATTGATTTTGGTCTGTTCCCTGACACTTGCCTTGGCGGTACAGGGTGTTATTAGGGCCTTTGTTCCATTTTTGAGTGACAAAGCCTTTACAAGCCAGCCAAGCAAGAGCAATTGTTGCATCTCTCACTTTTCTTATTAACTAACAGAGAATTGCAGGCAGCTTGAAACCCGCTGAGAGAAATAATAACATAAGCGGCAGCTTGGGAGAAAAGTGGGGTCCTTTCAAGCACAACAGCCTGGCGCGATTAACAAGGGCCCTCCGAGCACTTATCTGCCGGATCCCAGCTCTCCATGTGTGCCTCCCATCCCTCTGTCCTCCCCAGTGACATCTCCTGTCTGCGCCAGGACACTTTTCTCCCACCTCTTGGAGCAGCACCGAGGTCCTTGGACAAGAGGCATGATCTGGGGATCCGGGGGACAGTGGAACCCCCACATCCACACGGGGCCTGCTGTGCACCTCAGTTCTCCCGGGGCTGGAATCACCCACCCCAACGATCTCGTTGCTGGCTGCTGTTTAGGAGTTTCTGTGCTCACTTTTACTTCTTTTCCAATAGACATGTTTATTATGAAAGATTTTAAACATACAAGAGAGAGAAAAAGGGAAAATGAATATCAGTGTATCTGCCACTCAGATTAACAAACATTATGTTTCTCATGCTGGGGAGGTCTCCTGAGAACCCTTCTTTAATCTCCCCTCCCTCCTTCCCTCCCCACAGAGTTCAATACTGTTCCAAATGCGATGGGTATCACTCCCTGGCATGTTCATGTAGCTACCACAGATGTGTCACCAAGCAACGTGAAATACTGCGGGCACCATACTACAGTTGCACAAGTGTTATCATACTGTGTGTATTTGACAACCTTAAAGAATACTGTGTGATATTCTTCCACAGGATATGTGAGCTAAAGTTCCTTAATGCTTACCAGAGGACTCTATTCCTATGCTATGTCATGATAATGGATTTGCCTATTGGTTTGTGGGAGGACATTCGGTGGCTTTCGCCATGTTGCAGTGACAACGTCACTGCCATCATTCTGGGTTCATACCTCCTCATGCGCACGCACAATCCTTTCCATGGGCACAGCTCTAGGTGTGGATTTCAAGTTGCGAGAGTTGTACGTCTTTAACTCCAGTGGGTGGTTCCAAATACCTCCAAAGGGATTTCCTCCTAAGAGTGTAAGAAGAGGAAAAGGAGGACCTACTAGTCCCATTTCACATGCGGGCACAGACCATTGGAGTTGCCCTTTGTGTATCCAGGAAAACCTTAGGCCTGGAAGGAAAACCACCTCCCCCGAGTTTCCACGCTTGCTCTCTCACTGGCAGGGTATCTCAGCTGAACAGAAGCATCCCAATGTCCTCCTGGAACTGGGAACTCATCCCTTGCTCCTGGTTGCCTTGGTGACCTGGATCCCTCTCCTAGAGTCACTGATGGGCAGGACCCTTAGTCATAGACACACTCATTCTTGTGGCCCAAGCTGAATGGTTCCCGCTCTGGGAAGGTGCTCTCCCTCACCACCCTGAGCTCCAAACAAACTGGCTCTCTCTCCTCCCTCTCCGTGCACACTTCAGAGTGAGGTGGGCACCCTGGCAGAAACCTGGGCTTTGCAGGAAGAATCGGCCTTGAATTTGTAGTCTCACCCTCATCAATGTTGTGGCCACACACAAGTACTCAACTTCTCAGGTTGTACTTCGTCGTCGGTGAGAGGAGGATAATCATCCCATCCTTACAGAGAAGCTGTCCGGGTGAGAGAAACGCAGCAGAGCCCGAGATGCCCTCTTGGCACTTGGTGATGCCCATGAACCGTGGACATGGCCTCAAGTATAGGTTGGTTCTGTATGTCTGCCAAAGGGTGACCCAGATGCCTGCTGAAGGTGCCTCCCTCCTGTCCGACTCCAAATCCCGGGGTCGGAGCACACTGAGGATTCTCACTTCATGGATAGATCATGTCAGTTTAAGAAAAACGTGGGTTTAGCCCGAGCTGGTTTGGCTCAGTGGATAGAGTGTCAGCCTGCAGACTGAAGAGTCCCAGGTTCGATTCTGGTCTAGGGCACATGCCCAGGTTGTGGGCTCCATCCCCAGTAGGGGACATGCAGGAGGCAGCTGATTAGTGATTCTCATCATTGATGTTTCTTTCTCTCTCTCCCTCCATTCCTCTCTGAAATCAGTAAAAATATTTTTTTAAAAAAAGAAGAAAAAAAGGTGTGCTTAGGAGAGCACTCTTAGACCTACCCCTCTTCTTACCCTAAGGAGACAAGTAGAACCAGTTTCTTCGGGGACAACGTCACAGATGTGAATATGTGAGAACTGTGTCTTGAACCTGTTCTTCACCTCTGTGTAATTATACTTTGGGGAGGTGAAGGAATAATTTCCCTTATCTCTCAATAAAAACTCAGAAGTGTCGACCCCTCTCAACTCCCCGCAGAGTTAGGAGGGTGGGTTAGAGTCCACTGCATGTCACAGGGCAAGAGCAGTGGTATTTTTATGCTGCTTTCTTCCTCACAATTCTCATTGTTTTTTGTTTTTTTTTCATGCAGTTCTCACCCCATTCAATTATCCCTCCTTTCTCCCTTCTGTCTCCAACTCCACCCCCTCCTGGTGCTCTTCCTTCTCACCCTCCACTCATGTTTCCTTCCTCATTCTCTCTGGCCTCCAGGCAGCCCCCCCAATGCACCCCCTGGCTCCAAAGACTCTCATGCAGCCCTCTTGAATGAATGACTATTGAAAGGGGTAGAACTGTTAAAAACCACAGCAACAATGATTTCCAAACACAGTGTGTGAGATGTGCAATGAGAAGGCAGAGCGGCACTAAATAAATTATGGTTTAAAAAATACGAAGTTACCAACCTGTCAAAAACGCTGAACCGTCAAGTCAGTGGGGAGAATAAGAATGTGTGTAGAGGCAGCTTCTCTTTTGTGAGGCACATAGGCCCTCCTATCAGCTGGTTTCAGTGTCTTGAATGAAGAACTGATAAAGGGGAGGAAAAAAAAAATCCAGTGAATCCTTTTTCTACTTCTGTGTGGAGTTCAGGTGTGTTCCCATAGTTGAGTGAAGGGCTCATTACCTCTTCACCAGCTTAATGATATCTTATCCCATAGGACAGGGCAGATGGGAAAAGAGAAAAATAAAGACCGAAGTGGGGGTGGCTGTGGCATTTCAATATTCAAGGACTGATTTGCTTCTCAAAAATGGAAGGTTTCAAAGGAAAGCCAGATACACTAGAAAATACCGTGAATAGACTAAAAGGCAATATCCTTTTGAGCACAGAGCAGTAGCTTTTCCTTTTGTTTTCTTTTTAACACTCGAAGGAAGTCAGGAGACCAGTGAGCTGGTCTTTAATCCCCCAGGAGCTGGCTTTCATAGAGGCACCTGAAAGTTCGAGTTAAAAATGGGGGAGAAAATTATAACACTTGGGAAGTGAGTTACACTAATGGTTAGGAACATGGGACACCCTGAGACTATGGAAATTCCTTATTGATTCTTAGCAGGTTAATTTCTTCTCCACGGTTGGATCAGGAGAACCTGGCCACTGGAGTCAGGGCAGAATCCAAACAGATTCTTACCCTGCAGACATTCACAACTTCTTTGAATTCTTCTAAATCTCCTGGTTCTATCTCTCAGAGGAAGATTAAATGGCCAAGGCATTAGGTGAGTATGAAATTAGATTTGGGAGAAACTATATTATAAACAGAGTGAGCTCGCCTGATCCACAGGAGGGGCACTTTACATCTCGGTTGAATGAAAGAATTTGCTGTGAGCCACCCAGATGACCTGTGACAAGTTCTAATTAACAAGTATCTGGTTTTTGTTCTCTGTTAACTGTAGATAATACTTCTTGCTTGATCTTAATAGAATGGAAGATACGGCCTTACAAATGCTTCAAGCCCTAGTCGGCTTTGCTCAGTGGATAGAGCCTCAGCCTGTAGTCTGAAGGGTCCCAGGTTTGATTTTGGCCAAGGGCACATGCCCAGGTTGCAGGCTTAATCCCCAGTAGGGGGCGTGCAGGAGGCAGCCGATCAATGATTCTCTCTCATCACTGATGTTTCTATCTCTCTCTCCTTTTCCCTTCCTCTCTAAAATCAATATATATATATTGGCCTCAGGAACATTGGATAAAAAGAATAGAAATATAAATTATTTTTGTTATTATTGCTTCATAGAAAAGAGCATTTTCCTATCATATCTATATATTATAAGGTGTTTTTATCTTCTTCAAATTGCCCTGATGTATATTACTTAAAATAAAATAAATTTAAAAAAATTAAAACAACTTTCAGTTAGCGAAGTAAGGGTGGTTATGTTATTTCGACTGGAACTAAATGGATTTCAATGGCTAACCCCAAACATGAAAGGCTGTTGCTTTGACCTATGCTTACATTTTAAGTGTCCAAATACAAGGATGTAAGTTGGGAAGACCAGAGAGTGAGTGGAAGACTTCATAGGTTTTGTTTGTTCTCTGAGCATTTCAAGGCTGTGTGTGATTATAGTGTTAGTTGCATTTAAGTGCTTTGTTTTCCCCTGGGTTACAAACATCCAGGGGAGGAGGGAGGATAAGAGGATAAAGAGAATTGAAAAGAATTCTCCACTTGAAACTAAAGAAAAAATGAACAAATGGGACTACATCAAAATAAAAAGCTTCTGCACAGCAAAAGAAACCATCAACAAAACAATGAGAAAACCCACTGTGTGGGAAAACATATTTGCCAATGACATATCTGATAAGGGCCTAATCTCCAAAATTTATAGGGAACTCATACAACTTAACAAAAGAAAGATAAACAATCCAATCAAAAAATGGGCAAAGGACCTAAATAGACACCTTTCAAAAGAGGACATTCAGAAAGCCAAGAGACATATGAAAACATGCTCAAAGTCACTAATCATCCGAGAGATGCAAATCAAAACAGCAATGAGGTACCATCTCACACCTGTCAGACTGGCTATCATCAACAAATCAACAAACGACAAGTGCTGGAGAGGATGTGGAGAAAAAGGAACACTTGTGCACTGCTGGTGGGAATGCAGACTGGTGCAGCCACTATGGAAGACAGTATGGAGTTTCCTTAAAAAACTGAAAATGGAACTCCCATTTGACCCTGTGATCCCACTTCTAGGAATATATCCCAAGAAACCAGAAACACCAATCAGAAAGGATATATGCACCCCTATGTTCATAGCAGCACAATTCACCATAGCTAAGATCTGGAAACAGCCTAAGTGCCCATCAGTAGATGAATGGATTAGAAAACTGTGGTACATCTACACGATGGAATACTATGCTGCTGTAAAAAGGAAGGAACTCTTACCATTTGCAACGTCATGGATGGAACTGGAGAGCATTATGCTAAGTGAAATAAGCCAGTCAATAAAGGAAAAATACCACATGATCTCACTCATTCGTGGACAATAGAGACCATTATAAACTTTTGAACAATAATAGATACAGAGGCAGAGCTGCCTCAAACAGATTGTCGAGCTGCAGCGGGAAGGCCGGGGAGGGTTGGGGGGCAGGAGGTAGGGGGGTAAGAGATCAACTAAAGGACTTGTATGCATGCATATAAGCATAACCAATGGACATAAGACACTGGGTGATAGGGGAGGCTAGGGGACTGTCTAGGGCGGGGGGATAAAATGGATACATATGTAATATCCTTTGTAATACTTTAAGCAATAAAAAAAAAAAAATTTCAGAGAGAGAGAGAAAAAAAAAAAAAAAAAAAAAAGAAAAGAATTCTCCAAAGGCCTTGTGGAGCACATCAGCTGAGGAGTGAGTTATAAATGAATCGGAGAAAGAGACATTTAATTTCCTTCCACACAAGCTGGAGGCTAAAGAGAACTCACTGGGCATAACTTTACTTACCAGCAAATTGTAAAAACTTCTCAGTGAAGGGGAAAATAATTCAAGCCGTTTGGTGATTGTTCTCCCTCGCGTTCATGGGGCGTGTTGCAGTGTGTTGCTCTCTGCAATTCTGCATTATTCACAACTATTTGTCGTGTGCCCACGGGGTCCTAGATGAGTGCTGGACTTGGGGACATAAGGTGCAAAAAAATCTCAGGTCTGGGTTATGAGAAAGGTAGTAATCTCTATGGGAGTAGATCCTTGAGGTGGACTAGAGAAAAGGTTGTTGACTGTTAAAAGGTCATGAACCCAGAAGTTAGGGTTTTGGTTAAGTTACACAGATTTCAAAGTCTTTTTAATGAACAAGAAAAGTGACAAGAAGGTCAGGAAGAAAGCAACAGGGGGAGAACTGGGTGTAACTGACAAATGAGAAAGAGTCAAAGGAGCAATTTTAACAAGAAAGTGAATAGGTAATTGTCTGGAAGGGGCATTGGTAAGTAGGAGGGGCACTTCCACACCCACAGACTCGGAAGCAGCTTGAGAGAATGGAAAGCTAAGGTTCCAAATAGAGCAGGGTCCTCCGTTCATCCAGATGCAGACAGCTGGAACCGTCAGCCGAGTTAAGAAATTGATCATGACATCTTGAGAAATTAATATAGGAAATATTCAAAATGGCACTGAGGGATGAAAGAGGAATAGGAGACAAAGGAGCAAAGGTCAAGGGTGAAAGGGTTGGATCTTCTCATGTTGATCCTGACAGAGGTAAACAGGGATGAGAACCAGTGTGGTTAGTGGTGCAGTCTCAGAAGTCCCTTTGAGGAGGATGTAGGAGGATGTGTGCGAGTTACAAACAGCCAGGGTGTGGTTTCTAGAAGTTTCTGAAGGGAGCTCCAGAATCTGCAGTCTCTGCCTGCAGGGCAGTGCAGTTGGAGACAGGTGTGCACTTTCTGTATGCACAGCCCGGGACAGTGGCATTTCAACAGCCCGTGTGCAGATGAAGACTGATGATGGCACTGCTCGCCGGGAGTGCTTTCATTCATTCGCTCATGCATGAATCCATTATTTTCAAATTTCACTCAACAATTGTTTTTGAGTATCTACTTGGTACCGGGCTCTGGGTACACATTGGTGGGTGAAAAATGTTACTTCTGCCTTCATGTTTCTAATATTTACTTGGGAAAGATAGAAAATAAATAGCAAGCGAACCCAATGGACATAAATGCAATTATATGTCGGGAAAGTGCTGTTCAGGTACAAGGCAAGATGCCATGACAGAACATAAAAGGAGAGATGTATAGAGACTTAGGGTCTGTCTACACCAAGAGCTTGGGAAATCTGATGAATCTGGCCATGTGACTCACGGGGAGGGGAAGCATTCCTGGCCGAGGTGGGAAAGGGCAGTGGGAGCACTGATCCTCTTTGTTGTTTCAGAGGAACCCTTTTTTCTATTTGGGAGTCATTTCTTTAACAGTGGTCACTTTCAAGATGCTGGAGGGCTTCCTTTCATGTCTATATCTATAAAAATTAACAAGTGAATGAAATTGCTATGGTTTGCTATGGTTTACAAAGCATATTCACATGTTTGATTTCCCTTGAAGGCTCTACATAACCACGAGGAAGCATTAGTGTCCTATTTTACAGAGAAGCAAACCCTGCCATGGATCACATGGTGAGGCAAAGCAGGGAGCTGAACCTGGGCTTGTCCCTTCCATGCACTCCAGGCCCAGCGGGACTGGGCGTCTTCTCCAAGGCTCCAGGAAGCCAGGCCTCTGGGTAGTTTTCATAGGGTTCAGGCCACTATTCAAATCCTCCCACTCTCCCATTTGTAAACCTGCAGACCTGCCAGGAGCCCTCGCAGCGTGTGGAGCAATACCATGCCCTGGGGAAGCCACTCTGTGAACTCCAGAGGAGAGCATTCTGGAACTGTATTTCTACCGTGGCTTTTCAGCCAAAAGTAGGTCACAGATACTTTCCCTCCAGACCTAAATGAAAGTGAACGAATTTTACTTGACTACTCCCAGACCAGCCCCATGTTCAGATTATCCCAGGGTTGACAGGAGTCCCTGAAATATTCATGAAAGCATAAAGGACCCCCAAATTAATCTACATAATGAAGGTAGAGAGCAGGGAGGTCAGATTTCCTAGGCTGTGTGTATGGGAAGAGCCAACATTACTCAGTTCTCCTGCGGAGGAAGATTCTTCTTTATACAAATGGATGAACAAAGGGAAAAAAACCACTTCATTGGAAAACCTACTCAGACTCCCAAATCAGCCATCCAAACTAGCCACACACACTCAAACACAAGCATAAATACTCATGTCGAATTGCAGGTGTCAGAGGGAGAAGAAAAGCAGAGGGCATATGCATGCATGCCGCCTCCTCTTTCCACTCCTGAGTTCAGAGTAATTTTTTCACCTGCTAACTCAATGTCAGAGTCTGAGAGACCAAATTCAGACAAAACAGCCGGGGGACTGAGCATGTGATGTTGGGCAAAGCAATCATTACAAAGAAAGCTCACTTCCAAGGGGAAAAAAAACAAAACATGGATGCCCTGAGGAGGATTTGACCTGTATATTTGTTCTTTGATGGTAAAAAAGAATTATGATTCTACAGACTCAGTAGCAGGAAAGAATTGACTATGAGCTTTATTTTAATCCTAATATAGGACACATTTTGTTGTGATAAGTCCCAATGGCCTGTGAAAATTAATTTTGACTTCACCCTCAGCTTGGACATAAGGCGATCGAATGCAGGGAAACCCAGAACGAGTTAGCTCTGAACCCATCATTAGTAATTCTGTGGCCTCAGATGAGTTACTAAGGCTTTCTGACCCCCAGCTTCCTTGGCTATAAACCAAGAAAAACAACAGTAACTCCTCCTCAGGAATGATTTTGGGGAGCAATTGAGGGACAGGAATGCTTGTGTTTGTATGTAAATATACACACATATACACTCACATGTATACACACTTTCATACATAAACACATGTATGCATGCATACATATATGGGAACACTTTGAAACTGTTAAGTGGTTTACAAATAATAAACGAATGTTAAAATATAATTTAGGCTGCTCTGTTGTATATGTTGTCATGAGATTTTTTTCTTTAGTAATTCTGAATGAATTTGCTCTTGCTCATAGGGTAAACATAATATTTGTGAGATGGCAGGATGAGAATTATAGTTAATATTCATGCAATGAAATTTTTCTCTATGGTAGTAACTATCCTAGAAAATATTAAATTCACAAAATGTATCCTATCGGCTACATCTTAAATGAAAACTTATAAATATAATTCTTACCAAAATATGTAAATACCACCCTACCCATGCCAAATGTCAGATGGAAATTGCCAAATATATGTGCATATGTGTGATATAGGGGCTATGGCATATGCCAGCTAGAATGTTGCTGGGGATGGATTTTAGGTTCACTTGTCTGAGCAATTAGGATATTCACAGTGTAGGGTTGGGCAAACATAGCTTTACAGTTGTTGGTATGGAAAAAGATATGCAGGTTATGATTATTACAATAGCTTTATTAACTTTTTCCACGTTGTCACAGCTGTACCCATATTTTGCCTACTCTGTATATATAACTTATTAAAGACATATCTATAAAATATAAGCAAATCCTACATATCAAAAATAAAAAGACAGACATCTAATAGAAATGACAGGGCAATACTGTGCCCTGGGGAAGCCATCTTAAGATTTAAGCAGAAACTTCAGAAAATGATCAATAATTTGTAAAGGAACTAGACTTCACTAATCATTAGGGAAGTGTTACTTAAAGCCACAATGATATAACACTGTGTATGGACCAGAATGACTAAAATATAAAAGACTGACAACACCAAGTGCTGATGAAGATGTAGAGCAACTAGACCTCTCCTACATTGCTTCTGAGGGTCTAAACTGGTACAGACATGTTGAAAAATTGTTTAGAACTATTAACTACAAAACCTCACTTTATTTTCCCCACACTAGATTCCCTAAGCAGCAATCTATACATGCTCCAAACGGCATTTTATAAAAATGCTTATAATGTACTATTTATTTTAGCTTCAAAATGGAAGCAACTCAGTTGTGAATAGTCAAATGGATACCTGAATTGAGACATAGTCATCCAAAGAAGTGTTATAAAGCAATAACTGACAAGCTATACATCACATGGATGAATTTCACAAATATAATGTTGAGCCAAATAAGCTAGACACTGAAGAATTTATAACAAGTGAATCTGTTTCTATAGGTGTAAATACAAGCAAAACTAACCTGTTGCTAAGGGGAGAGGAGAGATGGGTAGGGGTCAAGGGCTTCTCAGTTTGTGTAATGTTCCATTTCTTCAACTGTGGGTGGCAATGCAGATGCGCACACTGTGAATATGGGACTATTTATCATGTTGGACACTTATGATGTGTTCATTTTTCCATATGTATCTTCTATTTCTAGAAAACTTTTCTTAGTAATAATTAAGATATTTGCCACTTGCATTTCCTGCTTCTTCCACTCTTTTCCAAGGGTTCTCATGGATATCTTTTTCTGGGATCTTCTCCAAGACAGAATAGTTACTCTCAGATATTTGTAAATCTTTTGGGACCTAAATAGTGAATCCATTGAAATAATTGTTAAGGAAATTCTCATTTTTATATGCCATTGCACAGGCAGGCAGTGAATGCTTGGTGTGTGAATAAAAGGATGAATTTATGTTTTCTAAACCACATTAATAGGTTTTTAGTATCTACACTAGTATGTAATTTATCTGAACCTGGGAATTAATCTCATTTAAAATGGTTTTCTAGTGAGCATGAGTTCCCCGGTACGGCTCTCTCCATTTTAGGAGTGGTGGACTTGATTGAGTCGCTGAAGAAGTCAGTTACCCAATAAGGGATGCTTTGTTTAATTTAAATATGTGAAAAAAGCAGCTCCAATCCTCAGGGGATTATCAATTTCTGGTTTACTAATTACTCTGGAACTGTTTTTCAAAAAATAAATCTAGGCAGTTGTTTGAATGAATTCTTATTTAAGCGAGTAATTAGTTGGATCAAAATAATTGACTAAATTAAGAAATTCTTTAATAGACATTATGGTGTCAGTTTGATTTTGCTACTGGTGATGCGTAACGAATTCATTGCATGATTAGTAATAAATCTGTCACTCCTGAAGGGATCCTTCTTAAAACAAAAGGGAAGTCCCCTGTGAGGCCTATGGAGAAGCAAATATTCCCTAAGCTAATGCATTTTTTACGTTTTGTTTTGTAAACTTTAGATGACGGACAAAACGCAAAACAAGAGTCAGGGTTCAGAAGAAATACATATATACTAACATGAAGAAAAAAGCCTGGTGGGCAAGGGATGGGAATGTTTGAGCCATGTTGTGTCAAGACCCAGTGGGCGGAGGTCCCTTCATAGCCAGGCATTTCAGCACAGGCTTCTGGGAAGTTTACTCCTCCTTCAGCAATTTTGGAAAAGGGAAGTCCCTCTGTCCTGCCTTCTCCGACCCTTCCACCCTCAATTAAGTAGCCAGTGACTCTGCCAGCTGGGTTTTCTAACAGACTGCGCAAACTCTAAAACGCTCTTCTCATTATAGGTGCTCGCTGACAGACTGTAACCTGCTCCAGTAATTGGCTCTGTAATCTTAGGAATCAGCCTAGCTATTAAAGGGAGAATCAACAACGCATGAGTGAGTTAATATGGAGGAGATTCAGTCCCATCGGTCCTGGCAGAGAGTCCTTTCTCTGTTCCATGAGAGCTGTGATTTTTCTAAGGATGACACAGATCACCCCGAAGTTTTTGCTTATTCCTCCACCACATTTGCCCAGGCTGGTCCTTCATCATTCGTTTTTTTTTTTTTTTTTTTAATATATTTTATTGATTTCTTACAGAGAGGAAGGGAGAGAGATAGAGAATTAGAAACATCGATGAGGGAGAAACATCGACCAGCTGCCCCCTGCACATCTCCCACTGGGGATGCGCCCACAACCAAGGCACATGCCCTTGACCAGGATCGAACCGGGACCCCGCAGTCTCCAGGCCAACGCTCTATCCATTGAGCCAAACTGGAGCCAAATCGGTTTCGGCCATCATTCGTTTTGAAGGCCAAGAGGAACAAGCCCAGCTCAGAATTCATAAACTGGCCCCAGTTCCTGGATGGATGAAGTCTCTGTGTCCTTAAGGGCCAAGTATCATGTTATAGGAGACCATGGTCATTAACTAGCATGGCATCGGCTCCATGGCAGGAGGGCTAACAGGGTCCCTGCGGGAGGTGTGACTGGGGGTGGCGCTCCCTGACACTGGGGGATGACTTTAAAACTGCCTGAGCTAGAGAGAGGTCGTGTATAATACCCGGTTTTATATTAAACAAAAATAAATTTTCTCTAACGTGAGCTTCCAGACAGGTTGTCCTAATATATTAACTTCTGTCTGTGTTTTGAATAGTCAATTTCACGGTGAAATGAGTTCTTAATAATATATTTACCACCTGGGAGAAATCTCCCAGCCATCTGGAAAGGAGAGGGGATTTAGTGCCTCCAAACGGAGATTGAATTATTTTCCCAGTTATTTATTTATTTTTACATCAAGAAGCGGGAGTACCTGGTTCCCGCATCTCCGCCGCAGTGGGCGGGGTTGGGTACCGACCGCACTGTGAGCATGCTCAGTTACCACCCATCCAGGGCTCGGGCTCTGCCATGTGTCAGGAATGTAGCCACAGAGGATATCAAAGATCCCGAAGGATTAGCCTCGGTTATATTAAGTACTGGTGGGAACCCAGAAATAGAAAAATTAAGTGACCTTTTTATTCTGCATTTTATGGGGAAGGTGGAAGGTCACAGCAGCGGCCTTAGCCTGGACTCAGACCCCAACTCCGTTGAATTATTAGTTGTGTCTCACATTAATAAATCCCCATGGGTTGCCTTCTCTGCATATTTAAATGAAAATGATTATATCTGCCTTTCAGTGTTGTTGTGAGGACTGGGATTAGTGTAGGGGAATTGTGTAGTTCAATGCCAGGATGGGCAGTCAATGAGAAAGTCGTCAGTGTGAAAATGTGGAACAGGTGAAAAAGGTTAAAAATGTATGACTTTGTGTGTGTATACGTGTCTACATGTGTGTGCATACACAGGAACCTCAATACAAAATATACACTCAAATAGATCTAATAGAAGATAGTGGGACGGGATGGATACAAAAGAAAGGCTTAAGTTCTGTTTTCCAGAATTTTTTTTAAAAAAGGTCATTAACCATTCACTCAACAAAAATTAGGAGAGCACCTACTATGTACCAGATACTCTTCAAGGTGCTTAATATACTGTCACAAATTAAACAAATATCCCCTGCCCTCTTTAAGTTTAGATTCCCAAGGTGGAGAAGTGAGCAGACGATAAATATTAAATATAATAAGCAAGTCATGTGGTATGTTTTAAGGTGCTAAGATAGAAAAGAAAAGAAAAAGATTAAGGATTGGCAGTTTCAGGGCTGGGCAGGTTGCAGTTTGAACAGGGTATTCAGGATTGGGATCATTCATAAGATGATATTAGAGCAAATATTTGAAGGAGAGGAGGAAATGGATCATATGGATGACAGGGAAAGAATAGCCCAGGCAAGGAATCAGCAGTGCAAGAGCCCTAAGGCATATGCCCAGCATGCTCAGGGAGTAGCAAGCTAGTCAGTGGCTGAAGCTAAGTGAGCCCAGGGATATTACAGGGGTGAAGGTAATAAAGATCACAGGGAGCTAGAAAGGAGAGACTTACAGGTCATTGTAAAGATGTAGGCCTGTCCTATGGGAGAAATTGGCAGCCGCTGCAGGGTTTTGCACAGAACTTACATCATGCGTGTTTTGGCTTCAGTGCTGAGACTAGATTTGGATGGGTGTGGGCCAATGTAGATGTGAGGAGAGCAGTAAGGAAACTGTTGTAATAATGCTTGGAAGAGATAGTGGTGGCTCAAGCCAACCTGGTAGCAGTGCAGCCAATGAGAAGACATCCGTTTGGGGATATACTTCCAAGGTAGGGAAATACGATTTTCTGAGGGGCTGGATTGGAAGTGTGAGGGAAAGGGAAGAGGCATGTATGACTGCAAGATTCTTGACCTGGAGAACTAGAAGGATGGACTTCCGTAAGTTGAGATGGTGAGGACTATGAGTGGCTCATGGTTGGGAGGTAGGTCGGGAATTCCATTTGAAGACGCTGAGTTTGTGGCACCTGTTAGACATAGGTAGAGTCAAAGGACAGAACACTGCATATCCGCTTTTGTAGTTCAGGTTTGTACCAGAGATACACATTTGGGTGTTGTTGGCTTATAGGTGTTATTTAAAGCCATGAGATGAGCTCTCCAAGGTAATTACTGAGAATAGAGAACAGGAATTAGGGTGGAGTCCTTGAGCACTCCAATATTAAGTAGTGGTGGAGGAGCCCTGGCCAGTTTTGCTCAGTGGGTAGAGCATTGGCCTGTGGAGTGAAGGGTCCCAGGTTCAATTCCAATAAAGGTCATGCACCTTGGTTGTGGGCACATCCCCAGTAGGGAGTGTGCAGGAAGCAGCTGATCAATGTTTCTCTCTCATAGATGTTTCTAACTCTCTATCCCTCTCCCTTCCTCTCTGTAAAAGAAAAAAAAATCAATAAAATGTATATATTTTTAAAAAAGAAGTGGTGGAGGAAATGAGGATGCCTCTAGAGAAGAGAACTGTAAAGGATTCCTCTAGAGAAGAGAACCAGGGAGACAGGAGGAAGACCAAGACCCTGGCACCATGTGAAGGTGTATCACGGAGGGCGGGTGATTAAGTGCTGCTGATAGGTCAGGTTCCATGTGGCCTGAGAAGTCACCATTATTAGGTTGGGAGGCATGAAGTCAACAGCACTCGTGAAAGCATTTTCAGATGAGCAGTGAGAGCAAAAGCCTGTTTGAAAAGAATTGAAGACAGACTATGAAGAGCTAAATAGGAGACACTGAACTAGACAACTTTCTCTGAAGAGTTGGTCCCTCCCCCGCCCCCCCAACAAAGAGGATCAAAGAAATGACAGGAGAAGTAAGGTAAATTAAAAGGATGTGTTTTTTTAATGAAATGCAAAACAACAGATTTTTATATTGATGGGAATGATCCAGAAGTGAGAGAGAAAATGACCTGTAGGAGAGAATGTAGGCAGGTGACTGATGACCTGGAGCACATTAGATGGAGCAGGATCTGTGATCCTGATGCTGGCAGGTGGATGGAGCAGTGCCAAGTTACAGAAGCGCTCTTCTGAACAGTTTTAGTTTTTTCAGCAAAGTAGGACACTAGGCCATGAGGTGAGTCTGAGGGTGCTGGAGGAAGTGCCGGAGGTGGAAGAAGAGAGGAGGCGGTGTGAACTAATCATCTTGGGGGGTAGGACCGAGAATGGATGAGTGGGAATGGTACAGTTCTCCAGGCCCTCTTGAGGCTTTTGATGATTAATTTAAACTGCGATCTTTCTATTTATGGTCAGATAAATAAGTTAGGCACAAGTTTTTGAGGCATTTTATAGGTCATGAGCTACTCTTGGCTCTGGAGATATAAAAATGAGTAGGATGTAGTCTCTGCCCTCAAAGAACTCATCGTCCTGCAGCAAGAGAGACGGAAACACGAAATCAATAACTATAACAAATAGTGATAATTCTATAATGGAGTTATACTCATTGTTCTGGGAATAACTGCCAAGAGCTGTTGCCAAATACAGTGACACGGCAAGCTGGTGCGGTATTACATCCAAATCCGAATGTACTTCTCCACGGTTACCTTGCATTTACTGAATAAACATTTATTGAGTGTCCAGCACTGTGCTGGGTATCAGTGGCACAATGGCAAATAAAATAACGTCTGTACTCAAACAGCTCACCAGCTACCAGCTCATGCAGTGATGTCCAACATTAGCTACACATTAGAATCCCCTGTGTGTGATAAAAATCCAGATACCCAGGCCATTCCCCCCACTAAGAAATCAAAATGTTGAACTTTGTCCAGTGTTTCTAAAATGCAGTCAAGGAAGACAAGTGCTGATCTCCTGGGAGAGACAGATTAAGAAAAGAGATAATAGAAATACAGGGCTGATAAATGCGGTAAGATAGAGAAGGCATGAGGTGCTAGGGGTGTTCAACTGAGGGTTTGCCATCTCAGGTCGAGGGACTCATGAAAAGTTCCCAGAGGAAGAGCCACCTGGGCTGAGAAAAAGGAAGGGCCATGTGGGAAGCGAAGGAGGGAAGGTTGTTACAGCTGAAGGAACAGAAGTGACAAAGACTCGAGGGAAGAATGACCAGATGAACTGGTCAGTGAGTTCATAAAATAAGAGAAGAGCAGCAAAAGATGCCGAGTGACCAGTCGCCAAGGAGCACCTTGGACAGGGCAAGTTCCATATGTGTTCCTGCACTATTGTCTAATCCTCATTCAGAGATGGACAGGGAAGCCTGTTGATCACACCAAACTGGGTTAATGAACTTACTGAGCAAGGGACAGCAGTAACTTGAGAGGTTTCAGAAAGGCAGGAGTGAGGAAAGGCACTTGTCTGGGTGTGGGCACTGGAGTTAGCTATAGGGTGGTGGTAGTGAGCTGGAACTCCCCACGGATTGATAGATTTTATAAGTGATAAATCAGTTTGGTCTATTCTATGGCCTTATTTTGGAGCAACAGGATCTGAATGATCTGGCATTAAAACGATTTGAGTTTAGGTTGTGTCTTGTGTCATCTGTCTGGCAAGCTGTAGTGCAGTTTTGCAGGCTGTGGTCACTCTTTTGTGCGACAATGTGGCATGCTAAGTAGAGTCCTGACATTTGTCATGAAGCAATGTCCACAAAGCTGCTGACACCAGGGGGTGACCTGCAGATGAACAACAATGTCTACTGATGAAAAAAATTCCCCGAGAACTGACCTTTTTCAAAAAGAAAGGAGATTTGCAGACCTTGTAATGCGAACACTATTAAAATTAGTATCGACAGTTATAGCATGGATATTCCAAATATACAGAAAAACAATGAACAATAAAACATAAAAACATATACTAGCTACCCATTTGTCTTGCTATATTAACATTTTTACCAAATTACTTCAGACCTCTTTGTTGCAGAATTAGAACATTATGGTCCAACTGAATTGCCCTGTTTATTCTACTTTAATTTTATTCTCCTCACTCCTTTCTTCCCTCCTCAGAAGTACTCATAATTAAGAATTTAGTGAGAGATTTTTGTGGGAGATTTTTTTTCTCACTGTAATAAATTTGTGTGTGTAGATAAAATATATTGTCTTCCAGGATTTTTGATCTTTTAGAAATAATCTCAACTTGGTTATGTCCTTCTGGTACTTGCCCTGTTTACGCAACTTTATTTTTCCAAGATGTAGTTTATTGCTGTTGATAATATATATGTGTATATATATGGTGTATATTGCAACATATACCATGTAGATTTCAGTCATTTTAATTGCAGTGAAGTGTTCCATTTTATGAATATACCACGGTTTAGGCTCTATTGTTGCAAAACCATTGGGTTGTTTCCAATTACTACAAACAATGCTGCAATTAACATTAATGTACGTGTCTCCCTGGGTACCTGTGAGAGAGAATCACAGGGTGGAGAGTAAACACCTTCAAAATGTCTAGATATTGCCACCTTGCTTGATAAATGGTCTCACCAGTTTACAATCTATCTAGGGTGCATGAGAGTAGGCAATTTGCTGAGTGTATAATGATATCTTATAGTTGTTTTAATTTGTATTTTGGACATCTTTCAAAATACTACATATTAGCCATTTGATTTTCCTCTTACTGAACTGCCCATTTTTCCTATGAAGCTTTTATTTTTTTCCCATTCTTAGCTGGTAGGTAATTTAAAATGTATTTTATATACTTAAATGTTAATTTTTTTATAGTTATATGTAATGCAATTGCACTTTTTTTTCTCCCAACCTGTGATTTGCATTTATACTTCATGATTTTGGGGGGGAGATAGAGAAGATTTTTTTAAAATATTTGTTTTAATTAATTAAAATTATATAAATACAGTTTGTGTATGCATGAATTTGTATAAAACATAATTTTGTACCAGAAGCACATAAAAAATCTCTTATATTTGTATTCTGAAAATGGAAATGCTTTGCTTTTTATATCTGCCTGCAATTGATTTTTTTGTGTGTGGTTAAGAAAGGGGTCCCAGCAACATCTTTTGATTCCCCAAGAACCTGTAATGTCATTTCTTTCCTAAATCCAGATTCCACATAACTTGGTCTATTACGGGCTTTTATTTTGTTCCACTGGTTTATTTGTCTTAATTACTGTGGCCCTAAAATACATTTTGATGTCTGGGAGATGAGTCTTCTCATCTTGCTTTTCAAAATCATCTTGGTTATTCCTGACCCTTTGTTTATTCTCCTAAAATTAATGTCTGGTGCCCTAACCAGTTTGTCTCAGTGGATAGAGCGTCAGCCTACAGACTCAAGGGTCCTAGGTTTGATTCCGGTCAAGGGCATGTACCTTGGTTGCAGGCACATACCCAGTGAGGGGTATGCAGGAGGCGGCTGATCGATGTTTCTCTCTCGTCCATATTTCTGGCTTTCTATCCCTCCCCCTTCCTCTCTGTAAAAAAACAATAAAAAATATATTTTTAAAAAATAATGTTTAGAACCACGCAAACATCTCTTGGGATTTTGACTAGAGCTGTATTACATTAAATTTATAGGATAATTTGGTGTGAATTGACATAGTTATGATGTTTACTTTTTCCACCCATTTACTTAGGTCTCAGTTTTTGGTTTTCACTAAAATCTTATAATTTTTGCTATAAATCTCTTACATATGTTTTTTGTACAGTCATTCATTCCCACAAAGCGTATTTTGGTTGCCATTATAAATAGTGTCTCCTCTCATTAATTTTTTATTTGTGTACAGCTTATGCTTAAAATTGAATTAATATTTCTATTCAGCAACTTTTTTAAAGTCACATGTGAATTCTAATTAATCTTCTTATTTACTTGGATTTCTACATAGCTAATCATATCATTAAAAACCATTAGGAGGCAGTTCATTGTTTTTATCCCTATAATTCCTTTCATCTTTATTTCTTTGACTTGTCTCCTTGTTCTGACTCTGACCTCAAACTGTCGAAGCCAAGAAGTGAAAATGAGCATTTTTGCTTTGTTCCTACCATTACAGTGATTGTTTCTAACGGTTGCAGGATTAAATATGATGTTTGGCATACATTTTTGGTAAATACCCTTTTTCAAGTTAAGGAAGTCCTTTATATTCATAGTTTTCTTTGTGTTTCTATCATGAATGTATCACATTTTATTAAATAGGTGCTCTGCATTTATTGAAACAAGTAGTAGTGGTTTTCACCCTCAAAGTTGACCATCATTCCAGAAGTTCACGAAAGAAGTCTAAGTGAACCCAGAGCCTGGCATAAGGAAAATGAGACAACAATAAACAAGGGTTGGATAAGATGGTGTTCTTTTTCTAGAATAAAAGTGGACAGATGTTCCTGACTTCAATGGCAACCTACTCCTTCAAAAATAGTCATCGACATTGTTGCTTCTCAAATATAATTGAGAGAGCAGCAGCTCTGGCATCACCCAGGAGCTTGTTAGAAATGCAGAGGGTCAGGCCAACCCCGACCCTACTGAATCAAATTCTGCACAAAAGGAGAGTCCCAAATGCACTGTATGCCCGTTCAAGCTGGGGAAGCCTTGTTAGACCTCATCCTTCAAACACCAGGGGCAAATCCATTCATGTCACTTTGTACATTAATACATTTTCTAAAATTACTTCACATTTGCATTCCAAGGGTAAGCAACGTGTCCATTAAATAAAAAGTCCCCTCTGGACTTTGCATTTATATAGGTGAGAGTGACCTGTAATTTTCCTTTTCTGGTGCTATTCTTTTCTGGTTTGGGTATCTATTCTAGCTCAACAAGTTATCTGGGGAGTTATTTCCTCCTTTTATCTTCTCTGGAGAGTTTATTTATCTTTAGAGTTATCTATATACTGTATTTTTAAAATTATTTTATTATATGTTTCAGGTGAACAGCATTATAATTTAATATCGGCATACGCTACAAAATGATCACCTTCATAAGTCTTGTTGTCACCTATGGGTATACAGTTGACCCACTACACCATTTCTCCCACCTCCCAACCACTCTCCCCTCTGGTAACCACCTTTATTTTGGTTTTGTTTTGCTTTGTTAGTTTGTTTTGCTTCTCTTAGATTCCACATATGGGTGAAGCCACACAGTATTTATCTTTGTCTAACTTATTTTACTTAGATTTATTACTGTTGATGACATATGTATATATGGTAATATACATCATGTCTATTTATTCATTTTAATTGCAGTATGGTGTTCCATTTTGTGAATATACCATTGTTTATATCACATTTTCTTTATCCATTCACCCATTGATGGACACTTAGGTTGTTTCCATATCTTGGCTATTGTGCATAATGCTGCAATGAAAATAGGGTACAGGCCTAACCGGTTTGGCTCAGCGGATAGAGCGTCAGCCTGTGGACTCAAGGGTCCCAGGTTTGATCCTGGTCAAGGGCATGTACCTTGGTTGTGGGCACATCCCCAGTATGGAGTGTGCAGGAGGCAGCTGATCAATGTTTCTCTTTTATTGATGTTTCTGATTCTCTATCCCTCTCCCTTCCTCTCTGTAAAAAATCAATAAAATATATTTTTTAAAAAAGAAAAAGAAAATAGGGTACATATATCATTCCAAAGTAGTGTTTTCTTATTCATCAAATTGATACTCAGAAGTGGAATAGCTGTGTCATATGTTAGCTATTATTCTTAATTATTTGAGGACTCTCCGTGCGGTTTTTTACACTGGCTGTGCCAATTCACACACCCATGAACAGTGTGTTGGACACATTGCCAGGACCTAGTTAATTCCTACCATCTATGTAGGAAGCCAATATGGTCCCTGTTGACTCCAATTCATAGATTTCTACCATATAAGAGCCACAGAAATACAATGACAAGTTAGCCAACTAATAGCATAAGAATGACTGTATAGAAATTCCTGACTGACCAGTTCTCCCATGACCAAATAGAACATCTGTAGTCTAAACAGTTTTCCAAGTGGGAGAATGAGCCACCTCATCTTTTAATTGCGTAGTTTTTAATCATGTTGCAATTTGTTCTGTCTGCTTCAGGGTAATAGCCCCAACCTGACCATTACCCACAATGAGCTGTAGGGTCAGTTCAATGACTTTGCTTTGAATTGTGTTTAATATATTCTAAGTTTGCTTAGGGAGGTGCCATTTCCTTTACCCACTAAGATGTGTTCTACCACATCTGCACTGTGGTAGATGAGGATACATGATGGTTAAGACCTAGACCTATTGTCAAGGAGCTCAGAGTTGAAGCATAAAGGCAGACACAGGGGCATAGAGCTGCTCTCAGTGCAGTGCATGCAATGACACCAATAACCCAAGGTTGTATGGGCACCCCGAAGGCTGCCACCTAACCCGAACTATGAAAACCAGGAAAGGCTGGTTGGAGAAACTAGTGTTCTGTTAGGCTCATAATGGATGCATGGGCTTTCTATGTGTAGAGCTAGAGGCCAGGAGACAGGTGAGGAAAAACCAGCTGGAGAGAAGATGCAGAGCAAATATATGGGTTTAAAAAAAACATGTCACACATGGGAGCACAGGCAGTTCAATGTTGTTGTTATGCAAAAATGTGACAATTGATTGGTGTGAGATGGAGCTGGAGAGAGAGCTAGGAGTCAAGGTTGGCAGGCTTTGCACCATGGTAACAGCTTTGAATGCTACTCTGTGGATGATGGACAGCCTCGGTGGGTTCTGAACAAGGAAATAGGCATTGGCAGATTTGTGTTTTATAGAAGCTTTGCCATAATTTGAGAACAGAACATAAGTTAATAAAAACGTTAGTAATCTTATGAGTCTGCACAACTTTACTGAGCGCTCAGTGGTATATGGTGATTCAGTTATCTATTGTTGCACAGCAAATGGCTCTAAAACTTAAAGCAACATACAGTTATTTTCTTACAGTTGCTCTGGGTCAGGAGTTTGGGCCCAGCTTAGCTGAATCTTCTTGCTCTGGATCTATCATCAGGCTGAGATCAAGGTGTCTTCTAGAACTATAGTCATCTTAAATCTCTACTGGGGTGGATCCATTTTCAAGATCATTCACATGGTTATTGGCAGGATGCAGTTCTTCCTGGGCTGTTGGCAAGATGTTGCACTCCATTTTTGCCACGTAGACCTCTCCATATGGCAGCTCCCAATGTGGAAGCTCATTTCATCCAAGGGAGCAAGCAAGGAGGCAAGAGCTAGAATATGAGCAAGAGAGAAGTCACATTCTTCTATAACCAAAGGCTTCCAGATACTTCCTGTATTGTATTTGTTAGAAGTAAGTGACTAGGTCTAGCCCACATTTAAGGGTAGGAGACTTACCTAAAGGCATAAAATATTAGGGGCAGGGAGAGAGGGTCACTGGGACCATCTTGGAGGCTGGCTACAAGACATAGGAAATGCCCATTTTATATTAGTAGAATGTTTAATGAATGAATAAAACACTTTTGCTCTCTATTATGTATTTTATCCTTTCATAACAGAATTTTCAGAGTATTATATAAATGTGTCATTGGGTGAAATCTTGTTTAGGGGTTCTAAAGTTCAGCTATAAATTTTGTATGAAAATACAAGATATTCTGATATATATATATATATATATATATATATATATATATATATATATCCCTTAACCTCACCCAAATTTTCTTTCCTCCATGAAGGCCTAACTTTTATCTTTCACCTTCAATTTCATCTAAACAAATATGGAACCCTTCAAGCAGTCATAACTCTCAAGTTTAAGTTTTCTTGATTATTTATATTACTAGTAGATAGTTGATTCATTTTGTCTCCTCCAATAAGATTAAATAGTGGCCATTTGGAATCTGTCTTGTCTGTATGAATGTCGCTTTCCTAATAATGTGATGATATCCATCATAATGTAGCCTTCAGCTGCCTGCAAGTCTGTGGGCAAGGTCATGATGGATGTTATTACAGAGAACGCGTGCATCCCATGAAGTATTCATTCTTTACGTCAGCCCCTTCTTCAATGCTTTCTGAAGAGCTCCACTTTCCTCTGACTTTTGATAACTTTAATGTGCATGTTCATTTTCAATATATCGTTAGTAACCAACATGTAGATAGTCTCTTACAAAGAACTTTTTGTGTTTGGCATTGCCCTTGATTTTTATCCAAGCACTGAACGGCAACAGATCGACATCAAAGCACACTTCTAGGAAATATCAGAGCCAGGACTAAAGACCAAATCTTCTCCTTTGCGAATGATATTAATTACATTACAATGCATTGTGGAGTTCCAACACTGTTTGTCTTGTTTTTCATAAATTAAGGAGTGCTATTTGAGTCACTAGCTTATTATATCACTTCTCCATGTTTCCAGGAAAGAAAAAGTGCCTTAGATAATTTCCAAATAACTGACTTTTCTTATGCAAGCTATTTTGCTTCTTGTAAAACTTAAGTTTCCTCATCTCTAAAAAGAGGTGATAATCTACACTAATGAAAGAGAAACATGCAAATTGGTGTCACTCCACTAAGCCCACCAGCCAATTAGTTGAGTATGCAAATTAACCCAACAAAAATGGTGGTTAATTTGCATATGCAGGCGAGGAGCCAAGACTGAAGACAATGCAGAAGGAAGCCAAGCCAAGTGCTGCAGAAGGGAGCAGAGCTGCAGAGAAGCAAGCGGGCGGCGGAGGTGGGAGGGAAGCCTGACTCGGAAGGTTTTGCTCCCTTCTCTACTTCGCTCTGGCCGCAGGGAGCCCTATTCTTGCAGGAATCTTCCTGCAATGGGCCTCTAGTAATCATTAAATGAGACTAAATGAACTCAATATAGTTAGATTTTTAAGCTTAGTTATTTTGGCTTAGCCATGGCATGTTTAAAACAATGTCCAATATTTAGACAAATTAAGAATTGAGAAGAAGAAGAACTGAGAACACAGATCCTCTTCCCAAGATAGATTGTAATTTAGAGCAGTTGTTCCTAGTAAGTTTGGGGTCAAGTAGTTGCTTGGGTCCTTTGAGGACTATGACCTTACCTGAAAAATCTCCACGTGGTCTGCACTCACGATGCTTAAGTGCAGGTTACAGTGACCATTACCAGTAAGTTAATGCCTGGGATTAGCTTTAATTGCCTGCTGATAGTCGTGAAAATATAAACACTTGAAACCATTCTATTGACAGGCAAAATGCACTTTCACATTCACAGTTGCAGCTTTGGGTATTTGGGTTAGCAATTAAACTGTTTGAAGTGAAGGATTGCTACACAATTAATAATAGACAATGAATATGCACTTAGTCCAATCACTAGATTAAATCTACATCCTACCAGCTATTATAAGGCATTAGCCCATTGTGGCTGCACACACACACACACACAAAAGCTAGTGTTATTTCCTTGCCTTTTCCACTTCATTTGGCTCTGGGATGGGCAAGTCTAGCTTGACACTATCAAGTCACCCCTTTCTGCTTGTCCCTGCAGAGTATGCGTTTCTACCAGTGAGACCCAGAGTAGGGAGGGAGGGTGGGTTGGCTAGAGTAGGATTCTTTCCTTGACATAGAAGTTTGTCTTGTCCTTCCAAGTATAAGGTCATTGCTCTTGATTCAGTTAAAGAAAACCAAAATACAAACAAAATCATGGATTAGCTGAAATTCCTTTGGGTCGGTAGTGGCTACTGAAGGGAATGGTCTATTGAGGTGAGCAGCAACAATCAATGTTCAAACGGAGGTCAGCAGGTGAGGCTGTGCCATCGGATTTGCCTCGGATTGTTTAGTCAATACATGACCTGGCAGGAAATTACTATAAACAAAGGGCACCATCTTCAATTCAGGTGAGGGCGGAGGGGAGGGTCTGGGGCCTAGGATTTCTAGATTAGAAGAATAGGCAGCAGGTTATTTTTCAGGCTACTTTCAACAGCTCTGTCTGCTGAGCAGAGCTGAGTGTCCAGAACCATTCTCTCAGCCCTCCTCTCTTGTCTTCCCATCTTGGCAGGCAGTCATTTGTACCACACCTGTCTTGATACTGCTAGTGGGTACCCTCCCCCGCCCCCCCTCCTCCCGCGAGAGTCCACATCTGAGTTGCTACTTCCTTTAGTCCGAGGAGAACCAACTTTTACTATGGTCAGTTGGTTGCTTTGCCAAATCTAAAGGAGAGTACTTTCAGTTCAAGCTCCGTGTAATTATTGGTGTCAAAAAAAGTCTAAATGAATTATTAAATGAAAATAAAAACTATAGTAAAGATCCCAAGGATCAAAGTCTTTGGTTCCATTCAGCAGTTGGGCGCTTAGTGTCCCAGATCTGTGAAATGTGGGACAATGAAGGGGCCTGGAGGATGTAGTCCAGGACCTGCATTCCGCAAATATACAGTGGGAACACTAGGTAATTAAATGATGCCCTGTTCACAAGTCAGTCCTCTTTTTATTTTTATCATTGAGCTAACATTTCCATTCAATGTGGTTATCATCCTTTAGTAAATATAAAAACCAGCTTCTCAGACCTGGCTGGTGTGGCTCAGTGGGTTGAGCATCATCCCGGGTACCAAAAGGTTGCTGGTTAGATTCCTGCTCAGGGCACATGCCCAGGTTGTGATCACCATCCCCGATAGGGGGCGGGCCGAAGGCAGCTGTTGGATGTTTCACTTCTCCATGGATGTTTCTCATTCTCCCTCTCCCTTTCTCTTTGTAAAAATCAGCATTTTTTTTTTTTAAAGAGCATTTTCAAATTCAGGAGAGAGGGCTGTTTTCTCCTATGGTTATCTCTAGGATTGCCTGTTTCTAAACTCCCATACTGAGTTAAAACTCCTTTCCCAGTCGGCTGGCCTCTACTCTTCCATGCTCTGGGAGAACATGTGCTGTGTCTGGTGCCTGGTGGTGTGAGGTCAGGAGAAATCGTTCCATTCCTGCGAACCTCCCCCCTTATCCTTTGCAACAGGGTTCAGCATCCTCCTTTGTCACTTTTCCTTATAGAAGTCTCCTTAGAGCACCATATAGGGCAGCGGTTCTCAACCTGTGGGTCGCGACCCCTTTGGGGGTCGAACGACCCTTTCACAGGGGTCACCTAAGACCATTGGGAAACACATAGATAATTACATATTGTGTTTGTGATTAATCACTATGCTTTAATTATGTTCAATTTGTAACAATGAAATTGGGGGTCACCACAACATGAGGAACTATATGAAAGGGTCGTGGCATTAGGAAGGTTGAGAACCACTGATATAGGGCATGTTGCTATTCTGGTCCTATCAGTGATCTGCTCAAGGACAGGAAGCATCATCCATCCCCACCCAGCATGGAACAGCCATAATGAATAGTTAACATAACTTTGTCAAATGATGACTGTAAGAATGACCCACACATTACTCAAATTTTTGGTAGCATAAAAGAGAAAAAAATTAGAGAGGGGTAGAGAAGAAGAGTGAGAAAGGAGCAAGTGGGAAAAGGGAGTTCTAGTGTGGGTGGAGTTCTGAGGAAGGGTTGAGGTCACTGTGCCTTTCATTTCCTAAATCAATGTGCCCCTCTGGAGCCAGGGCCTGGGACCCTCCATGCTGGGGCTGAGCTGGCTTTATCACCGGCTGCTGGCCTTGCTGATAGAATTGTCCTGGGCGCTCTGGAGTGGAGAGAAAGGCAGCGACTGACAGAGGGAGTGTGCGGGAGCTCCTGCAGGGACAGTGCTGTAACCTGCTGAGGCGGCTCCCCGTGGAGCCAGGAGCTGCGTGCCAATGGCTGTCCATGTGGCTTTGAAGCCTCCAGCCTTGGGAACTTCAAACAAGGAGAGAGCAAGCAGACAGATGATCCATGGGAAATTAATATCTAACGGGGCTCAAAACTGCCTCCCTGTCACCTTAATAGGCTGCCTGCTCACTGACAGTATTTACTTTCTGAACATACCAAACATTTACTAAAACAGAGGCTCCCACACCCTTCATTTTTCTAAAACAGAAAACCTTACATTTCAATAACATCCATTTTAACCATTTCCCTTTTTTTCCCAATTCACTTGAAACTGCCTCTTTCTCTAGTTTTGGAAGGTTCCCTTGGGAGCAGAGGTGTGAACAAGGTTTGAGGGAAGAGTTAGGCTGGCAGAGTTCATCCATCCATCCATTCATCTCTCCACCTATCTATCTATCGCTCCATCCATCCATCTATTCACTCATTCATTCATTTGAACATTCGGGCAGATAGTTCATCTACAACAATTTTTAATTAAAAAATATAATCTCCTGCTGCATGCCCAACACTATGCTAGATGCTGGTAATAAGAGAAGAGTATGTGGTCCTGCCCGTAAGGAACATGTATTCCACATCAGGAACGAACCATAAGCAGGCCCCTCTTTGCAACCCTCTTTGATATGCACTGGCTCACCTGTCCCCCAAGTCCCCACTTGATGGCCTGTCCACAGTGCCCTGTTTTCACTGCCAGTTAGGCTGGCCAGCTAGTTCAGGTTTGCCCAGCATTGCCCAGACTGCCCCAGCTTCAGTACCAAAAATCTCACTTCCCAGGACATCCCTCCGTTTCAGGAAAACCGGGATGTTTGGCCACCCTCCTTCCACCATCTCAGATTCTCAACCAGTGGTTCTCAAATGACCCAGCACCTCCCATCCACTCACTCCCCCAGGGACCCAGGTGGCCTCGCACCATCTGGGAGCTGGTCACAAGTGCAGATTCTTGGGTGCTGCCCGTGACCCACTGAATCAGAAACTTGGGTGCTGTGGGGAGCAGCTATAGGGTTAAGCCTTGGACTGACCTGTTGGCAAAGTCACAAACAAGTCCCAGCTTAGAGGGCACAGTCCTCTTAGCATAATTAGGCTTGACCTTATAATGCTCCCTAGATCTTATCTGGGAAGCTAATGGGCTGAGGGAAGTGCAGGAAGTGGTCAAAACAAGTGAAACTCACAAGAACAGTGTAATTATGGTAACCACTACCTTGTTTACCTCTGACTATAAAATAAAGGCTCAGCTTGCCTCTGTATCTCTCTCTGTGGCCTCAGCCAGGCACAGGGAAGATCCACGGAGACTCGCCAACTCTGTCCACACATTTGGGAACCCCTGGACCACCGGGGCTGGACCCCTGCAGGGTGCCACGGTGATCTGCATTTTAATAAACCTTCCCTAGGATTCTGATGAACACTACAGCTCGAGGCCCACTGCTCTCAATTGGTACTGACTTCTGACCAGTCAGTATTTTTCTGTCTTGAAGGGCTCTCCGAATCCTGCAGGTGACTGCCCAACTGATTGGGTAAGGTAATCATAGCCAGATGCCAATGCTGACAGTATATTTTCTGAGCAAATCATAATGAAGAATTAAATGAGCAAGCAAGTAAATGAATTAGATTTGATGGTTGAAATATCAGTGAGGCAGCAGCAGAGAGCTGGGAAGCCACATCTGGCAACCTGGGGACATTTCCCTTGGAAGGGCAATGGGCAGGAGAGACCAAAGCAGGGCCCAGCCTGTGTGTGCCGCCTGCAAAATCACTCCCCCTCAGACCGAAGCAGTGTCCAGCCTGTGTGTGCTGCCTACAAAATCACCCCCCCTCAGACCAAAGCAGGGCCCAGCCTGTGTGTGCCGCCTACAAAATCACCCCCCCTCAGACCGAAGCAGTGTCCAGCCTGTGTGTGCTGCCTACAAAATCACCCCCCCTCAGACCAAAGCAGGGCCCAGCCTGTGTGTGTTGCATGCAAAATCACTCCCCCTCCCAGCCCTAACCCATTTGGCTCAGAGTGTTGACCTGTGAACTAAAGGGTCCCGGGTTTGATTCCGGTCATGGGCATGTACCTTGGTGGGGGGCACATCCCCAGTAGGGGGTGTGCAGGAGGAGTGTTCTACAATGATTTTTGTATAAAATATATTGAGTATTTGCCCTTCTGTCTTGGGAGCAAATAATTTGGAGAGCTGCCTGGGTTGCCTCTACATGGAGCCAGTTCTGAGAGCCATGCTAAGAGTCCGAGGACCCGGCCTGTCATCTCCGCATGGTCACCGAGTGATTGATCCCCAATAAGAAATTTAGCAGGTTCTTTTGAAAACGATGTCATCGCAAACTGCTGTTACTGTGACAATCGATTTATGTGCTCATATTGTGTGTAGTAACACAATATGTGAATCCTTTATACAATCCCACATTGAATAATATATTTGGTCTTTCTATAACAATGTAGAAATGCTGATAATAGGAATTCTCCTGCAATGAAAGGGCTTGGGGTAGATGCATATAGGGAGTTAGGAAAGCAGCCCAGACACGTGGTGACCCATTGTGACAACTCTGTTTCTAAGGCTCACAAAGAAAGCATCGATCCTCAGAGAAGGGTCTCGCAGCTGAAGTGTTCTCAGAGGAAGAAGTGTGTTTTCTGAATCTAGAGCATCCCTGAGGGTGAATGCTGGGAGGTCCCAGCCGCAGGGTTGGAGAGGGTGTCTGGCCCGTCTTCTTGGTAAAGGTGCCCTCAGGTGTGAGATGTGCCCGGTACACAGTGATAAACAACATCCGCCAGGCCCTCCCCTTAGGGAGCTACCATTTGAGCAAAAAGGTACAGCGATAAATAACACAGTCAGAACATAGGTAACGTCTGTGACTCATGAGCACTGAGGAGGCGCTAAAGGGGGAGGCAGAGGATGGCTGCCTGCAGATGGGGAGGGCCTTTCCCCAGGAGGTGGTGTTTGAGTTAAGGTCTGAGAGAAGCAAGGAGGCAGGTGCCACAGGAAGTGGACGGGCCTGTACTGTATGCAGAGCAAACATCAGGGGCTGGAGCCTGGACGTCAGTGTGGCCTCTGTGTTGGGACAGAAGAGAGTGGCCAGGGTGGCCACAGCGCAGTGCGTGGGGCAGGGGGCGGGACGCATTCAGGGAGGAGGAGAGCTGGATCTCTGATCCTCCATTGGATTTTATTTTAACAGCATCGGGAAGACATTGGAGGTTGTTAAATAGAGTGAACATTTTAATTTACTGTCCAAACGGAATTGCTTTGGAAAGTGAAAAGGGCATTCTTAATCATCGCACCTGGACAGTGGGTGTCACGGGCAAATTGGGACTAAGGCTTTCTCTCCTGCTGAGCAGTGTGGCGGGTGGGCCCTGGCTTGTGTGTGTAGCTGACCATTGAGCTGCCACGCAGACGGTACAGAGAAGGAGGGTGAGAGTGGAAATGCGAGTGGGGGAGACCGATGCGATGCGATGCCTGTGGTTGGGAAGGAAGGCCCAGGAATGGAGTGAACCCCAGCCAGTCACAGTGCCAGGCAGGGAACACAGATGAGGTGGCCATTTTAGGTCAGAATGAAGAGGCGCCATGTGCAGATTTGAAAGGTAAATTTAAAGCAATTAAAAGGAAGTACTTCTACACCCAGCAGGTAGCAAGGGCACGGAACTTGTCACTCTGAGACCTGGTACAGCCTGACCACCTAAAGAGGGTAAAAGAACGTGAATGAGATGAGTTGCTAAGGGAAACTTTTAGGCTACTTTGGATATATCTGTAATGTAGGGCTATTAATTTGAAGGCAAGTAACTGTGAAGGTTCCATACCAACTTCAGAAGCATGGAAGCACAGAGAATGGAAAATCTTTGCATGTAACTCTGCTGGGAAATGTTCACCTTTTGAATTTCCCACTCCCTAATGAATATGCTCGGATCCTCCCCCTCCTAACCAAAAAGAAAATAAAGCAAAACAGATGACAAAGCAGAAGAATAATATTCTTTTGATTCTGCCATTCCTCAAACTGCCAAATCTTTGTCTTCTTCCCGTCACTGCCAAATCTCTTCAAATAGCTGGTTATACTTGTTCGTCTCATTTTGTTGCCTTTCATTGCTCCTTAAATTAATGCCTTTTAACTTGTATCCTAACAACTCCACTAAAATGTCTTTCTCAAGGATGCTCAAAACCGCTTAGCACCGAATGCCATGAGGTCTCTCTGCCGATACCTCCTTTTTGTGTGTAGCACTGGGAGAGCTCTGTGGTCCCTACAGATTTGAAGCCCTCATGCTCTTCAACAGATTTTTACTTCCTTGGGAATGGGGACTGTGACTTATTCATCCTTGCATCCTTAGTAGCTAGCTTAGTGCCTGACACATAATAGACACTCATGAAATATTGTTTAATTAAATGCCCTATAAAATGGCGGATGGTGTTGAGTGCCAGATCCCCATGTCTGACAGATGGCGACTACCCAGTAAATGTTTGTTGAATGAATGAAAAAATGGAACTGTTAGATGGATGAGACAGTCCGCGCATGGCTACTGCCCCCTCTAAGGTGGGCACCGTGCTAGGTGACTAGTGCTTGCACTAGTGGGTAAAATAAGACCCTAGGGCTACGGTCTCGGTTTCCTCATTGTCCACTCCCTTCCTAGCAGCCTGTGCTGATCTTTTCCACATCCACTGCCCTATAGCCTCTGTCTCTAAAAAGTAGCATCACCCAGACTGTGTTGCTCAGTGGTTGAGTGCTGACCTATGAGCCAGGAGATCATGGTTTGATTCCTGGTCAGGGCACATGCCTGAGTTGCAAGTTCCATCTCCAGGGTGGGGTGTGCAGGAGGTAGCCAATCAATGATTCGCTCTCATCATTGACGTTTCTAACTCTCTCCCTTTCCCTTCCTCTCTAAAATCAATAAAAAGGCATATTTTTTAAAAGTAGCATTGTTCTTGGAAACATCGAAGACAATGACTTTTTTCGCAAAAATTGTGTGCCATATTATTTTATAATTCAAAGACATTTAGAGATTTACCAACAGTCTCCAAATTTTGCAAAAAATACTAGTCATTGTTTAAATTCCCATGGCACCATTTATAGGAATGTCTCCCTAAGTTTATATTCAGAAGCAGCTCATTTTCTCCTTTAAGCACAGTACATATACATACACACATATATTTACCATTCAAAGTGACTGGCCAGCATTCATTAATAAGCTGAACACATATGTATTAAGTTGCTGTGTCCCCAGTGCTGGGCTAGATGCTGGAAATCAAATGATGAACAAAAAACCAGATTGTTCGCTCACAACCTCGTAATCTAGAATGGGAGCTACCCAGTACTACCACACAGAATTTATGTAATTCCAGCCTAAATACAAGGCACATTTTCTTTAGATGTTACTGCCCTTTGTAGATAAAAATATCCTATATAATAAAAGGCTAATATGCAAATAGACGAAACTGTGGAACAACTGGTTGCTATGATGCACACTGACCACCAGGGGGAAGATGCTCAATGCAGGAGCTGCCTCCTGGTGGTCAGTGCACTCCCACAGGGGGAGCGCCACTCAGCCAGAAGCCGGGCTCACGACTAGCGAGTGCAGTGGCAGTGGTGGGAGCCTCTCCCACCTCTGCAGCAGCACTAAGTTATGTCCGACTGATGGCTTAGGCCTGCTGCCCGCGCCTAAGCCGTCAATCGGGCATCCCCCGAGGGCTCCTGGACTGCGAGTGGACACAGGCCAGGCTGAGAGGACCCCCCCCTCCCCCCCCGGTCAGGTGCATGAATTTCATGCACTGGGCCTCTAGTATATACATATTTGTGAAACATTGAAAACAGGCCTGGCCACATTTAGAGGCTGTAATATGTCAGCAGAAGCTCAACATATGAAGCCACACCCCAGGTCTAATAGCCTACTTTGCCGACCAGCAGGCTGGGCGGGTCTGCTGTGGCTTTCTAAGGGTCACACAGCTGACAACCAACCACGAATCTGGGGCTGGAACCAAGATACACATTTCCCATCCTGTGTGTTTCCCTTTTATTTCTCTGTAGCCTTTCTCCTCTTCCTTCTTCTTTGTCTATAATATTAAAGTATCTAAGAAGCCAATTAATAATGGCACCTGTTTAACTTCGCTTAATCCATCCTTTTCCAAACTTAATTTAACCATAAGCCTCTCATTTTATAAAGTGGTTCTGAACATCTCCAGGGACACAGGCCTTTCACACAACAGATTTAGGGAAACCCGGGCCCAGATTTAGAAAAAAAAAAAAGTTTAAACTCTTCATTTAAATTCCTTCGCCCTCTATTTGTTCATTTTTATCTCCCATAATCCCCACCTATACATCCTCTCCGAAAGTCGAATGCTGAGTTATTTTTCCCTGCTCAGAAAATGCCGTGCTCCCCACTGCTGCACCTGTTCTCCCGCATCCGGGGCCATTCTCTCCCTGGGCCCAGCTCAATCCTGCCCACATTCTGAGCAGTGCAGCCAGCTTCCTGCAAGGCTTGCAGCTGGAAGCAACCACGTGCCCTCTCTCACAGTACTTCCAGCCTCTCTACCTTCACTTGGCAGGAAAAAAAAAATGTATGACTCTTCGCTGTGATTGTCTTTGCATGTGTCTCCTTCCCTGTGGACCAGAGCCTTGTCTTGCTCTTTATAATGCCTGCAGGGCACGCAGCAGGAAAAACTGAGAAATCTGAAAGCTAGTCAGCATTTCCACTCTTCTCCATGCTCACTAAATGACATCTCACATGTGTACATCTTTCCCATCCTCATTGTTAAAACCTTAATCTTGGCCTGTTATCTCTTGTCTAGCCCATGCCATGTCTCCTAACCAGTCTCCTTATCTCCTGCTCACCCACCTCCAATCATCCTCCGCCCTCCTACGAGATGACCTTTTTAAAATAGAAATTGGATCCCGTTATTCTGATGCCTTCCCGTCATCGGAAGGAAAGAGCCCAACCCCTTCACGTAGCATAAAAGGCCCTTCATTGTCTGGTTCCTGATGATCTTTGTCTTTATTTCCTTTCACTCTGTCTCTTCCTCACTCCCCACCCCTCCCCTTCCTCCACAGCCTGTTTTACCGTTGTGAGCCCTTGGAGATTCTGGACTACACAACTGTTTCTGTGCACACCATTGCATATGCCTGGTGTGTTAACCCCCATGTCCCCACACACTCTTTTCTACCTGGTACAGTTTCTCACTTTTCTTTGTCAAACATGCATCTGCTAGTTACTATGCTGAGGTTTTTGCCAATCTTCCAGGATGAGAACATTGAATTGTGTATCAATTTCCCCCCATTGGGTTACAAGCACATAGAAGCCCTGTTTGAATCATCATCACATCTCTATGACCTACAAAAGAACCTGGCTATGTAAGGAGCTAGGTATTTGTTGAATAAATCAACAAATTCATACATGGTAACAACTCACGGGGCCAAGGAGGCTCCTATGTGCTGGTGAGCTACATGCATATTAAAATAAGACACAAAGCTAAGTGAGAAGAGTCCTACAAGGGAGGTGGTAGCAGTTGCAGGTGTTTTGTTCTCACTGAAACTGGACCTCGGCTCCCTGAACTTGCGTGAGCGGGCTCTATAGGAAGCGGAGCCCTATCTGCTGGGAAGCCACACGCCTGAACCCTCCTTCCTGAAACATGGACTAAGAGAATAAAAGACTAGCAAACAGTGTGGGGGGCTCAATTCTTCATTGAAAATTTCCAAATCAGGTGACATTAGCAAGAATCCAGAAAACTCCATTTCTCTGCCCATTGCTTCTCCATCCCTGCTTCCACATGGGGGTACCTCGAGTACCTTTGGTACAAAAGGGGATAGGACAGTAGAGAGCAAGTTAATTCTTTTAATGTAATTAATTGTTTACCTAGAAAACTAGGAACATAAAGGTCACAACTTTACCCTTTGAGGGGTTTGCTATACTTCCATTTCTTGCAAATGATTTCAGGTCCTCAAAGTCTATTTTCAGCTTTAGCATCCATACATCTATGCAACCATCCATGCATTCATCTTCTAATCCATCCATTCATTCCTCCATCTGACCATCTATCCATACATGCATCATAATCCAATCACCTATGCATCTAAGTATCCACCCATCCACATCCATCCATCTGTCCATTCATTGTCCATCCATCCATCCATCCATCCATCCATCCATCTCTCCATCCATCTGCCTATCCATCCATATATCATTCATCCAGCCCACCACCATTTGACAAACAGGTTAGGTGCCTGCCTGTTGTTTGGTAAAATTTTGGGGGAATATAAAGGTGTGTTCATACAATTCACGGTTGAGTAAATATTTTTGTGTTATCTTTAAAATTGTTCCATAAATCTGTAATCCTGACCAGTAAAGATAAAACAGTTGAAAATGGAGGTTTCAAAAAAAGCTCTTATTTCTGTAAAATTGTACTGAGGACTGAAAATCTGGAGCTAGAAGACAATATCCTTGATGTCTTGGTGGCTTTCTCCACATGTGCCATGGGAATTCAGGTGTGTTAAGGAACACTGAGGGGTCCTCTTACACTGCCTCTTTTCTCTTTGAAAAATTCCCCTGGGGGTCATGCTCAATTTTATCTTTCTCCTTCTTCAACCGTATTCACAAGTCTAACAATATCGAGTGAGAGAGCATCACTATGTTTGAGACTTCCCTCATCCTCCTGAAAAATACACCTGCATGAGCTCTTGATTCCTTTGCCTACCAGTCCTGTAACAGGGGCACATTATTTATGTTTTCTATCCCTCCATTTAATCATATACAACAGGAATGATAATAATATTACCCATTGCATCCCATTATGACTTATAGCTAAGACCCATGTATGTAAATGTCTTTGCAAATGCCTGGCACTCTAAGTGCACAATGAACAGTGCCAAAGACGATAGAGTTGTCTATGATGATGGTAAAGGTAGACTCTAAGACATTTTGCATTTCCATTTTAGAAATCCTCCCTCTCTTTTATTTATTTTTTTTATGTTTCTCTTTCTGACACTATTAAAGATTGTTCTCATTAGTAAGGGCATTTTCCCCCCATCATTTCTCACTTTCTCCCCACCTCTCTTTCCTATGTAGGTTCCTAGGCAAGGAGAAACATGTTTTCCTTACAGATGAGTAACTGCAATATCTATTCAAGTCCTCTGAGTGCAGAGAGAGCTTAGTCACTGCTGGGCTGATGTATCTATATTGGGCCACAGCTCATATCTACAGCCTCCATGAGTATCAAAACAAGTCTCAGAAGCAGATGTGAGATTCCGGCTTGAGGGTAGGATGAGAACCAGTTGGGGAGTTTTTATGGCGAGATTCCCTAGGCAGGCTCACAGGACTTAGCATAGAAGTGTACTGATGAATAAACTTCTTGCAGAAATGCAATGAAAACATACAGCTGAATCATATGGGACAAAGACACAGGTAGAGCCTGGAGGCATCCACAGGAGTCTTGCGTGTGTTCTCTTTCCACGAGTGATCAGAGAGAGCTCATTCTTCCCCCAGAACATGTGTGTGATGTCTGCTCTGGGAAGCCCCTGAGAAACTTAGTGCCTATGAATTTAAGTAGGGCTGGTCATTAGTCACCCTCTGCCTGTCAGGTACCCAAAATTCTAGATTCCCAGAGGAAAGCAGGTGTGCAGCAGAAACCACATCACATTGTCTGCACAAACAGCCCAGGCACAAGGGGACCAGCCTTTCAGGTGGAAATCTTCCAGAATTCCAAGGTCCCTGATACTAGCCAAGGGCTGAGCAAGCTTGCCTTTGTAAGGACAGCAGCCTCAGCCCTGCTGTGTTACCTCCTTTCTGCACAGAGACCCATTCTCTTGTCTTGGTAACGGCACTGTTTTCCACTCATTGACTCAGCTCTGCGTGATTTCTGAGCCAGTCCTAAGTAGGGTGGGAAGTTAATTAAGAGCCCTGTGGTCTGCGTAATTTATCTTACTACTGATGATCCAGAGTGAACCTCTGGGAAGCCATGCCGTCCCCTATCCTTGGCTCATCCTCAGCTTTCCTTCCTCACACATTCTGTTCTCCATTTTGCCTGGATTTCTATCCCAGGTCCCAGGTTACCCTCTGCCCACCTCCTGAGTTCTTACCTGCTCTTCCTTGGAGGATGTGTTAATGGGGCTGCATCCTTTCCCTGATGTTCGCACCTTCATGGACACACATTTCTCACCTCATGTGCTACTGGCTTTGTACTTGTGAAAAGGGCCTGGGTTCCAGAGGCCATGACCAGGTTCATGGTAAGTATGTGGATGCTAATTTGGATGCAGACATTGGGCCTCAACGAATCCATTGGCCTGCTCCCTCGAACTTGCACTACCTAGAATTGAGCCCAGTTTGCCATGGGCTTGGCGAGTCATCCTTGGACTGTCAGCCGCTTCCCAAAGGGTGTGATGGTAGTAACCCAGGGTTTCCTCAGCCCCGAGCCTGGCCTTCTGGCTTCTCCATGAGTCCCTTTTATTGAGAACTGAGCTGGCCTTTTGGTGAAGGGGACAATGGAGTCAGAGAGAAGGCCCCTGTCAGCCACCAAAAGAAGCTGTCACCTTCTGTTCCCGGTGATCTCTTCTATCTCATCCAGAGAGGCCCAACAGCAACCCTCAAATATGAACAAAGAGCAGACGGTCCTGCCCTCTCACCATGTTTTGGAAATACTTCGGACCAGTGTGACCTGTAGCTTCTTTGCACATCTAGATGAAAACAGAACCCCCTGGCAGGGAGAGGCGAGGGCCTCCCCGCCCCCCCTCTTCTCCTACCATTTTATGTCTCTCCCTCTGCCCTTCCCATCTCACTTCCGGTTTAAATCTTCTCCCGTCTCTCCATCTGTTCATCCTTCTGTGCCCTCTACCTATCTGTTCTTTTCTTGATGAAAATTAAGAAAAAAACAAGTTGATAGATTTTCCGATAACCTTCCAGAAAGTCTCACTGGGTTACATTTTGCTTTAATAGCATTTAAGCCAATCTGCCTGATGTTGCTGTAAAGGTCAATTAAATTCACCCTAAAAATTTCACTCCTGGCTCATTATAACATTGGAAAATGAATTAGAAGCACATGCTGCCCCTGAGGTTTCTGATATTTCACTAATGAATATGTCTTAGAATGTGTGGCGGGGGGGAAAAAAGGTGTTGTAGGCCACCCAGCTGCTTGCAGAGTCACTGGCCTAGCACCTATTATTGCTCAGGTAGTGGCTTGAGACTAACTAGGGAGTGCTAGTTAGTCCTGTCTGGCCTCCACCTTAGGGGATGTGCTCACTTGGTGAATGCCCAAGGTGTGGTCAGCTCTCCAGCACCCCCTGATGCTGAGCCCAGGGAAGACACTTAGCTCGCCTTTCTCCCCAGAGGCAGCTTTTAGTGTGAGCTCAAGGACTACAAGTTCGTTTTAATAGCCAAAATAAAACAGGATTCTGAAAGTAAATTGTAAAAGCACCTTTGGCGGTGTATCCCAGAGCCACTAACCAATGGGTCTGGGGATTCTGGCCCAGAATGTGAGAGACAAGGTCTCTGTCAAGTAGGGGACAGTTTGTGGAGGAGAGAATATGCATTTCTGCCTTAGCTGGGGCCAAGGGTACAGGGAACACAAAGAGCAATTTGGGTCTGACTTAAGGAAGCAATTTTTTAAATATATTTTTATTGATTTCAGAGAGGAAGAAGAGAGAGAAACATCAATGATGAAAGAGAATCATTGATCAGCTGCCTCCTGCACGCCCCACACTGGGAATTGAGCCCACAACCCGGGCATGTGCCTTGACAGGGAATGGAACCGTGACCTCCTGGTTCATAGGTCGATGCTCAACCACTGAACCATGTCAGCCTGGCAAGGAAGTAATTTTTAACTGACCTGCCTCCCCACTTAAAAGAAAAAGCCACCAGATAAGATAGGAATGTACTTGTTCCTGAGCAGAGGAGCCCCCTAGCAGTCTTCCTTGGGGTGAGGCGTATGTTCCATGTAGAAGGCTCAGTCAGCCATTTATTTCTTTGTTCCTACAATGTATGTATTTACTGATGTGCCATGGACAGAACTTCTGTTGAGCATGGATCTGAGCTCACATTCTGAACTACACAGCCACCTTCTTAGGTACTGAGGTTTTGTTTGTTTTTTAATGAAGGTAAAGTTATTAAAACAAACAAACAAACAAAAAAACCTCTCCATCTCTAAGTATCTAGTATCAAAACCCGTCCTGACGTTCAAGTGTTTGCTCTCGTGTCCTCCAAGGCTATGACTATCCCACTCGCATGAAACTGCACACCGGCTTTGTATTTTAGGGCAAGATGGTTCCAATCCTCACAATATTGAATTTCCGTCTTCTGGTTTAAGTATAAACCTAGCTGGATTGACTACAATATACAGAGACGGCTCCTCGAGCCGCTTGGGAAGGAGAGGGAACTCTGGGACACTCCCCCCATATGGCTCACATAGACCCATATGGAGTTTTAGAATTTCAGAGCTGGAAGGTAGGATGAGTTTGTCACTTGGGGAGTTTTACTTCTCAAAAGGGGAAACGGAAGAGGCTTTCCCGAGTAGTAGCACAAAATAAGCCACATTCCCCCCAGGGTCTCTGGGCTCCGGGCCGTGTTCTTTCTTCTCTCTGTGGCATCCTGCATCTGTAGAAATGCTCTGCAAACAGTGTTCTGGAAGACGGAAGCCATCGCCATGTGCTGAGGGCAGCCAGCCAGGCAGCGGGAAGGAGGGTGTGGACGGATGGCAGGTCCTTGTCTCTGAATCCCAGACAGCCACCGCCCTTTGCTATACTGGGCGCCTCCAGGCCGCTCTGAGAAGGAGATATCCACACGCGCGCGATGTTTCCATTTTCATTTCCTGGTGCCTGGATGTTCTTGTCCTTTATCTCAAACCAAGCATTCATTAGATGCTCTCGCAGTCCTGTTGACCCCGCCGGGCATCAAGCTGAGCCTATTCAGAGTGTCCCCAAGAAGCCCCGAATCTCAGACCCAGGAAGTGGCCAGGGAAGTCACTCGGTCGCTCGTTAGCATCACTGACTCAGCAGTCTAGCCTGGGAGCAGCGGAAATAGAAACTAATGAGAACACCAAGGGCTAGAGATAGATGCTGGCCTGGGGGCGGCCCTTTCCTTCTTTCTGAGCTCAGCCTGCACACCGGGACTTGAAGGCACACAGCCTTCCTATCTGATTCACAAAACCAGGACACGGGGCCCTCTGGGTACAGTCACAGATGCTGCTGCCTCCTCCTCCTCCCTCCTCTGTTTGCCTTCTCGTCCCTGCGCACCCGCCATGAGCCCGGGATGGCCTATTGTCCAGGAACTTGAGCTCAGACTGCCACCTGGGCTTGGGGGGAAGAGGGGGGGACCATAAGAGCTCGTGGGAAGGGCTACATTTAAAAAGCATGTGACACATTCCTAGTTAGAAATCAGAGCTAGTATACCAACGTGAGCTAACACAACCAAATTTCAAATAAACCAGTGCAGGCCCTGAGAGTGAACCTGATGAATTTGGGGTCCTTGGAAGAAGGAGGTTGGCAAAATCAAGAAGGAATTGCACGGAGCCTCAATTTGTGAGGCTGTCCCCAGCCTGGGAAATCAGTGGGAATGGAGAAGAGAGGGAGGTGGGAAGGAGGAGAGAAGATGGAGTTAGATCCTCAATCCCTGAGTTACCCTGAAGACAAGAAATGGAAGGAGTAGGCAGTTTAGAGTGTGATGTATCCTTCTTTGAAGTGTAAGCAGTTAGGAAAGGGAAGGAGGGAGGGAGAAGAGCAATCCAATTAAAGACAAGATAAATCAATGAAACAAGGTACATCAAGAGGGAAACCGTGAAATCACTACTCTGCCCAGGGCAGGGCTCCTGGTCACTGGAGCTTTGTCACGTGAGGGCATCGTTCTAATGCTACTGGAGGGGAGAATGGGCAGGACTGACCCGCAAGATCCTCTCGTTGGGCTCCCCAGTTTCAATTAAGACTATCACAAAAACTAATTATCCTTTTAAACCTGCCTCCAGACTCACTCTCCCTCTTGCTCTAAACGAATTGCTTAATGGCCCCAGTGCAATGCTCCGAAACACTGGAGGTTTCCTATTATTTCTTTGCTTCCAGCAGGGACCCAGGACTTCCGGAGCGTTAGGTTTCAAGGGAAAATGGGAGTAGCGGTACCCTCTTCCTCTTTCACAGAAACAAAGGCTCTTGGCATCGGGAGGACATCCCATTTGGATTTTGATGTAGTCAGACCTTCCACGCATCAAAGAGTTTCCCTGCCTGGCATCTCTGACCAGGACTCCCTGGCTTTGTTTGAACACAACTGGTGACGGGGAGCTTGTTACCTCTGGGTCCTTTGTTGGGCAGTTTTCACAGCCAAATGTCGCGCCTAGTGTTGAACTGGCATCCGCTGTCGCTAATTTCCATGCTTTAGTCTCAGTCCTGCCTGTGCTCAAGGCTTCTGGGTATGTGCATCCCACAGCCCTCTGATCCCAGCAGTGCCTGAGTGTGGGAAATAGGAGAGCGGGTCTGTCTCTTCACTGCTCTCTCTCTGGGGATCCGGGGATCCGGGGATCCAGCACTGGGAGCGCCACTCTGTGCTGGGGGCACTAGGTTGGGAGGCTCCCCCTCCTGTGGCCTGGCTTTTTGCTAGATGAGCAGGGAGACAGATAGCAGCATATTAAAGGGGCTAAGCTGTATTATGCACAATGTGTCAATACCTTGGAAGGTGGGTATTAGTATCTCCATTTTCAAATAAGAAATGGGACTTAGATGAAGTCGCCTCAAGATCACGTGGGTAGCAAATGGAAAACAGCCATGCTCATGCCCAGGCCATGCTTTCCTGTGTCACACTCAACAACG
Source organism: Myotis daubentonii (assembly GCF_963259705.1). Lineage (NCBI taxonomy): Eukaryota > Metazoa > Chordata > Mammalia > Chiroptera > Vespertilionidae > Myotis > Myotis daubentonii. The sequence goes on from NC_081858.1 coordinate 20,157,540, forward strand.
AGCTGGAAACGTGGCTTATCACATAAGAATGGGATGGCCAGGATAGTACTAATCACTACTTGAAGGTGGGAGTGTCCAGAAAGAGCCTGACTGTGTTGCATGAACATGGACTCAATGGGTGGTTAGCATCAGAGTTTTTCTAAAGAGAGTCCCTTGGCTTGCCTTAACCAGCCCAACATTTCCTGCTCTGTGCTTGATCACTGGTCCAAACTAACAAACAACAGACTAGCAGGGCCTTAGTATACTCATGCCCATGTGCTTGGCCTGGCCTGGTGGGGCTAGCTCCCTCTGCCACACCCTCCCCACTGCCTGCTACACACACACACACACACACACAGAGGCACGCACAGGCACGCACACAGGCATATACACATGCATACACACACATACATATACACACACAGACACACACGTACATAGGCATATACACATGTATACACACACACGCACACTTCTGCCTCCTCATCCTTCTTTTTTCTACTTAGTCTTCCCCCACATTTACACTGGTGGAAACAAAGCAAAGCAAAAACATGAATGCCCTCTGGGGGTGAGGGGCCGCACCCCTCAAGATGGCAGTGGATTGCTGGCTGGAGCTTTGGAACTGCCAGGCCAGTCAGTTGTAATGGGTGGAGCCCATTTCCCAGTGGGGTCACCTGGGGGCCAGGAGGCTGGCACCAACCCACCCACAGAGCAGAGCCTCTGGGACAAGGGAGGGACATTTGTCTGTAGGGACAGTCAGTTCCCGTTCAGACTTCTGAATCCCAGCAGAATGGGGATTCAGAATGGAGAGCCCACCTCGCATGCACCTGGTGTGTGCATGTACGCTCCTCTACACGCCTGCATGACTAGCAATGCCTGCGCCCCACGTGCCGGGACCTCCAACAAAGGCTTTGCATTTGCAGTCAGCACACCCTCAGATCACTTCTGAAATCTCTTCTCTTCCATTTTAAACAGGTTGGCGGATTAATCATTTAGGCGACCGCCAGGAGGCAGCTATTAAGAGGGGTGGCAGGGAATGGCATTTTTCTTAAAAGGTTAAAAAAAAAAGTGGTTATTTTCATTACAGTGTCATGATCTTTCTGGCTTAAAAATCGAGTCCATTTGAACCTGGGCTTCTTCAGACACACTGACATCTTCAGGAAAAGCAGGCTACTAGGACATGTTTCTGGAGGAACCAGGTTGTCTCCGATCCTTCTGGAAGGACAGCTGGACGCAGGGCTGGGCTGCCCGGGTGGAGGGCAGGATGCAGGGGGTTAGAGGGGGAGGGAGGAGAAGGGCAGCCTCTTCCCTTCCTTGCCTCCTGGACGAGGGAGCAGAGATGGGAGGAAGCTGCAGGATCAATTAGCGCCTGCAAGTAAATTAACCAGCAAATTAACTTTTTAGATATCCAACTGTTTGCCCCCTCAAATAGTGCCGTCCTGCTGGTCTGTTGTCTCCACTTTGCTGGGGAAAGATTGTGGTCCAAGTGAACTCCAGGGCCTGCTGGGGAGCAGTCCTCAGGGGCTGGAGAGCGCCCCGGGGTTCAGGAGTAGCTCCGAGGCTATAGGGCTAGCTCAGGGAAGCAGTGCCTTTGTAGCAGGGACCTCAAATAGGGCAAGAGCAGGGCATGTGTCTGGGTCTGTGTATGTGTGTGTTGTGTGTGTGTGTGTGTGTGTGTGTGTGTGAGAGAGAGAGAGAGAGAGAGAGAGAGAGAGAGAGAGAGAGAGAGATGGATGCAGGGGATGGGAGGTGGCCAGTTAGTACTGAGGGCACAAAATGAGGATTTTGCACACCATACCATCACTGGCCACAGGATCCCACACCAGCAGATGGCGCTGTGGGTACAAGTTTAAAGGAGGTGAGGTTATAGATTTGCAGGAGACTTCGAGGTGCCTCTTCTGTTGAACACAGGAGTTAAGGGCAGATCACACCTACCCCCATGGAGAATGGGAACACTCTGAACATGCCTGGTGGCTCTGCTTCGCCACGTGTTGTTTTGATTCCATTGAATTGCAGGCTGCAACTAAATAATACCCCCTTTGGTCTCCTCTCTGATTATAGGCTCCACACCCCACCAAGCCTTAGAACTTTGTAGTTTGGGTGAACCTTAGAGCACAAGGCGGGGTCCCCTTTGTCTTGCAGATGAAGCAATGGGGCTTAATTCCCTGATGCTTCCCACTCCCTCATTCTATCCCATCAAGTTTTATCAAAACATCTCTCCCATCTCTAATTCCCACCCCTCCAAGGAAATCCTTCCTCCCCTCCCATCTGAGCTCATCTAATCCTCTCCAACTGCTGTCCCTGCCTGCAGTCTTTCCCACGGACATCAGGTTAATCTCCCCAGCACAGCTCTGAGCACTGGAAGGCCAGGCAGGTCCGCAGCTCCAGAGGCAGCTGCAGACTCCAGCACAGCCTTTACCTCTAGTCTGGAAACAACACACCCTCAGCCCTACCTTGTGTCACCTCTCTGCTCTGCCCACGCACCAGCCACGCTGAGCTCCCGGCTATTTCCTGAACTCCCTGAGCTCTGCTTGTCTCTCAAAATTTGTGTTTTCCCTCCAAGTTTGTCCTTCTTTTATTTAACTTTCAAATGCTCCAATCTCATCAAATCTCTTTTTTGCATGTGCTGCCTATTCCATGAAGTCGTCCTGATAACACCAGCTTAAAAAATGTATTTCCTGCTCTGCACTCTCCAGGCCTCTCACCCAGACCTCTCCTCTGGCCATCTGCCCCTTTTAGTTGCCCTTGGGTTCCTTGGATACATTCCCCCTACCTTGAAGGCGACTCCCTCTTCCCACTCATCCAACTATTGTATAGAGCAGGGGTGGGCAAACTTTTTGACTCGAGGGCCACAATGGGTTCTTAAACTGGACCGGAGGGCCGGAACAAAAGCATGGATGGAGTGTTTGTGTGAAGTAATATAAATTCAAAGTAAACATCATTACATAAAAGGGTACGGTCTTTTTTTTTTTAGTTTTATTCATTTCAAACGTGCGGGCTGTAGTTTGCCCATGGCTGGTATAGAGGGACTCAATACAGCTTATGGGGATATTAGCCTTTTTACTGAGCTCAGCTTCAGTTGGAGGCAGCTGATGGTGGTCCTTCCTCCAGCTCAGAAACAGGAGACCAGAGCCCCAGTCTTTTCCACTGACAGCTGCCTGGCCCTGAGCAGTCTACTGTCCCACTCAGCCTTCACTCTCCTTAAATGAAGGCGGTAGCTGGGAGCAGGAATTGTCTACACTGCCCCCTAGTGGCTGACAAGTCTACCCTGGGATCCCTCTCCCATAGCGTTTGTTCAAAGAAAAAAGATAGACTTTGGCTTCTGGCAGAAACTTCCTTCACCTCTCCTCTCCTCCAACTCGTCTGAAAACCACTGTTTCAGAGAAAGTCATTTCCAGCCCCATCGCTCCTCGTGTAATTCTGAGATTACTTAGTGCATCCTTTATAGCTTGAAGAGCTTTCTCTCCTCTTTTGGGGTGGATGTGAGAGAACACCAGGAGCTAAGTAAGAAACCCTGCTGTCGCCGTTGCTGACATCTGTTGACATTCACCGACTTCCCCAAGAAATTGGCCTGCCCTTCCTCACTCGTCTTTGGAACCAAATACATTTGAAAATTATTTCAGATGACTTCGTTTATGCCAGCTTTCAGCCTCCCGATTGCTATTTCTGAAAATGTATGCTCTTGTCTTATTTTATTCTTAGTAAAGCGTGTAGACTTTTAGATGCACGAGGAACTCGTCCTGATAATTTGGAAGACTTTGCTGCGGATGTCACGCCCGCGGCTGCTGTCGCATCTCTGCTCTCTGGTCCCTGTCCTTCTTGATCCTAGATCACTGCTGGTGGAACTTCTGCTGAGATGAGAGCCAAGCTTGGGGCTACACCTGGGCCCAACTATCTCGCTGTGATGTGAGCTCTGCAGCTTGCTCTCACTCAGCCTCCCTTAGCCCCAAGGAACTTGATGGTGGCTTTGGCTTTCATGGGCTGGCATTTGCTCTCACCGACTACGTGTTATGTAAAAGTCATCTCACTGAGCTCACACCCCAAGTGCACGGTGCAGTTACCGGTCTCCCAAGATGAAAAACCTGAGGCAGGAGAGGTGTAACTACCTTGACTAACAGCCCTAGTCTTCAAGGGGTGACGCTAAAATATGAGCAGGGAATTCTGACTACAGAAGCTTTGCTTTTATCCATTCTACTGCATTTTTGTGATGGCAAAACCCTTGAGAAAGGAGAAATAGTTCCACCGTGAAGTCACAGTAGAAAGAGAGTGCTTGAGTGCTGGGTTTAGACTGAGTGCAATAGGATCCTGGTTTTCCCATCCTTTGTTGTCTGATCTTGAAAAGGTTATTTTAACGTTTCTGAGCCTTTGTTTCTTTACTAGCAAAATGGGGTGGTAATGCTATTTCAAAACAATAGCGCATTAACTGAAGTGTCGGCGGGCGTGGGATGCCTGGCAGCGGTGCCTGGTGAGTATCGGGTACTCGCTGACCCTCGGTTTCTTTCCTCCGGGTGGAAAGTTTGGGAGTCTTTGCTTTACCTGGTGGATGTGCCAGTCCCAGGTAGTCGTTTCTCTGGAGCTCAGCCCCAGGTCTGATACCAGGTTTTGAGCCTCTTTTGCCATGCCCCTGTGTAGCTTTGAGCGGAATCTCTCTCTCCCCTCCCCACTGGGGCAAGAGATGACTGTTTTCATTCTCAAGGTTCAAGGCATTCTAAAGGGTGTCCTAAAATTCACGCAAGATTTGAATTTTGGGTGAGCATTAACAACAACAACAAAAAATAAAAGCCTAATTTTACTTGGTTTATTGAATCAGATTCTAATATCTGTTTCCCTTTGATTTCAATGCCTTCAATTTGATAAGCATTACCAAGTACCAATTATGGCCCAGGAGCAGGGACAATGAAGACCAATGAAGACCACGGCTTTGCGTATGTGCCATCAAAGCTGTGGAGGCCATTTACTCGTTGTGCTATTCCATACATAACCCTATACTATATACTTTATGAATCAATAAAAAATTTACAATTTTTAATTATAAACCTGTGTTTTCTATCAAAATTACTTCTTGCGTAAATTTTGGGACACCCTTTATATCTCTTGAACTTCCAAGGTAAAAAAAAAAAAAAAGTGCCAATTAAAGACACCAACTTGCAAAATTTAGAGGCCAATTCTCCAAGAGAAAAAAAAAATAACTGAAATAAAATGCTTTCAGGCCAGAGTATAGTGTTTTCTCAATCAGGAATGAGCATCAGAAATGACCTGTGTGTACTACTAGCATTTAATTTTTTTTATTGATTTCAGAGAGGAGGGGAGAAGGAGAGAGATTGCAACATCAATGATGAGAGAGAATCATTGAATGGCTGCCTCCTGCATGCCCCACACTGAGGATCCACCCTGCAACCTGGGCATATACCTTGACCAGGAATTGAACCATGACCTCCTGGTTCATAGGTTGATCCTCAACCACTGAGCCACGCCAGCTGGACTCAGTATTTAACATTTTAAAGACATCTTTGAGTCCCTCCACCCCCTGAATCCCACTGAATCCTAATATTTGAGATGGAAACTCAGTCTGTATTTTTAAAACATCCCCGTTTCAGATCCACGGTGCTAGGCATGGCAGAACGTGTGTGGTTGAACCTATTTAAGGAGCTGACCCAGGCTAAAAGCAGAGCGGCAAGCTGCCACCACGGGGAGCAGATGGAAGAGAGCCCACCGGGATGCGTTGGTATAGATTTTATAAAACTGGAGCTAAAGATATTGTCAGTTCATTATCTGGTGCTGCACATGCTAAACAGCACGGAGAGACAAGTGTGTGATCGCGTGAGCTGGTTCGCTTCTGTTTTAATCAGTGAGAGCATGAAACCGACATACATCCTCTCTCTTGCCATGGCAGCTTGCAGCTAAATTTAGTGTCAAGTTGTGTAAAGTTGACCAGCCCAGGTGGCGCCTGGTGTATTTCCTTCCTTGTTCACGTTAACTGCTCTCTTGTTCCTGTTTTCATTTTTTTTTTTTTAGCTCTTCTGCTTTATATTTATATATATATATTTTAACAGTACAGACTGGGACGTTTCTCTAAGTAGGTGGAATATAAATCATGAGTAAATAAATAAAGCTACTGAGGCAGTGAGTGATGTGAAAAAGTAGAGGTATCAGAGGCAGACAGACACAGCAGGACTGGTTATTATTATAATGGGTTTTTAGACTTTGGTGATGGAATTATAGCTATTAGCTATGAAATATGGCTTATGCATAGTTTCCTGTTCTATGTTTGTTAATTGATTTGTATAAACATCCATAAATAGTTTATCAATATGGATACTTTGCATGTATGGGCTTGTTTTTCCCCCCCCAATCAATTCAAGGAGAAACGTGGTGACAGAATTACATCTTAGGCTGTTCGCCCCGCCTTCCCCTCCAAGCCCCACCCACCTTCCCTGGCTCCTGTAGGCCCATCCTGCCTGGGCTCCCTGGGGAGCCCCTTTCTCTCTGCATTGGCAATGTGGTTCCCTTGGTCCTTCCTTTCTCATCGTGTACCTTGTCTTCTTTTTCTTGTCTCCCTGCAGCTTCTGTAGTTTCCCCCAATTAAGAATGAAGCGGTTCCGCCAATTTCAGTCCCGGAGCTGGGAAAAACTGTCAGCGCCTTTAAGGATTTCAAGGCTCCTGGTGACTGGTGACGGCAGGCTGTGTACATACACAGAACTCCCTTGGCACATCCATAGCTTCCTCCTCTTCTCTCTTCTATGCTGGTGGACTGTGCTTTAGTGCCCCCAGGACTTCGTCTCACCAACTCATTCTCTGCTGGGTACAATTCTGCCAAGTCCCAGGCATCCCCCAGCCAGAGCAGTGGCCTCAGGCAGATCTGGTGCAAAGTACTCACAAACAGGGGAGGAAGCAGAGTTCAGGTGCTGGGGCCAGGCCTTAATTAACCTTCAGGAAGTCCTTCCTTAAGTTTTCCTGGGGATCAGCAGCATCTGGCTTTGGGGTGGGGAACTTCGGAAAGATTATGCGCAAGGAGAAATAGATATCGACAGACTTAGGAATGCCCAGATCCATCAATTTCCCAGTGTCCTCGCACCTGGCTTCATTTGTCTTGATTCCTGGACAGGACCGGTGGCTGCCTCACATATTGGCTTATTCAGCGAAGATCCATGTTCATCCGTTTTCCTTTCTGCGACAGCCATCCTATTTGTATTACCGAATAGTTACTTAATCGTTATCTGGTTTCTTTGTCATAGCCCGGTAGCGTTGGTACATCTATGGGCCTGTACCCAGGTAGGTTGGAAGGATGGGGATGGTGCATGTCATGAGTACAAAATACAGTTTTAGTATTTAAGAACGTATCCAATCTGATGATCTATATTCTTCCCTCAGTGGATAGTGGCTATATTGAAAGCTGGCACTATTAAGATTTATCAATGAATTATGCTATTATACTGTTGGGTATTGAGCCAGATTTAAAATGGGTAGTGTTGGTACAGACTCCATCCCTGGCCCTGGTTGGGGCATGTGCAGGAGTTAACCAATCAATGTGTCTGTCTCACATCAATGTCTCTCTCTCTCTCTCTCTCTCTCTCTCTCTCTCTCTCTCTCTTTCTCTCTCTCTCTCTAAATATCAATGGAAAAATATCCTCAGGTAAGGATTAAAAAGAAAGAAAGAAAAGAAACCAACAACAGAGTATTTAGTACCATGTCTTGGTGGTAGCTTCAATATGAAAAGAAAATAGAGATAAAGGTCTTATTTAGGCTCCGCAGTTTATAGAGCTTGGGAAAATGTGGCCTACCACCTCTCCTTCTGCACACAGTGTTGTCAGTCACTTTGACTGACAGTCCAGCAAGACAAAGAATGAGAGCTGTGAAACTAGGCATGTGGCCTGCTGCGTGTAATCATGTTTCTCACCCTGATTTTAAGTGATTTCTTTCAAGATGAATTGTTTTCATTATGCTGCTTAGTTTTCCAATTGCCATTATTAAAAACAAAAACAACACCAGTAGCAGCAAAATAATAGTAAGATGTTCTTCATTAAAGAAATATTGCTAAGCATCATATAAAAACCAAATCTATAGATGTCTATGCATTTAATTGGTCAAGCCTCTTCATTATAATATTCAAATCTTATAGGCCCTGACTTTTGGGGATGTAGCTAAATCTTTACTATCTACCAATTCTTGTGCAGTCTCAGCACTTGTCTATTAATTGGTTTACATCAACATCTGTTTTGGATAAATCTTTCTCCAGTCCTTCTAAACCTCCCTAAAGTATACTGTAATACTCTAAACTCGTTCATATAAATGTAAGGAATAATTAGAACATTTTGGTTCGGCTAATCCATATATACCAAATGATTGATGAAGTTCTGCTTCTGATCCAGAAAATGGATCAAAACACAGATTCTTTTATTTTTTTATTATTAAATTTTATTGGGGTGACATTGGTCAAAATGAACATATAGATTTCAGGAGTGGTTTTCTATGTTACAAGACCTAAGACCTAAAACACTGATTCTTTTTTTTTTTAATTTAATTTAATTTTATTGTTTAAGGTACTACAAATAGTAGTACATGTGTCTCCTTTTTTTCCCCCCAGTGACCTCCCCCCAGCCTCCTTTAACCGCCCCCCCCCTGCCCCACACTTGCCCTCGTCCCCCACTCCCCCAATTTTCTTGTGCCTGCTGGTTGTGCTTATATGCATGCATACAAGTCCTTTTGTTGACCTCTTACCCCACCCCCAACCCTCCCCTACCTTCCCACTGTAGTTTGACAGTCTGTTCAGTGCTTCTTTGCCTTAGTCTATTTTTGTTCAACAGTTTGTAATGTTCTTTATTATCCATAAATGAGTGAGATCATGTGGTATTTATCTTTCTCTGACTGGCTTATTTCACTTAGCATAATGCTCTCCAGATCCATCCATGCTGTTGCAAATGGTAAGAATTCCTTCCTTTTTACAACAGCGTAGTATTCCACTGTGTAGATGCACCACAGTTTTCTAATCCATTCATCTGCTGATGGGCATTTAGGCTGTTTCCAAATCTTAGCTATTGTAAATTGCGCTACTATGAACATAGGGGTGCATATATCCTTTCTGATTAGTGTTTCTGTTTTCTTAGGATATATTCCTAGAAGTGGGATTACTGGGTCAAATGGCAGTTCCATTTTTAATTTTTTGAGGACACGCCATACTGTTTTCCTCAGTGGCTGCACCAGTCTGCATTCCCACCAGCACTTGTAAAACACTGATTCTTAATCGCAGTTTGGATTCTCTGTGCTTGTTACAGGATTGCAGATATCAGAAACTTATTTAGCTATGTCAACTGATGGTAGGCACCAATTCAATGCCAATAGGAATCCCCAGCTTGGGGTGTGGTGAGTGGAAGGAAACTTTATTCAATGCAAAACAGCTCAATTGTGACACCACATAGCTGTGAGGCAGCTCTGGGGCCAGGCCCTTCTCTGACTATTCTGCTCTGCTCTGCTCTGCTCTGGGGAATCAGGGAGACACAGTGTTCAATTGTCCTCCAGGACAGAAGTCTCCACCCCTGTTCTCTAATTGGTCCATTCTCATACAAATGAGAACTCCAAATCCTTGCTGTCTGATTGGTCCAAAAAGGACTGTCTGATTCATCAAAATAAAGCTGATTGGTTAAAATAGGATTCCAGGAAATTCTTTATAATTACTGGCTCAGATGGCAGGACAGGCAGTTCAGCTCAGAGGCACTCAGTTTGATGCTGGCTTCTCTATGAAGTGCAATTTGTGGGAGAGGTCCCTGTGCAGAAATGGTTGGTAGGCTCAGGGGCCTTTCGCAAAAATGTGAGCTTTTATAAAAATTTGAGCCCAGTTAACCACAAGGGTCCTTCTTAGTGCCTTTTTTTTTTTTAGGGTTCACAGATATTATCTTATTCTGCAAAATGTGAACTCAATGAGGCAAGACCTGGATTCCCTCCCCTGGTGCCTTTTTGGGTTTTAGGACTCAATGAAGCAACAGCTGGGAGAATGACAAGAGCAGGGGTTCAAACTCCAACAGAATTAGTGCCACATCCTGTTAACTGTAGAAAAATTGGGAAAAAAATACCAACACTCCCTGAGCCTCATTTCACCACACATCCGACAGGATGAATACTTTCTCCTTTAAAAGTTTTCTCCCATCAACCTTTCCCCCCCTCTTTACTGAAAAACCTAGCTTATTGGCCTCATATATTGCATTTCCTGGAAACTTTTTTTTTTTTGGTAAAGATAATTTTTTCTATATTTCAAAAGTAAAAAAACAAACAACTGCATATCACGCTTACAGTGGTTGGTGAGTTCCTTGGCAAGATTCATGGTTTGTTTATTGCTCTGTCTTTAGACCACACCAAGGGCCTGGTATATAATATAGTAGACTCTGCATTGATTTTTAGGATGTCAGATGGCTGAATAACTGAACAAAAAAAAAATCTATAATAATGCAAAAAATCTCTTGCCCCATGTCCCTTTGGCCAAGCACTGCTATGGTTGCTATTATACAGAAGTGGAATAGAAAGTAACTCAGGGAAGCTCTTCGCAGGATTGTGAAATATGGGATGGATTTTATGTTATAAGAAGGCGAAGTATCCCTATGTACTTCCCTGTTTATAGTGACCTGTAGATAACCTTGCACAATGAGTCATTTAATAAAGGCTTTGATAACAATGACATTAAAAATGATGATAAACCTCTATTATATAGTTTCCGATGGACATAGTCCCAGAGATGGCCATGGTCGGTGGGCAGAGAAAGATCTCTTACCCACTCATTTCTTTTTCCCTTTGTTTATTCTCTATTATCCCCACTAGTGAAAGGCTGGGCTATTTTTCGGTGCATCCTCCTCTGGGGGATGGAGAGGGGGCAGCCTGAGGGGTAAGGGATGGAGAGGCAGTGAGGCTGTTACAAGGCAGGGAAGAGGAGCCCTGTGTGCAAGGGAGAGATGGGCCAAGGGAGTGACACTTTGTGATTTTGTTTTGAACTTTTCTGTTATTTCCAGTAAAATGATTTCCTTGACATTTTCTGGTGGCATTTAAAGGGGGGAGAAAGTAGATTTTTTTTTGTTTTGCTTTGTCATCTATTTTTTTTTTTCCTTTTCTCCTTCTTCAAAGTGATTTATCTGGTCTTCCTCCAAAAGTCAACACTCCTCAGAGTGTAATAAACAGTGCTATTGCAGAAGGCTGCACATTTGCGCTGCGTGGGGGTGTGTACATGGACGTGTGTGCATACATGTTGAGTCAACAGCTGCGGCCCCCATGAGGCAAAACACTGCCACATCAAGCTGGTGAAAGATCCCTGTCACTGAACCAGCTGCTGGAGGCACATTCAGAGGCCCGCTCAGGTGTGTCCTGCTCATCTCTCACCACCTTCCAGCCACCCGGCTGCGGATGGCTCACAAACAATCTCTAATCTCTCCCTGGTCCTCTGATGCCTGCCTCTATTACTCACCTGATGTGTGATCGTGAAAAGACCAATTAATTTCCATCTTAGCCCCAGCAAAACATAATTAGAGAAACCTTCTAGAAGGATAACATATGAGGCATTTCAAAGGCAAAAGCAGGTCACATTCTGCCATGAGGAATGTCAGGAGAGTGGAAGATTTTGTCTTCTGTCTTCATGCTAGGACCGCCTTTAAAGAGATACTGCCTAGGAGTACGGCCTGGGTAGGAGCGGAGAAAGACCTGGGTCCATGAGATATGTTGCATTTTCTCTCTCTTTAGAATAAAGATCACCGTGGCTATGCCAGAGGAGTAGTGTACGATTTAATGAAATTACATGTATGAGCTATGAAGTGCTATATGAACACAAAGTGTAGTTGGTGCTGCAGTGATGCTTGCTCTACTGGAATTGTGCCCAACTCACTGACCCACAGTGACCGCTCTTTCCCTTCCTGTCATGTCTCCTCTTGAAGGATGCGCCCTGGTCAGAGCTGCCGGCCAGGACCCATACACACTCGCCACTTTGCTTTCCCTCCCCTCGCCTCTCTCTTAGCTTGATCTGGGCTGTTAAGGGGCAGGCTGTCTTCAAGTTCACTCCCAGAAGGAAGGTGCTCAGCATTCCTGGCTTGCAAAAACCTCCTGGAAATGCCCTCACTTGCCAGAGATTGCACCCAGAGTACCAGAGGGACAGCAGAGGGCCCTTCTGTGGCTGTGTCCTGGCATGCGACACCCACACAGCGATGCTGAAATCTCTATTGGGCCTCCATTTTTCTTCCTTTAAATGCTTAAGAGATAAATGGAATTTATCATCAGAAGCCATAAGATGTCTGATTTAGTACTCATCTTGATGATAATATTTAATAACTTGTGTGTATTTCATCCCATCTTTCTAATGCTCCGTTGTGGAATTTTACTTAAAGGGATTCCATCCTCCATATCAAACTATCTTTGGCACAAGGTAGCCTTTGGAGTATGGGGCAGAGAGGTGTTGGGAGAATTCAGATCTCCAGCAGGGCTAGCCTCTTCTCACGTGGCAAGATTCTCACTAAACCCGTGTGTGAGGCTTGTCAGGGCTCTGATATCTACTTCCAGGGCTGGAGAGTCTACAGTCTGGAGATTGATTCCTTTGAGCCTGGAAGACATTTCCTTTTCAAGTGTTTCCTAATAAAATTGTGGTATCCTCGGAAGGGAAATTGTATTACCAGGGAGATCGGGGATTTATGTAATAGACAATTGAAAGAAATGTCCTGTAGGAGGAGATACAAGGTAGTAGCTAGAGATGGGGAGAGGACAAAGCTCAGGACAAGAAAAGCAGGTGGGACCACAGCTAAGTCTTCGCTCTTAGTCACTGTGGTAGGTCAGGGGCAGACTTCTCCTCTGAAGCTCCTGCTCCTTTCTCCTGGGTGAGAGAGAGAGAGAGAGAGAGAGAGAGAGAGAGAGAGAGAGAGAGAGAGAGAGAGAGAGAGAGAGATCTTTGTTTGATATGATGCCCCATCACCCCTAAATAACTCAGTGTTCACCTCCCCCAAATAAGAAGTCTACCTTCCTTCCCTATCCCCCAACCAGGAAATCTATCTGATGCCAAAGCCACCTTCCAACCCACAGTAATCACTGGCATGTGGCCAACTGTCATAACCATGTCTCTTTTCCTTTCTGGCCCCTGACTGGTCCCGAGCACACAGGAAATTCAGTTGTACCTCAGTCTCCTTCAACCTGGAACAGGTGCTTGGCCTTCTGTCTTCCACGTTCTTACAAACTTTGTGTATCCCCAGACCTTCCGTTCCAGAGGAGGGCCCTGCACATAGGTCTGTCCATCTTTCCTCTGACCAGCCCCAGGCCGCACGTTCTGGTGGGAATATCACACAGGCGATGTGGCCCTCCTCACAGGGCAGCGCCTGAGGCAGCACCACAGCCCCTGCCCTACACCTGGAGATGTTTCCCCTGCCAGGCTTCTTCACCAGGTGGGAAACCAATTGGGGAAACCCCGGTGGGGCTCGGGCTGCCTGTCACTGTGTCCAATAACAAAGGCAGGGCTGAATCCTATAAGGCGTTTATTGAGAAGGCTAGCCCACCAAGAAGACAGGGCGCTTACAAGCATCAAATCCTGTCTTCACAGCACTGTGCATGGGACAGGATTATAAAGGGGAAGGGGTAGGGGTGAGGAATGCAGCTACGTGTAGTCCTGGAGGTCCTCAGACTCCAGCTATTGTCATGAGGAGATGAGATGATGTTGATGGGATGTTGTTTTGACTCCTGGTGGGTCGGCCTGACCTTGCTTATCCATTCTGTTTGCTGGATCCACAGCTGAGTCACCTCCTCCATTGCTTCGCACAGGCCTTGAAAAGGAAACTTGAGAAAAACTTAGCCCCCAAGTCACATCTGAGAAAGTTAACCCCCTATTCACCTAAATATATTTATTCTAAGATTTAAATAATACGATTACTTTTCAGCTTGATTCAGGTGCCCTGTCTATCAGGTTATAGGCACCCCCAATCAAAACCTTCCCTGAAAACAGCATGAAAAGTCTGCATTTGATGTTGTCTTGATACCACACCCACTTGTAAACCCCAATATTCAACATGTCTATGCTGAAACTGAAGGCCAAATAACAAGGTTAATGTAGCCATGTAGGAGGCAATAGAGGGTTTCAGCAAGGTGGGGATGGGAAATAGTCGTACCTGTTAGCTTAGTAGCATATGTCTGAGGAAGAACACAGCAGGCTTCAAATTCAAAATATGCTTATGTTTTTGAGAAAAAAAATTTATTTGAAAAATATTGATTTTTATTCTTCACTTTTCGAATCACAGGAAGAGATGAATTCAGCTACTTAGGGTTTTATGGATAAACTTCCAAAAAGATGCCTGGTTCAAGCTATCCCTCTTCTCCTGCATCTTTTAAATGGTTGTCTCAAATTCCTTTCTTCTATCTAAATCTCATACATAGTCTTCTTTACGTTTCAGTGGTCTGTAGCCTTAGAATCAAAAATAACTGAAAGAAGCATCTATGTTATAAGGGGGCATTTTGTGATTTTTTGTGTGTGTGTATCTGTGTATAGTGTTTATGATTTGTGTTTTGTCTGCTTTTTGGTTTTGCCACCAAGCCACAGTGGACCAGAGATAGAGACTGGGACACAGGAAAATCAATTTCCCTCTTTCTACTCTATGTCCCGCCCCTCCCTCCACACACATGCATACTGCCCTTGGGGAAAATCTCTAAATCTCTTCTAACCCAACAGACAAATCATAAAACTTTCCGTAAAGCACAACCGAGAGGACCAATTCTGAGAGGGACTTCTTTGAACAGCTGCTGAAACCTTCATGAGGCTCCAGTCCTTCCTGCACCAGCTCTGGCAACAGAACTGGGCATGCTCAGCTCCATGAGGAACAGACCTGGGTCTACTGCTAAATTATAGTCTAGAGAAGGAGAGGGCTCAGGGGCTAGATGACCAGAGGCTATAAATACCTGCAAGGTAATTATGCAGATGAGCTAAGGGGATTATTCACTGCTCAGCAGGTGCTAGGACAGGAGCAATAGCCAGGAGCTGAGGAAGAGAAGTTTAGGCTAGGGATTAGCAGCAAAGCTCCCCCTACAGGGTTTCCTGCCCAGGGGGCTGGACTTTGGAGTACAGTGCCAGGTACCAGGGACAGTACCATGTCAACAGGCCATTGGGAAGAATTCCTCCCAGAGTCAAGGGTCACCGGGGCTAACCCAGAGCTTTCCGGTTTTTACCCCAGGATGACATCAACATAAACTCCTTTGCCTCAGGCATGTAATTTCCAACTTGACTGTTCAGGAGACAAATTCATCATGTTTGCTCCTCTGTGACAGCTGAAGACTGACTCCTACCCCCATCTCACTCTAATTTCCTTTGCCCCCAAAGCTGGGGATATCTATAGGTATAAGTTTAGATTGCTTATTTGAGATTGTTCTTGTTTCTTGAGGTAGTCCTGCAGTGCTATAAATGTCCCTCTAAGGAGTGTTTTCACTGTGTCCCCTAGATTTGAGGTTGTTGTGTTCTCATTTTTATTTGTTTCAAGGTATTTTTTTTATACCTTCCTTGATCTCATTTTAACTCATTCATTGCTTAGTAACATATGATGTAGCCTCCATATGTTCATGTGTTTTGTATTTTTTTCTTGTGATTTCTAGTTTCATACCATTAGAGTCAGAGGAGATGCTTTGTATGATTTTGAACTTCTTAAATGTATTGAGGCTTGTTTTGTTTCCTAACATTGGTCTATCCTTGAAAATGTTCTATGTTCTCTTGAAAAAAATGTATATTCTGCAGCTTTGGGTTGAAATGCTCTGAAGATGTCATTAACATCTATTTGATCTAGATTGTCATCTAAGTCACTGTTTCCTTGTTGATTTTCTGTCTGGAAGAGCTATTCATTAATGACAATCTGGTGTTGAAATCCCCTACGATGGCTGTATTAATGTTGATCTCTTCCTTTATGTCCATCAAGATTTCCTTCATATACTTAGGTGTTCCTATGTTGGTTGCAGAAATGTTTATAAAGGTTATACTCCCTCGTTGTATTGCTCCCTTTATCATTATGTAGAGTCTTTCTTTGTCTCTTATTAAAAACTTTGTTTTAAAATCTATTTTGTCTGATATAAGTATTGCTACTCCAAGTTTTTTTTTTTAATTAAATCTTTATTGTTCAGATTATTACATTTGTTCCTTTTTTTCCCCCCCATAACTCCCCTCCTCCCAGTTCCCGCCCCACCCACTGTCCTCATCCATAGGTGCACGATTTTTGTCCAGTCTCTTCCCACATCTCCCACACCCCTTTCCCCCCCAAGAATAGTCAGTCCATTCCCTTTCTATGTCCCTGATTCTATTATAATCAACAGCTCATTCTGTTCATCAGATTATTTATTCACTTGATTCTTAGATTCACTTGTTAATAGATGCATATTTGTTGTTCATAATTTGTATCTTTACCTTTTTCTTCCTCTTCCTCTTCTTAAAGGATACCTTTCAGCATTTCATATAATCCTGGTTTGGTGGTGATGAACTCCTTTAGCTTTTCCTTATCTCTGAAGCTCTTTATCTGACCTTCAATTCTGAATGATAGCTTTGCTGGATAAAGTAATCTTGGTTGTAGGTTCTTGGTATTCATCACTTTGAATATTTCTTGCCACTCCCTTCTGGCCTGCAAAGTTTCTGTTGAGAAATCAGCTGACAGTCGTATGGGTATTCCCTTGTAGGTAACTGAGTTTCTTTCTCTTGCTGTTTTTAAGATTCTCTCTTTATCTTTTGCTCTTGGCATTTTAATTATGATGTGTCTTGGTGTGGTCCTCTTTGGATTCCTTTTGTTTGGGGTTCTCCGAGCTTCTTGGACCTGTAAGTCCATTTCTTTCACCAGGTGGGGGAAGTTTTCTGTCATTATTTCTTCAAATAGGTTTTCAATATCTTGCTCTCTCTCATCTTCTGGCACCCCTATAATTCTGATGTTGGTACGCTTGAAGCTGTCCCAGAGGCTCCTTACACTATCCTCGCATTTTTGGATTCTTTTTTCATTTTGCTTTTCCGGTTGGATGTTTTTTGCTTCCTCGCATTTCAAATCATTGACTTGATTCTTGCGCTCCTCTGGTCTGCTGTCGGGCGTCTGTATAATATTCGTTATTTCAGTCTGTGTGTGCTTAATTTCTAGTTGGTTCCCCAATATAAGATCGAGGGTCTTATTAGTTTTCGTGTAGATCTCATTAAGTTTATCGGCAGCTTCTAAACAGTTCTTGAGAGACCTTAAAAGTGTGGTTCTGAACTCTATTTCTTCCATTGACAATTTTGTCCTGTTTCTTTGTCTCCGCATTTTGTTATGCTTCCTTGGTGCACCCCCTAGTGGTCTTTGTTCGCAGTCTTATAGATAAATCTTGATTGTTGTAGCTAATTCCAGGGAGGGTTTGACCTCCAGGCCAAGTGGCTATGAGAATCAGCTGTGTCAGCAGTGAGAGAACTTCTGTCCTCTAGGGAGGTGCTAATCTAGCCTTTGCCTGAGGCTATCCGGCAAATGGTTCTGCGCTGGGCTTGGGCGGGGCGGGTCGCACAGGATCAACAGGGTGGGCCGGAGAGAGCAGTTATGGCGGCTCTCAGTCCTGTCCCCAGCGGCTCTGCCTCTCTGAGTCCCAGCACCCGATGCAAAGCTCGGAGAGAAAGCTGCACTCGCTCTGACCGAAGCCAGACAGTCCCGCTTCTCCCGTTTGAGTCTGGGTCCCTAAAGACTCGCCCGGATCTGGTGCTCAGAGTCTGCGACTCCCTCCCAATTGAAAACAACAACCGCGCCCTCCGCCGCCAGCCCGCTCCGCGCACTCCGCACCTCAGAATTTGACTTCAGCACTGTGCCTCCTCTGAGTGTCCGTATGCGTTTCTCTTTCCTCCTAGTTGTAGGACTTCCACTCAGCCAGCGTTCCTGTGGTTCTGGGTGATGTCCCTTCCGTTTTTTGGTTTCACTTTTGAAGTAGTTGTTCAAAGCAGCAAACTCCGGCGTTAACCTATGCCGCCATCTTGGTTCTCCCAAGAATCTAGCTCTTTTGCATCACAATCGTTGGTCAGTGGAATCCACAGGGCAACTGTCCTCAAGCAGCCATCGTGGGCCCATGGAAGCAGTAGATGGCGTCTTGTTGAGTTTCAGCAGCACCCCTGGGGCCAGGCTTCCCCTCCAGTTCCATCTCCAGCACCCAGAGGACAGCTTCCTGTAAGTTTTGTGGACACCCCAACAGGCACTTTTCTCATTGTTAGCCTGAACCTATAGCAGTTAAGGAACGTGTCCACTATCCAGAGGGTTCCAGTCACCCCCTCTCCAGCAAAGTCTCGCTACTCCAAGTTTTTAAAATTTCGCCGAAACCGGTTTGGCTCAGTGGATAGAGCGTCGGCCTGCGGACTGAAAGGTCCCAGGTTCGATTCCGGTCAAGGGCATGTACCTGGGTTGCGGGCATATCCCCAGTAGGAGATGTGCAGGAGGCAGCTGATCGATGTTTCTCTCTCATCGATGTTTCTGACTCTCTATCTCTCTCCCTTCCTCTCTGTAAAAAAATCAATAAAATATATTTTAAAAATAAAAAATAAAAAAAAAATAAAATAAAATTTCCATTTAATGAAATACCTTTTTCCATCTCTTTACATTCAGTCTGTGGGCATCTTTTATTCTTGTGGACAGCTTTCTTATCTATTCAGCTACCCTATGTATTTTGATTGGAGCTCTTAAGCCATTTATATTTAAAGTAATTTTAGGTATGTAATTATTTCCATTTTATTCCTTACACCTATGTTCCTCTTCCACATCTCCTCCCTTCCTCCTCCTCCTTCACCTCCTTCACCTCCTCCCCCTCCTCCCCCTCCTCCATCTCCTCCTTCTCCTTCTCCTTCTCCTTCTTCTCTAAGATCCTTTCACATTCTTGTAATACTGGTTTTGTGGTAATGGACTCATTTAGCCTTTTTGCCTGGGAATATATTTATCCTTCAATTTTAAATAATATATTTGCTTGGTAAAATAATCTTGGTTGTAGATCCTTGCTTTTTATCACTTTGAATATTTTGTGCCGATACTAAAAAGTTTCTGTTGTGAAATGAGCTGATTGTCTTATGGAAAATCCCTTGTAGGTAACTATCTTTTTCTTGCTGCTTTGAAGATTCTCTTTGTCATTAACCTTTGCCTTTTTTATTATGATGTGTCTTGATGTGGGACCACACAGCTGACTCCTCTGCAGGGCATTAGCTCCCCAGGGTGGAGTTACAGGGAGTATGTAAGAGGGGACTATTGCATTCTCCCGGTCTGATGCAGTATTGAGGGGAGTGTCCCACCCTGGAAAGATGGTGTCTGGTATAGAAGGGGGTCTCAGCATAGGGACCCTGGCAGCTTTCCCTTCAGCTCTTTCCCTGGAGCCAAAAACCTAAGTGTCAGCTCCATTGTGCCTCCACCAGAGCCCAGAGTGAGTGGCTGCAAATGAGATTTTGTGTGCTGACCCTTTAAGAGGGCACCTGGATTTCTAACAGACTCCTGTCTCTCCCTGGCCATCAGAATGCCCATTGATTTTCACAGCCAGATGTTATGTGGGCACCTTTTTGCAGCTTTGGTGCTCTGTGCTGAGACCCCGTGTTCCCTGGCGGAAACTGTTGCTGAGATTTCCCTCCAGTTTTTCAGCCTCCAACCTTGGTAGCAGGGCCAGCCCTTTTCATGTGTCCACCCTTCCTACCAGTCTTGATGTGGCTTCTTGTGTAAATCCTTGGTTATAAGACTTCTCTTCAGCTCATTTTCAGTTATTTATTCAGGTTGATTGTTCTATATTATACTTGTAATTGCACTTTGGTCCTGCGAGGTGGTGAGTGTAACTTCTGCCTACTCTGCTGCCATCTTGGATCCTCCCAGTCTTCCTATTAAAGTCTTCCACTGATTGGATGAGACACATCCACAGTATGGTGGGCCGGCCATCTGCTTTACCCAAAGTCTATAGATTTAAATGTTAACCCCATGTAAAAACTCCTCTCACAGAAATATAACGTTTCACTAAATATCTAAGCGTTGTGGCCTAGTCAGGTTGACACAAGATACTAACCATCATGACATGATACAGACGTTACTTTTGATAGCATGCTTAATCTACTCACTGCAGTTCTGGGGTGAATCACAGCGAGTGAGGTTGGACTGCAATGGCATAAGGGCGGATGTGGGGGGAAGCTGATTCACAACTGAGTTGAGGAAGTAGGTATTTGCAGAATAAAAAACAGTAAATAGTCTCTATAATTTGTGATGGGTGTTGACGTAGATGGTTCTTAGCCTAATTATAGAGAGGCTTGAATACCATATGGGAAAGTTTAGGCTTGATGAATAAGCAATTGATAAGAGTTAAGAGTTTCTACTTCATGTTATTCCTTTTTTTATAAAGAGGAAACAGATTAGAAAAGTTAAAAAAAAATCATGAGTGACTGGATCAGGGTATTAAATGCACAAGAGCCACACTCCTTGGGACAGAAGATGTGTGACATATTCTGGTTACACATTCCTACTGAGGATGGGAAAAATGGCCATATCTGGGGGAGCAAGGAACTCTTCTCTTTATCCTCACCCCCAGGAAGTACCCCAAGCAGTTCCTATAAATGAGAAAATCAGGGATGTCTGTTCACTGCTTGTCAAGACCTACACATCAGCACAACCTTTTTATGCCAATTATAGTACATCTCAAATAATTAAAAAGGGAAAAATCAAAACATTGATATTTCATATTCAAAGGCCATGGTATCTCCGGACTCCGTTCCAACGCTGGTAAGAGAGAGCTGGTGGACTTCCCCACCATGATGCCATGAAATCCAAACAGAAATCACAGGTGGGCACATTCCTGCTCAAGGTACCAGGAATCAGAGTCTGTCCAGGTCATGACCAGATTCTTTGGGACCATCAACTTACAGTAATATTCATAGAGTATCTGAATTAAAGGAGAATAAAAAAAAGCACCTGCTATCCAGCCATTATTGTTCAGGTGAGGGAATGAAAGTCTTGAGAGAAGCTATTTTCTCTGTGCTACACACTCATTTTTGGAAGAGTTAATGATAGAATTCAGTTTTATGACATCCAGAGAGGTACCTATTCCCTTTGGCTTATGTTAGAAACTCAAGGTCTAAAACGTTAAAGAAGGAGGGTGGGAGGGAGAAGATGACAAACCAATGCCAAAGAGTGCCTGTTCAAAGCACTTTATTTTTAAAGTAAACCTTATATTTTTACTGGGAAAGAAGAGAAGAAGCAGCATTAAATCTCTGTATGAGGGAATGACCTGCTAGCCATAGGCAGATGATATCGAATGGAAGGAGTTTTACCTATAATTAAATGGCTGTGTGTGTGGATGTGTTAGGGGGGTACATATGGTGGCTACAGATAGTAACATGTAATGTTTATTGAATACTTAATACGCAGCAGGAGCTATTCTAAGACCTTCAAGGGAATCAACTCACTTAATCTTTACAAAAATGGTAATGAATACTATCAGTGCCTTTAGTTTACAGCTAAGGAGGCTGAGGTGTTAGGAGTTATTAATACACCTAGGTTCTCCCGCTAGATAATGGCAGAGCTGAAATTTGTGACTCTGGAGGAGGGTCTCTCATCCAGCTTTGGATATCTGAAAAAGATGTCATCTGTGAAATGTATGTCTTTCCACAAAGAAAAGATCTTTGAGTCTAGCACAGGCAAACACTGGGGTCCAATTGGAATGCCAGGGAGCTCCAAGAGAGAGCAGGTTGTGGGAAATCGTGGCAAGAGAAGACATGAAGGAAAAAGAAGAGCAATCTTATCTTGAACTACTGAGAGGATCATGCCCTTGAGAGATGGATTGGCAAGTCCTGGAATAACTCGATCCCCAGTAGGTTTCTGGGTTGAAGCGCTCAAATACAGAGAAAGAAGACTACAGGCCTCTTTTAGAACTTTATAATGGCTAATAATTACCGAGTCTTCCTGTGTGCCAGGTTCTGTTCTTAGCCTGTGAGAGACATTGTCTCCTTGACCTTCCCCGCAACCATAAGGCAGGAACCATTAGAGTCTCTGTTATCCCACAAAGAAAAGCTGAGATGCCTAAAGGTTGGAAATATGAACCCAGATTTACAGCCAGGTAACAGCTGAGTTGGCCCTATGCTTTGACTCATGGAT
This sequence comes from Myotis daubentonii, assembly GCF_963259705.1. Classification (NCBI taxonomy): domain Eukaryota; kingdom Metazoa; phylum Chordata; class Mammalia; order Chiroptera; family Vespertilionidae; genus Myotis; species Myotis daubentonii. Next base: position 20,179,589 of record NC_081858.1, read on the forward strand.
TCATGTCAGAGCCATGTAATTCCTCACTCTCGTGTAAGGACTAGCCCTTGAAAGTGGACCAGGGTTGATGGAGGTCTCAGCTGTGAGGAGTCAGCAGGTATGCAAAGGCTGGGGACTCACCACTTGTGGCCTGGGAAGCAAGTGGATGGGATTCACACATTCACTCATGTTGAGTGCTCACCATGTTTCCGGCACCAGGGTACAACAATGGAGAGGCAGAAAGGACTCCTGCCCTCACGGAGCCTATAGGCATTCCTCATAAGGAAAAGAGAAGAGAGCATTGGCTTATCCATGATGATCAATCCAGTGTAGCAGAGCCATTCCCTCAAACCAGCACTTTCTACACTATCCCAGGCAGGTGGGGGCCCCCGCCGAGGCCACTGACACATAAAAATGGCCCTTTGCATTTCTGCTGACACGTCATCTGTATCTGATGGAGCAACATCTTCATTATGAAATTAGATGAAAATCCTGGTGCACAGACTAATAGATAACATCCCCCGCTCTTCCTCGGGAGCTGAGCAATGGAAGCAGCAAAGACCAAGGAATGAAGACAGAGCCTGCCCCCACCCCATCTGATTCCATTTTCATACCCACCTGTCATCTCCCCACAAATGTCATTAGCTCACAGAGGGGATGGTGTCTCATTGCATTATCAGCCACCACCACAACTAAAGAGCTTTTTGTACAGAGGTGGTGGTTGAATTATGGAACAACGAGATGACTTTGATTCAAGAAGTTCCTGGATGCAGTGGTGCTTCCTGTGCACCCAGGACCTCTTACTTCCAGCACAAGAGTGAGCAAAGTTTCTATTCAGCAAGTCTGCACACAGAGGCCTTTGAAGATCAGAGAGCTGGAGTTGATGGAAAAATGAAGGAAGACATCTTGAAACTCTGATTCATTCCTTCCCACACAGGGAAGGAACGGGAGTGTGTACATCCTAGAGCCCAGGCTCTCTGCCCATCCTTCATTCTCCCTGGTTTGTCCAGGAGACATCGCTCTGCCATGCTGACTCTGTCAGATGGCATGGTTTCACTGACTGCTGCATGAGGGCAAGGTGGGTACAAGCAGGGCTCAGGGGAGCCTGGGCACAAATGTAACTTCACCTCGTTTGGTTACTCTGCCCTAGTTAAAAGCTTCCTTTTCCTCAATCTCTGCCATATATCTGTATGTGCTAATGGATTCCACCATGAAAACCGCCAGCTGCCACAGAATAAAACCAACCCACACATTCACGGGTGGCTATGAGCGAAAACTTCCACATTGGCTGCAAGACAGGCGGGATCTCCTGGTGTCTCTAATTCCTGAGATTTATTCTTAGAATAACCCTCTGCCCAGGGGTGCAGTGTGTGTGTGTGTGTGGGGGGGGGGAGGGTGTTACTGCCCTTGGGAAGGACTGTGTAAAGGAGTCTCTCAGCTGCTCCCAGCCAGGGTTCTAGTTTTTAGCTGGTGGAGCAGAACACTATCCAATCCTGAGTTATTTTTGCTCATATATGGACACTACATCTGAATGAATTCTTCCTGCCTGAGTCCTAGGCATGCCCCATGTGTGTATAGTGTGAACTGTGTTCAGGTGGTACCACCTTCCTCCTCACCAACTCGGTAAGGAAGGATCTCTCTGAGGTACTGATATAGGTGTGCCCCCTTCACTTTCTCAGGTGCATGGATGTGCTGGAGATTCCGATGCAATCCTACACTTCAAAGATTAGATGGTGGCAAAAAGAGGTGGGAGGTGTGGAGGGATCTTTCCTAAAAAGCCATGACCATGACCATGGCAAAGCCACCCTTTGCTTGCTATCAGCTATTTTATTTTATTTTATTTTACTTTTCTAGAAAGGAGAGGGGGGCTCACATGGACTGGAGTTTCCCCAGAGACTGCTCCTGCTCCTGTATTTTCCCTCTATCCTCCCTGGGTGGCACTAAGGGCTCTTTTATGGAGTGCCTACTGTGTGCTAGGCCCTGTCATGTGCATTATCTCTTAATCCTCAGGGTAAACATGTAAGTGGTCACTGTCATTTCCATTTTAAAACTTGGGAAACTGGAGCTCCAGTGGCGCAATCGGTTAGCGCGCGGTACTTATAAAACTTGGGAAACTAAGGCTTAGAGTGGTTAGGTCACTTGCCCAAGGTCAACTAGCTGGTAAAATCCACATCAGTCTAACTCAAAATCCCTGATTTCTCTACATTTTTACATCTAGGTCCTTTTATCTCCTGCCCATGACTAACTCATGTTGGTTTAGGCCCCAGTCCACTATAGTTCTCCCTACCTCTACTTTAAAAATATTAGCTTGAGACTACATTGACTTCTATGCCTTTCCTTGATCTCCCAGCAACATTCCAACCAGGCCCAAGGGTGCTGCCTCCCCTTTGACAAGCCTGAATCAAAGCGACTAATGTTATGCAGGGGGTCACCTTTGGTCTTCATGTGAAAGACACATACTTGGCCCTCACTGGTTTGACAAACCTTTCATAGTCAGCATTTGTCCTTTGGCCCTGACAGTTCTACCTTCTCTCTGAGGTCAGTCACATGGTAGCTGAGCCTTTGAGGTTCAGGGAGACTTTTCTTCACAGGCTAACAGGAGATCTGTGATTAACACCTGTCAACAGAGAATAATTATGTTGTGGGTTACTAACATGCAGGGAATACTGGTGAGACACGGACCCTTTGTTCCAAGTGCCAGAGAGAAGCCAGTTTTGCTTCTGATGCATCAAACCACTGAGCCTTAGTAGCATGGGCATTAAGCGAGACATTTATCTACACGGGCCAACTGGTATCAGAGACTGCATTCCACTGTGGGACACAGGAACCTGGGTTTGTGCACCCAACCACAGAGCTTGAAGTCCAGAGATAGGCAGGCTCCATCTGCATCCCAGCATCTTCTCATCTTTTCTCTCTGAGATCTTTAGTGTCAGATTCTTGTCCTCACCATTGAAAGATGATTGCTTCACCCCCACCTCACTTTGGTTCCCATGCAGGGAGAAGAATAAGAAGTTAGAAGGGCCGAAACCAGTTTGGCTCAGTGGATAGAGCGTCTGCCTGCAGACTGAAATGTCCCAGGTTCGATTCCGGTCAAGGGCATGTACCTGGGTTGCGGGCATATCCCCAGTGGGAGATGTGCAGGAGGCAGCTGATCGATGTTTCTAACACTCTATCTCTCTCCGTTTCTCTCTGTAAAAAATCAATAAAATATATTAAAAAAAAAAAGAAGTTAGAAGGGGGAACAAGTGGTGCCAACATCAGGGAAACAACACTATGCTAAAAACCTATAGGAGGTTTCCCCTTTTGGACCCCTGGCCAGATCCTCAACGTGCGGCCACTCCTCCACTGCTAGGAAGGAGTTTTTTGGTTAGGCCTATAGTGACCTAAACCGACTCAGAAATAGAAGCGTAAGAAAGATGGGCGAACTCCTATTAGGTGGATAACTAGCAGTGCCTGCCACTTTCAGTTTCCTTCAACTACCTAGACCTCGAATCTAGGATAGAGAGAAGCTCTAACCTTCTACACTGCTCCTCAAGCCAGAGCCCTCTGTTGCAGCTCACACCGCCTATTACAAATGTTCTCCACAGTATCCCATCCATCAATCAATTACACACTGCTGCGCAAGACATCTGTGTTGTTCTACTGTGGTTTGGATAATCCCTCTGCCTTTTCTTTAAAGCTCCAGTGAATCCCCATTTACAACAAACGGAACCAAAACTCTCTAGGAAGCCAGGTGGGGTCCTTCTTTCCAGCTTCCCTTCTCACCCCATCCCCCCCACCCCCAGGCACAAGTAAATGCTCATTGTTTCTTCAACAAGCCCTGACCTTTCACACCTCCATTTCTTTGTTCTTTCTATTCTTTGCTGCAAGTAATCTGATCCCTCTTCTCCCATAAATCACTTTCTACTTACCCTGCAAAACCTACCTCTTCTCCTAAGTGTTTCCCAACTTCTTTGACCCTTAGATGACCTCACGTGCAGAATTCCAGATTTCTAGGTGATACCACTATCTTAGTTCTCATCATGTTGTAGGGATTTGGATACATATCTGTCTCCTGCATTAAGTGATGAGTCACTGGAATGCTAGCACAGACCTTATAGACCAGTGGTTCTCAACCTTCCTAATGCCTCGACCCTTTCATACAGTTCCTCATGTTTTGGTGACCCCCAACCATAAAATTATCTTCGTTGCTACTTCATAACTGTAATTTTGCTACTGTTATGAATCGTCATGTAAATATCTGATATGCAGGATGTATTTTCATTGTTACAAATTGAACATAATTAAAGCATAGTGATTAATCACAAAAACAATATGTAATTATATATGTGTTTTCTGATTGTCTTAGGCAACCTCTGTGAAAGGCTCATTGGACCCCCAAAGGGGTCGTGAACCACAGGTTGAGAACCGCTGTTATAGACCATTGGAACCCTTGTACCTAGTAGAGTATTTGCTCTGTTGGATTACTTATTAGATCTTCACCATAGCATTGTTCTAGGCACTTTCTAAAAGTGGGTACTATTGTTGTTCATCCCATTTAACAGATGGGAAAACTAAGGCAAGAAGAGACAACTCGCCACATTTATACCCTTAGCAAGGAAGGAGTTATGATTGGGACCTTGGCTTCTGGCTCCAGGGTCTGTGTTTTAGTCATTGTTCAGCACTGCTTCCCAATAAGATGTGTGGATACAGAAGGAATGACACCGTAGTTACTGTGCAGCCTGTTTGGGAAAGGGTATCTCATACACACTGAAGAGAAGCAGTTCCTCTCCACATATGACTCACTTCTGACCCATCCGCTGGCCCAGCTCTCCTGCCTTCAGCAGTAAGCCTGTCCCTGGTGTGGCTGCCCTCCTTTGGGTTCAGCCTCAGGTTCAGTCCTTTCAGGTCAAAAATCACATTGTAGAATCTTGACATGGCTCCCTTGTGGTGCCTGCTCCTTCCCTCTCCCTCCCCACCCTTCCCTCCCTCTCCCTCTCTCTGTCTCTCTGTCCCCCCTCCTTCTCCTCTTCCTTCTTTTCTCTCCTGCTTGACCTCTCCCTCTCTCTCTCCCTCTCCCTCTCCCTCTCCCTCTCCCTCTCCCTCTCCCTCTCCCTCTCCCTCTCCCTCTCCTTCTCCCTCTTCCTCTCTCCCTCCCTCCCAGCCATTCCCTGTCATAGATGTAAAATCCACACAGCCATCTCTGATACCGCTAACCACAGGCATTCAGAAATAGTCTTGCTCCAAATCCTGCCTCCTATTTTCATATTTCCTGTGGCGTTTTGTAGAAATAGCAGAACAATTGCTCATCCACAGGGGGTAAAGGCAGCGGAATTTTATATAATTAAATGTTAAAGCGACAAAGTCTTCCGCCTCTGGAGGAAACAGAGGGAAGGGAAGACAGGAAGGGGATGATCCAGGGGTGCAAGAGAAACCTGGGCTCGGCGCTGTGCGTTGGTGATGGGATCCAGCTTTCATACTGTGACCAGGACACTGAGCTTAACCCGCGCTTTCGGTGCTGCCTCTCCTCCCATGGAGTTGCCGCAACAGGCTCCCAGTGGCGAAGGGGTCTCCGCCAAGGATGTTTGCAAGGGCCTGCTTCCAGAGGGACCTCTGGGTTGCGGAAGTTGGATAATTTATGTCCATCTTCTGCGCGGGTGGGTGGGAGAGAAACAAAGGGCGGTTCATCCCCCAGAAGGCACATCCTTCACCTGATGAAGGACAGAGATCAGAAACATCTGTCTGTGGCAAGCCGGCTCAGAGTCCCCCCATCAACACGGGTTTCCATGAAAACCAAACAAAGGAACCTGAGAGAAAGGCCAGGCACATTCCTGGGCAGCTCCCTCCCTGTTGTAAGTGCGTCTCAGGCCTTTCTCACTCCTTTTAAGGGCAGGGACCAGGGGGCCAGGCAGGGCAAGTGCTTGCAGCCAGCACCAGGGCCAGCCCCACTCCTCCATCCCCATCCCGGGCAGGGCGCACAGGCACATGCTCCCTCCCGTCATTGTGTCTTTGATGTGCTAAGTGAAACATAATTGCCCCCTTTGTCACGTCGCTTGTGACTTTGAAGGCCCAGTGTGTGGGTGTTTTTTAAATACATTAGAAAGTCCTCGAGGAGAAGCAGTGTTCTTTGGGGGGAGGGGGTGGTTCAGGTCTTCTCCATGGTTTTAATCAACAGAGCACCAGGGCAGTTCCTCCCATTAGGGGCAGCTGCCTCCCTGTTACCTACAAATAGATGTAAAAAAAGGACAAGAAAAGGAACACAGAGTGGGGAGGGGCACAGAGAGGCTCAGCCCGGGGCTTTAAGGAAGAAAGCTGGACTGTCAGGAAGTCGGGGACAGCAACGATGGGACAAAAGCACACAGTGACACACAGCTCCTGTATGAAACACCGTTTCCACAACCACAGCCACAGGTGGGCATCTCTGCAGGAGCCCTCACAGCCTACCCAGCAAGCATGTAGCACCTTCCCCAGATCCTTGCACCCAGAGCCCCATTTCTCTTCTCACAGGCCCCTCCTCCCAGACCCCCAAGTTCCTCCCTTCTCCGCAGCATTCACCTCTCCCCACCAGGACCCACTTCCCTGACCCAGTTCCTCTTTCCACGGGAGGGCAGCGCCTGCTTACTCTGAGATACTGCCCATGTGTGCACACACATGAAATGCACACACGTGGACTCCCTGGACCCTGGGAGCCTTCCTTCTTTGTGGACACACACTATACCCCATGGTAACAGAGCTTCCTAAACACATATGGAGCCTATACATGTTGCTAGGGATCAGGCTGTGAGTTTCCTTAATTGCAAAACCTGCTCATTGCTACAATTAATTGGCATTGCTGCGCTCACGCAAGGCGGCTGCCTGTAATAGCGGCAGCCCGACCTTCTGGGTGCAGGGGGAGCATGGTGGGAACGGAGTCCTGGGTCGTGTTTACAGTAAGGATATAAGAAATCCATATGTATTGTCATCCTTTGTAAAGCAAGGTTGCACTATTGGGTTTATATTAGCAATTTTCAATCATCTTTTATTAGTGCTGGATTGATTTTCTGTTCATTTTTTTTAATGTATTAAACCATAATCAACTGAAGAACTTCTATCCCTGGTCAGCTGGTTAAAAACAACATCACCACCCAATCGCTCATTAAGAAGCCCGAATGAGCCTCTTGTGAAAACCCTCTAGTGTGGGAACAGACTGTGCTAAATGCAATGGTTGTCTTTCACGTGCAGTCGGCTTGAGGATTCCATGCCAATTGTATGTGTCTCTCTCTGGACCACCTTTGGCCGTGGAAGGGCAGGTGTCAAAGATGTGCCAGATCATTCTCCTATTCCAGTGGTCGGCAAACCCATTAGTCAACAGAGCCAAATATCAACAGTACAACAATTGAAATTGCTTTTGAGAGCCAAATTTTTTAAACTTAGGTAGGTACATTGTTATTAACTTAACTAGGGTACTCTTAAGGCTTAGGAAGAGCCACACTCAAGGGGCCAAAGAGCAGCATGTGGCTCGCGAGCCACAGTTTGCCGACCACTGTCCTATTCAGCCTGTTGTTCTGGCCTTATTCTAGGCAAGTACTCCCCAGAGCCAAGGATGCAAATGAATTTCATCTCTACGGTTGGCCTAGCCAGAACTTGTCTCAACTGCATAGGCTCACTAGGCCTCTGTTTCCTCACCTATAACATTTGGACATTGAGCTAGTTGAATGATATAGGTCTTTCCAGCTCTAACGTACCTTGATCTAATGAAGAGACGAAGACCCTCCTAACAATGAGTCTGTCTTCTTGTTGAGAGGGCGCCATTGTCTTTATACCTAACTATAATACAGGTGATACATTTTATCTGCTACAGGGGATTATGATAATGCAGGGATTTAGAAGGAAAAGATCATTTTTGACTGGGATGGCCAGGGGCAGGGGACTCTGGCAGAGGACTTATCCAAGGTGCGCCTTGAAGCATGAGTTTTCTGTTAACAGGGCTGGGTAGAGATGGGCATGCCATGTGACGTAACTTCTCACTCGTGGAGAGAAAGCAAAGGGGAGCTGGGATGAGGTATGGTGTCTGGAGTTCCAATTGAGGAAGGAGGAGAGTATTTTCAGGGGTCCTCTGCTGCCAAGAGGCTGGCCATCACATCTTGGACAAACACTGCTCCCAAGAGCAAGCCTGAGTCCTCCTCATGGGCCTGCCCTGTCCGCCTGGTCTATGAAGCCACCCCCAGTGCTCCGGTGGGAGCTGCATCCATGCTCCCTGAGCCTGTGGTGCTTATAAATCCCGCCTATTGTTCTGTGGACAACCAATGCTGCTCTGCCAGGACCTCAGGGTGGCTCGCTGGAAGAGGAGTGGAGGCCAGGGCAGTACTCACACATTTAGGACTGTCTTCCTTTGCTTTCACAGGACCTTTGGCTTGACCATGGTTCTGGGTCTCGTTCCATCTCTTTGTGAATTGTGGTCTTCCTTTGCCCCCATGCATTGCCCCCATTGTCCTGTCGGAGAGCTCTCATCCTCCCTGTGAGCCATGGCACTGGTTCTCGTGCACAGGGAGGGAGGCTAGATTCCTGCCTTTATTGAGCCGCAGTCGAGAAAAATGAGTCTTGACTTTGGAGTTAGAGGATTGGCTGTGAGGCTTCGATTTTTCCCATTCTACCAGGGGAACTCTGTCAGCTTCCTTTATAGGCACGTGCCTCAGTTTACTCATCTGTCAAATGGGGACACAGCTTCTTCTGGACAGGGTGAATGAGAAAGAATCAACGTGACAAAAGATCATTTATTTTGCAGATTCAACATTTTGATATCTATTATAGTTATTATAGCTGTGCAGAGAGAGAGAATATCATTTTAAAAAGTTTAATAACCACTCCATAAAAGAGTAATGTATGTAATTTAAAATGTTGTACGCATATGCATAGCTCCCATGATTTTTTTACTGTCAGGAAATCCTGGCTGATTTCTAACTTAAGTCGGGTCTCCGGCGGTGTTGCACCTGTTCGCTCCCATGCATTTTCTACTGGACATGGGCGTCCCTCGGCGTCTCTGCTGGGCATGTGGCTGCATTGCTGTCCTGAAGGGTTGCCTCGCCCTGCCCTCTGGGTGCCTGCACTTAGGTGGTGGAGGAGTTTAGGGGTCCTTGCCTCCCAGCTCAACTTGTCCCCCCAAGGAGTAGATCGCACGTGCCCAAGACTGACCGGGATCTCTGCACCCTCAGTGGCTCTGGCTGCCCACACTCTCTGGGAGGGCGTGTCTTTCTCCAGAAGGCCCTCCACAGCTGGCTGGAGCATCTCACCACAGGAGGCTCACCCCTTCCCACCCCTCCCCCACCAGGCCCACCTCAGGGGCCCCAGCCTGCCTCCTGCTTCCAGACAGGAAGCTCCTCCCCTAACCCTGCTACTCCTTCCCTGGGAACAGTCTGGGCACATCCTTTCTCTCCCCTCGCAGAGCTCCAGCATCACTTGTAGAGATCAGAAGTCACTTTGAACCTTGGAGCCCTGCGTTGGAAGATTCTTCCTGGTCTGAGAAGATACAGGGAGGCAGAAAAGGGCAAGAACAGGAGGGAAGGATAGTGTATTCTTCCCCAACTGATGATGTAGACACTGTGAGGTGGGGATTTGGAGGAATTCCTGATAGAGTTAGGGGTTTTAAAACTATGTGCCTGTGGGTAAATTACTTGGTGGTGGTGGTGGGCGGGGGGCTCAATTGTTCAGGAGAAGGCCCTGTGAAATTGAATCACCACTGGTCTAAAATATATTGTCAAGTGCGAATGTTGGAGGAGGAGAGGGAGAGCCAGAAGCCCACTCATGCAAATATAGGGACATAAATGACTCAGTTTTCTTCTCCATAAAGAAGATAATGACGCTGAGTTGCTTTGCTGGCAGGTTAGCTAATGAGTGGGTGTTGTGTTAATTAATGTTGTAAGATTTGCAAAAGCTTAAAAACTTTAGAAGTACTTTGGTGTATTGTGATTCCCGGTGCGTTAGCCACAGGAAGAGTCTGGGAAAGAGAAAGCTGGCTGTAGAGAGCAGAAGACTGCAGACCCCCAGGCAAGGCCAGTTCAAGGTTGAGTCAAGGAATCTAAAGTAGGGAGAGGACCATGCTCAGGATGCTAATGCATTTTCTTGATGAAATGGGAATGCACTACTTTAGATGCTTTTGGCTGCAAGTAATCAAACCCTTACTAGCAGAGGCTTGGAAAATTAGGACATCAAAGAAGCCTGGAGGCAGGGTGTCTGATACTCAGTAATAGTCTCTGGAACCCAAGATCTCATATTCTTTTTTTAAAAAATATATTTTTATTGATTTCAGAGAGGAAGGGAGAGGGAAAGGGAGAGACAGAAACATCAATGATGAGAATCATTAATCAGTTGCCTCCTGCACGCACCCCTCTGGGGATCAAGCCCACAACCCAAGCATGTGCCCTGACCAGCAATCAGACCATGACCTTCTGGTTCATAGGTAGATAGATGCTCAACCACTGAGCCATGCCAGCTGGGTTAGGATCTCAGATTCTTCATCATGCTTGAGATCTGTGGTCTCTAGTCCATGCGTGGGAGGTGGCTGCATTTCCCCAGCTCTCACACCGTCACCTGAACATGACCAAAGACAGGAACCAAGGGGCCCTGCTTCTTTTCCATCAGGGAGGGATTCTGAGCCTGTCTACTGTGCAAGGTGCTCATCCATCGCTGCAAAGGAGACAGGAAAGTGACTTTCTAGCATTTTAAGCCTGTGTTGCAGGAGGCAGGCTCTGCCAGTAGACAAGAAAGGAGTGAAGGCCATAGCTGGTTTGGCTCAGAGGATAGAGCGTCAGCCTGGGGAATGAAGGGTCCCAGGTTTGATTCCAGTCAAGGGCACATGCCTGGGTTGTCGGCTTGATCCCCAGTAAGGGGCATGCAGGAGGCAGCCAATCAATGATTCTTTCTCATCATTGATGTTTCTCTCTCGCTCTTCCTCTCCCTTTCTCCCTGAGATCAATAAAAAAAAAATATATATATATATATATATATATATATATATATATATATATATATATATATATATATTTTTTTTTTTTTAAAGGAGGGGAAGAAATAAAGGACTTTATATAGATGTCAGCACCTTATGCCTTTGTAAACAATGGGTTTATAGATAAAGATCCGGGATTCATTGGGAAATCTTCACTCTGTGAACACCTGTGACAATTGTGCAGCTTCTGTCCAACTGCCTGCGATCCGCTTGTCTAATTAGTCTCTCTGCAGGCCCCGCTTCTCCGAGTTCAGGCCATGCCATGCCTTGTCCCACTCCCGGATCATACACACACACACACACACACACACACACACACACATACACACACACACAGATATACCAGATTCCTCCCTGGTAGCTCATGTAACAGAGAGCACATGGATGAGCACTTGGGGACCATAGCAGCTATGCATTCCTCTGAGGTTTACTGCAAAACCGGATATGGTGAAATAGGTGCATGGCAGCCCTGAACACTAATGCCCAACCCCTGCTCGGGCCTGGAGAAGTGGGGGCAGGCCATTGAAAAACCAGGCAGAAGGCCTGATGAGAAATTAGTCAGATGTGCAGTGACCCTGTCTAACCCACAGGCTTCCATCTGCTTGCGCCTTTCCTCCCAAGCGCGGGACCAGTTGTGTGTGTTCACTAACCAACTGGCCATCCTGCCTCTCATCTCCTCCAACTGCCCACTGGCAGCGGCAGAGGTTCCTCCCCGCCAGACCAGAGCAGCCCGGGAAAGATATTCCTTCTCCTCCCTCTTTCCTGCTGCATTTTTCATCATTAAAGGGAAAATGTCACTTGGGTGACAGATATTAGTATGATGGGTGTCAGGAATGAATCTTCCTTTCTCTGTCGGCCTGGCTTCACACACTCCTAAGACAATGTTCTCTTAAAAGTCCACTTCCATTTCCCAGTCGAGTGGGAGAAGGGCAGGCTTTGGCCGTGATGGATGGATGGGCTCAGCTGCGGCGGGAGCCCGGCCAGGGGCGCAGCTGCAACCTGACCCTTCCACCACTAGGCAAAGCTTGAGGGGGTTTCTGGGAAATGCCTGCCTTATTTCTGGCCGAATTCTGCTAGAACAGAGTCTTAAAAGCACAAAACCTGCAGCTCTACTTGGTGACAGGCTTCTGAGAGAGAGATTTGCCGCCATCAATGGCCTAGAGGTTGATAAAAATCCAACCCGGAATGTTGGGCAGCAGGCCTAGAAATGAAAGGTTTGGTTTTGTTTCAGCAGAAATGTGAGCCGACCTCTCTAGGTGTTTTCTTAGGTGCAGCTCTGAGACCCGAAGGAGCTGGAGGTAATAGCATGGCCCCCCACCCTTCCTCACCCCCCACCCCCCAGTAGCACGGCTCATCTGATGCTCCACACAAAATACCATTCAGAACTAATTTACAGCTCATTTTCCTCGTGCGCGAATTAAGGTAATAGTACCTAGACATCTTTCTCAATTACTCAGAGACCCATTCAATTCCATGCGTGTTTATTGAACTCATACACTGGGCCACATACCTGGTTCAGCCTTTGGAAGGAACAGAATGAATAAGAAATGGTACCTGCCTGCAGAGAGCCGTGGCCCACCAGGGAAGATCAGACAAATAAACATTCAATTATGATACAATATGGATAATGAATTTTATTTCTCTCATTGAAAGTATTTGTTTTTAACCAGTGGGGGGGGGGATGGGGGTGCGGAGCATGGGGCATCAGTAAAAGTAACGCTTCATGAAGGAAATGGAAGTTTAACTGGTGCTTGATGTTTGGATGGGATTTAGACATGTGTGGCTGGAAGGAACGTGAATCCTGGCAGAGCCAAAGTCTGAGTAAATACCCAAGTTTGAAATGTGCAAAGTGGCCGAATAGTCACAGGATGGTGGATGAGGGTGGGGGTGGGCTGCCACAGAGGCCAAGACCAGAAAGCTAGCTTGGGGTATTTTCATGGCCTTGACTGCCAGATTTGGAATTTGAACCATACACCACAGGCAGGGCGGCCCCTGAAATTTCCTGAACAGATATATAGACCATTAAAGAGCAGGGGAAGAACATAGCCAGGATTTCCTGACAGTAAAGAACCATATTTTATTTTTAAAGTATATTTTTATTGACTTCAGGCAGGAAGGGAGAGGGAGAGAGAGATAGAATCATCAATGATGAGAGAGAAGCATTGATCGGCTGCCTCCTGCACACTCCACACTGGGGACTGAGCTCACAATCTGGCATGTGCCCTGAGCGGGAATCGAACTGTGACCTCCTGGTTCATAGGTCAATGCTCAACCACTGAGCCACACCGGCTGGGCAGGAACTATACTTTAGAAAGATGAAGCTGGCTTCTGTATATGGAGTTGTTTATATCAGCAGTTATGTACCCAAATATTATTAAAGAATATTTATAATACCCTTATTGCTTTGCAAAATTCAGTTGATAGATAAAATAAGCTGCCTACACACCTACTTAAAAAATGACCTAATTGTTTATACAAGAGAAATAAATAAGAAAAGACTGATAAATAGATGTAAAATACATCTGTAGGCACACCCACACCGTAGGATTCTCATAAACATACTGGTCCAGAGCAGACTGGCCCAGGGATGTAGGATCGGGACTCAGGTGCCATGAGAGGCATTCCTGTTGGTCCCGTGACTTTCTAAACTAGAGAAAATCTCTTGGTGACGATCAGAACAAATCAAAACACAGCCTTCCCTTCGCTTACAGGTGGCTTCATTCCCGGAGGTTCAGGGAACGGGAAAACCTTGCAGACACACTTTGTGTTTATATCTCAAACGCAGTAAATGTTAGACTTTTGATTTTATTTTTTTAAGTAAAAAGATTCCTCCCACCTGAATGTCCGGCAGGCATTTGACATGTGACTGACTATCTCTACATTGTTGAGAGCCTTGCCTTCCTGACCCCATGCACCTACCAAGTGGCAGGAGTGCCGCCCCAATCATGGTGACAACCAATCTCCCCCCAACTTTTTACCACTCCCCATGGAGGGGTCCATGCCGCTGTCGGAAAGCACTGGCAGAATCGGGGGCCAACGAGTTAAGATTAAACAAAATAGTGGAGAAAAGAACCAAGGGCGCCTTAGCTGTATCAGTGAAGTTGGGGGAAAAAAGGAATTGCAGGAGACATTCCTACCCAAGTGAGATCAGGGATGCAAATGTTCACAGTAAAGTTTAAAGCGCTATGCAAATATTATTGCTGCGAGAGCTAAATGCCATTACATGCACTTCACAGAAAGGAAATCCCAGGCACTAAAAAGGTACAGTGATTTTTCCAAAGACATAGAACAGGTCAGAGATTGCATTAGACACTCAGTGCCTCAGACCCACACTTCCACTGTAATTGCTCACGCAAAGGAGCTTCTACTCAGCGTGGGTCATTATAAGCAGAGAACTAGAGCGGAGCAAATGCAAAGGTGGATACGACTTCTAGAAATAGTCAAATTCCAAGGGCCCATTTAGCGCCCCCTGATTCCATGGAATGCCTGGAAAACTCCAGCATCCCCAACCAGAGATCAAGGTTCTACAATCCACTCACTTCGGTGTTTGCTTAAGCCTCTAAATATTCAGCAGTAACATTTAAGACAAAGGGGAAAAGATAATTACAAGGAGAATTTTTTTCAAGATATTAAAGGTTAACAGGATTCTTGGCATTTGTGTCCTGTCAATTTCCATGTAATTATGCTCAATTCCCAGAATTCAGAGTCAGTTGTAAGGTTTAAAGATGATATCCTTGGAAAATAATTTATAAGATAGTTTCTCAAATTTTTCAGGTTCAAACCAAGCACCCTGGCTAATAGTCTGATTATTATTAATGTTATTCTTGGATGGAGAGTGGTAGGAGGTCATAAATTGGATGTTGGGATTAGAGCGGATTTTTTTTTTTTTCTGAGAATGCGATGAGCTAGCTTTCCTAAGAGCAAAATGAGTGTACTGAAAATATTTATAAATTTCTTTTATTTTGGTTTGATCAATAATAAAAATATGAGAAGGGCACCTCAGTTTCTTAGAACCCTACCGCTTCTTGGAAGATAAAAGGGGTCTGTGTTAGAGATGTCTGTGTAGGGAAAGGTACAGCTAATTGGCCTCATGGAGAAATGTTGAGATGTTAGATTCTAGATGTTTTTACATCTTTATTCATTCAGGCATCCTTCTTACATTGATTTGTTGTTGAATACATTTTACCTTGTTCTGAGCTGAGACAGAGTGATTATGAATAAGACACTGCCCTGTCCCTTTTCTGCTCTGCTGTAATCTTGTACTTTCCCTTTGTAATATGTATCCCACTAGTGATTCATTGATTATCTGTACAGTTATTTCTGTTGGTCTCTGCGGCAGACTGTAGGCTTGGGGGCTGGATGGAGAGTAGGACAGTTCCTATTGTACCACGTCACCTATCCTAGTACATACTCCTTCAGGAAGTGTGAAAAGGGTGTTTGCATCTCAGCTGGGCAATCAGAAACAATCCTTCCAACTAACTTATTTGAACCTTGATTCTAGAGCCTTCTGGTCCTGGGCGTTCCATTTCTTTGGATCCCTGGGGTCAGTGCTTATCAGGAAATAAAAATGACTCACACAGCGAGTTATGGAATATAAGCTAAGAACCTAGCTAGGCCTCTATATGCATTCATTATCTATTGTTTGGGGCTAGTTCTTTCCCACTAGATTGAAAAATGTAGAATAACATACAACTGACTGTGCCCCATCATGCCCTGAAGAGGAGGTTGACACAGAGAAGCAGGGATGGAAAAGACTTTGAGACCAAGAGTTAAAGACTCTGCAATGCAGCTCTTCTGCTAATCACAGTTGAGCCTTTGGGAGGAAGGAGTTGGTGGTGGTGTGGAAAGTGCCTAAGTCTATCAGGAGGTGACTATCAAGGAAGCAGTGAGTGCAGGGCAGGGTAGGAGTCCCAAGCCTTTGTTAAGAGTGTGAATCAGGAGTCAGCCCTGGGGGGAGGGGCTGAGGGACTGGGTGGTAAGAACAGAAGGCAGGCCAACTAGTTCTGTCCAAAAGGGGCTTTCCCCCTGCTCCAGGCTCATTTTTTACACAAATCTCTCTTTCTCTCTCTCGCTCTCTCTCTCTCTCACACACACACTTACACACATACACACAGATTTTCTTGCAGCATTTTAAACATACTCTCACCAACTGTTCACCCATATGCTAGAATGAGTGGCTGTAAGGTGTGCACAGGAAAGATAAGCATAATTCCTTATCCCTGGCAATGGAGATAAATAGAATGACCACGTAGATAGAAACTTGACATTAGAAAGGTCGGACTGGGTCATATCAATTTAGATGTCCTAGTTACCAGTTTTGGACAGTGGCAATTCTGCATGGGAATCATATTTCAAAGGTTAGAGCTATGTATCAGACACCCCTAACCTAATAAACCGGTGAGGGTCTGTCACCCACTAATTTATCCAAGCCCTTCCTTATCTTATTTAGATATTATTTTTGCCTGTATAACCTTTTATGCAGACATGTTTGTTTTTATTAAAAGAAAATCTTTTAATTTATTGGGGTTCTTTTTTATTTCTAGAAGAGTTTGGTCATTAAATATGTGGACATCCTACCCTTATACTTCATAAATACCAAATGTCTTCATCTCCTTAATGTTCCTACATTTGAAGTCCCTGCCAGAAAGTCATTTTAATATTTGAATTTTTCTCCAGTTGTACTATTCACTTAAATTCAACAAATATGTCTCATAAACCTACTATGTGCCAGCAATTGTGTTAGGCTTTAGGAATATAACAGAGAAAACACAGAACTTAATTCATTATGAGTATTATAAATGTTAAAAGTACCGATTCAATGGGCATTTACCTTAGAATAGAATGGTTAGCTAAGGTCTTTAGAGGAAGTTAGAACTGAAAAGGATGGATAGGACTTAGTCAGGAAAATGTAAGGACAGTGTTTTAGTGTTTTAGGCAGAAATGCCTCAGGCACAAAGCCCCGGAGTTGAGAAAGAGGAGCCAGCGGGATTAAAATAATACAGTGGGACCTTGACTTACGAGTGTCCCGACTAACGAGCTTTTCGAAACAGGAAAGCATGATGGCTTAGGACAGTGAGAGGCAGTAGAGAAAGGTGGCCAGCTGGCCTTAAACCCACAGAAGAGAGGAGGATTAGGTGAATCATGTGGGAGGGTCCGGTGGGGAGGCAGGAGAGATTAAAAGTGACTCCTAATTTCTCACTTCAGAAATTGGATACATGAAGTTTTCATATTATTTGTGAGGCACAGTGATAACTTTTATTAGTAATATTTGAATGCAGTATAACAGTATCCCACATATTACACATAATATAGAATACTGTAATTTTTCATGAAGACAACAGTTCTTTATTTCTATTTCCCCCCCAATATCCTAACAGCCATAAAATGTTTGACTTAACATTTATTTTTTGGCAAAAAATCCAGATACCTGCAGATAATAATATGTAGTCTCATAGTCCAAAATGTGTTGTAGGATGAGAGCTCAGAGCCACTTGCCATGACTGCTTCCAAGGTGGTCCTCCTGTGTTGTGAGAGAATAGTCACTAGCTACCATGGGCGGAGTCTGTACCACACACCAGGTACTACACTGGGTACTTTACAGTACTATCTCATTTAACCTCGCAGCAAATATATGCCGTAGTGACATTCCTATTTAGTACAGGAGAACATTGAGGCTCCAATAGGTAAGATAATTATCCAAGGTCAAGCTGGCAATTTGCTGAGCTTGGACTTAAAGTCAGAGCCATTAACTCCAAATTCCATGCTTGGTTTTCTCCTCATCACTGCTCCTTATTCCACTGCCCAGAGTCCAGCATCTTAGAAGCACACTGTAGATGAATTTTCATAGAACATGTTACATGGCCTTTGCCGGCTTCTTTACATGCTCTCATAACTTTGTGGATTATTTGCAGCTCATCCATGTCAACTGAAGATTTAGTTAATTAAGGAAATGTAATGTCTCCACAAATTTAGGAGAGTTCTTTATGAATTCCCTTTGACAGATCGTTGGTAAAAATATTACATTGCACAGCCGGCTTGGCTCAGTGGTTGAGCATTGACCTATGAATTAGGAGGTTTTGGTTTGATTCCCGGCCAGGGCATATGCTGGATTGCAGGCTCGATCCTCAGTGTGGGGCGTGCAGGAGGCAGCTGACCAATGATTCTCTCTCATCATTGATGTTTCTCTCTCTCTCTCTCTCTCTCTCTCTCTCTCTCTCTCTCTCTCTCTCTCCCTTCCTCTCTGAAATCAATAAAATATATTTAAAAATATTACATTTGGGGTGAGAAAGGAGTCCTAATATATGGTGACAGGAGAAGATTTGACTCTGGGTGGTGGGCAAACAGTGCAATATACAGATCCTATAACATAGAAATCCACACCTGAAACCTATATGTTCATGTTGGCCAATATCACCCCAATACATTTCATAAAAAAAAAAAAAATATCACATTTGGTTTGTCCCAGCAAGTCTCCCTTGGGGAAATCTAGTATTACTACGTCTACATATAGAAACATGTCAATCTAGCCTTGATTTGTGTTTGAGCTTTAAGCTAATGCTCTACCTTTGGGAAAAAATAGTATCCTCATTACACACTTTTTTTTTATTAAGGCATCTTTGATCTTGACACCTTGTCAAAACTGTTGTGAAAGCCTCGATAAATTATTTTCACGTGTTGTCACTTCTTCACATGTACACTCCCAACATCTTCCCTGTTCTCTCCCTTAGCTTACAGCTACCTGAGGAGCATTTAAGTCCACATTCCCAAGCCACTGACAAATTGCTCAGGCTTTCTCACTACCTGTAGCTTTTTAGTCAACTAGATAGAGAAAGTGCACAAAAGGTTCAGGGGAGTCATTCCTCTCCAGGAGGGAAGACATCTCAACTCCCAGGTGAGAAGAGAGGTGACATTCTAGCCGCAGCCTTGCCTGCTTCACTGTGAAGGCCCTGAGCTCAGAGTGGTAATGAGTAAAGATGGAAAAGATGGACCGATATGGTAAAAGCCAGGATAACGCACAAGCATACAGCAATGTGTTCACTTATTTCCTGCATTTCTAAGGCTCAATAAAATAAAGAATAAAGAACTTGGAATTGCCAAAACCGGTTTGGCTCAGTGGATAGAGCGTCGGCCTGCGGACTGAAAGGTCCCAGGTTCGATTCCGGTCAAGGGCATGTACCTGGGTTGCGGGCACATCCCCAGTGGGAGATGTGCAGGAGGCAGCTGATCGATGTTTCTCTCTCATCGATGTTTCTGACTTTCTATCTCTCTCCCTTCCTCTCTGTGAAAAATCAATAAAATATATATATATATATTTTAAAAAAGAACTTGGAATACAAAGGATTTTTTAAGACACTGTGAGGATTATGTAGTATCTTTGGTCTCACTTGACAGTGACTGAAGTAAAGGGGCAAAAGGAAGTGGGGTGGTTTGTGTATTAGCTTGATTAGAAATACAAAGAAGCATGGCTCCTAGAGGCAGGGGCAAATGCAAGCCTTCCACAAGCAAACAGCAGAGAATATGGTTAGTCCTCTTACCAATGTGCGGTATGTCTTCCCATCCACCTATCTTCTTCTCTCCCATGCCCTCCTATTTCTCTCACCATTCCCTTCTCTGGCTCCATGCTCTCTGCCTCACCACCTCCTCTCCAGGCCCTGCAAGGCAGACAGTGAACATGTATAAATCTAACTCAGGGACTAAAACCTTTAGGGTAAATTATTTTAGTCTCAACCAATTCCCATGTCTTGAGGAAAATTAACTCAGCTTGAACACGAACCCGTCTGATTAGGTGTTTATCTTTAATCCACATGGTTCACTAGTAAACTGATTGGATGAAACCAGTGAGTGAGTGAGTGTGTGTGTGTGTGTGTGTGTATGTGTGTGTGTGTGTGTGTGTGTGTGTGTGATGTTGAAATGTTGTAAATGTTTTATAAACACAGCAAAATAACATCCCAGAAGTTCAGCTGGGACCGCATTTATAATAAAAAATATTGATTGATCTCAGGGATAGCAAAGATCAGTTCTACCCAATTACACTCTCACTGCCCCTTATAAAGCAGTGTGACTCAGGGATTATTTCACAGCTCTTCCTCTTTTATATACGACTGCTATTATAAAATGTTGTTTGTGACACATAAGATATTATATATGTATATGTATGTGTCCATATATGTGTATACAGAATTTGCTCCGTACCCGAAATGGCTTATCCTAAGAAATTCAATAGACTGAGACAAAAACACAGCAGAATGAGAGTAAAATACAAATTCCAAATGGAAAAGGAAATCATCACTAGTACAAGAAAGGAGGAGAGAGAGAGAGAGAGAGAGAGAGAGAGAGAGAGAGAGAGAGAGAGAGAGAGAGAGAGAGATTAAAAATATAAAGGAGAGGAGGGAGAGGAAGGAGAGAAATAGTTATAGGGAGCACATAATACTCCCTTACTGAAGAGAGTTGGGAAAAATAGGCCCCCAGAAAGTCCAAAGACACAGGTTATAAAACTTACTGGCCCAGTTGACCTCTAGAGCTCTTCCAAGCATGATGTTCTATCAGCCCCGTCTTAAAAGGATGACTTAAATATTCTCTTTATGGCTGGATGCCTAGCAGAGACCACGATCTAGACGGCCATGCTCCAGCTAGGCTTTAGGAGAAGATTCCCAAATGGGCAATTAATTTAGATTTAATAGGACAGTTACTGTAAGTTTAAATAAATGCCAGTTAAATATTAAGAGCATATTTATTGAAGATGAACAGTGCCGGTTGCATTGTGGGGTTTTCTCTTCCTTAAAGAAACCCTTTATCAGAAGAATTTCATCTTCTTGGCTCTCCCATCAGCTTGGCTTAGAGGCGGTGCA
This sequence comes from Myotis daubentonii, assembly GCF_963259705.1. Taxonomy (NCBI): domain Eukaryota; kingdom Metazoa; phylum Chordata; class Mammalia; order Chiroptera; family Vespertilionidae; genus Myotis; species Myotis daubentonii. The sequence continues at coordinate 20,200,376 of NC_081858.1, forward strand.
GCTCAGTGATTGCCTTGCGCAGCGCTTTTCTGGCCTCTGAAGAGTGGAAGGACAGGATGAGGAGGGCTGTTTCCCTCCGGGGGATGAATAGGAAGCATAAGCTGCTTCCGACATGAGGGTTAGGCAGCATCAAACTATATAGCCTACCAGAGTTGGAAGGGCCCTTGGAAGTCATCTAATCCAAACTCCTCCTGTAGACAGAAAGCGGAAGTGACTTGGGCAGCTTCATACAGTCAGTAAGCGGGCGACCTAAGGCGTGAATTCAGTGCCCTTGACCTCCAGCTCCTCCATTGAGCTGTCATCTTATTCTGGAACAGTTCTTTTAACTTTCTAAAGGGCATTAGTCCATTTGGCTGCACTAACATTCCATCTTCTCAAAGATCCATTTATGAAGTTGTTGTTTCTCTTGAAAAAGCTAAATACTCAAGAAAGCAAGTGGCTTATCTAAGGTAACATAACGATGGCCTTAGTTGAGACCAGATCTTCTGGTTTAAAAATGAAATTTATAAAATTGTCACCTCTAATAAAAAATACAATGGAGCTCATATGTTATTTTTTAATATATATATATATATATATTTGATTTCTGAGAGGAAGGGAAAGGGAAAGAGATAGAAACATCAATGATGAGAGAGAATCATTGATCAGCTGCCTCCTGCATACCCCACACTGGGGATCAAGCCTGCACCTGTACATGTGCCCTAACTGGAAATCAACCATGACCTCCTGGTTCATAGGTCAACATTCAACCACTGAGCCACACTGGCTGGACAAGCCTGTATATTATTGCACAAATTCTTGTCTCATTACAATTTGCCTCTTCTGCCCCTGCTCCTGACTGAAGAACAGTGAGTAAAACCTCTAAAGAAAATGAAGAGAAGGATGAAAGGCAAACATGTGTAATAGGTAGTTGTATAGGGAGAAAAGCATGCGGGGGCAGACGTAAGACAAGTTCCTCTGACAACAAATTTAGGTTTTTAAGCTCCAAGTTGGGGGCTGGTAAGCTGGCATTCAAAGAGCTCTTTCTAAATGAGAAGGCACCACCTGACTGCTTGGGCTGCATCCTGAAAACACTAGAATGTGTCTATTCCTGCTTATAGATGAATGTAACCTTGCTCCCTTCTGCAGAGGGTACCAGGGATCTTGAAGCATGGCCCTGGGATGGTCAACAGTAGAAATAAAGAGCAATGAGTTGGGCACAGGATACTATTATCAACTAGAGGCCTGGTGCAGGAAAATTTGTGCACTCTTGCAGATGATAGCCCTCGGGGGATGTCCACCTGCCAGCTTAGGTCCGCTCCCCGGAGGACCGGGCCTAAGCTGGCAGTCAGACATCACTCTGGCAGCCCTCGAGGGATGTCCAACTGAGTGGGCCTAAACCATAGTCAGACATCCTTAGCGCTGCTGAGGAGGTGGGAGAAGCTCCCTCCACTGCCGCTGCGCTTGCTGCCATCAGCTCGGCTTGTGGCTGAGGGGAGCAACCCCTGTGGGAGCGCACTGACCACCAGGGGGCAGCTCCTGTGTTGAGCACCTGCCCCCTGGTGGTCAGTGTGTGTCATAGCAACCAGTTGTTCCACCATTAGGGTCAATTTGCATATTGCCCTTTTATTATATAGGATAGGATAACCAGTCTGAAATGTAGATGGAGGAGACTCTGGATTCAGCCACAGGCCCACAGGAGCTGAGAAGGGCAAACACCTTCAGCAGAAGGTGGTCAGAGGGTAGCCCTCACCTTAGGATGAGCTGGAGCTGTCTTTTCTTTTTTTCAGTTTATTTCGCTACCTTTCAGGTATACATGGGAACATGACAGATACAAGTTCCCAGCTGCCACAGACAGATAAAGCCCTACCCTGTTTCTCCAGCTCAGGCCTATATCCTGTTTGTGTTTTTGAAGAACACCCCAGGGGTTGCGATACTGGGGCGAGAGCCGGAGGATCACTCCTCTTCTGTCCTGGTTTGAAAGCTAAGCCACTTCCCCTTCTGACCACATCCCAGCATGAGGTTTCTGCTCTGTCCCTGGGATGAAACCCTCCAGGATGTGTACACAGATGGTGTTCACAGGCCCTTGCTCCTAGGGCTCCTAGGTCCTTTGAATGAATGGCACGTGGAGCTCCTGTGAATGGGGGCAGCACTCCCACTGGTGTCCCCCCTGCCCCCGCCACCCTCCCAGTCCAGGAGCATAGGAGTTGCCATGTGGGTCATCCCCGCCATGTAGCAGGTCCTGCGCCAAATTCTCTACATCTCTTGTCTCATTTCATCCTCACAGCAGCTCGGCAGTGGGTACCATTATCAGCGCTATTTTACAAACAGGTTAACTTATTTCCCCAAGGTCACCCCGTTAGTAATGGAGAAGATGAGTGTTTGACTCCTGGTCTGTCTGAGTCCAAATCCCATGGTCATTCCTAATCAATAAATATGTACTGAATGAATCGATGCAGGCATGAACACAGCATCCTGGAGCAGTTAGAGGTTTTCAATCAGACACAGCCCTTCAGACATCCCATCCTTCCTTTACATGAGTGCCCTCTGAGGCTATAAAGGCAGCTTCTGCCCACACTCCTCCCAGGCTTGAGCTGGGAAGACCCTGTGGAATCTGCCTGCACCTAGAGTCCTGCCCACACTGCCAGCCCCTTCCTCTCCTTCTCACTGTTATGTCCCGGGTTAAAGTCATTTTCTTAGGGAAACTTTTCCTGATCTTCCAGATGCCAAGACAACCTTCTGTGACAAGCATCCTACCATGTACTCCTCATAAGGTTTTTCCTAATTATCGCCACTGTTTTGTAAAATTCCCCCTTAACCCTTTGTATGCCATAAGCTTCTATAGACACCTTCCCCACACGCCACGCGCGTCTATAGCTGCAAAAAAAAAAAAAAAAAAAAAGCTAGCAATGTTAAACTTGGTGATTTCCAGTTACAGGTAATCAGACAATTACTTCAAACACATAAATTGGCATGGCCTGAGAAAACAAAATATTATGCCACCCACTTGCCATCCGGATTGTACGAACGACATTTTTTTGGGGGAATATCTGCCGATTGGGAAAAAAATCTACGTGGAAATGGTGTTTGGTATGCTCTTCTACTAGTATTGGTACAAAACAGCGAAAAGAAACCAAATACTTTTGTAAACCATGTAATGTTCCGTTCTGTGTTGTATTGTCTTTCGAACTTTATCATGCACTGAGGCAATTTTAATTTTTTAAATAATAACTAAGTGTAAATAATACTTTTTTTCAACTGTGTATGTAAAAATTATTAAAAATGTTCTTTGGAAGAATTAAAAAAAAAAGATGTTTTCCCTAAGTGGCAGCCCTGACCAACTTGAAAAATCATTTTTCGTGAGAATTGTCAACTGAAAATATTCAAGAACACCCTAATTGTGAGGAATATATTTATTGTTATAAGATTCATTGCAAATTGATTTTTTTAAATTAAATTCAAAATATCGTGGTGTGTAGGTTTCTGTTTTGGATGCGTGGCAGTTCACTGCTTTTATTTTTTTTTAAATATATTTCATTGATTTTTTACAGAGAGGAAGGGAGAGGGATAGAGAGTTAGAAACATCAATGAGAGAGAAACATCGATCAGCTGCCTCCTGCACATTCCCTACTGGGTAGGTGCCCACAACCAAGGTACATGCCCTTGGCCGGAATCGAACCTGGGACCCTTGAGTCCGCAGGCCGATGCTCTATCCACTGAGCCAAACCGGTCAGGGCCAGTTCACTGCTTTTAAAACCTGCCTCTCCGGCTCCAAAGGGTGCTTCCTCAGGGTAAGACTCCCTCCTCCACAGCTTCAACCCACCACCCCGAGCCTAGCTGGCATCCAGGGTGAAGAAACACTTGTTTCCTGGGTCCATGCATTTCTTCCCTACATTTATAAATCCTTGAGAGCATCCCTTCCCCTCCTAAAGCCATTCTACATGAAGCTTAGGCAGCCACGGTCAGTGCCTGGCTCTCAGGACAAGCGTAAAGGGACAAACTGTTCCCAAGAGCAGGGCCGCCTCAGCTTGTTGTTCTCAGCAGTGAGTGTTCTCAAGGGCTTACAGGGAGCCTGGCCTTGAGTTCAGTGTCACTTCAATCCTGAATCCCTAAACAAAGAAAACCACCCACAAGCCCCAAAGCACAATACTACAAGCAACTTGAGGGCAGTGCCTTCCATCTTAGTATCTCTAACTTTCCTTTTAAAAGAAAATATTTGTATTGATTTCAGAGAGGAATGGAGAGGGAGAGAGAGATAGAAACATCAATGATGAGTGAGAAATCATTGTTTGGCTGCCTCTTGCACGCCCCCTGCTGGGGATCAAGCCAGCAATCCGGGCATGTACCCTTGAGCTGAATGGAACCCGGGACCCTTCAGTCTGCAGGCCTCTGCACTTTAGACATCTCTTATGAGGTTTTATGGCTTTCGGAGTCCATAGGTCGTCTAACCTTTGCCATTTCTTTCTCTCCTCCTCCTCCATTCTCTCTCTGAGTGACCTCTTTCTTCTCTGTGGAGTCTTCTTCCTTGCTTTTGCTCTTCCTGTTGGAACCCTAACAAGCTAGAGGCCAGCCCAGCTGGACCATTTATTCTTGACCCTATAGTCATCCAAGAGGAAGCATGGTGAGTAGTTTTCCCAGGGTCCAGCCCTGCCCTACTCCTCTGAAGGCCTCTCTTTACCCAGATCGGCCCCGCCTTTTCTGATGACAGCTTCCAATATCTATTCGGTGCCAGGCCATGCTGACCGCCCTGCATTTATCATCTTCTTGCCTGCGCTCCAATTTGGAATCTCCACCAGGAGAGGGGGGCCTTTCGCCTTTTTAGAGAAGGAAGAGGAGCTGGCATTTCTTAAGCGAGTGCTCCTGTGTGACATATTCACAGCTTTTTAACTAACCCAGGCTTGCTGTCGGTAGTCGAGTAAAACAAAACAGCAGCTGACTTCTCTCTCACTGGAATCCTTCCTGTTCCAACCCTGCTGTAGCGCAGGGTTACATCCTTAAATAGTAGATGCTTCTCCGTCTGCCAGAACCCTCCCCGTACCTCTGTTCCCCCCCCTTGCCTGCCAGCCCTCGCAGTCTGCAGGCCAGCGCCTGCTCACCCCTGCTTTGCGGTCATGCGATCATTAAAGGGAATAGGATTGTTTTCTTTTGCTCACTCCGTGTGTACATGTGTGCGCGTGTGTGCGGTGCGTGTGCTTGAAAGGCATTGTCCTGTAGATATTTTTATAACCTGAAGCAATTACAGCTGTCAGCGCCTAGACAAGCTGTGACAAGTTGATTTATGTGTACAGTATGGGTGCATGTAAGCGGGAAGGGAGGAAGGACAGGGAGACGGGGAAGAAGGTGGAGGTGGGTGCTCCTTAGGAGTCTGCTTTCCAGGAGGCAGAAAGGAAGTTGTTTCTCTAAAGAGCACAAATAATGAAATGGCTCTGACTGTCATCCCTTTTTCATTAACTTGGATATGCTGGGGAAATAAAGCAAATCCAGCGGTTTCATGAAGCCAGAGACAGGATAGAAGATAAGCCGCTAAATGTTGGTTATATTTAGGGATTAGGGGATGGGCAGGGAGTTGACATGTGATTCGGATCTTCATCTCTTCAAACCACTTCCATAACGAGTTTGGAAGGGATGGGTTCTGCCTTGTTCATTGTGGGGGCATCTCCAGCCTTTCTCCATTTTCTAAACTTCCGTTTTTGGAAGGCAGCTATGCTCACCACTATACCACCAACGCCAACAACGTCCGTTTTTTATTATAGTTTGGGTTCCTGGGTCCAGATAGTAGGTATGGAGCTGCAAGGGCCTTTATTTGCTCATCCCGAGCCTCACGTGAGCTGGGCGGGGCCTCCTTTCAGCCAGGGCTTAGCACCGGCCCTCCAGGGCCAGGGCCAGAGCCAGAGATGGTCTGCCTGGCTCAGATCAACTGCATGCAGACTGGTATAAACGGAACATCTTAAAGAGCCCGTGAGAAGAATTATTTTTCTGCCCAGCCATAGTAATGAACCCGTAGCAGGCAAAATGTATTAATAGAGAATCTTCCACCTTAAATAGATTTCTAAGTATTTTACTGTAGAGTTAATCATGTATGTAGGCCCCTCGGGAAGGCCTGTTGTTGTCATTATCCACATTCCTAGATGCAAAAACTAATGCTTATTTGTACCTACCTGGGAATTAGATGCAAGAGCCAGGATTAGAATTGATCATGAAAGGAATCATCGCTGCCATTCTCCAGCCTGCAGGGAAATGGCTCCAAAGACACAAGGAGTCCCTCTCCCTCACGGCTCTGGCCTTTGTGTCCACAGGAGGCAGTAAGGATGCTTTTACAAAGAGGGTTTGGCAGGGAGGAATAGGGGTGGTTAAAATGGAGGGATGATTAGAGGTGGCTCCTTGGGTTTTCGGGAAGGAAGAACCCCCAATTCAGCAAACGGAAAGTCAGCAAACATAATCTCACACCTTATTCTGTTATCACGAAATATCTGAACTTGGTGAAATCATTCAATTTCCTATCTCCACAATTTCCCATTGTAGAAAAGTGATGGAATAGGGTCTTGCAAGAATGAACTGATGCTAAAATAGGGGAATTATCATCCTTTTCTTTAAAAAATAGAAATAAATCTCTCCTGCTCTCCATAAATGCTCCCCGCCCCCCCCCCCCCCCCCCCACACACACACTGGTAGTAAAGTCTTTCCTTGTGGCTGTAAGTTGACAATTGATTTTTAGGTGATATATCAAATGGTCCCAGGGAGCAATACACAGCAGATGGGGTTCCCTGAAAATTTAATATCAGAAAGTCACCAGAGGACAGTAGGGAAAATGGGTCTAACGATAGAGCAATTGTGATCTTCAACGTAAAGTTGCTCAACATTGCATTTTCTGGTCAACTGTTAGGAGAGAAGGGCCAACTGCTCAGTCTTTCTTTGCTACCCTGGAGTTTGGCATCCATGCCTGCAGCCCTGACCTCAGTCTCTGCCCATCTAGAGTAATCAGAGAGAGGGGGAGATGGTGGGTGAAATGCTGTGTCCTTCCCAACACACACACACTGCTGACATGGACGTGGTGGTTACTACTTGCAAGGTGCAAGGACTTTTATGGCACTAAGACCCTTATAGTTACAATGCTTCTGTCTCTCTGGTGTTGGCTAGATGGCTTTTGGAAAATAATATATTTCTGTTACTGAACAGTTATTATATATTTAAAAAAGCTTCCTGGTTAGATATGATAGAAAATGGAGGGGGGAAAGCCACGGTTGCTGCCTCTCCATCCCCAGGGAGAATATGGGTCAGTGCAGGGACCTGGGATCTGAAATCCGGGACAAGACCCCACAGCAGAGCTAACACAGCTGGGCAGGCTGGGCTGCTTCCGGCTTCCCTCCTGCTCAGGAGCCAGGCCCAGGAAGGAGTGTGCACCACATTCCATCAGAGCTGAAGTTGAGAGAGAAATAAAAATGTAGGTACCCAGGGACCTGCAGCATCCAGAGAGGGGACCGGGCGTGAACTGAGACGAATCCCATTTTCTCTCAGGTCTCAAAAATGGGAGAAACACACCCATTCAGGTGAAATCATTTCTGCAAGAGGGTGTGCCCAGGAAACCTGGGAGCCCTCTGCAAGCCTCAGGGAGGAGGCTCCCTGGATCCGGAGGGGGCCCTTTTGCAGGGCCAGCATCTTTTAATGTCGACAAAACCAGAATCAGGAATGTAAGTCAGTGTCAGAACTTGAGCAAGATTTCCATGCGGTTTTTGTCAGTTTCACACGCGAAGAGGCCTCTGTGAGTCTGCGTTTGTTTTGTATATGGAAGATCTTTATTTAGAAAGGTGGTGTTGACGGTGGTGTTTTAAACTAGCTTTATTTTTTGAGGGGGGTGGTGGTGAGATGGGCGTGGACTGTTGAATAAAATTGAGATTACTCTCAAACCTCCTCCCCAAACTCCAAATGTAGTCTACATGCTAATGGAATTAATCGGATCATTTTAAAGGCGCATGCATGCATGCTGCAGGGTTTCCTGTCCTCGTGAATTCGCTGGTGACCCTGATGAAGCTGTCTCTGGCTTATTAAAGACGGCCTGGTAACTTTGCCTTCATCATTTGGAAGTGGCAGTTTTTCAAGGCGGGAAACGGTTAAACTGCTTGCCTCTGCCGGTGCACGGCCGCCGGTGGTGGCTGCGTGGCGCGGCGGGGGTTAAGGTGGGCGCCCGCCCGCGCCCCGCGCCGCCCGCCCGCCCGCCCGCCGGGATGAGCGCGCAGTCCGCCCGCTTGCGTGGCGCCGGCACCGGAGAAAGTGGCGGTCAGTGATGGAGCTGCTGCCATGACAACCCCGGCGGTCGGGGCCCGTGCGCTTTGGGGCTGCTCCCGGGAGGAAGGCGGCGCGGAGGCCGGGGGCGGCCGCTGAGCGTGGCGTCCGCGCGGCTCCGGTGTCGGCTGCGCCTCGCTTTCCCCAGCGAGCGAGGGAGCGAGCGAGGGGCCGCCGCGGGCTGGGTCCGGTCCACCGCCGCCTGGCCGCTCCTGCCTGGACCGCCGGGGCCACTGCCTCCACCGAGACCTGCTCCATCGCGGCAGCTACTGCTGCGCGCATCTGGGCTCCGAGGAAGTTGACCCGGGCGGGCGGCTGCGGCAGGATCTCGCCCAGCCTGGTCCCTGCGCAGCCCGCGCCTCCTCGCACACCCCCTGCTGCCTCCTGCGCGCTCCACTTTCCATCTCCGCTATTGTTACCGATTGCATTTCACCGGCCATCCTGCCTCTGAAACTTACAAAGAAAGTGTGGCATCTCCCCCGGCTGGAAGCGAGGGATTGCAGCCTGCTCTGCGTAGCCGGATCCAACCCACCCTCCGTTCCCCTTCGGGTACCGAAGTGCTTATGCCACCCCGAAGTGCCATGTCGGAGCTGCTCAAGGGAAGAAGGGACCTCTGAGACGTGCCCACGCCTCTGCACCTGCCCGGAGCTGCCCGTTTCCCGGTGGCCACTTTCCCCGGCCGAAGCTGCACCGAGGAAGCCCCCTCTGGTTCTCCGAGGCCAGAGCGCTGAGGCTGGGTTTGGGGGAGGAATATTAGACTCGGAGGAGTCTGCGCGCTTTTCTCCCAGAAAAAAAAAAAACCGCGCCTCTCCATCGCCGCTAGTTCGCTGCTGGGTCCCAGTCTCCCCCACCCCACCCACTTCCTGTGCTCGCCCGGGGGCGTGTGCCGCGCGGCTGCAGGAGGAGTTCTGGGAAGTTGTGACTGTCGAGGATGGGGGTCTGTGGGTACCTGTTCCTGCCCTGGAAGTGCCTCGTGGTCGTGTCTCTCAGGCTGCTGTTCCTTGTACCCACAGGAGTGCCCGTGCGCAGCGGAGATGCCACCTTCCCCAAAGCTATGGACAACGTGACGGTCCGGCAGGGGGAGAGCGCCACCCTCAGGTAGGGAGCTGCACTTCTTCTGTGACTTGACATTGACTTGAAAGGGGGCCTGGGAGAGAGGGCTAGGGGTGTGAGTGTGTATGATGGAGCTCAGATGAGCCAGATGCGATGCTTTGAGGGGGGAATGTTGGTAGTTTCATGGGGACCTCTTAGAGGTTCAGGAGGTGAGCTGTTTCCCCAGCACTGGCTTCCTTGGCCGGAGACTTGGGAAGCACGAGGGGTGGCTGGGCCAGGAAGTCGCCAGGATTGAGGACTGTGGGACTCCCAGGCTGGTGGCCATGGCGCCTGGGGCCTGGATGGAGCTTGGTGTGAATAGTCTTCACTGAAGTGAATGAGTCCCAAAGGACGGGTCTGGCTTCCTGTGCATGTCCTCACTCTGCCCATGGCACGGGGAGTTGCCAGCTGGGCCCCGGCCTTTGGCAGAGCTGCGTTTTGCCCTGGGCCTGACTGGGGGGCTTGCCTGGGGGCCTCCAGGCCACCAGCTGGTGGGCAGAAGGGCATGCGTTTCCTGGGTGAGCATGGCTTTCTCCGACCCAAGTCGTGGAGATGAGTCTGGTTTGTCTGTGGGAAACAGCATTTGTCCGGGTAACTGTGCTCTGGGTGTTGTCCACCAGCAGTAAGTCATCTACAGGCAGGAGCTGAGCTTCAGTGTTGAGTCTGGTCCTGCTTGGCCTGTGGGGTTAAGGTTTACAGCAACTGGAGGAGGAGGAGGAGGAGGAGGGGGAGGAGGAGGATCTTGGTTGTGTTTTCTGTAATGTAGTAAGACGGTCTCCCTGACCACCCTGCCTGCTGAAATGCTGACTGGATTTCCAGAGCCTACAAACTACACCACTCACAGGAGGGCAACACGGGATTAGCGATTGCAGTGGAATCTTACTCCGGAATTTTGTGAGAGAGTCAGCCTAAGGGGGAAGTTGGGAAGGTTGATGGGAAGAAGGATTTCCCTATGTGTCTTTGATGGAATATGCCTTTTTAAATAAAGTTTTCCAAACTGGGGCCATTTTGGCCACGTGACCCTATTCCCATCCTTTGCGCATGACGATTCTTGTTGCTGGTGTCCACTGTTCGACCCCCTGCTGACTGTTCTTCTAAGCTTGGATTGTTTGTGGATGATGCACTTAAAGCAATACTCAGGGGATGGAAAACGGGGAAGAGGGGGCACTGGTGGGATGTTGCCAAAGGAAGTGTGTGACTTAAGGACCCTGCAAGACCTACAAGCATCCTGTGCGCCTTTGACTTCGGGGGGGCTAACCCCCATTGCCCCAGTGAACCCCTAGTCACTCCTTAGTCCCTGAAACCGGCCTCTTCCACTACGCCCTTTGGGGACTATTTTGAACGAAGGTTAAGCATCTAACTACCTCTCGCCCTGAAATAACTGTGCATCTGCTTTATAGAGAGATTCAATGGGAACTCCAAATGTGCCTTGATTTCAGACCACTTAAGAGAAAAACAAAATGAACTTCTAAAGCAATGTGGTTGATGCCATTTAGTGTTCTCTGGATGCCCCCTTGTCCCTACCCTTTGGCTGCGAGGAGTAACAGCCCAAGAGATAAAATGGAGACATTTGCACAGGGAGCGCATTTTAGAGAGAAATGGGATGGTATTTTCAATGGGAAGATGGAAGGTAGCTGTTAGAGATTTGGCAAAATAGGAATAGCAAAGGATCCCTGATGGACAGTAGCTCCCATGTTATGGGCACCATGAGGGGTGTTGGATAGGCCAGGATCTGGTCTCCAAAGGCATCCCCCAGGCTCATGGGAACCAGAACGCTCCAGCGGGTGTCTGAAGTTAGCAGATGCTCAGCCAGGGGATGGGCCTGGGTTAGGAGCAGCTTCTCTTTAAAATCAAGTTTTCATGTACTGGCTGGCTTCTCTTTCTTTGTCTTTCCATGCCTCTTTTTTCCCCCCTCACTCTGGGGGGTCCCTCTCCCTGTCTCTTTTAGACACTCATGTTTGTTTGCATTTTCACACATGCTGTAGGCACACTGGCCTTGTTTGGGTGCAGATGGAGGAAATGGGATGTGGTGGGGCTTCCTGTCTAGACCAGCCCAGCCATGGCACGCAAAGGCCCTCCTGGACCAGCTCCTGCCATCTGTGCCAGCCCCTGGCTGATGGTCTTCCTGACATCAGGAGAAGACCCTCCCAGTGAGTCCAGCCTTACAGGGTGGGGGTTAGAGGAACTTCAGTCTGCCTGACAACAGCCCACTGGCCATGGGCCTGCTTTAGGATGGGAAGCGGGCAGCAGGGGTATCAGAACCTGCATAGAGGATGCTCCCGCCTCAGCAGAGGGACCCTGGCTCTTCTCAGGGCCATGGGCAGAGGGACCCTGGCTCTTCTCAGGCCCTGATGCCCTGGAACAAGGAAGGGACCCATGGGGGGTGGACCTTTGTGGAATGTAAGCCCTTGAACTCTCCACACAGGCTCTGCATTTTGCACAGAGAAACAAGTAGGAATTTTAGAGTGTATTTTGTTTACGTAAAATTTGCACATAACCTGATTTCAGATTGCAGCAATCTAGTGGTTCAGGGCTCTGGGTTCTTCTTTTTTGCTTTGTGTGTGTCTATATGGGTCCCTTCTTTCTTTTTTTCTCCCTCCCTCCTTCCCTCTCTGCTTTTCTTTCTTCTTGTTTTTGCTCAGCACATGACCAAACGACACAGAAAGAACCACAGCGAGGGAGGCCCTCAGCACCTCTGCTCTGCCTGAGAGCCACCCTGTCCACATCGCCCTGGGTGACAATGAGGGTGATGCTTGTAGTTTTCTTCTCAACCAGCAGAGGGCCTTCTGCTCTGATTTCCTTTTCTTCTGCTTTGTTCTCTCCAGTTTCACTTTTGGAGATTTTTCAGTCCCCAAAGAATGAATGCCTCAGCAGCGATTCCAGTGTGAGGAAACTTTTAAAGATGTTTTATTTCATCTAATTAGCGCTAACGATCCTTGTGGAGGTATTGGGAAACCTTTCACCTAACATGCCATTGACAGCCGGAAAAAAATTGCAGACAATTTGCAGTCTCCCACTCTTTCTGCCCTCCTGCTGATAGTATATGCATATTTTCAAAAGGGTGAGGTTACATAAAACAGAATGTGCAGTAATAATGGATAATAATCAAGGTTTGTTGAGCATTCACTATTTGGTAGGGAGTATTCTAAATACTTTATATAATATCTCACCCATCATCCAACCTCATAATATTAGCATTTAACCCTAATAAAAAGCCCTACCATGCAGGTGCTATTATTATCCCCATTTGCAGATGAGGAAACTGAGGCGTGGAAGATTGACATCATTTGATTAAGGTTGCACAGCTAGGAAGTTTTGAAACCATAGTGCGTGGCATTAGTCATAATAATTTTTAATAAGATGACTATTCTGTCAACTACTGGCCAGCTATTGACGGAAACATTTTTTATACATGGTGACATTTAATTCTCACAACCACTCTCTGAACTAGGCTGGATTATTCCCATTGTATTGATGAGAAAGCTGAGGCCCAGAGAGGGGAATTCACCTAAAATCACACAAGGGGCAGCGATGGGATGCCGACTCAGGACTTTGCTCCTTGACATTGTACAACAGCCTTCCCCAATGCATTCTTTCTCCTAATTCCACCCTGGTACTTAACCTCTCCCCCACTCATTTTAGTGTACACCCGTGTTGTTGAACTCCTCCCTGTGGACTGGGGGGCAGCTGGCTCTTGAAAAGCAGAGATCATGTAATGCTGTGAGCCCGGTGTGCTTCTGAATGTTCACTGAACAAATGGAAACGAACCCAAACTATCCCCAGCCTATATTCAATTTGTCCCCTTACCACATTTCTCCATCATTGGCTTTTAAAATACAGCTGTGGCCAATCAGCGGAGATTTATTGAGTGGTTCTTACATGAAGGCCACTGAGCTGGGGGTTGGGGTGTAAAACGGCATGTGGCGTGGGCTCCCAGCTGCAGGGCCTTGGGTCCAGCTCAGAAGGCGGGCTGTGGGCAAGAAGCCATCGGCAGCTGAGGCAGAGTGCCCATTGACAAGTGCTTGGTACACGGTGGAGAAGAGCGCCCCTCCCCCAGGGGGGCAGGACAGCTCTGCTGATGGGCACACTGAGGAGGCAGTGAGAGCAGCAGAGCCTGAGGCCCACCTGTATGGGTGTCATTAATTAGAGACCCCCACTGCATGTCCCTGTGTTACTTGGCGATTTAGCTGAATGTGTTTCATGTGTTTATAGATCCCCCAAATATTTCCCTGGGCTCATCTGGAACGTGAGTACCGGAGGCTGAGCTACACCCCCTGTCCTCTTAGTTTTTGCCACTGCACGGTGCTTTTTTTGTGTGTGTGTGTGGAGGAGATGAGTGAATAAAACATCTGAGAAATGTACCAGGTTGAAGTTGAGCTTTGATGTAGCAGTTCCATGGAACAGCACAGAATCATGTGGTTTTGATACTTGAGAAAACTCACCGAGTCTCCTTTCAGATGTTGGAAGGCCTGGCACTTTATTTCTATCCTGGAAACCACTGAGCATTGCATTTTTAGGCCGATGGAGTCTCTGTTCATCTGTCCAGCTACTCCATGGCCTCTGGAAGCCAGAGTGATGCCTTCTTCAGGGTCACATCCCAATACCCAGCTCGCGACATGGCCCCTGGTTTTTGCTAATAAAATCTGAGGGACTGTCCTCCTGGCTTGCTTTCTGATTCACGAACACAGAAAACTCGTCCTTGCCACACGGCCTTGGCACTCACGGTGCCACTGTTGGGAATATCCCTCCTCCAGGTCTCCTTTCCATGGGCAGTTGTTTACCATCTTGGCCCTCGCTCACATGGGACCCTCACTGAAGCCTTTCTGGACACTCACATGAAATAACTCACCACCACTGCCACCAGCCCTATATTGGCAGGTCATCCGGGATTATTTCTTCAGAGCAGTCATCCGTATCAGAAAGTGTTCCCTTTCATTTATTTGCTATGTGTTCATGATCTGTTTTCCCCAACTGGCCTGTAATTTCCTTGAGGGTAGGTACCTTCTCTGTCTTACTCTCCACAATGTCTGGCATATAGAAGGTGCTCAGAAGAGAGGTGTTGCACGAATGAATAAAGGACTCGGTCTCTGAGGTCCAGATCTTCTTCTATTCGCCCTTCTCTTTTCCCTTAGCTGTCTTGTGATGGCCTTGCCCTGAGCTATTGCTGTCCAGGTTGTGCCGCTGTGCGAGGTGGCTCTTCTCTGTGAGGTGAGGCTGCTCTTGAGGACTTGAGTGACTGAGCTGGTGTCTCTCTGTCCAGGACACAGATGGGCTGTGTCAGTTGCCTGTTATTTCATCACTGCACCCATGACACACGCCCTCTTTCTGCCAGATTGCTCCCCTAGCCAGCACCTTTGAAGCAATGCCACTCTCTGTTGATGTGGTCAAACTCAGGTGGACCTCAGGGAAATTAGCATTTTCAAGGTAAGAAGGAGCCCAGAAAAGCAGATCTCTGCCCATCCTTCTCTCTCTCTACTCGGGGAGTTGCTGGCAGCGGTTGTCTTGTGGTGTAACTATTGATCTGTTGTTTATGAGTTAACTCATTCGGAAGAGCAGCGTCACTCAGGAAGCCTGTGCTGTCCTCACTGCCCCGCCCCCTCCGAAGATCCACCACCCGGTGCTCACCTCGGGGCCTGCCAGGCTTCCAGCCAGCGGACCGGGGCTCCAAAGAGCATGGACAGATGGGGCTGCAGAGGGAGGCTCCTGGAAGCACACTCAGTCTGTTGAAGGAGCCAAAACCTAAAATGGGAAAACGAAAAGCTCAACCAACCATGGGGCAGAAGGAGAACCTAGCTGCCAGTTGACAAGGGTGGAGAGGGACACCAGGCCTTCAGCATGCCTCACCCGCACGTATAGGTGTTTTGCAGAAACGTTTCTTTTGCTTTTGGAAGGATTAAGAAGTCCAGGGAGTTCGGCCACCTGGCTTTACAGATAATGAGGCTTCTGGTAATGAGACTTGCACAAGGATGTCTTTCTGAAAGGGCGAGAAGGAGCTGACACCCAGCCCACACTTAATCTAGTGTGAGCCTTAGTCTAGGCCACCGGCACCTGAAGGAAGCCCCTTTTCCCCACTAACTACAAAACGCATGGCATTGACTGTGTTTCTGGGGCAATTCGCTAATGTTGATTATCATGCTCTCTCCTGACTGCTGGTTTTGCCTGGTATGAGGATCTGCCTTCTTAGCCCTTAGGCTCTGCCTCTGATTTTGTCTGGGGCAGCTCTGTTTACTAGGTGTCAGGTGCTGAGTGCGCCGCTGACAGGTCTTATTTAATCTTCATAGTTGCTCCATGAGGTGGATGCAATTGCTGTTCCCATTTTACAGATCAGGAAACCAAAACACAGAGGCAAAGAGAGGCATTTCCTGAGTCACAGTCAGATGGTGGCGGAGCCTGGGACATCTGACTTCTAGGCTCATTCTCTCTCTCTCTCTCTCTCTCTCTCTCTCTCTCTCTCTCTCTCTCTCTCTCTCACCAAAGGGATGTTTTCTTGCTATCACTTCTTCATTGCCAAGTTCTTCTCTTCCTAGAAAGGGAATTTGGTTTTTCCTTCTTGTCCTGGAGCACAAGAATGTATTTTCTAGAAGTACATTAGGACTAGGGTGTGGGAGTATGTAAGGTTGTATGTGATCAGTGACATGGAACACAGAGATGACCCGTTGGCCTCCAGGGGTCCCTTGTTGCCCGAGAACCCTAGAATCTCCATAGTTTGTTCAGAGTAAGACTTTCATTCCAGGTTCTTCCACCAACCTTTGCTTCGGATAGCAGCAGTCTTGGACTCTCTCACGGAGAATTAATTCTTTCGCAGATGTTACCATGCATTTATCTGGAATGGGACATTGAACAGATCCAGGTGGAAATGTGGCTCTATGATGACTCTGCAAACCAGGCTACCTGGATGCCCTGGTGTAGGGGGCAGAGTAGGTGGGGCCTTGACCTATCAATCTCCTTCTTTGTTGTGCTAGAAGTAGGATCATTGGCATCTCTCTTGGGGGAAATCTTGAAAAAAAATGCCATTAATATTAATAGCATATTTATTCTAAGTACAGAGTCTCGATGGGTAAAGTATAACATTGTCCTTGCATTATCCGAGGTCAGTTTGCTTCCCCGAGAGCAGGTTGATGGGTTCCCACTCTGTGTAATAGGATACTGAAAATAAATAAATAATGCCATTAACATCACATAGATAGCCAAGGAAAACCATTTTTTTAGGAAATTAAAAAAAACACACTCATTGGGTTTAGTTTGTAATTTCAAATTGCCTGTGTGAGGCAAGAGAGAGGAGTTAGCAATAGGAAAGTTGAATGGAAACACACTTGGTGGAGACAAAGATCTCTGACCAGCAAAGTGTTACTAACTCATACTCCATCAGGGGTGGTATGCCAGGAAGAAAACAGACTGTGAGGCAGAATTCCCAGAGCCCTGGGTGTAAGTACCTGCTGTGTGTGATCTTGGATGAAAACTTTTTAATCTCTCTGAGTAAAGGGGGCAGTCATTCCCTACCACAAATGGCTCTTTTGGGTTAAAATTAAATAAAGGACATAAAGCTTAGTGTGTAATTACAGCTTACTTTTTCCATTCATACACACATATGCATGTATCCGTATACATGTTTATTCATGCATTTAGCAATTTTCATTAAAAGTACTGTAGCTTAGCCCTAACTGGTTTGGCTCAGTGGATAGAGCGTTGGCCTGCAGACTCAAGGGTCCCAGGCTCGATTCCGGTCAAGGGCATGTACCTTGGTTGCGGGTACATCCCCAGTACGGGGTGTGTAGGAGGCAGCTGATCGATGTTTCTCTCTCATCAATGTTTCTAACTCTCTATCCCTCTCCCTTCCTCTCTGTAAAAAATCAATACAATATATTAAAAATTAAAAAAAAAAAAGTACTGTAGCCCTAGCTGGTTTGGCTCAGTGGATGGAGCATCAGCCTGTGGACTGAGAGGTCCTGGGGTTGATTCTGGTCAAGGGCACATGCCTGGGTTGCAGGCTCGATCCCCAGTGGGGGGCATGCAGGAGGCAGCTGGTCAATGATTCTCTCTCATCATTGATGTTTCTCTCTCTCCCTCTCCCTTCCTCCCTGAAATCAATAGAAATGTATTAAAAATAAAATAAATAAAATAAAAAGTACTAACAATACATATTTTTTAAAAAAGTACTGTAGCTAAAGCATCCATGTAGCTACACCCACATACCCATACCGTCTATTGCTTCTGAGAGATCTTGGCCAGAGGAATGCCTCTCCACTTTCCTGGAATTATACTTTTCTGTGTTTCTCTTCCACATCTGTTTCTATTCCAGGTATCTTCTTCAGTTCAAATAATTTCTTGAGCTATTTTATTTCAGAGAGGGAGTGAGAAGACAGGCATTTCTTTATTTTTCATAACAAGATTGCTACATAGCAAGTTATGACAGTTCATGGCTCCGAAGATAAATTTCCTACCAGAACAAACCATCCAGAAGGTTCTATGGAGCCAGGTTGTCTGAAACAAATAGGGGAGCCAGGAATTTATGTATAGATTTAGAATTTACTAGTTTAGATCCTTTTCCTTGGGAGACTGATTTTTCCATGATAATTCCCTGGAGGTAAGGAAGCCATTGCTTGCAGGGGTTTAAGCCCTCACAGTGTTAATGTTCTCTGATGGCATTTCCCCTTCATTCACATCTCCTGTTCACTGGGAGTGTAGCTCAGGACTTGCATGGAGATGGTAAAAGCAGGAAGGAAGGCCGTCCACATTTGGTAACTTTTCTCACATGCAAATCCGGGGCAAGACCAGTGTGTCTGGCATTAGCAGATGATCTCACAGCTCACTGATGGAACCACCGAAATAGTCTCAATTCAAGCCGATGCCATGAGTGTTAATTGGTTTAAATTATATTTAGCAGTCTCAGCCTCTCATTCTCTGTTTTCCCCAAGTCTCATTGCTTCATGTGGTTAAGTTTGTTTGGGTTTATATGGATGCCTTTGGCCAGCTTGCTGTCGTGTCATTGTGAGATGTTTTAGCTTCAAAAGCTTTTGGGAGGGTTAGAATTATCTTACAAAATGAACAATGAACTTATGACTTAGTCTTGCAATATCGTTGATGGTTTTTGCCAAGAATAATATTTGTAACGAGAACAGCATCACCCGCTAGACTGGTGGAAAAATGACAAACCTGAAATTAACCCTCAGACAAAGCTTTGTTTGCCCCGTGGAGGCAAAGGAAGATGTAACTGTGTGAAAATAATTTGCTGATCTTGTCTGGCTTTCAGACAGTCTGTGGTGTAGTGGATGCGCAGAGAAGTGCTCTTGCCCTTAGTGTAATCATCTTTGGGGAAATTCACTCATCAGAAAAGCTGAATCTCAACAATTCTAACCAGTTGGAACCTATGAGGAAGAAAGAATATATGCAGACTATTTTTAATTTGCTGTAGTTGTTCTACAGGAGACCTAGAAAAAGCAACACTTTGCTGTTGTGGGTTGAATTGCAACACCCTTCTCCTCCCCCCTTCTTAGCCCCCCCTCCCCCCCAAAAAAAAACAATAAAAGAAAAAAGAAAAAAAAGATGTCTGAGTCTTAGCACCCAGGACCTCATAATATGACCTTATAAGGAAGTAGGGTCATTAAAGATGTAATTAGATATTTACACTGAATCCATGTTCAAGTGGGGTGGGCCCCTAATCCAGTGTAACTGGTGGTGTCCTTGTAAGAAGATGACGATGTGGAGACATAGTACACACATGGGGAAAGGCCATGTGATGACGAGGACTGGTAGGCGTTATGCGGTGCTAGCCAAGGAATGCCAGGGATTGGAAGGGACCACCGGAAGCTAGCACCAGGCAAAGAAGGATTCTCTCCTCCAGGCTCCATAGGAAGCACGTCCTGCCAACACCTTCATTTCAGAGTTCTGGCTTTCAGAACCGTGAGGCAGGAGATGCCTATGTGTCCAGTTTGGGATGCACTTTTATGACAGCTCCAAGAAGTCGATATGCTTGGGTATTACTGTTTTCTTCAATAATCATGACATGTAAAGGGCCAATGAAGGCTGGTTAGAGCGCCCTGTCACCCACCATGACACCAGCCACTGTAGTCCACAGAGGCAGCGTCGGAGCTGTGGATGCTGTCAGAGTGACTGCTCCCATGCCAGTCCTGCCTTCCCAGCCTCTCCCTGGCAAGTCCAGACACACCTCGCTTTATTGCGCTCTGCTTTATTGCGCCTCACAGAGGTTGCTCATTTCACACATTGAAGGCAAGGCCCTCCACCAGCAGAAAGAGCGCAGCTCACTGTATTGTGATGCTCGCTCTGCTGTGGTGGTTGGAAACAGACCTGCAATATCTCTGAGCTATGCCTGTGTCTAGGAGGCCGATCTGGCATAGGAATATAATGAGAATTAATTACAATCTTTTTCCTAAGAGACCATAGGGACAAACCCTATTGAATCTTACTTTTCAGGTTATTGTAGCCACCTCAGAAGGCGAAGACCACCCAGGCCATGTATCATTGGAATCCTGTACATCCAAGAATCTGACCCGATTGCAAACCTCTCCCTCGATCCTCCAAACAATCCTACTCTCTGGTCCTTATGGCCTGTCATCGGCACAATCCCTCTGCCCCAGTCTCTTGTCTTCCCTGAATGGTCCCATCTCTTGTTTTCTCTCCCTTCACCCATTGCGGACGGATCACGAGAATTCTCGCTTCATATTACACAGTGTTTTACAAAGTTATCATACTTTAAAAAGATATTAGCTTGTAAGAACATATAATAAATAACTTCAAAGTGCAATGGTATTTAATTTTAAAGGGTGCCTTTAACATATATATATATATATATATATATATATATATATATATATATATATATATATAATTTTTTTTTTGTACTCATTCAATAGAAACTTACCTGGCCACTGGATAAAGCTAGCAATAAAACTACTTCAATGTGTTAAGCTGAAACTTGGCCACTTCTTGGGTTATTTCCATACCTAGATTCTGCTGTCCACCAGGCCTGAAAGTTTGGTAGGTGCTCTGCCTGGTGCTCTGTGATGGCTGGACAGTTCTTTTTCTATCTTTCTCAAAATCCCCAGTTACACTGGAGCACATGCATATTACCCAGAAGCCCTTTCTGGCTGTAGTCCTCGCCTCTCTCTCCTGACCAGTCTCTGTCACTCGGAGCTCTAGGCTGCACAACCTATTGTTAATCTGCAGATCAATGTATGACTCAGATATCTCAAACCGGAGGCCTCCCAGCCAATGCTCTTTTTTTAAAAAAAATTAATTATTTTTAAATCCTCACTCCAGGATATTTTTCCATTGGTTTTTAGAGAGAGTGGAAGAGAGAGGGAAAGACAGAGAGAAATATTGATGTGAGAGAAACACGTTGATTGGTTGCCTTCTGCACGCACCCTGACCTAGGCCCGGGTCAGCAACCGAGGTACCTGCCCTTGACTGGAATTGAACCCAGCACCTCAGTCTGCAGGCTGATGCTCTATCCACTGAGCCAAACTGGCTAGGGCACAGCCAGTGCTCTTGATACCAGCCCCCATGGGAGCCATCACCAGCCACCACCAATGTATTTTCTCTTGCTCTGTCCATAAGAATGGGCAGCTCCATTCATGCCCAAAATGTAATAGACATATTTTTTCTTTCTGTCCTTATGGTACATGGAATTCATCAGTAAATCGTGTATGTCTTTACTTTTAAGATACCTCCTGAATCAGACCACTCATAACCATCTCAGACCCCACCTCTGTAGTCTGTGCTGCCATTAACTCTCTCCTGCACTATGCCAGTAGCATCTCATCCAGTCCTTTTTCTTCCACTTCTGCTCTACCAGAGTCTATCCTCCAACTAATAGGCTGAGTTCTCACTTAAGAACATAAATCATCCCTGGCCTGTGTTTCTCAGTGGTTAAATCATCTGCCCATGCACCAAAGGGTCATGGGTTGGATTTCCTATAAAGGGCATGTACCTGGGTTGCCAGCTTGATCCCCAGCCCCAGTTGGGGCATGTGTGAGAGGCAACCCATTAATGTGTCTCTTGTCACATTGATCTCTCTCTCTCTCTTTCTCTCTCACTGTCTCTCTGTCTTTCCCCTCCCTTCCATCCTTCCTTCCACTTTCTCTAAAAATCAATGGAAAAAAATATCCATGGGTGAGGATTAACAACAACAAAAAATAAAATAAAGAACATAAGTCAAATCACTTCCCTGTCTATTCAAAACCCTACAGTGGCTTCTAGTTATATTTTGAATGGAATGCAAACATTCACTGGGATAAAAGGCTTTTTATTACCTGGTGCCTGCCTACCTTTGGTCGTCTTCCCGCCCTACTCACAAGGAGGCAGCTCTCTGAACTTCCCTGTTGTTTCTTGCACCTGCCAAGTCCACACTTGCCTGAGGGCATGCTCTTTCCTCCTCCAGGACTCACTACAGTGTTGCGCTCCTCATGACATTCGGGGTGTCTCTGTTGGAATACCCCGTTCTCAAAGAAGGCTTTCTAGACCTGCGATTGGATATAGCCGTACCCACCCGTGTCACTCTGTCCCTTCTGTCCCTTAGCTCGCTTTAATTTTCTTTAAGCCCTCAGCACTCAGAAAACGCTGTTATTTCTCTACCACTTATCACCTCTCCACAAAATGTAAGATCTGCTGGGCCAGGGACTTTATTGCCCTCATTTATAGCGGTGAAATTATTGCCTGGAACGTGGGATACAGTAAGTAATATTTGCTGAGTGAATGAAAAGTTTATTAGGAATAATAGCAAGCTGTTCACAGTGAATATTATTTATTTTTTTATTAGAAGCCAGACTCAGGCCTATCTCTGTCTTGGCATGAGTTTGGGTGTTCTTAACAGCGCTCGGCCAGGGTGTATGTGACTGAGCATTGGTTTTGTCTTCTAGAACACTGAGGGGAACGGGACACCAAGGTGCGACCATTGGGACAGGGTGACACACTTAATAAAATCTGCACCTGCAGAATCTGAGAGACCTTTAAATCTCCACTTTCTCTAGAAGTCTAAAGAAAATCTAATAAGCACTTGAAAATAAGGATTCATTTCTAGCTTAAGGCCTATGAAACTGGGGGGGGGAGGGAAGGAAGGAAGGCACAGCCAGGCAGAAATCAGGCTGTGAGCCTGAGATGTATCATGTTATTCAATGTCTGTGATTTTATTGTAAACTTTTTTTATTACGGGAGTTTTACTTTAAGGCTGTAAACCAGAGTGATTAAATGGAGGGTTTAGAACCAGACCGCTCCCTGGGTTCAAATCCTGGTTCAGCCACCTCTCCAGTGTGTGACCTTTGGCACATGGATTAACCTCCCTGGCCCTCCGTTTTGTCACTGTTAAAGGGAACTAGTGATGGGAATACGGAGCCAGGAGTGAAATATGAAGTGTTTAGGACAGGGCCTGCCGCTCATTGTTTGTGAGCTGTGCACCACTGGGGAGGAACCAGGCATGCGATATGTCTGCTTAAACCTTATGCTCCTTGGAACCCTGTGGACAGGTACCCCGGGCTGGAGGCGGGGCCAACATTGGTACACACCCTGCAGCTCTATAGCATCTCTGTGGAGGAGTGATTCTGAAAAGTCTTGGCAAGTGTCACTGTTTTTGGAACGTGAGTTGTGGCCTAGGGCTAGGGTGACCTGCGCTTTAGTCCTGGTTCTGAGGTCACCATGGGTGCTAGGACAATTAGCTTGTCCAGCATCAGTTTCCCTGTTTCTGAAATGAGAAGTTGGGGCATGAGCTGCACTGCTCTGTTCAATTCTTCATACTTGAGGGGGAGGTTCTTAGCTGTTCAAAAAGATTCGTTTTTTCTCTTCCCTGGGCACAAAGCTCCATTGCAGTTCCCAGCCTCTTTTGATTGTAGGCATGGTCACGTGATGGAGTTCTACCCACAGGAGTGTGAGCGAAAGTTATGTGTGGATGGGCCCATAAAACGCTCCCAGATGAAATACTTCATGCTTTTCTCCTTAGCCATCTGGATGCTGATGTCCAAAGTTACCTTGGAAACCCACGTCCTATTTGGCAGATGCTCCTGCAGCCAGGTTGTGAGATGCCTGCACAGAGCCGGCTTCCGCCCCACCCTGCAGGCTGACCCAGAACCTCCTGTGCTGGAATCCTGCACAAAGGAGAAATATACTTCCCTAGTGACAGGCTGCCGAGGTCTGGGAGTTCATTATTTTACAGCTAGAGGCCTGGTGCAGGAAATTTGTGCATGGGGGCGGGGTGTCCCTCAGCCCGGCCTGCACCCTCTTGAAATCCGGGACCCCTCGGGCAGGGTCCCTAGGCCTGGCCCGAGATCAGGGTCTATCGGACTTTCCTTCACCCAGCTGCTGGCAGCTGGCCCTCCCTCTCCCCCCCTCCCCCTGCCCCTGCTGCCACTGCTTGCCATCTATGCTGTGCTGCCCCCCCTCCCACGCCACCAGTTGCTTCCCTCTGTAGGTGACAGTGGTGGGGTATGATCACAGAGCCCTCCCCCCACCCCCATCGATCACCCCACTGGCTTGTGGTCTGGGCTTCCTTCTGCAGGGCTATCGTGGGGCAATGGTGGGCCCCCTAACCCCCGTCCCCCCACCAATCGCATTGCACCCGCCTTCATAGCGTGGTTGTCCAGAAGGTTGTCTGGACAGTAGTTCTGCTTTTTCGTCATTCACTTGATTTGCATATTATACTTTTATTATTATAGGTAGCTAGCCTTCACCTATGGGATTCACCACTACTATTATCATTCATATTTTCTGATTTCAGCTGCATGAAAATACACAGATGCATGTCTAAAATCCACATGTAAGCACTCATTAATATTTCTTGGCAAGCCTTTGGGTGACTTTTGCATGGGGCTGAACGTGAGACCCGTGGCCTTTTCAAACTGAAGCCTCAAGGGTTTGCTTTTCGTTTGCTTGGCTCTTTACTCTCAGAACCAAGTGAACCGTCCGCCTTCCTTTACTCACAGAAGAAAACAGGGACAAAGGACAGTCTTACGTCCACGTGAACGTGCAGGTGCCCTCAGTGGAGCCAGTGCAGACGCTGCAATTAGTGAAAACACCTCTTAGATGACTGCTTGCTTATTCATGGCTGGAGGTTTGTGATTCAGTGTCACCTTTTGTGCCAGAGATATTCTAGCATTTTTGTGTTTGACCTGACATCCAGTAAAGAGGCAGATGGGATGACTTGTAGGCTTGCACTTAAAAATGTTGAAAAGAAAAGAGGGAAAGCCATTGTCAGAGGTCAGGTGCGAGAAGAGCGGCCACTGGTGAGGTGGTCCCATGTGCATCTGCTAAAGGGGAAAGGATGCTGTGGACAGGGAAGGGGGGAGGCAGTGTGCGTGGGACATACAAGGACCACAGGCAGTGCAGAGACATGGAGGTTCAGTGGGCAGTGGGGTCAGGGACCTGTCTCATTCTCGCTGTCATCTCAGTGTGCCCTGGACGACTGGCCCCTGCTAGGAGCTAATGCCATCCTGAAGGTGCACGGAGGAGCTTGCCTGTGCCACCTCAGCACTCCTTACTCTCCATCTTGGACATGCCAAGCACTGGTCTAGACACTGAGTCCCCCTCCTCACAGAGCGATTGGTAGTGAAGGGAGACTGGGCTGTAGCCCCGCACATTGGAAAACAGCATCCTCTCCCAGCATGCACCTCGTCCAGGCCAGTCAGGAACAGCTTCCCTGCCTCCAGTCTGACAGTCAGTCACTAGGGCTCCTGGTTGGATAGAGGAAGCTGTGCTGCTGCTTCTTTTTTTTTAAATATATATATATATTTTTTATTGATTTCAGAGAGGAAGGGAGAGGGAGAGAGATAGAAATGTCAATGATGAGAGAATCATTGATCAGCTGCCTCCTGCGTGCCCCACACTGGGGATCCAGTGCGCAACCCGGGCATGTGCCCTTGACTGGAATCGAACCCTGGACCCTTCAGTCCGCAGGCCGATGCTCTATCCACTGAGCCAAACCAGCCAGGGGGGAAGCTGTGCTTCTTCACCTCCCTCCATCAGCACCCATGAGCAGCACACGCCTGCACAGGTGTACCCAGCAGGCCCAGCTGTCCATCAGCACGGGAACAGACAAAGCATTGTGCCAGAAAGTACACTGTGGGTAAGGGCCAGAGTAACCTGGGTACAGCGAGAGGGCGTTTGAAAGGTGGCCAGGAGCAGAGCATGGCAGCAGGGGAGAGCCCTGCAGGGCCAGTGGGGAAAACGTCCAAAACGGAGGAAGCAGCCAGCTCCATGACCTGTTAAAAGAGGAGCAGGGCAAGAAGGGGGCAGTCTCCAAACGGAGAAGGGTAAGGAGTGAAAAAAAGACAGGTTTAGGGCCTTGAGTGACTGTGAGAACTAGGATAGCATCCAAATGAAGGAACAAGTGATGAGGGCAGCACAAAGGATAGGCGATGAGAAATAAATTTAAAATTCCCACAGAAACAAACACAACACCTGCACGGGTTTTCT
Source organism: Myotis daubentonii (assembly GCF_963259705.1). NCBI lineage: Eukaryota > Metazoa > Chordata > Mammalia > Chiroptera > Vespertilionidae > Myotis > Myotis daubentonii. The sequence continues at coordinate 20,226,143 of NC_081858.1, forward strand.
TTGCTGTGGAGGATGCCTGGCGGTTTCCATGGGGACGCTCTCCAGGCTGGTCCAGCTTCCTAGTGGCAGCCAGTGCTGGGGCCCGGCCCCCTCCGCACACACGCCTAGCCACGTGGGGCTGGTGTTTCCTAACTGAAATGCCATCCGTCTTTGGTCTGTTATTCTTTGTCATTTTTATTTATCACACCTGAAAGTTATAAATATTTAAGATCTGAATACTGTCCAATTTGACGTGTTACCTGTTGTCATTTTCAGGATATTACATTGTGAAATTAGGCCGGCCTTTTTACGATCGTGTGTGGATGTGTGTGGATGTATAAGCAGATGCATATTTGGAATTAATGGGCCCATAGAAATCAGAGATGGATTAGGCCTAATGAGCTGTTCAGAAGAATTATTTAGCACATATTTCATATCTCTATTCAGTAATCAAACCTACACACTGTGTATACTAAGGAGGCGAGCTGTTGCCTTTTCCCCCTACTCCCTGAATTATTTCCATTTGTGCCTGAAAACTTAACATTTCACCCCGAAAGCATTTCGCACCAACCTTATTAAGCATTCAGTTTGACATTTCCCTGCCCTTAGGGTTATATGTGGTATTGAAAAAATAGTTGCTTGGATTGTTTCCATTAATATATAGTTCGTAATTGGTGTCAGGCTCCAAGGACCCCACTGGGATGCTGGGCTGGCTCTGACCAGGGGCTGGGGGTCAGTAGAGACTAAGTCCTGCCCCTCCCCCTTCCCTTCCAGTCCCTTGGAGAGTTGGCCTAGATGAGAGGCATATTTACATATATTTTTTGAATTTTCTGAGAGCAGAAGAGTTCCCTCTGCCTCCTGTTTTCACCTAAGGGTACCTGTATTAGAGCTAGTGACCTTTCTCCTGGGAGACCAGGAGGATCTGGTTTTACACACTCTGTTCCTATTATTCCTTCAAGCGCACATTTTGACAGACCTTCAAATCCCATTCACAACGTGGTTTTCTCTACGAACACAGAGGAAGAGGGAATGAAAGGTGGGATACTCAATAAGATGGAATTTGACCCAGAGAAGGATTGACTTTTTGAAGCTGTAACAGAGACATGAAATTATGGGACTTAAAGGAAGCCAGCTATTGGGAGCTGGCCCAAAGATGGGCTACTACATCGCCAGCTCCCAATAGTCCAGTCCCTACCCTGTGACTTTTCTTTACAGTGAGGTTAGCTACTATACATAAATATAGATCCTAAACATGTGTACTCACCTATTGCCAGTCTTACACAAAATATGCTAATTTAAGAATGTATTCAGTATGGTGGAAAAAAGACTCTGAAGTTGGGACGAAGTTGAGCTGGAACTTAACTTGATTTATAGAATTAACTTCTGTGAGCCTTTATTTTCTTATCTGTGAAATGGGGCTAAATAGTACCTTAATAGCTACCTGACAGTTATTGTAAGAATGAGGTATAATAATAAAAACAAAACACTGTGTCACCAGCAGCATTTAATGGGGACCTATTATTCTTTGATAAATGCTTTACCTGGATCATCTCATTAAATCACAGTTATTTATAATAATTATATAAGATGACATGTAAAAGCTTATGAGTTGTGCCAGGCATATATTAGGCATCAAACGTGTTATTTTCTATTAATAATACATTAAATTAACATGAATGAAGTTAAAACTGTTATGGAGAGAAGATGGGGGAAGATGGGCTCTCTTACCCACATTCTAGCTCTTGCAGAATTTGCAGACACAGACTTCTGTGGTCTTACTCCTGTGTTTTATGCTGCTGCAGAGGTACCCTTCACATGTTCCTATACAGCATCCTCTGGGCTTACTTAGCCTGGTTGCTTTTCTATCCTTTCCCTCCTCATCTTTCTTTCTTTCTCTCCTCTCTCCCAGACACAAGTCCAGATTTATGCTTCAGAAAGCATAAATCTCACTCCTTCCTTATTCCTTCCAATTGGAACAAAGCTCTTATTACTCTACTAGAGGCCCGGTGCACAAAATTTGGGCACAGGTAGGATCCCTAGGCCTACCAGAGATCAGGGCTGATTGGGGCCTTCTGGCTGCCAGCCGGGGCCTTTCTTCTGGCTGTCGGCTGGGCCTCCCTTCCCTGGTTGCGGGCTGTGGGCCGGGGTCTCCTTTCCCCAGCTGCCAACTGCTGGCCAGGGCCTTCCTTTGTTCCGCATCGCCCCCTGGTGATCTTAGCAAGTGATCAACCAGCAACAGCCAAGGCAACACTCACAAAGTGAAGTAAAGAGTAACTATTTACTTTGTTAAAGTAATTAAAATTTCTCAATGAAATAATAAGATAAGAATAGAATAACAGTTTACAATCTCTCTGCTGAACCATATATTGCAAGTCATGCTTTCAGGACATTTCATCAGTTTCAACCTTCATAAGACCAGGAGCAAAAGGGCCTGCCATGTAGCTGAGCCTCTGCCAGCCATGACAATGAAAGTCTGGGGAGTCCCAGTCGAACTCCTGCAGGGGACACTTTGCATATTAGCCTTTACATATATATTGATATTTCTATAGTTTGTTGTTTACAACCACTCACTCATTTATTAAACAAATAATTATTCAACCCCTACTAAGTGCCAGACACTGTTCTAGACCCAGGGACATGAGAAGGCAGTGAACTAAGAAGCTGTCTAATGTAATGTCCGGCGTTTTTCATGCTCTAAAAAGATGCAAGCAGGTAGGGTAGTGGAAAATGAAGAGTAGGCATCATTTTAGACACTTTTTAGGAGACGTCTGTCTGAGGCAGGGCCTTCCACTGAGGTCTAATGAGTGAGAGAGTGAGCAGCTGGAGATCTGGGGGAGGATGTTCCAGACAGGAGCATAGCAAATGCAAAGATGGAGAGGTGGGTGCATCCTTAGCTACCGATGTGGAGGGAGGTGGGGACCCGGGCCAGGCCACTTGGCCACAGTGTTATAGTGAATGCTTTGGATTTTATTTTTAGAATTATGGAAACCACTAGGACAGTCCGATAATTTTGGCTGCTGTACATTAATATTTTTGTTCGTTTTTCAGTATCCTATTATTATTTTTACATCTTACCTGCGTTCAACTTTAAGTTCTCTAAAAGCAAAGACCATATTTGACTTGTATCTTGGTGTCATTGATGAGACAGAGACCTCCAGCTGGCTCAGGGAACCTCCTCTGAGCTCCCACAATTCCCTAGCCACCTCCTCTTATCAGCACTTACAATAATATATGGAGAATCTCTCTCTCTCTCTCTCTCTCTCTCTCTCTCTCTCTCTCTCTCTCTCTCTCTCTCGGTTAGGCTCACACTGATGCACAAAGTAGGAGGCTGCTTGCGGCTGTTGCATTGTGGGGGTTTCCCTGAGTGGTCATGAAAGTCTCCTGGAGTGTAAGCCATTGACTTCCCTGAGTGAATGGACAGTGCGCCACCCCTAGACTTTCATTGTCATGGCTGGCAGAGGCTCAGCTACATGGCAGGCCCTTTTGCTCCTGGTCTTATGAAGGTTGAAACTGATGAAATGTCCTGAAAGCATGACTTGCAATATATGGTTCAGCAGAGAGATTGTAAACTGTTATTCTATTCTTATCTTATTATTTCATTGAGAAATTTTAATTACTTTAACAAAGTAAATAGTTACTCTTTACTTCACTTTGTGAGTGTTGCCTTGGCTGTTGCTGGGTTGTTTGTTAACTGTACAATGTGAATTGATGGTCCTTTTGGTCTATATTTCATAATAATTATTGCTGAGTTGCAAGGACAATATTGATTAAACATACTCCTATTTTTAAGGGAGATATTTGCATATAACTCCTGCAAACGCATTTCGAAATTTTCAATTAATTCCTTATTTTTATCAGCAAATTCATTCCTACTAGAAAGTGGGAATGGGTGGGAGAGGTGTGATGAGACTATTGTTCTAGCAGATGGGCAGCGATGAGGAATGTGTATTACTTGTTGCCCAGTGATTGGTCCTCTCTCTCTATGTTCGCTTTTGACTTGCTGGCCTCTCCCACTAGGCCTGATTCCTGGTAGGCACTTAGTAAGTGTTTAATGAAACGTTCACTTGTGTAGCACAATATTCTGCGTATGATAGGAGCCAAATATATATTATTTTTCTTTTGATGATAATATATTTTATACATCAATGTGCATATGACATGTCTATGTCTAAAAATCTAATAAATTGATCACCTCCATGACTTCCACCCACTCTAAGAAATAGAACCTCTGATGTTCCCACCTTATTTTATAACTTGTCTCTTCTGAGCATTGGACCACTGCCCTGTACTTTTAAATCATTTCCTTCTTTTCTTTAGGGTTTTACCAAACATACACATATCCTCAAACCATATATTATCTAGTCTTTAAATTTTTCTTTATATAAAAATACATTTATTTATTATACAGTAAATTTTTTTCATTATTTTATTTTATAGTAATTTGAAATTAATGCCACCCTGAATATGAATAAAGGCAGAATTCTGCCTAAGTCATTTCAGGTAATTAACTGGTCTACAACTCATCAATCAAAACGGTTCAATACCTGTGAATGTGCGTGTGCATGTGTGTGTGCCTGCCTGCATGTGTGCGCATAAACACCTGCTAAAAACAGTAAACACAGAAGAGTCTTAAACTAAAATAGTAACACATATTTTCTGGGTAGTGGAATAAGTGGCTTTGACTTCCTTCCTGTATTTTCTATAATTATTAAATTTTTAAAAAATGAAGTTTCAGTCTTCTAATATCAGAATGAGGTCAACATTATAAAAACGAATAAAAGTAAAAATATTTGGTTGCCCGGAACGCATCCTGCTCCGTCTGGGACATGGGCTGTTGGCATCCACGCTGCTATGCATAGGCCCTTGTGCTGAGCACCAGAGATAAATAAGCCACAGTTCCTGCCCTCGGAAGCCTCCAGCCTGGCGGGAGAAGTAAGCAGGACCCCAGAAAGAGGTACAAAAGGGTGCTACTGAGGTCTGGGAGGTCACTTGTAATCTGGGATGTGGGAGGATCACTGAAGGGCCACTCTGGCAGGGGCGGGGCGGGGAGAAGAAAGCAGGATGAGGCCTGAGTGTGTGAGGGAAAGGCCAGAATAGGACACTTCTGTGGAGCAGCAGGAGCCCAGGACCTGAAGGTGGCTGGGTCCTGGAGGGAGAGAGGGCAGCAGGGCTCTGGGCCTCCTGGGCTGGTCCCTCCCCGGTGGCCACACTTCAGGCCATCTCCAGTGGGAGCCTAAAGCAGTCGGGTCTGTCTGTATAGACAGGTGAGTGAATGTTTGCGTTCGACTTGATTCAGCAACTATTGTTTGCCAACCGTGTGCCAGGCACTGTTCTAGGCACTGCGAATGACAGCGGTTAGCAAAACATTACAACCCCAGGCCTCACGGAACTTCCCTTCCAGCAGAAGAAGACAGTGAACAAAATTACATTACATAGGGGTAGATCACCTGGTGATAACGCTGTGGAGAAGAATGAAGAGTGTGAGGAGGTGGAAAAGAAGGCCGAGGCCACAGCTTCCAAAAGGGTGTCCAGACAAAGCCTGATCAGTTTCCCTTTGCTTATCTGTGCATTTTGAAGGATTTAAAAAAATGATTTATTTTTTATTGATTTTTAGAGAGAGGAAGGGTGAGAGAGAGATTGAAACTTCAATTGGTTGCCTCCCACATGCACCCCAACCTGGAATCCTACCTGCAACCTGGCTATGTGCCCTGACCGGGACTCAAATCTGCCTCCTCTTAGGGTATGGGCGATGCTCCAACCAACCGAGCCATAGCATTCAGGGCTTCTCTGTGTATTTTAAATTGTCAACCAAAGAGGCATCGCATTATTGTGACATAAGAAGAGACACATTAGAAAAGAATTAAAGATAACAGTTTAAGGCAATGTCTCCTTGTTTCAACATGTGAGGAAAAGCGATTGTACAGCGCTATCAGAAATATGTTTTTGTGTCTGAAACGCTCCCAGCCAGAATGTCGATCTCTATCACCCAAACGCTTTCCCTCTATCTTAATTGCCCTTGTCAGAAAGAAAGAACTGGAAGCCGTGGGCCCAGCTCTCGCATGAGCAAGCTGTCTCTGACCAGCAGACGAGGAATAGGGAGATGGTGCTGATTATGCATGGCTTCATGAGCCCAGGCTGCTCATCGCTGGGCTGTGGGAGGACAGGCCTGAGTCCTACTCTGCCCTCAGGAGGTTTTCTAGAAGGCTCTGTGGTTCTGAGTGTGAGCTGGTGCAGGCACAGGATCCTGGGAGCAGCCATCCTCAGGATGACTCTTAGCCAAAGGGCCTTTGGAATTAGACCAGCGTGGAGCTGGTTAACTGCCCGGACACCCAAAGCCTACTTCAACGCAGTGGCCGGTGCATGAGGCACACGTCACAAACACCCCCACTAACCAGCAAAGAGTGGAATTGATCAGCAGATAGGGGAGCCGCACCAGGGCTGTGAGCACCCGCTAGATCAAGAAATGTCAGCTTCTCTCTCAGCTTTTCCTCCACGGCGCCAACTGTCAGCAATTTAACCAACATTTTGTAAATAAATGTGGCACTCGGACAGCTGTCAGCGTGCCTGCTATAAACACTCCTTTTGTCACCGGGAGCTGGCAGTGCCACGGGTTCTCCTGCACCATGGCCTGCACCGCCAGCTGGCTCCTGGGCCCGGGACTGTCAGGGACACGCAGAGACCCCTGGCGGGGAGGCCCAGGCCCCCAGGCCCTTTGCAGGCCCCACCCTTATACGCAGACCCACAGGCTCACATGTCGGTTACTCGTGGCCAGGTTGTGAGGCGTTGCATCTTCATGCCTGTCCGGTTGCCCAGGTTGAAACCAAGGCTGCTGTTTTCCAGGCAGCTTGGTGTTTGTTAGGGATTCCACAGCCCTGATCCTTTCGTTGCCCCAGCGGATTGGCTCTTCCTAAGTAAGACATTTATTTATCTAGGTCAGGAGACTAAGCCCGCTGTTTTGTACCGTGGATGCCGGATGATGATTTAATGGGATGTGGCCAGATTCTCTCCCTGCGTTGGTTTCCTCCGGTGCATAAGACAAATGGCTCTGGACTGTGCATTCACTCTCCCATGTTGAATCACAGGATTTTACTAAGTTAGTGCTTTTGTGCACCCCGTTTCTCTGGGGGACTCTCTTGCAAGGATTCTTGATCTGTACCCCAGCAAAAGCGGAGGGAGAGGGGGATCTGTCTCAATAGAAGAGTCCCGAGGGCAGTGCCTTGGGGTTATTGAGATATATGGAGTCTAGCTCAGTGAGAAAGAGGGTGTACTGGGTTATTAAGTAGCCAGAAATAGATTTACAATAAAAATTCTAGCGAACTTTGACTGAACTCTTTCTGTTGGCCATGTTCTTTTCCTAAGTGCTCTTTGTAATATCTCATCTAATGAGGGCCTGAAGTACAGAGACTTTGAGGAACCTACTCAAGGCCTGATGCCTGAAGCATGTCAGGGGGGGGGCATGATTGCAGAGAGCCAGTTCCAGGCCTGTGCTTGTGGCAACCGCACTACACGTCCCTCTGGCAGTTACCACGTGTGCTGGGTATGGAATTACCAGTTGTCAAGCAGTTAGGGCACAATAAAGTCAACCCACACTAAAAACGAAGTAACCGACTGGCTTTGGTTCTCTTCCCCTGGTGAACGAGAAGGCTTTTTATAGTATTGTGGCAACCCATCAGGAATATTATCCCCGAGAGGCTCTCCCTGGTCTAGGCAGAGGCTACAGGAGTGCAATGAAGAGAATGGACCCGCGTGTTAGCTCAGAAATTTACTTAACGCCCCTGGTAAAGTGAGAATAGCAATTCATAGAAACTACCGCTTGCGGGATGTTTTCAGGATTAGAGAAAATAATTAATGGGAAGTACTTGGCAGTACCTGGTGCAGAGTAAATATTTATTCCCTCGTGGTTATTTGCATGCACACCATGTGCCTTGGGTTCTGCGGTGAATGAGTGGCAGAATGTGCTCCTGGAGTGTATATTCTTGCGAGTGGAGATGTGCACCAACACAGAGACCTAAGCAAATACGGCCCATTCAGTGCAGTGTGGTGTCCCTGGTCACCTGAGTGGCTGCTGTCGACGGGTGGGTTAGTGACAGGCTCTCAGAGAGGAAGAGGCATTTGAGCTGAGATCAAAATGGAGAGAAGGGGCAGGGATTAAAGCCCTAAGGCCTGGGGACAAGCTTCATGTGCAGGAGGAAGAAGGAAGAGACCATTGTGTGTGAAGCAGAGTAGACAACGGGGAGAGGGATGCCAGAGGAGGTGGGAGAGGTCAGCGGGGCCAGGTTCTGGGAGCCAGCAATGGACTTAGATCTCATGTCATTATAAGAGGGATCCACCAGAGTATTCTGAATAGAGGCGTGCCCTGGGTTGCAACGGGATGGTATTGGCTGGCAGTTTTGGGGAATGGTTTATAATGCCAGGAAGTGGAAACTATGCTACTGAGAGAGGTCATGCCAAATCTAGGTGAGAGGTGAAAGTGGATTTGGCAATGGTGGAGGTTGTCAAGATTGAGAGATGCTTTTAAATACCTTACCTCATTAACCAGACTGAGCTGATGGAGCTAAGAGAAGGGCGTTGGTGATGGCAATATGTGTGCTCTGTGCATTTTGAAATAACAGAGCACTGTTGGTTTTGCTGGAGTGCCATTGTTGTGGTATTTACATAATGAATTATTTATATCTTGAAATGTACTCAGAATTACTCTCCACATTGCCACTTTGAGTCAAAGTGGCATGTTCTGATTTAGAACGCATCACTACCCACCTCCCTAACTTAGAACGCATTTAGGGGTACCTGTTTGTAGTTTTAATTTCTTTCCCTCCCTTACTTATGAGATTGAGATAGATTTTTCTTGTTTATTATTCATAAAAATGTCCCCAAGAGTCAGTTTGTGCCCCAGCTCAGATCTAAAGTTTCCTGGAATTATTTTGGAATTAGAGTGTGTGAGGGTGTGTGTGTGTATGTGTGTGTGTGTGTGTGTGCATGTGGCTGGCTACATATAATTAAATAGAAGGAGGGTATGAACCGGGATTTGCTGAGGAGCGGAAAGGGGGTAGAGGGCCCCATAGTCTGGTTAGCTGTAGATTTTCATTCCAAAATGACAGAGGAATCTTAGTCCTATATTCAAGCCCTGGCTCACATAGAATAAAGAACAAAGCCTGCAAATGAAGACAGTGACACATGGCACTTTTTAATAAAATCCTGGCATTCACTCTCATTAATACCGATATTTTGTTCTTATGTAAGATCAGCATTAACGTACCAGGATTGTAATTTTGCTCAGGTATTGCAATAACTAGGAGTGATAAAAAATGAGAAATCAAGGAATTTGCAGCTATATATGCATATATAATACATATTCTTAAATATCTCATTAACTCCTACGAGTATCAATATAAAAATTGATGTTCAGAATGATGAACGTGAGATATCAACATTTTAAAACATATTAAATTACATTCAACATACTCAGTCTCCAAAGGCATTGAAGTGAGCCATATATTTTCAGCAATTTGTCATCAAAATTGGTTAAAATTAAGATGATAATTCCTCTGCATGTAAAATTAAACTTCAGTTTGTGTCAACATTCATTTATGGGATGCTTTGTATTCTTCTATGTAATACCAGAAAACGGAGTTATCCCTGGAAAACACGTGTTTCTTTTTTATGTTAGGTTTTAAGTGTCTTTTAAGAAAGTATTGTTTCTTAGGGTGTTTTTTTTTTAATCAAGCCTTGGATATAGTTAAATGCTGAGTTATCAGGCCACTGGCAAAAGGAAACTGTTGCTCACCATCAGCCACTGCTCTGGCAAGAAGATCCCGCCTAACCCTATGATCCATCAATTAATAGAACCGAGGCGCAGGTAGCTCTTAGACAAAATTAATACCAGGAGTCACCAGTCACTTATTATGTACCAGATAGTATTCCAAGTGCTTCTGTCTGTCTCATAACCAACTATGACATAGACTCTACTAATATTCCCACTTTACAGGTAAGGAAACTGAGGCCCCAAACAGTTAAATAACATGTCCAAAGTCACATGACTAGTAAGTAATGGGACCATATTTCTCAGTCAGTCCCCAAGGAGATTCTTATCCTAGCCTTATCCTAGGTTCAGAGGGAAAAAATCCAGTCCACTGACTATTTTTTAAAAAAATATATTTTATTTATTTTTTACAGAAAGGAAGGGAGAGGGATAGAGAGTTAGAAGCATCGATGAGAGAGAAACATTGATCAGCCGCCTCCTGCACACCTCCTACTGGGGATGTGCCCGCAACCAAGGTACATGTCCTTGACCGGAATCGAATCTGGGACCCTTCAGTCCGCAGGCCGACACTCTATCCACTGAGCCAAACCGGTTAGGGCTCCATCGACTATTTTAACTTCTTAGATTTCAGCTGTGAAAATAGAAAGAAGCAAGAGGGACTCTCGCACCCTGCCCGTGACCGTGTTCAGCACACCTCCTCTATTATTCCCGCAGAAGCAGGAGCTCTGCATTTTCATCCAGGAGTAGAGTCAGCAGTTTGTGTGTGTTCTTTTAATACTCTCTTAGCAATTAATTATTCCTTTTAATAAGCGCAATGAAAAAGAATCGTTATTGGACTCGTCCTTTAATTGAATTAATAATTTATCCTGGCTATTAATGTTTTTTTAATATTCTGTGTATTATTTCTTGTTCTATTAGACGGATATGGCAGGGAGATAAAGTGTGAGGCTGCACGGGGCCTGTGTGGATGGAGCTCTCTGTATAATGCATGGGCTGCTGACAGTGATTGGGATGAAGTGGATGTGGGTTGCGGGGGGAGGGTATGAGATGCACTGATGTTTGTTCCTTGCTGCTGGAGTGATTGAGGGCTTTGGGATAATTTCCTGGGCAGAGGTGGATGAAAGCGCAAAGCCATTCACATGTGATGCAGAATTCCCCATCTGCAAGTGACTTCTATATAGAATCAAGTCTCTTCCCATTTCTCTAGTCATGGACTTAACCTAGGCGAAGGGGTACATGGCACTTAATACCATGATCATCTGGTTCTGGGTCTAACTATAGAAATAATTACAATCTCTTTATAACCAGTATTCCATTTTAAGAGATAGCCCCTATGTTACAGATACAATAAAGGGCATGAGAAATGGATGATCATTATTTTCTAGGGAATGTATAACAAACTCAAAGAGCAGAGAAAAGATGAAATTCTTTTTTTAAAATATATTTTATTGATTTTTTACAGAGAGGAAGGGAGAGGAAGAGAGAGTTAGAAACATGGATGAGAGAGAAACATCAATCAGCTGCCTCCTGCACGACCCCCACTGGGGATGTGCCCACAACCAAGGTACATGCCCTTGACTGGAATCAAACCTGGGACCTTTCAGTCCACAGGCTGATGCTCTATCCACTGAGCCAAACCGGTTAGGGTGAAGATGAAATTCTTTTTAGGTTCTACCAAATCTGTCCTCTGTACTTCATGGCTTTTTGGATAAGATTTCTTAGCCAAACCTCAAAATAATGTTGTCTGATATGTCTGGATAATAATAGGCATGCTTGATATCCATTTAGCTAGCACACATTATTAATTCATTTATCTGAGGTGCATTGAGTGCTTAGTATATGCAGGGTATTATCCTAGGTGGCCGGAATACACAAGTGACCAAATACCGTCCCTACCTTCATGGAAATCCACATGTCAGCAGACGATACACACACAATTAAACAAGGACAGTTGTGAGGAGGAAAAGGATGGGAAATAACTGGAACAGGGTGGTGGGGAATGGACTCTGGAGACGGGACTGGTTGAATTGAGCCTTGAGGGATGGGGAGGAGCTAGCCGGGCAGAGAGCCTGGAAGGACGCACAGAATTCCAATGAGAGAGAAAACAAGTACGAAGCTTGTGTGGCTGCAACCGTCTTGGCATGTTCGGGAAGGACAAAGGCAGTCACTGTGGCCGAGCAGAGCGACAGGAGTGAGCAAGAGAGGTCGGGTAAGTAGGCAGAGACCCTCTTGTTGGCCAGGGTGAAGCCTTTGCATTTCTCTTGGTGCAATGGGAAAGGTAAGAGGTTTAATGCAAAAAAAAAAAAATAGCTTGGTCCTGTGTCTGCTTCTAAAGCATCATGACTGCTCTATGGATATGCAAAGTGGAGGGGGTGACAAGAATGAGGACCGCTTTAGAGGTCCCTGTGGTCATGCCAGTGAGGGTCAGTGGTGGGAGCTTGGACAAAAGGTGTGGCTCTGACTATACCAGGGGTGGGCAAACTTTTTGACTCGAGGGCCACAATGGGTTCTTAAACTGGACCGGAGGGCCGGAACAAAAGCATGGATGGAGTGTTTGTGTGAACTAATATAAATTCAAAGTAAACATCATTACATAAAAGGGTACGGTCTTTTTTTTTTTTTTTTTTTTTTTTTTTTTAGTTTTATTCATTTCAAAGGGGCCGGATCCGGCCCACGGGCCATAGTTTGCCCACGGCTGGACTATACAGATGTAGATGTGGAACTATACATTCTGGAGGACAATCATAGGACATGATGCTGGAATTTGTGATGAGAGAATGGAAGCAATCAAAGATAACTTCTAGGGATTTGACTTAAGCACTTCATGAATTATGATTCTTTTTACCCACATGGAAAAGACTGGAGAAGACGTAGGTGTGGGTTAGGGGGAGGCTGATGGATTGAGGAAGAAAGAGGATTGCCATAGGTTTCCTGAGTTTAAGATTTGGAATCAAGAAGAGTTTTCAAGTGGATTCAGTATTGTGGAGTTCAGGGAAAAGATGAGAACACATGATATCAGTTTGGGAGAGATTCACTTAATTGGAATTAAGATCTTGGAATTGGATAAAATCGCCCAAATAAAGAGATGGTGGAGCTAGAGTGCAGGAGCAAGTATTGGAGCCTTGAGGTTCTGTAACATTTAAAGTTTGGAGAGAGGAGGACCCAACAATGTGTGCAGAGAATCAGCAACCAATCCTTCAGGGAGAGAACCAAGAGAGCATGATATCAACTAGTGCAAGAGAAGAAACATTCTAGAGAGAAGTAGCTGACTTTGTGGAATGCTGACACAACTGGGAACTCAAAAATGAGAAAAGAGAAATATCCATGTGATTTGGATAAGATGAACTTTTGGTAATCTTTGCAATAGGGATTTCAGAAAGGAAGCAGAGAAGGGGAGCCAAAAAAGAGAGTGGTAGTTGGAGCTGTAAATCAAGTCAAAATAATTATGTGTGTGTGTGTGTCCAGACGCATGCTAACTGGAGTCTGGTTGCATGCAGATGGGAAGGTCCTAGTAGAGGTGGAATCGTTAAGATGCAGGAGAACAGAGACAAGAGGCAGAACATAAGTAGAGAGCTGGCCTTTTACAGAAGGAAGGGCTCATCTTGGTGTAAGCATACTTCTATTGCTTGCTTCTTAAATTATTCATTCCTAAGGAACCCTGGATTCTTGTAAACTACTCAGCTGGGCCAATTCTATTATATAGTTTTATGAATTTTCCAATGGGGCAGTTGAAAGTATGAGGAATATAGCATACAAAGAAGTGGATGTTCAATATTTCTCATTCACCCCCTTGAATGGATGATAAATTGTTTTTTGGACATAGTGGGGAATCAGGAGAGGAGGAAGGATGGGCACCACTTTGGAGGGGGCGGGGCGCGGGGATGTGATCCAGTGACAGTGGACCTGTGAGAAAATGTCAACATTGATTTGAGACAACCCAACATGGGTTACTTCATTACCCTAAAGACTTTTACCTATATTTTCTCTCTTGGCAAAGTAGCTTTGTTCTACAGATCAGAGCTGAACCAGGAGAAATCTATTTTAAATGTAGAATGTCTCACTTAAGAGAACCTTCCTCACTATTTTTAGCTTCAGTGTAGATGGTATCCATATGGGAGGGACAGCTATGAAGAAATCTGATTTGTCTCTATATCTCGTCTCCAAACGAAGAGCCTTATCAGACACTGTTCAAACATAGTTTCTTGTTTTCACTCGACCTACTGCAAAGTGCCATATGCAACTCCTGTACAACTCTATCTCGATATATATATATATATATATATATATATATATATATATATATATATATATATATATATATATATATATATATATATATATATATATAAAGCCTAAGCAGCTATTACGACCAGACTACTGGCCGGTAGCTATGATGCACACTGACCACCAGGGAAGAGGGATTCATTGCTGAATACTGCTTGCTATCCTAATGTTGCTACATCCTTGAAACATGAGCATAGTTCCAGTAAATTGACCAACCTTGTTTTAATGACATAATTAATTTATAAGTCAACACAATCAGTGACATTTTATTTTATTTATTTATTTTGATTGTTGACACTATTACAGATAGTCCCCTATTTTCTCTCCCTTTGCCCCCCGCCCCCATCCCCTACCCCTTCCCTCTTAAAAACACCACTTCTGAGTATGGGCATAAATTACCAAAATATTTTATCAAAGTGAATGCATTCTGACAAATACATTGAACGTTTCTTGTTCATTGATTCTGTTGGCCAAAGCATAAGTCCACCTGACAGTGTGAAGGCGTGTGTGGAGGGGCCTGAGGGAGAAGGAGGAGGCTATGGAGGACACAAGATAAGAGGCACAGCTCACAATTTCTCACGCATCATATTTATGTTTACATAATTTTTAAAGGGCGTTCACTCATCAGTCTGTCGCTTTGATTTCACTCACTCATTGGCATGTTTCCATCTCACATTTGTGGGGCAGGTAGAAACTCATGGGCCTGGGACAGGAGGTGCACCTCCTACCACTCTTCATTCCCCACCAGCCCCAGCCTCAGCCCCAGGCCCAGCCCCAGCCCCCACCCCCTTGTGGGAGACAGAATGACACAGGAATAAGAGCCCTTTGGGATAGGAATTCAAGTCCTGCCTCTCCCACTCTATAGCTGGGAGAGGGCTTGTTCCCCCCTCCCCCCCGCCCCCGCAATTAATCACTTAGCTTCCCTTTTCTTATCCTCAATCACTTTTCTAAATGAGGATTAAAGGAGATGATATTCAAAGGAGAGGGCTCAGTGCACAGGCTTTGAGCCTATTGTAGCTCTGAGCCATAGTGTTGCCAAAGATCCAGGTCCTCTTCCCCCTCCCCCCCCTAATTCAGCTCCTCTTTTACCTGAGGGAGAAGATGAGCTGTTAACCATGGTTCAGGCCTTCTCAAGGGACAGGTGCTGGGAAGGCATTTGAGAGTATGTGACCTCATGACTGTGAAGGTCACAGCTAAGCAGAGGTGGCCTGGGATTTTAACCAAGCCTTTCTGACTCCCGCGTCCTTGTTCTTTTTCACTAAACCATCCCGAGTCCCCAAACTGATTATGGGATAATGGCTTCATCTATCTGGGTAGATCTTTCCAGGTTATAAAGTACATTCTCAGATTCTCTTTACTTATCTGTTTTCCTGAGACTATAAGCCCCTGGACAGCAGGGAGTGTGTCTTTGATCCCTGTCATGGTTCTTGGCCAAT
Source organism: Myotis daubentonii (assembly GCF_963259705.1). NCBI lineage: Eukaryota > Metazoa > Chordata > Mammalia > Chiroptera > Vespertilionidae > Myotis > Myotis daubentonii. The sequence goes on from NC_081858.1 coordinate 20,241,602, forward strand.
AATATTGTGAACAAATGCGGGCTAAATAAATGACTGACATTAATTTCACTCCTTCCGGAAGCCTGTGAGGTGTCAGGAGATTGGAATAAAGCTGGCAAAGCACATAACACAGCTCAGTAAATGCAGGTTTTTATTGTTATTGGGGAGCAGGGATTATTCCCTGGGAGTGATCAAAATAAAACCAAAAAAAAAAAAGAAAAAAAGAAAATGCCACTAAATAATGGATTTGAGCTCTCAACTCAGTTCTTGTGTTCCGCTTGACTTCACTGCCCTTCAGTACAGGTGAGGCGCAGATCCATTCCCATGGGCAGGTGCTGGCTGCATGGTCATCTGCAGTAGAGAGCACACGAAGTGCCTGGACATCACCCCATATTACATAATGGATTTTCTTCCCTCTGCTTGCTTCCTTTTTTTCGTTCCTTCCCCTCCCTTCTGCAGACATTTATCAATTATCTATTTCATGCCAGGGTTTTACTAGGTGCTGGAGATTTAAAGAAAAATAAAGAAAGCTACAATCTAATGAGAAGAGAGACACTTAAACAACTCACCGTAATGTAAATGGAAAGTGGTGTAGCAGAGGCAGGGACAAACTACTTTGCAAAAACAGAAGGGAGGGTGGCTTAGTAGGGAAGTTATTACGGCGGCTGTAATAAACCAGTTTCAAATTCCAGTGAGCTGACGCGGCACATATAACTCCTTGCTCACACAATGTCCTCTGCAGGTGACATGGCTCTCCTAGGGGACCTCTTGCAGGTGCTGATGTAAGGACCTGGGCTGTTTCCATTGTGTGGCTCATTTCTTTGGGAGCCTTTGCTTCCTTGCAGGTGGACAGGCGAGAGGAGTTTGGGAATCATGCCATGCCTGGTGGGCCAGGCCTGGAACTGGAGGCCGGATGTCACATGTCCCAACTAGATGCAGGGGGAGAGGAGCAGCCTTGCTCTGGACCTAGGAGGAACATGATAATAAAGGTTATGTCTGCACAGACAACAGTTCTTGCCATTGAGAGCAAGAATGGCAGTCCAGGGATCAGGGAAGACACTGCAGAGGGGGCCACATTGGCTTCACTCTTGAAGAATGCCGGGGGTTTAACCATGTGGAAATGTTGCAAGGCATTCCAGGCAGAGAGATGCACAAACCCAGGCCTGCACCTTTAACTCACAGGTAACAGTCAGGGGAGTGGTCGCTGGGTGGAGAGGCATTCAGGCAGCATTTGCTGTCACTGCGCCCTCCTGTCTCCCTCTTATTGCTCCCATCCACCATCCCACCTGGTGGTGTGTATTAACCTTTGGTGTTAACACAGAATCCGAGTCTCCTACTAGAGGTGATGGTTGTGTGTGCCACAGGCGCCGAGGGCCCATCCTCCCTACGTAAGCTCTCTTTATTCCTGCCTTGCTTATTCCTTGGCAGCTAGCATGTGGACACATGATCTAGGCTCAGCCTAACCAAAGTCACATCCAAGATGTCAACTCTGGGCTAGTGATACAAAGGAGGAGGGGTGACGAGGTCAACGGAGCTGGAGGGGTGGACCAAGTAATCTGTGCTTTCACAAATCCTTCTGATACACCGTGCAATTTGAAGAGCACGCCTTGAACCTTGCTGAGTCCACCCCCAAAGTTTCTGACCCAGTAGGTGTGCGATGGGGCCTGAGAACTTGCATTTCTGACCACTTCCCAGATAGCATCTCTGCTCCTTGTCCAGAGACCAGACTTGGCCAGGTCTGTGCTACTGACTGTACTCAAAGGCAAAACGAATAGAAAACCGAGCGAGGAGGCTCATGGATGGATAGACTCCCCAGCCAGAGTGAAAGAGACAGGCCTGGGAGTCTGCCCACATCACTTTCTGCCTCTCTTTTTAACCCTTTGCCCTCTGAACACCTACACTCCTTCCTGCCCATCACTTCCTATCATGCTGGCCCAATTCATTCATGGCTAAGAATTTTAGAATCGCAACTTCCTTTTCTTCTCTCTCTCTCCAGGTACCAGTTCTGTCATTAGAAATGTCTTGCCAAATTAGATCACAAATAAGCTGCGAATATCCTTCAAAATGCAGGTAATCAAAAGCACAGCATCCGAACCCGATCGCTCCCTGCATATCCATGGTGACGGCCCAGAGCTGCTCCAGCACAGCTTGGCAGACAGTCTCATTCTGACTCGCATTTTTTTTTTCTAAAATGGAAAAAAGAAAAAAATTACCTGCTAGAGTGACATTCCATAAAGAAGATTCTTTCTTGGAGGAACTTTATAAAAGCCATATTTGGGTATTATTTGTATGTGAAAATTGGGCTCTTCCTGCTCCTAAACTTTTCTGAAACAATTTTCCCCCTTTCTTCATGAGAGCATAGGAAAGGCTGGTAATTTTAAAACATCCTACGTGACACTGATATGCCTTTGGAAGCTGATAAATGCCGCTGGCTGGTGTGAGGACAATTTGCCTGGGAAATAGGAAGTGCTATAGAACCAGGTTTGCTAGGCGCAGAGTAAGTCTCCATTTGTTGGAAAAAAAAATCACCAGATACCGCCTTACAGTTCAGTTCTCTGCTTTATTAACTCTCTACTCATATTGCACCCCACAACCTTTATCATCTCTCCACACACACACACTAATTACTAAAACTCAGCAGCACACCAGAAAATATATTAGAGCTTTGGCCGATCTGACAAATAAAATAGGTATAATGTTGATTGACTCACACTGGACGGCTATTGTTGTGTTGGCTGTTGTCATTTTTTTTTATTTGATAACCGAAGGCAGCGGTTCTCAACCTGTGGGTCGCGACCCCTTTGGGGGTCAAATTACCCTTTCACAGGGGTCGCCTAAGACCATCAGAAAACACATATATAATTACATATTGTTTTTGTGATTAATCACTATGCTTTAATTATGTTCAATTTTTTGTAATAATGAAAATACACCCTGCATATCAGATATTTACATTATGATTCATAACAGTAGCAAAATTATAGTTATGAAGTAGCAACGAAAATAATTTTATGGTTGGGGGTCACCACAACATGAGGAACTGTATGAAAGGGTCGCGGCATTAGGAAGGCTGAGAACCACTGACCTAAGGGAAGAGAGGCCAGTGCCCCTGACTCAGTGGTCTGGTATTGCATGTGTGAAGCATTCCTGCGACCCAGCATTTGTGAATCGCTGGGTTCCAGGCCAGTCCTTAATGAACTGAGCTGAGGGGGGCGGTCCCCGTGTTGCAGGCGGGAGCTCAGGCAGGCCTCTGATCCACACGCCAGCCAGAGGAAGCGGACACGGCCCTTTAAACACCCCCATCCTGGTTCCACCGTCACTTCCACACAGGGAACAATGATATCTGCGTGTAATCTCAGCATTCTGCCCTTGAAATCAAATCCCACCCGCGGCTCTGATATCCGGCAGCTCACTCCTCACTTATTCGAAAGAGGTCCCAGCGGACCGCATGCCCTCCGCCTGAACTGCTACACGCACCGCATCTGCCTAAAAGGAGGATGAGCGCGCCCATGGTGTGGGAGCGCCTGGGGCTGCTGCAGGGGTCGGTATCTGGCGTTTCATGAATCATTTATTCAAGCAAATGTATACGCGGCATTTTCCGCTGGAGCAGCAGCCCGGGGCCACTCGAAGGGGCCTGTGGCCGGGCCTCGTGGCGCAGGTCCCCACTTGGACACGTGTAGCGTGGAGGATCAAAACCCTGCGCCGGGGACCGGGCGGATTAGTTCAGTCTGGAATCATTTGGCGCTGGTGATGCAAGACTAAGCAAATGCGTTCTATCATCTCCCCTGTTGTGCGAGGATAAAGCCCAGCCTGGCTCTTTTTGGGCTTTGTGCCTGGAGTGTTGAACTAAACACAGTCCCACTGGTGTGGAGTCGGGTTTCATTGTGTGTGTTTTGGTTTTGTTTTTTCCTTTCACCAAGCACAAATCCCGGGGAAATAGCAGAATGGGCTTCAAAGGTTTACGGCGTTTTCCTTGTAGGGAGACTCACAAAGCACAAAACAATTCAATTTTTAAAAAATATATATTTTATTGATTTTTTTACAGAGAGGAAGGGAGAGGGATAGAGAGTTAGATCGATGAGAGAGAAACATCGATCTGCTGCCTCCTGCACACCCCCTATTGGGGATGTGCCCGCAACCAAGGTACATGCCCTTGACCGGAATCGAACCCGGGACCCTTCAGTCCGCAGGCCGATGCTCAATCCACTGAGCCAAACCGGTTAGAGCTCAATTCAATTTTTAAAAATGTTTGTGTAAGACCAGGTTTCTCCTTGTTTTATGTCCTTAGCATCTCCCATCACAAGTGCGCAGGTAGCCAGAGGTTTATTGTACCACCTTCGGAGGCATTCAGGTGTTTAGTCTGAAGTAGTGCAGGAAGTGAGATGGCTGAAGGTCTTCTCAGAGGTGGACATAGCAGCCTCAAGTTCACCTGGGACCCTTTACCCCTCCAGGTGGGGTGGGGGGTAGAGGGGCAGCTTCCTGAGTCTCTGGGCTCTCAGCCTGTTCCTTTCTGGTCAGCTGGAGGTTAAAGATTGAAGTGAGGCCCAGCCAGCCTGGCTCAGTGGTTGAGTGTGGACCTATGAACCAGGAGGTCACGGTTCGATTCCTGGTCAGGGCACATGCCTGGGTTGCAGGCTCGATCCTCAGCATTGTGGGGCGTGCAGGAGGCAGCTGATCAATGATTCTCTCTCATCATGGATATTTTTATCTCTCTCTCCCTCTCCCTTCGTCTCTGAAATCAATAAAAATTTAATCAAAAATGATTAAAGCGAGGGAATCTTGGATTTGCGTCTTAAAACATAGGGAAGCAGATACTCCTCTTTGAAAATTATAGGGGCTTAAATATCAAGAGTACAAGGTTTACCAGGTCTTCAAGTTCTTACCTACATATTCAGTAATTCCAATATCATTGGAGGAGTGAACTCCGAAGTGAATCACCAGCCAGCCAATGTTTGTCAAAAAGAAAGGGCGAATTGCATACATTACCTGGTTAATTGCCCCTGTGGGGTCCTCTCTGGATTGCACGGTGACCTCCTGTACCTTTCCCGATACCTCCACAGTCCCCCATGGAAGGGTTGATATAATTGCTCACTATGATGTGTCGGTCCTGAAATCTCCGGGAGACGGGATATTAAAATGAATAGATGGCGTCTGGCAGATCGCTTCCTGCAAGTGATAAGCAATCTTACCTATTAAGTGTCTCCCAGCGCCGGCAGATACTTCTATTCCATGCGCAGTCACAGGCGCGGCGTGGATGATTGATTGGATATATCTGTACTTTGTATACAGCTAATGAACTGGGGTGGTTGCTTAACAGGAAGACTGATAGAGCCCAGAAGGCTACAGGCAGATTCTGGCCAGAGGAGAATGAGAGAGCAGCCCAGGGAATCGGGGGAAAAGGGGGGAATAAATCAGGCAGACACTATAAACAGGCCTGGGAAGCTGGGGCTCGCAGGCTGTGTGAGGAACTCAGGAGACGGGCAAAATGAGGAGATGGGCCGCTGATGAATGCCTCGCTGCTCTCCACCCTCAGCACGTTTGTAAGAGAGAATCTTCTTTCTAGGGACATGCATCAGAAGAGGGGACTGAAATGGTACCAATGCCTTGATTTTAGATAGGAGAAAGCCCCTAGGAAAAAGAAACTGCCTCAACATTTAACCAGGCTGCTTTTCTGACCTTCATTGTTCTTTAAAATAAAAAGATGGATTTTATAATTGTTGTTTAAAATAGGAAAAAGAAAGGAATAAAAAGACTCATGCTCACTGGAAAAACCTAAATAAGCCCTGGCTGGTTTGGCTCAGTGGATAGAGCATTGGCCTGTCGACCAAAGGGTCCCGGGTTTGATTCCAGTCAAGGGCACATACCTGGGGGTTGTGGGCTTGATCCCCAGTAGGGAGCATGCAGGAGGCAGCCAATCGATGATTCTCTCTCATCATTGATGTTTCTATCTCTCTCTCCCTCTCCCTTCCTCTCTGAAATCAATAAAATATAGAAAAAACCCACATAAAAAAACCCCACCTAAACAGCTCAGTGTTAAGAAGGAGGATGCGGAAGTTTCCTTGGAGAGATCTGGGACCTCCTTCAGAGTCCATGACTTTGCATACATTTTATATTCATATCTACCCAAATACACTGCACACAATATGAATTGTACACAGATGAAATATGTTACCCGTATTGATCTGTGGCTCCTTTTATTTTCAAGCAGTGTACCGGCCGTATGTGTCCTTGTCAGTTTGGATAAATTCATCTTGCTTTTTTAGCTGGATGAATACTATTCTGTTTTGTGAGATGACATAATGTACTTCCCTAGTTCCTTATAAATGCATGTGCAGGTTACTCCTAGCCAGTGGTCGGCAAACTGTGGCTTGGCAAACCGCGGCACGCGAGAGCCACATGCGGCTCTTTGGCCCCTTGAGTGTGGCTCTTCCACAAAATACCGACTTCTGCACACGGGCCATGAAGTTTCAATTGCACTGTACGTGGACGCTCGCACGTGGTATTTTGTGGAAGAGCCACACTCAAGGGGCCAAAGAGCCGCATGTGGCTTGCGAGCTGCGGTTTGCCGACCACAGGCCTAGTCCATCTGGTCTACCAAACAAGGTCGCTGTAACCACCTCAGGGCACATATGCAAGTTTCTCTGTAAGGCGAACTCCTAGGTGGGAACTGCCAAGACCGATGGGGTACAAATTTAACAGTTTGAGAAATATTGTACAATCACCTCACGAAAAGGTTACCATAATGTGCCATCCCGCCTACTGTGTATAGAAGTTTCCAGAAAACCTGGCCAATAGTGGATGTTTCCAGACTTTTCACATTTGCCAGACTGGTAGGTGAGAAATGTTTAATTCATATTCCTTTCATGATGAAGGTGAGCATATTTGAATATATTTACTGGAGGTTTTAATTTTATTTTCTTTGTATTGCTTGTGTATATTATTGGCCTGTTTTTTCTTTTTCCTCTTTGTTCATCTTTTCCTTCTAAATTTGCAAGAGTACATAAATGTGCTAAGGTATTGAACCATTGTTCACCATTGTCCTGCGGTTTATAAATTACTTTCCAGTGTGTTCTTTGCAGTCTTATTTTGTTTATCAAATATACTTTTCTACATAGAATTTTTCATTATTTTTGTAAGTCAGATAACTTCGCCGTTATGACTCTAAGCTCTTCTCTTTCTCCAATTCAAGACTTTGAACATTATGAATTCGTTCCCTAATGGTTTGAATAATTTAATTTTATGTTTAAATTGTTGATCCGTCTGAAATGTATTTTATGGCAGGAGGGGGATGCAGCATTTTTCTTCTATATAACTAGGCTCACAGTCCCAACATCGTATATTAAATAGTCTACTTCCTCCCCCTGATTGGAAAAGGCAACTTTATTATGTAAAAATTGCTGGATGTATCTGGAACAAAATCTAGACGCTCTTCCATTGATTTGTCAGACGATCACTGAGCCAGTTCTGTGCTGTGTTTAGGTATCATAGTTTGATAAAGTCTTTGAATACTTGTCAGGGATAGTTCCCCACAATAGGAGTCCTTTTCAGCCTTTTCCTGATGGGCACCTGGGGGGAACGACAGGAGGGAGGGAGGTGGGGCCCACTGTGCTGGTGGCTCCCTGCAGTCCTGATGACCCTTCAGCCATCCTGGCTCCTCAGAGCCTTGTCCCTCTGTCTGAGACAGTAGACCTTCACCTCGTGAGCCCCAAAGGACCTTGACTTTCTTAGTAATGAGCCCTCCCTTCTGTGGGAAACTGGGGGACTCGAAGGCAATGCTCTGGTATGTGGCTTCCCATCTGCCCCAGCTCCACATGCAGCTGGCAGGAAAGGCTTCCTCCTCTGGAGTAAGGTGGTCTTTCTTCCCTCCTTCCCTCCCTCCCTCCCTCCCTCCCTCCCTCCCTCCCTCCCTCCCTCCCTCCCTCCCTCCCTCCCTTCCTCCCTCCCTTCCTTCTTCCTTTTTTTAAAAATATATTTTTATTGGTTTCAGAGAGGAAGGGAGTGATAGAAACATTGATTATGAGAGAGAACCATTGATTGGCTACCTTCTGCATGTCCCCCACTGGGGGGACTCTCTTTGCCTGTGGAGCAGTGTCTACCTTCAGGGACAGTATGTTTTGCACTTCTGTCAGCCTGGTGTCTGCTCAGACTGTGATCACCTGTTTCCACTGAACCCCAGCATCAAGCAGAGAGGGAGCGAGGAGCAGGGGTGATCCAAGTGTGCACTAGCATTTGGAATTAATGTAACATCTGCGAGGCACAGGGCCCTGAGGTGTGTCTTGGTTCTGATTCTGTGAGCTTGTTTTCTGCTTGCACACTCTGGGGCCTTGTTTCCTCACACAGCGCTATCATTTAGCTACCCGTGTGGGGAGTACTTAATATGCCCGTTAATAACATTGACTTTGGCATCAGTCAGATCTGGATACAAGTAAGCGCTGTGCCACCTACTGGTTTTGTGATCATTTTAATTTACTTTTTAAAAAATATATTTTTATTAAAATATATAAATATTTATTGGTTTCAGAGAGAGAGAGAGAGAGAGAGAGAGAGAGAGAGAGAGAGAAACATCAATGATGAGAGAGAATCATTGATTGGCTGCCTTCTGCAAGCCCCACATTGGGGACTGAGCCCACAACTCAGCCATGTGCCCTGACCAGGAATCAAACCTTGACCTCCTGGTTCAAAGGTTGATGCTCAACCACTGAGCCATGTTGGCCAGCCAGCAATTTCTGTTTTACAAAGCCAGGCTAATTTACTTTTTTAAGCCTCAGTTTTTCCTCTTTAGGTTAATTGTGAGGTTAAAATAGGATAAATCATTGAAAGCATATGAAACAGAGCCTTATATGAAATAAGCACCCAATACATATTAGTTCCTACTAGTAGGATTTCGATCATTTTATTTTTATTATTACTACTACCTTATTATGAGGTGGCAAGATGATAAGTGTAATTATACCTTTGTCCATAAGGCCATAGGTTACCCTGAGCAAGATATTGTAATAAAAAAATTAAGCCTCATAATTATTATATCCAAAGATATATTTGGGGCGAACTAACCAAACTTACTCATTTTCATTTACCAAAGGATGGAGTTCCCATTCCTCTGATGAAGGATTGCTGTTGACAGAGGCTTCTCAGCTTTGCCCCTGGTGTGAAGTTTGAATGAAAATTGTGCCTCCTGCTCAGCTCTTTAGCCTCAGGACTTAACACTTGTTCCTTTTCCCCAGAAAGGTCTTCCCCTAGATGCCCCAGTGACTTGTTTTCTTCTTTTAAAAGAGGCCTATGCTGCCTGGACAGCGTGGCTCAGTGGCTGAGCATTGACCTGTGAACCAGGAGGTCACGGTTTGATTCCCAGGTTGCGGCTCGATCCCCAGTAGGGAGCATGCAGGAGGCAGCCAATCAATAATTCTGTCTCATCATTGATGTTTCTATCTCTGTCTTCCTCTCAAAACCAATAAAAATATATTTAAAAAAAAGAAAGAAAGAAGGAAGGAGGGAAGGAAGGAAGGAAGGAAGGAAGGAAGGAAGGAAGGAAGGAAAGAAGAATGGAAGGGAAAGGAAAAAAGGAAAAGAAAGGGAAGGGAAGAGAAAGGAAAGGAAGACCACTTTACTCCAGAGGAGGAAACCTTCCCTTCCCTTCTGAAATCAATAAAAATATTTTTAAAAAATTAAAGAGGCCTATGCTGACCAGCAATATAACAGCACTACCACCTCTACTCTGGGCAGTTCCTTAGTACTTACTAGCACCAGGCCTGCCCAGGTATTTTTAATATTTACATTTTGTTTTATTGTGGTAAGAACATTTCACATGAGAGCTATCCTCTTAACAAAATTTTAAATTTGTAATACAGTATTGCTAATTATAGGGATATTGTCATACAGCAGATCTCATCTTGCATAACCGAGATTTTATGTCAGTTTATTAGCAACTGCCCATTTCCTCCCCCTCCTAACCGCACAGCCTCAGAAAACCAACCTTCCACTCTCTGATTATATGAGATTGATTATTTTACATATCTCATGTAAGTGGAATCATGAAGTATTTTCCCTTCTGTAATTGCTTATTTTATTTAACATAATGTTTTCTAGGTTAATCCATGTTATTGCATACGGCAGGATTTCCTTCCCTTTTAAGGCTGAATAATATCTGGTTGTATGCATGTACCACATTTCCTCATCCATTCACCCATCAGTGGACTTCTGGGTGGTTTCCACATCTTAGCTACTGTGAAGAGTGCTACATTGGACACTGGAGGGCTAATACATTTCTGTGTATTGATTGCTTGCCTGGCTATTGCCCATCATCCCCCAATAGAACCTACGTGGCATGAGGGCAGTGGTTCTGTTTTCCGCACTGCTGGATCCTCAGAGTCTAGAATAACACATTGTCTTAGACTCAGATCCAGCACCCATTTCCTTTGTCCTTAACTGTTTACTGAGATGGAAAGCAATCTCAGTCTAAGATGTTTGCTCAAGAAGAAGGTCCCAGTGGGATTGGAGGACTGATCAGCTTTGCCCTCCCCTGCCCTACTTGGTCTACCCTGAATACTGTTCCTAGACCCGCATTCTCATGGTCTGAGGTCCATTCTTTTGAATCAGGAAAAGAGTCCTGTATGAGGCTCAAGTCCCTTCCCAACCTGATTTGAGTTGCAGACCCAGATCCGCTGAGGACTAGCGCAGTCCGTCTTGCAGGTCTTTTTAATAAGGAGCACTTCTTGTTCCTTTTCACGCCCTGTACCACTATTTTTCCATCCTGTTGAGACTTTTATATATATATATATATATATACTCATCTTTCTCTCTTCCAGGTTTTGCACACTTACTATTATTTACTATTTGTATTAATTCTGGTGCTGTTTTCCTCACTAGAGTGTAAAATCCTTGAGAGATTGCTGCCCTGTTGGTTTTGTTCACCACCCTGTCCTGGCTGCAGGCATAGTGCTTGGCCATAGTCAGAGAATATTTAGCTAGCTCTGGTGGATGGGTCGACTTTGTCACACCTTCCTGTCCATATTACATTCCACAGGTGATGGGATCAAGATGCCGGTCCCTTTCCAAACTTGCTTTCAGCGGCACATGTCTTGGTTGCTCCAGCGGCCTCCTGTTTGGTCATTTTTTCTCTAAATCCATCACATTGCCATCTAGCTTTTGCATCAGCCATCCCAGGAGAATGCTCCTGCAGGGTGGTCCAGAGCACCTTCCTTCTTCCTCTTCTGCACACAAATCGTTGCCAACTAGATGGCATCTCAGTGCCCTCGCCTGGTTTTCTGGGCATTCAGCACCCTGGCTTCACTTTTCTTTCCATCATATGGCCCCTGTCTCTTCACTCCTGCTTCAGCCAGACCAGACAGCTCACCTTCACCAGATAGACTCTGTTTTCTCTCATTTGCTTCATTCATACAATACCCTCTGTCTGAAGAGCCCCCTCACTCCCCTTTCACCTCATCCTCTTCTTTGCATATTTAGGTCCTTCATAAGCTTTAAGGAAAGGACACAGAATCTGGTTGTGTCCTGAATCTGCTTGGCCAATGAGAACCCTCCCATGAGCTGTGTTTACTATTCTGTTTGGTGGGGTAAGTAATGTCACCGCCCTTATGAGCATTTAGCATATTGTGAGGTTAAATTAGATGTTGTGTATAGATGCTTTGTCATAGGGTAAGTGGTCCGGAAATATAAGCTACTATTTCTCTTCAAAGCCCAACTCAAAAAAAAAAAAAAATCCCCGTCTGCAAATTCTCTTCTAATCTTCCCTGACTTGCTTCCTCTTCTTCCTTCCCATTCTCTTAGAGATGGTGGCAGAGTTGGCCACTTATTGGAACTCCTCGTCCATGTTTTACTTCCCCTTTATCCTTCTAAGATGAGACATGCCTGGAAGTCAGAATCCTGTCCTGTGTTCTCCACGGTACTCTGAACATTGCAGCTGTTCCAGAATTGTTCTTTTTCATTAATGAACTGAATTGTCTTGCTGCTGCCAGATTTCTTTCTTCCATCATATCCTATAGCTTAGGTTAGGAGAGCCTCGTTTTCACTTTGGTGATGGCCAGCAGCTAGGCCCTGATTTTGAGCTCTTCATAGAACATCACTACCATGGAAAGGAATAAGATCCAGGGGTGACCATAAAGGCATTTGAGGAGGCTCTCAGTCTAACAGTATGTCTCACTCATCTTTTTCTTAATCTTGGAAACAGACCATTGCCTGGAGCCTTCTCGGCAGATGGGCCATGTTTGTGCCTTAGCCACTTAACAGCCATTAGCCTAATTCCATGCACTGCAGCCAAATTAAATAATAAGTAAGAGCCCATGAAAAGCTGGTTTGGAGACACTGTTACTGCCTCTCACTCGATGGCCTTCTCTGAAGTGAATGCTCCCTCCCCACCCTGTTAACCTGGCCATGGAATAAGGAGCGCTCCACAGAGACAAGGTAGGGTCTTGGAAGAGAGTTGTCTGGGCTCTATAGACGGGGACAGTCCTGACTCAGAAGGTCCAGCTTCCATCCACCACTCCCCTCCTTCATTGTCACCTACCAACAGGCAGGACTCCAACCCAAGTCACAATAACGTCACTTCTGCCTTCCTTGGATACGAGGTGCTATTTGTGTTAGTGGATAATATATGACCTTCGAAAGTTCTCAACAAGGAAGCAACGCCCATTCTTACTCCTAATAAGTCTGGTAACATGTTCTTCTTTGTCAGCCTCGGTTCTTGCATCTGTGTTCTTACTGTAGATCCCTTCTTCAGGGGTGTCTCCCCACCACCCCCAAATCCTGTACACCTGTGAGGACCAGACCAAATACCCCTGTCCCTGTGTACATGTTCCTGATTCTCTACTTTGCTCCCTACTGAGAGTGACCGCATTCTCCTCTGAGCACCCTCAACGCTGAATCTGAACATAACTTAGAATGGTATTTACTATGTGGTTCAAACTTATATAGGGATTGGCAAAAGTAGGTTTACAGTTGTGAGTACAGGAAACAGAGTTTATTCTTGTATTGTTATTTATTAATTATTGTATTACTTTCCATAGGACCAATGGTCAACCTGCTGTTTTTTGAATATTTGTATATGTTCTTTGCTACCCCATCCCTGTATTTTGAATATTTGTATATGTTCTCTACTACCAGGATCTAGGATCCTGGAGGGCAGGAGTTCTGTATTGTTCTCTATACTTACTACAAGATAAACTTACTTGTAATAGGCCTCTGCGTGTACATATATGTAAATCAATATACTATAAATATTCTGTTTATCAATGCAGAAGAAGTTATAGGCATTTTCGCATCACTCTCTCTCTCAGCTCTCCTCAGTGACCCCAGATTCTCCCTGTGTGAAGGCAAACAGGTCTCGGAATCTATGAAACATCTCCACCAGCTGCCAGTGCTCATACACGGTGGTCCTAGGTTAGATTCAGGTACATTCTCGAAAGTGTATTAAGTGCATTCTAGAAAGTGTGGCTGCATTTTTGCAACATAAACCTTGGCAAAAACAACACACAAAAGAAGAAAACTCAATTAATTCTCATTAAAAAAAGAGGGAACTCATTACTCTCCTACAAGAATTCTCACTCCAAGTTCTACTTTAGGCAAACGTGGTTCCCAGGTGTGGAGCTCTGAGTGGTGGCCAGGCCACTTCTGTTCTCTCCTGCTGCCTTTGCTACCAATTCCCAGACGACAGAGAAGCAAGGCCAGTTAGAGTTATTATGTTGTTGTGTTCCTGCTGGTGAGATTACATATGGGTTTAAGAACAGGAGTAACACACCAACTTGTGTTTTAGGGTCAGTTTTGCCAATGTTGGAAAATCATGGCTCCTGGCAGAACCATGCAGTTAGTTCCCTACAGCTGCTGGCAAGGAAGGATGTGGGGCAGAGAAGCCAGCTACTGGTTAGTGATTAGGCATCAGAAATAGACTGAACGGTCTGGGGTTATGGCAATATTTATTTGATGTTGCATGAATGTGGAAAAGGAGATGCTAAGTTTTAAAAGAAGTAGAGGGAAAATATATCCTGTAATCCTGATATTTTAAAAATATGTTTTTATTGATTTTTAGAGAGAGAGGAAGGGAAGAGGAGAGAGAGAGAGAGAGAGAGAGAGAGAGAGAGAGAGAGAGAAAGAAAGAGAGATCCGTGTGTGAGAGAAATATTGAGTGGCTGCCTCCTGCCTCCTGTACATATCTGACTGGGGATCGAGCCTGCAACCTGGGCATGTGCCCTGACTGGGAATTGAACTGGTGACCTTTAGGTGCATGAGGCGATGCTCAACCAACTGAGCCATGGTGGCCAGGGCTCCTGCTATATTTATAAGATATTTCACAATCTACCTTGGGAATAAAATTTGGGATCCATTTTCCTGGTTACAAGGGTGGGGTGGAATATGGTATGCAAGATGGTGTGTGTGTGCGTGTGTGTGTGTGTGTGTGTGTGTGTGTGTGTGTGTGTGTGTATGTGTGCAGTACTAAGAACAGGCCTTTGCAAACCACTCATTCTACCTAGCAGGCATGAAATAAAGTGAGATATAGTATTAAAATTATGTTAAATTCTCTGGAAAAGTAGACAGTCCTTACCACCTACTCCAAAGGAAGGAGCTTGTACTAGGAAGGTAATTTTATTTGATTTATGGCTTTCTGTGGTCAGTTTTCAGCGGTATTCTTGGCCAGGGCAGCATATGTCTGGCTGAGGCTCAGAGCTGGACAAAAGACAGAACGGCCTCAGGCACTCCGGCTTCTGGAGAGTAGCAATTCACTTTCTGATGAAAAAGAAAGAGGATAACAAAGTAGGAAAGAAAAATTGTTGGTAGGCTAAAAAGAGTTTAATAAACCGAGAGGAGAAAATATAAAGAGATCAAAGGTGAGAAAAGAGAGGAGGAGAAAGAAATGGTCTGCCAAAAAGAGAATGCAGACCTGTAGCCAAGCCACTCAGAGCTGGGGAAGGGCCCCCGGTCCTTGCTGCCTTACCAAGCAGTTACTGTCTCTGGTAATATCAGGTCCTCTCGCTGGTCGGAGAGCTGTCTTTTTTTATTAAATGATTTGTAATGAAATAAGTCCCATCAGAGGGATACACCAGCACTTCCCAACACTGCCCTAGGGTGAGATGCTGACAGAACTGTGAGTGACGATAGGACCGCCTTCCTGGTCCTGTCTGAAAGGATGGATACCTTCTGGTACTGGAGGGAGTTTGCAAATCAGAGGTCTGGGCTCAGGGAAGGAGTCACAGGCATTGCCCATAGCACCTGGGACTTCTCTCAGCCGCCAAGAAGGAGCCTCCATGGGCCTGTGGGAAGGGCAGGGTGCAGGACCAGCCTGCTGTGCTGCAACCCAGGCCCCAGAAGAAGGGGCACAGCTGCTACAGCTTAAGAGCACCCAGCTGCTGGCCACGCCTTCACCTGGATGTGTGCAGAAGCCCAACCTCTGCAGGGAGGTGCCCGCTATGCTTCCACACTCACTGGGCCATCATCGGGCCAACAGTGGCTTACTCAGGGCTCCCAGTGCTGGACCAGGGTCTGGCAGGTTCTTCCCTGTCCATCAGCGCCTCCCCAGGGCCTGTGTGCCTGATTGAAGCGACTTCTCCCGGCTACAGTCGTGTCTGGCATAGAGTTTCTGCTCAATCAACCTTTATAGAACACATTACGTTTTCTTAGGAAAGAAAATCATTATGTGTTTGTTGTGGAAAGTTTTAGGAAACACTGATAAGAACAAAAAACACACTCATTTAAAGCCATCTGTAATTCCCCATCCAAAATGCTCATCGTTGTTTACATAGTGGTGTAGATATATGCTTTCTGCATCTTATATAGTTACGCATCTAATTATATTTTCCATCTACAAAAATGAATCTCTATAGTACACAATTCTTTTGTCAGACGGGAAACTATACTATCAAATATATACATTATAATATCTTGATGTGACGTATATATCTTTTTCCATGCCATTACATGGGTTATAAATTAAATTTTGTGGCTCCACAATATTCTCTTTTATAGATAGATCACCATTGATTTACTGAGCCTCTGGGGTTGGGTGGTTAAGCTATATCCCCTTGTTCTACTGTTGGAAATGTCATTCAAATGCGCATCTTTGTTGATAAGTCTATTCACAGCCACGATTGTTTCCTTAGGGCAACTTCTTCCAGGTGGGACGGTGGGGAGAACAGGCAAGCAGCCAGTGTGTGCTGATCCCTGCTGTCAAAATGCCCTCAGGAGCCCTGCGCACTCCCAGCGGGAGAATATCCACCTGCTCGTTTCTCTGCCCGCCTCCGCCCCAATCGATGCTGACTGCTATAATTTTGTTTAGGTTTGCTAGTTTGCTAGGCCGGCACGCCATGCCGCTGTGTTAAGTTGCATTTCTTTGAACAGTAATGAGTTTGAACTTTTCCCCGCAGGTTGATTGGCTCTCTGATCTTTGTCCCCAGTTTCCTACCCACGGTTCGGGGCTGGGATCCTGAAAGTGCCAGGATGGCAACTTTTCAGCTTCCCTTTCTCTTGGAAATATATTAGGTAGAAAATGTGCCTCATCGAATGTGTCCAATTTATTTTTAAATATAAGGGGGAAATGTACATGAGCAGAGAGGCAAATTACAAACCAAAGGCAGTGATAATACCTTTAAAGAAAGGTAAAAACTCAAAAAGCATATAAATGATAAAAGGAAAAATACGTTTCAGAAAATGTGCTCAGCAGTTGGGAATCCTATATCGAGTATGTTCTGTCAAGAAAAGCTGGAAGGCCCAGCCAGCTTACTTCAGTGGATGAGTGTCAACCTATGAACCAAGAGGTCAGGGTTCGATCCCCGGTCAGGGCACAAGTCTGGGTTGCAGGCTTAATCCCCAATGTGGGGAGTGCAGGAGGCAGCCAATCCATGATTCTCATCTTAGATGTTTCTCTCTCTCTCTCTCTCTCTCTCTCTCTCTCTCTCTCTCTCTCTGAAATCAATAAAAATATATTTAAAAAAAGGAAAGCTGGAAGAAATGTGCCCCTCCCCCCTGCTCCTCCCCTCCCCTCCAATGCTGCACTGTGACATAATGACAGTGTCATTTTGCACAAGTGTCACACCAGGGACACATCCTACCCTAGCTCACTGACACCAAAACATTCCTCTCTTAAATATAAAGCCCAGGCTTCAGCTTTCCAAAATCACATCAGAAAATGACCAGAGGGGCACCCGGTGACGTCTAAGGATGCTGGGGCCAGGCAGCCTGTTCTTAAGATAGCTCCCTCCTTGTCTCGCTGAATTATTTACAAAACCCGTGGGGGCCGAGGCTGAGCGGAGGCGCTCCTTTCCGACGCGGCTGGTGGAGGCCCAGGGCCAGGCGGGCAGCGATGTCTCTGGGTTGTCTGACCCCTGGAGTCAGGGAGTCTACCATCGATTTCCTTTCGAACGGGCGTTGCCGCAGAGGCCGCAGACCTGCATTAGCCTGCGCTGTGGAGACCTGGTGCGAGGCAGGCGGAGAGGGTGGGGAATCCCACAGGCTGATGTCACTTCTGCTCTGCACCGTGGTTCCCTTCCACTTCCCTATCTGATTGGCAACAAGAAGACAGGGCCCCCACATGTGAGCGGGCATAGCGACCTCGGGCATTGGAAAGTCTCTAGCCATTAGACACAGGATGAGCCCTGGCTGGTTTGGCTCAGTGGATAGAGCATCAGCCTGCAGACTGAAGGGTCCCAGGCTCGATTCCAGTCAAGGGCACATGCCCTGGTTTCGGGCTGGATCCTCAGTAGGGGATGTTCAAGAAGTGGCCAATTGATGATTCTCTCTCATCATTGATGTTTCTGTCCTTCTCTCCTTCTCCCTTCCTCTCTGAAATCAATTAAAATATATTTTAAAAAATAGACATAAGGTAAGAGCCATCTGCAGTGACAAGACTTTTGGGAGTAGAGGGAGCTGGAAAAGACGAGGGCTTGATGCTTGAAGTGATTTCTTCTCCGCAGAGGTGACAGCAGGCTTCCCTAGACAGTTGAGGGCACTTTATCATGACTCTGGGGCTCCGGCCAGCTTTGCACTTTTGTAAAACAGGGAGGCTCTTAGGCCCGAGGAAACCTTGAGAAGTGTCCTAGCCTTTGGGCTACTTGCTGAACACAGGTTCCCCTTACTATTCCTCTCCAGATGGGTTGGACCCGCACAGAACCTTCCTTCCAGCTCAGGGACAGTGTTCTCTCATCACATTTGTTAGCTTCCTCCCCAGTCTCTTCCATTTGCATTTCTTCCCTAGCTGGGTGCCTCGCCCTAACTGATGGAGACCCGGCAGGGGCGCGCGTCCTCCCCACTTTGCCCCTTTCCTCCAAGGCTAGCCTCCTCTGTGCGGGGCAATATCAGCCAGAAAGCGCTGGAAGCCGCGTCCCGTAATTAACAGCGCCTGGGGCTTGGAATTGGCCGAGAGAGTGAATCCAAGGCTCTGCCTCTGCCATTAATCAGCTTCCCGAACTGTCCAGAAGGATGTCTGGTCACACTTCTCTTCCTCACGCGCCTACGCTGCGCCGTCTGCTTTGCGGCCTGCCGGTCATTTCACTTAATATTTCACTTAAAGTGAAGGAGAGCCTATCACCCTGGTTTCCATAGGTGGTCGCTGAGGTTGGGAGTAGCCTGAGGCCCTATAAGCGGCTCGGGGCCCGTGCTTGGATTCCAAGCCCAGTTTTTATTCATTTATTTATTTATTTATTTTTAAATATATTTTATTGATTTTTTACTGAGAGGAAGGGAGAGGGATAGAGAGTTAGAAACATCGATGAGAGAGAAACATCGATCAGCTGCCTCCTGCACACTCCCCACTGGGGATATGCCCGCAACCAAGGTACATGCCCTTGACCGGAATTGAACCTGGGACCCTTGAGTCTGTAGGCCGACACTCTATCCACTGAGCCAAACTGGCCAGGGCCCCAGTTTTTGTTTTAGTGTGAATCTTGTTTTTTTTTTTTTTTTTTTAATATATTTTATTGATTTTTTACAGAGAGGAAGGGAGAGAGTTAGAGAGTTAGAAACATCGATGAGAGAGAAACATCGATCAGCCGCCTCCTGCACACCCCCCACTGGGGATGTGCCCGCAACCCAGGTACATGCCCTTGACCGGAATAGAACCCAGGACCCTTCAGTCCGCAGGCTGACGCTCTATCCACTGAGCCAAACCGGTTTCGGCCAAATCTTGTTTTCTTTCCCAGTTATTACAGTTGCCTCACGTCACAGGGCTGTTTTGAGGACCAGGAAATTATAATATATATGAAAGCTAAGAGGGAACCCCTTACCATTGTTTGGCAGCGATCTGATTGCTTCTGGATTCTAGTCGCTTTTTTCTTATGAGAAAGCAAGTTTCCGCAGTCCCTGGCTTTGGAGGAAGAAGGGCAGGGAGGGTTACAGTTTCTGTTCATCCCTGGAAGCCAGTTCCCCAGCAGCCTCATTCTAGGGGCCCCTTTGTCCCCCTGGAAGTTCAGCTGCAGCCCTGCTCCAGGCTGCCCCTCTCTGGACCCAGGGCGCTGGGCTGCTGAGCTGCGGAGCGGCCCGGCTCCCCTTCCTGCTGATGTCACTTGTGCTAAATGGTTGAGAAACAGCTTCCTGCAGCATCACAGCGCTCATGCATCCTGGACCCTAAGCCCCAGTGCTTACTACCATTCATTCTATTTTAAATTTTGCTTTATTTTATTTTCAAAGCTGGTTATTTAAAAAATTTAATAAGACAGGACGTATTTGGGAAGGGAATTCAAGAAAAGTGAAAAAAAACAAAAACAACCCCATACATTTCAAATAAACAGAATGGAATAAAAAGACACAATTTCAAACAGCCATATCAAGACAAGAGTATTATTAAAAACGAAATTCTAATAATTCCAATAATGGGGAGCTCAGTTGGTTGGAGCTTTATTCTGATGCATCAAGGTTGTGGGTTCGATCCCTGGTCAGGACATATACAGGAATCAACCAATAATTTCATAGATAAGGGGAATAACAAATCAGTGTGTGTGTGTCTCTCTCTCCAAAATCAATAAATAAAAATTTGAAAACCTATATTTTATCTCGTATCAAACATGAGTGAAAGAAATGTGCTTCTTAAAAATGTATGAACTGCTAGGATTTTGATGAATAGAAAACTGGATTCATAATCAGACCTTCAAAACTTCCCAACACATAGACATCCTCGTCTTGTTCCCAAATTGAGAGATTGCACCCAGAGTTTGACTAGTAAACATGACATTGGATTTAGTTTCGGGTGTGTTTCTTGTTAGATTAAAAAAGTTAAATTTAATCTTTATCCTGTATTTTGTGTATGCACCTATATAATCATGATATATCATTAAATAGTATTTTCTTTATGATTTCACATTTATATGCAAAAGTGGAATGAGCCATCATTTTCTTTCTTTTACTGCCTATAGTCATTTTTTGGGGGTATAACATTTATTGTACTCTCATAAAATTACTACCGTAACATTTCCCACAAACTTTCGTAAATAAGAGATTTATTAAGTGGACTTCAAAGTTTTGGATACAATTAATTTTATTTTTGTTTTCTGGGCACGCATTACAAGTACCAGTAAAGGTAATACATGTAAGACTATTTTAATTATCATCCCACTAGTTTTAAACATCTGTTCTTCCTATGCGTCCCTCTCCCACCCCGGGACATCTAGGAAGAGGGAAGTTTAATTTATCATCTTATCCCATGTTCCTAATCTCCAAGTGGAGGGTGTGGAGTTTTAATATTAATACAGACTTTTTTGGAGTAGAGATTGCTTCGAGGGATGTGTGTATATGCGTGTGTGTGTGTGTGTGGGGGTGTATTTCCCCCATGGCTTCATGGGGAATGTTTAAAGTTCCTGGACACTTTGCTTGAGGAGTGAAAGCCAAGGAAGCGAAGGCTTCATGCTTGATTGCTTTTCTGATTGGTGCCGTAAAAAGAATGCATTAGAGAGAGAATGTTTGATTTAAAAAGCGCCTCGATGCCAGCACCACCTCTGTTTGTTTTCCTTCCTTTAGCAGAAACCTTATAAAATTTTTATGAAGCATTAATGGATCTGAGATTTTCTCAAAGCAAATTTTATGAGGTGGACTTAATCCCACACATTCGACCTAATTTAGCCGCCTTTACAGACACAGAAGGAAAAGGCGCCGGGAGATTACTCCTGGGTGACTCAGCGCCCCGGGGAGAGTGGCAGAGGGCAGGGAAGGGGGTTGCTCACACTCGGTGCTCTGCTATGAAGTCCCGGAGGCTGCTGGGTGGTGGAAGTAATTACCACGCCAGGTGGAGTGAGGAGATACCCAGGCCACAAAGACTACCACCCAGGTAAGCCGAAGTGCAGGTATTGAACCTGAAGTCACCATTTAGTGCTGACTTCAAGAACGTCTGTACAGTTCTATTCATCAGTGAGAAAATCACATTAGGAAAGACACACATGTATTTGTTCTGTGATGTCAACCTGAAGCCAATGACTTTGATCTCAGCAAAATACACACACAGGCGCGCATATGCACATACAGTACTCGCTCCTTTCACCCGCTTAGTTTTCTGTATCTGAAACAGATGAGCTTTGAAGGTGGCGCATTAAATTTCAGTGAAAGTTGATGAGCAGAATTGCATTCTGTAATGTGACATTTGTTATTCCCCAAACCCAGCAACTCGGTGGGTCTCAGCACAGTAGGGGAAGGTGGGCATTGAGAGGCACCCAGCCTGTCGATGCTGCTTTTGTCCCACTATGGAGGGTGCTTGTCACTCCCTGTGGGCGCTCTGTGAGCTTTATGATCAGCATAGCAGGGGGGGCGGGCACCTTTTGGGAGAGAGACAGGAGCTCCTACCCATGGAAACATCTCGGTGCCCTAGTCAAGAACTGTGGAGGGTCTGAGATTTTACCTGACAGTCGTGCTGACAAGGTGGTCTGCCAAGTCTCAGGGATGCTACTAGCAGCAGACACTATGCTTCTGGGTCAGAACAGAGGACTTCGTACTCCTGGCCCAGCAAGTGACAGGAACTACTTTAAATCAAACTGTTGCTTAGCCTGTGTGGCTCAGTGATTGAGCATCAACCTATGAACCAAGTGGTCACGGTTCGATGCCTGGCCAGAGCACATACCCAGGTTGTGGGCTGGATCCCCAGTGTGGGGCATGCAGGAGGCAGCCGATCAATGATGTTTCTATCTCTCTCTTCCTCTCCCTCCCTCTCTGAAATCAATAAAAATATCTTTAAAAAATAATAAATAAATCAAACTGTCCTTCAAGTTCCAAGAGGGTGATGTGTCTGGCCCAGGTAGATGCTCTATCCATGCTCTCTCAGTTTGTGTGACTATGGGAAGACTGGGGCAGGCAGTTGAGGATTTTGGCAGAGAGTGGCGGGAGCTGGGCCATCTCCTGCTACAGGTCCTGATCAACGTTTCTGTAAAGACAGGCAGAGTTATGATCAAATTGTGGTCAGAGCCACCAGGAGTGGGATAGCAGACCCAGCGGTTGGTTAAATTAAGGTGTTTGCAGCAATCGGGGAGAGCCACGCTAGGTCATTCCCCTCATGAAGACGGCTCCACAGTCAGGTCTAAAAGACAAAGACGACTCATACCCCTTCCTCCTTGAATTCCCAGGGTCTGAGGTCCCCAGGGTCTGAGGTTTGCTCTCCAACTACAGAATTGGTGTGTCATATCCCGTAGCTATAACTTTACCTTTTCCAATTATCTCTTGTTTGTATCTATTTTTTTGTGTGTAATTTAATGCAGAAGAGTCAGGTGCAAGAGGGTTAAGGCCATTTTTATAGCACAGAGATGCCTTATGTTCCCACTGCAGAGGGTTTGTGACAAGAGTCAACTCAACTACATGGTCGTTACCTTTGGCTCTGTGACCGTGTCAGACCAACGAGGAATCCAGGAGGCTAAACAGGAATTAAGGTTGAATCCTCTGGGTCCCATTCAGACAGACTGCTCCCCAGAGGGTGAACCAACCCGGCTGGCCTGGCATAGTCGTCAGGGGAAAGAGACCATCATGCCCAGGAAACGTTAGGGCGAATCCTTGGCTTTTCAGGACAGGCTTGTAGAATACTCCCCACCCCCGCCCCCGGCCCATTTATTTTGTCCTGTTCATTATCCAGGAAGTAGGTGAAAAGAGATGATCTCTTTCTTGGACCAGCCACATTTCAAGTACCAAAGTGACCTATACAGGGGTTCTCAACCTTCTGGCCCTTTAAATACAGTTCCTCATGTTGTGACCCAACCATAAAATTATTTTCGTTGCTACTTCATAACTGTAATGTTGCTACTGTTATGAATTGTAATGTAAATATCTGATATGCAGATGGTCTTAGGCGACCCCTGTGAAAGGGTCGTTCGACCGCCAAAGGGGTCGCGACCCACTGGTTGAGAACCGCTGTATTAAGCTGTGTGTCCTGGGAGGAGGCAGAGGAAATCTTTCTTATTCCATGTTTTGGAGGCTCTTCCAACAGTCAATAGTTTCAGATGCCTGCGGCTGATAGGGAGCATACAGGCCCATCCAGTACCCTAACTGTCAGTCCTTTGTTGAATTGCTTTCATGATAAAAGGTGCAGCGTTTGGACGGCAGAGGCTCTAGAAAGCTCCAGAAAACACAAAACCCAGGTTAGTTTCAAGGGCCAGAGGCACGGTGGCTGGAATTAACAGACTATCCCGGACTAGCCACACTGCCCGCTGAGAAAGTGTGCCCTGTAGTAAGGCAGCGTCAGTAGCTCTGAAGTGGGGGGCAGTCAAATGCCAGATACAGTCAGTCTCCCAGGAGTGGCAGTGCAGATGCACCATGCAGGGTGGCATCGGCCAGCTCCCTGCAGGAGTCACGTGGTAGCCCTCGCATTGGAAACAGAGCCCATTCCCATGTGCCCAGTCTAGGATGCGTTGCCATGTCTAGTGCAGCGATGGGTCCAGACATCACTGGCATCCATAAAGCTGGTGCAACTTGATTGCAGTTGGTCTCATGAAAGAGCAGACCCTTGCTGTGGGCATCCGTGAGTGACCCCGGCGGTTTGATTAGTAGCTTTGTGATTTGTTTCCATAGCTCACAGTTTTCTAAGTGACAGACTAAGTGGCTAGGCTGTTGATAACAGTCCAAGAGTTAGTAACTATGTGATAAGAGTCATCAAGGAGAGTGTTACCGAGAACCATGTAAGGGAGATGCTATCCTTATTATGTGGGCATAAGAGGAAATATATCTTCTGCTCAGGAGGGAGACACTACCTCATTCTTCTAAGGTTATTTATTCTACAAATATCTGTGAAAAGATGGGCAGGTCCTCTGCTTTTAAGATGGACAGAAACACAAGCGACTCATGGCAGATTTTTCCTGGATCCAAACCAGAGGCACAGTGCAGATGGCTGCCAGGGCTCTCGTTCTGGTTTGAAAGCAACCCTGATTCAGCAAGTACTTACTAGAGTCTTCTAGACTCTGGATTAGTCAGAAAATACATAATAAATAACATAGTGATGGTGTCTTCCCTGCCAAAGCTTCTATAGGCAAAATAATAATGGTGGCTACACTTACACGGTGCTCACTCTACCCAAGGCCTTTTGTAAGTAATTCCCATTATGATCATCAAAGTGAAACTTTGAAGTAGATACTATTGCTTTTATTCTCTTATTTACAGATTAGACAATGGGGGTACTGAGAGAGAGGGCGATGGAGTCAGGAGTCAAACAAAGCGGATTCTGAGTTTGTGCTCTCCCTGCTCTGTCTTATACTGCTTCCAGCGGAGTGACCACACAGTGTCATGAATTCACTGGTTTTATAATACAAGAGGAACTGGAATCATCTGGGCGGGGGGGGGGGGTTCTGAGCCAGACTGAAGGGCATCCCAGAGGAAGTGACATCTAAGGACAGTCCTGACAGTGACTGAGGATGAACCAGTGGAAGGTGGGGGAAGAGGTTTGTCCAGCAGGGAAACTGCCTTGCAAAGGCATTGGAGGTGAGTTGGGATGGCCCATGAGTGATATCTACTTTGATATGTCATTTACTCTAAGGCACATGTTTCTTTGGGAGGAGTAAGCTTGATGAGACCTCCTCCAGACTCCTCATTCACAGCTTTTTGTTTGCTGTGCATTTTTAATGTAAGTACTCCACCCTTTTATTGTTGAGATGGCCCAGGAGCCTCTCAAACATCAGCAAAGTGAGCCTGGGCATCACAGAAGTGACAAACAAACCCCCCATTACCCAAGTTTATTTTGATTTATGTAGGATTCATAAACCTCAGGTGCCTAATTATTTAGCAAGTAGAGAAATTAAGGCCAGCTATGCATGGGGTTACGGGAAAAAAGAAATAGATTCAAGGCCCAGGAGACCGTGTGGGCCTTAATAGCTTCTTTACTGGCATCTCTTCATTATGGGAGTCTACTGGGCATCGTTTCCCCACGGCAAGTGGCCAACTCTTACCTTTATTGCCTACCTCCTGGCAGCCAGGGTGGGTTCTCTGGGTTGAGACACCAGCCTCGTTTTACTGGCCTTCCCCACACTAACCTTCCCTGTAATCATCCCATATTTTCCTACTCAGTATCACCAGATGGTGAGTGCCCTGTGATCTGACAGCTCTGAATAATTGATACCCGCTCCTACTGAAGTCGAGTCTAGGTTTTGTGGTTCAGCAGGATGCTTTACTCTTGTTGACCTTAACCTTCAGAGGCACTCGGGCATTACCAGGAGATCAATAAACCTTCCTCCGCCTGGCCTGAGAGGACAGGAGCCTGACAGAGAGTGATGATCAAGAGGAGAGGGAAGGGAAGATTGTGCCGTAACCTAGGGAACAAGAGGAGGGGAGTGAGGCCGTGGGGGCAGGGAAGGGGGTAGGGTCGGGGGAAGTGTGGGGAACATGTTAAGAATAAGAGGGAAATAATGTATTAAGAAGGGTGAAATGAAAAATAAAGACATGGGGGAGAAAAGGAGTTTGAAAAGACAGAGGAGTATGGAAGGGCAATAGAAGTGCGAGGACAAATGAGGGGAATACGGAAAGGAAAGATGTATTCCTTATCTCTCAGGAATTGAAATCTACAGCATGTGAATCCATATACTGTGTTGGTCTCAAGGAACTCAACATCTCATGGGACACAGACAAGTAATTAAACTGTGAGGCAAAGTAAAATAAGGGTCCCAATAAAGGATTGAGTATCTGCTGGGCTTTGGAGGAAAAGGGAAAGGGACTTAATGTTTGAATGCCAAGTATATGCTAAACAGGCATTTGCATACTCTTTAATTATCATTTATTTTATTTATTATTATAGGTAGTATATAACATGTTGCATATTCTTATTAATTGTTCTTTTGTTTAATTATCAAATAACACTTTGAGGCAGGAATTATTACCCTCATTGAAGAAGAAACAGAAGTGTCCAAGGTTGAGTGCTCTGAGTAAGCGCATTGCTAAGCGGTGGCGCTGGCCTGTGTATGCTGTTTCTTATGACCCTTAGGCCTATGTGTTCTTTCACTCTTGCCCCCCGCAAGCTGCCACCCCCAAAGTGCAACATTAGGGTGATTTACTTATGCAGAGGCATTGGGGAAATCTTCAGTAGACGACAATCTACTGAAGGTGGGGCTATGACTGATTTTTCAAATCTACCGTAGCTGACATAGTAAACACTGCATAAAATATGCTAACATGGGAAAGAAGGAAGAGATGGAGGGAGGAGGCATGGAGGCAGCAAAGGAGGGAGGGAGAAATGAAGGAAGGAAAAAAGGAGGGAAGGAAAGAAGAGTGGGAAGGAGGGAAGGAATTATAGTTGAGTTGAATCTAAAAATATAAATTGTATTTGTCTGGAGCTGATGTTGGGAGGTTGACTAGTATAATCAAAAGTACAGTGTGTCCCTTTGTGATAAGAATAACAGTTTATTCTAGCTTTATCCTAAGCAAAAGGAAGTAGTGGAAGATAAGATTGCTAAAACAGAATGGATCCTAATTCATTCATTTATTCACTCCTTCATTCATGCATCCATTTAACAAATGTTTAGTCAGTGGTTACTATGGCTAGTCATTGCTTAAGGTATGTCAGCGAATGAAACAGGTAAATACACTTGCCCTTATGGATCTTAACATTCTAATGAAGAGATGCAGGAACTAAATATAACAAATAAATTATGCAGAATGCAAAAAATAATAAATGCTGATGACTTATTACTAAAAAAAAAGAGGAAAATAGTAGAATGAGATACAGAGGAAGGGGCAATACCATTTTAGGGTAAATTTCTGGAAGGTGACATTAGAGTGACTTGAAAGAGCTGATGGGATGATTAACACATTTGTCTAAGGAATTAATTCCAGGCAGAGGGAATGGGTTGTGTAAGACTGTAGGACACAAGTGAACCTGGGATACTCATGGGCATCCAAAAGTCAGCGTGGCAAAGGTACATTGGGTGGGGCAAGGTTGGAGGTCAGAGGTGACAGCAGTCTATATCATGTCAGGCCTCCAGGACTGCCACCATGAGAGAAATAAGATGGTCTTGGGCAGAGAGGTGACATGGGTTTGAAAAGGATTCCTCAGGCTGCTATGTGGGGACAGGTGTGGCAGCAGGGGACCAGCTAGGAGGTAGCTGCAGTCATCCAAGCCACTGATGATGCTGACAAAGATGTTTTCAATGGGCATGATAGCCAGGGCCAAATTCCAGATACTTATAGAAGGAAGGGCCAGGAAGATTTGCTGATGCATTTGATACAGAGCGTTAGAGAAATAGAGGAACCAAGGGTAATCAAAGGCTCCGGGCCAAGTTGCCCAGATCTGGGATGGGCATATTGTGGGCACACAAGTTTGTTGAAAAGATAAGGAGTTATCTTTTGCACTATGAGATGATTATGAGATCTCCAAGTGGATATGTCAAGTGGGTAGATGAATTTAAAAGAGGTTGGAACTTAAGGGAGATGTCCAGGCAGGAGGTTTACACTGGGAAGCCATCAGCACATAGTTGGCATTTAAAACCATGACATCAGAGCCTGGCCAGTGTGGCTCAGTGGTTGAGCATTGACCTATGAAACAGGAGGTCACGGTTCGATTCTCAATCAGGGCATATGCCCTGGTTGTGGGTTTGATCCTCAGTCTGGGGCGTGCAGGAGGCATCCAATTGATGACTTTCTCTCATTCATCATTGATGTTTCTATCCATTGCCTCCTCTCCCTTCCTCTCTGAAATCAATACAAATATTTTTTTAAATAAATAAAACCCTGAGATTAGAATAGACCACCAGAGAGAGAAGAGAAGAGGTCCAAAAATCATAGAAGGTCTCAAATGCCCTACTCATGGTTTGAAACATTATTTTTGGATCAATGGGGAGCTTTTTTTTTTTTTTTTTTTTTTGAGACTAGGAGTAACAAAATCTCAACTGGGCTTGTTTTGTTTGCCTGCTTTGTACAGATGCCACTCTGGTGTCCTATGGCAGGTGGCCCAGGAGGACCAGTCAGGAGTTGGCACAGGAGCCTCATGAAGCTATAATGAGGACCCGGACCAGAACCAGGGCAGTAGGGATGGAGGGGAGCAGGGAACAGGGGGAAGATAAAGATGAAGGGGAGACAGCAAAACCAATTTTCCTTTCACTCAGTTCAAAACACAAATCACCGGATCAATAGAAAAGAAAACATAATTTAAGTCTGAAAGAAGGTCTTTGTGTTATTTTCTCTGTTTTTCTTTTGTGTGTCTTTTTTTTTTTAACGGCTTGAGGCATGGCCATGGTTCATAATGCGTTGCCTCCTGGGGCCTAACTGACAGCGGTAGAAAGGGAAAATAGCCACTGAGTGTTCAGTATTTCGGAAAACCAGTTTCCATCTGAACCGTGGAGGGCACGGAACTCATTCTTAGCATGTTCAGAACGTGGGAGATAACCTGTGAGACATATAAATCCGAGTTCATGCTTACAGAAAGATGGAAATGTGACCATCCCCCCAGATCCCTTGCCAGTTAAATACTTGCAATCATACCACCTTATACAGGAAGCGATTAAAAGCAACGTATGTAAAGTAGCTTGCCTGACACACGGTGACTAGATTTTTATCAACTAGATTGCTTTACAGCTTAAATTCACTTTTATTACTTTAATCAGAATGAATTCTCACAATGATCCTATGAAGATCTCCCCCCCGCCCCCCATTTTCCTGAGAATAAAGACACTAAGCCCTAACCAGGTGAGATTATTTACCCACATCACAGAGAGATGGAACCAGGAATCAAACCATTTTGGGAGCTGAGGCCTGCTTCTTCCATGGCACGTGTTGTCCGGAAGTATAGGGACCATGCCACTGAAGACTTGGTGTCTAGGGCACCCTCTAGCCCATTACGTGTCATTAGCGGGCTCGTGACCCTGTAACCTCAGCATCCTCTTTCACAACTGTTTCTTGAGAGTGGTAAGGTTATAGAATGGAACTATCCCCAAGTGCATGGGGCAGAGGCAGGCCGTGGGCTCAGGGAGGGGAGAATGGTGGCCGCTTTTTTTTTTTTTTTAATAATTTTATTGATTTTTTTACAGAGAGGAAGGGAGAGGGATAGAGAGTTAGAAACATCGATGAGAGAGAAACATCGATCAGCTGCCTCCTGCACACCCGCTATTGGGGATGTGCCCGCAACCAAGGTACATGCCCTTGACTGGAATCGAACCTGGGACCTTGAGTCCGCAGGCGGACGCTCTGTCCACTGAGCCAAACTGGTTAGGGTGGTGGCTGCTTTTGTGTGTCTCTACTGTAAGGACCTCATCTGGCCTCCTCAGCGTTGGCCTCCTCACTCTGCACTGACTCCGGGGCCTTGCTGGCTGCCCCCACGTGCTGCAGTAAGAGTGTGAGCTGTGAGGATGTGGCTGGACTAGTTGATCTCTAACAGGGCACAGGTGTGATGGTTTCTTTTTCATTTGTATAAGTCATATCCTCTCCAAAAGGCATTAAAAAAAAAGTATTCTTACTGATTACAGAGAGGGAGGGAGAGGGAAAGAGAGAGAGAAGCATCGGTGATGAGAGAGAATCATTGATCAACTGCCTCCTGCATGCCCCACACTGAGGATTGAGCACACAACCCGAGCATGTGCCCTGACCAGGAATTGAACCCATGACCTCCAGGTTCATAGGTCGACACAACCATTGAGCCACACTGGCCTGGCTGAAAGCCCCACCCCCTCCTTTTTTTTTTTTTTTTTTTTTTTACTAAGGTAAGTGTACTTTTTATTGCAGAAGGAGTGGGTGCTCCAATGCCAGGCCTGCCGTGCTCCACTGGCTTGTAGGTGATGGGGAACTCACCCAGGTAGTGGCTCATCATCTCAGGCTTGATTTCCACCCGGTGGAAGGTCTTGCCAGTGTACGCGCCCACCGTGCTCCCCCCACCTCGGGCAGGATGATCAGGTCTCGCAGGTGTGTCTTCCCCACCCGTGGCTTCTCCGTGGGCGGCGCCCCCTGCTTGGCCTCGCGCAGGTCCTTCAGCAGCTGGTGCTGCTTCCCTCGCAGGCCCGGGTTCAGCAGCAGCCACCGCCGCCACAGGGCACTGCCCAGCCGCATCAGCTGCTCCAAAGACATGCCAAGCAGTTGCTGGAGATCCACGCCCCGGTAGGTGAACTGTGGAAGGTCTGCTTCTTCTTCTGCCCACTTTTGCCATCGCGTTGAAGGGAAGCGGAAAGGCCTTGTGAGTACAGCTTTCAGGTGTGGGACACAGCCTTCCACCTTCTTCCCTCTCCCCACGATTATTTTAACTGTTTCTCCACGACCGCGTCCCATACGGCGCATTGTGTCTATTAAAAGTCATAACTGATGGACTCGTTTGTCAGCAGGGAAGGGGACACTACCTCTGGGCCCGAAACAGCTGTAATCAAAGGTAGTTAATTGGAGGGCAAATACAATACAGCAGCAGGGCGTTTAGAAATCAATCAGCAATTAAAGATGAAAACCAGGAGAGGACTAATTCTGTTTTCCATTTGGGTGGTAGGCTGCTTAAGGAACAGTTGCACAAAGGACAGAGTCTTTGCAGGGATATTTCATCAGAGGTAAAGAAAGTTTGCCCAGTTGCCTCTGTTAATCATGAGAAGTGGTGGAGTCCAGGAGAGAGAGGGGTGGTTGGAGGCAGGTCACATTCTGTAGGAGACCTCTCATGATGTTTTGTCTTCTTCACTTCAAATCTACTCCATTCTTTTAGCCATTGTCCGTATGAGTTAAATGTACTTGTTCATGTTGTTCTGTAATTATTCAAAACTGTGTCTCCTTGACCTGTCCCGTGTTCCCATAATGCTGTAGAGCAGAGCCCTTTGATCCATTGCCTTTGGAGGCTGAGTCGGGTGGGGGTGGAGGGCACAGGGTGAGTCCGCCATGACTTTTACTATAGATTAGAGCCACATCATAGATACCAGGGGGTTCATGTGGGGAGTTTAGAGGTATATGATGTGAATAGTGGTACTTAAGACACCGGATAGATCTGTCCCTTTAAAGCCCTCCTGGTAGGCCTGATTTTGAGGACTGCACAGAATGGACACCCTGTACATTTTGAAAATCCTAACCTGCTCTCTAGGCTGAGGTTTTTTCTCTAACCCCAGGGAACCCTCTCCTCTTTGGCCTTTTTCTGTGTTTTCAACTTAGTATAAAGAAAGAAAGATGTTAATTCCTATATGAAGGCAATGAAAGTAGCGCAGGCAGAAACTTCATTCACACCTTATCAAAACCAAATTCTCAGTGTCCTCATCAGGACTCTGATATCCTTATGTTTTACCTTAACTGAGGTTGTGTGGGTCCTGAGATTCAATTGTGTCTTTCCTGTCTGCTTCCCTGTTCTGCCTGCCAGTGAGCTTGAGGTGAAGTTCGTTGCCTTTGGGCCTCTCTCCACTCCTGAACAGGGTAAACAATAATGCCACCTGGACCTTTCAGTTGTCATTCACTTGTCAAGTCTTATGTCATCGATCCTCTTCGGCAGTCTTTGTCCTCCAATGGGGCTCCTCGATTCCCACCTGAAGATCCACGTCTGCTCCTGAGTCCCCAGGACGCCTCAACGAAGGCAGCTTTTCTTTATGTCATGTAGTCTTGATGCATGTTTTATTCCTCTGTAAATTGCCAGGTATGGTGTCAGGGGCAGTTAATTAAGATGTTTTCAAGGATGAAAAAAAAATGGCACACTTACCATCTCAGCATGTCATTGTAAATGAAAGGAAGTCAAATGATGTTTGTGCACTGTTGAATGATTTGTGAGTCAGCCTTCTGACTTTGAACCCATGTCATTCCCAGAGGTCTAACTCATTGTGTACCCTCTACCTAAGCTGAAACAGTTCAGACCAACCAATAATTAGACAGGTAAACAAGTAAGCAAGAAGACTAACAACAACAAAGTAAACACCACACACTTAACAGTCTACTTAACTTCATGGGTCTTCAGGATACACAGAGAGCTCTAAATTCATTAAAATGGACTCCAGTTTCCATAGGAAGAACTTCCCTGGACAGGGCTATCTCACCCTTCTGTTTTCCTCTATATTTATATCAGCAGGATGATTACATGAAAAGGGAATGAGGGGGGGGGAAAGGTCATATCTCATATCCCTTCTCATTCTTGGTTCATTCAGCCTTTTGGGGGTTGCACAGAGAAGGGAGTGGAGCACAAGACTTTGCTGCAGTGACTGAGGGCTTTGGGGGATTCCAGAGCCTAGAATTCTCAGTCTGGGGGCTCTCACCATAGCCCTTACTTCACAGTGCGTGGATTCAGCTTACCATCTTCTCACCATCCAGGGGGTGACTTGTGCGTCTTTATTAGTGCTTCTCCTTTGAAGTATCCATACCGTCCCCTCCACTCCACAGCGGTGAACTCTTTAGGCGCCTTGTTCTTTTACAGCTTGCATTATTTAGAAGAGTGACTGGCACAGACTAGGCATTTAAGACATATTTGAATAAATGAAAACATAGATGAGTGAATTGTGAATACATTGTGGTAACATTATGTATGCAATACCTTATTACTTACCCCAATTATATTTAACCTGACACTTGTAAGACAGGAATCCTTTTGCATCATGCCAGGATATTTGTCCTCTAGGTAACTTGAATGATGATCAACATTCACATGTTTATGTCATTTACATGTGAGTTCATGCCTCTCTGCTCTCATGCTAATTAATTCAGTAGGCATTGATTTAATATCTACCATGAGCATGGTATAACGTCTGAAAGGTACATGAAAGGAATGCATAATGTGAAAATAGATGAAACGATAAATGGGCTCTTGGGTCAGATTGCCTAGGTTCAGATTTTGACTTTATTGCTTCAGTGCCCTTTACCTGTCTTCTCATCCGAAAATTGCGATTTTTCTCATAGAGGTACTTTGAAAATTCTATGAGGTAATGTGAATGCAAAGCCTAGCACAGTGTTAACATATCCTAATTATTAGGTACTGGTGTTATATAGCCTTACCTGCAAAATTTACATGGGAAATAAGACACCGTCTGGTCAGTACCCACTATTAAAGGGACAGACGCATATCACCATCACCGATGTTCTAAGTCCTCTATGTCTGTATGTGTCTTCTGAGCCCCACCCCCTTTAGTTTGCAAACTCCTCGGAGGGATCTCCCGTCATTGACAAGTGAACATTCTGCTCTCAGCGGCTGCTCTTCAAATGTGTAATCCATTCCTTATGCCTTAGGAAGTATGTGGATTCAAAAAATATTCTTCTTTCCCTGTTCATTTTCTGCTTTTTCCCTCCTCTATATCTTTAGGTAATGGGTGAGATCCAAATAAGGATTTTTCTAATGAGAAGTCTGGTCTCCTAGGTTTATAAACCACAAAAATGTAAGAAAAAAATCCAACAAGCTATAAAAGCTTAAATATTAGACCCCTCCATGAATACATGTGTCATCATCGCTGCCCCCTTTACTTGAATGACCCTCCCCCCAGGGATTTTGGAAAGGTGAGCATGTGAGTGTCTGCCTGTCGCCCACATGTATGCTGGAATTGCTTCTCACCCGATTGAGTCCTGTGGTTGTTTGGCGCTGTTTCAGTCCGAGTCTGTGTGAATGTCTTTTCTCAACAGCTTCCTACTCGGGAGGGGGAGCATGGGTTGGATTTGAGAGTCCTCAGCTTACAGCTACTACACTCGAAAGGAAGAGGATCATGAGAGGAGAGCATCTCTGGAGTGGAATTTCAAGTCTCTGTGCTCAACAGAAAAAGGAAGAAGTTCTGCCCAGAATTTTCTCTATCTTGGAGAGCTTTGGGGTATGTTCTGTGCAGCACCGGGGATGCAATGAGCTAGATTGGGGACCCCTATGGCCTCAGTGGTGAATCCGGTGCCTGCAGCACCAGCAGTCAGTCCTTGGTGACGCCGAACTACATTCCACAGGGTCTGGTTACACTTTCAAAATGAACTAAGTAGCATTTGAAACATGTGATCAGTGCAGTTGGATTGCTGTGTTCTTTCCTTTTTTTAAAAAAAAATATTTGGAAAATCTTGAATGCAGTTTAACTCTGGTTTCGATCTATTTAATGGGATAAAGTTGAAGCAATCACAGGACTGTGGGTGGGCTTAGACCCGAGCCTGAGTGAATAGAGGAGATGAGGGGTTAGGCTTATTCTTGTTTCTGTTTTGTCTCAGCTACCAATTGGCCCGGTGGGAGGCAGTTTGGTCTACTGGACAGCAGTCAGTCACCACTTCCTTATAAAATGCCTTTTCCATTCGACAATTTTCAATGTTCTCTTCACATTTTCTACCCTTAGGGATCGTCTGATGTGTTCATGTTTTCGTAAGTCCTTCCTGTCTTACTTCTTGTTTTGTTTTTAAACAATAGGAGGTGGGCACACTAGTTAACACACACACACGCAAACATCTACACACACACACACACACACACACACACTATAGAACAAAGCTTGAGGGTCATTTCTCTCCCCTTCCCTGGCTCCCTTCCCCCTCACCCCCACTCTGGTTCAGCAGAAACCATCTTCACAAATGAGTGGACCCAGTTAATAGTATCTATATAATAAAAGCTAAGCGACCGTTAAGGCAGAATGACCAGTCGCTATGATGCGCACTGACCACCACAGGGGGAGCACTGCTCAGCCAGAAGCCAGGCTCATGGCTGACTAGTGCAGCGGCAGTGGTGGGAGCCTCTCCCGCCTCCATGGCAGTGCTAAGGAGGGAGCAGCAAGCCGAGTGGTAAGGAGCAGCAAGCAGGCGGGCGGTAAGGAGTGAGGGTTCCCTGACTGCGAGAGGGCACAGGCCAGGCTGAGGGGACCGTCCTCCCTCAGTGCAAGAATTTTGTGCACCGGGCCTCTAGTAAATAATAAAGTCCAATATGCTCTTTGAAGTTCCAAGATCCATAGTTTGGGGGCATGCTCTCAGGATGCGGAGACTTTGTCATACCTCTGTTTCTAATGCAAGGAGGGAAGCAAGCCCGTGTGGTGAGGAATCTTTCGCATTGAAAAGTGTCCCAGCCAAAAGGCCCACGTGATGACACAGCTCCCATCCCCATAGTCCTGCTTCCTCCAGAGCACGGGCACATTTAATTTCTCACCACTGTTACCTAAATGCAGAGCAGCATGAGGAACACAGAGAATGAAAAATGTCCACCTGTGTGGGTAGCACACGGCCACTAATCTTTTCTGACATTTACTCTCACTCATGAGCACAGGGGTGACCAGCCCCACCAGTGCTGGATGCTAAAGATAAATGTCATCCCATCCATTGGAAGCTTCCTGTGCATACATGCATATTGGAAATCAAATACATCTGGCACATCACACACTGAGGCTCGAGTGCCCATCCCTCAGACGCGCATTGATTGCTCTCCGCCACCCCACTTCCCACCACTGCTTGATAGACTTGGAGAATGTTGGAATAGTTGGCTGCATTTTTAATGGCAGCGAAAACACCCACTAAGCTGAAGAGTTTTCCCATCATCCGCCTTTATGGCTGTGCTTTGTCTCCCCACGTGCTGCCAAATTTCCCAAGAGCATCTGCTCTTCCCATTGTGCAAACACTGAGCCGGTGCATGTCATGCAAGGGCTATTCTACCCCTGCCAGATACTGCTGTACATTTTAATTGTCTCTCAGATTGGGCTCGACCAGTCACTCAGGTGCAAACCGCTTCTTCAGCCACAGGCAGCAGAAGTCATACTATCTGTGAGCGATTACTTCGCTCACATAAAGAAAAGGAGGGTTTTGATTTTCTGGTGGTG
Organism: Myotis daubentonii; assembly: GCF_963259705.1. Taxonomy (NCBI): domain Eukaryota; kingdom Metazoa; phylum Chordata; class Mammalia; order Chiroptera; family Vespertilionidae; genus Myotis; species Myotis daubentonii. Next base: position 20,277,634 of record NC_081858.1, read on the forward strand.
CCATTTCATTGACTGGTTGACTCTTAACCTTGAATATATAAAGCTATTTGAACATTGTGCTTGCATGATATGCTTAAAGGCTTATGTAAATATAGCTCATAAGCGCTAGAATCATACAATAGAAGATATTTTGTTTTTTGGATACTGTAGAAATCTGATGTCCAATTAAGATCTGAAGCAAGAATCTTTGTAATCCAATTCATTGTGAGTTGCTTTCGGGGGGCGGGGTGGAGAAACGAGGGAAGGAATATTTTTTTTTTAATTCTCAGGGAACCATTAACAATACAGTATAATGTGGCCTCTGATATGCACGAACAGCCCAAAATAATTTATGGAGAAAATCAATCATGAGCTAAAGGAAAAAGGAAGTAGCCCAGATTAATTACAGAGTCAGGCGGGCCTGTCAGAGCAACCAAAGTGATGTCCAGGGAGAGGCACTCCCTCCAGGGCCTTCCATGGTCGGAAAGAAAGGAAGGAGCCATGTGAAGTCTGGTTCAGGTGTAACTTCCGGAATGTTAGCGAAGAGAGCATGCATCACTTATTCAGTTGAGATAAAAAAGGCTGCTTCAAAAATGAAGGTGTCTCTCACCCTCTTGAATAGGAAGTGTGAATTGTCAGTGGAAGGCATGACAGCATGGCCTGGAAAACCCAGAACAAAATCATAATAAATTGAATCTAGGGAATGCAAGGGAGCTAATGATTTGAATATTTAACTTGTCACATAGTTTTCTTCAAAATAGCCATAGATTCATAGAGTGCTTGCAATGGAGATATCCAGTCTGGTGGTTTTCAAATGACTTTGGTCAGAGAACCTTTTCTTGTGAACAAATATTATCTAATATCAAGAAATTAAAGAAAACAGACAAAATCAGATGACAAAAAAGTAGACCTGCTTTGGCTGACGAGCTGACGAGGTTTGAAGCTCTTTCCTTTCTGTCTGTGTCTGTCCACAGCAGGACCCCAGGGCTCTATAGAACAGGATTGGAACACAATTTTCCCTGCTGTTCGTTCCCAAATGCCTGCATATTCTCAATCCAAACATGTTTCCATAGTTTAATAAGTGCTTATTATTATTTTACTTTAAATATTTTTTTTAATTTTCAATTACAGATGGCGTATAATATTATATTAATTTCAGGTGCACAACCCAGTGATTAGATATTATATAACACACTTAAGTTATCAACCTGATAGATTCAGTACCCATCTGACACTACACATTCTCATTATAGGATTACTGACTGTATAACTTATGCTGTACCTTATGTTCCCATGCCCGTCCTTTCACCTTTTTCACCAAACTCTCCAACTTGTCCGGGAAACTTTTGATCTGTCCTTCCATTCTAAATGATAGCTTTGCTGGGTACAGTAATCTTGCTTGTAGGTCCTTGCTTTTCCTCACTTTGAATTCTTCATGCCAACCCCCTCTGACCTGCACAGTTTCTGTTTGTGAAATTAGTTGACAGTCTTATGGGAGCTCCCTTGTAGATAGTTAAATGCTTTTTTCTTGCTGCTCTTAAGATTCTCTCTTTGTCTTTAACTTTTGGTGTTTTAATTATGATGTGTCTTGGTGTGAGCCAATTTGGGGTCATCTTGTTTGGGACTCTGTGCTTCTTGGACTTATCTTTTTCCTTTACCAGGTTGCAGAATTTTTCTGTCATTATTTTTTCACATAGGTTTTCAATTCCTTGCTCTCTTCTCATTCTAGCACACCTGTGATGTGAAAGTTGATATGCTGGAAGTTGTTTCTGTGTTTGTTTCTATGTATTAGGTAGAGCTGCTGTGTCTCCTGGGCTTGGTAGAGGGGCCTAATTTCTGTAGGGCCCAGTGGTACAGCCTCTCCAATCACTGGAGCGGGGCACTCCAGGTATGTCCCCCTGTGTGGGCTGTGTACACCCTTCTGTTGTAATTGCCCCTTGATTGCTATTGACATCTCAATGGGAGGGATTTACTCCCAGGCCAATCAGCTATAAGAATTGGCATCAATCACTGTGGAAGATCAACTGTGCAGGGACCAACCCCACATAGCAGGACTTATTTCAGTTGGGCTCTTGTGCTTGCTGAGTCTGCCCCTTGAGTGTGTTGCTTGTAGAGGTGTCTCTGGGGCCTCCAGAGGTGCAGGCCAAGGTCAGCCACCAACTGACATACTAAGGTACAAAGGAATCTGCAGAGTGCTGCTACTTTTGCTGGACTTGAATGAGCCCAAGGGAGGCCAAACTGCGAACCAAGGACGACTGTCACTAGTGCTGGGCCTGGGGCCACTTAGTGAGAGGTAAAGGACATGCTGAGTCCAGATGCTACTTGTTTGAGAGATTTTAGGAAAGTCTGAAGCATGAGCCAAGACATGTCTCTGAATGGTCCACAGACCACTGGTGGTCCGTGAGGTCTGAAAGGTTGGCAAGCACTGCCCTAGAATGCAGTTTAGGAAACACAGATATTGGCAGGGTTCTGGTTTAATTCCCTCACTTTTTAAATTGGGGGTCCTGGGGCTCAGAGGACCAGTGAAATAACCTGTTCTGGGTGGCAAAATTGAAACAGAGTTGAGAACCAGATGTAGGACTTCTGGATTCGTGAAGCTAAGGCAGTTTTCAGGTATATTCTTTTCACTGTCTCAGCATGCCTATGGGCAGGTAGCAGTCATATCCTGGTCTGTCCATGGCGAATACTGAAGCACAGAAAGTCAAGGTTACCTGGTCAGACCCGAGTATAATTCCACTTCTGTGCCCTGGTCTGCTTACTGCATGCTGAGTCATTCTAGCTCTCAGGGTGTAGGGAAGAGTAAGGCTGTTCAAAGTTTTCTATATTAGGACACGCTCAGCCTGAAATTTAAGCCAAACAAGGCGAGTGATGGCATAATTAGCAATGTCATAGTAGTTTCTCAAGGTTTAAAGACACCAGTGCACATCCACAACCCTTTGTAGTGATTTAAGCTGTTTTGCTATGTTGTCATTAGACAATTGGGCAAACCTCCGGCCAAGGTTAAGTACTACCCATGTGGACTATGGGAATGCAATGAAGGCAGTTACAGAACCCTCCCTGCTGCTTGTGCTTAATTAAGATATGACCAGGCAGTCTTTCTGTGGCCATTCATTTACTGTCTAGCAATTCAATGAGGGGTAATTGTTTGAGGGTGTTTGAGAGACACTTGCCTCGTTATTAACTCAAAAGTGCCCAGAAGGCAGCACTAATGGTCATTCTTTCTTGACACCCACTTTTTGACAGTACTTCAAGTTAGACATTATGGCTCAAGCATTCACGAGTCTGTGGATATTCTAATGGACTTGGTGACATCTAATTGCTAATGGGCAATTAATGATAATGGCCCTTTGTGAATATGTAGAGAGATTCTTTACCAGGAACTCATTGCTCTTTGCACATATTAATTAAGATAGATAAGCAGATTGTTATAGACAGGTAGCTTTGTATCTTTATCAATGCTGAGTAAACTGAGTCATATTCGAATTGTCCCTTTTTGAAAAAGAACAATTAATTGTTTGTTGATTTGAACCCACATGGATTATAGTTTTAAAAGTAATTGAATAGGGACAAGAATTATAGGGAAGTGGAGGGAATTGATGTCAAGAGAAAATTCAAAGTTTTATTACATTATATGGGGTGCCTTAGTTAGTTCTATTCATATATTTTTGGAAATAGGAATTGGTAACTTTACTGGATTGCATCTAGACCTTAAACAGTAGGTAGGCTTTTTGGCAAAGTGATGTCTATCATATCCCGAATAAGGTTCATTACTATGGCCCCAAAGAACCCCAAAGATGCTGGATTCTATTGTCAAGTCAGATTTAGCCTGGGTGGTGTCATTCCATCAGTTCTGACAGATATTATCAATGTCTACTTGCCAAAATCTACTTGAAAATGGACATTTTAATTAAAAACAGAAAATTGATTATATTACCCCTACTGATCATCTCCAAAATCTCTAAATTATTTTATGATGGCTTATGGAATTAAAAAACAATTGTTTTAAAATACAGATAATTACTCAAACTTTAGTGTTAAAACTAAACATGAGACAGTACCATTATTTTACCCCCAAGTATTTTTTAAACATATATATTTTAAAATATATTTTTATTGATTTCAGAGAGGAAGCGAGAAGGAGAGAGAGGGATAGAAACATTAATGATGAGAGAGAAGCATTGATTGGCTGCCTCCTACTAGGGATGGAGCCTGCAACCCGGGCATGTTCCCTGAGTGAGTATCAAACCATGACTTCCTCATTCATAGGTCAGTACTCAACCCCTGAGCCATACCAGCCAGGCTATTCCCAAGTATTTAATGAGCACAACTGATGGGGTCAAACACTGTGCTGAGTTGTGGATGTAGTAATAAAAGAAGCTTTGGTTGTGACTCTTAAGTATAAGACAGTTTGGTGATGGAAAGGAAGGTAAACAAATAATTATAATACAGTGTATAAATCCCACTACAGACATCTGAACAAGTTATAGGGCATAATGGGGGTAAAGAGCAAGAGTTGACTTTGCCAGTAGACCAATGTGTGTGTATAAATGTTTGAATCAGAATCTGTATCAATTAGGGGGAGTACTTCACTCTACAGACCTACCCACCTGCCATTCAATTTGATTTCATAGTTCTGCAATGTGGAACTATTGGGAGGGCAGAGGAAGGGGGAATGGGAGGGAGAGCGGGAAGGAGAGAGAATGTGTGTGGATAATAAATTTAAATATCTCGATCTTTTCCAACCTCACTTCTACCTAATGGTGCCTATTTGTTTTGACCTAAGTCGTGGGGGGTGGGGCGGGGAGATGAGATTTGGCATGTCGTAGACATTTAGTATAAATATGACTTCAGCCTTCAGGTTAAAGTGGACAAGTCCTGAACTATTGGTGCAGTGTAGTAATTCTCTTTTAAATCTGAATTGTATACAGCTGAGGGCTGGAGAAGGTAGAATTGAGGTGTCCTGAAACTGACTTCTAAGCTGCCTAGCAGTGGTTGGCAAACTGCAGCTCGCGAGCCACATGCGGCTCTTTGGCCCCTTGAGTGTGGCTCTTCCACAAGATACCGACTTCTGCGCATGGGCCACGAAGTTTCAATCGCACTGTACATGCACGCCTGCATGTGGTATTTTGTGGAAGAGCCACACTTAAGGGGCCAAAGAGCCACACGTGGCTCGTGAGCCACAGTTTGCCGACCACTGGCCTAGGGCATCAGTAGGCAGCATGGTTTCCAGCTAAGAAGCTCCAGCATGGCTCTGTTTGGTGGCTTCCTGGTTAACTGTGAGACCACAGCTGGGTGCCCCTGCAGTCATTCTCTGGCTCTCGCTCCAGTCAGAGGCTGGAGTGGTCTCCATAAGTCTCTGCAGGCACTTCCTCCTCAACCAAGGGATGACTCATTGGCATGAAGCTGTTTAAGCGATCAAAATATAACGCTTTTAAGGAAACACTCTGCTTACCCTGTGTCCCCTGGCACCTCTGCAGTGTCTCTGTGGCCAGAGCGGACCAGAGGGGACACACGCATCATCCTTGGTTTTGGCTTTTGTTGGAATATCCAGTATTTCTGTGCTGGGGTCGGATTTGAAAATTGTTCTGGTTTAGTTCACATCACCCTGCATGTGTTCTAGGGCCCTGGAGAAAAGAGGGGAAAAACCAAATACTGCAGCTTGAAATGATGTGAAAGACTGCCCATCTGCCTAAAGGGAAAAGCAGGTGACGAGACACACTGGGGACAGTGGAAGACACTGGGGATGGTGGATGATGACACTGGGGATGGTGGATGACACTGGGGTTGCCATGTGAACGGAATGCTCCTGTTTGTGCACAGGAACCAGCTCTGAGGAGTTTGTGATCACCGCCAGTGTGCGGCAACTTTGTTAAAATGATTAAGAGAATGCACGGGAAGCGAGAGTATAAAGGTTAAGAAGGGGCACAAAGATAAAATGAACTGGAGGATGGAAAGGAAGAGCAAGTGCTGGGGCTCAGATAGGGAAATGGGTCGGATACTACTGCTGCTTGAATTGCAGGAGCAGCTGGGGGCAGTGCCAAAGGACCTGCCTGCCCAGAGGAGAGGGTCTTTCCATCCAGGGTGACCTCCAATGAAAAGTAGAGTTTCTGCTTCTCTAACATGTGTCCTCTGACGCAAACAGCATTGGGGGCATATAAAATGAAGGGAAAGGAAGGTGGGATAAAGAGGAAACCACTGTAATTCTTTGACAGATGGTTTTTAAAAGCAGTGATTTGGGTTTTTTATTCCTCACACATCATGAAGGACCCAGGCTGTGTTGCCCGTAGATTTAAAATCTGGGATCCTATTAAAACCTTTTCTTGTTTAGTCACTCAGTGGTTTGGAAGCGCACTAAGAAAAAAAGCCAATTTAATCAAGGCAAGATTTAGCACAAAGAAAGGCCCTGATCTTGCCTTTCTGCAGAAAAACTTTCAGGATCAAATGGCTTAGGTTTTTCATTTCCCTAAAGAATCCCCGTGGAATCAGCAGTCGGGAGGGCACACCCAGGTCCTGCTTCTTTACATGGGGGCCTCACCACTTCCTTAGCTACTTAAAGGAAAGGGCAGTTTTTCAGTAGTGCTATTGGGGAGAATATCAGGACCTACTAGTAAACCAGGGGCAAAAACAAACCTATCTGATACCTGAGGTAGGAGAAGGTTGGTTGGTTTATCTTGACCCCAAGAGATCCCTTCCTTAATGACAGACAGCATATCATCAATTGCCAAATTGGGGGGGGGGAATGGCACAATGACAGGAAATGCTGGAGTTGGGGGGGGGACACAGATTTGAGCCCAATTGCTGCTTGTGATCTCTCTAAATTATGTAAATTACTCCCCCAGGCCCTATTTTTTGTTGTTGTTTTGTTTTGTTTTAAATCTGTAAATGGAGGGGATAGTATGAAAAGAACAAAGTGTCACTGAATTCACTCAGTGTAAGTTTTTGTTGTGCTCACTTACATTTTAAAATGAGTGTTTCTGATGGTTGGTGAGGATGACGGTCCTACTCGCTACTTACTCAGGGATGCAGGTAACAAAAGCTCTGCCCCTCTGAGCAGGTGACATCCAGGGTCACCCAGGCGTCATCTTCCAGCCAAACAAAGAGGAAAGAGTACAGAGGAACATGGGTAAAAGGCCTGTAAGGGCCATCAGGTACATGTCATATCTCCTCCTATTCCTTTGGCTGAAATGAGTCATCTGGTCTACCTACCTGCAGAGCCTGAGTAAAAGAAGTCTAATGCTAAGAAAAAGATGGGACGTGGATTAAGTATATAGCTACCAATTATAGCTATAATATTTCACCAAATATCCATTTGCATCCTTCTTTACATATTCAGAGCACACATAGCCCGGGTTAGATGACTCAAAATTCAATCCAACTATTGCATCCAGCTTAAGAATCTAAATTCACTTGGGCATACTCACTGCTTTTCTTCATGACTAGACATGGGTTTTCATGGAAAAGTGATCTATAACTGACAAGAATGCCACTTATTATTCCAAAATAGTTTTTTGTTGAGGTATAATTGACCTATAACTATATTAAGTTTCAGGTGTACAACATCATGGTTTGATTTCTGTATATACTGCAAAAAGATCACCACACACATAATAAAAGTCTAGTTAATCCCAATCACCATACATAGTTACAGGGTTTAGTTTTTTTTTTTACGTGTGTGTGAATTAGGACTTTTAAGATTTACTCTCTTAGTGACTTTCAAATATCCAGAACAGTATCAATAGTCACCATGCTGTGTATTTTATCCTATGACTTATTTGTTTTATAACTGAAAGTTATGACAGTGTTAATGTATATATATATATATATATATATATATATATATATATATATATATATATATATATATGTATTATTGATTTTAGAGAGAAAGGGAGAGGGGGAGAGAGATAGAAATATCAGTGATGAGAGAGGATAATTGATTGGCTGCCTTCTGCATGCACCAAACTGGGGATCAAGCGCACAACCTGGGCATGTGCCCTGACGGGGAATGAAACCATGACTTCCTGGTTCATAGGTCGACACTCATCCACTGAGCCATGCCGGCTGGGCAGTTATGACATCTTTTTAATGGGGTCGCAGGACTGGATTATCACTATAAAACGTTTGGAAATTGGAGAATTTGGGGAAGAGAAGTGTTGGAGACAGGAAGCAGTTGCTGGTCCAGGCAGTCGGGATGCCTGTGCCTGGCCCTGGGAGACAGTCCTTCCTTAGACTCTAACACTCTACAGAGGAAGTCTCTCATCTGCTGTTCATGGGCAGTTCATCCCCATTGGGGAGTTCTCTCTTCCCAGTCCTCCATGCGTATTGTAACGTGGTCATTGTTGCCCACAGACTCCTTGAGTGATTGATGGAGCTCATTTCCTGTTAGTGGATGCTGGGGAGCTAGGCAGTTGTTTCGTCGTCAGAGGCATTTTAAAGTAGACCCCTGGTTTCTTTAGCTGGAAATTCCTTCAACAATGCCATAAACTTCAGCTTTATATGTTCCCAGGCCACATGAAAAATGTTAAAAGTCATACCTTTCTTTCTCCACTGAGCATGGCTACCCTGAGGTCATGGAGAGAAAGGCCTTGGTGAGAAAGCTAAGGGGGAGTAGCCATCCTTTGCTGATTTCCACAAAGATGAGCTCTTTTATCCAACATGGATGTCTTAGTGGGCTTAGACCAGCCGTGGGCAAACTACGGTCCGCGGGCCAGATCCGGCCCGTTTGAAATGAATAAAACTAAAAAAAAAAAAGGACCGTACCCTTTTATGTAATGATGTTTACTTTGAATTTATATTAGTTCACACAAACACTCCATCCATGCTTTTGTTCCGGCCCTCCGGTCCAGTTTAAGAACCCATTGTGGCCCTCGAGTCAAAAAGTTTGCCCACCCCTGACTTAGACTATTTGCTATCTTTCTATCTTCCTGATATGTGGGATCAAGTTTCAGTTAGTTTTTCCAAACCTGGGAGGCCTCAAATTTCTGGAATCTTTATCCATCTATCTACCTACCTCTCTTTTTAATAACTGCTTGAAAACTGACTTTTTTCTGCTGGAGCTCATCTCTTTCTTGTAACCATTGGTATAGACAGAGAAGTATACCTAATTAATATATGTGAACACTTTGACTTTATTTATTTATTTATTTATTTATTTATTTATTTATTTATTTATGTATTTATGTATTTATTTATTTATTCTTTGAGAACTACAGGCTTAGTAGGCCCTTGGTTTGCTTTAGAAGTTACCCAAACTGACAATTTTATGAGATTTTTTGCTATTCAGAGCAGGGGCCCAGCCTTGTAGCCCAACTGTCTGCACTATTGACATTTATGGCCCAGGGGGGTGCTGCGTGCTGTAAAGAGTGGAAGGCTCTGCTTCTTGCGGTCCTTTGGAGGTTCTGTGTGACTTCCAAGTTCGAGCCTGTGTCTGGGTGATGGGGAGAGCACAGAGCAGCACCTGAAGGAGCCTTTAAAGGGCCAGGCCTGGGAAGCCCGTGCATGTCACCTCCACTTTCCTTCCACCAGATAGAACTCGGTCCCGGCATCACACATAATTGCAGGAAAGCAGGGGAAATGGTATCCAGTGAAGCACCCGGGAAGAAGAGAAAGCAAGTTTTGGTGAATAGCCATCCATCTGTCTCATAAATACACACCATGTGTAACTGTTGTAAGGATTGAAATAGGCTATTTAAAGGGCCTGTCATGAGGGTACATCTCATCATAAATACTTGTCGTTCTCCTCAGCTGCCTTCTCACTCTAGATAGACCCAAATTAACCAATAAGTCCTTAATAGACAGAATAAATGAATGAATAAATATGAATCAATATTTATAGTTATTTCTCCCCTGAATGGGGGATCTCTGAAACCTGCCCTATTTTGGACGGATCTATGTTAAATCTCTTCGGGCCTAATTTTTCTTTGAATTAGAAACATCTGTGAGGAAACCTAGACTATTTTCCAAAGAACCCCATCTGGTCCATTGGAAACTGTTTCAAAGTTGAAACATCAACCCTGACAGGTCCTCTGGCCACTAAAGATTCAGCCCTCAGGGACATGTCCATGCTGGCTGTCAACATGGAATAGCATGGCAGACACAGGATGGAGGCCACCTGCTGGGCTGGGCTTTGCATCCTCTTTAAACTCACCTGCCTTGAAATGCATGCTCCACAAAAGTTTTCTTTTCTTTTCCCCAGCTTTTAAACCACTTGGTTTTAGTTCCTTTGGCTACCTACCCGGAAGTGGGATTGCTGGATCATATGGTAGTTCTATTTTTAATTTTTTAAGGAACCACCATACTGTTATCCATAGTGGCTGTGCCAGGTTACATGTCTACCAACAGCGTGCAAGGTTTGTCTTTCTTTCAGACCCTCACTGCCACATGTTAGCTCCCATCTTTTTGATGATGGCCGCCCTGACAGGTGTGAGGTGATAGCTCCTCCGTGATTTTGATTTGCATTTCCCTGATGATTAGTGATGTTGAGCATTTTTCATGTACCTGCTGGCCATATGTATCTCTTCTTTGGAAAACTTTTTATTTGAGTTTTTGATCAGTTTTTAATTGGGTTACTTTTTTTTTGGGGGGGGGATGTTTGTTTTGCTTTTTTGCTATGGAGTTGTATGCGTTCTCTTAGGGACATTGACTCCTTTTCGGATATGTGGCTTGCAAAGTGCTTTCCATACTTTGCCTTTACATTTTGATGGAGATTTCCTTTGCTATGCAGAAGCTTTATATTTTATGTGATCTGACTTGTTTATTTGTGCCTTATTTTGCTTTTGATTTGGTGTCAAATTCAAAAAAGCATTGCCAAGCCCAATATTAATGAGCTTACCCCTATGGGTATCTTCTAGGTCAGGGGTCCTCAAACTTTTTAAACAGGGGGCCAGTTCACTGTCCCTCAGACCGTTGGAGGGCCGGGCTATAGTTTTAAAAAAAACTATGAACAAATTCCTATGCACACTGCACATATCTTATTTTGAAGTAAAAAAACAAAACGGGAACAAATACAATATTTGTATTTGCATGTGGCCCGTGGGCCGTAGTTTGAGGAACCCTGTTCTAGGTTTTTATGGTTTCATGTATTATGCTTGTCTTTAATTCATTTTGAGTTGATTATTGTGCATGGCACAAGTTAGGAGTTCAGTTTAACTCTTTTGCATAGTATATGAATTAAGTATTTATTGCGTCATGGAGTCTTTGGGACCTGTATGTACTTAACCTCACAAGAGACTCTCCCTAACCATCCTTTCTAAAATCACAGCTCCCTTTATCCAACACTTTCTGTCTTTATTTTTTTTAAAAGAATATATATTTATTGATTTCAGAGTAGAGAGAGAGAGAGAGAGAGAGAGAGAGACATCAATGATGAGAGAGAATATTGATCGGCTGCCTCCTGCACACCCTGTACTGGGGATGGAGCCTGCTATTCGGGCATGTGCACTGACCTGGAATCCAACTGTGATTCCTGGTTCATAGGTCAAAGCTCAATCACTGAATCACACCGGCCGGATATCTCTGTTTCCTTAACACATAACTATCAGCATATTACTTGTTTTTGTTGTTGTTGTTTTTTGCTTTTTTGCTTGCATTCCTCATTCTATATAATAAAAGGCTAATATGCAAATAGACCAAACAGCAGGACAACCGGAACAACCGAACAACCAGTCGCTATGACGTGCGCTGACCACCAGGGGGTGTGCGCAGAACATGGCGGGCATTGACCACAGTGGGATGGTGGAGCAGGTGAGCGGGTGTGCCAGACTAAGGTGGGGTGTCGGTTGCTGCCATCAGCGTGAGCCTCTGTTGGTTACTGAAAATTCTTTACTCCTGCGCCACAGTCCTGCCCGGCGCTTGCATCTGCTGCTGGTGCTGGCCCCACTCGCACCTGCTGCTGGTGCCAGAGCCACTGCTCACACCCACTGCTGGCACCCGGCACATGCCCTGATTGCTGTGTGTCGTCGGTGGGTGCGAGTAGCAGCTGCCAGCCCCAATCACCCCTCAGGGCATTTCCCTCTCCCCCTGCTCCTGATGGGAGATTGGGACTGGCACCGGGCACCAGCAGTTGGTGCAAGCGGGGCCAGCACCGGCAGCAGGTACAAGCTGCGACTTTGGCACTGGCAGTGGGTGTGAGCAGTGGCTGCTGACCCTGATCGCCCCTGAGGGCTTCTCCACCTCCCCCTGCTCCTGAGGGGCGATCGGGGCAGCAGCTGCCACTCATACCCGCTGCTGGTGCTGGCCCCAATCACTCCATGCTTTCAGCAGGTGAGAGCTGGTCCGGCGTTGTCAGTGCATGGGAGCTGTGGTGGGAGTGGGGCTGGTGGCAGACAGGGGACCTGGGGCCATGCAGGAGGGGTGGGGGGCGGTGAGGAGGATGGGCTGGGACCCGCCCCTGTTTCTACCACAGCCTTGCAGCCCACAGTTCCTTTCAAGGTGCACAGATTCGTGCACTGGGCCCCTACTCTATAATAAAAGCTATGTGAGATCCAGGATTTTTTATTGCTTTTGTTATAGCTGTTTTGCCACTGCCTAGAATATTGTCTGGCTATAAAGGCATTTAATAAGTTGGATGGATAAATGATTCTTATTCCTTGCTCTTAAGTAACTTAAATTCTAGCAGGAGAAATCTAAGACATAACCACACAATTATGAGACAAAAAAGAGGATATTGATTACCTTAAGAAGTTTTAGAAATAACAAAGAGGACAAAAAGAGAAAGAAGGGAGAAATAGTTTTTATTTATTTGACTCCATTATGCCAAATGAACTTTGCTTACATTATTTTATTGATTTTAGTCCCTAAAGTAGTTCTGCAAAATAGGTGGCCAGTATATCATTTTATAGACAAGGAAACTGATGCTCTAAAAGGCAGTCATTTGTCTAATGTTACTTAAGCAGCACATAGTGGAAACAAGATATTAATACGGAATATCTGGCTTGTTTATCTACACCAGTGATTTATAGAGTTCTTCATATTCTCCCATAAGAATACATATATTTTAATTATAGTGTACAGACAGTGCTCACACATGTGTGCACCTACACAAACACATGGACACACAGAAGTATGTACTTTGTTATGTGTAAAGCTTTCCAATATTTTTTATTCAATCTACTCAATATATTCAGTTCTATTCTATAATTTCTATTTCATTTCATCCCTACCTGCCATATCCTATTTCTTAATTTGATTTTGACCCATTCAATTGTTTTTGCAGCAAAGCAAATAAGTTGCAAAGCAGAATTGAAAATATATGCTCTTTCTGGTGTTCCCTGATGCTGAAAGGAACCAGAGAGCTCAGCCACACCCTGAGGATTGGAGGGTGAGGGAAGAGTTAGTTAGGAGGTAATGTTTGAGCGGAGCCATGAATGATGGTTTGGGTACATGGGAAACTTTAAAAGTAATAACAATGTCACCCATTTGGGCAATGGTTCTCCCATAATTCAGACTCCTATCAAATAATCCAGATGCTTGCAATTTATGAGGAGCCTGAAGAAAAGTCAAATGCTCTAATGCGTCGCTTTCCTCATTTGTGGAGCCCATCAGTCAGTCAATTGGTGAGTCATTGTTTTCGCTCAGGAAGTAATTATTGAACTCTAGTTATGTGTTAGGCAGCGGGCTCGGCGTGCTGTCTGCCCTTAAGGAGCATATGTTTATATTTCTTCCTGTGAGCTGACTTGGCAACTACCCCAGTGCACTGGGTGTACCCACTCTATTCTACTGTCGCTAGGGGGCTGGTGTTCCCCCCCCTCCTTGGCTGTAGGCTGGGCAGCCTGGGTGTACAGCATTACTCTCTCCTTTCTTGGATCTTGAAATGGGATTTTTAAGTTAAAATGGAGCTATTCTTTGTGGCCTGATGGCATATTGATTGGTGGTGGTGGGTGTTCTGTGTAAAAGCCTTGTGTACGCCAATGGTTCCAGACACGGTGGGTCAGGTTTATCGATGTTGTCATTACCACTTTTGCCTGAGATCAGGTTTTTGTCTTCAAGTCAGGGAAATGAAAGCTGTCTCATTCATTTAAGTCAGGGGTTTTCTAGAGAAATGTATATCTGTGGCTTCATGGGCAGTACCTTCATTTTAAGAGTTTTCTGGATCTGATGAGTTGATTTCCGGCAGAGGTGGTTAGGTAGGTGAGCTGAGGCAATGAGGCCTCTGATGAGATGGGTTCTAACAAGAGCTCCGTATTGTACATGGATTTCAGATGACTTACTAGTAAACATAACATCAAACATATCAATATATTTTTCTTATGTTAAGCCCAGAGTAATGAACTTGAATTATTTTGGAATGGACATATAAATAAACCAAGATACATAAACACCAAGTAAAATAGAGACACCACCTTCCTGACCTTATAATCCAAGCTACAGTAGTCCTGGCACATTCTGTACCATTTTTATTTTATTTTTAACTGTTGCAATAGAGATTATTGGTACTATGATCAATCACTGAGGTATGTTGCTAAAAATGTAGCTACTAATTTTTTCTTACAATATGCTGAGCTAAAAGTCCTTTGAGGATCATTCTACGCTTTATGCCTTATGTTATTTTCTGCCTAGTATTTTATAAAAAGTAGCTGCTCAACAATGTACTAATGGACAAGTTTGTACAAACTAGTATATCAACACAGCAATTTGTCATTTATAAAATACTTTCCTATACATTTCATCATTTGATTTAAAAAAAACACAATTATTTATTTTGTGATTTGTTCTTATTAAGTCTTTCTAAAATATTTAACTTACTCTTCATAGAATGAAACTACAATATGAAATTACATGGAATAAAAGAAACTAATTCCTGTCTGTTATTCACCTAACTTAAGGAATCAGAAAAGTGTTAATGTACTAAGCATTAGTCTAACACCTCTGGGCTTTTTCAGAAGAAATAGAGATCTCTGTTCATCTGGTGGTGGATTTAAGTGAAAATTAGCTCCAGAGAGGTTCCAAGATGTATCAGTAAGCTTTAGCTCAGTTGTATGGCAGTAACAAATGTTCCCAATATGTCAGTGACATACAAGTACACGAGACCCACAACTCTCTGTGGATTCTCTTTGTTTCTCTCTTCCTATGTGTATGTGTGTGTGTGTTTGTATACATGTGCATGTACATATACATATACACACATTTAATTATTTAATACCTGGACCAACATTTGCAGGAGTAGGTATGATGTGGGACATTTAGTCTTACCACATGGTAGCTTTTCAAGCTTCTATTTTATAGTGATGCGTGAGATTTCTCTTCCTATTGCATTGGCCAAAGCAAGTCAAATGGCCAAAACTGATGTCAGTGGGGTGAAATGTATACTCCTATCATTTGGAGAAGCTAAAAATATTTGGAAAAATAAAACAATATACCCCTTACTGCTATTATGAAATGCTGAGATCGGGGTAGAAGAATCAATCGCGTATTGATTTTGATCATCAGAAGCAACCATACGTTTGGCAGATTAGATTTTATGCACTGCATTTGATAGACAAAACAACCTAAGCCTAATTTTTAAAGACAGATTTTCAAGTCTCATAGCTAAGTAATAAATGACAAATTCTAAATTTGAACTGAAATTTAAATCTGACTCTCTTCCTAACCTGAATCTACACCTGATACTCTTCACAACCATCCTCCATATGTGAGTGTCTGCATGGCAGAAACTAGAATGAAAAATGAAAAATTTCTAGTTCTAGGATCCTGTAAAATTTGTTTTTAAGTTTTAGTTTATATACTTTATATTCCTTAAGGTGACCAGGGCCGAACCAGGGTAGTTCTCTCTCTTCATGGATATGATAGTCATGTTTAGCTTTATTATCATCATCATTATTATTATTACGATTTCCACTTTTGACATATGCATGCATGTGTGTGTGCATAATGGCAGGTTTCCCCAGTCCTCTGCAGGACCTTAACACAATATTCTTATAGATTCAGCTAAAACTGCCGAGTTTCAAATCAGAAATTAGTTCTGATTCTGTTGATGTGAACCTGAACAAAGAAGGGAAACATAATCCAGCTTCCTGCATTATTAAGATTTCAGATATACAGTTTTGATAAAAGCTCGCAAGTACAAAATTATGCTTTCGAGCCTAATGTAGCATGGAGGATTTTGTCTGAGCTAGCAAAGGATCACATTTTCATCTCCTATGAGGCAGGGACTGAGCTCTATAACCTATTTTCCACAAGCACACTCTACGAAATAATGAGTATTTCATTGTGAATCTTGCCTGGTTTTAGAATGGGTGGCTCTCAACCCAGTTCCCTGATAAATCATACTCTGTGTGGGTGATATACACACTCACTAACCTAAGCAGGAACATTGACTTCAGCTACAGGAAAACCAATACTGCACAACAGATGGGCTGGATGACTCATTCAGTTCGATTCATAGTTGCTGTACATTTCGTACTATAGTGTGTGCTATAGAGAAGATGCAGTACTCCTCCTGCTGTGAAGGGATGTGTTATATTATCTTGGGGAAGTGCTGAGGAAGCAATATTTAAAAGAATCTTCTTTCATTTGACCTGCTTTCCTTTTCCTAAAATGGTGAGGGTTGGAGAGAAATCCATCTACTATGTTGAATAGTTGAGAACAGCCATCTGTTCCACACAACAGCCTCCACCCACACAAGAGGCTGTGTGGCTTGGAGGTTAGAAATTGAGTCATTACAGGCCATAGGTAGTCACTTTTCAACGTTTTCTTCATTTGGCACCCTGTTCTGATTAAAGAGCAATTAATGGATGATTCATTGATTAAATGATTACTTCAGCCCTTCATTTAATAAATACTAAATGAGGTCATTCTTTGTACCCAGCACTGTGCTATATAATAGAGACCAAAGGTATGCACATAGCCCTCACCATTCATCTTTAAGTTGAATGGGGAAAACAGGTAAGTCAACCCCAAATTCCAATGCCATGTGACAGAACGTGTAAGCATAAGCTGTTTGAGGGCTCAGGGGAAGAATAAATATTCTAGATTTAAACATCCTAGGAAGGCATTCTAAAGGAGGTGGCTCTTGAAGTCAAAGTTCATGGTTGAGAAGGTTAATTACCCAGATAGAGAAAGGGGGTGGGGCATTCAAGACATATTACATGGTATCTTGCGCACAGGTAGATGATCAGGAAACTGCAGGTACCAGTGGTCATAGCAGGCAAGTTAGGTAGAGTGGAGACGTGGGGTTTGGGAAGAAGGAGATATGTGGGGGGTGATAGCAGACAGGTAAGATAAAAGTCCAAGTCATGATGCATTTAAAGTCCCCATTTATTTATCAGTGCGATTTTGGACTTATGTACAGAAACAACTCAGTCTAGCTTAGGTAAGAAAGGAAATTTGCTTAAAAATATTAGGTTCTGGACCTAGCCGGTTTGGGTCAGTGGATAGAGCATCAATCTGTGGACTGAAGGGTCACAGGTTTGATTCCAATAGGAAAGTTGCACATGCCCAGGTTGAGGGCTCGATCCCCAGTAGGGGGTGGGCAGAAGACAGCCAATCAATGATTCTCATCATGATTCTCTCTCGTCATTGATGTTTCTACCTCTCTCTCCTTCTCCCTTCTCCTCTGAAATCAATAAAAATATATTTAAAAAACATTAGATTCTGTCCTGGAGTACAAATGCAGCTCTACAGCTTGACTTCTAAGTAGACTGTCAGTGAAGGCAGGAATTCCATCAGGGACCTCCGTTCTGCTGTTCTCGTCTTGGGTTCTTATTCTCCTCCTTATGCAGCATAGCTTATCTACTTTTCTATGAATTTTGGGGACATCAAAATATAAGGGGGAATAAGTAAGTTGGGAAAGAATAGCTCCAGAGTACACATATCAATAGATGTAGAATAGAAATCAATAAATATTTATGTCTTTTAAAGGCAGGGAGATACTTTTAAAAGACAGGATTAGCCATTAGTATGAAACATCAGAGTCAAAACTGTACACTGTGTTTGGTAGCCACTCAATTATGACCTTGATGAGAACAGGTTTATTCTTTAATATCATTGGCCTCTACCAGCCATTCCATCTAATGGTAAACTTCACCCATATACTCAATGAGTAAATATTTTGTGGGCAGGGCAGGGAGTCCTGAAATCCATCATTTCTAACTCAAGGAGCTAATAATTTAATGGAAAGACAAAGGTAAAGATTATAGTAGAAAGTGAGAAGCTCTAACTGAGGCAGAGAGAATATTGGGGGAGTCCAGGGGGAGGATGTCTAACCCCTAACTAAGTAGGCACTCAATGCAGTTTTATGAAATTAGCATACTTATTAAATTTGCTGGAGCAGAAATGAGTGATGTCATCGGCTAGTGCACAGAAACAGGGCCAGCTCGTGTGGGCTGGTGTGTGGGCAGGAGCTTGATAAGAAAGGCAGCAACTCTCTGTGGTTGGTTAAATGATCACATTCTTAAGGGTTTTATCATAAGACCACTAGCCTCTTCTGGCTCCACACACAAGAAGGACTATTTCCTTACACTTCAGTGAGTTTAGCCTTTGGGCCACTAACTCTTCAATTTATGTTTCTGGCCTTTCCTGGGTACCAGAACCAATGCTCTGGCTGCCTGCTGGGTATTTCTACCCTGCGTCTCCCACATGCCTCATTTTTATAAAGCCCGTATGAGACACTATGTCCAATTACACATTCTGAATTCTTATACCTAAACCCGTTGTCTACTGGGCACCCAGACCAGATATGTGAGGTCATACTCGAGTCCCCTACTTTCCAGTTTCCCATTGTCCGTTGAGTTTATTTTGAACGACTTTTATCTCTCACCTGCATGCTCCCTGCCATTGGAGTAGATCAAACTCTTGCCATTTCTTTCCTGAATTATCAAAATGAGCCAGTGTCCCTGAATCAAACCCTCGCCCTTGGGTGACCCTTCTCTAGAACCTGGCATAGTCATCTTTCTCTTCCTGCAGGCCAGTGCCCTGTTTCAGCCATTGGTGGCGCCAAGCTAAGTGTAGGTTCCACGCCACCCCTTCTTATTCTGCCTCCAGTCTAGGTCGATTCAGCAATTTAACAGCATTTTCTGTTTTCATGCTATGTATCTGCCAGGCACAGAGCAGGTCCTTTGATGGCTGAGCTCTGCTCTAATGGGATTTAACTCCAGTGTGGCTGACAAAAGTGGAATGGAGGATTGAGAATCTAGTGAGCGTTTGAAAGAAATGATAGGGGGATGTGACTATATAGGTATGATCTTGGTTAATCTGGCTGGCATGGTGGTTCTGTGACATGGTGTGCCCACCACGGGGACTTCTCAAAGGAAGACGTGTCTGGGCTGTGGCCTGGGCGGTTGAGGAGGCGTTGCAGGGAGGAGAATGACACTTCCAGGGTTATGAGTGGAAGAGATGTGGTGAGTAGAAGATGGAGAAGAGTGAGCCAAAGGGCCAAGGCATGGAGATGAGCCTGTTTGGACCTCAGTCGGAGCCAGATCATGTGAGACTCATAGACTGTGCTAGGGAATTTGGACTTCCTCTTATGGGCTGCAGCAAGAGCCCACAGCTCAGAGGGGTAGCGACTTGGCAAGTCTATGCCTTAAGAAGACAACTCTGACGACTTACAGGGGAATGAAGAGGATGATCTCAAGAGTCAGGGCAGGAAATCAGCCGCTTGGCTTGTCTCATGTGCTGTTGTCTTCTGAGCCCACTGCCTGGCTCCTTCCTAACCCCACATGGCACCTACTCAGGCCAGTGATTAAACCGCAAACCTTCCCTACAAGTTGCAGATGCCCTGGGCATCCCAGATGTTCCCCTTTACCTAAAACATGGGTGCGCTTTTCCCTCTGCTGCCACTGGGCGGGTTTCCTTTGCAGGACACGCCCTCTCCTGTGGGCATGGCAAACACCCATCCACCCATTAAGAAGCCACTCAAATCCCGCCGTGGGCACCTTCTCTCCTTCAGTGCTCAGAGCACCCAGATTAGGCAGCTGTTTTATCTCCACTTTTTTACAGAGAAGGAACAGAAGGCTCGGAGAGATGTGGTTGCCCATGGTCACGTAGTGGGGTCTTGGAACTTATGTCTCAGTTTCCTTATCTTCATACCTGCTTTCCCCAGTCAGCAAGGCTCCTGGCAGCATGGCACACTGAAGAGGAGCCGTCTCTTCACTGCTGGTCACAGCTGCACACCCCAGGGAAACCTCACTCTTTGGGCTTCTCCTCTCTGCCTTCCGCCAGGAGGTCCCTAGTCTGCCTCTGACTCATCGCCTGCCTAGCTCTCCCACACCTGCTCCTCAGGAGGGAGGAACCAGCTCCACACAGCAACCCCATTGCCACTGCTTCCTGGGGGTTCTTTCTTCTCCAACCTAGAAACCCAAAGCCGCAGAGGTCAGTCACAGTTCGCGAGCACTTTCTGCTTCACAGTGACCCTCATCGACCTGGACATTCTGGGGGCACAGAGCAGGGGTGGCCGACTCCTCCTGAGGCGTTCCACCCCACCATCACCTCTTTCTTTGACATTCTCTGAGATCTGAAGTCAGCATCCATCACCCCCACTGCCTCCCCAGCTGTGTGTGGATGCCCAGGTGGACCTGCCTGGAAGTTCATTGTCCCTGACGCCACCCAGCGCCTCACCTGCCCTCTGTGAGCTCCCGCTGGGAACACACTGCGTTCCTCCAGCCTCTGTCCATGGCTGCTGGTGGCGTCCTGTGGGGACACGCAGAACACAGGGCCTGGGCTGATAAGGCTGGATGATTTAAGCTTCCAGAGCAAGGCCCGGGATCAGGGGGTTTCAGTCCCAGGGACTGAGTGGGGCTGTGGTGGCCTTGAGCTCAGAGCCCAGCTGAGGAATGGAGCACACCGGTGTGCAGCACTGGGCATGCACTAGCTGCGTAGAAAGTGTCCTCACACTAACAGACACATTTTCTCCAAATTACAGACAGGGACACTCAAAGTGCTCCAAACTGGGTGTTCTCTCTCTCTCTCTCTCTCTCTCTCTCTCTCTCTCTCTCTCTCTCTCTCTCTACCCCTCCCTCTCTCCCTCCTACCCTCTTTTCCTCATTACCTCCCCGCTATGATGCAGATGTCATAATGGGAAGATGTCCTTGAGAAAGTGCTATGGGGCCTGTGATTCCCTGGAGGCCTCGCTGTTTATCTTTCCAGTGAAAGTGCCTTTCTGCCCAGCCCCCTCATCTCCCACTGTGCTTGATGAGTGGTGTTGGATTTGGGCATTTGGGTGCTCCGAATGCTCCAAGTGGAAGGCCATGTTCGTGTGCATCTCTCATGTCTTCCCCTACCTCCCCCTGCTGTCCTTCCCTTGCTGTCCCTCCCTTGCTGTGCTCCCCTTGCAATCTCCCACCATTGCTGTCCTCCCCTTACCATCCTCCCACTTGCTGTCCCTCCTTTGCTGGCCTCCCCTTGCCTCCCCTCACTGTCCAGTCCGGCCGCCCCTGCCACACCTGCCTTCACTCGGGGCAGCCCCCGTGCGTCCCAGCATCCTTCCTCCAGGCCTTGTAAATGTACAGACCATTTAGACTTTAGGACAGCGGGGCCACTTTTCATCGCAGGCCAGGCTGCTGCCTGGTTTTACGGGGTCATAAAAGTCCTGACAGGAGTCATAAAAGCCTCCAATTGCACTGCAGAAACCCTTGGAGTATATTTTAAGGGCCCCTGAGTTTTCATTTTGCTGCTTTTATGGGGACTCGTAAAAGCTTCGTGGAGAGATCCCTGTGATTGGCTGCCCAGCGCGGAGCTAGTTAAAATTACAGCTTTAGACAAATTGTTCCAGTCCCCATAAATCAGCATCGGGCATGTGGCAGGGGGAAGGCCTCCAGCTCTGCTGCATCCCCCCGGGCTCCCGGTCCCTCCTCCCAGGCGGGCCGGGCCTGGGCCAGCCTCCCAGGGCCGCCAACACCCCCCACACATTCCTTGCAAAGGGAAAACGTGTCCATCACCCAGCTGTTTTTATGCATTTTACAAATAGCTGGTGACTTTTTTATTTGCATAAACCTGATTTTTTCCCAACAGATTGATTTATTTTTAAATTGATCGCAGTTAAAGAGACATAATCTCAGACTCTGGTTCGCATGGCCGCGGTGTGCCTGCTGGGTGTAACCTACATTCTCCCTGTAGATCGCCTCCCCCTCCGGCCTCCCCTCATGTCTCTCTTTCTCCACCTGCTGCTGCTGTCTTAGCAGGACTGTCATAGCCTGCGATGGAGCAGGGCCACTACCGGGCCGGCGTGAGCAGCGCGAAGGCCGCTCTTTGTGTCTGTTCCGATTGTCTACTGTTGTACCTGGCAGAGAACCAGACGGAGTGGGTGTCATGGGAGGCTGCTTTGTTTTGCACCATGATCAACTTTCTATTAGCTTACGGCTCCAGTGTGCATCATCGGGCCATAGAATCCTCCAGATGTTGAATGGAGACGCAGACCTTGTTTCTCTCCTTGCCAGAGATCAGGCAGGCCTAGGTGAATTCCCCTGCCAACAATTCGAGGCTCAGACCCTTCAACTGAGATTTGGAGGTTCAAAAGAGAGGGGGTAACCCTTCCCCACTGTGCACCCTCTTCTTTCCCAGGCAGAGAAAACTTTCAGGAGAGGCTCCGATGGGGGTGAAGCAAGGAGCAGGCTCTGCTCACGCCCCCTTAGGAGAAATATGCTGCTTCTGTTTGTGTGGCCGCCTCTGTTCCCATGGCAACTGCCTCTCTCCCCGGCTGTTTCCGAGGAGGACCTGCATGGGGGAGTATCATTCTGGGGGGGGGGGGGCAATGATGGTTACTTCTCCTCTGGAGAGGAGCCAAGTCAATACTTGCAGCAGCACAAGGTATCTTATTACTTGGGAAATGCCCAATTAAGGGTAGATTGGTGGGCTAGCCAAGCAAGGTGGGGAGGACAGCTAGGAGGAGGAAAAGGAAAAACAGGGAGTGCTGCTAGGCCGTGGGCTAGCCTGAGAAATTCAACCAGGACATATGTGAGGACAATCCTGCCACCATTAGTTCACTGTAGGAGTCAGGGGTGACAGATCGGCCCATCTGAGGTGTGTGTGTGTGGGGGGGTGGGGGTGGGGCGTGGGGGGTGGCGGGAGGCAGGCTCTGCTGCAAACCATGGAGGGAGACAGGTTTTCCCCAACACACACCTCCCTTTTGACCTGATGCTCTTCTTAAACAAATGAACCCATCGCAAAGGTTACCGGCCACAGGAGAGAACAACACGTCTAATTTCTGTCGTGCTCTCATTTTATATAATTATGATATCAACTGTGGGCGATCAAAGCATTCATTAAAGAGGAACTATCTCTCCTCTGCTTTTGTTGCCGTTGGGAGAGGTGTGACAGGCTTTCTGCGTCTCTGGCTATATTTCCCCCTTTTTCTTTTACGGTTGATTTCTCTCTCCTTCCTCTCCTCCTCCCCTTCCACTATTGGTGATTTCTAACAGGATATTCCCCGCCTCCCCCTGGCTTAATCAAATGCCTCCTAAGGCATCCAGGGCAGCACGGGGCAAAGCAGCTCCGGAGTGAGACCCGTGTGTCTGGTGGGTGCGCATGTCAGCAGGTCTCCGCTTTCAGAGAAGCGATCATCTGCAGGGACGTTTGTGAGGCATGGCCCCTACCCCCAACTAGCCCATTCCCGTGTCTTCGTCATGGACTGATCGCTGTGCTGTCTGCGGCTCTGTCCCAATATGTCCCAATAGCCTCCTCCCAAAGACAGGGCATGTCTGAATCCCTTTGTCAAACCTGGGCGACTTCTTGGCCAGCACAGAATTTCCAACTGTCACCTCTGTCTTTGCAAGCTCTTCTTTTCAACATGTTTGTGCAGCTGCTCCTGTCATGATCCCAGGGCTATTTTTTCTGTGGAGGCTGCTCTACTTTATTCCCTACAAAGGGTTTTCCCCTAGGGATCCCAGCAACCAGTCCAGGAGGGTAGGACTTGAACGTGGAGAGCATTCAGGGTAAAAGTGTGGAAGTACATTTTTCATGTTAACACGCCTCTGCGTCCCATTGTGTGGCATAATTTTATCTTATTCTCTGCTGGGCTAACGACAGATTCCTTCACAAATTTATAAAAGAGCTTGGGTCTTCAGTCTGTATTCCATCATGCATGCATTCACTCACTCGGCGCGCAAAGCCCAGGCTATGTGCATGCGCAGTACCACGCCAGTGCCTGGGGACAGGGGCACAGATGAGAAACAATCTCTGTCCTCTTGCAATTCATAAACAAATAGGGCAGGAAAAAGGTAATCCATTTCTTAGTCAACATTGTGAAAATACAATGATGTATCAGGAGGAAGTAGGAGTAATCGATGACTTTCTGGGAGTGTTTAATCTTCTCTGGATTTTCCCCGAGAGGAGAGAATAAGGAAAGGGCACGCCAGGGAGAGGAAGCCACATGGGAAACCCCAGGAACATAAAGCAGCATGTTTGTGGCTTTCACAGCTCTCTGTTGAGGAAGAGCAGGTGAGAGAAACCGTGAGCGATGAGGAGGCTGAAGAGGAATTCACAGATCAGATTTTGATACATATTGGCATTGCAGGATACATGTGTGGATTTTAGGTTAATAATGAAAAAAGCAGTTTCCATATCAACGAGAGGCTTGCATGCCCCTTTAACTGAGAAACACTTATTGAGTGTCTGCTGTGTACAAAGTAGTGCACCAGGTGTGGCAGAGATACAAGGATGAAGAGATACAAAGTTGATAGGAAGGTGTATCTTAGCACTAGCTTTTTAAGGATCAGAAATTTTGTTGCACAGACTATATCTATATCTATATCTATATCTATATCTATATCTATATCTATCTATATATATAGATACATATATATATATAGATATATAGATATATAGATATATAGATATATAGCTAAATAGATATCTATAGATATAGATATAGATATAGATATAGATATAGATATCTGGTTAATACCAATACACACACATCAGACAGCAATGAAAAGGGAGGGATAAGATGTTAGAGGAGTAATTGTCATGTAATCTTAAGGGTGGACATTAGAGAAGTAGAGGAGAGAACAGATACATAGATGTAGATGGTCAAAGGAGCCTGTTATAGAGGAGGTGAATTTAACTGAACCCAGAAAGGTGGGAGAGAATTGGGAAGGAGGAATCTACATGCATAGAAAGACTTGACTTTGCAAGTGCAATGGCAGGAGAGTCCAGGTCTTAATTAGAATGTAGGGAATTAGACTTGCTGGGAGGAGGGGCTGGTGGCTGGGACTGGACATATTTTGCCTGTGGGTCTCTGAGTGTCTTCAGATGTCGGATTAAGGATTGGGCTTTGCCCAGTGGCAACAGGGAGTCACTGAAGGTATTAGCAGGGAAGTGACAAGGTATTGGTCAGACTTCTCTAAGGGGCTGTTTGTGGCACCTTTATTGTCCCAAAACCATCACAATGAATAATTCTTCAGTTACCTAGAACATTACTATAGTAAGATATCATATCTTTTAATGGGAATTGAGGAATGGAAGTTTACTGATAAGCAACTGAATTAGGAGGGTATCAGCAGGGAAAATTGTGGTTGAAGAGGATAAGAAGGTATGTTTTGAGTGGCAATGGTCCTAGATAAACCCTACAGTATCAATTTCTCCTAAGGGGATACAATTAATCCTCTAAACACTGCAGAAAACGGAAACGGACCTTTGTGATTATTCCTAAAACTAGGAGGCTTCTGGCCATTCCTTGTATAACTTTCTCTCATTAGTAGGCACAGACATGTTTTTTTTTCCTTTCTTCTTTATGTCTTACTACCCATGATTCTCCCGAATCATCCTTCTACCCACAAATCTCAGTCTATATATTGTTTTATGGCACCAAATTGTCTGGGTTTTGACCCAAATTTTGCCACATCCTTGCTCTGTGATCTTGAATGAGGTGTGCCTCAATCAATTCATGTGGGAAATGGGGGAGGGGGAATACTAGTAACAATTTAATAAAGTTGAGGATTAAGTGTGGTTTCTGCATATAAAATACTTCGATCAATTCCTGCACTTAGAAAGCTCTTAACCAGTGTTACCTTCCTGGGTCTGGAGAGCTAGATGTTTCTGGTTTAGAACTTATTTCTCACTCAGCCACACAGAAGCTCAGTAAAGCTCAAGGTTCTCTCCTTTCCTTTTCTTGAGCATCCTTTAGCCTCTGGATAACCCAGCTCTCCCACCCTCACTTCTCAGGTCTCACAGTCGCCTTAATCAAACGTTAGCATAATATATTAGCATATCTATAGCACAATTATATTTTGATTACTCTAGCCCCAGTCAGACTAAAAGATGCCTTCAATCTAGATATAAATAATTTAGCATGTTTACACAGAGGAGAATTACAGAGGAGGGAAGGAAGCAGAGAGAATATGTATGCATGGGGTTGGGTGGGGGTGGGGTGGTGATGGCAGAAAAAGACAAATTAGATTGCCATTTTATCCTGCACCTCTTCTCTTGTGTATAAATACACAAGAATGTGTATTTGCATTCAAGAGAGAGACACCATTTTGAATTGCTTGAAATCTTCTTCCTTTTTAAAAAATCCCCACCGGATATGTGGACATACCCATATGTGAATACACTTTCATTGACCTGAGAGAAAGAGAAAGAGAGAGAGAGAGATGAGAGAGAAACCTTGGTCAGTTGCCTCCTATGTGCCCTGACCTGAGATCGAACCTGCAATCTAGGTATGTGCCCTGACTGGGTATCAACCCTGCATCCTTTTGGATACAAGGAATGACGCTCCAACCAACGGGGTCTCCTGGCCAAGTCTCCTTCCTTTTAATCTCATTCAATCTGTCAAAATAAAATCCTCATTGATTAGGTAAAACGTAGAGGGTGATTTTCAGTTTCCATTTCTTCTTTTTGGCCAGATCCCTCTTGTAAATTGCATCCTCCTATGATTCATCTTTGGAAGATCTCTCTTTCCTTGTCCAGTTAACTTCCTCAGCTCATCATTAATATCAGGGCTTTGTGCTTTGTTGCTCTTAATTTGGAAACCTGATTTCCCTTGATTGGTGTACTCTGCAACAGGCTACAAGAAATTTTATTATATTTTGGCTCTAAATAAGTTACACACACACACACACACACACACACACACACACACACACGCACACACACACATCATATCAGCTGGAACAGGGGCGTATCTCTGGTAGGATCACAATCACTCAGAGCTTGAGAAGTCCCGGCTACCTTGCAGATTGATTCATCTTTCGAGCAGCTGTGGATGATAAGGTAAAAAGACGGCTCTCCTTGGGCTTTTTAAGTAATGGCTTCATTGGCTGTCCTCTGAGCAGCATGGAGAGAAATTTAAGGCCTGAAATGGGAGACACTTTTTCTTTTATAGTTACATTTAGAATGGGTGACATGTATAAACCCATTCATGGAAATTGTTTGTTCTCTACCTTTTCACCTAGAATGTCAACTGGATGCCGGAGACAAGCAGTTTTCTTTTGCATTTGGTGTGAAAATGTAATTGATGGTGGCTGGGATGGTGTGGGGATGCTAAACGTAAGAGGATGACACTGTGAAATGATAGCATTGGTATGGCTGGTCATTAGATTAGGTTCGCCAAGGGAGTTTTTTAAAAAATACAGATACCGCCCTAACCGGTTTGGCCCAGTGGATAGAGCGTCGGCCTGCAGACTGAAGGGTCCCAGGTTTGATTCCGGTCAAGGGTATGTACCTTGGTTGCAGGCACATCCCAGTAGGGGGTGTGCAGGAGGCAGCTGATCAATGTTTCTCTCTCATCGATGTTTCTAACTCTCTGTCCCTCTCCCTTCCTCTCTGTAAAAAATCAATAAAATATATTACAAAAAATGCAGATACCTAGACCCCAAACCTGGCAATTCTGCACATTGGGAGGTGGAATTCCATCAACGGACTCTGGTAGTCTGCCAGATCTGGGCAGTCTGGGTTTAGATGGTATTAGAAGGACCTGAGCTTGAATCTTTTCTTGGCCAATTACTGTCTGGAAAACATTCTCCCTGAGGCTCATCCTATGGTCTAACTCATCTTCTCATTAGATGATGAACAACTTTATGGCAGTATCTCTATTTTCTCTCTTTCATCAGCTCCTTGCATAGTGCCAGGCAGAGAGTAGGGACACAGTGAATTGTTTTAGAGTGAATGAAGAGTGAATGAATGAGTGTTGGATGGAAGAAATACATCCATGATATCTCCTACATTTGTATGTATATTATATGAGGTAATCAGATATAATACTCCTGACATACAGTGGAGATTCAACTAAATTTCCTCTCCCCCTTTATTTTTTGTTTTCTGCAATCCAGCGTTCTCATTGTGTTGTTTTCATATTCCTTTATTTTCTTTTCCTTTTTTTTTTTGTTAAGTGGAGAAAGAAACATTACCTGGTTCATCCACCCACAGTGGATCCCTTAGCACACCTAGATTTACAGACTATCTTTCTGACTCAAATCCTTCTTGTTCCTCTAAACAAAATGCTTCTTTTACTTATATATCAAGAAAGTATTAGATAAAAAAAACAATTTTTTAAGAAATACAAATGAAAAGATTTAAACTAAGTCTGTGTATTTCAGTTATTGGTGCTTACCTGTTCCCTCACTAATGCAAGTGAGACATCTTTGCATTGTAACCCTTTTATAGGAAAGGGTTTATAAAAACACAATCCTTTTCCTTACTCTCTTCTGATGAGTTAGTCCCATCTTTTGGAAGCCTCATCTAATTTGGCTAAAACATGACGACAACTCCTTTAATAAGAGGGCTTGGTATTAGTGTCCAAGGAAGTGTCAGAGTTGACAAAAAATCTTCCTTGCAATTTTCTCATGGCTTGAAAATAAACCACTTCGCCCTGGGAGACCTTGCACCTGCATCTCTCCACCCAAAGTGGTGAGAAAGCTTGAGGGGAGATGAATGGACATTGATTTAATGAAGAACATGTCATTTCTTTGTGATTCTTCTCTTCATGGTAAAAGGCTAGAGGGAGGAGGAGAATTGGGGAAATAGAAAATGTTTCAGTCTACCCCCCAAAAAAAGGAAAAAAAAAAAGAACAACAAGGCAGGTTGAGAGATATGACGAGACAGTCTCCCTTTGATAAGGATTAAAGTTTCTATTGTAAGAACATCATAGGCCAAAGGTGTCTCTGCAGGACTGGACACCTAAGTGAGGTACATACAACCTGGTTCTCTCACGTCAAGACAGCCCTGGACGAGGCATCCCACAGGGCAGGTGTGGCCAGGCACCTTTTCTGAGGTTAGAAGTCACTTCCTTAGGGGACAAGGTGTAAGGGACTGGGTATAATCAGAGATACAATTAAGACTCTCTTTCTTTCATGAAAGTAATGTAGACCAGGTCATCTAGAACTCCCATTGTGTATTTTTCCCCCAGGGTCCAAGGATCGAAGCTCCTTGTTCTCCATGGTCATGGAAGAGCCTTGAGTGGGCATTCTGATGGACTGTGGAGATTATTGGTGCTATTACCAAATGTTTTAGACTCTCTGTGTCTTGAGCGCTTCCTTTGGTAGGATTCAACCTCCTCTCTTTTGAAGAGAGGGTATTTGATGGGTTCTGGCCAGAGAGAGGCAAGTAGGAGAGGCATGTATCACTTAGTGGGTAGGTTAAGCATTTTCCTCTGTCATGATAACCAATGATTTTAAAGATTGTGACTTGTCTATCAGCCTGGGTCCCTGAGTTAGTGGATGAAAAGGGTCTCTGGGCCTCTTCTTGCCCACTCTCTGGTGATGGACATCTAGAGTGAGAGACCCATAGACATGTGTTGTTTTAAGCCATTTAAGACTTTCTAGTTATTTGTTATTTCAGCATAACCTAACCAATCCTGACTGTGGCAGAGTCTGATTCTAATGTCAAAAAATGATCAGGATCTGAAGCCTGGCTCACCATGGTGGCTGATTATTTTTGAGACTCAGCATACTGTAGGGTATCTGGTGAAATGGAATAGTAGCAATTCACACCAGGATGGTTTCTATACACAGATAAGAATGGCACCCAATGCCAGGTTGTGACAGAAAGGGGCCACCAGGAGAGTCAGTGGGTGGGCATGGCTCCCACTAAACATTATGAACCAATGAGTGATTTGGGGCCTGGCAACAGCTGAGGGCCATGAATCAGCCCAACGTGTGTGTTCTCCAGGCAAATATTTCTGATGCTCCCTTTCACTGCAGTCTGCTTTGCTTTATTTATGCAAAGAATATATCCCTGGGGGAAATCAAGTCACATCATAAATGCATCAGAGAAGCTTCCTACTTAAGGAAGTTTACGAGGAATCCTTTTGTGAAGGAATAATCATCCACCATGATTTGCGTTCGCTTTGTAAATTTCGGGTGTTTGTGTGTGTCTCAGATTTTATGAATTTTGGGCACATCATATCATCACGCATCATGTTAAGTGTAGAGTGAAGCAGAGCTTAAGTTTAATTTTAGTTCGGCTTGGCCACGTTGCTTGGCATCATAGTGGGGACGAGCGAGGGGGACAACCAAGTGTGACCTTTTACCTATTAATCTCTGCAACTGGAGAAGGTAGGTGCTAGGTAGATGGTGAGAATGACCTGGGCGTGTAGGTTTGATATAAGGGAGGCCAAAGAAGTCAAGAAAGCATTGAATGGATCAAACATGGATTTTAGAATAGGCCTTAGTATTGGAGTGAGGAAATTGGGGGAAATCCCCCCAGCCTTCTCTTAAAACCCTCAGTGAGGAGAGGCAAGAGAACATATCTGAATGTACAAAGAGTGAACACGACTGGACAAGATTTGTAATGGTTATATCATTACTTAATCCTTTCTGAGCCTTGGTTTTCTATTCACATGCTGAATATCATAATTCCTCCTTGCCAAACTGTTGTATGGATCAAGAGCCCACGGATGTCGAGTACCTAATGTTATAACTGACCCCAGATAGGACTCAGGAAATTACGACTATCAATATTGTTGACTGGTTATTTATTTATTAAGATCCTAAATGTGAAGTGTTAGTGATACCGTTGCAATTAACCCAGTTATTAATTAACTAACAGGAAAAGAGCAAAGGGAAGGCTGGATAATAGGGACATGCCATTTGTGCCTGGAAGCTAGAGCGCAGCACTCTCCGGGTCTGTTTCCCGCAGGGGGAAGGGACTGGACAAAGAAAGAATAGACGCATGCCCAGTAAAGCCTAGGTGATGCAGAGGGAAATGATTACCTGTCGGTCACACCTGGGAGCAGGTCGTTGGCCAGAATAGATGTGGCCACTGCAAGGGCATAAAATTGAGATCCATAAACTCCTGAAACACGGGGTTCCCTTCTTCTCTCTAGCTGCTTGCGCCTGACTCTTGGCTTGTGAGCTCTCATACTCTGCACCCCCCCACGTGGCCTACAGCTATGTAGACCCACACACCATGGAGTAATTGGCTCCACCATGGAACGGAAACCCTGGGCTCTGGCTTGCTTTTGGCTCTGCTGAGTGACTCCCCAGTTGCACATATCCCTGGACCAGTTTAAGGGAAATAAGACTTTGGAAACCAAGGCATATAACTCCACGCAAATAAAGCTTCCCACCCCATCGCTTCCTCCCGTGGGGGCCTCCGGAAATGCATATTCCGGTGGTACCCCAAGAACCCCACTCCCCAACAGCAGTGGAGAAATTCCACCCCTGCCATTCTCCGATAACATTAGTGTAGTGTCCAGCCCATGACAGGGCTTTATAAATATTTGGCGAAAGAATAAATCATCACCATAGAGCAAGGAGTTTGAAGAATGAAAACGATGCGGTAATGAAAACGAAGGGGTAATGAGCCTCACCCCGCAACCCTTTGCCTTTCCTCCCCAGAAGGAATGCCCCAATTTTCTTCTTAAAACCTGTCTGTCTAGCAGCACCCACATTGCTCAGAAAGAGGAAAACCACTTCCGGTGATTCCGTGCTCGTCTTCATCCTTTCTCTCTCGCCGCATCAGGTTCTTTGACCAGCGGATTTCACCAAATTATAGAGCCTTTCCCCCCTTCTTTCCTTTTTCCTTGCCTCTTCTTTATTTCCTTTCCCCCCCCCTGTTGTCAGGGCCCTAGGAGTTTCTTTTCCCTTTCTAATTAAGAACAAATGAAGGTAAGAAAGTGTTTTATAACCAGAGAGAACTCACCAGCAGGGCACCGGGGTGGAAATTCACATCATGAGAGAGAGGCAGACAGATACCACACCAGCCCGGTGGGGATGGTGACCTGCGATTGCTCTGTGTCCCGCTGTGTTACTGCCCACCCCTCCCTCCGCCCGTTAACCTGGCGCTCACCTCTGGCAGAGGCCTCTGTCTTTTGTTAGAAAAGCTGCAATGGGGAGCTTGTGGGGTTTTTGTTGTTGTTGTTTAGTTTTTAAAAGCGTGTTTAAGCACGCAGTATGCTCTCCTGAAATGTTCCCGTGTCTGGAAAGGTCCCTCCTACAAGTCAATGCCTGCGGCCCAGGGAAATGTCCCGATTTTCCCTGCCTTTCCCTGACCCACTCTTTCTACCGTGTACCTGGCTGTCTGAACCCATAGGTCCAGTTTGGGGTTGGAACAGCAAATCCCAAGGACGTGTCCATCAGATGTGTCTGCATGTGCTGATATAAAGCAGAGATCGGGACCAGGAGACTAGAAGGTGTGTGAGCAGGGGGAGCAGGAGGACGTCCTGGTCCAGGGCCCCGTGGAAAGAGAGCCCCCCCAGTCCCCAGGCTTGGCCCAGGGCAGCGCTGGCCTCATGCTCTTCCTGCAGCCTGGAGCTTTCTGATGCTGGGAGAGCGGGGCCCAGAGCCTGACACGGTGCTTTCCTGAGCCGCGTTCTGCACCCCGCACTTGGAAGATGGCGTTATGAGATTCCTAATGAGGAAGGCTCGCTGTTATTAAACTGCTGCACCAAATTGCCTCCCTGTTGCCCTTTCTTTTTCAGGAGACATGACGGGTTATTACATTTGTGATTAAAAAAATCCGTCATTGGTTTGTTTCGCCTTTTCAGTTTTGTTGGAAGGTGGTTGTGACACTGGTTCTCGGAGGGACAGAAAGGTGGGAAAGAGAGGGCATACTTTGATATTTAAGGAACTCGCCGTGCGGAGAGAGTTGACCTTTTTTTCTTCTTCCTGAATTCACTGCTAACCATGGGCTCAAATGGCTGTGGGAGGTCACGGAGCTGGCCACATGCTCACTGTACCAAGTTCGCACAGCAGGAGTGAAGGAAAGGGGCGGTCCCTGCTTAAGCCAGTAACTAGCTGTTCACACATATGATTCTGAAATTTAAAAAAATTGAAATGTTTATTTTCATCATGGCACCCGTAATACCCAATAAGCTTTTAAAAATATTTTATTGATTTGAGAGAGAGAGAGAGAGAGACATCAATTTGTTGTTCCACTTATTTATGCATTCAGTGGTTGCTTCTTGTATGTGCCCTGCGTGGAGATCGAACCCACAACCTTAGAGTATCGGGATGATGCTCTAGTCCAGTGGTTCTCAACCTTCCTCATGCCGCGACCCTTTAATACAGTTCCTCATGATATGGTGACCCAACCATAAAATTATTTTCGTTGCTACTTCATAACTGTAATTTTGCTACTGTTGTGAATCGTAATATAAATATCTGTTATGCAGGATGTATTTTCATTGTTTGCGGCCCACAGGTTGACCGCTGCTCTAGTCTAACCAACTGACCTATGTGGCCAGGGCCCTAATAAGCTTTATGCATCATGTTAGCTTTGTACTTACTAACTATTTGGGTTTTCATGTTTCAGAAATGGCATTGTTCATATAAAACATACTGACCACAAAACTGACCATTAGAAATTCAATTGATGGGTGGTACATCTAAAGCCCCAAGCCTCCAGCTTACCTTGGCTACTTGGATATCAAAGGAGGACGGGTTGAGGATTCTGTTTCTCTGTGGTTAGACCACCTGCTTAAGGACCAAGATATCAAGTTGTAGGGATGACGGATACTGTGCACATGTCGGTTTTCTTCAGAGTCCCACCGCTCTTCCCAAAGGCTTGGCTCACACTCGGACTATGAGGATGGCTTCCTAATGAGTTTCTTCATTTCCAGTCTGAAGCCTCCCATCTGTTCTGAATGATGATATAGTTCTTTGTGTTCAAAGAATGCCTTGATCATGTCGATTCTCTCCTTGAAAAAACTTCAATGAATCCCCCCTTTAATGGCCATTCTGTCTTATCCTGGCACTGGAGGCTGGCTCTCAAGTTCCCCACTTCCACTTCTGTTTGTCTTATCTTCCACTAGACTCCCACTGGACTCTTCGTGGCCACTGAATGGCACTATGAGCTATCATTGAAGGGTCTCTCATACTTCCCCTGCTTTGGGATTTTGCTAGTAGCTTTCTATCGCCCTGTAAAACCTTTCCATCCTCGCTTTTCCCTATAAAATTTTACAATTGTCTAAAGACACAGCCACATGATATCCTTCTTAAAAATTTCCTGCCCGTCTGGCATGGCTCAGTGGTTGAGCATTGACCCATGAACGGTTCGATTCCCAGTGAAGACACATGCCCAGGTTACAGGCATGATCCCCAGTGTGGGGTGTGCAGGAGGCAGCCCATCAGTGAGTCTCTCTCATCATTGATGTTTCTGTCTCTCTCTCCCTTCCTTTCTGAAATCAGATTAAAAAAAAAAAGAATTTCCTGATGGAAGTAGCATTTACTTAAAGCCGGTGATTGGGGTGTATCCTCAGCTCTTGGATAAGACACTTAGACTTTTCTTGGTGTTGGCTGCTTGTGTGTGTATCATCTCCAAGTGCTCTTGATCACCATTCTGTATCAGTAAGTGACATAATGCTTACAAATCTCACATGGGTATTGATATGTACGCTCTCTCTCAATGCATTGTTTGTAAATTAAATCATAAGCCTGGGCAAGCATGGAATCATTTCTTAGGTGATTGGCATCCTGATAGCAATTCGTTATATGATTTGTAAAGTTTGTTCAATAAATATGTGAAGAACTGAATGGAACCACCCCTAGTGAGAAACTCCATAATGATTCTGTGTTTTGGAAAATATATAAATAAATAAATGAATCAAGAAGAGGAACTCCTAGAGCCAGTGGTTTGTTGCAGTGTTTCTAACATTTTCTTTCTTTTTTAAAAAAATATATATTTTTATTGATTTCAGAGAGGAAAGGAGAGGGAGATAGAAACATCGACGAGGAGAGTGATTCATTGATCAGCTGCCTCCTGCACACCCGCAACTGGGGATCGAGCCCGCAACCCAGGCATGTGCCCTTGATGGGAATCGAACCTGGGACCATTCAGTCTGCAGCCAGGCCTCTAACTTTTTCTTAAGGTTAAATGCACCAGTTTTAGAAAGTGCGCCTCTTCCTGAAGGGATTTGGGTGCCAGCAGTCCTCAGGAGTGAGAGGGAACAGGCATCTCTGTTAAGTAATGCAAAGTAGCCGGTGGCAGGGTGGTCCTATCTGTGCCTCGGCGCTCCCTGGATGGCGATGGCTAGCATTTGTCTTGTTGTTGCTTTCCTGTAAAAAAAATGTTTGCATTTCTGATTTACATCCTTATTCCCTACCATGTACCTGACTGAGCTTTTTAAGTATTATCCCAATGAATGACCATAGTAATTCTATGGCTGAGATACTCTAACGCACACTTGAAAACTGAGAAAACCAAGACTCAGACAGTTTAAGTAGCTTGGCGAGGGTCACACAGCTGGGAAGTGGTCGAGCCTCTCTTCCAGCCCAGACCCATCTGATCATGTGCTTTCTGCTGGATCGTGTGGTTTCTGTGTATCCTCCACATGTTCCTGCTTCTGGGCCTCTGTGTGCGCTCATTCCAAGCCCTTTCTCCATTCCACCTCTCTGCAAGGGTCCTGTGATCCCCAAGCCATCTTCCCCATCAGTGTGGGAGCAATCACCCCTTTCATGGGGATTCCCACTGCACTTCAGTTTTTAGCTTAGATTCCTTAACATAATTAATCACTTTCATCTATGTGATTTAGTCATTTATGTGCTGGTTTCATCTTCCTTCCCGCACCGGAAGCTCCTTGAAGGCAAAATTGATGCCCGTTGATTCATCTGTACTCGTCACTTGCACTATTGTCCCCCTATGTCACTCTGTGCTCCTGTGTGGAGGATGGGGTCTGGGAGGGAAGGAGAAGGGAAGAAAGGAAGAAATTAGAGAACATGGAAGATGGTATATAATTAAGTGTTAAATTGTGTGGTTCAGTCTAATTATAAAGCCTTTTAAAAGAAATGCAGTTTTATTACTTTTAAGAACATAAAAGTAACGTTAATTAATGCCTAACAAAACGTTGTCAAGTAGCTGCTGTGGCCTCCTGACTGTAATTAACACGCTTTGCATAACTGCAAAAGTGGACGCCGGCCCAGCCTATCTCCAAACTATTGAGAATTTTAAATTAAGTCTGAAATAATGAGTTTTGTAGAGACTGAGATAGATGTCTAAAGATGAGAGCACATATTGTTAAAGAAGGTACTGGACACTTCTAAAAAGGTTTACTCTTTAACCAGTGCTAACCAGGGCCTTCATAACCCTTGAAACACATATAGGGCCTTAGAGCCAGAATTACATCACATTGGGTTAGAATTTTAAATTATTTCTTTCTTCCCCTTTTTTTGATTAATTGAATAATTCATTCACTTAAAAATGGGGATCTAAAATTACTACTTTAAGACTGTTTCAAAAATGCTAAAATGATACAATAAGAAAGGTGCTAAATCCAGTAGCAGAGAGGGTGGAAAGGAGGAGATACAATAGAAAACTAGAAATGACGGGGTGGGACTTAGAAAGAGTCTAGTGGAGGGGTCAGGGAGAGAAAGTAATGCTGAATAGCTTCCAAATCTCTTGCTTAAGTGACTGATGGAAAGGGTTTGTGAATACAGAAGAGGGAGAAAGAAATTTTTGAAGAGGAATATCGAATTTAATTTTAGACGTACAGTGTCTGGGGTGCTTATGAGATCAAGAATTAGAGTTCTTCAAAGGGCAGTTGCCATATAGACCTAAAGCTCAGGAGTGAGGGTCACTTGAAGATAATACATTTTGGAGTTATTGGCTAATGTGGTAGGTGAAGATTTTTTACGAAGGACGGTTGGGTAAATTCAGTAGACAATGGAACAGGGAAGGGGCCCACACAGATTGAAGGTAAGACTCAGAGACCTTTGTCTAATAAATGGTTTTGAGAAGGAGTATTTAGAGAAGTCAAAGGAAAACCCAGAGAGAGTGGTGTCAACAGACCTCAAAAAAAATTTGTGCCTGGCCGGGTGGCTCAGTTGGTTGAGCATTGTCCCTTAAACCAAAAATGTCGGGGGTTCTATTCCCAGTCAGGGCATAGACCTGAGTTTTGGGTTCGATCCCTGGCGGGGGTGTGTATGTGAGGCAACTGATTTCTCTCTCTCCCTCTCATACTCTCTCTCTCAAATAAACATATTCTGCCCTAGCTGGTTTGGCTCAGTGGATAGAGCGTTGGCCTGCAGACTGAAGAGGGGCAGTTTCAATCCGGTCAAGGGCACATGTCCAGGTTGTGGGCTCGATCCGCAATATGGGGCATGCAGCTGATCAATGATTCTCTCCCTTCATTGATGTTTCTCTCTCTCTCTCCCTCCCTCCCCTCCCCCTCTCTCTCCCTCTCTCCTTCTCTCCCTCTCTCCCTCTCTCCCTCTCCCTTCTTCACTGAAATCAATAAAAATATATTTTAAAAGAAAGAAACAAACATATCCTTGGGTGAGGGTTAAAAAAAGAAAGAAATATGTCAGGGATCTGAGTAGGACATGCACTAGCTCGCACATTTCGACTGTCAGAGATGATGAGTGCAAGGCTTCTTTCATGGCGAAGAAGGAAGCCCCACGGGAGTGGCTGTGGGAGGAGAAGTGATAAAGCGGCCCTTCCCATGGTAGATGGTTCTTTTAAGAAACTGAGCAAAGAAGGAAGCAGCCAGTGGAGAACTCGGAGGAAACAAAAGGCTTTGGGAATAAACAGGATCCAGAAAAGTGTGATGGGTGTAGTGCCGAGCGGGGCCAGCAACATCCTTTCTCCCCCTGAGAGGAGTTGGCGCATGGGAACATCTGACTTCGGGACAGAGCTGAGCTAGGAGTTCAGCTCCCCGTTGTTTGTTTTTGATAGCTTTGTGCAGGTATAATTTACATACCATAAAATCTACCCACTTTAGTGTAAAATTCAATTATTTTTAAATAAAGTGATAGAGTTCCGTAACCATGACAACCACCCGTTTTACGACTTTCTATCACCCCAGAGAGTTTCTTTGTGCCTATTTGCAGTTAATCTTCACTTCTCCTCCCAGCTCTGGGCAGCCACCGAGCTGCTTTGTATACCTGTGCATTTTCATTTTCCGGGTATTTCCTATAAATGGAATTGTCCAAAATGGAGTTTTTGCATCTGGCTTCTTTCATCATGTTTTTGAGGTTCATCCATGATTGTATTGCTTAATAATATTCTACTGTAAAAACATAACTCGCTTTTTGTTGTTGTTGTTTACTCATTCACTCGTTGTTAGACGTGAATAGTTTCCAGATTTGGGTTAACATGAGTCCTGCTGTTATGAACATTCACATACCTATCTTTATGTGAGCATAGGTTTTCATTTCCCTTGTGGAGATTCCTGCAAGTGGAATCACTGGGTCATATAGCAAGTTTATTTTTAACTTTAAAAGAACCTGCCACCTGGTTGTAACCTTCCAAAATGGCTGTAACATGTTACATTTCCGCCATCAGTCAGTTTATGAGTTCTCCGTCTTCTCCACATTCTCACCAACACTTGCTTTTGTCTCTCTTTTTTATTATAACCGTTCTGGGGGATGGGGAAACCACAAGGATTATCGCCTAGTGGCTTTAATGGGAAATTTATTAATGACTAATGATACTGAATATCTTTTCATGGCTTATTACCCTTCACATATCTTCTTGGGTGAAGGGTCTATTCAAATCTTTTGGCGATTTTAAAATTACATTCATAATCTTAAATTGTAAGAATTCTTTATATATTCTGGATACAAGTCCTTCGTTAGCTGTAGGATTTGCAAATACTTTCTTCCATTCTCTGGCTTGTTCATTTCAGTCTCTTAATGGTGTTTTTTTTTCAAACAATAATTTTTTCCTTTATTGAAGCCCAAGTTGACATATTTTTTTCTTTGGAAGATTTTTAATTTGCCGTTATATCTAAGAACTTTTTGCTCAACCCAAGGTCAGGAGAGTTTATCCTGTATTTCCTTGTAAAGGTGTCATCATTTTTTAGTTATTATAGTTAGATCTGTGATCTAATTTGAATTATTTCCTGCATATGATATGACATAAGGATTATATTCACTTTTATTTACATGCATATTCAACTGTTTTAGCTCCATGTGTTGAAAAATACTTTCTTCCATTGAATCGTTTTAGCACTTTTGTCAAAATTCAATTGACTGCGGGTGGGACTCTTCTTCCTGATAATGTCATTTATTCTACAATTTCAGTTCCAATCCATTAATCAACATAAATGCCTATGTTTGCATAGGTAGTGTAAGTCCTCCAACTCTGATCTTTTCCAAAATTGTTTTTGCTCTTCGACATTCTTTTCATCTCCATACATAATTTAGGAACAGATTGCCAATGTATATCAGCCTGCTGAGATTTTGATAGGGGTTGCATTGAATTTATAGATCCATTTGGGGAGAATTGCCATCTTGACAACACTGAGTCTTCAAATCCATGAACATGGAATGTCTCCCCATTTACTTAGAACTGTTTTAATTTCTCTCCACACTGTTTAATAGTCTTCAGTGTAGAGATTTATTCCTAAGTATTTGATTCTTCTTTATACTATTGTGAATGGAATTGTTATCTTAATTTCATGTTTGGTTTGTGGGTTAGTATACAGAAATACAATCCATTCTTTTTTATTGGTGCTATTTTCTGCAGCCTTGCAAAAATGTTTATTAGTTCTAATAATTTCTTTGTGCACGCTTTAGAAGTTTCTACATCCAGGATTATATCACCCGAGAATAAAAATAGCCTTAGTTCTTTCTTTTTAAACCTAGATACCCTCCATTTCTTTCTTTTTTTCTCTCTCTCTCTTTTGCACCGAGTAAAACCTCCAGTACAGTATTCAATAGAAGTGTCAAACTTGGATATCTTTGTGTCTTTCCTGATCTTAGGAAGAAAGCATTCAGTCTTTCATCATT
Organism: Myotis daubentonii; assembly: GCF_963259705.1. Lineage (NCBI taxonomy): Eukaryota > Metazoa > Chordata > Mammalia > Chiroptera > Vespertilionidae > Myotis > Myotis daubentonii. Next base: position 20,317,644 of record NC_081858.1, read on the forward strand.
ATTGTATGATGTTAACTGTGGATTTTTTATAGATACCTTTGTCAGGTTGAGGATATTTCTTTCTAATCCTCCTGGTTGAGGGTTTTATCATGAATCGGTGTTGAATTTTATCACATATTTTTTTCTTCATCTATTGAGCTGTGTGGCTTTTCTTTTATTCTATTAATGGTGTATTTCATTAATTGATTTTTCAGATGCCAAATTAAGTTATTATTTCTGTGATAAGTCCCAGATAAACCTGTGATAAGTTGGTGTTGGTATATAATCCTCTTGATATATTGCTAGATTTAGCTCACTAATATTTTGTTAAATGAGGAATATTTATCTGTAGTTTTTTATTCTTATGATTTCTTTAGCTGGCTTTAATATCATATAATACTAGCCTCATAGAATGAGGGTAGTACTCCATTTTTCTGTATATTTTGAAAGAGGTTGACAAAGAATTAATATTTTTCCTTTTGAAAATATTTGCTGGCAGTTACCTGTGAAACCTCATGGGCCTGGCTTTTCTTTATGCGTATATTTATAATTACTAATTTAATTTGTATTTAGGTCAGTCAGATTTTCTGTTTCATCTTGAGTCAGTTGGATAACTTGTGTCTTTATAGGAATTTGTCAATTTAATCTAAATTGTCTTAGCACAAAATTGTTAATATTTCTTTCTAATTGGTTTATAGCCATATGATTTAGGATCATGTCTTTATATTTAATTTTGGTAATTTTTTTCTTCACTCTTTTTTTCTTGGCTAATCAAATATTTGTCAGTTTGTTAATCTTTCAAATAACTAATTTTTATTTTTTGTCTATTTTCTGTTTCTCTCATTCTATTTTATTGATTTATCTATAAATCATTATATTTCTTCTGTTTAATTTCTATTTCATTTTCTATTATTTTCTAGTTTCTTTTTTTTAATTAAATCTGTATTGTTCAGATTATTACATTTGTTCCTCTCCCCCCCCCCATAACTCTATTTTCTAGTTTCTTAAGGTAGAGTTTAGATTATTGATTTGAGATTTTTCTTCTTTTCTAACATAGGTATTTACAACTATAAATTTCTCTATACTCATTACTTTTGCTGCATACTATAAATTTTCATTCAGCTTAAAATATTTTCTGTTTTTTTCTTTTGATGTCTTCTTTGATTCATACATCATGTATAAGTGCATTGTTTAATTTCTAAATATCTGGGGAATTTCTATTGATTTATAATTAATTCTGTGAATATTGGGTGCATACTTCTCATGATTCAATTCTTTTAAATATTGAGACTTATTTTGGTTACTATATGTTGGGTTCTGGGAAATGTTCTATGTGCACTTGAAATAAACATGTATGCTGTAGGCATTGTCCAGAGTCCTTTAGTTAAAATAGTTAGGTCAAGTTGGTTGTTGGAGTTGCTTAAGACTACTGATTATCCTATCAATTATCTAGAGTGAGATGTTAAAATCTCCAAATTTAATTGTTGACCAATCTATTTTTTTCTTGCAATTTTATCAGCTTTTGCTTAATGAATTTTGAAGTTCTGTGTGTGTGTGTGTGTGTGTGTGTGTGTGTGTATATATACACACACACACACACACACACCATTCATATATCACTAGTGACCTGGTGCACAGATTCATGCACATTGAAAGGAAATTAATTAGAAGGTGGCCAGCAGGGTGGGACTGGGCAAATGGGCTGGACACACCCTGGAGCCAACCTCCTGCAGTCCCTCCTGGCTGGCCACACCTTGGGTGTCTGCGGAGTGAGCAGGGTCCCTCTGGCAGGTGGGGTCCCTTGGCCTGGCCTGCGGGGATCGGGCCAAAACTGGCTCTCCGACATCCCCCCGAGGGGTCCATGAGTGCAAGAGGGTGCTCTGCAAAGTTGCTATGTTGAGCGCCTGCCCCCTGGTGGTGAGTGCACATCATACCTACTGGCAGGTCACTTAGCCTTTTATATGTAGAGACTAGAGCAGCCGTGGGCAAACTACGACCCGTGGGCTGGATCCGGCCCGTTTGAAATGAATAAAACTATTGAAAAAAAAGACCGTACCCTTTTATGTAATGATGTTTACTTTGAATTTATATTAGTTCACACAAACACTCCATCCATGCTTTTGTTCCGGCCCTCCGGTCCAGTTTAAGAACCCATTGTGGCCCTCGAGTCAAAAAGTTTGCCCACCCCTGGACTAGAGGCCCGATGCATGAAAATTGTGCAAGGGGCTCGGGCCCTGCCACTGCAGCAGCTGCCTTGGCCCCCGCCAGCCGTGGCTTTGTCTGAAAGGACTTCCGGTCTAATTAGCATATTAAGCTTTTATTATTATAGATGATAGTTATTTTTGGATTTACATTTGGCCTTTTGCTATTTGTTTTTCTGTATGATTCCTGTATGTTAACTTCTTTTAAATTGACTTATTTTGTGTTAAATGTTTTAGTGTATCATTTTAATTCTATTGATAATGTATCTATATGTTTGAGTTGTGTTTTTATTGGTTGTTCTAATGATTTTACTATTCAGTGTGGCTGATCACAGTCTACTTAAGATTAATGCTAACTAAAGTCTGGTAAAATATGGAAATTTTGCTCCTTTATAGCTCTTTTTTTTCTCCCTGCTAGTTTGTGCTTTGTCAGATATATTATGTCCATAAATGTTAAAAAGACAATAATAAATTATTATGATTTTAGCTTTATTTAATTTTAGATTTTAAATATGTTAGATGAGAAATGAAAAAAAATATTCTTTTTAGAGACTTTTATATGATTCTACATATTTACTATTTCTGTGCTCCTCATTTCTTTGTGTGAATTTAAGTCATCATCTAGTCATATTTTTCATCCTGAAATACTTTCTTTTATATTACTTGTAATGTAGGTCAACTAGCAACATTGTTTATCTGAAAATGTCTGTATTTCACCTTCATGTTTGAAGGAGGGTTCTGCTGGATATAGAGTTTTTGGTTAAGAGTATTTTTTCCTTTCAGTACTTTGAATATGTCATCCACTGCTTTGCCTCCATTGTTTCAGATGAGAAGTCAGCCTTGGCCATATCACTTGGAGTCCTGTCCTTTTCTCTTACTGCCGTCAATACAGTATTTTCTCTTTCCCTTTGGTTTTAATAGTTTGAATATATTATGTGTCTAGATGTGGGACTGGCTCTTTATAGGTATCCTATTTTGGATTTGCAGAGCATCTTAAATATGTAAATTCATGTATTTCATTAACTTTGGGGAGGTTTTCCAATTATTTCATTGAATATGTTTTCTGCCCTTTTCTCTCTTGAGACTCCCATTACATATGTGGTGGCACTCTGAGGCTCTGTCCATTTTTCTTCTATCTTCCTTTTCCCCTGTGCTTTTCAGTTTAAATAATTTCTATTTATCTACTTCCAAGTTTATTTATTCTTTTGCCTCTTATCTCAAATCTGCTATTGAGTTCTCTAGTCAAATTTTCCTCTTCTCATTGTATACTTTTCCACTCCAGGAATTGCAGTTGGTTCTTTATAATTTCTGTTTCTGTGTTGCAAATCTCTGTTTACTGATTTATCATTGCCATAATTTGTTGTAAAAGCATGTGTGTGTGTGTGTATGTGTGTTTTAGTTTTTAAAATATGTTTATAATTGCTGCTTTGAAGTTTTGACTTCTAAACTCAACATCTGGGAAACTCAGGCAGTTTCTGTACGTCTACTTTTGTGAGTATGGGTCACAATTTTCTTCTTTGTGCCTCTCATCATTTTTTTAAAGTAGAAATTTTAGATAATATGTTGTGCCAAATCTGTATCCTGTATCCTTATATTTCCCCCTTGAAAGTTGTTGTTTTGCTATTTTTTGTTTGTTTAGCAAACTGGCTAGAACAAGCTGCTCTGTCTTGTCTGCTGTGCAGTGTGCCGTCTGTAATGTCTTTGTTCAGATTCTTAAAAGTGTCTTTGTTTTAATTTTTAAGCCTAACCTCCTACAGGTTGCTCCTGTGTCTCTGTAGCGGAGCCAATGATGGAACAGAGGTTGTGCTCAAACACCTCAAGCCAGGAAGCCTTCTGTTGGTAGGTTTGTGTGTGGGTAGAAGAGTACAATGAAAGTTCAACAGTAGCCCTAGATACGTTTGGCTCAGTGGATAGAGCATTGACCTATGGACCAAAGGGTCCCGGGTTCGATTCTGATGAAGGGCACATGCCTGGCTTGCTGGCTCGATCCCCAGTAGGGGCTGTGCAGGAGACAGCCGATCAATGATTCTCTCTCATCGTTGATGTTTCTATCTCTCTCTCTCTCTCCCTCTCCCTTCCTCTCAAAAATCAATAAAAATATATATTTTTTAAAGAAAGTTCAGGCCATTTTCAAATGTCCTGATTTTTTGTTTGTTTGTTTGTTTTACCTTCTCCTGGGGTCCTTTGTGTCCTTTCTGCTCATGTTCACAGACTCAGCATGAATGAAGAGTATATGGTTGACTTGCGCACTTTTAGGCAATACTGTACTATGTGCATTCAGATATGTTCTTGCCCAACTTTGACCAAAACCTCATCCTAATAGAATCATTGGCCTTACTCCAGAATCTGAGAGCATCATTTCTATCAACAACACCAACACCAGCATTACACACTGCTGTAACTCAAGTGAGCACCATAACCATGGCAGCAGAGTTACTGGTCCTCACAACCTGCCCTACCCGGGAAGACCCCTTTGTGTTGACTGGGTGGGGGTCAGGGTCAGCACACCATAAATCCCTACGGTTCTTCAGCCACAGCTCAGCAGTTTTACAAGAATAGAGGCTTCTTAGATTATTGTATGCCCTTGCTCAACTTTCACCTCACTTCTGTGGTTGTTTTTGTCAATTTTGTTCAACTTCATAGTCTATTTTTGTGTGTGTGTGGACAGAATTTTTGCCAGTCTCCTTTCTTTGCCACAGCAGAAGTCACTGATTTTTATTGAGTACTGTTCTCAGACCTTTCTATTTGTAACTTTGGGGCTGTTTCTTCAGAGTCCACATGCTATTTGTTATCACAGCTCTCTCAATTTGTAAGGACACTTTTAGTCCTATGTGACCCTGCAAAAGGCACTGCCCCCTCTTTCTGCCAGTGGCCATGAGCTCACCTGGGAGCCTCACAACAATTAGCTTCCAGGATGCTACTTCTGACTGTGTAGTAACATCATAGGCTCATATTTGTTGAGCAGAATAAGGTCAATGGTAGTCCCCAATAAATGCTTCTCTTAAATCCGTTGGTTAAACTCAGGACACACGTTCCATAGGCAGCATTAGCCCTGAGATTTTCACGTGGGCTGGGTGCCTGTGAGTGCACTGACTAATGTTCAACCCGAAGAATCTAAGAAATTGTGCGTCCTGGTCCTTTACGACTTGAAGGCTGCAATTCAAGGGCTGTTAAGACCTTCAGTTGGTGATAATTGGATTTGTAAGACAGTGCAACATGTGATAAAAACACTCCTGTTGGATGGGGTCCCAGTTTTCTATCCTTCCTATTAGTGTGATAAATGGTGCTGTCTCAGCTGATAGGGCCATGTTGGATAATCAGATTGGAATCAAGTTTGAGTTCCTCCGGCTGGCTTCATGGGAAGCTCCTGGGAAGACTTGAAAAAAATACTACAGAGAATAAAAGGGGACCTGGGTTTGAAGAGGGGAAAATTTAACTTTTTTATGAGGCTCTGAGGTTTAGGGAAGACTCATTAACCACGGACTCCGGTCATGTGCTGCCTCCTCGTCTGTCACATCCCATGAGGGGCTGTGGGAAAGGGGTCTCCACTGTTGCTGGGCACAGGTCATGGTGGAGGCTGGGGGGCGGGGAACAGCAGCCTCTCTTGTTGTGGGTATTGGGCCAGGGAGGAGCCAGCAGAGTGTTGGAAAATTAAACCTGTCTTAATTAAAGCTGATGGCAAACAAATTCGAGTAATATGGCACTGCAGCTGGGAACCAGAAGTACGGTTTGAAACTCAGCAGCTGTGCCCTTGGGCCCTCTGGTCACAGCTGGGCCTTGGAGAGGGCCAGAAGCCCTGGAAGAGGGGTTGCCCTGCCTGGAAGGCTGACCGGGCCCAGGACGGGCAGCCAGAGTGGCTACTGTCCTGATTATTTCTGAAACACTGTACGCCACCCAGACATCCAGCTCTCGTTTTCCTGGACTCCTGTGCTCTGCTCATCAGCAGCACCATCTGTCCCACAGGCTTGTGTCGGATGCTTTCTGAAGTCAGGAACATCATTGTAAGGGCTGGCATTGAAGGGAAGAGTCCCAGAGGGAAGAAGGGCACAGCATTTGTTTGATTAGTGGTTTTAAAAGTTTTTATCCATTCATGTTTTCAAAGACCTACAGGCTGTGCCCTCCATTGTCAGTGTGGTGCATTGGTCAGTTCTTCACACTTTATTTATGATCATTGTCTTTTTTACAATTTACTTATTGATTTGAGAGAGAGAGAGAGAGAGAGAGAGAGAGAGAGAGAGAGAGAGATTGAATTGTTGTTCCACTTATTTATGCATTCATTGATTGATTCTTGCATGTGCCCTTCCCATGGATGGAACCTACAACCTTGGCATATTAGCCAGGGCACTGCCCATTCAGTTCTTGATAGCCCTGTGTTGGGCAAACCCAGAGCTGCTATATTTTCTTTTACATTTACTAGTATACGTCATGACCAGCAGACTGTTCAGATGCTGATGCTGGGATGAGAATATTTTAGGTTTTTGCTGAATTTTTCAACTTCTGACTCAGTCACTTTTTTTTTTAAAAAAAGTAAATATTTATTGTTGCATTAAGCCACTATTTTTTTTTTTTAATCCACACCTGAGGACATGTTTATGGAGAGGAGGAGGAGGAGGAGGAGGAGGAGGAGAGAGAAACATTGATGTGAGAGAGAAACATCGACTGGTTGCTTTCCTTACTTGCATGCCCCAATTAGGGATCCACCTGGCCACCCCGGTATGTGTCCTGACCGGGAATGGAACCGGCAACCCAAGATATCTGCTCAACCACCTGAGCCACTCCGGACAGGCTCAGTCACATTCCTAACTCCTGAGGCTTGCAGCTATCGCTTCCTTTTGAATATTTTCCTTAGGCCTCTTTCTTCCTTGTCAAATTTAGTTGATCTTTACAGAAGGTTAGGAGCAACCCCAACAAAGTACACTGGTCATTCTGTGTGTGACAGAGTGGGCTAGACTGTGCTGCAGAGAGAAGCACTGAGATCTTAGAAGCAAAAAGCACTCCAGTTAGTTCTTACTCCCTTTCCTGCCTGCAGTGGGTTGCACAGACCCTCCGACTGTCTCAGTTAACTGGTGGGTTCTGGACCCGAGTTCCCTTCTGTGGCATCACCATTGTGGAGCCCCAAGGCATCCAGCCACGGGTGAGAGGCTAGAAGGCCGGGCAGTGGGAGAGTGAGGAAGATGGAGCAGGACCTTTCATGCCTGGGCCCAGGAGTGTCATTCCTTCCCACCCTCCATGGCTAGTAGTCAGTCCCATGCTGTCAGCCTCCCTGTAAGCGACACGAGAATGCCACCTTCCTGTGTGCCCAGGATTTGACCAGTCTCTACCCACCATGACTGCTAGTATCAGTCTGTCCAGTTATGAAAGTCTCAGGACATGGGTTTGAAGTGATCTTGGAAAAAATTAGTAATTTTTATAGCAGTATCTAAAATACCTTAGACCAGTGCTTCTAACAGCGTGGTCCTGGGCTAAGAGTGGTCCTTGGCCTCTCCTGAAACTGGTGAGAAATGCAGTCGTTGAGCATCACTCCTGACTGGCGATATCAGAAATCCTGGGAGTGGAGCCAAGCAATCTGTGCTTTAATAAGCTTCCAGGTAATTCTGATGCTCCCTAAGGTGTGAGAGCCACTGTCCTAGATCAGCAGTTCTCACGCAACCTTGACCCCCCCCCCCCATTAGGAGGGCTTGGGGTGCTTTCAAAAGTACTGATTGCTGGGCCCACACCCAGGAGACTTTTTTGACTTGACCTGGGGGTGCAGCCTGAGCCAAGGATGAGAACCACTGTGCTGTGTGTGCTACAGTGACTTTTGAGAAATGCTTCCCCACCCCCTGAAGTTTTATTATGAAAATGGATTCAATGTGATTTCAGTTGCACTTAATGCCAACTCAAAGGCAGTGGGAGTGTTGATGCATTTCATGTCCTAGGCACTTCCCTTTCCCTTTCAACTGGAATCAACCACCCAGCTTTGCGAAGAGGGAATACAGTGGGGCCTTGACTTACGAGTGTCCCGACTAACGAGTTTTTCGAGATACGAGCCGTCTCTCGGCCGCTTTTTTGCTTTGAGTTGCGAGCTAAAATTCGGGTTACGAGCCAGCTTCAGATACCTCACCGCTAGTTGGCGCAGCGAACGTCACAGTGAACGCCACAACATCAGCCCAGCATCACGTGTCTCACTCGTTCACTTTTTGATTTGACATACGAGTAATTTGAGTTACGAGCTCCGTCACGGAATGAATTAAACTCGTAAGTCAAGACCCCACTGTACAAAACAGAGATTCTGGAGCTTAGAAGTGGAATCCTGATTCTGTCAAAGACTCGTCATGTGGCCTTGGACAAGTCAATTAATTTCTCTGCATCGTCTGTCTGAAAAACAGGAGTAATAACACTTGCCCACAGATGTTACCAGCATTCTCTAATTAATGAGCAGAGAGTGGAAACTACCATGTACTGTACAAATGTTAATCATTATGATGAATGCAGTGCATTTTGCAGCTACAGAAGTATTGTGTATATGCTCAGAATTATTATAATTATTGCTAATATCAATGGCATTGCCACCACTGTTACGTTTACCTTGCGGTGGCATCTCAGTATGTCCTTTAGGTTAACATCTCGCCCCACATTGCCAGGGAGTCTTGCTAAGCAGTCGTTTAATGATCACTGCTCTCCAGCTCCCCGGATAGTGCCATTGTCAGGAGTATAAATAGTCATGTATGCAAAGCATTCTAGGGTATACTTGTGAGACGTCCCTGACTGTTAGGTCACTGGCAGATCATGTTACAGAAGCTCATTTTTAGGTTAAGGAAGTGCCAGAATATAGAACTCATCCATTCTTTCTAGTATTTTCATCCGAGGCATTTTTTCCCCCCTTCTACTGCTGGTCTTTTATCTGTAATAGTTTTGCCATCTGCTTTCATATGGTGGTAAATGTGCGGAAGAAAATTCTAGTGTGTGTTCGTGAGTGTGAATAGGTTCCAATGCTGACAATTCACAGATATTATCAGCAGCAGTTGGTGTTGGGAACAGGGACAGATATTTTTTGCTGAGGTTTTGTTTTGTTCCGTTTTAGCTTGGATTTTGATTGTGGGGAGGGGGCGCCGGGGGGAAGACAATTGTGTCCCTCTTTTCCCCTCTCAACAAGGAAATGAACGGCAGCTTGTGGGACTGGTTTGGGCAAAACAGATTGGAAGCAGAATCAATAGATGATATTAAGATACAGTTAGGAATTAAAAGGCCATTGGCTCACATTTATGTTCATTCTGATACCCATTTCCTGGTCATCAGACATGGAAGTCTTCATTGCTTAGACACAGTCCATACTCCTGCTTCCTCATTTATTCATAGCAAAATGGAATGAAGCTTACAACATAAACTCAACCTGAGAGTTATTCCAGTTCAATCTAAGGCTTTGGAAAAAATATGCAGTTGCCTGATTATTCCTACCATAGATCCCTGCAGGCCCTCCAGTTATCACCACCATTTCAAAATCCTAATGACCATCTTCCTTTTCCTCTTGGTGATAACTGAAATGCCTTTGCTTTAGGCTGGAACTACATTAGTTCAAAGAATTAGTGCTGATTTTCTTATCCTGATGAGAAGCTCTGATTGACAGAGATATCTTCAATTAAAACAAATGAGTAAACAAAATTATTATCACTTTATGTGGATCCAAGTTTCTGTTCTACATCCTTCTCTTCCGGAAGAACTTACGTGAGCATTTCTTTCAAAGAAGGTCTACTAGCAACAGATTGAAGGATCATTTTGCTGGATACAGAATTCGAGGTTGGTGGTTCTTTGCTTTTGACACATGACATATTTCACTCCACTCTCCTCTTGTTTACATGTATCCTGAGGAGAAGCCAGAAGTAATTCTTACCCCTGCTCCTTTGTAGGTAAGGTGCTCCCTCACTGCTGCCACCATTCGCTTCTTTCAAGATTTTCCCTTTGTCTTTGATTTTCTGCAGTTTCAATACAATGTGCCTAGGTAGAGATTATTTTGGTGTTCTCTGAGCTTCCTGCTTGATGTTTTCTGAACTTCCTTCATCTGTAGTTTGGTATATATCATTAATTTTGTGAAATTCCCAGTCATCATCACTTTCAATATTTATGTCCCTTTTTCTTTCTTCCCTTTCTGAAATCCCCATTATGTATATTACATCTTTTGTAAACATCCCACAGTTCTTGGATATTCTGGGTGTTTTGTTTGTTTGTTTTTTACTTTATTTTTTAGGGGGAGGGCATTTTTTCTTGTTTCATTTTATTTTTGGAAGTTCCTATTGGCACTCTTTTTTGTTTTTTTCTAATTTACTGATTTTTTTTTTCCATAGCTGTGTCCAGTCTGTTGACAAGCCAATCAATGCCTTTCTTCATTTCTGTTACAGTGTTTTTGATCTCTAGCATTTCCCTTTGATTTTTTCTTAGAGTTTCATCTCTTTGCTTACATTGCCCACCTGTTTTTACAAATTGCCCACCATTGCCTTCAAATACTTAGAATATTAACCATAGCTGTTCTAAATTCCCAACCTGGTCATTTCCATATCTCTGCCATATCTGAGTTTGGTCCTGATGATTACTCCTTTTCTTCAAACTTTGTTTTTGTCTTTTAGTATGTCTTGTGTATATCTAGTATCTATTTGATGCTATTAAAAGCCATACAGGATGTCTGGGGTAAATGGCACTGAGGTAAATAGGTGTTTAGTGTAAAGTTTTATGATTATCTGACTAGGGGTTAGGCAGTGTCATCTGTTTGCTGTAGCTGTAGGTGTCAGAAGCTAAAACTTCCTCTGGCATCCTTTACACAAAGGGTTCCCTAAAGACTTCCCAAACAAAGCCTGAGGTTCATAATGTTTTCAACTGTGTTCCCCTCTTATCACTAGGCAGGCCTTCTTTTGATGGTGGTACATTGTGGGAGGAGGAGCAGCATTCTGTCATCCTATTATTAGGTCTCAGTGTTCTAGTGCAATGGTCGCCAATTGGTGGTCTGCAGACCACTGGTGGTCTGTGAGGTTGGAAAGGTTGGCGACGGCTGTTCTAGTGAGCCCGTGTCTCCGGGCTGGGATACTTACAACTGCTTCTCGGTTTTGTTTTGTTTTCCCTCTTTAGGTAAGACAGGAAGACTGAAGCAGGATGCAATTGGGCATTTCCTTTTCTTCAGGTCACTTAGATTCAGGGTATTTCCTTTTCCACAGATCATGTCGACTCTGGTAAAACTGTTTCTGCTGAGACCAGGCCTTGTTAATAACAGAATGCCTTGGGTATATTTCAAAATGGCTACCTTAAATTAAATTCAATAACTTAAATTAAAGTTTACGATAGGTTTAGACTTGCATTTGTCTTGGATGTTGAAAATAATATTTCACTTAGAGTCAGAAGTAGGAGAGGGCTTATCACTGATCTTCACTGCAAGAAACTGTAATATTTACAAATGTGTGTGGAAGCCCTTTTAAGAATGGGGCCCCCTGGAGTTATTAACTGTCAAACTTGTCCACACTGTGCCTGCAACAATTCGTCAATTACAGTTTAAATTTTTCTATCCCAGTATTGATTCTCACAAAGACTTTTGTTACTGGTCTGCTCCTGTAAGTTGTGACTTTCGGTATCCATTTATCTGTCTCTTCAATTTTGGGGGCAGCAGTTTGCCCTGTGACCTTAGTTCTCTGATGAATCCAAGAAGAGTGGCTGATTTTCAGTTTGCTCAGCCTTTATTATTGTTGTGTGATGGGAGTAATGGCCTCCAGGTTACTTACATGCTGGACTGGCAGCTAGAAGTTATGTTTGCTCTAGTAATCATCACATAAAAAATTCAGTTTTTGTAGTCCATCAGGCAGAAAAACCATCCTATGGGCCTATAGTGGTGAGAAGGTGGGAAATGCGATATACGTGAACTAATACTACAATGATTTGTTTTTACAAACTGCCTTTGTAAGAGAAAAAGAAGAAAACATGTAAGGGTGGGAGGAGATGGGCCAGGAAAGAGGAATGGGGGAAGAATAATCAGCAAGTTCATTACCAATCCTTTCGTTTATATGGGGAAGTCTCATTTCGGAGGTACCAGCAGCGTTCTACATGAATGAATTTGTCATATAACCGAGCTATCATTCTTTAAATTGAACTTAAAACATTACAATCCTTTCTGATAGTGTTCTTCTTCTAAAATATCTTATTGTTCTGTCTTATTGAGCAAATACTAGAGAATGCCATTTGCCTTATTTTGTTACTCAGGTCATTATCATACCATCAGTCACAGAACAACTCGGTTGTGATGCAGAGCAGCTCTCAAGGGCTCTGGAGGTGACTGGGATCCTGGCCTCTAAGCACAGGTCCTGCCTTGCTTCCTCATGCTCATCTTTACCACCTCTGTTCACCAATCACTAAACCTAAATAGTAATTACATATCAGTCGACCATCCCAATAAACGTAATTTAAAATGAAATTAAATATATTTATTTCTATAAAATCTGTCCATTTTTCTCCTAATATCTCTAACATTACCTCATGATGCACATACAACAGTTGGAAAAAATGCTTCTCTATCGGATAGGTAGAATTCAAAGTTCCTATAGGATAGGGAGAATGTAATTACTAAGCAGACTATATGTACAGAAGTAAGTTATAGGCCAAAAATAAATAAACGTATATAAGTTATCACTTATATGATGAAGTACTATGGGAGAAAATAAACCAAGGCAAGGAGTAAGGGAGGGCTGGAGGGAGGGGTGGACATGAATGACCTCTTGTTAAGATGATGATTGAAGTAGGGAATGAAGGAAGTGAAGACTGACACTATTTGGTTATTATGGAGTGGGGGGTGGTAGCTGCATGTGAAAAGGCCCTGTGGCATGGATATGCTTGAGATCAGGAAAAATAAGAGGCAGATAAGTCTTTGGCAGAGGGAGGGAGGGAGGGAGGGAGGGAGGGAGGGAGGGAGGGAGGGAGGGAGGGAAGCAGAAGCTGAGAGCTGTGAAGTCATGGGAGGTGAAATCATCAAATTAGCCAGCTATTACCATACAGTGCTGCAGATAAAACTTAGGGGCTGTGATGGCTGTCAACTGGGAGATTGGGCTCAGGCCTCTGACATGTATGTTAACTCTGGGGTTGAGGCTGAAGAGGCAGAAGCTACCTCAAATCTCTCTTCTAGGTAGAACACCAGAGTGCAGGAGGAGAGCCTCATCACCCATGCACTTTGCAAGCTTCAAGCCTGCTCACATTCCAGCTACTAATATCCCACAGGCCAAAGCAAGTCACATGACCAAGTACCAGTTCTACAGATGAGAAGAGTACAGCTTGCCCACATTGGGAGGGAAAATAATAGAGAATGGTGCCCAGTATTTCAATCTACCACAACCAGGGAGGGATTTGCAGATCGCTGAAAGTCTTTAACTTTTACTCTTTGTGAGGGGAATTACTAATATTGAGTCACCATGTGACTTGATCTGATTTTTCAAAGAGGAACTCTGGGAACATGAGAGGAATAGATTCTAAGAGTGAAGTTGAATGCAAGAACAGGAAGCTGACTGATGCTTCATTGCCAATGAGAGACAGTGGTGGCTTTGATCATGGTACAGAAGTGGGGATGATGTGGAAGAGTCATTCTCTGAATTTGGTTTACAGGCGAGCCATCTGGCTTGGTGGGTAGACGGGATATTAAAAAAAGAGTGTCAAGGGCAGGACCCCAAAGCTTTTAGTGGGAGAATCTGGAGTGATGAGTAGGGAGATATGCTGTAGAACAAGCCTGAGAGTTGGGGGTGGGGAATCCGGGGTTCTGTTTGGATCTTGTAAGGTTTGAGAGATCCATTAGGCTTTCAAACGGAGATGCCAAGTAGGCGATGGTATATATGGACCCAGGGCTTAGGAGATAGGTCGAGGCTGGAGATAGGGTTAAATCAAAGTTTATAATAGGTTTAGACTTGCATCTGTCTTGGATGTTGAAAATAATATTTCACTTAGATCCAGATTTTGTTATATCTTGTGGGTGGGAGTCTCTAATTCTTCTTGTCCTCTCCTGGCTTTCCTCCCAAGAACAACACATCAAAATCCTTTGTTCCCTTTCTTGCTCTTTCCTCTGATCATTTTTTATATTCTTAATTTACATTTCTTGAAGAATAATCTACTTCTTCGTTTCTATTCATGTCTTAGCCAACAAGAATCTACATTCGAACTGCAACAGCTATTCAACCTGCTGTGACCAAAGTTTCTGAAGTGCACAACCCAAATGCACTCTGAAGTACCTGTGTCACTGCCTCGTTCAAATTGGGTTGCCTTCTCTCCTTCCTGAAACTCTCTGCAGCCTGGCTTCTGCAGTGCTGCCTCCTAGCCTAGTTCCCTTCCTGCGGCTCCAGCTGCCTGGCTTTGTCTGCTAGTGTACAGGTTCCCTCCTGTTTCTTAAATGTTGGTTCTGCTATGACCCACAGCTGTTAGTCCTCTCAATGGAAAATGCCATCTATGTCCTGGACTTTAACTGTTGATGTGTAGGAGCTGCCCAAATTGCCATCTCTGAGTCTGTTCCTTTACTTGAATGTAATCAAAGTGTTTGCAACTACATGTTTAGAAACATCCAAACCAATGTCCAATAGGCAGCTAAATTTCAACATATCCAAAAGGAAACATTCCCTGGTTATTGGAGAGGTAGAGGCAATCACTCTTCCTTTAAGCTCTAGTGACTGAGACCTTCATCCTATATATAATAAAGGGCTAATATGCAAATTGTACACTTGACCAGGAGTTTGACCAGGGGGCGGGGCCAGCCGGCCAACCACGTGAGGCCCCTCCAGCTAGCTAGCCCTGCCTGATGGGCCCAATCAGGGTGGGCTGGCCAGACCCCACCTGTGCATGAATTTGTGCACTGGGCCTCTAGTATACCATATATAGATAGATAGAGAGAGAGATAGATAGATAGATTAGATATAGATATAGATATAGATATAGATATAGATATAGATATAGATTTATATGGAGGTTGCCAGTTCCCACTCCAATACCCATTTGCCTCTGAGCCATCTTTTCCATTGTTTTCCTTGTACTTTATGACATCTGATTCAAATGGTATCTCTTCTAAAAAGGCTCCATTGAACTTATACCTGGGATACACTATTCCTCCTGGGTGTTCAGCCAACATCCTAATCACATGTCTCATCACATTATATTGATATTGTATGTCATTTTGCCTAACTTTGCAAATTTAAGTTGTCCAGAGAAGAATGCTTTATTCATCGGTGTAGCTCAATCACCTAGGTCAGTACTCAGCATTTGGTAGGATCTCGATAAATGGTTTTGAATTTGCTAGAAATAACATTTGGACCAATGAATCCAACTAAAGATAACCAAGGCCCAGACATAGCAATAGACACATAGCCTTTACACCTCAGAGCCTCACCTCTGGAATTTGTAATAACTTTGGTCCATTTGAAAGCTTTTTCTTCATGCCCAGGAAACACACATAATGAGAATGTGTTCGTGACTGTAGGCAAACGCGCTGGATGATTTTCAGGAGGTCTGACAATTCCTCTGAAAGAGAAAGTGGCCCAATCATCCCTGGCTAGACGATAAGTGTGTCTCACGTTATTTCCAGGCAGTGCACGGTTTTATTTCTGTCGTGCACCAAATGGACTTGGTGTCAGGCAGTCAAACATCTGGCAATCTGCCAAGCTGAATAGATAGCATGAGTCGTGAATAGGACATTATTGTGTGATAATGATTTTCAGCAGCTATTGAATATAAATTCCGATGCAAAACAGAAAGTTTTATTTTCAGGGGAGGTGATATTGATCTTGTGGCCACTGTAAATAAAATGAGAAGAGCAGACGTAGAGAGACAAGTCCGGTCCTAGCAGAAGGAACTGCCTCCTGGAGCCAAATGAAGACCCACTTGCTGATGAGCCCTTTGAAGAAGTTGCCGCATGCTGCTCCTTCCTTGAGGAACGTGTCATGGGAAACAAATGCAGTGTGTGACATGTAGGTTTCACCGCAGAACAGCTACAGTCCCTACAGGTGAAACCAAACAAAGACCTCTGCGGACCAGCAGTGACTTGTCACAGGGTAGTCCCTAGCATCTTGCCTGGTTCTTTGAGAGAAAATGTTTTATGACTCAGAGATAGGTTAGGAGCCCAGATTACTGGATTGCTTTATAGACATAATGGTTGGTTAAAACAAGAGTCTTTTTTCTCTTTATCTACAGTTTGAGATTGAGGGGGTGATTATTCTTTATTAGCATTTGAAGAACTGATCATTACAGCCTTTCTAGTTCATAGACTATTCACACTAGGTAAGACCTTAAGGATTATCTCATCTAATCCCTTTATTTTTCAGCAAGGAAATGATGACACAGAGATAAGGAACACAAGATCACGCAGTAGTTTACTTAAACATTCTTTTGAAGCATAATCAATATGTACTACTCTGTTTAACTTTACTAGAATTCTGGTGATTGTAGAAGGTATTTTCTTTGGGGTAGTGCTAATTTATTCCATAATGGAAACATCTTAAATGAGACCTTGCATATTCTTAAGGATCTGGAGGAGTGTTAACTTCCTCTTGTTTCAGAGGCTAGCAGGTGTATTGTTATAGTTCTTCAACGGGTAAATGAAGACTACCTGGTGCTCTCCTCTTATTCTTAACCAGGGATCAACTACTAGCAAGCATGATCAATCTAGGGTAATGTATCTTCAATCACTTTTAGGGTCCTGAACTTCAATGTCTAATGTCAAGTTCTATACCAAGTGTGTCTGTGCACCTCACCCATCAGGGAAGAACATTTGCAGGCTAAATGTTGTTGGATATCTGTGGCTGGAAGGTTAGCCAGTCAAAATCTTGCTTAAGTGAGTGACTAGACAATGGTAAGTGGTTTTATATTACATCCAGAAAAAATATGAAGAGGCCATTTTAATTCACCCTCAGCAGTAGCTGCCCAGTAGCTCTATCATGGTGCTGTTCTCTTGACACCTAATCATGAATATCAACCAGAAGGTTGAGAGTTTAGGGGTAACTGGTAAAGAGTACAGGGATGGGTAGACCCTTTCCTGTCTCAGAGAAATATCCCCCTCCCCAATTTGATCTCCAATGGATTGCGTTCCATATTAACTAAACATAGATGGCTGGATGCTTTGATTAAGGATTTTGTACTTTCTTAACTTGATGATGGTAATTCTCCAGGTTTTGGGCTAGTTGCTAAATCCCTGCATTGATCAGAGCATGCTCCTACTGCTGCGGACAGATTATCTACATATACATCCAACTTACTAACGCTCAGATGCTACAGGGATGCTGAAGCTATTAGTGTATTTCTGGTCTCCTCACCCCCTGGCTACACAGTTTTAAACTCACTCACGATCCTATTTGTGATGTTTTTCTTCCCAGGGTTCCTCTTTTTCATTAATGAAAAAAAAAGTCTGTTCTATTTTTGTTATTGTTGTTTGTTTGCTTTTGGAGGACTAAGAGGACTGAGAAGCGAGAGGAATTTGAAATGTATCTAACAGACCTTACGTGAACTTGGCATTTTGGCTGTCTTAGATGTTCATTTTCATCTACGAGGAGCTATATTTACGATTGCACTACCCAAAAGTGCACTCCCTCCATTTTTCTACTTCTGTGGCTCCCATTGTCTGCACCAGTCATTTGGCAGTTAATTATGTACTGCCTTGTGGCATGATCATTTAACTTTTTATGCATCTGCATTATCTCAGCAAGTGGACTCGGATTCTTGAGGGAGAGGATTGAATATTACGCTGCTTTCTTTCCTCTCTAACACCTCGCAGAATGCTCTGTGCACAGTCAGCTGTCAAACGGTATTTGCTGAAGAATCTACCACGCGGAATTTCGTTAATGCCTCCGCATAATGGTCCCAGAGAGAATGCTGCATCAAGAGTGACTCTACTCTTCCCCGTGTTAAAATATTTGGTGAACTGCTACCGTCCTGATGTTGCCTCTCAAGTCTGCAGATGAAATGTTTCGGGTGTGTGGATTGGCTGTTGGTGTGTGTGTGTGTGTGTGTCCATGCAGGTGTATCCTATTTCTTGTACTTGTGTCAGGGAGCCTGTGCCTCCCCAATATTGGGAGTCTTAATCAATTTCTCTGATTAAGGGTGAAGGACACTGTCTGGGTAATGGATATCTAGCTGTGGATGGCAAGACTAATGCCTCCACGGGAAAATCATTAAATCCCAGATTTCAGCCTCTCTCCCTGTCACCTATCAGCGGCAGCAAATCTGCTTTGCCAGCCCAGCGCGCTCCCTTATCTCCCCGTGACTGGGGACCACGTGCGGCTGCTTCCTCTAGATGGGAGATAGAGCTGCATCATTACCCAGAGGTGACAGCGATGTAATTTACAGGCTCAATCAGCTCTAGTTACCATGTAATTACCGAGTTATTACATGGCCATTTGTTCCTGACGGACACCGGCGATCTCCTCGCCCGCTCTCCTGTCGTCTGTTTCCTGTGCGGCGAAGATGTTTCCTTTCCTCTGCATGGAGTGTTAAATGGGGTGCTGGGGAGGAAGGACAGAAACAATTTGGGAGAAGCTGTTGATTATGCGGAGATGCTATTTGTTCTCCTCAATTGGCCTGGTGGTAATAACAGCATCCTGCAGCTTCCCTCCCCTAGGCTTCAAGTTCACATTTGCCGCATAAGAGAGAGGATGGAGACGCTGTTCTCCTTGGCAGCGTGGGGGAAATTGGGTGTGAGGAATATTCTGACCCATCCCACCCAGCGAAGAGACGGCAATATCAACCTCCAGATTATGCCACTGCCGCCTGGTATTTGCAGCCGGTGTGAACACGGTGCCTGTCGGAAGAAAAAAAAATCCTCTTTCTAATGAAAAGGAGAGGAAAGCATTTAGGTGTGTAATTTAGTAGGATAGAGAAATCATGGGAAGGTGCAGCCGCCTGCCCAGGGTCAGTAAGTGAATGGTATGTCTGGAATCCAAATGACAGAGCGACAGAGTGTGGCTCCTGTCACTCCGGCACATTGAAATGACTTCCCGTCATTAGGGGGCCACATGCTTTAAAAGCACAAGGGCTAGATCCCATGTGGAGAAATTTGAATATTTACTACACATTTGGCCCAATGACCGAGGACAAGCTCCTTAACCCTGTTCCTATTAATTATTCATTGATGTGTGTGATTGATTCTACTTCATTTGCTGCGAGTGTCTGATATGTGTGATTCCCAATTTGGGGTAAATGGACCGAATGCGGCATTTTTGTCACCATCCACATGTGGGACCGCCATGTTGTGACGCGGTTGTGTGCTGAGGTTGGCTCTGGAATGCAGGTCAGGGGACCTGGGTCTGGTCTCAGTTTTCTTCATTCATCTGTACAATTCAGAGTTTCTGAGTCTGTCTGCCCAGGCCTCAGCCGCCTCCTCCGGAGAATGGGTGCCCAGGCCTCAGCCGCCTCCTCCGGAGAATGGGTGCCCAGGCCTCAGCCGCCTCCTCTGGAGAATGGGTGCCCAGGCCTCAGCCGCCTCCTCCGGAGAATGGGTGGCTGGACCAGACACTTGCCGAGGTCCTTCCCAGCCCTGACAGTTGTCCGTGACGCCAGGATTTAAGTTGGCCTGCAGACACGTCTGAAGGTAGCTTGGCATCTTTGGCCCTGAGGTCACGGGAAGAGCATATTCAGTGTTGTTATCAGGAAAGCTTCATGCTCAACGTGCACCTCACATTTGAGTAGACGCAATGCTATGAGTCATTGGCACCCTCTCCCACGCCGCTCTGCTCCAAACTCCTTGCTGACTTAATTAAAATACGTTCTTTGCTTTTGAATGACTGAGAAACGGCGCTAATTGTAATGTAACTGCTATGTAACTAATATGTGCAGGTAATACTGTGATTATGCACCGACAGCCATATGCTCCTCTGCAGCCATTTCCCATGCTGTTCAGCTGCTGACGCGGATCACGCCGTGTCCGTGCACAGAGTAATTGCATCAAACTAATGTCTGTTTGCAAACGAAACCCAAATTAACTATGTAAATAGGCAGATCTGCAAACATATTATCATGTGCATGTGTGCACACACATGGGCCGAGCGGAAGTGGTTTTCTCCTGCATGAACACTGGCAGGCTGGGGCTTGCCCGTGGCACGTATTGGCTTCTTGGTCTCCATGTTCCTCTGAGCTCTTGTCCTGCGTTAGTTATCCTGAGTATCTTGTTCCAGTGGAGGTGACTGAAGGCGACATGGATCTGTTTTCACTAGAGGCAAAGGGTTATTTTTCTCAACCCACCGTTCCTGACCTCGCTAGCTGCCCTCAAGCATTACTTGATATTATGGTGATGTTACAAGACGGTCATCCCTGGCCCAGGGAAGGGGGTGAAGGTTTCTCAACTGTAAAAAGAATGGAGATGGCCCCAGCCAGCATGGCTCAGTGGTTGAGCATCGACCACCTATGAACCAGGAGGTCATGGTTCGATTCCCAGTCAGGGTACAAGCCTGGGTTGTGGGCACGATCCCCAGGAGGGGCCTGCAGGAGGTGGCCAATCCGTGATTCTCTCTCATCATTGATGTTTCTACCTCTCTCACTGTTTCCCTTCCTCTCTGAAATCAATAAAAATATATTTAAAAAATAAATTCTGTTCTGTATGTCACCTGGCCACATCGCTTTGTCCGGGAGTCATTCTTCTACTTAAAGGAGGCCCTGTCTTACTGGGCTGAGTAGTGGTGCTGCCATTGTGTTAGCCTGAAGGGCAGAGACTGAGGTGTGTGTGTGTGTGTATGTGCACATGTGTGTGCATGCATGCTAACATTTGCAATGAGCCTTGTGCATCTACTCTGAGGCTGTGCTATGATTTATGACCATTTGGTCTCTCAAAATCTCAGCCCCCACCGCTCATAAGCAGGGCTCTGGTGGCAATAACTTTGCGCATGTGACTCTTTCTTTCAAGAACATATCAGACCTTTGCAAGTTCAGATTTACATTACTGCTGCCTGGTATCGAAATCAGCGGAGATGGGACACTTAGTGTTTCAGAGATGGGAACTCTGAGGCCAAAGTGAATATGAATGATAGAAATTGGTGAGTCCGTTCTAGAGAGAGGATGCCTCCCCTGAATATTGCCATTTCATAGTACCTCTTGTGTGTGTCTTCCCGTGGATCAAGATACTTTCTTATTCCCATACTCCCAAGGTGGTCCAGAGCTTTGAGAGATGATGAACAACACAGGACGAAGGAGCTGGGAAATGAGAGAGAGCCAAGCTGCCCCATTGGCTCTCATGGGTATTTCCTGGGGCACAAGGAAAAGTAGTCACTTTCTCAGGGATCTAGGGAGTGCAAGCTCCCAGGAGATCGCATCTCAGAGCCTTCATGGAGCTCCTCCTAGGAGCCTGCAGTGAGATGAAGGGAAAAGGCTGTTTTCATTGTGTAGTGACAGCCTTAGAGTTTTGTATCAGGGTGTTGGTTGCCTTGGTTTATTCTTGGGAGACACCATTCCTGTGATAAGCAGTTACACATCTCTTTGTTCTCATCAAAGGGTTAAGCTCTGTGAGGCAGTTGCAGACCTATAAGAAGCGAGTAAAAGATGATGCAGACAGTGTCGCCTGGAAGGAAGAAACATGGGAAGGAAGTCAAAGAGAGAAAGGAGGGGACAGGGGCAGGAGGATGGAACTTGCCCTCGCAAGCGTATTAGATTACCGTCTTTAAAAATTGATAACATTTTTTTTTCCAGTTTATAGCTCTACACCTAGAGATATGTGAAGTTATTCTTTTGGTATATCTCCTTATAATTAGCTTTTTTTTTTTTTTACAAACACAATGATATGATTTCCCATATGAGTAATTATTTTTTAGTTACATGGTTATAATGGCCATCTTCTATTCTATTCTATTCTATTCTATTCTATTCTATTCTATTCTATTCTATTCTATTCTATTCTATGGCAAGTTCACTATTTCCTTAAATATAGTTGAACAAGAATGGCACAGCGAGTCTTTAACCACCAAGTTTGGGAGCAGCTAGATAGAGGCAGGGTTTCCAGGAAGCACGTTCCTCCAGGCGGAAGTGGGTCAGTGTTGGTAGAAATGTTCTCTTCTGGGCTCCTCTCTGTCCTGTGGCACAGCCCAGCCCTGCAGCCCGCACTCCAGGTCCCCGGCTCCCTGTCCCCGGCTCCCGGGAACAGGTGGTCATCTTTTCTGAGTTCTTCCCGAACTTCCTTTATGAATCCATCAGTGGGGCCCCAGCAGTGTTTTGGACCAGAAATGAAATGACGGGGGATACTGCCGTCTTGATTCTCTGCAGGTTCAGTATAGGAATGTGGCTGCTGTTATACAGTTAAGAAGCTAAAATGGAACTTTACCTGTTGGGCTGTCTTTCTACCAGACGCTAGATGTACTTACTGTATGACCTTAGATGAGTTTTTCAACATAGTCCAGTCTCCATTTCCACAAAATGGGGATAAGAATGGTGCCGACCGCACAGGGTGGCTAAGAGGTGTAGCCAGGATAAGTAAGGAAATGCACATGAAGTGCTTAGCACCGAGTCTGGCTCCCAGCAAATGCCCAGGAATAGTGACAGTTCTTGTCATTTTGTCATTATTGTTATCATTCTGAGATTTTCCCACAGCAGAGACAGATACCATATTTGTCTTCGTTGAAGACATCAGTAAATGCTTGTTAAATGGAACTAAGTCTCCTAAGTAAAAATAATTAAATAAGAAAAAGAAAAAATTAAAGATTCCTTTATAGACCCACACAGCACTTCTACTGGCCCATGGAGAACACACATCCTTACCACTATGCGTTATTATAGCCTCTGAATAAACGTGAGCCTTTCCTATGACCTAATGATTAATGACTTATGCAAAGAAATTTTAATACCATTAATAAGAAAATTAAGCAGCAAGCTTTCCCCACCTTTTTTGACCGCATCAGGCTTTCACCTGTTCTCCTGGGGACAACAGGTTTCTGGGAACATGCTGAGCACAGAAAATGGATCACTCCCAGATGGTGCGCCCCTGTTATCTGTGTCTTCCTGACCAGTGTGTAGGCTCAATACAAGGCACTCTCTAGAGAGAAGGATCTTTGTGGCATGAAGAAAGGAGGGCAGTTGAGTGCCATATCTATCATCTATCTATCTATCTATCTATCTATCTATCTATCTATCTATCATCTACCTATCTATCTCCCTACCTATCATCTATCTATCACCTATCATCTCTCTATCATTTATCTATCATCTATCAATCTATCTATCTATCTATCTATCTATCTATCTATCTATCTATCTATCACCTATCTATCATATGTCTATCTAGTATTCTTTAGCCTTCTTTGCTAACTCCAGTCTTCTGTGCACTGGGATCTGAAATGAATATCAGTCATTCAGGGGAGAATGAGTGAGATTCTGGCCCCGAATGCTCAGGAAGGGTGTCTTATCCAGTTAACGACATAATCTTTCAATGTTGAGGCCAAAATTCAATCAGTGCATCCAGGCCAAACAGAGGCTGATTCCTGAATGTCCCTTATGGATATTTTGTCTCCAAGCCTTCGGAGAGCAGTGTTTCCACCACAGATGGCATATTCCTTTGCTTTCAAAGACTTGCTCTCAAATGCTGTTAATTCATTTTGAAGCAAAATTCCCAAAATTTCCAAAACCAGAATCCTTAGACTTCAAAACTAGGGAAATCTGGCAGAACCCAGTCATCAATGATCCTGAGGAAATACCAGCTACCCAGCCATAGCTCCATTCTTGACCACAGTGGACTGGGCAGGACAATATCCTAGCTCCGTGAAATACTCATGTCTTTGGCAAACTCTTTCTCTGGGACCCCACTGTTTTTTCCTATAATTGTTTGGAGGCCAAGAAAGGAGATCTCCATCTTTCTCAATGAAATACTCCTCAGTATGATTTTGAGGACTCCCTTGCATCCTTGACCCATAGGAGAGCTTCCCATTGAGGTCAAAGTTCAGTGGACCAACTATGTGCTACCCTGAGTGTATGGTTGGAGTGCCCTTATAGCCCTAATGCTCTTGCTTCGTATATTGACCCAGCATTTAATTCTTAATCAGTTCACATTCATTTTTTTTTGCAGCTGTGTGCAGCTAAGCGTATGCTTGCACACATATTCTTCTTAGCGACATTTAAACTCTTAGGAGGAGGAGGCCCTTTATTCTTTACCTGCCCTGTGGATGAGCTTGGAGCGTAGGACTGCACACGAGGGTCTCAAGGTCCACAGCTGCCTCACCAACATGGGCGTCCTCTTCTCTGCTGAGTCTGAAGGCAGAGGAGCAGTGACACACCCCACCCAGGCATGCCTGCACCACTCCCCAGCTCCCAGAAGCCTCCCTTGAATACCAGATTATCTTTTGAGCTCTGTAAAGGCCTCTGGGTCCACACACACACACACACACACACACGCATCCCCATTCTTTGGTGCCAGGATAAGCCAGTATTGCATCCTGGGGGTGAATAGCAGAGCCACCAAAGCCCTTGAACCTTAGGTTGTGTTTTCTCTGAAAACAGGAAAAGTGCAGGCTCTCCTTGCTCCTCAGAGTGGAGAGCGTTCTGCCTCTCCTACAGGGTCCCAGGGCCTGCTGGAGCCACGTGTGAGAATGCAGTGCGAACGCCGTGGATGCCTATGGATGGTTGGGTCCAGATGGCAATGACAATGGCTCAGGGACCTAGAAGTCAAGAGACCCCAGAAGCAGTCATATTGGTCTCAGCATTCGCATCTGACATCCTCAAAAGGGATAAACAGACAAACCAAAGCAAACAGCAGCAGCAGCCACAACAAACAAAATGAGAAAGCACATGGTCCCCGGAACTAAGGGGCTGTTTCTTTCTGTGCAGCTGCTGCCACACGAGCAGAGCCGGGGTTTCGTGGCTGCAGCGGCCATCCGTGCACAGTGTGGCTGGGAGGTGGCCGGAGGGCCAGCCGGGACCCTGCAGGCGGCCCAGTCTGACTCACAGACAGAAGGACTTCTGTGGTGTGGCTCTGGGTTTTTCTTTTTATTTTATTGTCAACTTGAACCCAAAGGAAAGGAAACTCAGTTTTTCAGACATGGCCAGGTCAGAGGAAATGCAATTGAAGGAAAATGTAATTGGAGGGCGAGGCAGCCCCCTGGCTTTATGGTTACACACCTCAAATACTTACAGGAAACGGAAAGAACAAGTCGGACACATCTGACAGAAAGGAGAAAAATCCGAGCATAAGCGTAGCTGGGGGAAAATTCTTTAGTGACCCCTGGAGGAAGATGTCCCTCAGTGGCCAGGAATGGAGCCCATGTGGGGGTCACGTGGGCACAGAGCAGTTCGGAGGATAATGGGGAGTGGATGTCATTCCCTTCACCTCTTCACCTGTCTCCTCTACGGGGACTGGCCGTCTCTGATAAAGTTCACTGGGTCCTTTTATCCATCTCTGGCTCCCAGAGCCCTCTGAAGCCATGCTCGAGAACACAGCCTTGCACAGCCTTGAAGCTGGAAGCGGGGCTGGGTTGGGGCAGGGATAGCGATTGCAAAGGAGAAGGAGGCTGCATTTCCAGGGAGCTGGGACCAGCTGCCCCCTCAAAGCACTGTTCTTGCAGCCTCTGCAGTCTGGAACCAGGTTTTACTCATGTCTGTGGTAGAGTGGCTGGTGGGGATGCGACTTGTGTGGGGAAGCTGGGGCTGTGTTCAGCGAGAGGTGTAGCATGGGGAAATCAGGAGAGGAACAGACAAACCGAAGAGGGACAGGCAGCTCTGTGTGGCTCAGTCAGGAGGGCAGCCATGAGGCTCTTGTCTATTTGCCACCCGTCTCCTGCTCAGGAGGCCTGCCCTCCAGGAAAACTGACGCCCTGTGTCCACGTTCCAGTCTCTTCCTGTGCAGCCAGCGATGCTCCCAGGATTGCCACCCTCTCCCCAGGTTATGTTGAGACATGCAGTGCCTCCTTCCCAGCTTCCCCATTGACCTTTTCTGAATATCGGGTCTGGGTTATCCCAAAGGCAATCGGAAATTTGCTCAGTGACATTTTCCTAACTGAGGCCACTGGCAGGGTGACATGGTTGGGTGACTTTAGGGTTTACAGAGAAAGTACCAGTAGGAGAGTGGGGAAGGCAGCAAAAGTGGAATGGAGATGTAGGTTTGCCTTTCTTGTAATTCTGTGCAAGGCTGAGCGATGCTGTGCAAGGCCATGCAAGGCGGTGCAAGGCTGGCAGGCAGGCTGGTTGGCTAATCATTCCAGCGAGAGGCAAGCAGTGGGAGATCCACTGCCCCCCGCGGGGCTGCTTGAGAGACATGCAGACCCTGGGGCTGAAGCTGGCAGGTCTCCAAGAGCTGTCTGTTCACAGCCTCTGTCCTGCTGCAGCCGCAAAGCACTCCCCAGCTGGCCCTCACAGACAGCGTGGACAGGGCCACCTCTTGAAGACTCATCCTGCTCCGGAAACTCCTGGAATAGATTCCTAGGAGACAAAGAAGGGAGGAGAGGCCCCGGGCGGTTCTGATCCTGGAGGAGATGCATTCAGGAATCATTTATTTTGTGTCCCAGACACTGTACTTCCTATCGGAGTGAGGGAGCCGCTGCCCTCCTGGGTGCTGTTGTCAAGTGAGGACACAGACACAAACCCAAAGCTACAGGAGGAATTGCGTGCAGTTGCGATCTGGGCTTCAAAAGAGAAGCGTGTGCTGTGGGAGGGCTCAGAGGGGACCCAGCCCGGAAGAAGTGCCATTTTGGCTGAGACCTCAGGGAAGAAGAGACGCCTAGGCCAGCGGTTCTCAACCTGTGGGTCGCGACCCCTTTGGCGGTCGAACGACCCTTTCACAGGGGTCGCCTAAGACCATCCTGCATATCAGATATGATTCGTAACAGTAGCAACATTACAGTTATGAAGTAGCAACGAAAATAATTTTATGGTTGGGTCACAACATGAGGAACTGTATTTAAAGGGCCAGAAGGTTGAGAACCACTGGCCTATGCAAAGGGAGGGATATAGAACATTCCATGAGCCCAGGTCCTCAGGCCAGAGCAGGAGGACACAGGGACACCAAAAGGCCCCCGGGCAGGGGCAGCAGCAGTAGAGGGGAGCCTGGGGCTGTCAGGTGCCTCCTCTCTCGGGCTTTATTCACTTGCTTCCATTGGTTTCCTTTTTATAGTGAAGGATGGCTTTCCCACGGGCGGTAAGCAGCTTACATGGTCTCATTCCTCTTTGGCATAACTGATAGCAGGAGCTCCATTAACCGGCCTTGATGAATTGAGGACCGTGCTGTGTGTTGGGGGCATGGAAGGAGGTCTCAGGGCCAGCCGTCTGACTGAGCTTGAGCAAGAGAGATATCTCATGTCCTGGGGAAGGATTTGCCTTCCAGAGGCAGATAGGGGCAGTTCCTGTCCTGCTATTTTGGCCAACTTACCTCTTCTCCCCAAGTCTCCATTATATTGTAGGAAAATACAGGCGATATCTGCCTTTACTCATCTGCAAATAATACTGATCCTAGCCCTGGTCAGGTGGCTCAACAGGTTGGAGAGTCATCCTGTATATCCAAAGGGTTGCAGGTTCAATTCCTGGTCAGGGCACATAATTAGGTTGCAGGTTCGATCCCCAGTAGGGGCACATATGGGAGGCAACTCATTGATGTTTCTCTCTCTCTCTCTCTCCCTCTCACTCTCTCCCTCCCTCCCTCCCTCTCCCTTCCTCCCTCTGTAAAATCAATAAACATATCCTTGGATGAGGATTAAAAAAATAAAAATGATCATCATCATAATAAAACTTTTACGCCAGGCCCAGTTCTGAGTGTTTCACAGACATTAACTCATTCAATCATTTGAGTGACTGTGAGGCAGATAGTATTGTTATACAGATGAGGAACTGAGGCACTGAAGTTATTTTTGCAGCTAAAATGGGTTAGAGCCAGGGTTTGGGATGCATCATGGATTCTGGATGTTGCGTCTGCACTCTTATCTACTGTGCTATTTTGTATGTTCCGTTTCTTTGGGGTCTGGAGTTGCTGGCGATGCTGAGTTCACAGTGACCAGAAGGGAAGGAGGGGAGGTGGCCACAGTGAGCCGTTCTCTTCTCACCCCACTTTGCATATGGGCGTTTTGTCCAAGGCTATTAGATGTTAGTCTCCTATGCTGAGGATGGAGGAGCCTGAAGGGAAGGAAGGCTTAGCTTCTTGGATAAGCAGTCCCGGTGGGAGACAAGCCGCCCAGCTGCCCCAGGACTGGCACTGAGCCAGAAGCCACCCCCCTTCCTTCAGAGGGTCTCCACAGGAAAAGTTCCAGCTAAGCACTAGCTGCTCCTCATTGCTCACCCAACTGCCTCCATCTCCAGTTTTAATCCGGAATATGAGGACCAAAGCCCTGCATGAGCTTTCTGAAGAGCTGAGTCTGTTTCAGAAATGATTGTGGGCAACTCTGGGCTGCTGGCTGCTTATTGCACGGTGATCCCTGAAGATTGCATTCGGTGCGGTGGGAGCTGGCAGGGAGCTGGGGCTGACCTTGCCAGGGGGTCACCTGCTGATTGTACCAGCTGGGCCTGTGCTGAGCTCAGAGGCTGCAGGGGCTGGAGGCAGGGGGATTAAGGGCACTGGTGGGGGAAGTTTCCCCTTTACCAGTAAAATGTGAAAACAACAACAACTACAACACAATTCAGGCCCTTTATATAGAAGTTCATGTAATTATGAAAGGGAAATAAACCTATTGGCATGTTAAGAAAATATCCAACTGGTTTAGAAAAATCTTTTCTAAATCCTCAACAGACACTGATCCAGAGGAGGGACGCTTCACTAATCCAAATTTGCTCCTAATCCTTAATCCACAAAGCTATGATCCCACAATTTCACCAGGTAGGAACTGGTGTGAATGCTAACTGGAACTTTCCTCCCCCCCGCCCCACTCCCCGTCTCCCTCCCTCCCTTTCTTTTCTTTGTGCACCAGAATTCTCTCTGAGTTTGGGAGTCCTGTCTTGTTTTTTCCCCAGAGAGTAGTGTGTGAATCCCACACTAACCACTCTCTCTGGCATTCATAGTGTAAATGGCACTTTATCAGGCGAAAATGTGAATCTTGTCAACAGCCCCCAGCTCTGCCACCTTATCAGGGAAAGAGACAGGGAGAGCAAGATGCCGGGAGATGTCCCTGGTCCTGCTCATTCCAGGAGAGTGATAGATAATAACATTTCCAGTCGAGAAATGGCAGGGAATCTGACGGACAGGAATTAAGGCGCCAAATGGAAAAGTCAATCGCATATGCAGTCCCAGTTTCATATTTGAAGGAAATGTGATTTGATTTGGAGTCTCCCTCCCCTCTTCCTTCTAGGAGGCAGGCGGAGCAGCAGACTTAATTCTCTCTGCGCAATCAAATTTCCAGGCTCAATGAGTGTGTATGTGTGTGTGTGTGTGTGTGTACATTCTCACTTAACCTTGCACTAATGCTTTGCAAACATACATTTCTTAACCATGTTAGGTATTTTAGAGCTCCAAGTATGTAAAAGAAAGAATCTTGTGTTTCTTATCCTGTGATGATGTCTCTTGTCACCTCTAAAATAGACCAAAAGTCAGAGCTAACAGCATACAAACAAAATTAATACTGATATTGCCTCTGTTATGTTATCCATCTCATTTGGGCAGTAGTTTGGTGGCTTTTTGCTGCATCTACATTGCACTTTACCTAAATCCCCAATAGCAATGGTATACCAATCACAACAAAAATAATTGTCAACTGAACACTGGGCATGCATGATCACACATGATCTAAGTTAATGCTTACCTTCCTTCTACGAGGGAGCAGCTCTCATGGCCCTCACTTACCAAAAAACACACTTAGGCTTACAGCGTCAGTGCTGCGCCCAGGGTCACCCACCCAGTAAGCGGCGGAAGTGAGATATGATCCCAGGCATACCTGGCTCTGGAGCCTGACCTCTTACACATTTCACTCAGGTGATGAGAATGAGGCAAAGGATTTGTGAAGGCACAGATGAATGAAGGAGGATCCAGGCTCTGAGTTCAGGCTGTGCCAACTCTCACAGCTGCTCTTCTTACCTTACCCAGGCAAGAAAAAAAGAATCTGGTCACCAAACACATTCATTTCTAGAGGGTAGATACCTCATTGTCCCTTTCTAAAGCAGCAGAAAAAGGCAGTGGAATCAGGACCAAGCCTATAGGTGTTGACTTGGGACTGGAGGAGGTGGAGGGGTGAATGAGGGTGGGAGGCATATCGAAGGGTGAAATAACATGAAGCAAATGAAGAAGAAACACTGTCTCCTCTCCCACCATCCAACCTTCCCAACAAAATTCTTGCAACAAACACTGGCTTCTAAGGCTCAAATAGAGAATTCATCTTCTCTGAAGCATCCAGATGTTTCTAAGTTCTTTCCCCATGTGTTGATTACCTAACTGGTGGATCCCCTTCTAGTTGCAGCTGTTATTCCACGCTGCCCTGCCCCTTAGTAGCTGCTTTGAATCTTGGTGTCTATTTACAATGAAGTGGTGACCCTCAAAAATTAACCAGATATAAAAGAAAAAATCAAAACAAAATAAAAGGTTGCGTGTTAGCTGCCCACTGTACAAAGGGCCTGAGGGTCGGACGTAGGCTGTGTGCACTCCAAGTCTAGACCTTCAGTCTTGACTTTTTCCCTTTCTTTAAGCAATGCTGTGGCTTTAGCCTCAGAGACACTGTCTACACCAGGGGTCCTCAAACTATGGCCTGCGGGCCACATGCGGTCGCTGAAAACGTTTATCCGGCCCTCCGGGTGTTTTTGCCGCCACTGTGTGCATAGGAATTTGTTCATAGTTTTTTTTTTGTTTTTTTTTTAAACTATAGTCCGACCCTCCAACGGTCTGAGGGACAGTGAACTGGCCCCCTGTTTAAAAAGTTTGAGGACCCCTGGTCTACACCGTATGTGGATGAGCACAGATGGTTCCATTTGGAGTCATTCACTGCAAAGAGCCAAATACTTTTGAATGCACGTCGTCGATGTGAAGCCCCTTTTCTGAAGCATCAAAGCAACTGCGTTTGTTACATTGTTTCCTCTCAAAATATTCCCTGAAAACGCTAGGGTGACGGTGATAATTTCCACCTCGGGGGAGAGAGAGGAGGCACAGTTATTCTTCCACGAGGCACAAGAATACAGCAGCACCTTGAACATGCTGCAGGCTGGCAAGTTCATCCTAGACCCCAGGGTGTAGGGGGCCGGGGCGGGGGGGATGGAAGAGAGAGACCGGGAAAAGAATAGACACACCAGCTTAGGAGCACTATCAATGGACCTTGAATGGAAGACAAAAATCTCTTTAGGCGGTACTGGTACCCTTCTGAAAGCTCAGCCAGGGATTCTGTAGTTGATAACACATTTAGCCAATAACCGAGCTGGACGAAGTGGAAAATAAGCGCCCCTTCCTTCAGGGCTGCAGCTCGGAATTATCCCTGGCCTGGGAGTAGCTGAGGAGCAGAGGCAGGTGGCTCTCAGGACCCAAAGGGCTGGCTGCAGGGATGCGGTAGAGGGGGCGGGGCGTGGGCAGCAGAGTCTGGGAAGATCTCAGAGGTGCTGCCATGTAAGTTCACGGGTGGTCTGCCCACGGGAGCGCCTGCTCCTTCAGGGAGCAGAACTACTCTGAACAGTGAGCTATTCAGAGTTCTGCTGACAACGCAGGTGTAAGCAGGGCTGTCAAGTGCTGGGATTCACACCAAATGAATAGGCGTGCGGATTTGGGTTTGCTTTCTCCTCCGTCTTCTAGAAAGCTGGGCCCAGGTTCCTCCATATTCAGTGATGGACACCGACAGTGATAACTGAGGGCCAGCCTGGTTCACAGGTGACCGTGTCCATGGCCTTCGCTCAGTCACCTCGTTCTACCTTCACAGCCTGCTGCCAGCACCCCCATTTTGGAGGTAAGGCTTTTAGAGATTCAGAAACGAATCCAGGGTCACACAGCAGAAAGTGACTGCACGGCCTGGGGGCGCAGCCCCTACCTCAGGCCTTCTCTCATTGATTTATGTAGAAAGGACTTTTAAATCCCCCCAGATTGGCTTCTAGGTCTCAGCACACGTCTCAAATGGAGTGTCCTTTACCCAGATGACATTGTAGTTAACTCCCCGTGTCCACATCCTGGATCTGTCACTCACTAGGCATCACTGTGGTCACCTTATAGGACCTCTCTGTGCCTCCTAGGGCTGGGGTGAAGATCAAATGAGCAAATGTTTGTAAGTGACTTAAGCAAAGTCGTTTGGCATTACAAGGGTTTGAGCCAGTCTGTCTGGATGAGTGAATGAAGGCAGAGCTGGTCTGGGCTCCCTGCTCAGCATTAGGCAGAGCGAGCCATAAGCCAAGGATGAGCCTGGCATTGAGGTGGGATCCACTCTGGCTGCATCTTTGTCAATTTTCATCCTCACATCTTCTCACTCGCACACCTTTCAATGGCACGAAATAGGTTTTAGGTAAAGAAAGCAGGGGCCCCATTTATACCCTCACCCCGCTTCCCTACCTGTCTCATTGCAAAGGCGCACTCCCTCAGAACTGACCCGGGCTGAGGCTGGCACTCAGCGAGTTGCTTCTGGGGAGCCAGAGCCTCAGAGGGGTTAATGTGTCATCTGGGCATCGGCAAATAGTGTGAGCCCATCCGATCCACAAACGTGATGAGTAGAAACATGTCTATTCGAGTGGAAGGAAAACAGCTTCTTGGCACTGTGAGCACCAACATCAGGAGTGGCAGCTGCGGCCTGGGCAGTGGGCAGGGAGAGGGAGATGGAGAGAGTCAGCATGCGTTTCCAAAATGCTTCACGTCTGTGCTGGATATATCCATGCTTGTGTGTGTGTGTGTGTGTGTGTGTGTGTGTGTGTGAGAGAGAGAGAGAGAGAGAGAGAGAGAGAGAGAGAGAGAGAGAGAGAGAGAGAGGAGATGGAGGGAAGAGATATGTAGAGTCACAGGGACAGAGACACAGCAGGGTGGCACAAAGGTAAAAGAGCAGTAGCAGGTGGTCCAGAGACCCAGGTGGACATGTGACCCAGGTGGAACTGGGTTCGAATCCCATCTCCTCCACTAAGGAGTTGGGGAGCTTTGGTGCCATGACTTGACCTCTCCAGAAGTGCCCCTTCACCTGCACAACCCCAGTCCTGGTCTGTGAGTGGTCTCATGTCTCAGGATCCCATGAGCTGTTTTCAGCATCTAGCACAGACTGGCACACAGAAGGTACTCCATTGATGCAATCCTCCCTGCAGGTTTGTGCTAGAATATTCTAAGAAGACCACATCAGATCTGTGGTTCCTGAAGGAGAGGTGCGGTGTGAGGCATCCCGAAATCACAAATGGCCTAGTTTTATTTATGACTTTATTTGTGCAACAGGGAAAGAAATACGAAATGAGGAAGGTTTCTTTTCAAACTAAGAATTAGAAATGTCTGTTTTGTAGTCAATAAATATAAAATATGACAAAACTATATCCTTGTTCCAAACTTGAGCAATTCAAAGTGGAGAGAGAAGAGAGAGGGAGGAAGGGAGAGAGGGGGAGAAAGGGAGGTAAGGAGGAAGGGAGGGAGGGGGGAGGGAGGAAAAGAGAGGGGGGTGGTTATGAGGATGAGTGCTGGACTACATCCTGGTTTTCTACATATTCTCCCATGCCAACCCCGAACGAGCAGCTCCGTTTCTATAACTCCATAAATTTCTAATATACAATTTCTTTGGGAGAGAGGATTCCACTACATAAAAAACAAGTTTCATAGTCACCAATGTCTATAATCTGATATTTGTTCTTCCCCACTCAAATGCAGGAGAGCAGGGATCGATAGTGCATACGGTCAGTGATGTGATACACAGGGTGATTCCTGAGTGCATGAGCAAATGGATGGAGGGACAGGAGGAGAGAGGGAAGGAGAGGAGGGCAGGAAAGGAGAATCAGAGGAGTTCTTCTCCAATTCCCTGGCCTTTATTCTATGAATCCATGAGTGTGTTCTGTCATCTCTTCGTTTGATGTTCCCCTAACCTCATTGCTAGCCAGGTTCTTACTCCCGCACAGATGCTCCTCGCCTTTGTATGCTCACCTGTGGCACAGTCCTGGCCACTGCACTGCAGTAAGTGGAAACCAAATATACAGGAGGCAGCCTATCAGTGATTCTCTCTCATCATTGATGTCTCTATCTCTTTCCCTCTCCTTTCCTCTCTGAAATCAATTAAAAATA
The DNA here is from genome assembly GCF_963259705.1 of Myotis daubentonii. Taxonomy (NCBI): domain Eukaryota; kingdom Metazoa; phylum Chordata; class Mammalia; order Chiroptera; family Vespertilionidae; genus Myotis; species Myotis daubentonii. Next base: position 20,351,868 of record NC_081858.1, read on the forward strand.
TTAAAAAATAAGTGGCCCTAACTGGTTTGGCTCAGTGGATAGAGCATCGGCCTGCAGACTGAAAGGTCCCAGGTTCGATTCCGGTCAAGGGCATATACCTTGGTTGCGGGCACATCCCCAGTAGGAGGTGTGCAGGAGGCAGCTGATTGATATTTCTCTCTTACCAATGTTTCTAACTCTCTATCCCTCTCCCTTCCTCTCTGTAAAAAAATCAATAAAATATATATAAAAAAATGAGTGCCTGTTATGCGAGCCACCCGGTAGATGGTGTTTTATTATGCAGACCATGCCGACGGGAGCAAGGTGCTCACCTTTCTTCAGCTCATAGAATGAGAGAACGGGGAAAGGCCCATGATTAATTTGCACTTCTATTAGAAATAAAGTGATTTCCAAGAGAGTTGGTGGCACTGGCCAGATTAGAATTCAGATTTCGTGATTACCAGCCAGGGTATTGATGAGCCAGTCCTTCCTTCCTAAGCCAGGACACTCTCTGCAAAGGCTATGCATCCTAATAGGCCCAGGGCATGGGCTTTGTGACTCGTTTCCATGGAGTCCATTGGTGAGCCCTTCCAGTCTATTGGTGAATTTCACCTTGTGGTAGAGTCTGTTTTATTTTCTGGGGTATCCATTTCAAGAACCCCCTCTTCCCCTCCCCAGTAATTCCCAACTCCATCCCTCAGCTAGAACCAAAGCTTCACAGCATCTCATTGGCTCTTTCCCTGGGTTCTCCAAAGTTCCCTTGCAGTGTAGTGAGCAGGATGCTTACTTTCTCCAGGTCGGGGTCTCCTCCAGACTCCTGGAACCATCCAAGATCCCCAGACAGGAGCCTCGCCGCCCCTCTAGGTCTCCTCTGAAAGTCTCATGGCTCCAGCAATCGGAGGAGGTTCTCTAGGTCCAGGGCTAGTTGCCCCTTATCATGAGACATAGGCCCCTGGTTCAGTGGCGCAGCTGTCTCCACAGGCCCAGACAGTCCTGTTGCTTCTCACGAAGGTCACATCCTGGCTTTAAACTTGTTCCTGCAGACACAGTGCTTCCAGCAGCTGCGACTCTCTGTTAGTTCTGGTGTTCTCGTTCTGCACATAAGTGTCTTATTACAAGTTCCCTCTATGTAGGAAACTGGCAATGAAGCTATGAGGGAGGACTCAGTTTACCTGGTGCATTCAGGGCAGACTAAGGAAGCACAGAGAAAGGAGGTATTGTCCTCAGCATTCTCGTTTTCCTGAGCAAGTGTAACCTAGAAGGCGGACTTCTGAAATTTTAAATGCTAATGTGCTGTGGATAGAGGGTGCCCGCATTTCCTGGGGCAAAGGCAATAAGATTAAGTGAAATGTTTGAACTGCTGTCTACCATCGATGTAAGGTGGATAGAGGTAGCTCTGTGCTACCGATAAACCAGTAAAGCAAATACAGAAATGTCGAGCAATGCAGAAAACATTGCACCCTTTCCCATGTAATTGGCAGAAACTATTCATAGACACCAAAAGGCAGACTTTGACTTCCAGTCACAGAAATAATATACTACATTGGATTTCCTTGAGAATATACAGGCTTTTGTGCAGTTGCAAGCTGCTAGCATTTTCCTTCCATGAGGGTCTAGACCTAAGGTTGCAGAATCATTTGGGAATCAGTGTACCGCCTGCTTCATACGGTGTGATTAATCTGTTATTTTTTTGATTGTACATGTCTACAAATGGTGTTAATGGTCATAGCTGCAAACTATTGCTATTTTTATTGGTCTGTAATGTGAATGTTTGTGTTGGAGCATCTGCAAAAGCAAACACACTTGCAATGTTGAAAAAATAATGAAGATCTAAGTGATTTTAAGATGGCATTTCGTGAATGAACACTAAAATGCTGCTAGATTTTTATTTGTTTTTACTGTTAATGCTGCATTGAAGCTATAGTCATGCTGCAGCACAATTTTCCCCGTTTCTTCTTTTCCTTTGTCTTTGGAGACACATCCATTCCAGTTGCAATTTTTACTCAGGACTAAAGATAGCCAGGCATTTAGATAAGTTCAGAATCTACAAAGCAAACATATGTAATAGCAGTCTCAGCTATTTTGTGTCATACTTAAGTAATATTTTGCTTAGCCCGGTCACATTTTCTGTGTACATTTGAATAGAATGGTCAGTATATCACCATCATCTAAATGTCCTAACAACACCTTGAGCATTGCCTTCATTGATGTTTAGCATGCTTCCGGTTGTAATTATAAAGGTCCCTCAAACCCTGGCTGGCACATTGTTTTGGGTTTCTTCTAGGGAGGGGTTGTGTTTAACTGATGTTAAACCAGTCTACACCTAATAGAATATGTGGCTAATGAATGTGTTGAATTACATCGAATTAGATTGGATCAAATTGAATTGAACAGAAGTAAATTGAATTGTATTGAGTTATAAATCAGAGAGTGAAAATATATGATGATTTCATAACATCTGATAATAACAGAACACTGTCTTTATATGTCCAACGTAGGAGACATTTGATAACTCCTAAGTGAGAAAATTGCCTTCTTCCTACGATATCGGGTATCCTTGCCAAGTAGAGCTGAATATCCCATGAGACCCACTGCAATTATACAGCTCAAGCATCTCCCGTATTTGTGAGATGGTAGACCATGCCAGGGCAGTTACAACCTTGCTTTATTATTCTATATGCCACCAAGTAGGAGCTCCATTTTTTAAAAATATATTTTTTAAATTTTCCTTTTGTTCAGCAACAGCTGGCTCTGTGTGAGCACTAAGAATAAAGTGATGTGAGTGTGTGTGTATATGTATGTGTGTGTGTGCGTGTGTGTGTCAGATAGGGGGTATCATTTGCTGGTTTTAATTGGTAGATTCAACATCTTCCCCTCACAGTGCAGAAGCCACTGGCTGAGACGTTACCATGGTAAATCAGACCGCGGTGTCTGATTGGTGGACTTCTGAAGCAGGTACAATCGTTTTAATCAACTCCGGGGAAGTTGAGGCCATCTGGCTTTGCCTCACCTGGAAGTAATTTACCACCCCAGTTGCAAAAAAAAATTGCTCCGAGGTCAGTCACAGCGAACCTGCCTCATGATGCTCCGACAAAGCATGAAAGAGGAGCGGTGTCACAGAGCAATTTCTCTCTGTTTGTTTTGATATTTCTGAGCTTGGGAAAGTGAGGGGCTAATCATGCAGACGAGCCAAGAATAGGTTTGGCAGGGGTCCACCCAGCTCGTTCCACATACCGGAGCAAAATCTCCCACACTCATTCTGTAACAACTGCTTCCACGGTCCAGCTCTGACTGGGGAACAGATTGGGGCTGTATAAATGGAACTTTTCCTGAGCTTCTCAGGAATACAGCTGAAGAGAGCTGTGCTTTAGAGGAGTCCGGAGTGAAAGGGGACACGTTTGCAGTGGGGGAAGTCTTTCCAGAAAGCTCTCCCCTCCAGAAATGTATTTTGGGCGTATATGTTTTATGTAGCAGTCTTTTAGATATTCTTGTGACTACATAGGATGTAACCAGTCCTAACCCAAATATAGTTACTGAGAAGATTACAGAATCATTAGGTCTTTGCAGTAGTTAGAAGGATTTATCTGGCTCATGTGACATTGATTTGTTTTGGCTGCACTTGAAATGTGTGGTCTTTGCAAGTCAATAGAAATGAAGTCCTTTATTGAATCGGAAAAGCTCCATGGAATGAATTACAGAAGGAATCAGGGGCAAGGGATCCCGGGCTCCCATGTGTTGGTGGGAGTAGAAGGCAGGATGTATGGGCAGGGCTTCGAGAAGGAATGTCCATGGGCTTGGATTACAGGGGACAGGCAGGAGTGGCAACATCCATGTGAGATGAAGCCATGGAAAATCTTCATTTGGAAATTGGCAAAATGAACCAGGTGGTCATGGGAAGCCCAGGAGGCGGAGATTGGCCAAGGGCAGAGCTGATAAGGGCTGGTCAAAATCATGGTGGACCCCTGTTTTATAGAACTCACCCCGGGATGATCTGATCCACCAGAGCCTGATGATGGAATGGGGTCAAACCCGGCTCCTCCTGCTCCGTGTGCTCATTGCGTAGTTATTTCAGAGCTGGACTTCAGTCATGTGACTTGATTTTAATATTATGAGGATTGAGATGGGATTGCTTGCTGTTCAGATTCTCTCTGATCATGGTCTCAGTGCATAGAGGCCGGAGCAGGAGGGAAATTAAAGTGCAGTTCTCTCTCCCCTCCCCCAGGCTGCTTCTGGAGAGGAAACACAATTAGAAATCCTGACTGGTGAGTCAGTCTCCCACTTGTCTCCTCTACAGAGAGGGGGCAGGCTTGCTACCTGCGATCAACCAGCCCCTCTCCCTGTCTTCACTCTCCCCAGGCCCTGACCCAGATGGAACTCACTTCACTCGGCCTAGAGGGCCAATGTCGGAGCAGGGTGTCCTGCCCCACACAGAGTGCTGCGGGGACAGCATGATTAACTGGACCTGGCTCAAGGCTAGGGGACTGGGCAGGGGTGCTGCTGGATGGCAGTGTGGGGACCAGAAGAGAAAGGGAGGGGGCACACGCAGGAGGAAATGAGAGAAAGAAAGAAAGGGTAGGGAGGAAAGAGAGAGACTTTTCTAAGGTCAGCCTTTTGCGAGTTGAACATTATATATATATATATATATATATATATATATATATATATATATATATATATATATATATATATATATATTGATTTCAGAGAAGAAGAGAGAGGGAGAGAGAGATAGAAAACATCAGTGATGAGAGACCAATCATTGATCAGCTGCCTCCTGCACGCCCCCTACTGGGGATTGAGTCCCACCACCTAGGCATGTGCCCTTGACTGGAATTGAACCCAGGGACCCTTCAAGTCCGCAGGCCAACACTCTATCCATTGAGCCAAAACTGGCTTGGGCTAACCATCATTTTTTAAGAACCCTGGTAAAAAATGATGATAATTTTTCGCCAGGAAACAAAACTATGGACCTTGGATAAGATATATATATATATATATATATAAACTTGTGCCTAATTAAACCATAATTTAGAATAGTTATGTATATGATATAATAGCAGTTAATATGGATGGGTATGTGTGTAGATATGTATATACATATATTTGATAAATTGCAGTTGGGTTAGGCACGTGTTACCAAGTGGAAACCGGACATAGATATCCAGTCCAGTCCCCTCATTATGTAAAAGGCACAAGAGTGAGTGATAGCAGGGAACTGAGCAGAGACCAATTTAAGAAGACTGTCGGGAGTCAAGCGTCAACTGTGAGGTCCCCTCTCCCCCATGATGTAGCAGCTTCTTTAAGGGAAAGGGTTTGGGTGAATTAAAATGAGCTTCTCTAAAGCCCTGGATAACACAGTGCAGGTAACAAGCCCGAGAACAGCTGGAGGAGCAGGCAGAGCAGACTGACAGATCTTTATTTTTGAACTTCACGGCTCCCTTGCATTTCCTCTTTCTTCCGGCCAACAGCTTTACTTTCCAGAGGGAAGCTAATTTCAGTGGCACCACCTCACATTGTGGGTCAGAACAGCGCACTTTGCTATTTCACACGGATGAACATTTTCTAAAACCGACTGCACTGCATTTGTTTTCCAGATGATTCCCCGTGTTTGTGTTTCTGCATTTCTGCTTAGTTGTGGAATGCAGGGCCATATTATGGATTCGTTGTCACACCTGCGAGGAGGTGCACGTTGGCTGAAATTCTAAGAACACATTTGTCTCTGCTCCCAAGGGAAGAGGTTGGGAAATTGCGTGTTCTCATTGGCCTAGCCATGCCCAGGAATGTAGGGTGTATGACTCCAGCCATCAGGATCGTTAGCAGTCATGAAAGCCGGTCTTTGTGAACATAGCATGCATGCCTCCCCATCGAACACTGTGCATTTCATAGCCGATCCCTCAGAAGAGATGCCAAGTTCAGATGTCCTTCCTGGAGTGGCCTGCAGAATGAGGCTTCCCTGACTCTTCATGAGCACAAACACGCATGCAATGTTTTCCTGCCCTGAGTAATCATATGTGCCTGGCCACTTTCCCACCTCCTCAGAAACAGAAATCAGAAAAGCAGAGTATTGGAAAGTACTGTCTCCATCCTTAATTGGGGCTTCATTATCTCCTTCCTTGAACCTCTCGCTGCAGGTTTCAAACTGGCTCCCGTCTCATGATCTTTGAATGTTCCTGTCTTTCCTCTACCAGACATCTGTCTGTCTAGATCAGCTGTGGGCAAACTACGGCCCGCGGGCTGGATCCGGCCCATTTGAAATTAATAAAACTAAAAAAATAAAAGACCGTCCCCTTTTATGTAATGATGTTTACTTTGAATTTATATTAGTTCACACAAACACTCCATCCATGCTTTTGCTCCAGCCTTCCGGTCCAGCTTAAGAACCCATTGTGGCCCTCGAGTCAAAAAGTTTGCCCACCCCTGGTCTAGATTCTAGAACACAGAAAAAATGCTATTCCATACTTAAAACCTTTCTGCAGATTTCAACTCATATCATAAAGTCCCAGACCCTTGGTATGCCATTCCGAAACCTCACTCTCTGACTTGAATATAAGAGGCGGGAATTGTGGGACATTAGAAGATGCTGTTCACAGTGGAATCAACCTCAAAACAGGGAGGCCTCCTCACCTGGAGCTCCAGGAGGTGTGAGCTTCCCAGAATCATATGTTGTAAACACAACATATGTTTACAACATATGTGTGTGTGTGTGTGTGTGTGTGTGTGTGTGGTGTGAATTGAGAGAACACATACATTTTTCTGAAATGAGAGTCCAGAATTTTTATCAGATTCACAAAAAGTTCACTGTTTTAACATTTAACATGCTATAAAATAGTACCTCATTTCCGTGGTGGCCTGGTCATCCATCGGTAGAAACAGTCCTGCGTTATGAGTCTAGACCAGGGGTGGGCAAACTTTTTTGACTCAAGGGCCACAATGGGTTCTTAAACTGGGCCGGAGGGCCGGAACAAAAGCATGGATGGAGTGTTTGTGTGAACTAATATAAATTCAAAGTAAACATCATTACATAAAAGGGTACGGTCTTTTTTTTCAATAGTTTTATTCATTTCAAATGGGCCGGATTCGGCCCGCGGGCCGTAGTTTGCCAACGGCTGGTCTAGACTGTGTATCTAATACAACCTCGTGTTCATAAACCCACACCCACCTGGGCATTCCAGAGGCAACTTTTGAAGAACTCAGAGGTAGAACTTTAATGGTTCTTATGGGGATTGTTTAGGGCAGAATCGGGTGGGGCCTATTACCCCAAAGTCCACTAAGGGATGTCTTCCACTAAATCCGGATGCCTGCTGGACCCAGATACCCAGATCAATGCCTGGGTAGAGCAAGGCAGCAAGAAGTAGGCAGTGTAGCTCCGGGAACGAGCCAACCCCAGCCCCTCCTCTGACTTAGAAAGGCTTTGGTTCGTGCGCACAGATGGCTGCAAACCCCCCAAGCAGTCAGCATACTGTAAAACAATATTAACATCCCCGCCTTTTGAATACCACGTCTTGTAAACCCCAGGATATGACAAGCCTCTTTAGGATCTCCTTTGATTGTGTTACTCAGCCTCCCGTAGGGAAGTGGGGAGGAGTAGGGGGTAGATACCAGAGGAAACATATAATTAGGAGTCTCTTAGAACAATGAGGGTTCTCAAACACATATGCATGAGGCTCGTTTGTTGCTTTTGGTGTTTCTGTTGGTGAGTAATTAACCAAGATGTGGGAGAGCGTGTGCCAGCTCGGGCAATCTGACGGTGGTGAGCCATGGGGAAAGCACAGCTCCCTCCAGCGATGTGTTCAGAGAAACACTGAGTGGAGATGTGAATGGAAGGGGAAGAGCAGCCTTTCTGGAGCGATGCCATCCCGGTAATGTCAGCCTTAGATAAATCTTCCTTGTTATCATCCTTAGCTTCAGTTTCACGGAAGACAGAAGACAGCATCCTGTGAGAGGATGCTGTGTCTACAGATCGCCTGGCCACCTCCCCAGGAGAGACGGCGCTGTCTCCACGGGTCCCTGGTCCTTGCCGTGTGCTAGCCATTTCTCATCACTGCGGAGAATGTGTGCTGAGCTGGAGGACGGGGGGCCGTTTGTTTTACTGCTGAGAGGAATAGAGGTTCCCCCCCAGGAATGCTTCTGAGAGAAAAACAAGTGCCTCACAAACCCTTTCGTGAAAGTCACTCTGCGGCCATATCTGAAGATGGTGTTGTTTCTGAAAAAAACGAAGCTGGTTTAGGAGCCTGGCCCTCGGTAGCACTGCCTGCAGACACCACGGCTCTCAGCATTGAGATGCCCTCGCTCTGCTCGTTCTAGGCCCCCCTGGCCTGAGTGTTGTTGGCATCAGAGAAACGTGTTTGGCAGTCCTCTAGGCTAAGGACTGCCAATGTAAGTGGCCTTCTGAATTAAAAGCAGAGTGCCCAAATGGGAATTTTTGTCTTTATGAAGGCGATCTAAGGAAAGTAAAATATTTTTGTTTATTTTGGGGACATAAGGTATGCAAATTATCTTCCCTGGGTCCCAGAAAAGTGGGAGCAGCGGTGCCGTCTTCTCCATAGGGGTGCTGTGCTATGTGACTTAAGGAAGCAATGCTTCGGTAATGATTTGTGGATATAAATGGCTCCAACAGTGCAATCCGTTTTTTATTTTATTTTTTATTATTTTTTAAATATATATTTTATTGATTCTTTACAGAGAGGAAGGGAGAGGGATAGAGAGTTAGAAACATTGACATTGATCAGCTGCCTCCTGCACATCCCCCAGTGGGGATGTGCCTGCAACCAAGGTACATGCCCTTGACCAGAATCGAACCTGGGACCTTTCAGTCCGCAGGCCGATGCTCTATCCACTGAGCCAAACTAGTCAGGGCAACAATCCGTTTTTTAAAAAAATTATTTGTATTGGTTTCAAAGAGGAAAGGAGAGGGAGAGAGAGATAGAAACATCAATGATGAGAGCGAATCATTGATCGGCTGCCTCCTGCACGTCCCATGTTGGGGATCGAGCCCAAAACTCAGGCATGTGCCCTGACTGGGAATCGAACCATGACTTCCTGGTTCATAGGTCCACACTGGACTACTGAGCCATGCTGGCCAAGCAGTACAAGCCATTTTTTGTAGTAAGTTTACAAGGCCCCTTGGATAAAAATAGCTTCACCTGCTTCTCAGAAAGGTGTTTGAGGAATGTAGTCCACTTGGTAGCCTGGGATGAGATTCACAATACCCTGACCTGGAACAACCCTTAAACACCAGCCCCCGCAATGACATTCACCAAGCTGACCATCAAGGTCAATTCTGTTTGGAAGTAAAGCATCTTTAATCTGTCTGTCCAGTAGCTCAGGCTCCAGTGTGGCCCAAGGTTGCATTCAGAGGCCAAAGCAAGTGCTGTGGCTGAGGAGCCACTCCTATGAAAAGCTCCCCATCATTGGCTGTCTCAGCATCCCTCTTCCTTTTTCTGTTGTCCCTCATCTCGGGCCACAGACCTGCTTTGGGTTTGATAGGCCATCACCCCACACTCACTCCTGGTCTTCCATCCAGGCACAGGCTGCCAAGGACCCTGCAGGGTGGAGAGCAGGGGTCCTCAAACTACGGCCCGCGGGCCACATGCAAATACAAATATTATATTTGTTCCCGTTTTGTTTTTTTACTTCAAAATAAGATATGTGCAGTGTACATACGAATTTGTTCATAGTTTTTTTTTTGCACTATAGTCCGACCCTTCAACTGTCTGAGGATACAGTGAACAGGCCCCCTGTTTAAAAAGTTTGAGGACCCCTGGTATAGAGGTTTCTTGAGGGACTCTTGGGGGCTCAGCCTGATTTGAATGTGTGCTGTCAGGTCGCTGTCCCAGGGATGGTTCTCATTGGTGGAGGATGAGTCTTGCAATGTCACAGAAAGACTTATCTCTCAACACAGATTCTCCCTGGACTGAATTGGCAACAGGCCACGGGGATGATGGGTTGTTTGGAAAACGAAGCACCGTCTCAGTGGCTTTTGTTTTGAATGAACTTGGTTGGCTTCTTGAAGCAAAAGGGCACCCTGGGAGTGAAACCATGGCTGGCTTAGAGGCTGTTGGCAAGGGGTGGGAGAGGCAGCCTCTTTCACCAGGGAGTTGGCTGCATCTCTGGTTCTCAGGTGGGCGGAGAAACCTGCTTTGAAAGTCAGGGCTTGTGCAGAAATACTGGGCTTGACATTTTGAACCTATTCTATCAGCACCAGGGATTCGTTCCAGGGAAGATAATTCATGAAACACAGAGTTTCCTCACTCTTTTTCATGTCCCAGGGAAATATATTAAGTTGATTTGAAGGTGCCATCAACTGTAAGGTGCTTGTTGATTTAATAACAGCTTTTTGGCATTGGGAGTAGGAAGATGGGTACCATGTCCCATGCACATACAGATTGCAAGATACATTTCTAATTCAGAAATGTGAAAATGTGAAAACCTGAGGCAAGCAGTCTTTTTGGTGGCCCAACAGCAAAGATTCCAGGGACATTTGGACTAGAATCGCTTTCCAATGGGATTCCAGATTTATATCTTACGACAACCAAGGATTTTAACTTTTATCTGTTGTTTTATACACGTGCACACTAAGTAAAAAGAGCAATTCTAATGATCTTGAGTTCAAAGCCTCTGACATCTCCAGACAGCTCTGGATTTCTGAGCTATTATTAGCTTGGAGAAAATAGATCATGGCAAGCTACACAGGCATCTAAAAATAAAGTGTTTATTCATTATCTCTAAAGAATTTTTTTTTTTTTTTTTTTTTTAGCACATAGCCATTTTCCCAAAAGGTTTACAAGTGGGTAGATTAAAGGATGAGTCTTTTCCTTTCTCCTTCCTCCCTCTAGAAGTTTGAAGAAAAAAGTGAAATGTCTAAAATTAGGAGAGAAAAGAGAGTGCAGCGGAGGTCTTATTAATCTGGGGGTGTTTGAGAATGGGGTGAAAATCTGATTCTTCTTATGCAATAGATAACCTTTATCTTGCTGGCATTTACCCGAACCAAAATAAACATTGATAGTGTTGGTGGGTATGTAATCAATGCATGCCTTTATCATTTATTTTTTTAAACAACAGACATAATAGTATTGATTACTCCATACATTTTACACTAATAGCTGCATTAATCTGACTTAATGAGTACGTATTGTTCAAAGGGTTGTCCTACAACTGTAACCTATTTTTAGCAGCAGTCCTGCTTGCTAAATATTTCTGTACTTCATCTATAACTTGGACTTGATTCTTATAAACCAAGTGTCCACAAATAGTAAGTATTTTAGGCTTATGGGCCATACTGTCTCCTCTGCAACTACTCAACCCTGCCATTGAACCAAGAAGTAGCCATGGATCATTCCCAATCAAAGAGGCACGGTTGTGTTCCAGTAAAGCTTCATCTGCTGAAACAGTGGGTGGGTGGGATTTGGACCACAGGTTGTATTTGTTAACCCCTATTGTGGTCCAAGTTTTGAGAAAGAAACCTGAATCACCGCCATGATTTGTTGAGGGCCAAATATGTAGAATGCGTGTCTCAACTTCCTGATGGCCAGCTGGTCAGCTGCCCTGTCCTGGAGCTCACACTCTCACGGAAGGTAGGGAACAGAGAGCTATGAAGTAAATAGGTTAAAATAATTTTAGTTGGAGATAAGCTCTATGTGGGAAAAAAAGATGATTTGCTAAAGAATAACTTATACTTGGAGGGAACATAATTTGTAGTGAGGAACCATAGGGTTTGACATGTGAAACCATTCTTTTTGAGACTCACACCAGCGTTGTCTGAGGAATCTTACATTATCTCCCTCTGTATCCATTTTCTCATTAATAAATTAATAGCAATACCTATCTCATAGGGTCACATTGAGGGTTAAATAGGATTCATGAAAGGCCTTTTGTGAACCAGTAGAGTCATTGCATGTTCATTCCATCTTATTATCAGTATTATTTTTATGCTGCCTTTATCACCCATATCTTCACTCTCCCTCACATTTACTTGGAATTTTGTTCCAAAACATAACAGAGATTCTTTAAAGGGACTGTGTGGACTGCAGTTCTTTGCCTTTCATTTGCACTTAAGAGAGAATTTCTCTAAGTCACTGGCAAGTTGAAGCCGCTATCTTCATATTCAGCTGACATGAGAAACCAGTGTTTAATATTCATACTTTACTCTTACTAGAATATCTGTCATTGTCAGCAGCCTAGTTGGAAACATAAAACAGCAGGTGAGCTGGGCTAGACACTCAGAAAGAGTGTGAAAAAATACCTTAGAAAGTGTTCTTGCCTATCAAAAGCTTTATAAACATCCATTGGTAAAGGTGATGCGTGACAAACTTAAATAATTAAGCCTTATCATGTTCAGTTCTCTTTCTGATTCAAAATAACCATCCGAAATGTATATTCGGTTTCGACTTACTGCAGGAAGATTTCAATAAGATCCAGAGTTCTTAGAGAATTTATGCCAACACAACGGAAACAGCAAGAAGAAAACACAATAGCGGCTAACTTTTGCTGAGTCCTGGTAAGTCAGAGACTGTGCCAGGTACATGGGATTCAGCTCTTTTCCAAACCCCATAACAAACTACCGCAGCCTTCAAAGTGTAAAACTCCCATGGCACAGAAAAGGAAATGGGGACTCAGACATTCTAAGTGTCTTCCTCAAAGCCCTCTGGCTGGTAATTGGCAGAAGTAGAACTCATGCCCAGGGCTGCCTGACCCAAAGCCAAGGAGCCAACACTCTGTGTACCAAAGAGTGGCCTCTATGTTTTCTGATTGCTTATATGCACCACACAAGATAAAGCAAAGCACAGCAATTGCAAAAAAGCATCACTCATAATATAAGCATGGAAGCATTTGTAATATATGTCTGCCTATCACCCACAATATAAAAATATAGATGTACTAATGAGTTAAATTTCTGTACCATTATACTAATATTCGCTGAGCAAATTATCAAACAATCACAAGAGAAGAAATGTAAAAAGAATGCATCAAGGAAATGAACATAAATGGAAGCCCTCATATTTTCTTTCTTCATGCGAGGGGTTTACCACCTGCTTCAAATGATGTGTATACTATGCAGACCCCTACCCCGGACCACTCCAGCAGGCCAACTCGTCACCTCAGGTCCAACAGCACATCAGGTTCCTGGTAAATCCAGCGGTGTCTGTGTGTAGCCTACACAGGCTTTATCTACCAAGAATCCCCAATGAGGGCTGCATGGCCCATGAACTGACTCAGGCTACAAGAGCCAGGCACTCATGGTCTTAACCCTAAGGAAACCCAGGGCATGCCGGTTAGATGTCACCAAGAGCAGAGCGTATCCTCCTGGCAGCTTTCTGCAAGGAGCTTACCACCCAGGCAATTGGGTACGTGCTGCTGGTCGACCCACACAGTAAGCTCTGGCCATTTCAGAAATGGACTGCTTCTTCCAGCGCACAGATATCTTGCTAATTAGCAATTAGTTGTCAAGGGAGAAGAAACAGAGGAGAACTGGATCGGAAATAGTCTCCTAAGAGACATAGAGGGGGAAAAAAGCAGCATTTAAAAATAAGCCAGCAAGAAATGGGGAGCTGCCTCATTTGGGCAAGATGTCTCCAGTTGTTTTCCTAAATGTTTTAGATTCAGGGTAGGGCCCCAATGCCTTCTGCCAAGTGCTTTTCCCTTTAATTTTTAAACGCATTCAAATTTCAAGGGGAATTTAATCCGTATGTTTCTGGTTCTTTTACACTTAACTCATCAAAATGTTGTTCTTTAAGAGCTGTTTGATCTGTAAGGCTTATGGGCCTTTGTAATAAGCCTCTTCAAAAACCTCTTCCCCCTTTTGAATCAGCAAATGTAATTGTGCCAGGGCTGAATGGGATTTGAATACAGAGGAGTCCAGCTTTAGGATTCAATGCAGAACGTCCAGGGTATCTGAGTGGACTTTGCAGAGATGCACTCTTGACCCTGGCATGGTGGCAGGACCAGTGGCATCCTGGGTACACTCAGCACAGGGAGAGATGCTGGCAGAGCAGAGGCTGGGTGCCTCAGAGGGCACATCATCTTCTAGAGCAGCGGTTCTCAACCTGTGGGTCGCGACCCCTTTGACGGTCGAATGACCCTTTCACAGGGGTCACCTAAGACCATCCTGCATATCAGATATTTACATTATGATTCATAACAGTAGCAACATGACAGTTATGAAGTAGCAACGAAAATAATTTTATGGTTGGGTCACAACATGAGGAACTGTATTTAAAGGGCCAGAAGGTTGAGAACCACTGTTCTAGAGAACCAGGAAACCTTACACTTAGGCCTTAGAAGCCCCTAGCTTCTACACAGTGACATCTGTGACACATAATAATGAACATCATAACATTCATAACAAGAGTCAATATTCAGGACCACCCCCTACATGGCCAGCTGCTTTCCTGTACCTTCTCCTTTCCTCCTCATGATAACTCCATGAGGTGGGTGGGGAGGTAGTAACATCGAGTGGACAGGAGCTTAGGATTTAGACTCAACTGACATGGGTTTGAATCCAGCATGGATATTCATAAACTCTAGGACATCAGGCAAATCCTTCTGTTCTCCCCAAACTCTGCTTCCACCTGCTCTTTCTGTTCTTGGTATTGATGCTGCTGTTGTTGATCGTTGCTCGAATGTCTTATGGGGCAGGCATGTCTGTTGTTAGCTACTATTGTTAGAGAGCTATTCCTTTTACTTATTTTCTGTTTCTGTGGCAAAATCTCCTATGTTACAAATTATGCCTCTTAGTTCAAAAATAGAGGTAAGCTAATTCCTACATGTTAGGCCTTCACACACTTGAAAGCAATTATAATGTGCACCAAACTTCTCTTTTCCAGGCCTAATAGCCTGTATTTGACTTGTAGTTCCTGGTGGGATTGGTTTCCTGACCTCTGTCTTCCCTGGTTGCATTGTCCTGACCACAAGGAAGAGCATCATGCCTCAGGCGAGGTCTGAGCAGTATGGAGCACAGGGGAATCTTGCTTGCTTTTGTTTATTTTTTATTTTATTCTTTAAATAGATTTTTATTGATTTCAGAGAGAAAGGGAAAGGGAGATAGAGAGATAGAAACATCAATGATGAGAGAGAATCATTGATCAGCTGCCTCCTGCTCATGCCCTATAGGGGATCAAGCCCACAACCTGGGCATGTCCCTTGACCGGAAATTGAACCGTGACCTCCTGGTTCACAGGTCAACGCTCAACCACTGACCATGGCCAGGCTTGTTTAGTATTTTATACTCCGATTACCATTGCCTTGCAATCCTTTAGCTAGGGGAAGTCATGTTATGGCTTTTTGTTCATAGAGTTAGTGTCAATAATATAAGATGTTCTACAGGTGAATGTTTTTGATGCATTACTGTTTCCTGTGCTCCTGCAGTTGATTTTGTGGGCCATTTCTTCTGGAGCCTGTTGAGTTAATAAAAATGAATAGGGAGTTAATGGGAAAATGCATGTTGTACTGTTTAGATGTTAAGTGGGGATGTGATCAAACAGGAAGAGTTTCGAGAATCCTTGTTCATATGGTAACTAAATTCATAGCCTATGCATACCAAGCCTTCAAAGCCTTATTCTGGAGCATCACTGTGAAGCTCAAGTGAGCTTTATCAGGAAAGAACACTGAGAAATCTCTGGCATTTGGCCCTCCCATTGGGCAAGCGGCTGAGGATGAGCTTGCATCTGTGTAGAACATCTTCTAATTTGCCAGGTGACTGAATGTGCAGTCCCTGCAGCAGGCGTCGGCCGGCTGTGCCCACACGGCCCACTCCACTGGACTGCTTCTCAGAGGACAGAGCTCATCCACCTTTTCTCGGTATTACCATCCCATGCCAAAGAGATCATGATTGGGTTTGGACATTTGCATGAAATGCCCAGCAGCCCAGGGTAGAAGGCCTTGCTTGGCAAAGCAGCTCTCCTACAGGCCAGTGGGTGGCTTCTGGGGAGTGCTTTGTCCACTCTTGGGCACTGTGCTAAAACGAGTAGGCCCAGGGGCTGACAGTGGGCCATGCTGGTGACTCCAGCCACCTGGCCGTTTACCTTTAACTGCATTTCATCTCTGTTTTCATGGCTGTGGCAAGCCCTTTAAGCTTCACTGACCTGCTTTGCCTGTGAGCTGAGCAGTCCCTGCAGGTCCTTACTTAACCTGAGAGCTTTTCAGATGCATCTTCATGGAAATGTCTTCTCGTGTTAACAGCCCTTGGCCTGGATTTTAATCTCAGGAAACTGTTAAATGTGCTTGTTTCATATGCTGTTTTGCTGAAAGATTGCATAGAGATCTAATAGTTGGGTAGCTTATGACAAGTGGGAATAAAGAGAATTGATTACGCAACAGCACCTGCATTGCTAATGTCTACCCAACCCAGTGCTAGATACAGAAAAAAACATGGAACTTGGAGGTGAGGTCCCCTTTCCTCTAATCAGTCTTGATGACTATTTGATGCGGTGGAGGGATGCCATTCATGTATAGGAAGTGATATAAGCGTAGGAGAGAATATGCAAGCAGGTGCTAACGAATTTGGTACCGGCTGTGAATTCTGTGCTCATTCAAATGAGGAATAGCTCCCTGTAGGCAAAACAACCCAGAAGACCGGACAGAACGGGCCTCCTGAACTGGATAGGGTTTAGATGGGTGCAGGAAGTGGTCAGATTTGAGAATGAGGATGGGTCCTTGGGACATGATCTTGTACATGGAAAGGGGACACCCACTTACACACAGCACACATGCAGACATGTTTATACACCACGGAAACCGGAAACCAACCACATTTTCCCCTTCTTTAATTTTCTTGTAACTAAAAATAATATAAATGCTGTTGCGAATAGTGAAGTCCATTTGGCATCTTTCTAGCAAGACCTCCTTTCACTCCCTAAGAGGACGGACACTGTCCCTTTTGAAAGGCATAGTAGCTCTTTAAATCTACTAACACTTGTCTAAGATAATGTCCAAAATACGATGAAAACAGTATATGCAGAAATCCAATGACTGGCACACAGAAGGAAAGCAGCCCCTACATTACTTTATTATTTGAACTTTGTAGACTTTTTACTGTGTGCTCAGCACTCTCCCATGTAATTATTGCTCTCTCTGTGTCTTATATAATAGACATCTTATGTATATTTCATGTACACAGGCATGTAATCCTCACAACTACCTCTGAGGGGGGTGACATTGACAGACAAAGAGAACAGTGTACTGAGATTAGGTTGATTGAGGACAGAGTTCTTTAAAGGATGGAGGCAGGCCCGGAAGCAGGCATTCTGACTCCAGAATAAGGGGGGAGCATGGAGACAATGTGCTGCATCTAATGCAATTATCCAATTCTGCACAGGAATCAACGGTTTGCAGATAACCTTCTTGTGCTCATGTGTTGTCCCCTTGGTCCTTCCCAACTTTCCCTTGGCAAAGAGCCTCACATCTATCAGGCAGCTGAGGCACAGGGCTACTTCCCCTAAGGGCCATGGGCACCCTGCTCAGTGTCTCACCATGCCATGTCTGTGGATGACTCACCCAATGTCTTCTCTTTCAGTATTTTTACTTTCCCATCTCTAGTGAACTTCCTTGCATTTTAGCTCACTCTCTGAACTCTGCGATCATGCCCAGCTTCTCTGGCTCTACCATCCCTCGAGCACATGTGTCCACAACTTCCTGTCCTGTTTCAGTTTGTCCATTCAGCCAGCCACAAGATATTGGATGAAGCATTCTTTTCCTTCCTTTCCCCAAAACACACTTCACCTGGCTGTTTCCCACTTGGTATCAAGCAGTCTCCAGAGAATTGTTGTTGAACATCACATACACACACACACATGCTCACACACACTTCTCTCTTTTCAGATGTTGCATTGTACCCCGAACTTTCCCCATCGCGGCGGCTTCTTTCAGTCAGCAGTTTGATGGCCTCTCTTGTATCAGGCATTGTGCTAGCCACTGGCCACAGCATATAGGGCCTGTCTACGTGTCTGTGTCCATAGGAGGATATGTGCTCCCTGTGGGCTATGAGCGTGAGCATTTCACAATGCATTGTGCCATGGTTAGCAGTACTTCTGAATTTTTGGTAGACTATCAACAAGCCATTTGTTGCCTGGCTGGCTGGCGAGGTAGAGAAGTAAGTGGCAAGCCTGGTCTCTGGTTCCACATTCTGTGCTCCGTGAACCATGCTCTCTCTGGGCTCAGGGAGCATGCGCTGCTCTCACAGGCCCTCTGATATCCCACAGGGGCGCCAGCTACTTCCAGTGGGAAAGGGTTTCCAATCCCTGGCCACTCTGCTCTCTCCACCTCATTTCTCCCTGTTAGAGTCTCAACCATTAAAGACCTTAGTCCTGCTCTTTAGGGAGGTCTGGAAAGTGACTCAGAGTTTCATGAACCTGAGGCATGAGGCTGTGGTAGGAAGGTCGGAACCCTCTGGTTAGAGCTTGGCCATCCATGGAGGACACTGGCCTCCAGATGTTGGCAAACGGAGGTTCCTCTCAGCAGAGGAGCCGTAGGCTTTTCCTCCTCTTTTATTATGATGATGATGATTATTTTTGTGGTTCCCATGGAAACAACCAGAGTGAGAGAACAAAAGTCTGGGAGGTTAGAGTGATGAGACAGCCCCCATATGCTTAGGAAGACTGAGTGTGTGAGTGAGTGTGTGTGTGTGTGTGTGTGTGTGTGCACGCGCGCGCACGCGCACGTGTCCTTCACTCACTCACTTTGTTCTCCAGCACGCTGCGGGATCAGGAGAAAATTGTGTTGTTTATTCACAGCATTTGTTACAATCGGGCTCAGCAAGGAGACAACTCTCAGCTTTGAGCAATTAGGGAGCCTTTAATGACAGTTCCATCCGATTAATAGCCGGGGGAGGGCAGGCAGGGATGGAGACATTGGGAACACGAGCCAGAGGAGTGTCAGAGAAGGAGATATCACTTCAAAAATGGACTCACCGGCTGGGCCGCAGCCCCCTCTCCTTCTCTTCCAAGCGGGTCACCTCCTTTCTGGTTTCAGTGGGGCAGGGGGTTGGCAGGCGCCTGGCAGGCCCCGGAGGCCCTGGGCGCTTCATCTGTGGCTCTCACTTCTGCTCTTCCCACCTCTCTGATCCTTTACCTAATTTGGGGGTTGGAAGAAAAGCCAGCCCAGGACCCCTTTTCAGAATGCCAAAGCATAGAGAGTCAACTCAACTTGAGCCACCAAGAGAGGGTCCCAAGAACCCTCCCCAGTGAGCTCCCCCATTCTCAACCTCCCCTGAGGCTCCACAGGTCCTGGTCAGGCGGCCTCCTCAGTATCCTCTGTGGCCCCAAGGGTCAGGAGGCACGGCGATCTCCATGGTGTCTCCATCAGGAGCCACAATGAAGGAAACAGACCTGAAATCCCTCAACTCAGATGATTCGTTCTGACTGGCATTTGAGCAGAGAACTCAAAAGCCAAGAACCATAGAGGGAACCCATGTCCTGGCACTTTGGCCCACCTTCCCTCCTCCACCCTGTGCACTAGCATCCGACCAGCTGAGGACTTTTTCCCAGCAGTCCTTGCATCTGGGCATGGCCAGGCATCTAGTCCTCACTCCTGGGATTACCTGTGACACTTCCACACGCCCCACCAGCTCTTCATCCGCAAGCAGGACAATCTCAGAAGACACGCGTTAAAAACAGAAAAGCCTCCCAGCCTGTGCCTCAGAGAGACATAGATCCCAGCAGACTGACTGCCCTCATAGCCTGAGCACCCAGGACTACACCAGAGCCAAGACTCCTTGGTGCCAGCCATGGCGATATGAGGTCACCAGTAACTGCATCATCACCCCTCTAACTAGTACAGCATCTCACTCCGGGGAGGGAAGAAGAGGGATGCCATTTTTCTGACACGCCCCCAATGCCTTATCAGCCCCTTCATTGGCCACAGCTCCTCTCTGACCCAGTCAGTCATGCTGAATGACAAATCCCATCTCAGCCCAGTCCTCCTCCTCCTCCTTCAGCACCACTGCCAGCCGCTGGCCCCTCAAACCTTTGTGGCTCTTCTTCTTCGAATGATCTTTTTATTTTTTCATCCTGACCAGTGTCCTTTGATTGCAAGGAGCGGCTCGGTTGCACATTACCAGAGTAACAGAGTGTGTTGTAATTGGCCGGGAATCGGTCTTGAAATGTCAAGGAAAGATTTATTTCCTGGTGCAACCTCTCTGGGTGCTAATTTTGCCATGGGCTGCCGGATAATGGTTCCCGCGCACAATGGGCGAGAGGTCCTCATCAGATTCCAGGCCCGTAATTGGGTTGAAGGGATTTTAAATCATTAAAGTTGCATTTAGGAAGGGGAATGGAAATAGAACCCCAAGATCGAATGACTCACTTAGTATTTAATGAGGGAGTCATGGAGTATTACTTATAATATTCTCTTAATGACCTCACAAGCCATGTAACTGTCCCCGCCCTCCAGGGCCTGTTCACAAGGCACAAGTCTGCTGTCTCAGACCCAATACTGGAGCCATTAATTACGCACCCATCGAGGAGCAATCTGGCTCTGCCCCGGTGGCAGAAGCACGGATTTCTGTCCCCATCGTCTCCTCACTCTTCTTCCCTCCCTCCCTCCCTGTCTGCCTTGTTCTAGGGCCACCGGGCGGGCGGGGCGTTGACATTTCCTAAGCCATAAATCATCCTGAAGCTGTTAGAAAGCCCAGCTTAGCATGAGGGCAAGAGGGCATTGGGCAGAACCACGTGGAGGGTCTGAGTGAGGGCAGGGCGTCAGGAGGACCGGAGGCTCTGAGGAGGGGACAGTCTGCAGGAAGCCGGGGACATTCTCTGGTGTGTCCACCTGGGCTGGGAGACACCAGTGTACCACTCTGAATTGCTAGTTTAGTTCTTTAACAACTGGATCTCCACATTCCTGGGAAACACACTGCTCACCACCAGAATAGAGAGCAAATGGTGTCAAGGAAAGAGAGCAGAGGTTTAGGCCCCGCAGACCAGCCCTGCCTCTTACGAGGGCATGCTACTACGTGTCTAGCACATAGTAGGTGCTAAACAAATGGTAGCTTCCTTTGCTGTGATTGTGACCAAGGCTTGCCAGTCCCCTTCCCTCAGGAAATGTTTCAGGTGGAATGAAATCCCAGCACTTACTTTGGGTTTTATCTCCAAGTTGATCTTCAAGGTCCCGATCCATAAACGGAATCCCCCAGAGTGTTCGGGGAGGGGAGTCATGTAGTGCACATGTGGCTATTCCTGCTGCAGTTTCAGGGAGGGCCTGGCCCTCCTGAGGGAAGGGAGCGTGCATTGTGCATGTGCTGGCTGCGTCATTACTAGCATCCCCCTCCTACGAGGGCCACACAGTTTGGAAGCATGTTCTCTGTGGAGTGACCTGGGTGGCCCTGGGGTCAGAAGGCCCTGAGTCAGGCTCCCTGGGCCACCAGCTCCATGGGTCCCGCTGCTGCTGAAACCCTGGTTGTCTGCACTGGCAATGGCCACGTCCCTGGGCAACATCAGCCTCGGATTCTAACTTGTCAGGAGTGTCCCTGCTCCACCCCGAGTTAGGCCCTTGGGGAGGTGGCTTCATTGCTTCTCGTGTGTGAGACTCAGGCTGTGGTTTCTTTTGTGCTTCTGTGTAGTTCCTCTGGCCTTGTGACTTGGTCACTGGTGAGTCACACTTCCATGGCCTCCCAGATCAGGCCAGCGGGAAGACCTGCCGTTTGAGAATGCCTATGACCATGACCCTGGAAGAAGCAGGCTTCTTAAACACCTGTAAGAAGGAATTCATGGGTGACACAGGTTTTCCTCTTTAAAATTATAGTGTTGCCAAAACCGGTTTGGCTCAGTGGATAGAGCGTCGGCCTGCGGACTGAAGGGTCCCGGGTTCGATTCCGGTCAAGGGCATGTACCTGGGTTGCGGGCATATCCCCAGTAGGAGATGTGCAGGAGGCAGCTGATCGATGTCTCTCATCGATGTTTCTAACTCTCTATCTCTCTCCCTTCCTCTCTGTAAAAAATCAATAAAATATATTTAAAAAAATAAAAATTATAGTGTTATGTTTCCCTTGGGCGATAGTGAAGAGAACCGAACCATTCCTCACAAAAGGGCGAAGGGAAAAGGGACTCTATCCTGGGGGCAGGTGGTGGTCTGGCCCTGGACAGAAGTGGGCTTGTTTATTATGCCCACTGTGAGTCCAGTCAAATCTCACCCAGCTGCGTAGGTTTGGTGACAGTTTAAAATTTCATTTCCATCAGCTCTGCCTTTGTCCAACGAATGCAGCTAACGATGTATGGCAAAGATTTTGTTATACGTTATTATCAACACCCATTGAGCCTGCTAGAAAGTAATGTATCAAGATTCAAAAAGTTAAAAAATAACTGGAATTCTTTGATGATGAAGTATTGACTGATTTAAATTTAGTAACTGTGAAAATATCATAGTTAGATTGGTTGTTTACCAAAATTTACAAAGGATAATGCCACTTTCATACAAATCAAGACCAAAACAATGTAACATTGTCTGTGGAAAAGTACTCTGTACTTTATGCCATAGTCTCTCCCCCCACCGCAAATTGTGACTCATTGATTATAAATCTAAGAATGGCTTCAGTGCAGAGAAGGTGGTCCATTATGTTACAGACTCCACCAGATGCTTTTTGTGCAGAGACTGGTTGACTTTACAGCGTCTCCATGGGGTCATCCATTCGACACGTCCAGTCTGGGCTGTTCTGTGAAGAGGGCCACCTCCATGCATTAGGAACTGGCCTGCCAGACAGTCCCTTCCCTGGGCTGCAGCCCTTACCCCGGTGCTGGGATGACTGGGACCTAACTCCAGGCCACACCCCCAGTTGCTCAGAGAATGTGGCCCTTCCCCAACTCTAATGCTATTGCTCTGGCTTTTAAGTCCTCAATTTCAGTTCTAGAGGGGCTGGCCGCTAGCCAATGGGGCTCCTTTAAGAAGTAGAAAACAGCCTTGCCGGCGTGGCTCAGTGGTTGAGTGTCAACCTGTGAACCAGGAGGTCACGGTTCAATTCCAGGTCAGGGCACACGCCCAGGTTGCAGACTCGATCCCCAGTGTGGGGCGTGTAGGAGGCAGCTGATGGCTGATTCTCTGTCATCGTTGATATTTCTTTCTCCCTCTCCCTTCCTCTCTGAAATCAATCAAAACGTATAAAAAAGAAGTAGGAAACATGGTCTCGTTGGCAAACCTAACTCCACATGTGCAAAGCTTGATAAACAGACAGCACCTTCGTTCAAATTAGATTAGGGGATGCAGCCCGGACCTGGGACTCAACATGTGGATTGAGCCCCCGTGTGCCCCTGGCCAGGCGCCTTTGTACAGCATCGTCACAGCAGCCCGCTTCCCTGAGCCTGGCCTGTGTCCTCACAGCCAGTGTCCCAGGGCTCTGCTTGATAGTCACACGGACTTGCTGTTTAGGTTTTGTCGGGAAGGATCGTTTTGTCTTCCTTATAAAAGCAGCGGCTCCCCAAAGCTGGGCAGGAGAGCAGCTGTTTGCCGCCCCGCAGAGCTCTGTGTATCTCCTGCAACAGCCTGCCTTTCAGAGATCACATCTTAATTAGCTCCGTGTTATCGAAACTGAAATGATAGCAACGTTGTAAAATCAAATTATAAGGGAAAGATAAAGGGGGAGCTCTGCCGACCGGAGGCCGAGCATAGAACCTCTCTCCCCAGCTGGCCGCGGGCTCCAGGCCGGTGGGTGGGGACCTGCTGAAGATCAGAATGTTCTAGCCTCTTTGTGTTCCTCTGGGAGGCTCTTCGAATCCAGCTCCTGTCAAATATTGTATTGAATGACCCACAACTTACTCTTACCGTGATCAGTACACTCTGATATTTTCTCTTCTATCCTGTGGATTCCATTTAAAACATTGCTGGTTAGAAATCGCTAAATCCATTACATGACCCGCAACTACAGCGTCACAGCATAAAGACGGAAAAGCCATGATCAAGTCCACTTCCTAAATGTTCCCAGTTAAGGACTGAGGGCCAGAGAGGAGAAGTGACTTGTCCCAGGTGGATGTTCAGGGGAGAGCTTGTCTGAAGCCCAGCCATGCCGGCCGACTCCTTCCCAGGAGGTCTGCACCTGCCATCTGAACAGGGGCATGCAAGCAGCAGGACGTGGCGCCTTTCAGTGTAGCATGGGCTGAGCGCAGCCAGGGTGCACCCCTGAGGGAGACAGGTCCTTTCTCCTGCACAAAGTATTTGCAACTATCGCTGGTCCCTGGTACACTGCTCTGCACCCCCACATGAAGCAGTGGGGGGCACACAGGAACCTAAGCACCCATAATGTCATGCGACCACCCCACCAATACCCCGCCCTCTGTCTCTTACGCCCTTTGCCCATATTGCACCAACTATGTGAGTTCAGTCTGAACTCACCTTCACGCGAGCCACTCCTTCGGAGTCAAGGCTGAAATGGTAAATGAACTAGGCAGTCCCATGGAGACAATACTTCCAAATTGTAAAAAGGAAAATGCCTGGGATGCATGACAGACAGACACTTTCTGATTTCTCTGCCCATCTTTGCAGATTTTCAATGTACCGAGAGAAGTTCTCCAAATGAAAGCCTTCTGGTTGTTAATCACACCCATTTGCCTCATCTCTGTCACTCTTTAAAGCAAGGTATGGACCAAAACAAGATTTCTACAGTACCTCCCCATGATATTGATCAACATCATTGATAAAAATGCACCTGGCCCAGTCCACATGGCTCAGTGGTTGAGAATCAACCTATGAACCAAGAGGTCAAAGTTTGATTCCTAGTCAGGGCACAGGCCCGGGTTGTAGGCTTGATCCCCAGTGTGGGGCGTGCAGGAGGCAGGTGATCAATGATTCTCATCTTTCATGTTTCTATCTTCTCTCCCTCTCCCTGCCTCTCTGAAATCAATAAAAAAATATATTTTTAAAGAATGCACTTGGTCTTGTTTTCAGAGTGGGGATTGATTTAGAAGAGAGTTACCAGCTCCAGCAATGACGGGCAGGCAGGTAACCCAGCCAGGGGAAAGAGTGGGCCAAACTGTAGAGCACATTAAGTGTGTATGATGCAAGTCTCCTCTGAGTTTCACCCACTAGGGCAGTGATGACAAACCTATGATACGCGTGTCAGAGGTGACACGCGAACTCATTTTTTTGGTTGATTTTTTTTGTTAAATGGCATTTAAATATATAAAATAAATATAAAAATTTGTCTTTGTTTTACTATGGTTGCAAATATCAAAAAATTTCTATATGTGACACGGCACCAGAGTTAAGTTAGGGTTTTTCAAAATGCTGACACGCCGAGCTCAAAAAGTTCGCCATCACTTCACTAGGGCACGCTTCTGTGACAATTTAACTATAGTAGATAGGATTGGCGAGTGGGGGGCAAGGGATCTCTATTGACTTCTTATCATTCCATTGCCTCATTTCCATTGCCCTGAGCATGTGGGCTGGGAAGTTCTTGAATGGCTCCATTCACAGAAGCCCAGCTTTCCAGAACAAGCTGTTGCGACCTCAGCTGCTATGAAATACTTTTATTCTCTTCTTGTTGAGGGAAATCTCCCTTTCCCTTCTCTCTGAATGTTCCCTCCCAACCCTCCGCCCCTCACACGCACAGACACTGAGCTGTGTTTAGATCTGTGAGGTGGGCTATCAGCTGTGCTTTAATGACGAGTATCATGTCAGATTCACAGAAAGAGATCTCCTCAGACGGTGGAGGAAGACTTCTGCGTAGACACGACTGAGGGAAATTGAACAGCCTCTGCAATCCAGTTATCAAAGCATTTGCAGTTCAAAGCAGGTGAAACAATAATGCAATCTTAGCACCGAACGCTCGTTTGTACCTGAGTGTTTCAATAAATAAAATGGCGGGGGAAATGAAAGCAGACCTGTTGCCTCCAATCCACTAAATTTAATATCCAGAGTATTGACTGACAGCTTTTTATCACCATAATTAGTATGGATTGTTCCCGAGGCCGTTGATCAATCTTTCCTACCTCTATGGACTTCAGTCGCTGTTTTCTTCCCCTCTTGCCCTCCTGCCTTTTATTTTAATATCGATCTTGCCAGTTGCCTTCCACCATGGGGAAGCTGCTCACTTAGACAAAGGAAACCTCAGAGTGAGGCGAGCAGGCCGAGCTGCGGCCATTCCTAAGCGGGATTCCAACTTCCACATCACTAGGCCTCTGGGCAGTGATCTTGTGATCTACTTCCTGGATCCCCATGACCTTCAGCTCCTCTGAGGTAGTCAGGGACCCTGTCTCTCCAGCTGGGTGGGAGGGAAGCTGCATGAAGCCAAGCCACAGGGTCAGTGGTCAGTGGCTACTTGTTGAATGGATATCCCTTCTTTAATGTCACCCAGCTAAATAGAGGGTTTGAGATAGACTGGTGACCTCCGCTCTGTGTGTCTCCATGCACACAATATGTTCTGTGTAATTCAAACAAGAAGCCAAGGTCTTCTTTCTCCCCCAAGTGTTTGCAGTTTCATATCCTAATGCCTTTATCCCATCCTCTACTCTCTCTTTATCTCCTTTCTCAGTCACCAGTTATAGAGTTGCATTCCTCAGTCATTCTTTCCTTAGCTATTATAACCATTTACTACCAGGTCTCCTGCCTCAGCCAACCTGAACCTTCCATCCTTAAACCCTCTACACAGATAATAAGTACATTTATGTCAGATACCCAGTCGTATGTCCCTTGAGGGTTTCTTACCCAAGCTCTGGGCCACAGCACAGAAAGCTTTCTGACCAGATCCCTCCCCACCTCAAAGTCCCATTTCCCAACATTCCCTATTGGTCCTTCACACACCAGGAAAAACTGTCCATACAGTTCCTCTTACCTCCTGCCTCACACCTCATAGTCCTTGCTCACACTGATAAATTTGGCTGGAATAGCCTTCCTGTCCTTTTCTCCTTGACTACTCTCTGTCATTCCTTAGGAATGAGCTTAGATGGCGTCTTTTTCAAGAAGCGTCCTTTTAGCTCCCAGAGTACCCTAACTGTGCCTTTCTTCTATCCTCTGAGATTTTTTGGGGGAATGTGCATACATCTTCTTTTTAAAAAATATATTTTATTTATTTTTTACAGAGAGGAAGGGAGGCAGATAGAGAGTTAGAAACACCAATGAGAGAGAAACATCGATCAGCTGCCTCCTGCATACCCCGGACTAGGGATGTGCCCGCAACCAAGGTACATGCCCTTGACTGGAATTGAACCCGGGACCCTTCAGTCCGTAGGCCGACACTCTATCCACTGAGCCAAACCGGTCAGGGCAGAACGAATTGATTTTTATTTCTGTGCAATTACATCCCTGAGTATCCAAGATCCCGTACCTACTTGTCCTGCCATTATGCCTCCGGTGGGCCTAAAATCAGAGCCAGTGTCAAGAGTTTCCTTTCATGTTGGGACAGTCCAGTTCAGCCTCAGGCTGGCTCAGCTTGTGTTTTCTGCTGCGGTGCATCAGTCCATCGCATGGGGTCTGCAGGGCCGCATGGGTCTGGAAGAAACACGGGTGAATGCCAGGAAGCAGGAACGAGAGAGCCCCGTGAGCCAAGATCTGAGAGCAACAAGAAAGAGAACTCTTTTGTTTGGGGGTTTCAGTATCTCCACATTTTTGTCAGCTTACAGTGGTCCCACCCCCTCTGGCCAATGATCCCTATGCCTAGGTTTGACTGACAGGCACGTACCTTCCCTACGTCACCCAGCTTTACTGCACATGCATCTATCTCTTCCCCCAGGGATGCTGCAGGGAATGACCTGATGGTTCCCTGGGAGGGCAGAGTTGCAGCTTCCTGGTGAAGCTGCCCGAATGACCATGCCCCTAATGTCTGGTCATCCCTTTCGCTCCTTCCTATTATTAATAGCCAGCTCATGACAATGGCATCACTCTCAGCATCACTTTTCTGAAGGGCACCTCCGAAGGGCATGCACATTTCTAAAGGTGCCCACGTGAGGCCTGAGGGGCTGGCATGGCTTCCGTGCTGTCTTGGAGACAGCACCCCTCCCCTCTCCAAGTCTGTCTTCCCCGCTCCCCTGGCCCAGCAGCTCACCCGCACAGTTCCAGGTGCCTGCACACATCCTGTGCCTCATATACAGGCATGAGGCTGACTGCAGCTCGTTCCTAGCTGAGCACAGCTGAGCTAAATTGGACTGTGAGGACACACATTCCTGCGGGCCCCAGGGAGCCTGTGGCATCTACGATGCAAATCGGCCCCACAGAGGAGCGAACAGGTGCCAGAGCCAGCCCTCCTGGTATCCCCATCACGCCTTTTGTGGAGCAGCAGCAGCAGATGTTGGTGGAGGTGACCCCCAGATGCACACAGCGCCTCCTTCCCAGGCATCTCGATCCCGGCTTCCATGAGACAGATTGGACAGACTGATAGATACCACTTGGCACCTCTCCCCTACCAGATTGGAATAGGGCCCCTCTTCTATCTTTGGGGTCCATTGTGGTTTCAAGGAAAATCTACAGAGGGGGTGTGATTCTTAGCTACACGGCCAATTTTCCCTTTGCGGGCGCGCTGGCATTTCTAACCCCGGGCATTTGATTGCCATAGAGCGCGTAACGGCAAATGCAATCTCCAGCTTCGGAAGGCTGATATTTGCAGGCGTGTGGAAATGGCTCTTTCTGTTCATACAGTTGGTCTGTTCTGTTTGTTTTAAAGTCAAACTATGACATGGGCTTCAGATTATATCGGTACATTCTTTCTAATTGAGTTACAGATGGCTGGGTGGAGGTGGCAAAAATGAAGAAAGGCACCTACTATGTGTCTTTCCCTGAGGTTTTTGTGGCTTCTGCAGGTGTACACGTTAGCCAAGAAGGGTGTGAGAGCTCACAGTCTACCTCCTGGGCCCATGTTCTGACTGTACCACTAACTGGCTGTGAATTCAGGCAAGACACTTAATGAGATTTCATTCCCTCACTTCCGAAGTTCCTTGTTTGGTGTGCAGGTGAAATGAGGGGACGTGTGAAGCAGCCTTAGCACAGAGCCTGGTGTACAGCAGGAGCTCAATAACTGTTTCCTTTCCTTCCCAAGCCAAATAGTATTCCTTCAGATGGCCTTCCCCTGGGCAAGTCTTTACACCTTTGAACTTGAAAGAGTTGATTAAAGGAATAATCCCATTGCGTGTTATGCATATGTTGTACATGCACATGCGTATCTGTTATATATGAATGTGTGAGAGGATATATTCCCCCAAATATATCTAGTAGACATTTCTGAGTAGGGTGATTATGGAGACATTTTCCTTCCTCTCTTCATTTTTCCTTCCCTCCGTTTCTTCTTTCCTTCCATTATCTCCCTCTTTTTCTTCTCTGCCTCTTCATCATCCCTCTTTCCCTTCCTCCCTTCATCTTTCACCCTTCTACTTGTTTCCTGCTTTCTCTCCTCCCCACCTCCCTCCCTCCCTCCCTCCCTCCCTCCCTCCCTCCCTCCCACTCTCCCTCCCTCCTTCCCCAATAACAAACATGGTATAAACTAGTAAAAGATATAAAAATACTCTAGCTCTTTAAGAATGGATTTTAGGAGAAGCCCAATGAAGAGGCCACCTCGACATCCCACCAGGGATCCTGGCTGCGCTCTTGTCTTAGCCATGCCCCCCTCCTCTCGCTACGAGGAAACCACTGTTCTGGGATATTCAGTCAGCCCCCGGTCTGACCCAGATTCCTGCCGCCTTCCTTCCAGCCCAGGGAAGGATGATCCCGTGGCTCCCACAGAGCACACCGGGAAGAACCTGCTTTGGAGCCTGAGGTCTGAGCAGAGTGGGGAATGGATGCGATTTCGGAAGCTGCATCCCATTTAGTGAGGAGAAATGGCTGCCTGAAGAAAACCTCCCCAGGGAGCGGGATGCTGTACGTTCCGAGTAAATAAATGTGCCTGCTTATTAATTTAATATGTGCTATTAGAGCGGGGACCCATTCGTGTTCGTGCAGAGAGAGAGAGAGAGCTATTAAAAATCGCCTCTTAGGAGGGAAACATGAGACACCAAAAGAGGGAACGGAGCAGAGTCACAGCCAGTTGTGAGGTGGGGCGGGGGGGAGAGGGGCAGAAGGGACCAGGGGACAAGCTTATTAGGCAAGAAGAGTGAGAGAGGAAAAACTGGGAAGAGACAAAGTAGAGAAGCTGGCATCCCAGCTTTCCGCCTCCAGTATAAAACGGTCTGCAGCAGCCCGCGCACATGGCTCATTGTCCTTAATGATCATGCCTTGACTCCCCCAGACCCCCAGGCCGGGGCTGCAGGCTGTTCTCTGGTTGGCTGGCTGGCACAGCAGGCTGCTGCCACCACGCAGCCCTGAGGGGCTGGCCACCGAGGGCTGAGCTGATGGCTTCATGCTGGGGGACCCTGGCCTTGGGCCCACCTCCAACCTGCCCATCTTTAGCTCCTGAACCTAAGGATTTTCTTGGGACCCAGAAAGAGGGGTGTGGTGGGTGCACCTGTGCATGCTGGGAATGGAGGGAGGGGCAGTGTACCTTGTATCTGGCTCCACCATCCGGCAAAGGAACCGAGAAGCCAATGGCTCGGAGGGCGGTCGGGAGCCTGGGCTCCATGGCGAATAGCAAGGATGCTGGTCTGTAATAAGTCAGTGAAATAGCGAGTTTCAATTACTTACATGTTCCCTGAAGCTGAAACAATTGCCATTATCCCACATCATATTGCTTGACCTACATTTTTGACTTGAAAGCCTTCAGCTCATAATTAGTTTGAATGTTGAGTTATAAATAAACACATTCATATTCCAGAAATGAGAGGGGGGAGGGGAGTGGGGCCCGGCGCTCCTCCCTCTCTCCCCCACCCTTTTCCTTTTGCCTCATGTTTGATGTTTCCAGGTCGCTTTTCCAAGGTGATGGTCATTGGGGAGTTCTTCTAGAGGGGCCCCTGTTCGGAAGTAATGAGGCCACTGGGCTTTCTCTGGGAAAGTGGCAGCGGCTTCGGTGCCAGGGAGATGGGAGCCATCTGGATAAAAAGGGTCAAACTATCCGCTGGCAGCAATTAAGCAGCCCCGTGTGGAGAAGCCATGTGACCGCGCCAAAGGAGCTGCCAAGAACAGGAGATTAGTAAACAAAAGTACACACCAGAAGGTGTCCGGGTTGGCTGCTGCCCTGGCCACTTATCACTCGCCCAGCTTCCTCTCTCTCTTTGCTGTCCATCTGTCTACGCCCACGGCCCACCTCTAAGCTGTCTGCAGAGTTTAAACAAACTCAGACAGAGCTGAGGTTGTGTAAAATGTTGGGAGTCCAGAGCCAAGTCACTCGTGCCGATACATCTTAGGCACCCACAGCATCGGTCCCAATGCATTCCTTGTACCCCTGACGTTGGGGGTTGCCCTTCAGTGCTTCCCGGGATAAGCCAGAGAGGTTAAGTGTTGATTAGAGGGATGCTTCATCCTCGGATGAGTATTATGACCATTTATCCATTGCCTTTTATAGCAGGTTAGGGAGCATATGCCTGGATTCTTAGGGCAGGTCTTGGGGACGGTTGGAGAAGAAGCAGGGTGCCTTTCTGAGTTATAAACATCCCATAAAAGGCAGGCAGAACTCTTAAATGTGTGCCCTTACTCGTTCAGCACCACGTCCCTGTGGCTGTGAGAGAGCCCTGTTCTTACAAGCAAGGATGAACCAGCATTGGTCTGTGGGGCTGTAGACTGCCCCTTCACGGAGCCCTCCTGATAGCCAGATGGAGTCAATTTCCCATGACACAAAACTCCCTTTTCCCAGTTATTTGTTACACCTTGAGGCTTTCCTGTCCTCTGCAGTGGTCTGACTGAGAATGGCCCTTTAAATCAATGATCTACGTACACTTTCTCGACAGGAATTAAAGACAGCACACCATGCGGTAACCTGTGACGCGTTCTCATTGCTCCCAATTTTCTTAGTCTCCATGACATTGCACACCCCTCGTTTTCTTTGTCCAACCTCACTGGACATTGCTTGACCCCCATCCCATCTTGAAGGTCAGCATGCATGCTAACGGGCTGAACCCCGTGTCCTTGTACCCCAGCTGTGCATATGTTCTCAAGATCTCTTTTGTGAATTCAAACCTTTGCCCCAACCTCTCTGCCGACCCCCAGACTTACAGGAACGGTGATTTGATTATCGGTCCCATGCAAACTTACCATGAGGCTGGTGTGACTCGATTGGAGTATCATCTATGCACAGAAGGGTTGCTGGTTTGATTCCCAGGTCAGAGCACATACCCAGGTTGCAGGTTTGATCCCCAGTCAGGGCACATATGGGAGGCAACTGATTGATTTTTCTCACATAAATGCTTCTCTCCTTCTCTCTTCCTCTCTCTCTCAAATCAAATTAAAAAAAAAAGAATTCAAGGGGTGAGGCCATTGTATATACAAGTCAAACAGAAAATTATTGTGTGTGTTTTCAAATCCTGTTCTATAAGCCTACCGATTGCTCAGAACAAATATGTGGAAGTGGGACTTTATTCTTCTTTCATTGTTCCTCAAAGCCCTGCCATCTTCCCTGCTTCCAGCCCATCCACAACTTTTTGCTGAGTTGACTTCCAAAATATAACCCTAATCCCTACTTGGATCTTCATCTCCACTGCCTCTAGTTAAACCCACTATCATTAAAAATGACAATAACTACATGAGTTTCTTAACTGCCCCCTTGCTACCTTGATCATTCCTTCCACTCTGTTCTCCAGAAAGAAGTCAAAGACATATTTTTATAAAATAAGTCAGACCATGTAACTTCTCTGCCTAGAACCCTTTAGACCAGTGATGGCGAACCTTTTGAGCTCGGTGTGTCAGCATTTTGAAAAACCTAACTTAACTCTGGTGCCGTGTCACATATAGAAATTTTTTGATATTTTCAACCATAGTAACACAAAGATTTATATTTTTGATATTTATTTTATATATTTAAATGCCATTTAACAAAGAAAAATCAACCAAAAAAAATGATTTCACGTGTCACCTCTGACACGCGTGTCATAGGTTCGCCATCACTGCTTTAGACCAAGTTCTTATCACTTAAAGTCCTTCCTGTCTCCTTACCACGGTGTCAGGTCCTGTAGATCTGGCCCCTGCCTGTGTCTCTCCCTTGAGGCTCACAGAGCTCCACTGGCCCCACCGAGCCATTTGCACTGACCTCTGCTTGTGGATGAGCCCAGATTCTCTCCTCTCTCAGCACATATGCATTGTTCTCCCCTCTGCTGTCCCCAGACCTGCCATTGGCTAACTCCTCCCCATTATTTACATTTCAGGACAAATGTCATCTCCTCAAAATGGACTTCCCCAGAGACAGAAACACCCTCCCGCCCCGCCAAGCCGTTTACTCAACTCTCTCATGAATCTCTAGTCCTTTGCACAGCCAGTGGTCTTCAGAGCACTCACTGCTCTCTGAAATAAACTTGCACCTTGATTTAGCGTCTCTCTCCTCCAGCCAGCAGGAGGGGGATGGGGACCCTTGTCTTTTGCGTGCCTGACCCCATGGGCCTAGAAGCGTGCCTGGCTATAACATGGTGCTTGATAGGTATTCACTAAGTGAATGAATGACTGAATAAATACGGAATGAACTCATTTCCCCATAATCTTTGTTTTCCTAGCCCTGACGAACTTGGGAAATAGTATGCCCTTCAAAGGTCCTACATGCCTTCTCTCCATCAAGGGCAGCTGCCTCTCTGGAGGGCTGACGTGTGACCGTGTGGACTGTGGGCATGGATGAGTATATTCCTTATTTCTCCTGTGCTATTGACCTGGGGTTCAATGTCTATTCGTTTTCGGTGAATTGACTTTACTGCCAATGTTTTTAAGTGTAGTCATGTTTAGTTGAAATTAGGGGACAAGAAGAAATTGAAGAGACTTTGAACATTTTTTAACTTGGACATTTTTAAATTTTTTAATGTTGATCCAAAACTTGTGGGTGGGTTGGAAGCAGGGAAGACGGGAAGGCTGGGAGGAACAAGGAAAGAGGAATAAAGTCCCACTTCTACATACTTGTTCTATTATTTCTGGATCTATTTTGAAGATTTAAATGAGTAAATACAGAGCTGTTTCTTGAATTTCTATATTCATATAAATGACATTCAAAAGTCCTCTTTCTGAAGAGGAAAACTGGGATGTTGCATTCTCATTTTGTGATACAAGAGAAGTGAAAATATGGTAGGTAGTCCTCGAAGGTTTCTGTGTGTGTGTGTCCCCTAGAAATATAGATACAGGGTGTCCCCCAAAAATCTATACACACTTAAACAGCTGATAGCTCAATTGCTATTTCTTTCTTTACAGCTATAATCCATTGGAATTATTATAATCATTCAAAATATGTATACCTATTTTGGTGGCACCCTATGTAATATATATATATATATATATATATATATATATATATATATATATATACAAAAATATGTATGCCTCTATTATCTACCTAAAGTTTTTAAGACCTGTTGACTTTCTTTCTCCTTTCTATCTCTTTTTGTTGGAAAAATTGGGGGTAGAAAACTCCAAATCTAATCCTTAGAGCAGAGTAGGTGAACGGGAGGACCATATTATCCTGAAGTCCTTTTTATAAGCTTGAGTATAGCCTTAACACAGCCTGGAGATTTAAGCACAGGGATGAACTGGGAAATGATGTCTAGTTCTTAATGCTGTGCCTTCTGCCTTCCTGAGCGAGCCAGGCACTCCTCAGAGCCGCGGCCTCCTACGTGCACGATGTGAATTCTTTGAGAGACATCGGTGAGAGTTGAACACACTGACCTTCTGAAAACAGTTGTAGGTGCCTCAGACATCAACGTCAACTCAAGGAAAAGAAGCACGTAGCTTCAGATTCTCCCACTCAATGACTTCCCTATCCCAATCCCTTAAGAGGTAAGACAGAGAATGTTCATCCAACCAGGCAACACCAACTGGGATTGGAATCTGTCTCCATAATCACGATTATTAATAAAAATTCTTAGCACACCTTTGCATCTGCTGGCAAGGTTGTCCGCGATTCGTGCTTGAAGCAGAAGGAAGCCAGTTTGATGCTAACAGAGGCATTTTGGCAAAGGGAGAGGGAAACTTCACTTGTTTCAACAGAAATGACTCAGATTGCGAGTAGCTGCTCAACCACCCAACCATAGGTCACTCCTCCCTGGCACTTCGCCTTCCTGGTTGTCTGGAATGCGGGTCGAGCTATTCATCACGCCTCCCCCTTTTTATCCCCCTCATCTCACAATGCATGGCCTTCTTTCCGGGGTGCGTTCTGGTGAGCAGTGGCCCAGGCTGAGACAGCGCTGTGCAGAGAGACGCATCGGAAACAGACCGCGATGGGAGCACCCTTGCATCGGGTGTCCCATCCATGCTAAGGCACTGAGTGGTAAATGAACGAAACCAGTGTGCCTTTACCACTTCACACTGTTATCCATCTTGAAAGACAAGCTGTAGAAAGGCTGCAACTAACCTATGGGGGAGGGGACTACAAAAAGGGGGGGGGGAAAGGAAAATAATAAATGTTCAGAAACCATTCACTTAGTAAATAATGGGACTCTGTAGAAAAATCCCTCGAGTGTCTCCAAATTGATAGAAAATGACATTTCAGTCCTGGGATGGGCATGGCTGGCCCAGTCCACAGCAGGAGAATCAGACTCCCCCTGGAGAGCACGTGCCGCTAAGTGCAGTGTGGGCAACGTGGGCCTGGCCCGCCGAGCAGCCTTCCATTAGCGAAGGAAGGCGTTAGAGCAGTGGTTCTCAACCCTGGCTGCACATTAGAATCCCCTGGGAATCTTTTTAAAATTCTGATTTCTGGGCCTCAGCCTCCAGAAATTCTGTTTCTTTGTTACTAATGTTGTGGCCCCACCCCATCACAAAGAAACAGAATTTCCGGAGGGTGAGGCCCAGAAATCAGGATTTTTAAAAGATTCCCAGGGGATTCTAATGTGCAGCCAAGTTTGAGAACCACTGCTTTAGAGAGACCTGCTCTTCATCCTAAACCCCTGGCTCTCCGAGGGCAGGCTGGACCTGCATGTCTGTGTTGGTCTAACAAATATTATAGGACCCGAGAAACATGTCCTCTTACATGTTTAAGGGATAACAGTATCCCAGTTTAGGGGAAATGCCTACTAATCAACTACATCCCCCGCTTCTTTTCAGACTAGCTTTGAATGAAACAATAGCTACTCTTTTTATATTTTAAAATATAGCCCTGGCTTGTGTTGTTCAGTGGTTAGAGTGGTTGCAGGTTCAATTCCCAGTCAGGTCACGGGCACATAACTGGGTTCAGTCCTGCCCAGGTCAGGGGGCATGGGGGGGGGGTGCAACTGATCAATGTCTGTCTCTCATATTGATATCTCTCTCTCTCTACCTCTCCTTCCCTCCTTCCCTTCTACTCTCTCTAAACATCGATGGAAAAAAATATCCTGGGGTGAGGATTAACACAAATCAATAATAAAATAAAATATTTAAAAATATACATAATTTTAAAACTTTAAATAATACTTTAAAATATTTAAGAATATTCAAAAATTACCAGGATACTCTTCCTTCGATCACAGTTGGTGAAAAAGCCAGAGGAGGTCCTGTCGCCTCCAGAGAATCCCTGGAAGGCACTCGGATTCCTGCTGGGCCTAGTGGACCATCCTCTATGCTTTCAGACTGAGAAAAGTTTAGCCTCGTAGGGTGAGGCAGGGGGTCCCGTGGGGGTGAGGCCAACGGACTCCTAACGAAGCATGCCCTACTCCGGAGACCGGTTCAAGTCGCAGATCTGACTTTATTGTTTAAGTGCAGCGACATATATAACATTCCAGACCAATCAGAAGTTTACACCATCCTTAGGGCAATCAATGGTAGGAAAGATAGGGTACTATGTAGGGGCTCTAGGGGGCTTACTCAGGCGGGCGCTGCCACTTCCCGGTGTGCCGAGGAAGCTTGTATAGGCGGAGTACGCTCACGCCATTGCATCTGCCACTGCACTGAGATAAATCTCCTGAGCTCTTCCCACAGTAGGGATCTTAAAATCCACTCCTCCCAGTCACAACTCCTAGTGCTTGTGCTCACCCCTCAATGTATGTCTTTTTAAAAATATATAACATTTTTATTGATTTCAGAGAGGAAGGAAGAGGGAGAGAGAGATAGAAATATCAATGATGAGAGAGAATCCTTGATCAGCTGCTTCCTGCACGCCCCCTAATGGAGATGGAGCCCTCAACCCAGGCATGTGCCCCTGACCTGAATTGAACCTGGGACCCTTCAGTCTGCAGGCCGATGCTCTCTCCACTGAGCCAAACTGGCGAGGGCTGTATGTCCTTTTTGTGCACATGATGCCAGTTGCCTGCCTGCCTGCCCCAGGTAAGGGCAAGAGCGGCTCTCTGCTTGCCCAGTTCTGTAGCGATGCAGGCCGTGCCCACCGCACTGAGCCCCTTCACCCGGGTAGGTGGTAAGATATTCATCCAGTGACTTGCTTTTTATGATAACTTGGGAATCATAACCATGGTGGTAATAAATGCCTCTGTGATTTGCATTTAAATAGTATTTGCATCCAGAGATCACAAAGAGAAAGCTATCTTACCTAACACCATGACCTGAATGCTCTTTAGCTCAACGCCAGCCCATTGCACCAAGCACCAGTTTCCCTCTGTGGCTCCTTCCGACCTGCGTACCCTAGCAATTGGAACAAGTGTTTGCTTGTGTGCTGTTGGCAGTGCCCGGACAGCTTGGCCGTGCACTGGGTGCCCTGCCTTGCACACCCACACCATCAGCCCACACCCCAGGGAGCTCTGAGTGCAGAACCTCTATCCCAGGCTGGGGGCGTGAGAATAGGACACAGGCCTGGCCTCCTCCACTCCCAGAGGGTGTGTTCAGCACTGGGCAGTTAAGGAAATGCCTTGCTTCATCTCCTGAGTTGTCAGTGAAGCTAGTTTTACCTGGAAGTGATTGAGAGGCAGCGAGTGTGTCCCCCGAGGTCCCGTTAGCAGTCACCTTCTGAGTGCAGCTGCACTTGGCGGGGCTCCCTGCACTCCTGGGGTTCATTGACTTGTCAGCTCCCGGGAAGGGCTGGGAGACAGGGAAGGAGGCTGAAGTCGGCATCAGGCGTAGAACTCCAGCCCTGTCCTGACAGCTGCCTCCTGTTATCCAATTTCCCCGTCGCTGCGCCCTTTCTCACCAGCCTCCGGTCTCTTTGTCCCTTTTCATGTCACTCTCCCTCATCTTGTGGCAGGATTTTCTTTATTTTTTTGTATCCTGTGCAGTTGAACTTATTTCATCATCCACACATTTCCCTCTGTCCCGTGGCTTCTTTAAAAGGCGTCCTTTGAAGATGCGTTTTGATTCAGACACACGCTTTTGTTTAAAAAAAAAACAAAAAAGCGGCGTAAATATGGAAAGTTATTGAAAAGGTCTTATCTTGCTTTAGACATGACATCTCAAATGTGTTTGAAATAAAGAGCAAGTGTTGTACATGGCGTGTGTCAAGGTAGCTGCTCCCTGCAGAGCGAGCCTCGCAGGTTTAAGCACATCTCCGCCCTCACAGAGCTTTGCCCTTACCAGTTCCCTGCGCCCACTTCTTCCTTAGTACAGCCCCTTCCCGGCCCGCCACAGGGGGACACGCAGGGCCCTTGGTCTGTTGCCTTGCTCAGATGACCATATTAAACCATCTAAATGAGATAAAATTATTTGTCCAAAAATAATATTACCCTTTCAAAAGCACAGCCTTCTGGAGTCCCTGCTGCCCTCCCCTTCACTGCCCACCCCCTCTCCCACTTTGTGTTTTCCACTTTCGCTGCCTTTGCATGGAACACCTCCATCACACGGTAGGCAGAGAGAATGTGGGGGAATTGAAGTTTACTCTTTAAACCCCAACTACAAGAGTAGATCATCAAAGGAGAAGGATCTTGGAGATCCTCTCATTTAGCCTCTTTAAAGAGACCTAAACCCGGAAAGGTAGCTTGCCTTGCTCAAGGTCACACAATACTTATTGACCCTTCATCAGTGGAACATTCTGAATGTCTTTCAGTCCAGAGCTCACGTCTGCAGGTGCCCAGTGGTCTTCTTCCCCAATGTCTGTCAACTCCAGTGCTGGGGACCCTGGGCTGTATTGCCCTGTAGGTAAAGGGAAGGGTCGGCATATGTCACACTTTCCTATACAGCTTCAGGTGGGTGTGTCTGAAGGAGTAGGTGACTGTTTTTTTGTACAGAGAGGCACAGCCATGTCACCACAATGGCTGGTGACATTCCAGGGTGGTTGGTATGGGAGCCCCGGGCAGCCTGGGATACCAGCCCTGGGCCTGGGATCTCCTGCAGATGACATGACTTACTGTTTCCCCGACCACTTGTCCTTGCTGTTCTAATGTGTATTTAATTTATAAAACGATGATGCTGCATTCCTCCCCCTTCATTGATTAGCACTCAAACCTTCTAGGAGCCTGGGAATGCAGATCATTCTAAATGATCGCAGCAAAGGAGGTTGAATTCAGCTCCTCCACGGCCTCTAGACAGCGAAGGTCCTCCGTGCAGTGGGGCTGTGTGCGCCAAGCAAGGCGACCTCGACGTGCCTTTGCAAAGCCTCCTCTTCCTGCTGGATGCACTTAGCCCCTCCATCCTAGGCTCACTGCTGCAGCTCCTTCCACAGTCAGCTCAGGGATGATCTCTGAGTACCTGTGAGAACTTTTATTCCCTCCTCAACCTGCATTAGGAGCCTGAACCAGTCAGAAACCACTCTTCCTGTATCAGTGCCTGGTTACACTGATGAAGGAGGTGGTGGAAGAGCCGAGAAGCCAAGCGGGGGATGACAAGGTTCAACGTAGCCGGTTATACTTCTCTCCTTGGCGGCCACACGCATCTCCGCAGCTGGAGGGACACCGGTGAAGCACTGGTTTGAGGCCCAGGCAGCAGACCCCACAGCCAGAGTGCAGGGACGGGTGGAGTCCCTGGGAGACACAGCCCGCGCCTTAGATGCCACTCAAACAGAAGAGGAGGGTGCCTTCTCCTACCTCCTGCCTTTCTACCAAAGCCAGAGGATAAGGATTCCTGGGAAACGTCGAAAATGTGGTGCTCTGCTCAGAGCAGAGCAGAGAAGAGGAAATAAACAAGAGAACAGATGTGGAGGTGGCCACGCCCTTTTGCTGGACTCCGAGCAACCTGCACTGACTGCCCTCATTGTGGTCACCACCTCGTGCCCTCACTGGCATTAGGGTTACTTGAAGGGACAGAGGTGCTGAATGCATGAGGGCCCAGGTCTGGGAACGATCATACACCAGGGAGATGCCAGTGATCCCGCCAAAAGCACAAGCCGCTGAGGCTGACTGAGCTATAAACCTCTCTTCACCACGGGCAACCAATGGCTCAGCCCTTTTCCCTGCTGCCAACCTCGCTTGCTGACTTGAAGATGAAAAGTCACACAGTTCATTAAAACACTATGAGTGAGTGAACTGCAGGTTTAGGGAGAAAGGGGAGTGTGGTGATGAGCGGGGTTACAGGAGAGGTGTCCACACAGCGCAGTGTAGAGTGTAGGCTCCTATCTTCTCAGGGGGGGCAGACTGTTTCTGGTAGGGACTGAGCAAGGCAGAGACCTCTCAGCCCCCATGAGCATGGGGATCCACAGTTTCTGAGCGACTCCCATTCATTCAAATGCGGCGTTAGACGAATTTTCATTAGATTTTAAACTGTCGTTTCTTTGTATTGCAACTATTTTCTGCTAGTCTAGTAAACCCTCTAGCAATGCAAATTGTATTCACTTTTGCTACATGAAGACAAAAAGCCTATCTTCCAAGCTCTTTATATGGGAAAGAAACACCATTTTTATAGTTTCTGTTATTGAGGTTGAAAAGATCAGGAAGGTATGTCAGGCGTCACTCTGAGGCCCCCCGCGAGTGTGGACCCCTCTCCATGGTCTGTGGGTGCTTCCTGATCCAGCTTACTGGCCATCCTCCTATATAATAATAGGGTAATATGCAAATCGACCTAACAGTGGAACGACCAGTCGCAATGACGTGCACTGACCTCCAGGGGGCAGACGCTCAATGCAGGAGCTGCCCCCTGGTGGTCAGTGTGCTTCCACAGGGGGAGCGCTGCCCAGCCAGAAGCCGACCTGATGGCTGGCGAGCACAGCAGCAGTGGCGGGAGCCTCTCCTGCCTCCGCAGCAGCACTAAAGATGTCCGACTGACATCCTCCAAGGGCTCCTGGACTGCTAAAGGGCGCAGGCTGGCTGAGGGACCCCATGCACCAGGCCTCTAGTATCACATAAGATCCTTTCGTTTTTTAAGCTTTACTGGTGGAAAAAGTTACAAGTCATTACTGCCAGAAGCAGGGGCTGTGATTTGGCCTGGGGCTTTGAAATTACTGTAATACATAAATCATTACCATCATTAGTGTAACTCACACGAAGAAACAGCGCTCGAGGCCTCTGGATTCCTCCCAGGAAGAAAATCCCAGGGCAATGGGCTCTACTCTGCGTGGCCAGTGTGATGCAGTCATAATACAATAGTGAAATAGTACCACCGTCCACGTTTCTTGTCCTCCTCACACTTGTTATTTTTCTCCATGGCACACTCATCACCTGATGCATTTGCTTATTGGTTGAAATTTTTGTATGTGTCGAAGCTCCACAAGAACAGGGCCTTGTCATTGTTTAAAATGCCCGGCTGTCCAAGCCGGCACACGGTGGGGGCTCAGGGAACATGCACCCCACAGCGTGATGCATCCTCTAGACACCTGTCCTACTTCACGGCAAACCTAGCCAACGGCTGTAGGCGTCTGTCCAGTCCCTGACTGTCCCCACACCCCCGAGTTTCTCATTCAACACAGAACAACTTGGGCTGCTTTGGAACAGCGACGCTGGACTATCTTGAATGAGATCAATCTTGTCACTCCCATCTGCCGGCCTCCATGTCAGTGTGGATTAATTGCAACATAATATAGAACGCATTTATACACCATCTTTACAATAGTCTTGGATCCTTTACAGCCTTACCATCTAATTAAATGGTAGCTTCCGACATAATTTTCTTTAGTTTAAATGCATAAACTAAGCAGACAAGCCTTTTTAAAAAAAAAACAACAAAAAAAAACCAACACACGTTCTATTCTAAAACTAAAAGACCAGCCGATTTCAAAGTCCCTGAGCATTATTAATTACCAGTGGCTCAAATCAATGCACAGAGCTTGTCTAGAAAGCTATTTCCTCCTGAGGTGAATGGCTGGGAATACAATATGCAGTAATCAACAATCGGAGGTGGTTGGAGATTGCCACTGCAGATTGAGGCTGAGAAAGGGCCGGGGCTTAGCATTGACCCTCGCCCTCCCCTGGACGGATGGCACAGAAGGAATTTGGACTCTGCAAGGCGGGCAAAGCAAGGGGGAGGCATCCTCTGTGCAATCACACGTGGCGAAATGGCAGAGAAGAGATGGCAGAACCCGGGCTTCTTCTCCAAGGACAGCTTTGTGCTGTTGGCTACAAGCGGATCCTGTTTCGCCAGGAGACCTGAGGAGCTGAGGAGCTGTGGGAGGGACCAGGAATAGCCCAGAGTCCACCGATGAAAAGGATGATGAAGTGGCCCTTTAAATATAAATCTCTGGAGCCCCGAACCGGTGGATGTTCCCTTAAGTATTCAAATGAGATTGCAGCATCAGATTGGTATGCATTAGGCTGGTTTCAATGAAAATTAACATGTAATTGCTTCAAATGAAGTAAGTGAGGAGGTAATCTGTTCTTAAATTGGATTCCCAGGATTTTGTGGTACCATAATGCAGCTGTGAAATGAAATATATTTTAAGGATGATGTCCTCAAGGGGGTGAGTGGGGGTAGGAGGGGAGAGGAGTGGAGATATAGTAGGAGCTCCTCTCCCCTAGCCTGCCTCATTTTTTTTTTTTCAGGCTCATTCTCCAATTGCCAATGGATGAAAAGATATTCTCTCACCCATGGGTGACTCCCATTTCCTGCTAATAAACAGACGTAGCCTCCCCACTAGGCATCAGCTGGTCCTCTACCTTCTTACAGTGTCTGGGGCTGGTTCCCAGAGGCACTCGATACTCCCAGATGCCAGAGCTGTGCGGTCTTCCCTTACAGCTGGCTCTGTGGGAAGAAAATGCTTCTGCTGTGTGTGGTCTCTGCTGGGACCATCCGTTCCCGAGGCTTATGCTGCCGGGGCTGGTTATGTCGCCCAGGGCACGCTGTGCAGAGTTCGGGATCATTGTTTCCTGCAAGCTGTGCTCCTGGTGTTGGCATTTGGGGAAATGCGTGCTTGACCTCATGAGGGGGACCCTTCCAATATCAAAGATTTCAGCTGGAGCAGCAGCCAAATTCATGACCACTGTGGTCCTCCAAAGCCTGGGTCTAGCCCAGGGGTGGGCAAACTTACTGACTCGAGGGCCACAATGGGTTCTTAAACTGGACCGGAGGGCCGGAACAAAAGCATGGATGGAGTGTTTGTGTGAACTAATATAAATTCAAAGTAAACATCATTACATAAAAGGGTACGGTTTTTTGTTTGTTTGTTTTTTTTGTTGTTGTTGTTTTTTTTTTTAGTTTTATTCATTTCAAACGGGCCGGATCCGGCCCACAGGCCGTAGTTTGCCCACGGCTGGTCTAGCCAGACCAGTCCCTCCACCTCCTCCCAGCAGCCATGATATGGTACGTGAAGTCCAAAGATGAGCCTTAGAGTAATGAATCTTCTTACCCTTCAATCAAGGCAGGAAGCAGCTGGGTGAGGAGTCGGTGCAGGTTAAGGCATTGAATTGGTTGCCTTTGCCATCCCAGGCTGAACCGGGGTTTCTGGTCACCATGGAAATGATCTGGTAGTCCCCTGGTCTGGTGGCATCACTACTCTCCACCAAAGAGCCATCTCTGATGGGCAGAGAGGGATTTCTGCACTAAAGCCACCGGTGGGCAGAGCTGGGGCGGACGTTCACAGGAGGCTGTGGTGGTCAGAAGACATTCTCCATTGAGGGGCCAGAGTCACATGGCAGGGCTGACTGGGCCTCAGCGCTCGAGGAGCGAAGGGTTCATCATCTGCTGTATGAGGAATATATGTTTCAATAAAAGAGCCGCCGTCAGAGCTGCAGAGCAAGGAAATTAATGGGAACTCGAGAAGAATGAGCTTCTGTGAGTCCTCTCCTGCACGGTGGAATCGGCCGCGTTGGGACCCTGACTGCCTTTCCCTACGGTCACGGCTGCGTTTTACAGCTCAGCGGGTGATTTTTAAACCCTGTCTTTGTCTCCCGCTCTGTTTTCTGCTGCTGCTTTTTTCTCCACGCGCATTGAACGGTTCTGGCTTTAAAACAGAGCGGAGCTAATGGCGTTCTCAAATGCTGGTGGTGTGCTCCTGGAGCCCTCTCCATCCATGTGACCAAGAAGGACTGTGAAAGAACAGCAGCCTGCTTCCCTTCTCCCCGCAGCATGTGGACTTGGGTGGAGTCGGAGAAGATACAAGTGAAGTGAGCAGGAGTGAGGAGAGGAGACAATGCTCAGCTCACCTGGCTGAGCCTAGATCTCCACGGAAATCATGGGCTGAGACCCGTAAGAGTCTGGCTGGTGGCTTTTGTTTCCTATGCAGGCAGGCCATGGGCTGTAGAGAAAGTCCTATACAGTGTCTTCTCTGTGGGCAATGATGAT
Organism: Myotis daubentonii; assembly: GCF_963259705.1. Classification (NCBI taxonomy): domain Eukaryota; kingdom Metazoa; phylum Chordata; class Mammalia; order Chiroptera; family Vespertilionidae; genus Myotis; species Myotis daubentonii. The sequence goes on from NC_081858.1 coordinate 20,396,289, forward strand.
GTTTTTTAAAATATATTTTTCTTGATTTCAGAGAGGAAGGGAGAGGGAGAGAGAGAGAAACATCAATAATGGGAGAGAACCATTGATCGGCTGCCTCCTGCACGCCCCACACTGGGGATTGAGCCCGCAACCTGGGCATGGGCCCTGACCGGGAATTGAACCGTGACCTCCTGGTTCAGAGGTGGACGCTCAACCACCGAGCCACTCTGACCAGGCAACAGTGACATTTTTAATCACCCCACAGAGGGAGTCAGACCTCTGCCTACTTTTAAGATAGAATTTTTTACAGCCCATTGGACAAATCATCTGTGTTGATTATTCCTTTCTTTCTTCATCTGAGGGGGCAGGGGGAGGGAATAGCATATGGGTCACTGCGTGAGGCTCTGCAAGGATTCACAGCCACCCAGTCCTGTAGTCTCGCAGAGAGAGAGGAAGCAGCAAGAAAAGAGCTTGCCACCCTTTTGTAGATTGTCCACAGATGCGGCATCTTCTTTACCATCTATTTGTTGTCTAAACCCCCAGCCACACCTTGACAGAATCTGACTGGGCTACTACAAGCTGAGCCAAGTTAGAAGAGTCTGGGTGAAAATGGATTTTCTGTGTATGTGTGTGTGTGTGTGTGTGTGTGTGTGTGTAGGTATGTGTGTAAGCGTGTACACTATTACTTTTTGATGTATTGATCATTTTGACACCTTTGCTGCTATCAAAATCTTTGAGTGACCCCCTTGGCACGTTCCTCTGGCTTGACACTCTTCAGATTTGCAGAGTTCTCAGGAGAAAAGTAGGGAAGGCCAGTGGTTTGATGCCCGTGTTGGAGACAGGAGCGTCTCACAGAACCCTGGGAAGTGCGGTTCACCTTCATCATCTCCTGTGATGGCACCATCACCATTCTTCCCAGGACCGCACTTGCCTTGTTTATAAAATCAGGGTCAAGGTGTTATTCCCCTGCTTTTACAACACAAGCCAACGTCAAGGTCCAAGTAGGGAAAGTAAAATATAAACCAAACGCGTCAATCAGTAGCAACAAACAGTTGATACTGTCATCGAACCCGGAATACTGAAAAAAGATCCGAATTATGTGTAGGAACCCTCGGTCATCAGGGGCGTGATGATGAAGGGGAGGAGCACCTAAATGGAAAATGCCTGACTCCGTTTATTGAAGTAAAAGGACCAGGGAGCACAGGAAATAGAGGTGCAGAGCTGGTCCCTTACAGGATCCTATCCCAAGCTCAATTCTCGCCTTTCCCCCTTTGACCTATGACATCCCCTCCTGGTCCTCTCTGAAATGCTGCTTCAAAAGCTTTAGTTCCCATGTTGTCTTCCTTTCCCACTTCTAACCTACATCCTCACATCACTGCTCCCTGTCTCTCTCCTCCAGCTGGCGGACCCACCCCTCCTGCTCAATCTCTTTCACTAAAGAGCCTGGATTGACAATGTTGCCAATCGTTTCCATACATAATAACTTGAGTGCATCGCTTTCCCACAAACATGTTATCCTCAGGGTTCCATTCTCCGGCTCCTCGCCTTTGTGCTTGGTAAATACATTCCTTGGACGTGTGTTTTGGAAGATGGCTCTGTGTTATGCATGTGCCATTAGTGTCAATTGCACAAAGCCGAAACACAAATTACCTGCATTCTGCAGACATATTTAATAACCCAGACACCGTGGGCTGGCATTCACTGCGGCCCCCGCCTCTCTGCCGGACGCTGAAAGGGGAACATCTGAACCGCCTATTAATCTGCAATGTGGGGAAAGTGCTGTGGGCACTGAATACAGCCTTCAGGGCAGCGGCGGCCCAGCCTGGTGCTAGGAGCTGCGGGCTGAGCAGCAGGCCTCGCCCAGGGCCAGTGGCCATGTGCCAGTTTCTTTAGGGCAGTGGTTCTCAACCTTCTGGCCCTTTAATACAGTTCCTCATGTTGTGGCCCAACCATAAAATTATTTTTGTTGCTACTTCATAACTGTAATGTTGCTACTGTTATGAATCATAATGTAAATATCTGATATGCAGGATGGTCTTAGGCGATCCCTGTGAAAGGGTCGTTAGACCTCCAAAGGGGTCGCGACCCACAGGTTGAGAACCACTGCTTTAGGGAGATCCAAGATGGGGGGTGAGGAGGGCTTCGCATCCTGCCAGAGCTGAGAGTTGGGATTAAAGGCGATCGCTGCTGGAGGCTGAGTGGGACGGTGGGAGACTGGAGGGTGCCCAAAGGGACGCCTCTTGGTGGGCAGGACTCCTGGAGTGGCGTGCACGCGTGGCTCACCCTCTCGAGTGTCTATACATTCTCTTCCAGTGGCTTTTATTGTGGCTGCGCCATAGTCAGCGACTCAGTCTCCCCTGGGGCCGGTAAAGTCAACTCAACGTGGTTTTCACGGGAACAAATATTTATAACAAAGAACTTGAACTCCGATTCCGCCAATGCCACCTACTGTCAGGCTTCGTGACTCCGCTAAGGGAGCCTGAGGCTGTGGCTCATCTGCCGGGAAACACCAGGGTCCCTCTGGCCCCGGGCTGAGGGCCCGGCTTCTCTGGCCTGGAGTTCGGCAGGACGGACCCAGCAGTCCAGCCTGAGAAAGGGACCGCTGACCTGAGACCCAGGGGTGCCCTGGCAGACCGAAGCCTGCCCAGGCTGCCTGGTGTGGGCGCCTCCTGCAGGACGGACAGACGGACAGACGGCGGCCCTCTTTCCCAGGAGGTCCCGGGACCCAGTCTCCATGGCTCCTCAGTCAGGTTCTTTATTGAGGCTGAACCTCGCCCTGCTCAGAATTTCTCCCGGATTGGAGCCTGTCACGCTGCTGCTTAGCATAGGATTCCTGGTTTCTTGTGACACACACACACACACACACACACACACACACACACACACACACATCCCACAGGAAACCAAAGAACCCAAGAGAATGAGCAACCTGCATGTGTTTCTTCTCCCTCCCATTTTCCCTGTTCCTCCTCGCTGGGCTTCTCACAGGACTCTTCCCTTTCCCTCCTGTGCCTGTCCCGCCAGCCTGGCTGTGTCTAGGTCTTCATTCTCCCCTTCGCCTCTTTCTGCCTCTTTCCCCTCATCAGGGATGAGGCTGCTCAGTGCCGGAGGGAGGGTCGGTGCCGTATATCACGGAGGGCAGCGCGAGGGCCACGTTGACAAGGAAGGCTGTCATCAAACTTTACAGCTTCCTATAAAATGCACCGCCGAGCAAGGACAGAGGGACTGCAAGGGCACAGGGCGACTCGGGGAGATGGAGGCAGACAGAAGGGAAGCTCTGCAGGGGGCGAGGGGGTAGGTAAATCTCTGTGCTTCCCACAAAAGTGTATTCACAGAGACAAACCTGCTGTCTCTTCTAAACCCACACGTGTCCCCGGAAGCCTCCCTGGAGACCCATCAGCTGATGAAAGCTCTGCTTACGGGGTGTCTGTGGTCCATTGCACGGAGCTGGCGTGGAGGAAGCTGGTCAGGGCCACCTGAAGGCACCGGGGCCAGGGCTGTGCTGGGACCTAAAGCCACTCCTCCTTGAGAAAGCACTAGGGAACTGGCCTTCCGCTGGTCCTCCCCAGAAATGATGCTATATGCACAGTGGGCTTGCCAATCCAGAGGGGCCTGCATACCTGCGGCGGGGCAGCTGGTGGCCACTGAGGCCCAGCTGCAGGGTGGGTCCTCCAGGGCGGGTCCTCCAGGCACTGACACCCTGAGCGGCAAGGAAGGCCACCACATGGTCAACTAGGGAGCCACCCGACAGTTCCCTGCAGACTGCGGTGCCTGCATGCATGAATCCCTCCTCACGTCCCTGTACTTCGTCCAGGGCCCTGCACTCCCTCCACCAGCCAAGCCAGCACCAGAGGAGCAGCAGGACCTGGTTACCGAGGCTGGGACTCCTGGAGAGGGGCTGCCAGAGGCCCAATCCCGCTCTCATTGAGCGGCTATGGGGCCTCAGGCTGTGGACTGAGCAGGCCTCACAGTCCTGCATGGAAACTGGGGACTAACTCGCCATTATTACTACGGTGCCATATGCCTGCCTTCCTTCCTTACCGAATTCCTCCCACCCCAAATTTTTAATCTGGGTGAACAACTTTAATCTCTGTCCCCAGGGCACGGGCTGGGGTGGCCCTCAGGGGGTGGTCTGGCCAACGCTCTCAGTGTCTCCTCCATCTGCCCTCCTGTGGGCAGCAGCGACCCCTCAGAGCCCAGCCGAGCACACGCCTGTCCTTTATGGGACAATTTGTACCCAGCCAGGTACTCTGGTTCCCGGGATGACCCAGATGGGAGGCCTTGCATGAAAATGCTCTGATCACCTAGCCAGGTTTTTACATCAGGTTCCGACTCAGATCCTCCCAGCCACTCCCAGTGATGAGTCTCAGGTTACACAACAATAAAAGCAGTGGGGACTGCGTGAGAGCCAAGGTTCGGCATCTGTGACTGAGTGACTGTACGCGGAGGGGAACAGAACTGTAAATCAAGAGGACCCCGGTTCCATCGGTCCTTCCCAGAAGAAAGCCTGATGGATGGAAATTGTAGGTCCAGGAGCACTGGGGACAGTAGTGGGGGGACAGGGTCCCTGCAGCCCAGCGGGGTTCCTCGTGGCAGGTACAGGTGCAGGGACAGTGCTGAGGCGGACCAGAGATGCCCACACCCACCATTCCTTATGGAAGACTAAGGTGGCGAGTTCTTTTTTTTCCTTCCCTCCCCCCTTCTTTCCTGTGATAGATGGGGCCATGCTGTTTGCGGTGTGGTATGCAGAGGCTGACAAAACGAGGCGCTCAGATTGGAAATCAAAGCTCCCCGCATTGCTGGCAGCGAGCCTGAACTTCGCAGCCACCTCCCAAGGAGAGGACAGAAGAGGGGGAAACAGCTGCTGTCATTTCCCCCATAGGAGTTGTTTTGGGTTTTGCTTTTATTTCTCCCAGGAGGCGAGGAGCTGGAGAGGGTAGCTAAGGGAGCCAAAGAAAGACAGGAAGAAAAGGGTGAGTGAGGGCTGGCGTGCACACAGAGAGGGAGCCAGGGAAGGGGCAGCCGCAGGCAGAGCAAGGAGGCTGGGAGCATGCCTCCCTTCTGCTCCTGGCTGGGCTGGCCTAGGTCTCTGTGGCTGCCCCTCCAGTGGTGTACTGTCCAAGGCGCTCTCTGTGGCCTGTAATATGGTTTTACGCATGGGTGCCTGGGAAAGGATTCATTCCTTGGCTCATCCGCCAGGCTGGGGAACTGAGGCACTGTGCACCAGGGCCCTTGAACTTACTCCTTTCGGTCCTGCTCCCAATCTTTTGTCCTGGGAGTTCCGGGCAGTATCCCCACAGTCACCTTAGCAGTGGTTCTCAACCTTCCTAATGCCACGACCCTTTAATACAGTTCCTCATGTTGTGGTGACCCCCAACCATAAAATTATTTTCGTTGCTACCCCATAACTGTAATTTTGCTACTGTTATGAATCGTAATGTAAATATCTGACATGCAGGATGTATTTGAAGGGGTCGCGACCCACAGGTTGAGAACTGCTGCTTACAGCAAGCATGTCAAACTCGTAGCCTGCCGGCCGCATGCGGCCCACAATGGATATTTTTGTGGCCCAGACAATACAACAGTGTGAGCAGTTATTTACAATTATGAAAGGAAATAAGTCTCCTGTCAGATCCAGAATTACTGACATTCACCTTGGGTCAGTTTTGGAAGTAATCACTGCGAATAAGATTTCCCCCAAAGTAGGAAAGACAGTAGCAGAGAAGAGATGCCAAGTGTCAGGAAGAAAACATTAATTTTATCATTGCTCTTGTTTTTTGTGTGTTTTTAAAATACTATTTGAAATAAACCTACATTTCTGTGAAAATTGAAGCTTTTTTTTTTTTTTTTTGGCAACTCAGAAACTTAAACCCTGCTTATTTGGCCCGTATTAGCCTTTGAGTTTGACATGCATGCCTCACAGGATGAACATTCATTCATTCATGTCTGTGCTTTTCTGGTCCTTCTCCCTGGACTCCTGTGCAAACTGCCCCCCTCCCACCCCCCGGGGCCAGGCTGGCGTCTGACAGGGCGACTCTGCCCTCTGCTGGAGCAGAAGGTGGAGAATGAGACAGAAGAGTGGACTTGTTCCAGAAAACATACCCTGGCATGCCTCCCAGGAAAGTCTTTGGTTAAAGCAACCCGAACCCCAAATGAATACAGCTCAATATGCGTGTGATGTACGAGTACCCTGATAAGCCGGTCGGAACGTGTTTTCTAAATAGACCTATTGCCTAAGTGGCAATAAATCCTCCGTGGCTCCCCGTCTGTGGTCTGTGTGGAGGGGAGGATCTCAATGCAGGAGCCCAGGGCTGCATGGACAGAACCTTGGGGCGTCCTGAGCCCCTTCTAGCACAGGTCCCCGTGCCGCGCACGGCCGTGCCCTTTGCCCACCACTTTAATGACTTTCTTTTTGGTTTTACAACCTGCAATCTACCGCATGTCCTGGTCAACGGATCTGTTTTTTCTGTGTTGCTCGCTGCCTCGGATGCGTTTACGGGCATTGATCCCCTCCCCTGGCTCCCCAAAGAGGTGCTTTTCCTTGAGCCAGAGAGTCATTGCGGCGGATTACAGCGCCTGCCACTCGGCACTCCGATTTATTGCCATCCTGGGCTTTATTCTGTCCTGCACTTGCAGCCAAGCCTCATTCATTTCGTTTTTCTGGGGCAAGCAGGATGGGAGACGCTGCTATTAATAGGAGAAAGGATGGCTCGCCGGCAAGCTGAGCGATGTCTCGGTTTATGGTCTGCGTGTTCCAGAGCCCAGCTCTGGCCTCCCGTCCGCCCTTCTACCTCCAGTGCCTGCGCCAGGCAGCCCTGTCACGTGGCTGTTGACCCTCTGCAAGTTTTACACTCTTTTTCAGGCTTTTGTGGACAAATGATATTCTTCCATTTGGGCCAGGTCACCCGCGTGTCCTCCACATTCCCCCGGAAGAAGGCGGGCAGGACAGGGCTTAGATGAAATCTTGGTGCAGAGGGAGGGGCGAGAGGAAGACAGAGAGGAAGACAGGGCACAGGGCACAGGGCAGGCAATGCTGCAGGTCCTCTCAGAAGGGATCTGCTTTTCAGGTTGCCCAGATACGAATGTATGTGAATCCAATTAAAGCCACCCTACAGGTTTTATTTACTTTGATAAACATGTTTACTAATCGTTTATCACAAATCAAATAGCAGAACAATTTCCAAGCAGTGTTCTACAGATAATACATGTCTTGTGAATATGCATATGAAATATTACAACTCCACTGCTGCCAGGCCCCTTACTCTCTCAGCACCAGAATATAGAACAGTGATGGCGAACCTTTTGAGCTCGACGTGTCAGCATTTTGAAAAACCCTAACTTAACTCTGGTGCCGTGTCACATATAGAAATTTTTTGATATTTGCAACCATAGTAAAACAAAGACTTATATTTTTGATATTTATTTTATATATTTAAATGCCATTTAACAAAGAAAAATCAACCAAAAAAATGAGTTCGCGTGTCACCTCTGACACACGTGTCATAGGTTCGCCATCACTGATATAGAAGCTACTGAGGGACAGCAGAGAGGGAAGTGGCAGAGGTGGTCTCTGCAGAGACCACCCTGTGGGCTGGTATGGGCTGTAAAGATTCACATCTCCTTCCTTCAGGAATGGAAGCCACAGGGAATTTCCCAGTGGGTTATAGTTGGGGTATAGGAGTTCATCTGGCCGAGCTGACTCTCCAGGAGACCACACACATACAGACAGCTGGTAAGGTCAGAAATCGTGATGGCAGCGCTGGGAACTTTGCCTGGGAATGGAATGGCGTTTGGGGAGGGGATAGGCTTTTATATAAAGACTTCACTTTATCCTATGCTCCTGGGAAGGTACAGTTTGCAAAAGCAGTGCATGTGTGGGGTGGGGGGATAGAGTCAGATGAGATAGAATCTATTTGGTCATATACTCTCACAGTTTGGAGATGGTCATGGAAGAACTTTGTATCTAAAACTACCTGCATTTCTAGAGAGAGCAATGTTGTATCATGCGTACAACTGTGTAGGAAGTATTGCTACTATTGGGTCTCTAATGATGATTTTATTGCCAACGTGGAGGGTTGTTTTCAGCCTCTTGCATATGCATGGACCCAGAAGGTTTGACTTTATCTGTAGTAACATAGCAGATCCCCCAGCCTATATACCAGGACTCGGAGAAACTGACCAATCACGTAGACCCTCTGGGCTCCTGTCCTGACTTTTGGGACAGGAGCACCTGAAGGTGGGATTCATCAATGTAAACCTTAGGTGGGTTTTCCACACCCACCAAGAAGTGAGGTCAGCTTTGGGTCAACCTGCAGCTTCCTGCTGCTCCGATTTAAAGTCTCTGAATGAAGACTTGTTAGGCAATAAAAACTGGATTTCTGCTGTTAATACCCTCATTTTTCTCCAATGCACACACAAAATAGTTGCCTCCCTCCACCAATCCTTTCAAGTCCGGGTTTGTAGCACACGATTAGAAAGGGACCAGCAGTGCAGGCCTGGCCACTGGGAGACAGTGGAGCTCTGGTCACCCCCTCCCCCACCTAGGCTCTGCTCCCCTCCTTGTTTCCCGTTTATGGATTTTCTGGTGCAATTTGGCTTCCGCATTTTAAGAATCATCTCAGCTATTGCAGACAAGCTATCGCCACCCCCTTTCTCCTTCGGTTCTGCTGACCATTGAACATTTCAAACAGGTTCTGACAAAGCTAAAACTACCCAAGTGCATCCTGTTCTTAATTAGAAGAGCCCATTGCCAGAGACCTTCGGGACTTGGGGCCGTAGGAGATCCATTTTCACATGAATATTCGCAGAAGGAGAATGGAGGCCAGAGGTGACTGATATTAGATCATCTTGGCAGGCAGGCCACGTGCATCTAGAGATCAACTGATTAACCGGGGGGGGGGGGGTAGCGGGGTGGGGGTGGGGTGGGGGGGGGGACGAAGCCTCACACAGGAGACCAGGCTGACTTTGTCAGGGGGCTGCTGGGAAACACCGCCTCGGCCACAGGAAGCACAAGATGAAGGAGAGGGAAGTGTCTGGCAAGCGGGAGGAAGGGGAAGATGCTACCTTTTTACCCCTCTGACTTCTTTGTTGGGTTCTGGTGTGATTCTCCTCATAATGACAATGAAAGGAGCAATGATGGTTCTAATTTCACTCCCCTGCATTTCAACTCTAATTAATATCATTTGATCCTTTGTGTCCTGCTGAGGTGAAATAGAACCTGCTCTTTTGCACTCACAGCCCTCTTCCTCTTAAGAATTTGCATAATATGTGGAGGCCTGTTTGCATGTATTGCATTTTAGTAACGGGCATCCTTGCCTTCATAATTCCACCCCACTTTGCATTCTAACCTACTAACCTTGGAAAACAGTGGAACAGTCAAGGTTCCAGGGCAGCGTGGCGCAGCAGGCACAGGGCAAATGTGGGGGTGCTGGCAGCAGACCCAGGCACCCCTGCAGTGCCATCTGAGTACACCATAGACAGGGCTATGATCGGCTCCCTTGCTGGGTGAATGCTGATGGCATCCTGTGGGTTATCCTGAAAGGTTTGAGCTTCATCCCGAGGACTGTGAGAGCCACTGAAGGCTTTTGAACAAATACATCTCACTGGTGGTCTGTGAGGTCCGAAAGCTTGGCGACCGCAGGACTGTAGGGTTGACTACAGAGGCCAGAGGCCAGTAGGAGAGACTGGCGCTGCAGCCAACCTGGCAGGGGAGGGGGGATTAGATCCTCCCACCCACCCCCAGTGCCTGGTGTTTAGAAGGTGGTCCATTGGGATGAGATTAGGGAACACTTTGAGCTTGTTGTTGAATGAACAAGATCAGGGAGCGATTCATGCAGAGAAAGAACTATCTGCATGTCCTGGGGAGACCAGTTAATTGAGAATTTCACCAAAGGCACCGAGAGTTTCTGGGAAGGACTCAGACAATTACTTGCCCATCACTGGTTGGAGGAAATTACTTCAGGAGGCGCGCTGAGAGGACCGATTCCCCTGGCTGACGTTTGCGTCTGCAGACCCTCCGCCTCCCCCTCCATCTCCGCCTGCACCCACCTCCTCAGCGGGGCCACCATTGCTCTGTCTGCAGGGGTCAGAGAAAAGACCTACAGAGCCCCCCACGGGCATCCTGCTTTAGGTACCGGGCCGAGTATTGTGTTTCAGAGTTAAGCCAGAGCCGCTTCCTCTCTGTATCTGTACCGTGTTTGCTATGAAATTGCCTGTGCAGGTCCCCTGCTTTCTTTCATTTAAGTAGCTGCTATCTTCTTGGTATCATCAGCTCCTAAACCACAGAGAATAAGGAATATGTTTTGTTCTGAAGAGTGAGCACTGCTCTCCATAGGCGGAGTCGCACAATAAATAAATGTTTAATGCCGAGATGGCGATGGCGGCATGTATGTAGCTACTTGACAATAATATCGAGGATTTGTAAACTCCAACACCTGCCTATTCTTCGAGAGTCCTTCATACTCTTCCCTTAAATACTGACTGTGACCCTCCTGAAAACCACGAGAAAGGAGGGAGCAGAGATTTTCCCCGACGTGTGACACAGATGACAACGGCGCCAGAGGACACCTAGGCACCCAGGCTTGTCGCAGCAGGTTCGGTGGTGCAACAAGCACCCAGCCAGCTGGACTCCATGGAAATCCAGCCCAAACCGCTGGGCATGGTTACCGCTTCCCCTACATAGGAGCACGCAGGCTGAGGCTAGGTCAGATGAAATATACAGATGCAGAGCCGCTTCCAGAGGGCGGAGATCCTGTTCAAATCCGAGGAACACCCACCGCGTTGTCAAGACTTTGGGGTGTTCATTACAGAATCTCTCCTAGAAGAAACACTTTTTTTTCTCAGGTGAAGGAATCCGGACATGCAGACTCCCATCCTGGGCTTTCCTCGAAGTAATTAGCTACATAGCCATAGGCCATAGGCTTCTAAATGAAGTAGTGGCATCATCTTCATGTCTCTAGCTCCTTGTCTGTAGGTCAGTAGATGGTCTCTGAGGCTCTCCCAAGCTCCAAATGTAGACCCGGTTTTAAAGTTCTCAGCACAAACATCACTTCTACAAGACGCTCCCGCCCCCTGAGATTAGGGTCCCCAGCACCCCGTGTCCCCTCCTGAGTCCCTACACTTCATTACAATCCGCGTTTCCTCGCCTCTCCTCTGCAAGAGCCGTACGTCTGTCTGTGTCTGTCTTGTCTATCTCCGTAGTGCATTGCATTGCTGAAGCGCTAATACATACATGGCACACGGTAGGCGCTCAAATGAATAATTCAGTCAACCTGTTCTTGCACCCCTCGGTCTACTCATATCTTTTGAGATAACAACTAGAAATGAAGTGCAAATAAGGAGAAGGTGAAGGTAGGCCTGGTGGAGCATCCTTGTCAGTGGAAAGGTTATTACAGGGGCCTCGGGGATGTGTAAGAGGCCTGGGAGCCACAGCAGTCCCTCAGCCACAGCATGGTTTAGGCTGATCATGTCTCCAACATCTGTTTAGATATTTGATGGTGTGAATAAGAACCACTATATCTGGAAGGGAAACCCATGTGGACAGGGGACCGTCAGCATTGACATGGTTCCTGGCAGTGACTGGCTCCCACCCCATTGTTGTCACTCTCCTACATGGCTCTCAAAGGGGAGGTCCTCATGCCATTCAGCCACCCACCCCCCTTCAGCAGCCGTCCACTGGTGCCGGTGAGAGCAGACCCCTCTGCGTGGCTTTTGGGGTCCTTATGGCAAGCTGACCCTAGTCGTCCTTGTTATGCTGGCCCCTCTGCATCCCCACAGGGTCCCTACATCTGTCACAACAGACACTTAACATCTCCCCTTGCCCATAGACACGTTTGGACTGCATTTTCCTCCTGTGGAGCACACCCTCGCACCTGTTCTCTGTTTATGCAGGTGTTTTTCATTCATCCTGAGTTCAGGGCTCGCTCCCTCAACGGGATTTCCAATCCCTATGCTCTCCCCTCACCACGCACTGTGGAAATGTGCCCCGATGTCTCCTGGAGGACCCACGCCTCGCTGGGTTGTATTCCCCTGGGTGTCTGTCCCCCTGGATGTCCCCAGCTCCCTCTGCTCTTCTCGGCTTCAGGCTCTCCTCAGCCCCGTCTCATCTCCTCTCTCTGAGCCCAGACCACCCACTCTGCCCTCTGCCCAAAGCCTGGCGGCAGAGCCCTGGGCATCTTTCTGGCATCTGCTCTTTGCAGCCTCCCAAGCTTCTCAGGCTCCTCTCCTTAAAGGTTTCCCCTTCTGATCACAAAACGTGTGTGGGAACTACAATGGGCTGCCTCAGTTCAGAGCCCAGAGGCAGGCCCTGGGATTGGAATTGGTGAGAAAGTGACTTGTTAAGGAAGTGATCCCTAGAGAGACCTCAGGAGGAGTGAGGGAAGCAGGGCAGGGAGGGACAGAAGCCAAGTGGAGGCTTCATTCCAGGCAAATAGCCAGGAGGGTGAGGGTGAGACCCAGCAGGTACGGTAGGGAGAGCGGTTTCCAGGCCCCCCATGGTCAGCCCCTGCTGGCCACTGTCCCTAACTTCCTCTAACTCCCTTGCGGGCCCGGGCAATCATTTCAGACACAGGGCCACCACCAAGAGGTGCTACTACGTGGCTAAGGTCATTCAGTGAGAAGCTGGGGGGCGCTGGGACCCGGGAGCCTCCTTGTCCCTTTGGATGGAGTTCAGGCTCCTTCAGGCACTGCAGGGCTTGATAAAGTGGATGGTCTCTTCCCAGGAACAGAATGAGCCGCTGTGGTCTTACCCTGGAACATCCCTCCCTCTCCCAAGAGGCTTCACAATTTTCTGGGTGAGAACCGGGGAGTAAGGCCCCACCTCCTGAGTGATCAGACCCGCCCGGGTGCCGGCTTCACACTCCCTGGAAGTAACACGTCAGCTGCTCTTGACCTTGGTTGCAGTTTTGGTCTCCTAAACGGTGAGGTTCTTTCCAAGGGGTGGTGTGCAAGTCCTAAACAGAGGCGGTCCTTTAGAGATGACAGGAGGGGCCCAGGCCTGGGGGAGGTGCTTTTCAACAAGAAATTGGAGTTGGGACCAGCCCCAGAGATGGGCCAGGAGTGACACGCATGCTGATTTCACAGGAGGCTCACTCCTGTCACAGGTCTGCCAGCCTGGCACATTTTTTTTTCACCATTCAAGGCCCTGGCTTGGGAGGAGCTTCGAGGTCCCTTGCAGCATGGATGTCACAGCGTGCTTAAAGTGGCCTCCATCCCGGGTTACCTGAGAGGGTCCTGGTTTTCTGCGTGTAATTATAAAATGTGTCCGGATCAGACAACAGTTAGTAAGTGCCTGCCCCACCTGTGCTGGGTCCAATTCTCCAAGACACTGGCTCTGTCTCAGGTGCAGGCTGCACAAGGGTCCAGCCGGGAGCGTGGGATGGGAGACGAAGCAAAGAAGGAAAGGGGATTGCAGGCAGATTCATTGCCGGATCCCATTTCTTCTTCCCAGCCCCATCCCACTGGGAGGACCCGCTCCCCCAGGAAGAAACACACAAGCTTTTGTGTCTTTTATAACCATCTGTACTTTTCTGATGTCGCCATTGCAAAGCTCTTCATTTTGGTTCTCTCGTCTCTCTTGTCTTCGGGATGAAGTTAAAAAAATCTACGTGACGTGGCGCACCACTGAGATCGTCAGGGTTCCCATAGTAAAAAGATGGCACGCTCCATTGGGAAATTTGAGGAGAGCTTAATAAAGTGGATATTTACAAAGGTGTAGGAAAACGGCAGGACCTGGGCTAGAACGGAGGCATTATTCACCTCTAGGCCCGAATGGATAGAAGGAGGGGGCCACAGCTCCCACCAGAGGGACAGGGCTGTGTGGAGAGGGCCCGGGCCAGGAGCGGTGATCTTTGATGGGGCCATATAGATAGCCTGTGGCTGCCCATCCCCTGCTCCCTCCACCCTGCCTCCACCACTGCTTCCCAGGCTGTCTGCTGCACCAGCCAGAAGCTGGAGGACTGGGGAGCCTGCTTATGGTACCGTCCATTCTGCAGTGGGCCAAGGAGACACAGAGATAGCGGTGTGCTCACTCACTGGCTTCATCTCTTCTCCCAAAGCCTCATACTCTTCACAGATTGAATTTCCATCCTTCCGCAATCACGCCAGGATTTTCACAGCTGCGTCATGCTTGCTCCTGTCCTTCCCTCTGCCCTGCCCTCTTCTATTTAGCAAGCTCCTTCCAACCTAAGCAGCCACCTTAACTCTCACAAGACCCATATTCCTCCCAAAGTGACCAGGAGTCCCTGGAATAGAGAAGCACATCACATCATCTCCTCCATGTCCTGTCTGAGCTCCCCCTGTCCCAGGAGACATAGCATGGACCGCTGTTCTCTGTACACACCAGGATGGTGTGTGCCTGGGGACCATTTGTGGAGGATTAAAAATGTTTGCGGAGCAAAGGTACTTGAGATAGAAAATGATATTTAACATTGGCCTTGGCAGGGAAATAGGTATTAGGGTAACAAACAGTAAGGAAGGCATTGCAAGTAAAGCGAGCCAGCGAATCCAAACACTGAGCAGCGTGCACAGGTCCTGGTGAGAAGCCGTTCAGTGTAACAGGTGCAGGCCCGCAGCCGTGCAGTGGGAGGTGAGATGGGTCTCTGTGGAGGTCATTCACTGGAACCCAAGGTCATTGGCAGATGATGTCCAAGATGGATCTCTACTGAGCTCTCCCTCAGTGCTCTGGGCTCTCCCCGCTTAGAAATGTTGGTCTCCACAAAGGATTTAAGAAACCCTCTGTGGCCCTAACCGGTTTGGCTCAGTGGATAGAGCGTCAGCCTGCGGAATCAAGGGTCCCAGGTTCAATTCCAGTCAAGGGCATGTACCTTGGTTGCGGGCACATCCGCAGTGGGGAGTGTGCAGGAGGCAGCTGATTGGTGTTTCTCTCTCATCGATGTTTCTAACTCTCTATCCCTCTCCCTTCCTCTCTGTAAAAAATCATAAAATATATTTTAAAAAAATAAAAAATAAACTAGTCTTAAAAAAGAAAGAAAAAGAAACCCTCTGTATTTGGATAGTTTCAAATATGTTAGGGGGAAAAAAGGGAGAGCAGATCCTCCAGGCAGCCTGGTGTTGGTCACCACAGGACTGTGTCCATGATACTGTGGCACAGTCAAGGGTCCCTTTGCCCAGATCATCCCCTGTTTTGAGTCCTCCCTCCACATGGCGAAGCATGTGGTCCTTGAACACAGAAGTGGCTTGTAGGAGCCGTGACTGAGGGGCGTGATGTGACTTATGGAGCAGTCCCAAGCCTCCTGCAGCCTGTGAATTAGTATCGGGTTTTTGTCACGGGGACAAATCAGAATACTGTGCCATTCTTTTTAGCAAAGTCACAGGCCACCTAACTCAGTAGAGTTTGTCTCCCATTGTGCTGCTGTGGCTCAGAAAGGAAGGCAGATGGATAGGTGGGCTTAGCGAGAGCCCTTCTCAGAGGTGCTCAGCCACGCCTTCTCGTTACCCGACACATTGGAGACCTGAAGGTGAGGCCTCCACTGGTCTGACCCCCACAGAGGGCAGAGGGAGGTGTGTGCACGTGTCTGTGATTTCAGGTTGGTGGGACACACAGAGTAGGTAGGTATTCTCACAGCCCGGGCCTTCACCAGACACAGGCCTATGGTCTTTTACTTATCAGCAATTTGTGGAAGGTGGGAGGTTTTAATCAAGCATTAATCAGTTCTCAGATATTTATTGAGTGCTTACTTCTTGTTCAATCCAATGTTGAATAGGGGCACATAAGGACAATAAGGCAGGGCCTTATTCAGGACTTAGCATCTACTCAGTGATGTAATGTGTCTGAACACCAAGATAAGAAAGCGGCATGTATGATAGATTGCATGATCATAGTATTTGCTGGGTTTCTATTACATACAAAGCAATGCATTTACATGCATGGTTCCATTTAATCTTCTCATGAACGCCCTGCAGGGGGAAGCATTATTTCCATCACAGGTGAGTTAAATGAAACTCAGTGAGGCGAGAGGACTTGTCAAGGCACAAGGAGAGAGCTGGGACATGGATTCCAGCAGTCGGACGTCAAAGCCTGCTCTCTCCTCTCCCCTGGCCTCCTCCACGCTGCCCTCTGCCAGCTCTGGATCCCAGGGAGCATGCGTACAGCTGCAAATTTGCCAAGTCCTTTCACCTCTATTATGAGTCCCTTCTGCTTCTACCCAGCCATGATCAGCCTGTCACTGTTTTCTTAACTAAGAAAGATTTTGTACTGCACAGCCGTATTTTTTTTGTTTTTGGTTTGTTTTTTTTACTTACAGTGAAATAGTAGTGGTTGAAATCTGCAAGGCCTGTGTGAGCTGTGTGCAAGTTTATTGTTTTTCTCTCTACATGACCCAAAGCAATGTTGTAAATACTGAGATGAGGGTGGATTCCAGTAGGGCCAAAATTAGCATCCCCAGTAGGGGAGTTTCTTCTGCAATAAAGAGCTAAGGTGCAGTGACATCTGAATGGTCTGCAGGTCGGTGGTGAAGCCACCTGGCTGCCCATTGCTTGGTTTCCCCCAGAAGCACATCTGGAAGATGCACCTGCCAACCCCAACCAGCCGGGTGTTGGTACTTCTGAGCCATCCGGTCTGTAATGTTTCTCTGTGAAGCTCGAGGGGCGGGCTGGGCACAAGCCAAATGCTCAGAGAAAGCGAACTTAGGGGCCGCTGGAGCGTTTCCGTGCGATAAGAGGAGATTGTGACCAGGTGCTGCGAAGGGTGGACACGCTTATTTCACCGTAGCCCCCCCGCCTGGCTGCAGATGTGTTGCTTTTCAAAAGCAGTTAAAGGGCCATTTGATGGAAGGACTGGCTGGATTACCCACTGCCTGAATCCATTAGAGTCCTCAGGTCCCCAGGCAGGTGGGATTAAGAAAGACCAAGCCTGGATTTTTTCCTCTTTCTTTAATAATCCTTCTCTTTATTTCAGCACACTCTTTGTCTTTAGAAGAGTCCAAACATTCATATACGTTGGGTCTGTTTTTCTAGCAATTTCAAGCTCTCTCTGTCTCTCTGTCTCTCTCTCTCTCCTTCTCACTCTCATCGCCTCCCAAACCCCAAAGTAGCTGGAGGCCCTCAGTCCACGCTTGCATGGCTTCATCTCCGTAGCTCTCATCCTGGGCTTGCTGAAACATCTTTTGCTATCCCTCTGCGTAGAAACGCAGCAAGTGTAATGAAGCCACATTCAGCCGCAAGAGAGTGAGGCCACAGACGGCTGCATCGTAGCGTGTTGGCACCGTCAGCGCAGCCGCAGACAATTGGAGGTGTGCAGCTTTCTCCACCAGGGGCTGCACTCAGGTGCAAGGTCCAGCACAGGCCCCTGTGGCTGGTCCTCTGGTCAACTACACATGAGGCTTTCACCACCGAAGAAAATGCATCGATGGTCCATGCAGGCTGGACACCCTTGAGAATCGGTTCAAATCTAGCAGGCCTGTTCTCTCTAAGAAGAAACTTCTCCAAGAAAAGGAACGGAGTGCAGACAGACACACAGAGCAAGGCACTGAGGCTCAGTGGTGAAATGGTAGCAAGAGTCCCTCCCAGGTTCTGTCTATTTGTCTGTCTGAACTCTGCCAGGATGTGGCCTTGGGCAGGCCATGGGCCGTCGGTGGGGCACACTCAGGAGGGGAGAGCAGCAGGCTTGGTGAGAGGAGAAGGCCACTCCTACCAACCCCTGAGGCCAGCGGCCAATGCCTGGAAGGCTGGGGTCTGAGTCACTGAGGGCAGCACTGAGGCTGGAGGATGGAGGCTTTCGGGGTTGAGAGATGGTTGGCCTTTGGGGAGTTGGGAGTTCCAGGTCTGAATCCAAACGCCCTACGTGTGCAGTGGCTGTCCTTCTGATTTCTGCGTGTGGCAGGGTGGGCGGAGAGCATGAGCCTGTGGGAGCCCAGCTTATATCCAGATTGTGGGGGGAGGGTGAGAGACTTTCAAGGCTTGGGGAGGTCATTTCAAACCTTCCTCTATCTCCAGTTCTCCTCCCAGCTGCCTCCCGCCAGCCTGTGACTAGTTAGTTCCCTGAGGACAAGGCTGCCTCCCTGGGTTAGCCGGGGAGAGTTGAGTCTGACACCTTCCTACTCCCAGCCAATCACCTTCATAGGGGAAGTGACACACCATGGTGTGTTTTGGGAGTCTGTGTTGAGGGCAGGTGTCTGCATGAAAGGGAACCTGTTGACTGAGCCTCCCCCTTCCTGCCCCCCATCTTCTCCTGAGTCCCACCAACCACAGCACTGGCTCTGGCTGGGAGAGCATTTTGCTCAGTTTGCTTTTTAAAAAAAAAACTTGAGAGAACTGTCTCCTCCGCATTGTTGTGGAGACTCGATAAATGAGACAGGAAGATGGGGGCAGGATGAGGAGGTGACAGGAGCTGGCGGCCAGGTTCCCTCTGCGATCCATCTCTGCAGAAGCCAGCGTTAATGCCAGGAGCCTCAACAAGACCGATCTCCTGCTGTGACGGTTTGGACATCTAAACATGACCTTGGATGTGCCCAAACCGCAGCTGGAGCTACGCCAACGCCTCAGCGCAGTATATCACAGGGGCCGCACCGCCGCGCTGGGAATGGGCTGCGTTTGGAGCGCGAGTGCACCTGCAGATGAGCAGCTTTGGCCCTGTGAGCGCGGGGCCGTGTGGTGAGACTGCTCGGTGCCAGTCAATCCCAGGGATTAGACCAGCCGTGGGCAAACTACGGCCCGCGGGCCGGATCTGGCCCGTTTGAAATGAATAAAACTAAAAAAAAAAAAAAAAAGACCGTACCCTTTTATGTAATGATGTTTACTTTGAATTTATATTAGTTCACACAAACACTCCATCCATGCTTTTGTTCCAGCCCTCGAGTCAAAAAGTTTGCCCACCCCTGGATTAGACGCTCACAGGGAAGCCAGGACAGCCCTCGCGCATTGGCAAGAAGCAGCAAGGTGCCCCACTGTGGGCATCAAAACAGGGATGCAGGCGGTTTCGAGGCTGGTGGTCAGCGTTTCCTGCATCAGGGCCGTTCACCTGTGTCTGGTCAGACTCTCAGCTGCTGGAGGGCAAAGAAACTGCGCTCTGCCTGCCGGAGCATATTGGTCATTAGAAAGTTCCCCCCTTGAAGTAATGGAAGGCGGCTTCCAACAAGACTCATTTCCTGGGGCCCGCGCGCTCGGCTGCTCTCAGCTCACCGGGGACCAGGTGTCTAAATGAATGGGTGTTCAAGTGCAGTCGCCAGACCAGGTTGGAGCCAGCAGTCTGTATGCATCAGGGCTTCCTGGTGAGTCAGATGAGCATTGAATTTAAATGTGATGGAGTCTGATAAGGACATTCAAGAACACTGAATTTGAGGAGAAAAAAAGAAGAAAAAGAAACCCGACAAAGAACAGGCACAACAAAAACCCTGGTTCTGAATGTTGGTTCCGCAGCTTCCTGTTGGAAGCAAGGCCCTGCCCTCAGTTCAGTGCTCTGACGTCACCTCCTTGAAGTCGTTCATAATCCTCAACCAAAGGGCTCTGCGTTTTCCTTTTGCACCAAACCCCACAAATCATGTAGCTGGTCGTGGCGATGCACTGCTCTCGCCCAGTGTTTTTCAAGCGTTGGTGTGGACATGACCAAACTGGGATATTGTTAGAAATTCACATTTTGGGAGTTCCCAAAGACTCTCAGTCAGTAGGAAAGAGAATCTGTAACAAACTCCTCCTAGGATTCTGATGCAGGTGCTCTGTGCCCATTGTCAGAAAAACCCCCGGGTCATTTCCTAGTTAGCTCTCTATCATTCCTACCCTGTGCTGCCCGGGAAACAGTCGGCAGCACAGATCCCGCTGGACAGCGAGCAAGGCGCTCTGGTTGAGCGGTTTTGTCTGCGGGAGCTCTCAGCAAGGCTTCCCACCTGCGCCTGAGTGGCCCTGCAGGACCGGGTGACATTTGCACAAGTACAAGCAGAAAGGATGCACAGCGCAGGTATCGCCTCTCGAGAGGGACCGCCTAGGAGGCTGGAGGACTCGACACCGGTTCTCAGGCTGTTTATGGTCACAGACCATTTTGAGGATTCGGTGGAAGCGATCGTGCCCCCTGCTGGCACTCAACTTTGCATCCCGAAGAGCACACAGGACCAGGAACTAGACCACCTGAGTGCCAGGGCTGACGTCACCTCCTGGCTCTTTAACCTGGGGCAAGTCACCAGGCCATTCCAAATCCCGGAGTCTGATCTTTAAAGGAGAGAGTGGGTAAGGTCACCTATGTCACAGATTTATTGCCGGAATCAGATGAGTCAATGTGGATGTAAGAGTACTTTGACACCACAAAAGCATATATAAAATCCAGGCACCATTATAGACACTGGGCCACGTTGCTATTTCCAGCATTATAGCTGGGATGGGGACATGGTTGTGAATTTAGCCTAAGGCCATAGGACACAGTGGTTATAGCAAGGGAAGAAAACGGATGCAGACAGAGAGAGACAGAGAGATTGACGAGGAGTTGGCGAGAGCAGCTGGGAAATTTGAAAGTGTAGGGAAAGGGAAGGGAGCTGCCACATTTTGGGGACTCCAGATGCAAAAATAAAAAAGAAAGAACATCTGTTTTTACATGTGCAGCCAGTGTTGAGATCTCAGAAAAAGCCTTTCATGTAGCAATAATTGAACATTTCTGCCCCCGAATATAATGAAGATGAGTTGCAGTGGGGGTGGTCCCTAGTTAGCTTTGACTTCAGAAGCCTCCTGTCAGAACTCACTCATCTCAGATGAGAAGAATGTTTAGGAGTTACCATCTGGGTCTCTGATCTGTTGCATATTATCTGTGTGATTTGGGGCAGCGTTTAGCTTCTTTGTTCTTCTATGTCTTTGCCTGTAGAACCTCCCTCATAGGGTTGTCCTAAGTATTGAATGACTTCATGCGCTTGGATCACCTGGGAAGGAATATGAGGGATAATGCATCATGGAAATCCTGGAGCACGAGGAGGGCTGGCCGTGCTGGAAGGGCCCAGCCATCTGCTGGGGAAGATGCCTCGGGCTCTAACTGTGAATAGTGTGGACCATTGCACTGGCCCTGTGCTCAGTGGTCACAGAAGCACTGACCTGCTCAGGATCCAGAAGTCTGACATATCTAATATTCTAAGGCTCTAACCAGCGGTTCTCAATCTGTGGGTCGCGACCCCTTTGGCGGTCAAACGACCCTTTCACAGGGGTCGCCTAAGACCATCCTGCATATCAGATATTTACATTATGATCCATCACAGTAGCAATATTATAGTTATGAAGTAGCAATGAAAATAATTTTATGGTTGGGTCACAACATGAGGAACTGTATTTAAAGGGCCAGAAGGTTGAGAACCACCGCAATCCCATGAGACTTCTGCTGCCAATCCCAGAAATTGCCATCTGTAACCCGTCACACCCAGGCCATGCATGCGTGTAGACTGGGGCAGGGAGCGGGGACAGGCACAAAAACTCACCCCACCTTTGCCAGGGACCCCACCCTGATGGCTCCCGTTTTTTCTGACGTGTCCATCTGGTCTCCCCTCCAGGTGCACCATTGACAACCGGGTCACCCGTGTGGCCTGGCTGAACCGCAGCACCATCCTCTACGCCGGGAACGACAAGTGGTGCCTGGACCCCCGCGTGGTTCTCCTGAGCAACACCCAAACCCAGTACAGCATCGAGATCCAGAACGTGGACGTGTATGACGAGGGCCCGTACACCTGCTCTGTGCAGACGGACAACCACCCCAAGACCTCGCGGGTCCACCTCATCGTGCAAGGTAGGTGGGGTCTGAACGGGCAACTGGAGAGCCTGTCAAACACTTTGTCTGTGATCCTCAACAGAAATGGGTTCTGTCTGTCTGTCCCATCCAGCCAGGACACCTTAATTGTCATCTTGCCATCCGATGGGAAGTTTTCAAATCATTTTCCCATTGAATAGGACTAGGATTTTTTTGGCTTTTGTTCCAATAATATATTTTCTCAGAAAATTCTCCTCTAATTATTGCTTTCCTTGGCCTTTTTTCCTCCTCTTAAGATTTTTCAGTTCCTTCCAATTCTAAGCCCACTTGATTGGAAGAGCAGCATTTCAGTCCTGGCCCTGTCTCCCTGCCACACCCTCATGCGGCCTTCAGAGAAAGCAGAGCCCAATATAGGGGCGCTGGCAGCTACCCGGAAGCATCCTGCACCCCACCTCCATCGTTTCCCGCTCACTTCATCTTCCCTCACCTCCCAGCCCCAGGGTTGTTCTCCCCGCTCCGGTTCACTTAGTTTGGGTTGTGCCCCTGAGCCCCAGCTTTGGGAAGCTGGACATTCGTTTCCTCCTTGGGTCTCTCTTGGTTGTGCTCTCTCCTTGATGCTCAGGCCCTGGGAATGGTGTACGCCTCTTCCCCACGAAGCAGAACCGGTCCTGGGGCATTCAGACAATACTTAACCATGGTGGACACATCCCTAACTAGTGTGGAGGATCTCAGAATCAGACTTGGCTGCTTTCTGGCTGTGAGACTTGGACCCGGTTTCTAACGGAGCCTCAGGACTTCCCTCTGTGCAATGGGTCCGTGACCAGAGGAGCTGTGGGGAGGCCCACCTTTTACATGTGTTAATGTACAGAATGCTCAGAAAAGGGGCTGGAACATAAGATGCTGCTTAAGTGATAGCTATTCATTAACCTACTGTTTTTTTTAAAAAAAATTTTAAGACAACTTTTACAGTGGACCAATTCCTTGCTTTATGCTTCAGCCCTTGAGCACAGAGCCTGGCTACTCTGTGGCCGCTTCTTTCCCAGTTCCCTTCACCTGCCCAAATGACAGGCTCGGGCAGTAAACTTCCCTTTCAGAGGCTCCTTCCCCTGCCCCACCTTATCTGTGCCCAGGGCGTGTAAGGAGACCTTAGGTGGAGAACGGTGGCTCAAGAAGGAAAAAAGCAAAGGAGCTGGAAGAATGAAGGGAGAGCTGGCTGTGGGAAGGCAGGTGCACGTGGATTGTGGGCAGGAACTGTGAAGAGCGGGACAGTGTGACCAGGGATGCGGAGGACACACAACGGGAGTGAGAACAGCGTGGGCCCTGGATGGGACAGGGAGTCACACCCCTGGGACATCGGAGCCCTCTAGGTGTGGCCAAGCTGGGTCACACCAGGTTGTTTTTATTTGCTTGTTTTTTTCTTACTCTTTATTTCCAAAAGGAAATTTTTCTTTTATCAGTTGTATAAATGAATATTTTTCCAGCTGCTGGGTGCCAACAGCAGTTTTTAAAGGAAGTAGAATTGCATAGAAGCTATCAGAGGGTATTACCAACAACCAAATAGGTATTATTACATAAAATTCTGTGTCATTGAAAGTTTTTAATGTAAAAATGCATGTTTATTGTGGATAGTTGGTCAGAAAGCTTGAGAATCCCTATTGTCTGAGGAGTTTCCCAGAATGCCCCAGTGGCATCATTTACATCTACACCAGGTGGTGCATTTGAAACCATGCCCCAAGCCCCAGGCTGCCCCCCATGCATGTACTGTTGAGAGCGGACTATCTAGCAATGACCATGACACCAGGGCAGGGCTGTCACAGACATTTGCTGTAGGAAGCAGGGCTGTTATGAACTGGAGAATGGAAGGGATAGTGATGAATTTAGAAGCCTCCTTGAAAATAGGCACCATATTTTTGTGATTTTTTTTTCTTACGCTTATATGCTCCTGCCCTAAAGTAAGTGCCTTATCCAAAGGGAACATGTAGTAAATGCTTATCGAATCAAATGGCAGGAAATATAGCTCCGAGGTCTTACATAGACTCACAGAGAGAAGGTTGGATATGTGGAGGATAGGGAGATGGGAGGAGGGGAGGGGAGGGGCCCTACATCAATTTTCGCTCATGTCCAAGCTAATGGAAAACGTCTAATCCCCAGCGAGGTGTTCCCATCCGTGAGTTGGCGAGGTGCCCTCTTAGCCTGACACACCACCTCAAGTATCGGAATCTCATCTCGGGCTAATTTTCGAATGCTGATGGGTGTATTGATCTGGAGACAAGCTGGGATAAAAAAGGCACTGGTCTTGTACACAGACTCAGCCCAAGCTAATCCGCTGTCGATATGCCTGGCCTGGGCATTATTGACACTCTAATGAATAGAGGACCATCGTTTTCCAGGGCCAACCTGTTCCCCCTCTTTAAAGCAATCAGACAAACTAAATAGAGGCCGACTCCCCTGTTTCTGTATTGGAAAGAGGATGCATCGCCATCCGGGATTAAATATAATATATATTTATCGTGGGAGCTTTTATTGTACCGAGCAGGGAGCCTGGTTCCCCTGCTGAAACTGACTGTCTGGATTCTGTCGAAATGGCTCCTCAAGCCAGAGTGGGATGCAGCTGGAGTGGAAGTTAGGCATGTTACCGTCTTCAAAACGGTATTATTATCATTGAACACACACACACACACACACACACACACACACACACACACACAGCAGGAAAAAGGAGTAAACTGAAACTCTGCCCATGAGTCTGTGCATTTATGTATACGCAGCCAGCTTTGTATGTAAATAAACCCACACAGAAGGAAGGTAATGCGTTTCTGTCGTATCCCGAGAGCTGCTGAGGGCTGGGATTGTGTCTTTCCCTTTCCTCTCAAGCACGCCTCCATCCCACTTGTTCTTCGTGCTCCATCTTCTCTGTGGCTGTGATCCGACATGCATGGTTCGTGCCGAGAGCCAGGATCCATCCTTGCATCTGCCTAAGAAGCAGACCCTTTGCCCAGTGCATGCTCCCATCATGCCTCACGCATCCATGCAGCTGTGACCATTGGGAAGCAACCCTGGTGCTGCTCAGCTGGCCACACACAGCCTGTGAGGATGAATAACAAACTGCCCCAGACGAGCTGGTTCCCATTCATGGACAGTGTTTGCCCCAATCGTCCCCAGAATTCAGCTGCCCAGAGTACGGCTGCTGCTGGCTGCATCCTGACGGGCACTGTTGCTGTGGGTCCGGACACACCTGCATGGTGGGTCCTCCTTCCCTGTGTTGGCTGATTAGATATTTTTTTAAAATATGTTTTTATTGATTTCAGAGAGGGAGAAAGAGATAGAAACATCAGTGATGAGAGAGAATCATTGATTGGCTGCATCCTGCATGCCCCCTAACTGGGGATTGAGTCTGCAAACCGGGCATATGCCCTGACCAGGAATTGAACTGTGATTTCCTGGTTTGTACAGGTTGATGCTCAACCACTGAGCCACACTGGCTGGGCCTGATTTGACATTTAGATAGGATTCAGAAAGGACCTGCACAGGAGTCAGGTGGTCCGCTTACCCGGTGGCTGGCTTCCCCAGTGCAGCTGAGCCCTGGGCTGTTGGCCCATGCAAGTGCAGCAGCAATGGGCCAGTGGCCTTTCCTGGGCTCCTTGCTTCAGATCTTCAGCTGTGAGTGGCACCTGCAGTCCCAGCCTCAGGACAGCCTTTCACTGGTGGTGAGATCTGGGTTTGTACTTAGAATATTTTAAGATCTGCTGATAATACTTCATACCCTTGTAGTAAGGGAAAGGGGAAATGCTTATTGCTTTTTTTCCCAGTGGCTCAGCTCTTTTTTTCTCACTGCCTGTGGCTATCGGACTGTATCCTCCCTTTGGTTTTTAGGAAAATAGCTCAAAGGCCACCTAATGGGCCACATGGTTTCCCAAGGTCCCAGCAGGGCTGGAGAATGGACTGGGGTCCGGCCTGGGCTACAGAGGATTGCCCCTGCAGAAGGCAGCATAGGAGAATGGAGGGACAGTGATTAAGTAGAGCAGGTAGAGTATGGGTGCGTCTCACAACACAGAGGACTCAGCATGCCTGGCTAGGGGTGTGGGACGAGCCTGCAGGAAAAAGGTGATGTGCTTGTGACTTGCACGGGTCGGCATGACAGGAGCAGGCTCAGGGCTGCAGACAGAGCCCAGAGGTGCATGTGGGGCAAGTCTCCTGGGCAGGACAGGGACAGGGACAGCCTTGGGGAGGAGAGTGGCCCTGGGCCTGTGTGGAGGGA
Organism: Myotis daubentonii; assembly: GCF_963259705.1. Taxonomy (NCBI): domain Eukaryota; kingdom Metazoa; phylum Chordata; class Mammalia; order Chiroptera; family Vespertilionidae; genus Myotis; species Myotis daubentonii. The sequence continues at coordinate 20,422,193 of NC_081858.1, forward strand.
GATGGAGGGGAAGGCAGAAGGGGCTGGTGGCAGGAAGGGGGAGGTGACTTGAAGACTGAACTGAGTAGCTACTCATCATAGTGTCCATTTAAAATTAAATGTAAATGAGCTAAAACCATACTTGCCTCATTTCAAATGCTTCAGTAGCTGCATGTGACCAGTGGTACAGCGTTAGACAGTACAGACATGTAATATTCCCATCACAGTAGAGAGCTCAACTGGGCAGTGCTGTAAGTGACTGTATCCTGGCCCAGTGGCTCAGTTGAAGCATCGTTCCTTACACCCAAAGTTGTGGGTTCAATTCCCAGTCTGGGCACATCCAGGTTCAATCCTAGTTGGGGCGCATACAGGAGGCAACCAATCGATGTTTCTGTCTCACATCCATGTCTCTCTCTCTCTCTCTCTCTCTCTCTCTCTCTCTCTCTCTCCTCTAAACATATCCTCAGGTGAGAATTAATAATAGTAATAAGTGATTGCCATTATAGTCCAACAGGAGTTAAAGCAAGAGGGGGATTCCCTGACCCGAAGGGCCAGGTGTGCTGTAGAAAGGAGTGGAGTTTTGTGGAGAAGATGGAGATCTTTTAAAGACAGGAGGGAATTGTTTAAAACGATGGAGGGCTGGGTTCCTTTGTTAGCGAGGACAGAAAAGAAGGGCCAGAGTCTGAAGATGTAACTAGGGAAGAAGAGACAGAATTAGGGGGCTGGTTGAATGTCCGGGGAGGGGTGGGGAAAGGTGGGAGTCCATCGGGACATTAAGATTTCCAGTCGGAGCGCTGGGAGAGGTGGGCACTAAGGCATCCGGAGTGTCATCTGGGAATACATCCTGTGGCAGAGGTGCAGGGGTCAGGTACGTAGACTGTTGATTTTACCTTGAAAACTTCATTCAGAATGAGTTTGTGAGAGAAAGAAATACCACCCATGGATGTCCATGCCCACTTAGGCAGCTGAATATAATCTTTCAGGCCATGGCGAGGGAGCTCCCTCTAAGGTTCATTAAAACTGGGGCTGAGTGATTTCCCTGGCTCTGACCTCGGGGTGTTCTGCTTTATGAGCGTAATTAATAAGGAGCTGCTTCGGAGTCCAGCTGCGGGTTTCAACCCTTCACCCCTCCCCGTCCTGCTGCCGAGCCGGGCTTCTGGGACTATCTACAATGGCCACACTCCTGTCTCCATTTTCCCTTGAAAGAGGACATAACTTGGAAAACCCAGAGTGAATGGAAGGCTCCACGGGCTTGAATCCTCTGACAAATTAAGGACAGTGCGGAAGGCATCTCAGAACCCTGACTGTATTTCTTTTTATTTATTTATTTATTTTATTTTATTTTTTTCTAAATATATTTTATTGATTTTTTACAGAGAGGAAGGAAGAGGGATAGAGAGTTAGAAACATCGATGAGAGAGAAACATTGATCAGCTGCCTCCTGCACACTCCCTACTGGGTATGTGCCCGCAACCAAGGTACATGCCCTTGACCAGAATTGAACCTGGGGCCTTTGAGTCCACAGGCCAATGCTCTATCCACTGAGCCAAACCGGTTAGGGCCCTGACTGTATTTCTAAGAGCCCTGAGTGTGGAGGTGCTGGAGCTGCAGAAGTGCCCTGAGATCTGCAGGGATGGGGAAGGTACGCCTTGTCCAAGCAGAGGCCTGCTGGGACACCCGTGGCCTTCACCTCACTCACAGACATGTTTGCAGGACAGACAAGGCAGAATGCGGTTATGCGGTTCTTTAACACATGGGGATGTTGGGTGACAGTAGTAGTAGTAAAAGCTTTTGTTCTCTTTATTAGTTTTCCAGGCCCCAGCTAGGTCCCCTCTTTGTTACTGAGCATCTAACCACCCCTTCCCTTTTGTTTGGCATAAATGAGTTTTCCTATTTCTCCCTGGGCAGAATTAATCCGAAAATCCCTGCTATTGTTTGATAGTTAATCACCTGCCTTTTGGATCCAGCAGCTCTGAGTCTCCTGCAAAAGGGGGAGGCAGGCTGGTGTCTTCAGGATGAGACAGGGACGAGAGAAAGAAGCCGGACTGCCCTGCATTCCCTCTGGTAGTGGAATTCCAGGGAGGGAGGGCCAGGCCTGGGAGATACCAGGCAGGCGGGTGCCACCTCTCACTGACCTTTGGCTGTCTTCCTGTTCTGAACCCTCTCCTCTTACCCACCTGCTATGTGCAATCCTGTTGCTTTCCAATCATGAATAATTAATTGACCTTGTCAAGCCAAACTCATTATTATGATGAAAGAATGGGAACAAAAAGTTTTAATTCCTAGACACCTACACTCCATAGCCTCCCCTCAACCCTGAACCTGAAAGAAAGGGAATTGGAAACAACATATTAGAGAGAATAATGGGCTCTAACCCTTACATTGAACGCAAGGATTTCCGTCTCAGCCAGGTCACCCAGAGCACAAGGTGTCCCCTGGCCTGCAGGCTCCCCAAGAGCCAAGGAGACCTTCACCAACTCATTTCCATTCTGGCTACATCTCTGCTGGGTCCATGGAGGAAACATTGCCATCCAGCTCTGAACCAAAAGAAGTCACCTCCTGAATACATCTGTGTTCTTCAGGTGTCAATAGCCACGGTGACAGCAGGTCCCTTTTGCCATCTCAACCTGCTTTCTCCATTCTCTCTCCTCTCCCCGCCCAGTTCAGGAAATAGATGAAAATCCACATTCGACCTGGCCATAAGACCGTGCATCAGAATTTGACAGAACTTTCTAAAAGTCAGGAAATTAAATTGCACAAAAAAATTAGAGTGTTCCCCAGCGCACCCTGGAGAATGCCAAAGAAGTAGGTAGGGCATTTTATCTGAAATGGATTTACAGAATTTAGGCAGCATGCAAATGAGGCAACTCAGTTTTACCTGGTGAATTTTAAAATTTTGCCATGCAGTTAACTGACAGTGGAGGGGCCAAATGTGTTGGTAGGTTCAGTAACATTTCAGTAAATCCACAGAAACAGCATCTGTCTACAAAGCCAAGTAAAGCAGTCCTAGACTAAAGTAATCTGAGCAAATTGCTGCAGTCCAAGTCCTATTGGGTTTAATAATGGCATTTTCTGTGTTTTCTGCTAAGGCTGGGGAAGGTCCTTAGATTTTCTCAGCGGTTTCGAAAACTTGGCACTTGCCTCCTGGTGCTGCCTGGCATGGGGTCCCTGTGTCCAAGCCATGCACACTCCTTATGGCTTTAGGGAGGCAGCCAGCTCAGCTGACTCTATTGCTTCACAATGAACACTTATAGGAGTCAGGCAGCCTTGCTCCAGGTAAGCAGTTAGAGGTCCCAAGGGACCGTCTGTAAGCAACCACCCAATTCTTATCCGGTAGGTGGTTTCCCCAGGGAGGCTGTGCTGCCTCGGATTTGAATGTCATAAGATTGAGAAAAGTGATTCTGATTCCTCCTGGATCATATATTTCACAGCCTCCCGGTGAGGCACGATGCCATTTTATTTGGGAGGAAAGGCAAACTTTACCTAGATGCATTCATTTTATTTTATTATTTTATTTATATTTTTATTTCAGAGAGGAAGAGAGAGAGAAAAACATCAATGATGAGAGAGAATCATTGATTGGCTGCCTCCTGCATGCCCTACACTGGGGATCGAGCCCACAACCCAGGAATATGCCCTGACAGTGAATGGAACCGTGACCTCCTGGTTTATAAGTTGATGCTCAACCACTGAGCCATGCCAGCCAGGCCTAGACTGCCCTCCCCATACCAGAAGCCCCCTGCAGTTTGTTTAAGCTGAACTTTAAAGATCACATGAGGTCTCTTTATGATCTCATGATCCACTTGTGCAGATCTGACTAACCCTAGAATATGTCCAAAACAACCCTCATCACTACATTCCTAAAGCTTTCACTGGCTGCCCCTATAGTGTGTGTAAAAAGTGTTATCAAAGGTGTCGTCTTTGATCCGAATGGCGTGACTGTTGCAGACTATTTGGTCCTCAAAGGCTCCCATAAGCCCGGGGCAGTTCTCTTCTTGCTGAAATGGAAATGCCTAGCTTCTCAGGGCAGGGGGAGAAGTTGGCGACCAAGTCACTCCGCCTGCCTGTGGTCAAGATGAGGACTGTCACTGACATATTTCAGTTGCCAGGTCCTGGGAACACAAAGATTCAGCTAGTCCCTGCCCTGTCCAGCCAAAGAAACAACTGTGTTTCCATATCAGACTCCCGCACCGTAGCTGGGTCAGGTGCTTATACACGCAAAGGTTAGGAACTCACCCAACGGGACTGGTTGAATGTATCTGCAAGATTAGGCAAAAACTAGAGCCTTGCATTTCACCGGGGTCTCAGTGGTAAGTAGGACTTTTCAGGGGATGCGGAGAAGAGAAGGCATCTTGGACTGGAGCGAGAGGATGTTCAAAGCTTGAAAGTCTGAACATGTATGACACGTTGGAGGAAGAATGAGGACCTTGAAGTGTTCCTGGGGTGAAATCACTGGACATACAATCAGAAAGACAGGCTGTGTCTAAGTTGTGGGTGGCCTGTGGGTCACTGTTAGGAGCACAATGGGAAGCAGGAGGCCATGGGTAAGGTACCTCTTCAACACAGGCTTGGTTTTCCACTTCTCCTCCTCAAGGAAAGCTGCATTAGATTGTCTTGGCAAAGGACCAGTATCCAGAAGGCTATTTGTGGAGTAGAAAAGGACAGGTTCCGAATGAGGGAGGGAGAAGTATTGGAAGAGTACAGTGGGGCCTTGACTTACGAGTTTAATTTGTTCCGAGACTGAGCTCGTTAAGGAGCTCGTTAACTCAAATTACTCTATCAACTCAATGCAAAAAATCGGCGGAGAGACAGCTGGTCTCGTTAGTCGGGACACTCGTAAGTCAAGGCCCCACTGTATATCTAAACCCAGCTGTGGCTAGGTCCCGTGCACAGTAAAGACACAAGGTGGAGGGACTACCAAAGATTCCTTGTGTCGAATGAGCTAAATTACATATTTAATAATTGCAGTTACATTTTTCCCCACAGTCCAGGTAAGGTGCATTTCTTTGTACACTAGCAAATATAGTACATGTTACCAGGGATTTTGTTTTGTTTGTTTTTAATCCTCACCTAAGGATATTTTTCCATTGACACATGGATTGGTTGCCTCCTACACATGCCCTGATTAGGGCCTGCAACCAAGGAACATGCCCTTGACCTGAATCGAACTCGGGACCCTTCGGTCCACAGGCCATTGCTCTATCCACTGAGCCAAACTGGCTAGGGCCATTACCTGGGCTTTTGGCTCTGTCTTCATTGTGATGATTGTACCAGAGAAGGTGAGGATAAGACAGAGGATAACAGGGCTGCAGGAGGGGCCCACTGTTCACAGCAGCCACCTCTCGCTGTACCTGCGCGCCCACCTGCCGATGCCGAGACACAGTGTTCGGATGTCTTCAGGCTGATTTATGTAGGCTCTCAGGTGTCACCACTTGGAGTATATCTTCAGATTTATATTCCTGTTGAGCATCACCCGTGGTAAATTAGTGTCTAGCGTCGGTACACCATCTAATTGGCTACCGCTGGAGTTGGCGGAGCACAGTACTCTTCTTCTTTGGAAAGATCTTCATTTCATGTTCTTTGAGAAAGGATTTATTGATTTAAAATTAGGACAGTTTAATTTGGTGGCATGTTTGCTTTATGTCTCAATTATATATTCATGTCTTTGTGGTAAACTCAGCTGGTAGGGAGATTAAGAATTCAAAACAGAGGATCCCGCATGGCAAATGGTGCTTTCTGCTGTGATTAATTGGGAATCTGCACCGTGAACCCGGCGTGGGCTCCCTCGGGGACTGAAGGGCCGAGTACAGAGCAGGACATTTCTGGATTTAGGAGACCTGGATTCCAAGCTGATCTTGACAATAAGTACCTGGGAAATGACCGACTTCTTTAATCTATGTTAGATTAGGTGCGCTTTATAGAAAGGTTTTGATCTATCACATAATCTAATTTGAAGGAAAGTATCAGATAGATGCCGGGAAGCCGGGCACTGCTGCATATTAACATCCTTCATCTTTGCAACCGCTTATTAGCAATAAAGGCTGTCAGGCTCTGCTGTTTATCTTATTGTGACTCCTTTACACAGGCTTCATCCTCTGCACCAAGAATTCCTGCAGTGTCTGTGGCTGACATGGGTCCTCACTCCCAAGAATTTCCCTGGATCGTGTCCCCTTTTTCCCAGCTCGATTCCCTCCTTAAGCTCCAGGGTTCCTGGTTTCTTTTGTGCTGTGGACCGGTTGTTGTTCTTCCACTCCCCTGCTGTCGCCCCCTTTGCTCTCAGCATTCCATTTGTACAGGTGTTATGGTGGTCTCAGCGCCTGGAACCTGGACCTCAGAGAGGTATTTGTGCTAACGCTGCCCTCACTCTCAATACCCAAACTGCCACGCCCTTTCTTCCTACCCCCAGAAAGGGAGATGAGAAATTTTGATTTTTTCCCCCCTTTAGCTCCTGCATAGACTCCCATGTGTCAATTACTGATGATAAAAGATGGATGAGACTGGGCCCTCTGATCAGGACACATAATGTGGGTAGGACAGCAGTTAACTGTGAAAGGGAAGCTGCTGTCATAGAGCCATGGGAGAGAGGGGGGACTCAGACACCGGAGCCCCCAGCCTGAGGGTGGGCTTGGGGTCTGGGTAGGTCTTTTGAGATGGATGGTGGGATACTTTAGTTCTAAGGCGTTAAAATGAAAATAAAATAGGTAGTCTGCCCACACCCACTCTGCTCTCCATAACCCACCCTTTCTCCACTCCCAGCTGAATGACCTTTTCAAACCCGAATCTGATGGTACTTCTAGGACTTCTGCTTAACCTAAGAGAGCCAATCCCTTGTGAAGGCCTGGGAGGAGCTTCATCTTCACTCCTGGTTCACACCAGCTCCTGCCTGGCCAATCTCCTTTTATTTTATTTTACCTCCATTGTTCTTTCTGGTCCTGAGCTCAGTCTGCATTCCCCCCCCACAGAACCCCCCGCCTTCCTTGCATCCCCTCCTCTTTTCACTCAGTTAATCCTATGTATCCTTCAAATATTCATTGAAATATGCTTCCTTAGGGACGCTTCCTCACACTTGCTTTACCCCCCTTCCATCCTCCCCTGTCCCCCCCCACTCTGATTTAGAGCCATGATCTTGCATTTCTTGTTTCTTGCCACAGTTGGCATTTGTTTCTGTGATTAACTGGTGATGGCTGTGAGCCTGAGGGCAAGAGCCTGTCTGCTTTCACTTGAGTGCCTGGGGCTCACAGCTACTTGTTGGGTAAGCTTTTTTTTAAAAATCATTAAACCAAGTAATTCGGTGTGTGTTGGGACTGGCTATGGTAGGCGGAATAAGAATAAGGGTCACTCAAAGTTATCGGATTCTAATCCTTGGAATTGTGAACATTACTCATATGGTATCATCTCTGCAGATTAAGTTCAGGATTTGAGATGGGACATTACCTGGGGTTATCCAGGGGGTCCTCCATGGGATCCTGGGTAATTCATAAGGAGGAGGCAGAGCAAGACCCGATGTAGCACACACAGAGAGAGGAGGGGGTGCGAATGTGGAGCAAAGAGAGACATCCAAAACCCCTGGAGTGGTGTGGCCATGAGACAGGGAGTGTCACCAGCCACTGGGAGCCAGAGGTCCCAGGAACAGGTTCCCCCTAAAGCATCCAGAGGGAGTTTGACCCTCCTAGCACCTTGGTGCTAGCCTAGTGGAACTGATTTGGGACTTTCCTGTCCCTAGAACCACAAGGGAATACATCTCTGCTGATTTAAAGACACGGAGTTTGTGGTAATGTTACATACAGCATTCACAGGAAACTTCTAATCCCTGATGGCTGAAAATCAGAAAAAGCTGGTATTCTAAAATGGCTAGAAATGTAGGTTTGATCATTGTGAGATGAAGTAAGACTCACCTTTGTGGAAGACTATTTTTATTATTTCTTTTGAAAGGAATCTCTTTGGAGATCCTGCACTAAGACTATGTTTTTCTGATGTTGAAATAACTGTCCCTGGGTCCCCAGGGGAGGGGAGAAGCCACATATGATTTTAATGGAAGCAGACTGATGTTGCCTCACACTGAGCTGTGAGATGTGGCTGGGGAAATGCGGAAAAGAATTGAAGATAAAATTGCTAAGTGTTCTCTTGTTAACCGGGTGTGGGGGCTACTGCCTGGACTTGACCTCTACTGTTTGTCTCATAGGCATCTCAAATGCAAAAGGTACAAAACAGATCTCTTGAGTTCTAGCCATCTTCCCCACTGTACCCTCAACCTGGCTCCAAACTTACTACCCCTGTGGTCTTCCCATCAGTCACTGGCAACTCGTCTTCCAGTAGCGTGTGTCAAAGACCTCAGCATTGACCTTGACTTCCTTCTTCCTCCCATACTCTTCCTCAGACTTGAGTATACCCTGTTAGATTGACTGAATTTTGGAAATTTATCCAGAATCCTACCACTTCTGTCCACATTCATCCCCATGGCCCTGTCCCAAGCCAACATTAGGTTTAAACCATTCTATAGTTACCTACCTATGTGGCCCCCATTTTTTCACCCTTGTTCCTTATTGTCTGCTCTTCACACTCAGCGGGAGTAATTTTTTACAGACTGACATTCCTCAGATCCATCCTCATAGTCACTGTCTCACTCAGGGGAGAACCTAAAATATTTACCATGCCTGAATCCTTACACCATCTGGCCCCAGCATTTCTCTGGTCTCCCTTCCTAATACGCTACCTCTTTCTAAACCCTTGCTACTCCTTGATGTTCTCACTATATACCTAGGGGGCTCCTACCTCAGGGCCTTGTAGCCTCCTCTCCTGGTACCCATTCTAGGATCTCTTGTGCTCCCCTCTTTTCTTTAGGTCTTTGCTCATAGTTCACCATAAAGGAGAGGCCTCCCTGAGCACCGATATGAAATAGATCTCCCCACCCCACTTCATCACTCCCTAGTATTTTTCTTATGTGTTTTTCTTCCTAACATAGGTCGCCTACAGGCAGGACGTATGTTTCTATCTTCAAAATTGTAGTCTGTTTCACTCCAATAGAACACATGTCCCATGAGGTTAAGGATTTGGCTTTGTTCATTGTTGAATCCAAGTGCCTAGAACAGGGTGTGGCACACAGTAGGCACTCAACAGATATCGATTGAACAAATGAATCAAAATGAGGGCCTGCCATTAAGTAAACTTATTTATTTATTTTTTACACTTACTCTGTTTCTTTGCTTGAATGTGAGAGTGTGAATGTTCGGTTATATCTTTCAAGATCATTGGGTCACCCTGTTCTCTGACCAGATGGCGTTAAGTTGGATTTCACACAGTGGGTTTTCCTTGCAAGGTAAAGAAAGGGGATAGTGCTTCAGACATAAGGATCAACCTGCAGCAGGAAGGGCTTGTGCGCCTCAAGTATGGGTCACTCCATGTGGTGGACTAGATAAAAAGCATGAGCTTGTCGAAATGCCCAAGCCTGGAGAGCGGACAAGGACCAGACCTCTCTGACTACCTAGGAACCTCGGGTCTCATCATGAAGGGGATGGGGAACCATAGGAGGCTTTAAGCAAGGAAATTGCATGAATTATTTTAGGAAGACCTTTGGCATCAGAATGGAGGATGGATCAGAGGGTGGGTGTTGAGACAGGGGCACTGAGAAAGAATGAGAACATGGCTTATACCATGTTCCTCTCTTCCTGACCTGGAGAGATGCCCTCACCAGCCACTTCATTTTATTTCACCTTTACTTTTTGTTGTCTTCTGCCTGGGGCAGGTTTTCGGCTCTCCTCCTTTCTTGTTTAATCTTGTCCTGTTTTACTCCTCTCACCCTCCGAGGGACCCACTGTTCCCTGGCTTGTTGCCTGGCCCATCTTCATTTGGACCTGCTCTCCTCAGGACTCTTTTCTAATACTTGCTGTATCTTCTCCCCCGCCCCTGACATTTTCATTCTCTCCCTTTCTTCTTCCTCTTTTTCCCTGGTCCCCTTATCCTCTGGCATCTCTCACTGTCCCCACCTCTGTCTTCTCTCCCAGTTTACACTCCATGCTCCCCAGCCTGCGGTCCCCTCTGGCCTTCAGTCTCCTGTCCATTAGAGCTGTTCCCCTCTGAATGGCACCCAGAGGTTCGCCTTCCACACTAGGACCTCACATCACCGCTGTGGGGAGGAACACACACTCCGATGTGCCTGGTTATTTATTTATGTCTCTTTCACCTAATAAGCACACTGTGGAATTGAGCTGCGGTTCCCCTGAGGAGTCTGCGGTCAGCCTCCGTTGAAATTCACTCCCTGCACAGAGCAGGGAGGGAAGGTGGAATGTTTAAGATGTCTTTGCTGAGATTCAGATGTGGAGTCTGTGTCCTTTGTCCCTATTGCCATGTGTATATGCATGCCATGGTGTGTGTGTGTGGGGGGGGAGGGCTTCTTTCTATTTATGAGCCAGAAGGAACATAAAGTGGATTAAGGATGTCATGGACACGTGGTGTGTATGTAGAGCAAACGTGAAGAACGTAGAGGGAAAGAGGGTTCCGCCCTGGGGCTGGGACTGCCAGGAAACCTTGGGAAGAGGGGCCCTTCCCAAAGGCCTAGTGCTTTATCTGCATCAGGGAACTCCCTACTGATGCTCTCCAGAGCGTGGCCAGGTGTGGAGATACTGATCATCTGAAATGTCTACTGAAAGAATGCCCTTGGTTGGCACGGCCCCGTCCTCATGAGGCTGAGCTCTGGCTTGGCTTTCTCGAACCTTCCTCTTGCTAAGTTCTGCTTTTTTTTCAGAGAGCCTTGTCCTTTTATTGTGGGGGGTCTTCCCTGTTCCCTCAGCAATGTTGATTTCATTGCATTTTCATAATACATCATCCTTTAATGTAGTGTCTTTAGTGATATTTTACAAAGGACTAACAGTGAGACTTTTATAAATAAAATAATGATTACAGCTGCTCTGATGGCAGCCCCCGAGCTGTTTAATAGAGATATCAGTTTCTCAGTGTTGAAAATTTTCACCCAGAGCTCTCTATGGCCCACACCTTTCTTGTCTGTTCCTGCTGTTTTGCTTGTTGTAGTCTTGACACAGCCATGTAGCACTACTTACTATCCCCATCAGAACTGAGCAAAGAGAAGCTCAGCCAGAGGTCCCTGTACTGTACTCTGGGGAACACGACCTAGTTTCTTTAACCTTTTTTGACTCACCGAAGTCCCAAACCCCATTTGGACCTACAGTGTCAGTTTCGCAGTGAGTCAGTCCTCCTTGCCCACCTCATGCTAAATGAGAACTCTTTATGTTATTAATCTGCAGCAGCAACTTCTTCCGTGACATATGGATGTGAACTGATCACAACACTTATTTGGAGCCTGGGGTTTCAGGATTGCAAACTTGGAGACCTGTGTGGACAAAACTTGGGTCGGTATTTAAGGGAATTGCAGCCCAAACAAGGGGAATGGGTAAAGGTCACTGTATAATTGACCATCATTTCTAGCATCAAGGGTACTTTCTGGAACCTGCCTGCTCCCTCACAATCCCGTGGCACTTTACCAGCAAGAGATGTGAGAGGGCCCTTGTCCTCAGCTATAGAGTGTCAATGACACGCTGAGCCATTCACAGGATAGACCAGTGGCCAAGCTGGGGTTTCTCCCTAGACATCCCTCAGGCCATGTTTGACCTTCACTCTCTCAACTCCCCACATAGCGTGCTCCCTTCCCATTCTTTTCTTTTTTTAAATGTTTTTATTGGTTTCAGAGAGAAGAAGGGAGAGGGAGAGAGAGTTAGAAACATCAATGATGAGAGAGAATCATCGATTGTCTGCTTCCTGCCCGCCCCCTACCGGGGATTGAGCTCGCAACCCCAGACTGGGAATCAAACAGTGACCTCCTGGTTCATAGGTTGACACGCAACCACCGAGCTACACCTGCTGGGACTTTTCCATTCTTTTTTGACACACTTTACTCAGGCACTCATTCAATGCAAATTAGCTAAGCACTGGCTATGTACCAGTTATATGGCTGGCATGCACAATGACAGGCAAGGCTGACAAAGCTCCTTATTCCTTTTGGAGTCTGGGTTCTTCACTTTTCATTTCATCTTGCCTTGCCTCTCTCTCAAGCATATATTCTCTTCATAATTTACAGTTGTATTAAGGGTTTCTGAAGAAGTTTCCTAATTAACCAGGAGCAGTACACTGCTCTGTCTCGATTCGGTGTTTTTTTAGAAAGCAAATGCAAGTAGCCAATCTGTCCATTACAAATGAGTTCATTCCTATTCAGGCAGCAGCTGTCACGTACCTTGCCTGAGGCTTCTTATGTTTTGTGCAACATATTGGCTTTAGTTGTCTGTACTTCTTCCCAGCCTCACTGTGAGCCCTAAGTGAATGGAAGACACAGTAACTCAAAATAATCTATTGTATCAAAATGGTGGCCATGCATATTTTGAGTAACAGGCAGCACAATCAACTTGTTCAAGGTAGATGCGTGACCCAAGTTTCTAGGTCAACAAGAAATAAAGAATGAAGCCTTTTTGTTCCCTTCATTGGAAGAATAACTTCTAATGACAAGGGACTAACCAGAAATATTTACATTGCTATAAAAGATGCAGCATAGTGAACTGTCTAAATCGTTTCTGTTTTCCTACAGCTCATAAGTACTTGGCAATGCACATAGTAATCAGAGAGGACTTGGTATTCCGGGACCAGTCTTCTCAAGATGCATTAAGCACTCAGTGACAATTTGCATCCCTACTAAGAACAAACCACTGTTCTTGGTGTTGCCTGTGCTCAGTAGGTGCATTCCACCGTAGTTCCTCATTGTATGATGAGTTAGGCCAGAAACACTCATTTGTCACCTCTCTGGAATGTTCCTAATGAGTTACAATTCTAGGCCTATCCTCCCCGTCGCATTCTCCAAATAGATTGTGAACTTTGGAGGCCCTCTTGCACGGGTCAAGACGATCCTGGATTGCTAATTGAAGGCTGGCTTGGCCCATTGGTCTCCACTCTATTGGGTATCTCACATCACTCTCATTGGAATTCTGTGTTAGTTCTTTAATAAAAATGGCCAGCAAGCCCAGAGATAACAGAACAAGAATCAATGGGACCTGCGATTGTCTGCATGCCAGATGCTCTTGTCAGCCTGGCCGCCAATCCATCCTGCCAACCCAGCCTCCTCTGGGACCGAGACGTTTGAAAACAGTGCAGCAGCCTCATCTCCCGGGCAGTGTTTTTCTCCATCATTTGCTTTATTAAATATTGATTTTCTGTTGCATTATTAAACCTTAAGTCCAGAGCATAAATTCTGGCCTGATACTTTAATCTGGCTCTCCTCATTTTTTTGGCCTTCTAGAACTGATTTTCAGGCCAGCTCTCCTGGGGAATCTTTAAGTCAACTCAAGGCCTGAGAGAAACAAACCTGCCTGCAGGAAAGGGTGGAGCTCAGACTTGAGAAGTAGCTTGTCTCACCGGGGACCACAAAAAAAGCCTGCGCCTGTGTATAGCAGGTTTTCACTGCACCCTTGTTCCAGACACAGAAGCCTGTCCCCACTGGGATTCATGTGCTTGGAACAAGGGAGGTCTTCGGATCCACGTGATGGAAACTGTGGAGCAGGCAAATGGTATGCTGCACCATACACCACACAGCTCTTCAGACATCGCCTAAACCATTATTTGTCCACTCCCTTTTCTTTTGGTCTCTGCTATCCTAGGGCTTGAATTCTCGGTCCTAAATAGATGGTCCTTTGGCTTTTCACTTACTGTGCACCTCTGGCTCATTCTCATTTCCTCTTCTCCCTTTTCTCTCAGAGCCAGTGGATGTATGGTCAGCTATCTCAATCTGTCATAGGATGGAGCCATCACACACTTTGTGAAACTCTTTTGGAGAGATGTGGACCTCTCTAGCCAGCCATGTTAGCTAGGATGGTCTCCAAGTTTAATTCCCCATCCCTTGAATAGCTTCCTAGCCTGGCACTGTCATTGGCCTAAGCCTAGGGGCTTGAGCCTGAGGATAAGAAGCAGAAGGATCATGATGTTCTCTTTGTCTTCAACAATGACAGATAAACAGAAGGGGGAAAATGGAAATACATATTCATGGGATTTCTCTGGCAGGACTGAACATGTAGCTGTCTACATGGATGTGTTCAGAGAGCTCTGGCCTCCTCCCTGTCTGGTCTCCGTTTATCCCAGCTTTCTCTCTGTGCCTTATTAGGTCCTGCATCTCCAGAAGTCTAGTGTTAAGAGATTATTCCAGGAACTGGCAGAGGCACTGGTAAAAGGCCAGGGATCAGGAGGAGTCTGAGCAGTGGCTCACTCGGGGATACGGAAGAAGCAAAACGAAGTCAATCTGACCTCTGATACTTGCCAAATGTGAACCTTCCACATGCCGTGGAGAGCTCCCTAAGCCCTGTGTGGCCACATGAGATACAATTTAAAAAATATTCTTGAGGGATATTTCACAGAAAATATGCGAAGGTCAAGGTGCCAGGGACTGTCTACTCTATTTTCTCCATCCTGCTTCCTGTCACCAGCATCCTTAGGCCTCCAAAGAATGAGAGATATATTCTTGAAGATCATGGGAGTTAGAGGTCACATACAGTATATAGTCCTACACTTTTTCTCAAATCTGAATCTCTTCATAATAGCTAGGCAGGTAGGTAGATAATACTGGTCACTCATTTAAACACTGTCAGTGATGGAGGACTAGCTACTCAAGTAGGTCCTGTTTCCATTAGAAAAGCTCTAGCAATTTGTTTTTTAACATTAAGACAAAATTTGCCTGCCTCTAATGTCTGCCTCTTGGTTATTTCTACTAGAAACACATGGAATAGTTGAGTCCTATGTAGTAATAAAAAGTGCTTGGTTTTTAATTAAGATATATGAATTTTGAATCTTACTATGCATGGAAATTTCCACAAATTATAGCTCAAAATGGCTGAATATTAGCAGTTGCATATATTTCAATTTGATATTTAATCTCTCTGAGTTCTAGCTCTTTTCATTTATAACAGCATGAATATAAGAACACATCAGGTTATTGTGAGGGGGATTGTAATTAGATGAAAGAATTAATGTTAAAAAACATTCAGTATATTTTAAAATTCAAGTTGACATGTATTTGTAAAACTCTTACTGTGTGTCAGACACCTTGGCAAGTGCTGGGAATAAGAAAACAAATCATAAATGGTCCCTGACCTCACAGTGGGAATTATAATATAGGAAGATGCCCATGACACCCCTGAAGTCTCCTCTTCTACATAGTTCAGGCACGTTGCATGTTTCTATCACGCACTCACCTCATTATATTGCAATTACCGCTTTACCCAAAAGATGGAACTCTTTTGAGGCCAAGTGTCATTCCCTGAATGTCAAGTATTTTTCTCAGTAAATGTGGGTTATTGAACGTGTTTCTAATTCTTCATCATTTCTTTCATGAAGGGCTCCAATGTATTCATTTCTCTCTTCAGAGGTTGGCTAACTTTCCCTGGTCATCACACCACTCTGTCTGGAGGCCAAGCAAGCACCCTGGATTGCACCCAGTCACTGTGGCTGACCCCTTTGGTGGCCCTCCATGCACTCAGATGACCTCTGTTTTCCCTTTGACTTTTTTCAAATACAATATCTACCCAACAAATCTGTATCATGGTTAAAAACCCATTTGTGTTAAAGAATTCTCTCAAATAGGAAAAGAAGGTTTATTAGAAAGATGGGAAAGACTTGTGGAAATAAGTGCAAGAGGAACAGGCTGATCCTGTAAAAAGCAACTACCCTTGGCATTTTCCCCCATGGGTTTCTCTTTTTGGGTCTCCCTGGTCTCTTTGTTTGCCTTTCTTTCTTTCTTTCTTTCTTTCTTTCTTTCTTTCTTTCTTTCTTTCTTTCTTTCTTTCTTTTTTTTATTAGTTATTTTTCCACCTTATTGAAGTATAAGTAACAAAATTGTACATATTTAAGGTACAATATGATGACTTGACACACATATACATTATAAAATGATTCCCACAATCAAGTTAATTAACACATCCATCACCTCAGAGTTACCATTGTGTGTGTGTGTGTGTGTGTGTGTGGTGAGAATACATAAGATCTACACTCAGCACATTTTTATATATTTAAATCTGTTGATCTCTTCCTTTGTGACTTCTTCTATAATTTTAAAGCTTACATGGTTATATATCCAGGGATTTGATAATTACCTATTTTCTGTGGTCTTATTTATCAGTTTTGTAAGATTCACATAAATATAGCCTTCTATAATCCTATATAATAAAAGCCTAATATGCTAAGTGTCTGACCGTTTGTTCGACTAGTCGCTATGATGCGCACTGACCACCACGGGGCAGATGCTCCGACTAGTAGGTTGGCTTGCTGCTGGGGTCCAGCCGATGAGACGGGCCGGACACGCCCTGGACTAATTTGTTGTGCTTCTTTCTATTCATTTTATGGTCTCTTGAGTCTCTAACTCAGGGTGTCTCAGATCACCACTAATTTCATCTCATGTGTGGCCTTGGTCTGCTTGGTACACACCCTAAAGAGCTTGATAAAACATAGTCAACTGGCTGGGTTTGGTGCCATAAGTCCAAATTATCAGGAATGTTTGCAAGACTGTCTCCATTTGAGTCAGGTGGCCAGCCTTGTTCCCATCAGCTATGGTGAGGTCAGGGTGGAGATTGTATCATATGTGATGCCATCTAATGTCTATTCTTCAGGGTTTGCCTATTTCAGAAAGGTACTATGGGAAAAGGTTTAGCAATCGACAGCTCTGTTACAGAGATGTTTTTTTGTTGTAATGTCTGCAAAGTTAAACAAGGATGGTCTTCTCAGACCGTCTCTGCCTCCCTCAGTTCTTTCATCTACCGCAATCCCTTTCTGAACATTGTCCAGGATATGTCCCGACCTAAGACACAGTCAGAAAATGTGCCCATGGCATATGAAGATTTTCTTTGAAAGACCAGAGTTAGTGAAAATGTGTCCAGTGGCTAGAAATCACTATAGCTTGAAATGCTGTGGCCTCAGAGATGAATGAGACTATTACAATCTACTGAAATGTCAATAATTGAATTCAGGAACAGTGTGGGAAAGGCCAGCCATGTTCTGTGCGAACTCCCAGTTCTCCCCTGCATGCAACCTCACAAGAAGTATAATTCCCCATTTATACATAGTGGAAGGCCTCAGGTCACATGGGAACCTAGCCAATGGTCTGAGGACCCAGGATGTCTGGGCTATTTCTGTCTCAAGTTATTTTGATTTTTCCCTTTGATGCTGTCAGAAACTTAAGAACTGATCATTTGTGCTGGAAATAGCACAACTTCTGCCCTTTGTTTTGATCGCTTTTGCCATGTTTGATTGGTGAATTTGATTCCTGGCCACAGAAAATTGCATTTGCGTCAAGAGCATTCTGAGCAGATCAATGTAAGAGGAAACCAGGCAAGATCAATTGTAATACCAAAGGACTGGCATAAAAAGTCATGTAACTCACATGCCATCCTGTAACTTTCAGTGGCTCAATGTCCCCCAAGTTCTTCATCACAATTCATTAAACCTCACAATACCCCATGTAGCCAGTTAGTGTCTGATGGTAGACATCTAGAAGAGAGGGCAATAGCACTGTCAATCTAATTGCCCTTACACAGGAAATTTGCAAAACGTGAGCTAAGATATAGTAACACAGATAATTATTATTATCGCTTCACATTGTTTCCAGGCACTGTGTGTCTTCTGTGCACATTTCTAGTTTAAACTTTGAAAGAAGATTATGAGTTAAGTTTCCATATCATTACCATTTTACGACAAGGGGACTGGACTGAGAACAATTAAGATGTTTGTGATTGACAATGAGTGTACAGACAGTGGGTATGGGGACTTCTGTTCTGACTTCCAAATCCCATGCTTCGAACTATCTCCATGTCTTTTCTTTGTAGTTTTGAACCATGGTGCTGTGGACCAATATGAGTGAGCATGATGCTTTCTTCCATTGTTCTTGTTATTTTGCTAATTTCAACAGATATGCAGTAGGCTAGGCATTTCCTCTTCTCCTTGGAGGGACACTGGGCTCCTTGGAGGACAGTTACTCAGACGTTTGTTACATAGGTAACAATTGTATGCATTTCACTTCATAAAGTGGTTTCCTATCCCTTATATAACCAGCTTATGAAGTATGTAGGGCAAGTATTATCAATGGCGTTTTCTAGGTGAAGAAAATGAGGCTCACAGAATGTGACTAGTTTCCATCGTAGTAAGGATTGAAGGCCCCTAGGTATAGAGGTGCTGCCCTTCTATAAGATAAAACATTTATTTATGTATTTATTTAAATATACTTTTAATGATTTCAGAGAGGAAGGGAGAGGGAGAGAGATATATAAACATTAATGATGATAGAGAATCCTTGACTGGCTGCCTCCTGCCCCCTATTGGGGATCAAGCCTGCAACCAAGGCATGTGCCCTTCACCGGAATCGAACCCAGGACCCTTCAGTCTGCAAGCCGACGCTCTATCCACTGAACCAAAACAGCTAGGGCAAACACATTTATTTTTAAATGTAACAGCCTGAATGGTATGAACCTTTTTTAAAAAAACAACAACACATTGGCCTGCCTCCGTCCCTACTCCCTCAGAAAATGAAACAACAACCAAAAAACAGTTGAGAATGCTTTAGCCAAAGAGTGTGTCTTGTGCTCTTTGTGGCTAGAACTTTCTTATGAGCCTGTACTGCCTTACCCCGCTATTACTAGACTGCCTTCAACAGAGGGATGCATTGGCAAAAAGCCTTAACTGGCTACCAGACTTTAAAATACTTGATGATGTAATCACATCACTCTTTATTACCAGAAAGTGTATCTTGATGGGCTCCTGCCTTCTAGGCCCTCAGCTGGGCACTTCATACATGGTTGACCTTGGACAAGACACTGAACTTCTCCAAGCTTGGATTCTGCCATCTGCAAAACAGACATCATAATGCTCATTCCCCACTTCAAACGGTTATTGTAAGAATAAAATTAAACCATGAATGTAAACTGGCTTTATAAACTACCGCGTCCCTGTACTTATATGATACATTGTTTTAAACTCTAAAAAAAAATGTTTGTGAATGGATTAGCAAATTAAGAATGTACTTCTCTTCATGCCCCAGGGGTAACGGAAAACAGTGCTGAAAAAAGTGACATCAAGGGGCTCAGGTGAGTTGGGTGAGGGAAGTCACTGTGTCCTGTGTTTTGCCCTCTGGGTGGAGGGGGTTCCCTTTGGCAGGCTGTAGCCCCCCACCTTCGCTCTTGCAACTGCTTGCTCGGAATGGGGTGATTTTTGTGACATGTTCTTTTTCTTTCTCTTTCTGGCAATGACTCTTTGAAATATTATTTCTGCTTCCTTGACGGCAGGGCTGTATAATTGATAGCCTCTCTGGGTTGCTGGAGCCCTGCATTTAAACTACGCTTGCCTTGGCTCCAACGCCTCGGAGTTCATTACTTTTTGAAAAACGTCACGTCTGTTTGTGTGCAGATTATTGTTGCTTTGGAGAGGGAAGGTTATTGTCAGGCAGGAAGAGGAGCGTGGCACAGAATTCATGATAATCAAGTCTGCTCTCCTCCTTAGATGAGTATTTCTGGGTAACAGGACTTCACATTTATCTGTGGCTGTTGGGAACCAGGGGACCAAGGGCCTTCGCTTTCCCCTGCAGCTTGCTGGAGGGAGTGCAGCAATGTTCAGGCCGAGGACCTGGGAGGCTGCCGCTATGCAAATAAAGTGGGTAATAAAAGTGCCCGGCTCTGGTACTAGAGAATGATTCAGTGCAGAATATATACATGTAGGATTTTAATTAAAGGTGTGGGTGTACTTGGTTCTCAGGGCAGTGTGGGTGCACTCCCCCTGGGCCTGTGATCTCTCATCTCTGCAGTGACCACCATGGCATTCTCGGCCCCGCCCCTCCCAGCAAGCTGGTCCTCTCACAGGTATCACTCATGGACGTTCACACCCTGTTTTCTGCTCTCCATGTGTTACCACCTCCGTAGACAGTAGAACCTCAAAATTGGTAAAGCCAACCAAGTTTGTCTAAAGGTAGAATATACCAGAGCATAGTCTTTATGGCAGATGCAGAATGATTCTTCTGCTCTTGAGAGATGGAGTCGCAGAGACTGTCTCTGAAGTGGTTATGGGAGATATAACCGGAAATTATTCATCAGGATTCTGCCATTCACTGCATCTTCCTTCTCAGCCTGAAAAAATAAATCTTACCCCGTGTTTTTATGACTGAAATGACCTGCCTTTTTGAGAAGTAAACCTTAGATATCCCCATACTCCACCCCACTCGTCTCCATGAAGTTGCTGGGTTCAGAGATTTTTATTTGTATCATTACTGTTGTTTTCCTCATACCTCTTGCAATTGTCCATCTCATGAGGGTTCCCTTGCTTTCAATGAATCCTGTGAGGACAGGAGCAGGTTTGTAAAATGTATTTCTATATTATCATCATCTCGTGGGGTCCTGACCTATGCTTGACACTAAAGAGAGGTTCACTGAATGAATCCATGAAAGGATTCCGCTTGATCAAAGCATGTTCGGATTTTCCCTCCAGTTAAGTGTTACTGTGAGCCGAGGAGAATCCGTGTTGTGTGCAGAAGGCTTGCTCATTTATCTGCTTTAGGGAAACTCGTACAGCTTCTCATTCCAGAGGGAGAGGTAGTCAGGTACAGTGGCTGCAGATGGTGCTATTTGCACAAGGCTAGGTGATATAAAGCAGGCATTTAAAAATAAGATGGGTTTTTGACATTGTGGTCAGTTAGAGAGATAGATTCAGCCTTCAAATAATAAAACACATAGAAAAAATCCGTTTCAGAAAGAGTTTTCATCTCTATAGGAGATGAAACACTTTTAAGTTGAAGGCAGTTTCTTTCCTCGCTGCAATATAACGAGTCGAAGATAGTCACATCTTGTCATTTGAAGAGTGTAAAACTGGGTTATATGAGTAACAAAAAACATCATGCATATGTTTGTGTTTAACAAATAATAAATGTTTGAAGGATTATTCTTTATACATAACAAAGGATTTTCCAAATAAGAGACCAAGAGGTAGATTTGCTCCCAGGTCATGCTTGAGATGGGGTATTATATCTATGTATTCATTAGTATACTGGGGATGGATTTTAGCCTCTTTAAATCCTAGTTAAGTATACCAGCCTAAAGTTTTTTTTTTTATTGTTTCTTTGTGACTCAACCTTCTCCTTGATTCATTCCATGCTAGATTGTGTGAATTATAACAGTCTAAAGCACAGTAAAGTGGAGGTGATTATCAGAATTTGAAATGCTGTGACATTTTGCTGCCAAAAAGTAATTGATTTATTAGAGACATTACAATACATGCATGATTCAACATAAGAGGTTTCTTTAAACTTGTTCAGTATCAAATCCTGTGGGAGATGATTTGCTTTCAGCACCACGGACAGAAACTCGCTTTCATTCCTATTCAGTTGGCCTTATACAAGTAAATATTACAGCTCAACAGTAGCACTCAATCCAGTGGCCACTGTATGATTCAATTTAACAGCTTTAACAATTCCAACTGGCAAGTACCAGAATAGTAATACATTGTTTTGCACTTACGTTGCCACAAAGTGGAACCAGAGAGGGGATAGGGTGCATTTATATTATTATTATTACTATCCCTGTGTTACAGCTAAAAATAGTGATAATATTTCACAACAAATCAGATAAAATACAGAACATTTTGGAAGACATTTGACTTTTTTCTAACAAGCCGCTTCTTAGTAACACTGTACTTCAAAACTCTATGCGAGGAGCCGTAATTGAGTTCAGTGGCCCCACACCTGAGCAATGAACCGAGCAGACTAACAAAATGCCGAACGCTAATGAAAGTCTTGTTGTGAAAGCCCCAGTGAGGCATGGGGTAAAATGCTGGGAAGATTAGGATCTATGCCTTAATGGCTGTGAACTCATTCATACACTGATCATGACGAGGTAAACCTCTAGCTACTTTCAAAAGGCTTCAGGCAAAACTCTACAAAAACTTTAAAAAAAAGAGACAGTCTTAATTCAGGATACTGTTTGCTTCCATATACAAAGCTTATTGATTATAAAAGTTTCAAAGCCACTTTATTCCTCCTCACACACATGTTATAAGAAATGAAAACTAGCCGAAGCCGGTTTGGCTCAGTGGATAGAGCGTCGGCCTGCGGACTGAGGGGTCCCAGGTTCGATTCCGGTCAGGGGCATGTGCCTTGGTTGCGGGCACATCCCCGGTGGGAGATGTGCAGGAGGCGGCTGATGGATGTTTCTCTCTCATCGATGTTTCTGGCTCTCTGTCTCTCTCCCTTCCTCTCTGTGAAAATTCAGTAAAATATATTTAAAAAAAAATAAAGAAATGAAAACTAATAATGGAATAATCTAAGGGGCTTTTCCGGAATAACTCCCATTAAACTGAATTATAGGATACCTATCTATGTTGGTGCCGGAATTAGAAACACTTATGGAACATAAGGTGATATAGGTTTTAGAGACCATTCAGTCCATGTGATAGTTAGGGAAACTGTCTTCTCACAGATGGGAGACTGTGGGTCATCAGGGATCAAGTCACTTGTCTGGGGTGTGATGGATATGCACATGGTATATGCTTATTACCTGTTTGGGGAAAAAAGAGGTGGGGATAAACTTTAACAGTATGTAAGTTATGTTTTTCCTTTGTTATCTAGAAAAGCTTCAATGATCCTTCTTACTTGGCAAAACGTCTATATTACTAAGCATCATTCCCATTTTACTGTTTCTGTAAGAAAGCTCAAAGTGAAGTTTAAAGCTTAGCATCAACATGCATACTGACATTTGTGGTTGCCATTTGAGGAATTCTCCTTTTTTTCTTGGATCTTACTTTGTGTGTTTATTTTATTCTTTTATTTTATGTTTCATTATAAGATGCCTCAAATTTATTGTGAAAAGAGCAGAATAACTGTGAATAACTTGATAAAGATCATTTTTATGGATAATTTAATATTGTTTTAAATATGCCCTGGGTAATTGGCCACTGTGCTTTCTGAGGATGCAGGTCATTTGTCCATTTTAAAACTTCGGGGTGGTGGATGAGTGCTCATTTGTTCATCAGTAAAGCATGGGGGGGGGAAGAAAATTAAAAATTAGATGCAAATAATAACAATTTCATTAGTGTAGACATAGGCCACCTAAGGGAGGAAAGATTTTTATTCAGAACATTTTTTTTAAAGTATGGAAAGATATGTTATAAGAATTCAGCATTTAACTTGTCAATGGATGAATAGAGTCAAAACAAAGAAAAATGGGCAATTCGGTTTTTCAGTCAAATAATTACATTAATTAAGTGAGATGTGTCTACTTTTTGTACCTGACTCTATTTTGTCACTCATATGTTGGGTACCTGCTGTGTTTGAGGCGCTCTGTCGTGGCTGAGCCTTCAGAGATGGAAGAGAATTACTGATCTCAGGAATCTCTGCTCTCTATTAACATCTGATACACTGAAATGCTCTAAGACGCTAGAGAAACAAAAAAAGAGGGTCACACTAAACTGCTTCAAGGTGGAAGGGATCAGGCGAGGCTTCCAGATCTGAGTCTAGATTTAAAGGGCTCAGAGGAGTTAGCCATGTGAACACTGAGTGTCTACCAATTCAAGGAACCAGAGTGGGCGCACAGGAGGGAATTCTGGGGAGAGGAGGGTAGGTGTGGTTAGGAAGAAGCTGGGGGGAGAGAGAGAGAGAGAGAGAGAGAGAGAGAGAGAGAGAGAGAGAGAATGAGAATGAGAATGAGAATGAGAATGAATGAGAATCTGGGGCATTGCAGCAAAGGATAAGATTGCAGAGATGTAAATGTGCCAATCCTGAAGATTCTTGTTTTATACATTCAGCAGCTAAGGATGTTACACATGATTAACCTGTAAGAAAAGTGAATATTTTAAAATATTGTAAGTAGGTGACATTTACACTTCTGAGAAGATAATGAAAAGTCATTTTGGAAGATGGTTTGTAGAGGGGACAACACGGGCACACTCCACTATAGCAATTTCAGGGGAGCAGTGAGAATAGCCCAAGGTTATTAGCCCTGATGAGGGAGAAAATAGGGAGTCAGATGATTCTTCCTCAGCAAGGATCCATGGGACTTGGTGACTGATTGGAATGGGGAGTAAGGAAACGAAGGAAGGGCTGGAAAAACCCTTGATTGAGGTGTACTGTGGCAGAGTGGTTTCGCATGTGACCACTGGGGGCAGGCCGGCTGTTTTGAAACCTATCTATAGTACAGTGGCGTGTCAGAGTTGACACACAAACTCATTTTTTGGTTGATTTTTCTTTGTTAAATGGCATTTAAATATATAAAATAAATATCAAAATTATAAATCTTTGTTTTACTATGGTTGCAAATATCAAAAAATTTCCATTTGTGACACGGCACCAGAGTTAAGTTAGGCTTTTTCAAAATGCTGACACGCCGAGCTCAAAAGGTTCGCCATCACTGCTATAGTCCTATGGCATGTTCCTTAACCTCTCTTTGCTTCTGTTTCTTCACCTAAAAATGGGAATGATAATAATGGTAATGTTATTTTACATACACTTTGAGAAAGTTATTAGAAACTCTGATTTTCTTGAACCTCTTTATTTTTTATTTTATTTTATTTTTTTTATTTTAATCCTCACCTGAGGATATTTTTTCTATTGATTTTTAGACAGAGTAGAAGAGAGAGGGAAAGACAGAGAGAAATATCGATGTGAGAGAAACACATCCATTGGTTGCCTCCTGCATGAGCCTGGGCGGGGGAGGAGCCTGCAACCAAGGTCCATGCCCTTGACCGCAATTGAACCCGGGACCCTTCGGTCCACATGCCAAGGCTCTGTTCACTGAGCCAAACCAGCTAGGGATTGAACCTCTTTAGATGATGATGGGTGTCAGTTTAAGAGCTCTTGCGATATATAGAAGAGGCACTGATAAAGGTGACTGGGTTTGAATAAAAAAACGTGATTCCTTCAGTATGGGGCTTCTCATTCACTTTGTAGTGTGTATTCACAGTTTAATAAATTATTACATAGTCTGTGAAGATGAAAGAGTATAAAGGTGGGCGAAAGAATCTAATAGAGAGATGTTGGAGATGATTAGCAAGGGTATTAGGACGACAGAAAGAAGTTGACAATCACTCTAAGTCAAACATGACTTTTAAGAAAGCTACTGAACAGTGATGGATTATTATTAAAGGCAGAAGTTAGCCAAGAAGTAAAGCAAACAATTTCAAAGGAACAAGGAAAATGGAGGGGAAAAAAGAGAAGTGTTTAAGTCTTTAAAGTAACAGGACAAGTGATAGAAATTGCATACAACTGAACAGCTTTACTAAATAAATAGTTCTGGTCTGTTCCTGATTGGAGAACTACAAGCTCCTAGGTTTCTAAGCCCAGAGAAGAAAAACAAAACCAAATTCTCTCAGCTTTTTCTGTCATTTGTGTCCTGCAGCTGACCATAAACACAAGGGCCCAAGTCCCTAGTCTCTGTAAGTCAGATCCATTTGTAGTCACCGTGGTTGGTAGTTCAGCTCCCACCTTCACTCCACCTCTCCTCAGGAGATGAGCAATTAAAAACCATAGAGGATTTGCCATGAAGTTACCCTCCCATTGCTTTCTACTGTTGCCAGCCCCAGGCAAACATTAGGCCTTGCCTGGAAAGAGTTCCACAAGAAGAAGAAAAAGAAATGAGCAGAGAGAAGAGGAAAGAAGTGATCAGTTGGGTTCACCACTATTTGGATAGGGTCAGACACCTGAACTGTAAGGTAAAGCCACTTCATTTACTTCAGGTTCTCAGAATAAGTGGGAATGCATGGGTGAGCTGTTCTCCTAAGGACACCAGTGATTGTTGATTGTTGTCCAACCCTATGACATCTTTTTGGTATGCTTTCTGCCGAGATGGATGTAGTTGCTACCACTCTTCTTCTTGATATTCTCACTTTTCCAATTTTTCATGAAACTAACTCTCCTGACTTGCACCCAGCTCTGATCCACTCCATTTCAGCACCCCCCCCCTTTTTCACATTGGTACTTTTTCATTATTCAGAAATGTCTGCATTCCTCTGGAGTCCATCTTTTAAAAAATATATTTCTTTATTGATTTCAGAGAGGAGGGAGAAGGAGAGAGAGATAGAAACATCAATGATGAGAGAGAATCCTTGATTGGCTGCCTCCTGCGTGCTCTCTACTGGCGATCAAGCCCGCAACCCAGGCATGTGCCCTTGGCTGGAACTGAACCTGGGACCCTTCATTCCTCAGGCTGATGCTTTATCTGCTGAGCCAAGTCAGCTAGGGCTGGGTTCCATCTTTGAGTTTCCTTCCTTTATATATTTTCCAGGTAATGCTACCCAGACATGGAATGAGCCTGGAAATATTGCTTTGGGCCGTCATCAGGGTGTGCTCTGCCTTAGCTCTTTCCTAAATTCCCACATGATTACACATTTCCTACCAGGCATCTGACTCTGTATGTCCTGCAGACAACTTGAACTAAACATAGTTCAAGCTGTTCTTATTATTTTCCATACCTAACTGGGTGCTTGGTGTCAATCAACAGAGATTGATTCAGGCTGACTTAACAGAAAAAGGAATTGATTGCGAGTTATTTTAGAATTCAAGTAATTGACAGAAGGTTGATTCAAAAATGGGAAGGAGGTCAACACACAGAAAAATATCACTATGCAGAGAGTCTCCAGGGCACTGCGGCCACCACAGCTAACACAGGCATTTTCTTGGTACCACTGTGGCCCTCTGACACCTCTGAGCACTAGACATCTCAACAAGAATAGATTCCAAACTGTCTCTGACTCTTTTCATCACTTGCTATAGAGGCAAAGTCCTTGGCAAGGGCATTGGTTGACAGAGAGCAGTAGATATGCCCATTTTACAGTGACTAGAGTACAATAATGCAACTCTTTGACTGTACCAGATTTCAGATGGGACTCAAGCCATCTAGGATTTCTTAAATAGAGGAAGAGGATTCACATTCTGGGTAGTAGCTTGAAATAATGGCAAATACACTCTGCATACTCCATGAGATTAGTTTTTCCTTCAATTGGGGAAGGGAAGACTTACCTCATGGAATAGGCAGCGTGCATTTGCCATTCTTTTCTTAACAAATGACACCAACTTGCATTCAGTCAACTAAGCTAGAAGCCTCAAATTCATCTGGAATTTTTTTCTTTTTCTTGATTATACACATCTATTTTGCTGGTGTTTATTTAAGTCGCCAAGCCTTGCAATTCCATCTATCAAATCTTCCTTCACTCTTTCACTCTCTTCTTTCTATTCTTAGATCAACCCTATGCCATTTCTAAAGAGGACTTTAGATACTTTCAAGCAATGATGAGTTTAAGGGCGTTAAAGGTGTGGGCTCCCATAGAAGACCATATTTCTATCACTCTCTAGCGGGGTGATGTCAGACATTTTACCTAATCTTGCTCTATGTCACATGTAAAATAGAGTTACTACAAGGATTGATTGAGGCAGTATGTTTAAAACATCTTGAGTACTCACAAACAACAGGTATTCAATGAAGGTAAGGTCATGCAAAAAGTGAAAAGTGGTGGTGGGTGAGGCCATGAAGATGGTAATAGTGGTGGTAGAGATAGTCTTAACTACCTCTAATCGGTACTCTCTGAGATATGCAGTGTCTATTGCTGTCAGCATTATCTTCCCAAAACATAAATTTGATTTTGTTACTCTCTTGTTTGGAATCCTTTGTTTCCTATGAGATAAAATCCAAATGCTTTAGTAAGTCATATAAATTCATGCAAAACAGCCCAAGTTATCTTTCTACCACTGTCTTCTGCCACTCATGCTATTTCGGCTTCCTATAGCATGCTTCTTTGCAGCCTTGCAACTCCTGCATTTCCTATATGTCCCAAACACATGGCAACTGTCTTTGCATTCCCCCTTCTGACTCCCTCCCTCCAGACCCACTCCCTGTGTTCCCATCACACTAGGTTCATGCCTTTCACATAGCGGCACTGCAGTAATTATTGCAGATGTCATCAATTTCTGCAGCTGCTCTTGTGCCCTTGAATTGAATGCTCCTGTCTTATTTGCATCTCTGTTATGTGGGGCTGGCACATAGTAGGTGCTCAGCGAATGCTTATTCAGCTGCTGAACTCGTGACACCACTTGTGAGGAGTCTGTGAAGATGCAGAGGAGTCCTGGGAGAGGTGTGCCAGCTTCTTTCAGATGAGTGCACCTTGTCCCCCTGGCCACCTTGGCAGTGACAGGAACCGGCCGAGCGTTTGAGAACCTTGACTCCTGTCACTCTGCTTTAATCATTTCCAGTTTGTGCTTGGCAACAGCCACCATGCTAGAAACTTTGACAGAATACCGGGAAGACCTTTTTTTTCTGAAGAAATATTAATTCCAGTAGAAAGTTTAGATTAGAGGACATCATACTTAAGGGACTCTGGAGCCAAATTTGCAATCACCATTAAGGGAAAGAGCCAAAGGGCTGTGTGTGTCCTAACAGGATATTCTGAAATAGAAATTACCACCTTTGCAAACACAGGTGCCATTTGCATAAGCTCCATGTCCCTGGGAAGACCCAAGACAAGTATATCTTCTCTACATCTAAGAAGTTGTAGAAACTTTACATCCTCTGTGCAAAAATAAAATAAAGTCACAGATTCTTGCTCAGGTGATCTGCCACATTCTTCATGGCATTTGAAAACAAATACTGGTACTGGATGAAACAAAATTATCTAATTGGAAGCAAGAGGAAGAGACCAACTGAATTCAGAACATAATTCTCAAAAAATTTAATTATTGAAAAATACTTTTATAAAAATGCATGAACACCTTCCAGACTGTCACATTGTCCAGAAAGAATCCCCATGACATGTTAAGTTCTGGCAAGTAGGGTTGGGGAAATACTTGTGTGAAATGCTTTCATCCTAGTCACCACGCTCTGATGCAGAAATAAAGGGTTTCAGTGGGTACGTGGACATTATGCATAGACGCGTGTGACGGCACAGGCACAAGCACCTTCCTCTCGCCGATGTAAAGAATTGTACTGATTTCCTGTGGTCAAAGCCCACATCCCCAAGTCCTCTATAGCCAGACAACCACCATTATTACTTTAGAATCTGATGCCTTCACCCCTTTAACCTCCTGCAATACCAGCAGCACTTCCTCAGGAGTTATTTGGTGAATGTTACCTATGTTGTTACTGTGGAAAATTACTCCATCTCAGCATCGTCTGTACCTACAATTGAACTAAAATAGGAAAGAGAGGAGGTATTGCATGTTTCAAATAGTCGGTTTTGTTGTTGGAGACCCTTGAATGGACTGCATGTGGCAGTATCCCTGGTTCTTCCTACCCCATATCCTCTCTCAAACCTCAGAAGAGGGAAATTCCGCCAAAACTCCCGGGTGAGGCTGGGCTGACCCAGTGACCTGCAGATCACTGCCTCCTTGCAAAGCAGGCTCCTGTCCCCAGCCCATTCTCTTTGGATCCTTCTTGGCCTGGGGGTGGAAGGCACTTGCCTTTCCCCAGTTCCTGTGGCCCACAGATAGGTGGGACTCTCTTCTGTCTAGTAACACTTTTCTACCAACTATTGGGTAAGTAGAGCAGGTCGGCTCCAGGCAGAGCTGCTTCCTTCTGTGTCAGGCCCTGCCACACTCCCAGTCCTCTGCCCTGCAGCGAGGCAGGTGGAGCCCCACCTTTGATCCCACCTGAAGCTTTGTTCCATCCTTTAATGTTAGTACCTAGAAGGAAGGACCAGGGAAGAAACTTGAACCCTAAAACTTCATTGGTGCATTTCTCGCTTTCATGTTATTTGTCATTCCAGCACAGGATAGCATGTGGTATGCAAAATTAGCTGCCCAGTGTTCTGGTGAAAAGACTATTCAGTTACAGGTAGTTGACCTTCAGTCGGGGTCACATGGCATGATTAATGTATGCTCCCTGTCAGCCTATGCTACAGGTCATCAGGTCAGATTCTGCAATTTAGGGGCAATACTCCTGAAACGGTATGGCCGGGCCTTCTGTTTTCAGCTCTTTGTTTTGTTGTTTTAATTCCTGTTGACTTGGATTATGATATTATTCTTCCTCAGCACACCAGACTCCTCTGATGAGACTGTTTATACAGTATAACAGCTTGATGATGGTATCTGATCTGCTACCCTCCTAGTTCCTTTAAAAAAGCCTCTGGTCTGTTCAGTGCTATAGAAATTGGAGAACTCCTTGACAATGGAAAACAAAACGAAAAGTTCTATGTATTTGATGTAGAAGACATTACATCCTTAAACACCAAATTCTCTCTCTATTGCTTACACTCTCCCTCCCTCCCTAATATGTGTGTATGTATGTCAATCTGTGTATTTATATGGGTATTTATAGGTCTACATACTTATAGTCAAGGAGATATACAAACAAACATATTTGCATACATTTTTTGCAAGAGATAGCAAACCTTTTCCAGTTTCGTTTGATGCTCTCATCTCACTTTTCTTTCACAAGAGGGGAATTTCCCTCCATGGGAGCATGGCTCTGAAATAAGTCCTCATTTGCAGTTGATTTGAAGTTTCTCCTGTGCTTGTCTAATGAGAAACAACACCCCAATGGGAGTGTGATCCCTTCCAGTTATTCCATTGCATGTGATTTCGTTATACCACAAATAGTTACCTCCTTCCTCCCCAATAGTTCATAAATAGGCCATGGTAATTTACTCCAAGACAAATGGACATGCATGCTAATTTTTCTGTATATAGAAACATATTTTAGAAAAGAATATCTGGTTAGTGTCTGCTGGAAAAGTCACCAAAGAAGGCTCCAGGTCTCAGCATGGAAGGCAGTGGAAGTCAGTTCCCCAGGAGCACAGCTTTGCTGAGAGCTGGGAAGGGAGTGGAGATAGGCAGCGGGACATGGGAGCATCCATGACTTTCCTTTTGTTTTTGGTCTTGGATTCTCTGATGTTGACCCTGCTTTGTGCTCAGGCAAAGAAAGGGTCAAGGCCTTCAGAAGCAGATAGCTGTGCTGGACCAGATTCATCCTAATCAAAAATAATGGTGTGCTTACCTGCTAATCCTTTTCCAACTTAGAAAGGAGAGATTAGGAGAAGAATGAAGGCAAATCTAACCTGTTCTGCCTTGGATGGTTAAGATGATGGAAATCAATAAACTCCTAGGCTTTGGGGAAGCCCCCTGGATTCCACATTTACTAAGGACAGAAAGGAACCCCAGCGGGAGCCTTCGGTAACCAGAACCTGAGCACTGAGCCATTGCACACAGCTCTCCCTTCACTGGGACCTCCCCGAGGAGCCCAAGGCTTCCTTGACTCCATCTCATGATGATGTTATGCCCACGAGGAGTGTAGATCATAGGGAGAGCGTGATGAAGCCAGTGGGGAGACAGATCTGCAAAGTTAAGGAAACAGTCCATGGCCAGAGGACCCAGAAATAGATTAGTTTGCCTAGTTCTCACAGCCCCAAAGCTCCTCAGTGGGAATCTGACAAGTCTCAGGTCTCCCAGGTAGCCTCCTCTTTCCAGCTGGGCTCTGGCATCAGCTCCCTGGAGAGCCTGCAGGACACTGGCCTTCACAATGACAGCAGCAGATGGAGACACCATGGTGTCACCCACAGGACCTGCATCAGATAGCTTTCCTCCCCATTCCCCCACCCGCCGTAATGTTCTAGCTCCCAGAACAAGGCATCCCAGACAGACCTTATTTTTCTTTATCGATACAAACGCACTATCAGTTACGTTGCCTAATTTGATTCTCCCAAAAACTCCAGAAGGCAAGGCAACGGTAATAATTTCCATTTGATGAATGGATCCTGAGATATCAACCCTTTGGCCTTAAAGTGTACTGTCCCAGCGCCCATGACATTGCCCCTTAGGTACCCATAGCTGTGGTCTCTCCGACCTTACGCAGGAGGGCTGAGTGCCTGGATAACTGGGCATAGAATACCCTTGAGATCATACTCTCAGAGAGGGGTGAGGAACGCTGACAGGTGTGTGTGTGCACACGACTGCTGTTTGACCGCAGGTCAGAGAGAACATGACTTGTCCCTGAATGACACTATCCATTCATGTGCCCTGCAATAGTCTCTACTCTGTGGGCACAGAGCTGGCCTGTGGCCTGTGTAACGTCACCATGAAGCCCCACGGGAAAGGCGCTCATCTGTGGACCTTTCGGTCTGCCTTCTGCTTGGCTTCCTTTTCTTCATCTTCACTGGGAAGTTGCTCAGATGGCATGATTTGTATGTTTCCCTTTGTTTTTATTGTGTGCCTTTTAGACTTGTGTATCCTGAAAAACCACAATGCTCAGCAACACCATAGCTGGCTGCTGGCACCCCCACTCCACTTCATTTTTCCTTTGGCGGTTCTGTTCCGTTAGTCCCAATATAGCGCTCCGCTCCCACACATCCCTTTGGGGTGAAATGCCTGCTCAGTTTGCTCGGAAAGGCAGTCTATTTTAGGCAGCGCGATCAAAGGCTCTAATAGCCCCAGATTAATGCATTCATTCCTGGCCAATTGAAGGAGCCACTGCATTGCTCAGCCTGAGCTCCTCACTGGAGGATGTGGCCTGGGTAATGAGCCATTCAGCAGCGACCACCCTGCACTGCTGGGGACCGGCAGAAGGGGGCAGAGATGGCGCCCAGCAGAGGTAGGGATGGTGCAGAAAGTGGGGAGCCTCTGGGCACCCTCCCTGCCCTGGGGAGCAGTTGTAAGAGCTAGAAGGTGCTTGTGGACACACACCTGCCTCCTTGTGCTGAGGATGCCATAGTGCGGATAGCACCGATGCACATGTGGAGGCTGAGAAGTGAGGTGCCTGGCCCACAGAGTATGTCTCTGCTTTGAGCATTTAATTTCCCTAAAGAGTTTTCACTGCTCATTTGCTTAGTAAACCCTTTCTATTTTTTAAAATATATTTTTATTGATTTCAGAGAGGAAGGGAGAGGGAGAGAGAGATAGAAATATCAATGATGAGAGAGAACCATAGATCAGCTGCCTCCTGCACGCCCCCTACTGGGGATCTAGTCCGCAACCAGGACATGTGCCCTGACCAGGAATCGAACTGTGACCTCCTGGTTCACAGGTGGATGGAAGCTTAACCACTGAGCCACACCGGCCAGGCAGCCTGTCTCTGCTTTGAAAGCGATCCCTGATGGTGCAACTAAGAGAGTGACACGGGAGAAATTACCAAAAAATTGCAGCATGTGCCTCTGAGTAACTTTTCCATGGGGAGATTTTCAAAGAGGGGGAAAGAGACAGAGTCAGAGAGGGTTAGGAGGCATCCCAAGAATGTGTGAGCCCAGGGGTTCTGTGGGGTGGTGAGGGGTGTGCTGATCACTTACCAGGGCACGTTCGTGGGGAGACATTCTTGTTTGTCCAGGTTTTTGGGGTGGGGGCAGTGTGAGGCTGTTGGCATTTAGTCAGTAAAGATCAGGGATGCTACTGGACATCCTACAATGCACAGGGCAGCCCCCAGGGCAAGGACACCTCCAGGCCCGAATGACAAAAGTGCCAAGATTGACGCCCGACCAGCATGGCTCAGTGGCTGGGCGTTGACCTATGAACCAGGAGGCCATGGATTGATTCCTGGTCAGGTCCCATGCCACTTTGCAGGCTCAATCCCCAGTGGGGGGCCAGCAGGAGGCAGCCGATCAATGATTATCTCTCATCATTAATGTTTCTATCTCTCTCTCCCTCTCCCTTCCTCTCTGAAATCAATTATATATTAAAGTGCCAAGGTTGAGAACCTCTAGTTAGCCCAAGGCTGTCCTATCATAAGTGAGAAAGCTGAAGTAGAACAGAACATGCCTGGCGCCCGCCACCCTGAGGGAGAATGCAGCTGGGAGGGCAGAGCCTGTCTTTTCTCTCCATGCCATGCGCTGAGATCTGGAGGCCTGCTTTCAAATTCCTCACTGATGAGGACATTCAGAAATGAACTTGTTTCCAGTCTCCAGAGCACCCCGCCCAGCCCACATCTCCAGCAAGGAGAATTCCATGGCCTGCCTGTATGAACTCATGAGGCTCCCTAACCACTTGGTCTGGGCAGATGTCTTCTGGGGTTTAACTTATTATATTTGCTACCCATTTTAGAAGTAGATGGTTCCGCTGATAAAATTGGAATCGCCGGAGGAGCTAGCACCAGCCATTAGGGGGCGCTGTGTATGCAATGCCTTTGCGAACAGCTCCCCAGGAGGGGGGAGAGGAGACCCCTTCCATGAGCATGACTGCATCTCACAATTATTAAATATCGATCCATCTCAGCAGGGCCTGGGCCTGGTTTCAGAGGAAGGCGGTGCATTAACTCGTGCTAATCTCATCTAGACCCAGAGCGTTGCACTCCTGGTGGTCTCTGCTGACCCTGGTTCTCTGATTGACAGTGTGGATGGGAGCTGACTCCCTTGCCTACCAGTTTGATTCTGGGAATAAGCATATATGAGTTTTTGTCTGGAGTTAGAGGAGATGTGGGGTGTGAGCACCAGAGCTTAATAAAAAGCAAAGAAGCCCAGATGAGGATGCAGAGCAATTACAGGGGATTCGATTAGTCTCCGTGCATGATAATCCTTTGCATTTTCTGGTGCTGATGTTGGATGACATTGGGAAGGTTCAGGGTGTGGGGGCGATAGAACGGAAGAGAGGCCAAAGATAAGAGCAAATATGAAATTCCATAGTGTGTACTTCATGGAACTGAAATTTATTTTTCTGTGTGTCTTTTTTAAGCATCTAGGCAGATCACCAAAATATACAGCCAGCCCGAAAAGAAATAGCCCACGTGTATTTAAAGGACAGCGTTTTAACCAATATTTCAGCTTGGAGACACCAGTCCTATGTTCCCTGGAGATGCCTGGCTGTAGGGAGGAGAATTGAGGTTACTGATTTACCTTCAGTTGCACAGACCTGTTTTTAATGTACTGCCCAGTGACAGGTTTTCTGTTTAGCTTTTCTGTGTTACTCAACACAGCCATCTCAGTAAAAGAGGAGCAGCTCCTAGGCTCTTGTTTCCTTTGAAGACCTAGTGCCTTCAAGGAAGAAACTGAACTTGGACTTCAAAGCATGTTGACACTCTCTCTGGCTTCATGGCAAGCAGCAAGTTCTGTAATAGGAAATACGGCTGCCCTGCCCTCTGATTCATACTAGGGGTGTGTGTGTGTGTGTGTGTGTGTGTGTGTGTGTGTGAGCACAAACACACAGCACACCTGTGTGGCTTTGAGGTGTGCATGGCAGTAACAGTTTAATCATTCCAGTGTCAATCGTTAGGCTGTGAAACGTTTTACCAGAAATGTGTCACTTAATGATGCAGAGCCACAGGAAAAATAAAGTGCACAATTCAGTTCAAGCGTACACATGAACAGTCATTTGTTGTACCCCTACTATGTGCAAGGAACACTGCTCCATGCTGCGGGTGTGAAGGTGAAGCCAGGAAAGAGTTAAATGTATTAGAGATCTTTCCTTTATGAGTCTAATCATCTAGTGAAGGTGCTAGGTGTACGTAACAACAGTTACTAGGACAGAATGTGACATCTGTATACGAGTAGATTGAACAAAGGGCTACAAAAGGACAAAGAAAGGAGAAATTGATTCTGACCAGGGAGATTATACATTCCAAATCTGTTTATTGTTTCCTTACTATGTGCTGGGCACTGTTGCAGGTGGCAGGGAAGAGTGGGGAGACATGGATCTTATTCTGTC
Organism: Myotis daubentonii; assembly: GCF_963259705.1. Lineage (NCBI taxonomy): Eukaryota > Metazoa > Chordata > Mammalia > Chiroptera > Vespertilionidae > Myotis > Myotis daubentonii. The sequence continues at coordinate 20,457,777 of NC_081858.1, forward strand.
CTCCTGCGGTTTACAGTCCAATGAGGATAGACAGACGACAGACAGCAAACACATCCAGGAGAACTGGAGGGATGGGTAGGTGCCATACAAAACACTAAAGCAGATCGATAGGGCGGGGCAGGGAGCTGGTTTAGATAGCACGGTCAGGAAGGATGCAAAGTGTGACCATGGAAATGAGATATAACTGATAACTCACCATCTGAATACCCAGGAAAGAGCATTGCAAGAGAGGGGACAGAGGCTGCAAAGGCCCGAGGGAGGAACCAGCTTGGCATCTTGCAGGCACAGAATGTGGGCCTTGGGACTGGAACTGAGTGAATTCTGGGCAAAGTAGTCCACGATAAAGCCAGTGCTCCTCTGGGGCCAGCTGTGCCAGCTCTCAGAGACACAGGTGCGCACTTCAAATTCCTTTCTAAGTGCAAGCAGGTGCCAATGGAGGTTTTCAGGCAGAGAGTGATAGTATCTGATTTATATTGTTTTTAATCATTCCCACTATGACACAGAGAATAATACACTGTGTAAATAGTAGAAGCAGGAAAACCAGAAGAGAGATGTCAGACATGGGTAGGAAGAGGGAAGAAAATGATATCAAGTCAGTGTGAACATTTTTTTTCTTCTTTCAAATACATTTTTATTGGTTTCAGAGAGGAAGGAAGAGGGAGAGAGAGATAGAACCATCAATAATGAGAGAGAATCATTGATTGGCTGCCCATTGAACTCCCTACATTGGGGATCAAGCCTGCAACCCAGGCATGTGCCCTGACTGGGAATTGAATCATAGCCTTCTGGTTCATAGGTCAATGCTCAACCACTGAGCCAGCCTGGCCAGGCAAGAATTTTGTTTTTGAGCTAAAGGGAACAGGACTTAGGAAATGGGGGAAAAGAGAAACCACAGATGATTTGTGTGCTGTTGTTTCTAGCAGTTGGGTAGATAATAACATCATGAACCAGGATGGGGTAATTAGGATGGGAGGTAGGGTATTCATAGTAAGGAATTACTATGTTTGGGACATAGTAAGTGAATCTGTCTATTGAACCATTAAATAAAGATGACAAATAGGCTAAGTCACTGTCCTTTATTGAGCGCACAGTATATGATCAATATCATGCATATGGATTCATTGAATCCCCAGAGTAGCCCTATAGGAAGGGTACTCATTAGATCATATTTTTTTTTTACAAAGAGAGAAAATCAGGTCTATGTCCACACAGCTAATCAGTGTGTTGAACCAGAATATGATATATGAGAATGAAGAAGAGAGATGAGGGCTGGGCATGGACTTGGAAACCATGAGCATCTGATGGTAGATAAAGCCAGGGCTGACATGAGAGAGCATTGTAGTTTGAGAAGAGACCAGTGATCCAGCAGTAGGACAGGCCAACACTTAGAGTTTGAGATTGAGAAGGTGTGGCCAATAAGGTAGGAGGAAAGCAAGGAGAGTGTGACCTTGCCAAGTCAAAGAAGGAAGTAGAGATCTGGGTCAAATGCTGCTGACAGGTTAATGTAACAAGGACAGAAATTGGCCATTAGAAATAGTAAGATGTAGCACCTTGGATTTGTTCACAGAGAGATTGGGCAAAACCATTCTGGTTGGAGTGGTGAACATGCATGTTTGTTTGCTTGTTTCTATTTTTGTCCATTTAGCATGTGCTAAGTAATTTATATGAATTATCTTAGTCACTCATCATAACCACCCTATTAGGTGTTATTATAATATGCACCCTGAGGCTGAGGACATGGAGAAGCTAACTGTTTCAAAAACACATGATGAATAGAGAGTAGGCCAGGGTTGGAGACTGAATCTGATTGGTTCTGGAGCGTGAGCTCTTGACCTCAATATATCTGGGAGCTTTCTAGATGGCTCTGAAGCTTGAGCTCTTGGCTGCAGTGATAGTCGGGAGCTTTCTAGACGGCCTTCAGTGCCTACTAATGCAAGCAGATAGAGGAATGCATACTTGTTGGTCAAGAATAATTAGGGAGAAGAGGAGGAAGGTAAGTGGAGAGAAGGGGCACCTTGATATGTCAAACCAAGGACTTAAAACTTTATTCCCTGCATGGTGGGAACCAGAAAACATTTGAGTTGTAAATTAATTCACTCATTCACAATTGTCCTTCAGCCAATGTGCATTGAGGGTCTGCCCCATGGAAGGCACAGGCTGGGTACTGTGGGAGACACAAAGGTGAGAGCATGCTGGCAGACCTTAAGACCCTCACCAAGTAGAGCAGAGAAAAGGACAGCCCTAACGGAGGCGAAACCTGTGTGAAGATGTCAGCAGAGCACAAGGGAGGAAGTACAGTTCCAACCAAGGAGGCGGCGGCTGTAACCAGCCCAGTGGGGACAGGGGTGTCCCTCTAAGATCAAAATGTTGAGCAGTTTCATATGAGTGTCACTTAGAAGCCAGTCTGGTGAGAGGCAGAAGCATCATAAACAAAGACATGAGTAACAGAGACGGTCATGCTGGGCAGTCATAGTCTAGGTGGCCACAGGGTTAGTTCCCGATGACAGAGGGCCTTGAATGACAAAGTATGGATTTTTAAATTCTATTCTGACAACACCTGTGAGTAATACAACATTAAAAAAAAAATCAGAAAGCATCGAAGTTGGAATCCAGGAATGGAAAAGTGTCCCATGTAGAGAATTTGGGAGACTGCACAGCCTGGTGGAATAGAGCAGTCTTCCTAATTCATAGGGAGGAGGTTCACTCCAGGTGGATGATGTCAAGGGACTTAGGTTCTGAACTTTTGTCTGGCAGGAAGCACAATATCTGTGTCTGTGTGGCTTTCTGTGACTGGACATACTTGGGAGAGAGTGACCAGGCTTTCTAACATGCACAGGTACATGAATGTTGTTCAAAGAGAGACAGAGGCTGGCATGAGGACCATGCGATTGCATTTCCCACAATAAATGATCAGAGACTCTCCACTCCTCTGTACCAGGAGAGGAGGCCCTCCCCAATGATGCTGGGAGCAGCAGGCCTCCTGTCAGGATCCACCCACATCCTGATGGGCCACTTCCGCCCTCGGAGCTGATGAGGGATAGAGAGTTCTTGTCAAATCCCCAACTTGCCCTTTTGGATATGAAGTCCACGTGTAAATATATATATAATATTTTACTTCTGTTGCCGATGCGTTTTGTTCCTCCGGAGTACGAGAGGCCCAGGTCCTTTAATTAGTTTCCGGATGATGGCATCTCCACCGAGAAGCGAGTGGTTCCATCCCTCCAATCTCAGGGGGAGATAAAGGAATGTAATAAAGACATTCGGTGCTTCTAGGTGATGCGTTTGACAAGCTTTGTATTAACAAGAAGTCATGTTGAAACTTCTCTCTCTCCCCACCGCACTCTCTCTGCTCCGCACTGTGACATTTCGCAGGGGATTAGCAGAGCTCTGCTGTGGCTGAGAACTTGTAGCTGGAAACCACCCGCCTGCCTCCCGCCCTTGAGCTGGAAAGGAAGGGCCTGCGCCTTGATCTGCTGCAGACCTTAACCTTTAGGAGGGATTTGGTGGTAATAAGGCCTCGGAACAAAAACTCACTTGAAAACTAACTGACAAGTTACTCTGGACAGCGGTGGGACCACGTCCGGGGCTGCAGGATTCAAGGCCAGATAATGAGATGTTTCTCCCACTTCTTCAGTTATTCCCAGAGACAACAGTACAGGGAGTGTGGGCGTAACTCTGGTTTTCAAGTTTCCAGCTGAAGCCACATGGGTCTCTGATGGAGAGAGGCGGGAATTCCCTCCGGGGCCACCTGCCTTCTGCTGAACTCGGCCCTGCAGGTACCTGGGGAGAAAGGAGAGACTGTGGGAGAATCGGTACCATTCCCCAGCCGGGGGTGGGATGTGGGGGACTTCACCACAGCCCTCCTCCTGCGCTCAGCACAGTTCCCCGCCGCCTATGGTTTTATAGCTTGTGTTGAGTGCATAACTATCAGTGCTTTCAGGCAATTAGGAATTAAAGTGCTGATGACGCCATGGAGGCAGCGGAAAATGTAAGCGAGCCTGGCACGGTGGGCAGCCAGCAGATCAACAGCCCGGAGATGCAGGCATTTGCAGAGCAGGTCGCAGGAGCACCGGGAGGCAGGTGCCCTGTCCCTGCCCTGCTGCCTCCATCCAACCCGGATGGGCAGCCTGGGAGACGGGCATGGTGGTGCCCGCCCATCTGGCAGTCTTAAGGAGTCTGTGAGCACAGAGCAGCGTTGCCAGGAGCCTGAGAGGCTATGATGGCATGTACATACATGCACATGCTGGTTTACTTGTGCTGTCGCAAGATGGGGAAGCATGGGCTTTACCTGGGGGTGGTGAGGGCATTCACTGTTGTAGGAAGGCCATTCCTCTCTCCACAAGGTCGCTTGCTGAGCAGATGCAAGAGCATTTATCTATGAGGAAGAGTTAGCTAACCACTTTCTGAATTCAGAGAAAAAGGAGCCCTGTTGAAAAGGAGGTGGGTCCTAGTTGGTTTGACTCAGTGGATAGAGTGTCAGCCTGCGGACCAAAGGGTCGAGGGTTCAATTCTGGTCGAGGGCAGGTACCTCGGTTGCAGTCCCTAGCCCTGGTCAGGGCTCCTGCAGGAGGCAACCAATCGATGCGTTTCTCTCACATCAGTATTTCTCTTTCCCTCTCTCCCACTCTCCCTAAAAATCAATTTAAAAAATCCTCTATTAACAAAACAAAGCAAAGAAGAAGAAGAAGAAGAAGAAGAAGAAGAAGAAGAAGAAGAAGAAGAAGAAGAAGAAGAAGAAGAAGAAAGAAAATGAGGTGTTACCACAGGAACTGCAGACCCTAAAACTGAAATGTATGAAAAGGGTCCCTGGCTAAGGCCAGGGCTGCCAGGGGAGCCGGACACTGTGCCCTTAGCCAGATGGGGTCTGTGTCTCCTTTCTCTGAAGACCTTTTGGAATTTGTGCAAAAAATCTTTCTGGGGGAGAGAAACAGCTGAGGGGACATGGGATGTGACAGAAGTCACAGATGCAGGTGTAGAGCATTTCCTACCTGGTCACTCGAGTGTCATGGACATCAGCTGCATTTTTGCTTTGGGAAGAGAGACCTGGTGAGATACCAGATGCTGAGGGCGCAAAGGAAACTGCTTAAAGAGGCCACGCCTCAAAGAATCAAGCAAAGCTCAGGCTGGTGGGAACCAGAGGAATAAACAATTCCCAGTGAGGAGAAATTAGAAACAGGAGGGATCAAAATTTCTTTTGAGCCCCTACCTGTGACATGCAGGTGAGGAAATTGTACACATCAAAAGATGCTATAAAGAAATCCAGCCAGCAATTCCAGGTTGCTTTTTTACAGCAGATAATTATGCTGTTTACCACTAATTGATGGAAGTCTGCATTACCTCAGTCACAATAGCATTTATGTATAGAGTGATTAGCAGCTTGCTGAGTGCTTTTAATTATACCTTCACATGTCATTTGATCCCAAACCCAATAGGAAAAGGTTGGGTTTGACCTGGACAGTATTATGCTGAGTGACATAAGTCAGGCAGAAACTGACAAATACCATCAGATTTCACTTATTTGTGGAATCTAATGAACAAAATAAACTAACAAACAAAAGAGATTCATAAAAAAACAGAACAAACTGACACTGTCAAAGGGGAGGGGGGCTGGGTGAAAAAGGTGAAGGGATTAAGAAAAAAACGCATTAAAAAACTCAAAGACAATACTGTGGTGATTAACAGGGAAGGGGGGTGGGGAGGTAGGAGAAGGTAAAGGGGGGATCAATGGTGATGGAGGGAGACTTGACTTTGGGGTGGCGAACACACCATACAACATGCAGATGATGTATTATAGAATTGTATCCCTGAAACCCAGATAATTGTATTAACCAATGTCACCCCAATAAATTCAATAAAAGGTAAAATAAAATAATAACAAAAGAGAAAAGAAAAGCTTGGACCTGAGTTCTGCCATTTTCTAGCGTAGTGTCTCTGAGCACATTATTAGCTATTTAAAGCCTAGTGATCTGGATTAAATGGAAAATATACGGGAAGTAGCTAATTTTTTTAGATACACCTTAGTAGAGATATTGCAATGGTCTGACTTTTTGTATGATGAGGCTTGTTGCTTAACCTCCCTGAGTTTGTCTTTGCCGAACAGTGGGAATGATGCCTGAGTTATTGTGAGGATTTAAGAGGAAGCAGCAAATGCTAAGCCCCCAGCAAAGTGCTGGGCATTGATGGTGTCCAGCAGCCCTTCCTTCCCATCCTGCCTGAGCTGAATTTCATGTGCTTTGGGTTGAATGCCCATGATTGGTTTCATGTCCATCCCCCCATGGGCATTCAACCCAAAGCCCGTGCTCTTATTGTAGAAGCTGCCAAACAGCCAGGCCTATCTGATGTCAGATCCATGTCACAATTAGCAATAATCCCTCTCTGTTTCCACATTCAATCCTTGATGAAGAGATAGGTCTTAGCAATTTCTTGGGCATTGTCAAGTATGATGGAACACTGAGGTTGCAGGCTGGTTGCTGTGAAATTCAACGGGTACTAATCTGCCCCAAAGCAGGAAAGCCTGGAGTGAGGCGTGCGTGGTGCTGTCTTCGGCCTCCTGTGTCTCCATCAGGAATGACTGCGCTGGGTCGGGAGCAGAGCCCATCAGCACTTCCTTCCACATTTCAGCTCCTCCTGCGAGGAGCGCATTCCAAACCGCGGAACCAGTGGTTTATGACTAATCCCGAATAAAGCGCCTGCTTTCCTCCCCGGGCTTCCTCGCTTTCCAGCAAACATGAATGCTTTTAATGTGGAGGCAGAGGAAGAAAGAGATGTAAGCAATGACAGGAGGGTCCTGGTAAAGGGAATAACAGTCTGCCCGGCGCTGTGTCGCCAAGGAGCCCTCCACGTGTTCAGCATCTAATTTGGGATTCTGAATGGAATCTGACCTGTGCCTCCTGGGAAGGGGAAGCAGCAAGCACATTGCTGGCCTGGAGAAGGGGCCCCCTCGGGGCTGCACCCTGTGCCCTCACATGGAGCAGCCACCAGCGCTTCTGAAGAAGAGGTTGGCATCTTCCCGGGAGGCGGGGAGGAGGCTCGCTCCTCGTAATCTCTAAACCAAAGCACCCCCGCTACACCTAATGTCCATATTTCCTCTAATGGCCAGAGGTATGCATGTTTAGTAACACTGATAAGTCACATTTGAATAGCACTTCACGTTTAACATATAAAGTCTTGTGAGAGGATGGTGGGGGAGAAGCAGATCTGCATGTGGCTGGATGAATTGGCAAGACCCCAAGAGCACTGTGCGGAGAATCCACATTCTATGGGGCTTAATTTTATGTGAAGAGAATAGATTTGGGAGCATACATAATCAAAATTCAGGTCCCACCTTTGCCACTTAGCATCTGGGTAACCTGGAGCAAACCACTAAAATCCGAGAAAGCCTTAGTTTCTTTATCTGTAAATAGAAATAATAATGGAACTGCCTTGGTGGGTACCTGTGAGATGTAACCAATCTGTGGAGTGGAGTCAAGTGCCTTGTCAACTGTCCAATGCACAACAGAGATTTATGGTGTGTCAGTGTGTGTGTGTGTGTGTGTGTGTGTGTGTGTATGTGTGTACATGTATATGATTTTTGTTTATCTTTTTATGTATGCATCCATGATTCTGTGTGTATTTATTGTCTAACCCACATAATCCCTCATTAAAACACAATACTCTGTAACTCTAAAATTTTTAATTAAATGTTTTTGAACATGTTTCTTGACCACTCTAAATATAAGTACCCTCTTTGTAAAATGTGGGAAGGGAAATAATTAGGGTGACCAACACTTGCCCGTTTGCCTGAGACTTTTCTGGTTTCAGCGCTAAAAGTTCCATATTCTTGGAAACCGTTTAGTTCCAAGTAAACCAGGACAATTAGGAGTAATATCGCTTTAGAAATAATATCTACTTGTGGGGTGAATGCAGGGGTAAAATAAATAAAGGTAATATATGCTAAACACCAGTTATACAGCAGTTTTTTAACAAGCAGTAACTGCCAGTATTATTATAGATGCTGAGAGTCTTTGGAGGCTATTGAAAGATCTTGAGCAAGTTTATTCATGTCAATTTATTTGCATTTCCATTCAGTCTCGTGAAAACACCCTCATTCATTCAAAAGTATCTGTTGAACACAACCTATGCCAGATATTATGGTATGTACGGAATACATCAATGAACAAGACACATTTTATTTGAAAGAACTGACAGTTATGCAACAATCTAGTATGGAGAGTTCTACTTTTGAAAAGGTGATCAAGGCTGCCTGCCTACAGGAGCAAAGATTTAAAGCATGAGACAGAACCAGCCAGGTGAAAGGCAGGAAGAAAGGCAAGCAGAGAAGACCCAAGTCAAGGGATGGTTTGGTGTTTCAGGAGGAAAGGAGGCCAGTGGAATGACTAAAAGAGAATGACCTGGGATGTGTGTGGAGAGGGAGGCAGGACCTGGTTCATTAAGGGTCATTGAAGCCAAGGTAGGAGCTTGGCCTCATACTCCATGATGGCCTCCCCTCTTTCTTTACTTTGGGTGAGCGAAGGAATTTTCTAGATCAAACATAGTTTTCATATTCTGAATTCACACCTTCACAAGTCAGCTTTGCCCTAGAGTTTGCCTTGGTCCACAGTGGCAGTGTGAAGAGACAGATTAGTCCATGAACCAGCATCAACTCAGTTGTGTCTGTAACAGTTTTCTGATCCAGATAGAACTCTCAGGCACCAGGCTATTGACAATGGCCCGAGTGTCTGTGTGAGGTCTGCAAAGCAGGCTAGTTGAGGGCATTCCAGATTGGTTGTTGTGATTCCATAAAGACAAAGGTCCCAAGCCATAGAAGCGATGCCGCCTTTGCTGTGGAAACTGTATGAGTTGCCATGGGCATCTCAGATCTTCGCTCCATGGAGGAGGGAGGAGGCAGGGGGAGAAATGCCACGGGCAGCAAAGGAAGCCATCTGGGATGCATAGATTTGCGTGTGCTGTGCAGAGTAACCCGGTCCAGGCAGCTCAGCCCCACAGGACTGTGCAGTGCTTAATAAAGCATCTTAATTTGGATTTAATAGGATATCTACCGGGTACTAAAAACAGCAAATTGCTATTTATTAATGACATAATTATTAAAACGTAACACCTGGGCAGTGGAAGCTAAACCAAGACTGGGGAAGTTCCCTATAATACTGTTTTAATAATTATCTTATTTAACTGTTTGCACATTTGAATTAAAATTCAATACCAGGCAGGCTGAACTTTAACATAATGTAATGATGTGGATCTGTATCCAGAGTGGGGCTCATCAGGCTCTGCTTTTCCTCCCAAACATCACCTGCCCACTTCCCGGTCTCCCTGTGTCAACATGTGTGTGTTTTCTAGATTTATGGCATGCACGTCTGGAGAAACAAGTTGATTGACTTTTTTAGGAAGCCATGAACTCTTAGCAGATCTCAGACCTCACCCCAGACCTTTGATTGTATCATTCCAATCATGCTGCCCCTTGTCACTCACTACAGGGGGTGTCTAAAACAGAAAGTAGTCAAACTGATGTTCTCCCCAAGAATAGTTCTCCCTATACCACCCAGGGACCTGCTAGCTCAGCCATCAGCTGCTCTTGAACACAGCGGTGTTTAGATTGGACTCTGTATTCCCATTCCCCCATCCAGGGTACAGCCAGCTCTGGCTCATCTCCCATGGCAATGCTTTCAAATCCATCCTTTCCCTCCAGCCTTATAGTGACACTGTTTAACCCAGGCCTTGAATATCTCATATGGATTGATTTTCTCTGAGTCCAATTTCTTCTGTTTTCACTGTGATACCTTGTTACCTGGTTATTTTGCTTAAAGTAAATTTAAAATATATAGAATTCCATTAAATTTTTTTGAAGCTTGCAATTACCTGTATGATAGCGTTAAAATCCAGAACCTAGCCATTTAGGCTGTTCTATAATCTGGCTCTAGTTTAGTCATTGATCCTGTATTCCATTTCTCCTTGAGTCGGATACAATGCATTGATCCTCCATTTGTGTTGAAGCTACATACGTGTCTTTGCCAAGCACACACAATATAAAACTCACTTATTGAGCACTTGATATTTCTAGGAGCTTCTCTAAGTATATTTTATAAACTTACCCCTTAAATTCTCAAATAAACTCTCTGAGGGACTTGCAATTATCAGCTCCATGTCAGGGATGAAGAAGAAAGACACACAGAGGTCAAGTATCTTGGCTAAGGTTACCCAGTTTGAACAAAAAAGAGCCAGGGTCCCAACCAGTACTCTCTATTGCCTCCTGTAGTACAGACTCCGTATTTTCAGACATGACGTGGGCTGCTGCCTAACCTCTGTGCCCAGGTCATTCTGCCTTGCTTGAAACAGCTTCACATTTTCAGCCTATACAACTGTCTCTCATTTGCAGATGTTCAGTCTAGACTCTCCATCTGAGGTCCAAACTAGACCCTCTACTTGAGGCCCAAGCTAGACCCTCTATCTGAGAAACCACTCGATGTTCCTACTCACTATGACCCTCCCTCCACTCACAGAACTTAATGTTTGCACCCTTCCTTTAATATTTAATCACATGCCATTTGTTAATCAAGTTTCTGGGATATTTATATGCAGTTTCCTCAAACCGATTGTAAGTTCACGGAGACCAAAAAATTGTGTATTTCTGCATACCATTCATATACTTCACACACAGTTGTGTCTATAGTAGGTGTTCACTAAATGTTTCCTGAACGACTTCTGGCCCAGCCTACAGTAGAGGGTATTGTTACATTAATGATTATGCCGGTGATTTTTGGTGGTATCTTCTTTGCCTAGCATGTCTTGCTTCCTCTTCTTCCCAGAATAACTTGTGCTTATCTTCTAGGGCTTGGCTGAGGTGTCGCATACCCCAGAAGCCTTCCCTGGCATCTGTCTCCAGGCTGATTTAGGTGTCTCTCTGTATTGCCTGGACACTTTCATTCATCTCTCTATGTTGGCATGCATTAAAGGGGTTTGCTCTGTACCTGTTTTTACGTTGCTAGACTGGGAACCCCTTGGGGATAAGGATTGTGTCCTTTTCAGGGTTATGTCCTCAGTGCTATGAACAATGCTATGGATACTGATGAAGAAAGGAAGGGAGGAAGGAAGGAAGGGAGGAAGAAAGGAAGGGAGGAAGGAAGGAAGGAAGGAAGAAAGGAAGAAAGGAAGGAAGGAAGGAAGGGGCAAATGAGTAAATTAACAAAAACAAACAAAGCAATCCTAGTATGTTTCTAAGAGCCTGCATGATTAAAAGAGGTATAAGAAAACCATTCTCAGTTAGTCAAAACTTCTTTATGAATATGGATTAGCTAAAACCACAGTACATCCTATTAACTCCATGCAATTTTAAATACTGACAACTTGTTAGAAGTTGCCACCTAGAAAGCGATACTGCCAATCCCCTGGCATCTCAGGCACTTTGCTGCTTTAGTTCTGAGAGTGGGGAGTGTACCTCTGGTCAACCACCTCAGCCCATTGCCATGATTGGGCAGCCTCTGAAACTTGCCCAGGGGAAATTGTCCACCTTCAGGTTACACTCCCAGGCAGGATTAAAAGGACAGCAAGCATTTCACCAACTTCTAGTTCATGAGTTGGATGCTTTCCAGGTGCTAGTGGGGAGGGAGACAATTCTAGATAATTCTTCCAAGGATGGGATGCGATTGTCTCATTTAATATACTGACTTTGCTGACAGCTCTGGCCCAAACCACCTTCTGATCCACTTGGGGACTGTCCATTGTTCTCCAGTGTATGATTAGCAGATTAGCTATCATGTAAGAAGCCAGGAAAATGAACTTCCAGGAAGCCCTTCCAAAGCAAGAGTAATTCATTACTTGACCTGATTTCCACTTAAAATGTACTTTAAACACACTTCCAACTACAAACCCTAAATCACCCCGTGTCCACAAAGTCCATCATTTTTTATTTTATCACATGGCGTTGGCGTGACTTAATCCCTTGCAGAGCATCTCGGAGTGCTTTCCAGATCCATAAATTATTCACCTGCACAGTGGAAGCTCTGTCTCCAAGGCCACCACCGTCACTCTGAGGCAGCCTGTCCTCTGAGAAGTGAGCAAGACGGTGGGTGCAAGGATGGGCAGGAGCAGGGGTCAGGATGTATGGATCGGTGGAGTGGTGCTTGGAGAACTGAATTCTCCAGTTAAAACACTGAATAAATCCCATCAAGTTTAAATGCTGTTAGAACTAAGAGAGTTTAGAAATGTGGGTCTTTCAGATAGTCAGCAAATTTGGGTGTTTTGTCCTTAACTCATCAGTTATTATTCTGTCTTGGAAGATTCGATCTAGCTTTCAAAGTGACAAGGCCATTCGTTGCAACATGATGTCTTAGAAGCCCTGGATTGTGGAGCCAGTGTTCACTCCTCAACCCTCACCATACTGACTCTCCATTGCTTTTGTCCCACCAAATACCTGTGAGAGTACAGGTAAATGTGTGCGCAATCACACACACACACACACACACACACACACACACACACACACACACTGCATTTCTATCTGAAGATGATGTGAATTTAAACATAAAAATGATGAATTGTGCCCTAGCTCGGTGGCTCAGTTGGTTGGAGCATCATACCATACTCCAAAATGTTATGGGTTCAATTCCCGGTGAGGTCAGGGCACATACCTAGGTTGCAGGTTTGATCCTGGGTCAGGGCACTGATGGGAGGCAACCAATCATTGTTTCTCTGTCACATTGACATCTCTTTCTCTCCCTCATCCCTCTCTCCCTCACTTCTTCCCTCTTTCTCCCTCTCTCTTTTTCTCTCCCCTTCCTCTCTCCAAAATCAATGGAAAACATATCCTCAGGTGAGGATTAAACAAGTAATAAAAATTATTAAGGTCCTTACTTTATGGAAGACACCCTATTCAGAACAGCAGATTTTTTTATAAATGAGAAAGGCTCTTGCTCATTATCTCATCTTCTGATAATTCATAGCATATAGAAGAAAGATGAGAAAACGTATCATAAGAAAGTAAATTTAAATACTTTGAAGAAGCTATGGAATCTGTAGTAAGGGAAAAGCCACACCCTTTTGGAGATCATGCAGAAGATCTTATAGAAGGTGTGATAACACAACCAGGCCTTGAACAATTCCAATAGGTATAGGTAGTTGGAGAAAAGGAGGGTCTAAGAGATCAAAATCAGCATAAGGGCATGAGGACAAGGAAACAATGTGGAATTTGTGCTTATTAATGAGTTGTCCAGTGTGTGCAGTGTGGAAAAGAGTGGGGGAATATTTTAAGAAGGAGGAACAAAGGCTAAAGGAAGACATCTGCTTGATAACCCCCTTTTGTGTGGAGGAAATCCAATGCAATAAAAAGTGCTAGATTAATGCTTCAGACAGAGGAAAGATGAGCCTTGAGATTCCCAACCGTCTCATCTCCATGTGAGGGTTGCACTCTGGTCTTGGAACAGGGCATGGGGGTGATGGTCAGGTTCCCTGGGATCTCCAGGAGGCCAGATGGCATCGTATGCTGGTGGATGATGTGCCCTGGAATTGCCCGCTGTGGTGGCTTTGACAGGTGTTTATTCAAGGAAAGAAACTAACATGAAGAAACTAAAGCGAGCTGGATGGAGGGGCCAGTTAATTTGTGAAGAATTAATGAGTCAGATCTACTGTCAGTAGAACTGAAATGGTGTGTGTTAACGATCCCGTTCTGAGTTGTTACAAACATGTAGCAGGTTGGGAAGGTGCTGGAACAACCATTATAATCCCCATCCTATAAATATCTGTTGAGCTTTGACTACGGATATAAATATAAGTCATGGCTCAGGCCATCAAAAAGCTCATGGTCTAGTGCAGTGGTCGGTAAACTCATTAGTCAAGAGAGCCAAATATCAACAGTACAATGATTGAAATTTCTTTTGAGAACCAGATTTTTAAAATTTAAATTATATAGGTAGGTACATTGTTATTAACTTAATTAGGGTACTCCAAAGGCTTAAGAAGAGCCACACACAAGGGGCCAAAGAACCGCATGTGGCTCACGAGCTGCAGTTTGCCGACCATGGGTATAGTGGATGAGAAATGCTAAGACAATAACCATTGCATAGTGGGATAGGCGCCAAATGACATTCTTACTTTATAAACCAATTGGCAGACAAATGAAGAGTCATACATGGACCAAAAATCACATTCACTAGTTTTGATGATACTGGAGAATTAAGCTTAGATGTGTAACAACAATTAGCTCCTAATTCTGAACCCCAGATGAGATGGATGGACACAGGCAACTGCTGGCTGTGCGGTGGGCCCTCCCACACCTGTAGGGCATTGGCCTGTGACACATGCACTAGGACAGTGGTCGGCAAACTGCAGCTGGCGAGCCACATGCGGCTCTGTGGCCCCTTGAGTGTGGCTCTTCCACAAAATACCACGTTTGGGCACGCATGTACAGTGCGATTGAAACTTTGTGGCCCATGCGCAGAAGTCAGTATTTTGTGGAAGAGCCACACTCAAGGGGCCAAAGAGCCGCACGTGGCTCGCGAGCAGCAGTTTGCCGACCACTGCACTAGGAGGACCACAACAGAACATAGCTTCTTACGGGAAGCCTTACCCCAAAACTAAAGACCAAACAGAGTGGGGTTCCCAAATTTACCAATTAAAACGAACACCTCCCTTCCTTTGAGGAATTGTTTTAGGGGTCCGAGAGAGAAAGGGACCAAGTGTGTCCGGCTAATTGACATTTTTTGATTCACCATCAGGCTGTGAGTAGGCAGATGCAGGAGGGCAGAGAAGTGCAAGGGTCAGAAAAGGTGCAACATTGCCCAGCCAGTGTGGCTCAGTGGTTGAGCGTTGACCTATGAACCAGGAGATCACACTTCAATTCCCAGTCAGGGCAAATGCCTAGGTTGTGGGCTTGATCCCCAGTGTGGGGCGTGCAGGAGGCAGCCAATCGATGTTTCTCTCATCATTGATGTTTCTATTTGTCTCTTCCTCTTCCTTCCTCTCTGAAATCAATAAAAATATATATGAAATAAGAAAAGAAAAGCTGCAACAAAGTGGCATTTGATTTGGACTTTAAAAGATGACTGGAAGTTTTCTAGGAAGGACATAAGGAACAAGATAGACCCCAAATGCTTAATGATCAGAAAGGGCATGATGTGTTGGGGGTGACAAGGGGATAAGTTGCAATAGAATCAGCAGGCATACCAATGGAAACAGGTTGATGCTTGATTCTGAACGGCCTGCTATCCCAGGACGAAGTGGGTGGATATGATCAGCTGGGCAATAAGGAACAATTGGAGTTGTTTAGGCAGAGATGTGCTATGCTCAGAATTGTATTCCATCAACTCTGAATGCACTGTGGAGAATGACTTGTGGATGCGTGTCAGAGGGGACTTGGGTGAGAGTGCAGACAGGAAGAGGGTGGAGGCGAGGACAGTAGTGTTGCATTGAAATCCATTCCCATCAGTACTTCCTGACTTTGAGTTTAGACAGGAGGAAATAGACAATAAATTCAAGGTAAGATGTTCCTTTTATGTTTAAGATAATTCCTCTAATTTCTCTGCATTTGTTCCCATCACCCTTATACTTCAGTCCCCGAGCTATTCTGCCAGCTATTATTGTGAGACAACAAAGAGATGTTTCAAAAGGATATTTATTTTCCTTCCACTGGCTTTTGTCTCCACAGTATCTCCCAAAATTGTAGAGATTTCTTCAGATATCTCCATTAATGAAGGAAACAATATCAGCCTCACCTGCATAGCAACGGGCAGACCAGAGCCCACGGTTACCTGGAGACACATCTCCCCCAAAGGTAAGAGAGCAGTTTGGTGCATTGTGTGGTGAAAGGAACTGAGAGAATTGCTGGCCACAGCTAGGAGGTCATGGTACTGGTGACTTCATCCAAAGGGTCCTTCGTTGTTGGTAGCCTGATAACAATGCTCGAGGCTCTGCGAGGGTTTGGTGTTCTCCAAAAGACAGGCCTATCCTCTAAGGTTTCAGCGGCCATATTTGAGCTCCTCTCCAATCCCTGGGAGCTGCGTCCCAGCTGGTGGTGGATGAAGTGGGGGTAAGATGTTCTGGGAGAACGTCACTGGCCATATTTGATGGTGGACAATTCGCTTTCATGGCATTGTTCAGCTGGTTGTTTTACGAGAAAGAAAACACAAACACAAAATAAATGAGAGCTCCGAATGGCCACATTCCTAAATGCACAATTTCCAAATTGGGGCTTGTTCGGCATTGCCAGATATCCGGTCTCTATTCCGTTAGTTGTTGTGTAGCCTTGTTGTTGTTTTACTGTGATTAATCCAAGATGACCAAATTGCAAAATGTACTTTGTCTTAATGCTTAGATGCTGTATAGACCAGACCAGACTAAGTGGTGTTTTGTGCTTTCATGGCTTGAACATTAAACATTTAGAATCTAAGTAGATGCCATTTATCATTAAGCTGGCTTTTATTCACGGTACATTAAATTATTTTATTTGTTCTTCAATATCTCTTGAATGCTGGCAATAATCTGGGCACACGTCTCAGCATGGGGGATATAGCAATAAACCCAAACAAGATCACATTCTTATGAGGAAAATGACCATAAAAGGAATATACAAGACACCAGGTGGTGATAAGGATGAGAAAATAGAACCATATATATTGACTAAAAGAAAAGAGGTTTGGTCAGGGAAGGCCTTTGAGAAAGTGACTTTGAGCAGAGACATGAATAAAGAGCCTTAATTTCATTGGTTATTGTGAACGTACACATATGGATGTATGCATGAAGGTATGCGCATTGCTGAGTAGTAAGGATGTAAAAGGAACTGTAGTGGTAGTTGTTTGCTTGATGTTGAAGGCCAGGTGCCCCAAAAGCGTGTAAGACTTTTATTCAAGATGCTCTTGGAACCAACCTCTGTAGAAGGAAAAAAAAAGAAAGAGGGTTGGGTAGTTGGAGAAGTTGAGTTGCACTGCAGTCACTTAGAATATCTCAGCTGACAGGATGCGGGGGGTGGTTCTGAAGCTGGGGTAACCCTTCAGACAGGTTCTTTATTTGAGGTGAGGGGGCTGGCACAGCAGTCCGTTGCTGAAGGTGGTCTGTCCGCAGAAAGGTTGTGACCTGGGCCAGGCATCTCTTCACAGGACACAATCCCCATAGAGCTGCAACTGAGCGAGTGCTGTCCACCAGCAGCACACGACCCCTGGGGCAGACATCCTCTCTTCCCGAAGGTGGCAGCGCCTCAGCATCCACTATACTTGGGGACATTTTAAAATACCTGTCAGAGCTGTGAGGGGGCCTCAAATACCAAATCCCCTTTCTTACTAGTAGACCTTGACACTTTGCCCTGCTAGAGGTCTTCGGAGAAATCACGAGATTTTCAGTGTTGGGCCTGAGTTCCCAGGAGCTGCCCCAGGCCATCATTCCTGACTCTACCCCATGAGCAAAGGCATCAAAGAGCCTCCTGTCTGTGTCTCTTGATGGATGTGAAATGACGTTAAGTGAGGACAGGCCCACGATCCGGGGGGAGGCCTCGGGTGTGTGTGAGATCATCACTGATGAAAGGGGGCCTTGGCACCTCTGAAGCAGGGGCCCTCCCAATGGACAGGCTTCCGAAGACCGTGGTGTCCACCAGTCAGCGCTGCCTAATGCTGAGTCCCCAGGGCTCCTGGATGCCAGGGCCACTGGGCCTGCGACTCTGCAGGGCGTTTGTCATCCCAGGTAGACGTGCTTCGCCCTCTGTCAGGCAGAGGCCCTGTGGCCTCCCTCTGGCAGGTCTCCCTCTGTCTCCTGTGTGAGGCCTTTTCTCATGTCCTCCTTTCTCCCTTCTCCGCTGGGCCTCTTCTCCTTTTGTGTTGCCCTTGGATGTTTTTTCCTTTTGTCCTTTGCTTTCCTTTCTCTCTCAGCCTTCCACATGTTTCCGCTTTAATTTCATGTTTTCCCCACATGTTTTTCTTCCCCCCTCTTTCTCTTCTCCACGCAATTACTTGCGTCTTCCTTCTGACAGTGGAGCCCTCTTCCGTTCATCTCCCTGAAGTCCGCACCGCTGTGCCTTAGACTCCTCTTCCCGTTGGGGGGCCATCAAGGAGATTCATTTCCCCGGGGGACGTTCCCTGCGCCTGGCTCACAGGCGTCCTTTTTACCGGGGTTTTTAGCTGCTATGGAAACAGAAGCTGGATCAAGGGGAGCGGAGCAGGATAATCAGAATCTACCTGTGGCTCAGTGTAAAGGAGATGAAATCTTTCCAGATCCCTGGTCCAGACGAGCTATCCCAGATTCAAACCGATAAGACACGGGGAGCAGAAACAAATCTCCAGGGACTCACCAGGCAGCCGCGCTCCCGGTGACGGATGGTTTGGGGATCGGAGCTGCCACTGGGCTGCTGCCAAATCGGAACTGAAGCTGCAGACACTTAGCAGCTAGACCTTCATCTTTCCCCACTAAATGGCTCCAAAGGACGCTTATCTTAAACAAGTTAGGGCAGGCGTGAGGTTCCTCGGAGAACAAGGTACGCTGCACCTTAGCGAGGGCTCCGAAGGGAAGGGAGAGAGCAGCTGCCAGCTTTGTCCCATCCTCTGTGTGTGGATCATGTCTCATCCAGGATCATTCTTACACACACCCCCATTAGAAGCGCCTTTGGTGACCCTGATGGCTTCATTGGATCTTCTCTCTCCAGACTGACCTGTCTGGTCTGTACATTTCTGAATAATCCAAGTGTCCCCCATCATAATACATGTCACTATGTGCAATAAGCTAAGCTGCCTTCAAATATGCATTTCCAGTGGTGACCACCTTATATGTGGAAAGGGGAGGCAGAAATGTCAACACCGTTTTACCAGGAATGGCTCATTAAATTCCATGCACAGAAATTAGAAGGATGGAGGTGGCAGGGACTTGCTCCTAAGGTTGCCTGCCTAGCACTCCATGTCAGAGGGAGAAAATGTCAGCTGTCCATATCCAAGAGGAAGAGGTGGGTGAGGCCCTCCAAGCTACCTCTCTGCATCGCCACTGAGCCTGAGAAGTAGTTTTCCACCTACCTGAGAAATAGTTTTCCACCTATTATGATAGCACTAGAGGCCTGGTGCACAAATTCGTGCAAGGGTGGGGTTCCTCGGCCTGGCCAGCAATTGGGCCAATCAGGGCCATCTCATGGAAAGTTGGCCAGCTGGGGGAGGGACCATGGGAGATTGGGTATGGGAGCACACTGACCACCAGGGGGCAGCTCCTACGTTGATTGTCTGCCCCCTTGGTGGTCAGTGTGCATCATAGCTACCAGCCAGTCATCCATATATAGATTCTTTTTAGTTCCTCATATGAAGTTGCTACTCCCAAGGGTTCAAGGACAAAGGGCATTAGCTGTGCAAATATACCTGCCCTCATCTGCACTCCTGCTGGGAATGTACAAGTGCTGTGCACACCTGCCAGGTGTTTGCAAAAGGAAACGCCCCCATCTCATGGTCTCACGCCAAAACGCCAAATCCATCTTGATGAATGTTTTACTGTCCATTCTTCAAATCCTATGTAAATGCTAGGAGTCTACTCGAGGGCCCAAAGTACCACCAGCTTGCCCACAGCCCCCTTCAGACACATGCCCCATTCATGACTCTGCGCCTTGTATTTCTCCTGATCTAGGGATATAAGAATTTGTTAGCACAGCCCTTAAGCGCTAGTGTTTCTATCTCCAAAAGAATGCCTTTGGTGTTCTTGATTCCTCAAGGTCTTCCCTAAATACCCAGAGACACCATCTCTGTAATTGTATCCTAAAGGATGCTTTTAGGACCTCACTCTTCAGAGAAGAGTGTTCTCAAAACCCAGTTTTTATGTTTCCAGTTTCTGATGGATGGCAAGATCGTTAAAGAGGAGGCCAGGATTCCAGGGTATTCACATTCCTAGGAGGAGAACATAGAGCTGAGGTGAAGGCATGGCGCCAGTCACTGCTGAGTGGATTCCGTACACTGGGGCAGGGATCACTAGGGTTCCTAATGGAGCTCCCGCATGGCTGTCCCTCCCTCCCTTTCTCTCCCATCAAATGAAGCACAGAAAATGAAACCCTCACTGAAGCTACTGAAAGAACACCTTGTGCCCAGATACTGGCTGGGGCTCAGTAAGGCCCCGGAGGCTGTTTACAGAGATGCCCCAATCTCTAATTCATGAGTTTTCTGAGATCAGGGCCTGCCTCTCAGTCATCTTTGATTCTTTGCCTCCTAGCACAATGCTCAGCACCTGGAAAGCATTCAAGGGATATTTGTTGATTCTGAGAGCAAGCACTTGTGCCAGTGCCCGAAGGGGCACACCTTTCCCCCATCTGAGGGCTTCATCCGGATTCATGAGGAATGCTCCTGCACTTTGATGATGGAGTCGCCACTGCATCTTTCCTCTCGATCTCCGCTGGCGAGTCTTCAGGACATTTCTCTGGTCTTCACAGGTTCTTCAGGGCTTTGCTGGGGTCCCCTAGGGGGAACCCCACTGTGGCAGGGCTTGACTTCTCCTTGAAGGAGACACTCCTTTTCACGTTCTCTTTGCAGAAATGGAGGAGGCTCATCAGTGACTCTGAGGAGGGTCTTCAGAGAGCTCCCTTCGCCCTCCTCTTGCTATATGTATTGTGTATGTTTCTCTGGCATGTTCTGTGTCTGGTCTTTCTGGGACCCTTGATCCTTTTGGTGTCTTAGTGTTTGGCACCCTTCCTGTGCCTAAACCCTCAGTATCTCTCGAGAGATTTTGTAAAACAACCCTGGATGTCGCCAGGGACAGTTAGTTCAACTGTATGTGAAAATGGTCTGCTGCTCCTGGGTTACCAAATGAAAAAGCAAAGAAAGAAATCAGTACAAAAAATAGAGAAACATCATTTTAAAAATTCTTCCCACTCCCCACCATGTGTGAGTTGAGACGGAATAGAGATTGATGGGTTGGTTTCCCCAAGGCCATGCAAAGGCCCTGGGAGCATGGTTAGAGCAGAACCATATGCCCATTGGGTCCCTAACCAAGCCCTTGGTACGGAAGCCTTCTCTCTCCACAGGGAGGAGTGGGCACTTCTGCAGGCCCTCGCACCCATACCTGCAGGACTTAGCAACCTTCCCCTGCGGCCAGATCTCTCCTCTATACCTCGCTTCTCCTGTTGAACTTGGAGAGACCCAGTGGGCAGTTGGTTGTCCCAGCCCTTGTGTCTCTGAGTTTCAAAGGGCACCGAGTTGATGAAGACAAAGTGACCCTTCATGGAAGCTCTTCTCCTGTTCCGTGCCCTACGCCGTCCCCTGCGCCTGCCACCCACCCACCTATTTCCCCATTTGTTAGCACTGACAGGCCTTCCTCCCCAGCCAAGCAGGACACGGAGCACTAATTGGCACTGGAGGTATCGCAGCTTGAGTTCGACCAGAGCTGGCAGGCTCCATGACTCCGGTGACAGCTCTGCGAAAAAGTGTCAGGAGCGCCGCTCTGGCATGCCATCGGCTGACGGCAGCACCTTGGCACTAATGAGCAGCCTGTCAGCACCAGCATCAGGGGCCCCGTGTGGCACAGGGATCATTAGGATGGCAGATGAGAAAGTTTTCTCCAGCAAAAGAGCCGGAAAGGGAGGGCAGGAGCACAAAGTGGAACTCACGGTATCGCCTTGCCCATGGAGGGTAACCACCCAGCAGGAAGGAACCAGTATTAAAATAAATTAAAGAAAAGGAAAAAGATTGAGTGAAGATCTCTATCTATGCCAGCCCTGGACAACTGTTGGACTCTCTCTCATTTTGGTTGGGTTGCCCCGTGACTAATCGATGCACGCTACAGATCTCTCTGCAGTAAGCCAAGAGGGAACGCCAAGAGAAAATTAACTCCCCAGTGAAGGCCATGGCGCTATGAGACCAGGAAGCGGCCCAGGTTCTCAAGCAGGAGGGACTGAGGAAGAGAGAGCCTTGAAATCGGTGTCTTTGCTGTTTGTGGGGCAGGCTCCCTGTCCCCAGGGCCTGCTCAGCTGCCACCTCCTGTCTGTCTTCTGCTGGAGCGTGAGAATCCAGGAGAGGCAATTACGTACAATAAGGAGCGTTTCCTGTCATTTCATCTCAGAGCTGGGCATGGGGACAGCCAGTGTGCCCGCTCTACTTACCTGCTCCCTGAGGGCAGGTGGCAATTCCCCAGCTTGTTCATCTCTGTGCATCAGGCTGAGGACGGGACGGGGCTGGCCCTTCTTTGAGACTTTGGCTCCCTTCAATGGCTCCGTCTCCACCAGTGGAGGCCGCCTGAGAGGAGACGGCGATCTGCCTGTAAGAGGTGGGCTTTGAAGGCAGGTCCAACTGGATTTTAATTCCCCTCCGCTGCTCACTGGCTGGGTCATTCCGCGGTAGCGATACACCTCTCTGCAATGCGCTTCTTCATTCATGTTCTTGCTTCTCCGTGTGGCAGGCAGAGTGTTAAGGATCTGGTCTGGGGCCCTGATGGCCACACACATTGTAGTCACTCTAACCACTTCATGTTCCCCGCACACTTGGCACCCTCACCTCACACACACCTGTTCCCCGGAGCCCTGTCCTGCACGCTCCTTTTGGATAAAGCTCTGGGTTTGTGCTAAGGCCCTGCTCAAACGCCCCACTTTGAAAACCTCTGATGACCTTCGTCAGGCAGAGTGAGTTGCCCTTTGCATGTGCCTCTAGCGATGGCCGTTCTTACAGGTGCCCACGGGACCTCCTGTTGTCTTAGGGGTCAGGGAGGCCAGGAATCGGCCTCACACTGTGATTGTACCCCAGTGCTGAGCACAGCAGCAGACATTTGCAGGCCCGGCTAGTGATTGTCCAACAAAGACATATCCAATCGGTAGACACAGTGTCTTTCTTTTCCTTTTTAAAATTAATTCTCGCTGATACATAATTTAAAACAAAATCAATTTTAATGAATAAAGGCTAAGCTACAGGAGCCTCATCCCTTCACAGCATTCTCCACTGTGGATCTTTTGTTCCCCAAATCTTCAAAGGGATCCTTAAGCAGAAGCTCTCCCTCACCCATCTCTGGGCTACCCCTACACCAAGGCTTGGCCTCTTCTACAAAACAAAAACAATAATGCCTTTGTGACATGAACAAGGATCAAATATTGTCACCAATGCGGAGCGCCCAGCCCCTAAGGACACATAGCAGGTGCCCAACAATGCTAGCTTCCGCTTCCGTAGCCTTGGCCAGCCCCTTCCTCCTCACTCCCACCCACGGCAGAAGCACAGAAGGGGAGGGAATTAAAATTCTTTTGTCTGAAAAGGTTGAAGTCCTACAAAGCCCAAGCTCAGTCAATTGCCAGGATGGATAGCTATCCAAAGGTGCTTAATCAGCACCTCCTTAACCCCTACCATTTTCTAATTAACAAAGGTGCTTGATTAAAATTCCCAGAGTACCCCCAAGTAGCTATCCCAGGAGGGCACAAGTGATTGCTCTTGCCAAAGGTATTACAGTGGTCACCGATGGTGGGAGAAGAAAATAATTGCATCCTAATGGGAAGTGGCAGGTCCCCGTCCACCATAGCAGCCAGCACACCATGTCAGTGTGAGGCCCACCCTATAGAGAGAAAGTGTTTATCATGATGAAGGTAAACCGGTGGCACAATGAGGAGAACCAGAGCAAAGTAATCCAGCCACTAACTGAGCAAATGATTTAAGCACAGACATGCAGAGGAAGGTGGGAGAGAAGAAAGCGGGGGAAGACATTCATAGATCACTCTTTACCTTCGTAATTCTCTTTAACTATAAAATTACAGCGAGACGGATACGGCGAGGGTGAAATTTGCCAATGTCAATAAGGGTTTTTGTAAGTTTAATATTTATGATCCGCTTTAAAGCAATATTATAGCGGTGCAACTTCCTACTTCAAAGAAAAGAAAAATCATAAAAAGGCTAGTGGGGGAATTAATGAGTTCAACGTGCTGGAATTGAGAACATATGAAAGGAAGCCTCAGTCGAGAAGCCAAGGGCAGGAGTGCACACCACAGACACTGTTTGTGGTTTTACCCAATTATTTGAAAGCCCTTGAAAGATGTTGTAGCATCAGACGGCTGCTGAAATCAGACATCGCTAACAGCGTCCTCCCCCACACTCCCCTTGAGTCTTAGGCTATTTATGCTGGCACTTGACGACCGTTACCATGCAGAACTGTTTTGATAGACCAAAAACAAGGAAACAAAAAAAAAACAAAAAGGCGATTGTATCATCTTCCCCTCAGATGCTAACCAGCCCTGACTCAGGAAGATGCAAAGGCTCATTGAAATGGCAGCCCCCCTAACCCCTAGCCCAGAGGCCTCCATCTCTGAGGCTCACCCAGGACAGGTGCTGGAGGACCAGAAGGGCCTCAACAGGGTGCCACCACCCACCACAAGCACCGTGACCTTCACCCCATAGCACCCTGTGCCCAGTGAAAGACTAGAGGAGTCCCACATCTAGGCTCTACCATGACTGCCACGTGATCTTGGAGAAAGTTTCCATTCAAAATATCCTTGTCACCAGGACGTCCATGTGTGGTTCTGGCTTTGCATCTACTTTCGGATCCTGAACCTTGTCGTGACCTTCGAGGGACGGCCTTTTCCCTAGAGTCTAAATTGCAACCAGAGTCTTTAGGATTCAAAAATAGCAATAACTAATCATCTCTCTTGCTTAAACTGTGCTGGGCGTCCTTCTGAACATTTGCATGTAGGGATATATATATGTTTTTGGCAATCACAGTCAGGTCCTATGATTAACCTGCTCTACCACGTGAGAGGGAGGTGTAGAGAGGTCAGGCTCAAGGGCCAAGGTCACAGAGCTCCAGTTGGCAGCAATGAAGTCCCACCCCAGGCAATGTCTCCAGTACACATGCTCCTACACTGTGCTTTACACCCCAGACCTGGTGAGGGGCATAGAAACCTGCACTTTAACAAATTTCACAGGTTAGTGTGATATACACTCACATTTAAGAATTATTGGCGTATTAATATTTGCTATGTGCTGGGCACCCTGCTTTATATACATTATACCACAGAGTTCTCACAAGTGCCCTAATAAGTAGGCATTTAAAAAAATTAAATATATTTTATAGATTTCAGAGAGGAAGGGAGAGGGAGAGAGAGATAGAAACATCAAAGGTGAGAGAGAATCATTGATTGGCTGCCTCCTGCACGCTCCCTGTTGGGGATCAAGGATGCAACCCCAGGCATGTGCCCTGACCTGGAATCAAACCATGACCTCCTGGTTCATGGGTTGATGCTCATACACTGAGTCACATGCTGTAGGCATGATTTTCATTTTAGCAATCAAGAAGTGGTGTGTGGGGACAGTTGGCTCACATATTTGAAATAGCCAAGGCACAATTCAACTCTGAGTCATTTTTACTTCAAGACCCATATTATCAATGTGTGCTGATTTCCTGCCTGGTTTCTAACCCTTGCTTCTTCTAGATCAGCGATCTTCAAACAGTGTGCCCTGGGAATGTTTAAAACATGCAGTACCTGACTATTTAGTCATGGGCACTGACCTCTTTTTTCTTAGGTTGTCAAATTAAAAAAAAAAAAAAATGACAACAGCCAGCACAATAGTAGTCCAGTGTGAATGAATCAAAATTATACCTATTTTTTGTCATATCAGCCAAAAATATAATATAGGGTGCCTTCACTTAATTTTGAAGATGAATTGTATGGTAATAAACACTGACATTATAGGCATTTAAAGTGTGTATACCAGCTGATAACTCACTTAATTTTGAAAATGAACTGTATTTTAATAAACTCTGACTATATAATCATTGAAAGTCTGTATATTTTTGGGGGACACCCTGTATCTATTTTTTGGTGTGCTGCAGACTTTTGGTAGTTGGTTTTATGTGTGCCGTGAGATGCACAGGGTAGAAAACCACTGTTGAAGGTCTAGGGCAGTGGTCGGCAAACTCATTAGCCAACAGAGCCAAATATCAACAGTGCAACGATTGAAATTTCTTTTGAGAGCCAAATTTTTTAAACTTAAACTATATAGGTAGGTACATTGTTATTAACTTAATTAGGGTACTCCTAAGGCTTAGGAAGAGCCACACTCAAGGGGCCAAAGAGCCGCATGTGGCTCGCGAGCCACAGTTTGCCGACCAGGAGTCTAGGGGATGCGGCTATTCTCAAGTTCAGACCTCCTGACAGCCTCGGGCCTTGGGATGTGCTCTTCTTCACAGCGTTCTGGCAAATTCATGTGCACTCTGTCCAATGGTGGAGTCCAGGTTGAGCACTCTAGCCTCCCCGATACCCTTAGGCCCCTTTCAGTGGGTCTTTGCATGAATATATCTGCACCAAGGACATAACCCCAGCATGGAGGGCTGAGCTCTCTGGGTTCTCTGCCTCTTTAGTTTTGCACTCTCTCCCCCTCCCTGTGCCCCTGACCATGGCTCACAGCAGTGAGAAGGATGCTCTCTGACTTGATTTATTTTTCCCTGCGTGAAATGCTATCATTCACTCACACAATGGCGGGTTGTCTGCTTGATTGGCATTAGTGGGTTGTTTTACATATTAGCAGCTCTAGATATGGAAAGGAACTGCGGAATTTCCGAGTATGGTTTTCCTTATCTGACTCCACTCAGTTTCCCTAATGTCCCTGTGGTAGGTGGAGTACTTCATCTTCCTAGTGCCCTGCAATGCGTTTCCCACTGGAGCCCGGGCAGCTGGGAAGGAGTGAGCAGAATACCAAGTCAGCCCTCCTGGAATCTGGCTCCTCCAGATCCTGTTGTCCAGCCAGCCTGCTCATGGCCTTGGTGTTGGGGTCAGGAAGAGGTAGCCCTTCCTTCCTTTGGAAGGTCACATTAACCCCTTACTTCTCTCCCAAAGAGGCTGGTTTCTCTCTGCTCGCCCCTCCCTCAGTCTGGAAAAACAAATTCATTCCTCTTCCCTCTTCTAACAGGGAGATGAAATGAATGACTTGGGACTTTATCGTTCCTCTATAATAGATTCAGGACTCGTCCTGCTTAACTGATCCGCAGCCCAGCAGGCCTTGTGGTCCTCCTCTCACGCCTTGCATCACTGCTTTGCCCTTTCTGGAATGGTTCACCAGGGTCATTGCAGTGGAAGCTATTTGGCCAGTCATCTGCATGACAGAGCAAGACAAATGGCTGTCTCCCTCTATTGATTTATTTATGCCATCACATGCCATCCCAGAAAAGGACGTAAGCAGAAAAAGTGGCATGCATTTTGCCCCCAGGAACACTCCTTTGAAAAACAAGTTTTAGTCCTCAAACATTGATTCATTCATTTACTCAGTAATCATTGAACACTCATGGAGCACTGACTGCTATGCACTGTCCTAGGCATTGGAGATACATGAATGTACAAAGCAGACCATGCCCTTGGCGTCATAGGGCTTATATTCTAGGGGAGAGACAGAAAATGAGCCCCTAGATAAGTCAATCTTATAATGCTATGTGGTATATGCTTCTGGAAAGTTCATCAGGATAAGAGGCAGAGGTTATCAGGCACTGTTTGGGGGTAATGATCTCAACAGGAGTAGATATGGATGGTTTCATTAAGAAGACGACCCGTAAAAGTTTGCAGAAGAAATGATGCTATAGCAGGAGTATTCTTGGTGGGGCTGGTGGTGGGTACCAAGGACACTTTGAGTATGTTAGAGGGTCACAAGGAGGCCATGTGGCTCCAGATTTATTGGATGCCTGCCCTCCTCTCCACAGACTGTAAGCTTTGTGAGGGCAAGGAGCATGCTGTTCCCTGCTCACCACCGTGTGCGCCTATACTTAACAGGGTGCCTATCAATTTATAGATATCCTGTAAATATTTATGTACTGAATGAGTGAATAAAGTAAGTGTGGTGTTATAGTATGATGGTTGAATAAGCATGCTGGTAGGTTACAAGGCTCAACTTAGAAATTGCAGTCCCTTAATTAGCGGTGTCAGGTTCCAGAGAATGACATGTCAGGCCACTGGCAGTGGTTGCATGTATCTGAGGCAGAGAAGAAGATCCCTGGAGAAGAGGGATCCAGCTAGTTGACAGTGAGGGCGCCTGATAAGTCATCAGTGGGAACACTGAAGCCGCCCCGATCATGGCTGAGGTCATAATGGCTGAGGTTAGTGGCCTGGAGGGCTGTGAGCCAAGTGTGAAAGCCCTCAACCAGTCGCAGGGAGTTAGCACCTCAGTCACCGGGAGCAAGGAAGACAGGTGGATGCAGCACTGCAAGAGGGGAACGGGTTTTGAAGGGTTTTAATGGAAATGTGGAAGAGGAAGGGTTCCCAAGTGGTATTGAGGAGTGAGGGAGACCGTCACCCCAACCTCCATGCCAAGGCAAACAACCCAGCAGTTCCTTGCTAGAGCGACAGAGGAAGCACTGCGCCCGGGAGCGGGGCGTGATGAACACGGGCAGTACAGGGAAGCTCAGCTTGGAGGCTTCGGGCCTCGGGCAGCATTGTGTTAGGTAGTGAGCGTTTCAGGGAGCACAGAGGTCAGACTTGGAAGGTGAGAAGTGAGGGATGAAAGCGCTGCATAGCATGATGATGGGGAAGAAAGGGTCCCACTTTGCATGGTCACCTGGCAGTGAGATGTGAGGCATGTTGGATATAGTCCCATGTCCCAGTGGAAGACAGTGAACACACGCCTCACACATGTCAGCTGCAGGCTGTATCTGCGGTAACCAATAGAAACCCTTTTCTTCCTGAACCTGAAGGTGGGGCGGTGACAGGAGGTATCTGTTAGCAAGGTCAAGCCTTCTCGTGGTCCAAAGCAAGGAGACCTACCTGTAGGAAGCCATTAAAGGGCAATGTGAAGATCATGAGAATAGACATGGAATGTAGAGATACATATAGGGTGTCCCAAAATTCACGCAAGAAGTAATTTTGATTGAAAACGCAGGTTTATAATTAAAAATTGTAAATTTTTTATTGATTAATAAATTACACAGTATGGGGTTATGTATGGACTAGCACATCGGGTAAATGGCCTCCACAGCTTTGCTGGCACATATGCAAAGCTGTGGTCTTCATTGGTTTTCATTGTCCCTGCTCCTGGGCCATAACTGGTACTTGGTAATGCTTATCAAATTGAAGGCATTGAAATCAAAGGGAAACAGATATTAGAATCTGATTCAATAAACCAAGTAAAATTAGGCTTTTATTTTTTTTGTTGTTGTTGTTAATGCTCACGCAAAATTTAAATCTTGTGTGAATTTTGGGACACCCTATAGATGGCTAAATTTCCAAAACCTGGGACTGAGTTTAATGTAGCTTAGGAGTGAGGCTGTGGAGTAAGCTGAGAATCAGTCCCACATTTCTGGTTTGGCTTCCGTCATTGCCTGTTTTGGAGGACTAAGGTTTATTTGTCTGACTTCTTGCCCATGTGGCAATAGGTAGGATATTAGAAACTAGCAGATGTCTAATTTATTTCTGTCTATTGGACTATGTAGGTTAACTCCCTTTTCTCCAAATATGATCATAATAAGCCAGACTTATTTATTTATTTATTTTGAGAAGCAGGATTTATTAGATTGAACAGGAATGATCGAGTACTACAGCGATATGATAAATAGGCAGAATGAATCATCTTTTATTCAGTGGATATTTGTTGAGTACCTAACACACGACAGTGCATATTTTGATGCTTCAGATTGTGCTGTGAACACAGCATATAAGTCTCTGTCCCATAGGGCCACAGAAGGAGTATTGGCAATATAAGACAGATTAATATGCAACCTGATATCAGGGAGCGATAGTACTACGGAGAAAAATAAAACAGAAATGGGGCAGGGACGATAGATGGTGCTATTCTCGGGTGTTGAGAGAAAGCCTAAGCAGACACCTGAGTGAAGAGGGACAATGAATGGGACACATCGCGAGAGGGTGTTCCAAGCCGAGGTATCTGCTGGTACCGAGGCCATGGATTGGGAATATGTTTGGTGTGTCTGAGGAACAGCAAGAATGATAATGCACGGAAAAGTGACATAGGATGTGCTAAAGAGAGCCAAGAGTCAGATCCTATAATGCCTTGACAACCATGTTAAACACTTTGGAAAGTGTTCCAATAAAAGAATACTGGCAGGTTTTAAAGAGGAGAGTGAAATAACATAATGAATGTTTTTAAAGGATCCTTTTAACTGTTTGAAGGGAAAGACAGGGGTCAAGGGTAGTGTGAGGGCAGCGACTGGAACACCAGTTAGGATACTGTAGCTCTGGTCCATCGAGAAGTGACGCTACATGGAGTGAGTGGGAGGGTGTTTAATCTGGAATATATTCTGAAATTAAAGCTGAGGAGATTTGCTGATTGATTACATAGAAGCTGTAAGAAAGAATTAGGAATCACAAGTGGCTCACAGATGTGTGGCTTGTGCCACTGGTGATTAGTTTTATCATTTCCTGCTATGAAGAACTCCAGAGGGACAGGCTAGTGGGTGAAATAAGGAGCTTGGAACTTTAGATACACAAGTGGAAATGTTCAGTAGATAGTTGGCTAGGCAAGGGTACAGGGGCTAGAAGACTAAAGCTAGGGGTCAGCATCATGTACATGGTATTTATGACCCTGACACTAGTCGTTGCCACCTACAGATCGAAGATAGATGAGAGTCCTATGGATCAATCCTTGGGACATCCCAATATTTAGGTGTCAAAAGAAAAGGATGATAAGTTCCCAAGTTCCATCGAAAATATTTCTCATCAGAGTCCTAACAAATTCATTCTTGTGCCACCATGTCCCTAGAGGCAGTCTTTAAAAAAAAAAAAATCCTCACCCAAGGACATTTTTCCATTGATTTTTAGAGAGACTGGAAGAGAGAGAGAGAAAGACAGAGAGGGGAGGAGCCTGCAATGGAGCTATATGCCCCTGACCAGAATCAAACCTGGGACCCTTCAGTCCACAGACTGACACTCTATCCACTGAGCCAAACAGACTGAGGCTAGGGGTACTTCTTTTTTTGGAGACAGAAAAAAACAAACCAAAAATCCCTTAATTGATAGGGCACACTGTGAAGTCTGGAAGCATTGGAGAGAATTGGTTTCATTCCTTCTGCATCTCTGTTTCTAACCCAAACCCACGGCTGTTAAGAATCCAGTGCAGCTTAGCATGACCACAGTGTTTTCTTCGACATCCTGTTGCTTCCCTGGACTTTGCAGCCAACTGTCCACACTGACCAGTCCCTGTTGTGCTCTTGAATGGCCACATTCCTCTGTGTGTTGATGTGTTTTCTCTCTTTATCACAGCACTTTCCTAGACCTCTTGATTTTGGTCACTCGGGTGTTGTCATGGCAATGACATCCTCAGTAGAGTGGTGCTGTTCATGTTGTCATGGTTATAAGGACCTCTTGATGAGAGCCCTACTTCATTGTCATCATGCCGGCAGCAGTAGGAAACTTTAGGATCTCTTGGCAAGCCTCAAGGCTTAGACTAGGAGCTAGTGATTCTGTCCCTGAAAATGCAAGTGGCAGTAATTAGGAAAATAGCACAGTCTAAAATGGTTAGATTTTATTCATTAAAAAAAGAAGACTGAAAGAGGAATCACCATCACCATCATCCTCATTATCATCATCATCATCATAGCTAATATTTTCGTTATAGTTTGGCTATGCTCCAGGCACTGTTCTAAATGTTTTACATTAATGAACTCTTTAATTTTCTTGACAACCTCATCATGTAGGTATTATGGCTGATGTTTTATAGATGAAGAGCTTGAGACACAGAGAGCTCACTTAAGTAACTTGCTAATGTGTAAGATGGCCAAGACTTCAGTAGGAAGTGTGGTTGTAGAGGACACACTCTGAACCCATTACCTTACTGTTTACTATCATCCTGTTTTATTACAGACTAGAGGCTCAGTGCACGAAATTCATGCACAGGTAGTGTCCCTAGGCCTGGCCAGCAATCAGGTTCCCCACCTCCCCACATCCCTGCCTCCACCTTACCTTGCTCCCTCAGTACCCTACCACTGCTGGTGGTCGCCTGCCACGTTCCACACTGCCCCCCTGGTGGTCAGTGCACGTCATAGTGAGTGATCAAACTCCCATTCTCCCAGTTGAACTCCCACGCGGACACTTTGCATATTAGATAGATAGATAGATAGATAGATAGATAGATAGATAGAGATATAGATAGCAAAAATCAAAATGTAATCAGCTGGAAATTCAGATCTTCTTTTTTCCTTAGAAACCATTTTTAAGTTTTGAAATTTTTTTTTATATTTTAATTGGATTCTCTAACAACCATAGGAGGTTAGAATTGCTCTGAAGCTTATTTTACAGACGAAAAACCCCAAGTTTGGAGAGTCTGTGACTTCCCCAGGAAACTTCACTGCTATACTGCGGGTCAGGCTAGGCCTGAACACATGAGGGTCTATTGATTCAGGATGTAGTGTTTGTTACGCTCTACTGCATATCATAGCACATTGCAGAGCCCCAAATTCAGCTCTGGGGAGGAGAGTGGCCAGAACTTCTAAGGCGACTTGTTGCCAGCAGTCAGTGCTATAGGTGACAGAAGGTAGAAGGGTCAGGACTAGGACTTGGCATGTCCTTCAAGTAGCCATGTGTCCTCTTTGGCCCTCCTTATTCAATCATAATTACTCCAATGCTCACTCCACTAACGATAATAATAACTGATCACTCCACTGTTACAGCAGCTTCTTTTATCTATCACAATATAGGCAGGACAACAGCCGCCGTCACTCCATTGACAAACACAGATAAGTCACTTAGAAGGCGGCTTGGAGGGAGGTAGGCTGAATAGGGGACAGTGAAGTTAATAGAGATGATAAAACAATAGTAGCAAAGGCTCATCTTATTCTTGTGATGTGTCAGCACTTTCCTATGAATCCATTCAGTCTTTGGAAATACCTTATGAGTTTAAACACTATTATTATCCATAGTTGACAAACGAGGAAAGTGAGGGACATAAATGTTAAATAATTTGCTGAAAAGGCAAGAAGCTAGTAAGCAGAGGCCCTGGAAATAGAACCCAGCTCTCTGGATCTGTGGGCGGGTATCAGCAAGTTGTCCTTCCTGGATGTGGACTGTGCTGCTAGAACTGGGTCTGAGCTTCATCAGAGGCCTGGCATGACTAACACCCAAGACTTGAGTTCCGGTCATTTCACTGACTGACCAGGTTCCCCTTGGCCACATTGCCTGCCCTCTTTGAGCCTGAACATCTCATCTGTCAAGAGCAGAGCAGCTAGGATACACACACACACACCCTGGGCTTGCTGGAAGGGTTACATGAAATAAATACCTGGAATATAATAAATGCTTAATAAATGTTTGTCAGAGAAGTGATGGTATGAAAGGTGGTACAAACAGCTAGTAATATAGAGGGTGTAATTATTCCTGTGCTTGGCAATAATACCTTACCTCATTTTAAAGATGAACAGGCTGCTCTTAACACTTCAGTGAGGTGCCGTAGGTCATATGTGGCAAATGAGCTATGGATACCCACCTCAAATGCCTTCCCACCACACCCCATCTATCTCATGCAGAGCTTGGCCTGTACAATGTCTCAGTAACCTCCTGACAGCCTTTTCCTGAGCCTCAGTTTCCCCTTGAGCCAAACCTGCAGCCTCTTCTAAGATTCCCAGTGGACACGGGGGAAGGGCTTCCATGAATGTCTGTTAAGTGGAGATGGTGAACGCCTCGCTGCTGATTTTCTCCTCACCATGCTTTCTTTCACCTGAAAAAAAAAATAGAAAAGGAAGTTCACAATTAACTGCATCTGACTTGGATAAACACAGACACTTAATTAAAGCAGCAGAAAGTGACTGCAATGTAACCAAAGCAATACTGGGTTTGAGGTTTTACTGAACAAAAATGAAAATAGAAAATTTTGTTTTTCTACTTTAAAAAGACACCCGATGTGTGCCGGCCTGGCCTGCGCCAGGATGGGTTCTGGTCCTTTGTGTGTAAGCGACATGCTTTGCAGAGTAAACTCAGTGCAGGTAGCTATAGGCCACAGTGAGGCCTGGAAAAGAGCCCTCCCACCCCCACTTCCAAAAAAATGTAGCTTGGAAATATGGTCCACCATCCTTGACAATATCCACATGCTCCACTGCTGTCCTCACACGCGTGACATTGCACATGGCTGTGTGCGTGTCTCCCGTGCCCTTTACAATGACACTCTCCTCTACCTCACTCACCACTGGGGCAGCCTAAGTGGGTGCAGCCGCCTGTGCCCTCCCCGAGCACCCAGGCTGCCAAGTGAGTGGGAGGCAGAAAGCCAGGAGGGTCACAGCGGTGTCTGTTTCAAGACACAAGTTAGATCTAAAAGGGAATGAAACACTTCCTGCTGAGTTGTCGTCACTCCACCCCTGTCTCGCCTCAGAGGTTTCTACAGCTGGAGAGTGCTGCGAATTCAGCCCTTTAGAGCAATTACATTCCTGTTGACTATAAACTTCCCACTGTGCGGATAAAGGAAGGGAGGCACGCGTGCCAAGTGCTCCGAGGGGTGAATGCACGTTATCCCACCATCTGAGAATACACACCATGTTGGGAAACATTAGGGGGAACGGGAAAAGGAGGAAAGAAAGTAATGAGTGTGTTGAGAAACTGACATCCGATCACTGGGCTTTCAGTGAGGAAACTCTGGTTGAGACACATGGGGCTTCTCCCAGGCCCCTCTCTTCACGAATGACGTGTGTTTGTCCCTGGTCCACACATTACAAAGGAAAACCTTCACCACACAGATGCCCACCTAGCACCCAGGGTCACACGTGGTGAAGGAGGGGGCAGGGGACACCAGGGCAGTGAACAGCACCAGCTTGGCTCCTTGCTCTGCCAATTAGTGAGTGAGTGGCCCTCAACCAACCCATTAACCTCTCCGCACCTGTTACCACATCTATAAAATCAGATCAGAGCAAGCAAATCAGCAACCCTCCGCCACAGAAGGTCCGAGAACAGGAACAGCTCAGGGGCATTGCCCTTTGGTGAAGTTAACAATCAGGCGGGTTCTCCAGGGCAAGGCCAAGGGCGTGAGGCCTGGACGAGAGAGGTGAGCACAGGACAGAGACATCTTCTAAGACAAAGATGTTTCAACGTGGTGTGTTTTTTTTTTTTGCAACACAAACTCAAAAAGCAAATGATGTGACTGTTGTTTGTGACCGTTGCTATAACAACAGCATTGGCGCCCCAGTGACCTTTGGTAAGTCCTACATTTCTTTCTGCCACACAATTAATTTGAAAGTGCACCTAAGCATTTCACAAGTGCCACAGAGAATGTAGCCCAGGTGAGGTTAGGGAGTTGAATGTGGAGCTTGTTTTAAAAGGACACACTGTGCAGAACAGAAATCAAAAGGGAAACCGGGGGCGGATGGAAGGTCTGGTTTGTTGGTTTTGCATGGGGCCAGGATGTTGGACTCCCAAAGGGATCAGGGTCTCAAAGCCAGCACTGGGTCCCATTGTCCCGTTTCATGATGCCTGGGACTGGCAGCTTATGCCGATGGGTCGAGTCCCACTTGCTGGCTGCTTTTGAGCTGTCGATGAGCGCAGAAAGAATTTTACATTTTGAAATGTTTCGGGGGGGGGGGGGATAAAGAAGAAAAATACTCCATGAGATATGCAAATGATTTGAAATTTAAATGTTAGTATCTATAAAAAAGCTTTATGAGAACACAGCCACACCCATTCCTCTACGGCTGCTTTTGTCTTAGTGTCGCAGCTGAGTTATTGCAATTAGACCATATGGCTTGCAAAGCCTGCAGTAGTTGTTACCTGGTCCTTTAGACAAGTTTGCCAATATCTGAGCTACACAAAGACTGACTCTATATTTCTGATCCCTGCTATTACAGTTCTTGTTTTTGTCCACACTCGCTTCCTTTGTCCCCCTTCTCCTCACTCTGTTAACTTGTAGGTATGGTAGCTCTCAAGTACATGCAATCCCCATGTACCCGTCTTTTCAAGAGTGGCCCGTACCATTCCTCTCTGGTCCATAGGTTTCGGCTCTGGACAGCTATGTCTTAACCTTGGTTTTGACCTCTGCTGACACAAGGCACTGGTATGCTGGCCCCAGAAGAGTACTTAGCTGATTTCCAAAACGATTCTGTACTCTATCCCCTTTGACTATCGGGAGTCTTCTTTATCTGGAGGTTCCAAAAATCCAGCCCTAACCTTGGGTTGATCTAGTCCAGTGATGGCGCACCTTTTGAGCTCGGCGTGTCAGCATTTTGAAATACCCTAACTTAACTCTGGTGCCATGTCACATATAGAATTTTTTTTTGATATTTGCAACCATAGTAAAACAAAGACTTATATTTTTGATATTTATTTTATATATTTAAATGCCATTTAACAAAGAAAAATCAACCAAAAAAAGGAGTTCGCGTGTCACCTCTGACATGCGTGTCATAGGTTCGCCATCACTGATTCTAGTCTTACCCTTGGGAAGCTTGTTCTGATGCAGTGGCTGTTTTCATGGAGCATTTCGGGGAGCATCTGAACCTGCCTGAGTGGTAGTCTTAAGGGTGGGTGCCACCTTCTGGGAGGAGTGCATTTGCATAAAATCGCGCCTTCCATGTCATTGCAGACTCCTTAGCACTTCTGCTTCCGCGCCCACCCTTGTCCATCAGCAGCACCGCCCTGTCCCTGTTCTGTCTGAAATGTACCTGCAGCCTGAAGGTGACATGTCTGAGGTGTCCTGGGTCACCACAGTCTTAGGAGCTCTACTCACTTTATTGCATTCCTTTTGCATCTGCAGGCACGTAGACCCAGGCTGGGGAACGTCTGGTGGGAGGGCCGTATAAAGCCCCTGAAATCATTTGGTCTGGCCCTGCCAAGGCAACCGCAGGCAGGACTCGAAATGCAATAAATCTAGTTGCTTTTCTCATAGCCACATAAATTCATCTTAAGTGAATTGTATTAAGCAAATGACGTTATAAATATCCAAATGGCCCTTGGCAGAAAAAAGGTTCCCCACCCCCGTCCTAGATGAATAGCCTTTCAGGATCCCATCATTATGATTTCATAGTTTCCAAAATACTTTCCACATTTATAATGATAATTTGACCAACGCCAGAAAAGGATCATTCTATCAGAGAGATGTCTTTTCTGTTGAGATGGACTTTGAAACCCTGTCATTCACTTTCAAACATGAATCCCAGTTGACATCGGGAAGTTAATTAGTGGTTATTGCTAACTGTTGGGAGTATAGGTGTTATTTACATTCTTCATAACTTTTCTACTTTTAAAAATGCGTCCTATGTGCTTGCAACAATTTTGTCATCATCGACTTAGCCTCTAGGAAGAGATGGTTAATTTAAATTCTAGAAGGTTGTTCTTGGAAGAGACAAGACCGGGAACAGAAGGCCAGGCCTGTGGTGAACTCCCAGCAGGCATGCCATGTCTTAGATTAATTCTCACCTTAGGATGAAGCTGGGGTTCATTACTTCATCTCCTCCTTTCCTGCCCCGTGTGATCCTAAAGCTCAGTTTTAGCGGAAATCGGAATCATGGCATTTCCTAGTTGCTGTCAATGGGATCAATTCTGGAACAAGCTCCCATCTTAAAGTCAGCCCACAAGGATTTCCCGATGCCAAGACAGGCAACTCCGCTTCCATATCCAGTCAAAACCATCTGAGTCATTGCCAAGCCCTTTGGGGAGATGAAAAATGATGGAGTCCTCCTATGATGCATCCATGGCAAGCTGAGTGTGTTATCAAATACCTATCACGCTATCATTATTCTGTGCATGTGTGCGTGTGTGTGCAAGTATGTGTGTGTGTAGCTCCTATGCATCTGTCACCTTCAGACTCTGCTTCCTCTTGTGTGTAGCTAAACTGAATTGAAAAGTGATGATGTTTTAGAATTAACAGATGCCTAGCATTCAGTACTCTGCAAAGCACTAAAATGGGAGGGCAAACGATCAAAATGAAATTCTTTCCCTTTTCTGTATTTTTCCCTCTTTTTAAAATATTCGTATTACTTTTAAATATGTTCTATTGATTTTAGAGAGAGGAAGGGAGAGATAGAGAGAAACATTGATGAGTTACCTCCAGTACAGACCCTGACCAGGGATAGAACCCAAGACCTGGGTATGTGCCCTGATGGAGAATCAAACAGTCCACCTTTCCGTGCACAGGGCAATGCTCCAACTTACTGAGCCACATCAGCCAGGGCTCTCTTTCCGCCCTCCCCCTACTCCACCCCCCCACCACTAAAATCTCTATGCCTTTATGAGAGTCCCTTGGGCTTTTGATCATTTAGCTGAAGGTAATTTTTCCTGAGACATGTGGGACTCTGAGCCTGTCCCACCAGAAGATCTGATGGATAAACAGCTGACACAGTGGAGTGTTGGATGGATTTTCCACGTTAGCTCCTCAGAATACTCACATGACTGCTTATTATCTCATTATTATGGATTTTAAAAGTGACGCTCTGGGAAAGCTTGCAACTAATTACTATTCACCTTTGCCTACACCGTCTGTTTGAAGAATATAGTGCTGTTGACAAACATCAGAAACTAGTGCTTAATGATACCCTCAGCCATCAGCAGAGCTGCCATTGCTGAGAATCACCTTAAAATACCTCTCAAGGAGGTGCCAGTTTTTTTAATTGATTTTTTTGACTGTAGACAGAAAACTATGAATGTAAAACCATCCAGATTTGATATATACATATACATTTTATCACTCTTTTAATTCATGATACTCTTGACCCAAATGGCTGTTTATAAAATAAAACCTGTGCCGGAAGCATGATTTTGCTCTCACTGAAATTAGTTAAAAGCATCATTATGTAGGTTTCTTGAGCATGAATCCTTGGCCAAGCCCTATGAACATGCTCTATGTCCCCATCACAGTGAACCTTCAGTAGAGGCCAGTGAGGTGGGTGTCTTTATAGCCATTTTCCAGGTAAGAATATTGAAGCTCATAGAGGTTAGGTTACTTTTACAAAGTCTTGCAGAAATAATGGCTGTAGCTGTTTTTTTTATTAGTATCTTTGGTATCTATAGAAACTGATTTTACATAGAAGAAAAACAGCACACTGGAGAGAACTTAGACTTGGGATCAAACAGAGTTGTGTTTTGATTTCTGGATTGCGTTTAACCTATTTCAGCCTGTTTATTTATAAATTGGGAATAATATATATTTCTAAAAGCAGGACTATATATATATATATATATTAGTATATGGGCCTAAAGGAGCATTTCATCAACAGCAGCAATGATTACTAGTGTTATCATGAAGAGATGAGGAGGAGAGATTTATCTATATCTGAGTCCATTTAGGGGTGGGCAGAGCAATGAAAATGCCTTGAATCAGAGTTGGAGGCAGAGCCGTGGCACTGCTGTGGAAAGGCAAGGAGCAAGTGGACCTGGCCCAGTGGGCTGAGCTGGTGTGAAAGCATGTCCAGGGATTCCCTGAGGCCATCCCATCAGATTCTCAGCCCCTTCCCTGGACGTGGGTGCATCCTCCTAGTGAATGGAAGGAGGTGACCTTCAAGGCCGGGTGACCAAAGGCCATGGCGTTTCTGCTGGTTTCTCCTGGAACACACTCTGGGGAGCCTTAGGCCACCGAATAAGACATTCAGTTACCCTAACATTGCCATATGGAGACTCCATGCGGAGAGACCCCGGGAGAGCGAAGCTGCCAAGCTCCGGCCCCGGCCCAGCTACTGGGGTTGGGTGAAGACACCTTCTAGAGGATGCAAACTCCCCACTATCTGACTCACAGCCTCAGGCTAGATCAGTGAAGCCCAGTCAACCCCAGCTTCCTGGACAAATCCTAGGACAGTTTGTCAGTTTGGGGGTGGTTTGTTACAGTAAATCGCTGGAACCTGGGCACATCATAGGAGACCGTTGTAAAACTGTTCACGCTGGCCTGCTGCTTCTCACCTGGGTCTCCCCTTTCCTGCTGCACTTTGCCCTTTGGCCAGACACTGTGTAGACATAAGAATCCAGGGGGCTTTCCAGTGCCCGGAGTTTCCGAAATCAGAGTTTGCCTTTTGGATTTCAGTAACTACGTGAGCCCAGTGTTTCTAGCCGATGCCAGGGAGCTTCCGGAACTGCAGAAGGCTAAGGCAGGTGCTGGGCTAGGATGCTAGCTCACTGCTCCCTCTCTTTTCCTTGGCCATAAAATTGGAGGGGGGAGGGCATTTGCAGAAATCTGTCATGCAAAGACCACCCCCCACATGCTGGGATTGCACTCCCTTATGCAGCCCTGCTCCCCAGTGTCTGAGGCCGTGCAGGTGGGTGCAACGCCCTGCCCACCTTCTGGAATCCACAGGCACAGAGACCTGGAGCCATCGTCCCTGCCCTTCCCTGTCAATCAGGAGCAGGAAAGCAGTCAGCAGATACAGAGAGCTGAGAGGGGCGGGGGACCCTGAGCAGGGGCTACAACTTCACCCTGCGCGCTCAGCCAGTCCCAGGCCTGGGCTCCCAGGAAAGGAACTGAACCGTTTCAACAGGGCTGGGTTCTGTCGGCAGCTCAACCATGCCCTTGTTTACTGTGGAAATAATTACTACTTTGCCATAATATTAGCTCTGAACCGTGACGCCATTACCATTATCACCGGAATATTACCCATTTATTATCTCCCAGCAACCCTGGAAGATGAATACTGGGCTTCAGAGACCGATCGCTATGCAGAGGCAGGACCTCGGCTTGCATTGTCTAATGAGGTAAACCGCATTACAGCCGGCATTCGTTTGGCTGCAGCGCAGTCCACTAAATCACTCTTAACCGGTAAATCGGTCTCTGCTTTTGATGTGCACTTAATCAGTGAGGAGGGGAGACCTCACTGGAAAAGAGGATGGAGCCCCGGGCAGAGGAGAGGAAAGGGTGAACGTGAGCAGGCCCCTGTTCCAGGTGTGTGTGCAGATGCGGGAAACCATGGAGGTGTGGCTGGGCCACCAGGAGCAGGAGGTAGAGGCAGACAGAGTCGCTCAGCCTCGGATCCTCTGGGCAAAACTTCTGAGATGACGGGAAGGTGATGAGCTGGTTTGGACATAATCCATACGCCTTCGCTGTCACCGCCCAAGAGCTAGAGATCCACCGAAACCATTTTCTGATCACTTTCAGCTTTTCTACTTGGCAT
The DNA here is from genome assembly GCF_963259705.1 of Myotis daubentonii. NCBI lineage: Eukaryota > Metazoa > Chordata > Mammalia > Chiroptera > Vespertilionidae > Myotis > Myotis daubentonii. The sequence continues at coordinate 20,498,667 of NC_081858.1, forward strand.
CCGTAGTGTGACCACAGCAAGGTGCAATGGACAGATTAGGAGCAGCAGAGACAGAGTAGACAATGCGATTGTCCTTTGGAATGAGGGGTGGGGGAGACTCCAGACACACAGCCCTCCCCACCTGCCGGGCTCCCAGGAGCCTGCCTGCGGACCACAGAGCTCAGCGCATGGAGGAAACGCAAAGGCAGCTGGAAGCCATCCAGGGAAAGGAGCAGCCGATGAAAGGAGTCCCTAAGTCAGGCCTCCCTTATCGCCTACATTCCTGCTTGTCAAGCTTGAAGGGGCATAGACATTGCCTGGGGATTTGTGAATGTGCATATTCCTGTCTGGGTTCAGTGGGGCTGGGGTGGGGCTGGAGAGTCAGCATTTCGTATCAGCTCCCAGGAGCCTCGGGCTGCAGGTCCTCTGAGCAGAGAGGGCCTACTGAAAAGAGGGGGGCCTCTGCTATCAGAACAGCATTGCCTCTGGAAGCACCATCAGTGGCTCAGGCCAGCGCATGCTCAGAGCCCTGGGATCGAGCAGCAGCACTGTCCCCATTGCAGAGGTGGGCAAATGAAGACCTGTGGCTTTTGCTCCATCAAATGCTGGCGACTTCCGCACAGGCCCTGGGGTGAGCAGGGCATGCCATCTTCTCAGAAATCATGTGCGAAGAACAATGGAAAGCAGGAAGCCTGCCAGGCATTGGTGCCTTTAGTGTTTAGGGTGGGATGCATTGCATTCCTGAAGTGTCCCAAGACATTATTTTTTTAATATATTTTATTGATTTTTTTACAGAGAGGAAGGGAGAGGGATAGAGAGAATTAGAAACATCGATGAGAGAGAAACATCGATCAGCTGCCTCCTGCACACCCCCTACTGGGGATGTGCCTGCAACCAAGGTACATGCCCTTGACTGAAATCGAACCTGGGACCCTTCAGTCCACAGGCCGACATTCTATCCCATGAGCCAAACCAGCTAGAGCCCAAGACATTATTTTTATATTGCAAATTGAGGAAGAACCAAAAGGGCTTCAATAGAACTGGATTCTTGAACCCGCAATCTAATCCTCTTGCTTAAAGAGAAATATATCCTCTGCCGTGCCACGTCAGAGTGTCCCAAATAACCTGCGTTCTTGCTTTTGAAAACTTTCTCTCCTCACAGCCTTAATAAACTTGAAACTTAAGCAGTCATACCATATATCCACCCCAGGTCATCAGGGGTGAAATTAACAAAAGTGTTCCCAAGAAAGTTCTAGAGATTTTTTTTTCTTTAGAGTGATGTTGACATGCATCTCAAAAATCGTGCCCTCAACTGTTTTGCCATGTACTACTGAATTGGAGAGAGAGAGAGAGAGAGAGAGAGAGAGAGAGAGAGAGAGAGAGAGAGAGAGAGAGATTTAATAGGTAATCTTGGGAACAACACTAACTGGCAGACAATATAAATTAAGAACTTTTTACTGCATATCTTCCCTAACAAAGCTCTTTGTTGTATCCATCTTGAAAACATACTATTACTACTCGTGACCCAGTGCAGGGATCCGTGCACATTGAAAAGAAATTAATTAGAATGTGGCTGGCGGGGTGGGACTGGGTGAGATGGACCGGACATGCCCTGGAGCCAACCTCTTGTGGTCCCTCCCCACAGGCCACACCTGGGGTGGCGCTGTGGCTCAAAGGGTGTCTGTGGAGTGAGCAGGGTCCCTCCAGCAGGTGGGGTCCCTCAGCCTGGCCTGTGGGGATCAGGCCGAAACTGGCTCTCCGACATCCCCCAAGGGGTCCCAGAGTGTGAGAGGGCACTCTGCAAGTTGCTGTGGTATAGGGTGTGGAATGCAAATGCAAGTCTGCCATAAACCAGATTCGGGGCCCACAGTGCCCCAGCAACAATATATATAAAAGCCTAAGTGACAAAACGACTGAATGACCAAACAACTGGTCGATCGGTTACTATGATGCGTACTGACCACCAGGGGGGAGACACTTAACACAGGAGCTGCCCCCTGATGATCAATTCACTCCCAAAGCCAACCTTCTGCAGCTGGCCAACCTCCCATTGGGACTGAGCAAGATGGCCCCAATCGCCCTGATTGCCAGCCAGACCGAAGGACGAGGGAGCCCACCGTGCATAAATTTGTGTACCGGGCCTCTAGTGTAAAAATAAATATATGTTTTATTACTAATGTGTGTGTGTGTATGTGTGTGTGTGTGTGTGTGTGTGTATTTGTACATGTATATTATATATTATACAATATATAATTGTTTTTTCTTCTGGGACATGGACATATTTTATTTGGTTGATAATCATTCATGTGGCTAGTGTTCCTGATGCAGATTTAACCATATTTATTGGATGGTTACCATGTGTTGGATACAGTAGTGTGTAATTATGTTTAATATTATTCAGTCTTCATTCCCTTCTAGCAATACAATTCAGTGATGTCTAGTTACATGATCCGAATGAACCAAGGGATGTTTTGACAACTGAGCAGGGACCGACAGAGTAATTCAAGTTGTGGATATAGTGTCCTTTGTAATTGGCTCTGCCCAGGGACCTCTGCCTCTTACCATGACCTATCACATTGTTGTCTAGAAATGAAGGTAATAATGAGTTGCTCCCTACTCTTAATACTCAACATATCTATGATATTGATATAAACCTCTTGGAGCCTGCCTTAAAAGCGATCATGAAAATGCAAATTCTTTGGCATGTGTTTATTTATAAGCCTTTTTATCCATCAGCGTGCCCTCCTGCCCTGCTCCCTCGCTTCTGGTATATCTATCAAGCCCAATTGCCCATAAACTGCAGAAATGCTCTATTAAGAAGCAGCATTTTGGAGGAAGCATGCAAACTAGCCTTTGTTGGGATGGTCTCAGAATGTGTGTGCTGACTTCTGGCTCCCTCAGGGGGAAATTGCTGTGGATAAAACATGTATTATGCTCTCAGATGCCATCCCAGCCTTTGTTCAAGTGCACTTTGCAGAGGCTCGTAGATTGTGCCCGTTTGATACCATCTCCTTGGTTCCTGTCATCATGTGTGTTTGTCTCTCAGCTAAATGGGAACACACTGCAATGTCCCGAAGCCCTCCGCAGGGCTTTCTGTCCTTGGCCCCAAGTCAACCAGTCAGGTCTCCAAGTTCCTGGGGAACCTCTGGGAGTCCAGCTTTCTTTATTTACATTATTATTTTATCCACTTTTGAGGGATACAGCGTCCCAACAATTAAAATACATACAAAAAGTGACTGATGCCCTAGCCCCATGGTCGGCAAACTGCGGCTCCCAAGCCACATGCGGCTCTTTGGCCCCTTGAGTGTGGTTCTTCCTAAGCCTTAGGAGTACCCTAATTAAGTTAATAACAATGTACCTACCTATAGCTTAAGTTTAAAAAATTTGGCTCTCATAGAAATTTTAATCGTTGTACTGTTGATATTTGGCTCTGTTGATTAATGAATTTGCCTACCACTGCCCTAGCCTGTTTGGCTCAATGAATAGAGCGTTGGCCTGCAGACTGAAGGGTCCTGGATTCGATTCCAGTTAAGGCAGTGGTTCTCAACCTTCTGGCGCTTTAAATACAGTGTCTCATGTTGTGACTCAACCATAAAATTATTTTTGTTGCTACTTCATAACTGTAATGTTGCTACTGTTATGAATCATAATATGAATATCTGATATGCAGGATGGTCTTAGGCGACCCCTGTGAAAGGGACATTCGACTGCCAAAGGGGTTTCGACCCACAGGTTGAGAACCGCTGGGTTAAGGGCACATACCTAGGTTGCAGGTCCCAGACTCTGGTTGGGTGCATGTGGGAGGTAACCAATCAATGTGTCCCTCTCACATCGGTGGTTCTCTCTGTGTCTCCCTCTCCCTTCTACTATCTCTAAAAATTCATGAAATATTATCCTCGGGTGAGGATAAAAACAAACAAACAGCAAAAAAGTGACTGATGTCTCCTTTTGGCTTCCTTGGAAATGGGGGAGGGAGGGTGTCATCCTGAATGAGATCTTTAAACTTCTCAATTTGTAAAGACAAATGGCAAATGTTTAAGAGTTTCTCCTTTGTTTAAAAGAGGGGGAGGGCAGGAGCAAGTGGGAGAAGAAAAAATAGCAAAGATAGAAGAGGAAGTCATATGGGCATTTCACTTGTCTTTCCTCTTTACTGCTCACCAAAAGAGCAGAGAAACCCACTCTGCTTGCTCCGCCCAGGTGCCTGCCAGGGCTCAGGCTGTGTGGGGCGGAGGTGGCTTTGCTGTGGCCCAAGTAACCACCCTTTGAACGGAAAGCCAGAGCAGCTACCGAGTATCTGAGATTCCTGAGATCAGTCCACAGATTAAACCCTTTTATCAGCCTCTAATAGCTGCGCAAACGAATTATATTTTGGCCAACTTTGCCAATGTCTCCCCCGAGGTATTATTATAGAATTTTGAGCTTGGAAATGCGTCCCCATTCTGTCACCATCAGGACGGTTCGCTGTAAGAACCAGGCTCCTTTTAGCTTCCATGATGTGCTGTGCATACCTGGGGCAGTGCTCACTGGGGTCCTGGGAGGGGGGGCTGAGGGGGCGCAGCTGTATTTGAAGACACACCAGGGTGTGTTTCCAGCAATCAGACTTCAGACACCGGCTGAGTTTCCAGAAGAACCCATTTTTGCCCCTAACCTTTAAGGACAGGCTACAGAGTTCTTGGCTGTAGGTCAGTGGTTCTCAACCTTGGCTGCACATTAGAATCACCTGGGAATCTTTTTAAAATCCTGATTTCTGGGCCTCATCCTCCGGAAATTCTGTTTCTTTGTTACTAATGTTGTGGCCCCACCCCATAACAAAGAAACAGAATTTCCGGAGGATGAGGCCCAGAAATCAGGATTTTAAAGATTCCCAGGTGATTCTAATGTGCAGCCAAGGTTGAGAACCACTGCTCTAGGTATAAAAGCCTGGCTCACCATCTCTTTTGCCACAGTTTCTACCTTAAGGGGGCTGGCACCTCCCTTCTCGGTGATTCCATTTCCCTGTGTGCAGGAGCAGCCCTTCCCAGTATGTCGGCCCTGGGAGCCTTGGGCAGGTCTCAGAGCACATCTGGAGGAGAGAAACTTTCCAAGAGAACTCAGTAAGAATTGGTAGGCCCTGATTGTCTCAGAGAACTTAGGTTTAAAAAGAATATGAGCCCTCACTGGTTTGGCTCAGTGGATAGAGCATCAGCTTGCGGACTAAAAGGTCCCAGGTTCGATTCCGGTCAAGGGCATGTACCTTGGTTGCAGGAACATCCCCAGTAGGGGGCGTGCAGGAGACAGCTGATCAAAGTTTCTCTCCCATCGATGTTTCTAACTATCCCTCTCCCTTCCTCTCTGTAAAAAATCAATAAAATATTTTTAAAAAAGAATATGAGTTCAACCCTATGTGGTTCAAGTAGAGATGAATCCGCCAGTCAACAAGTGTTTATCGAATGCACTGGGGCAATGTGGCGTGATTAGAGGAAGGTGACAGCATTCACTGTGTCTGTGTGGGCCAGCCGGTCCCTTCCTCGCCTTGCACTTGCTAACAGTCCTCGGCAAGGCTGGCCTCCATGACAGCATCGCTGCGGGAAACACGGCCTTCCTGGTGCACAATTTCCCGAAGCCATCCCGGGGAGACCCCCAGCCTTCTCCCTCCCCCTGGGCTGCCTATGGGAGCCCAGGAGCTGCCCCTCATTTTCTTTGCTGGCTCGGTCTGGTCCAGCTGAAAGCAGGACACAGAGCAAGGTGACCTTCCAGTGTACCCAAGCCCCCTAGGACAGTGTGTGTTGACCACCGCCAGAGCGGACCATCTGCCTAACTTTTTGATCATCCACGGGCCACTGGCGAATCCAAGGAGCCTGAAGGGTCAAGGAAGTGGGAGGCTCTTGCCCAATAGTGGGGGCGGGGGGATGCGGTGATGTGAGGTTGGCCTATCAGGATGCAAACCTCCAGCCTCGCCGCGTGTCCCAGAGCCCTCCCAGGCCCAGAGCAGAGGCAGGAGATGTGGAGCAAGGAGGCTGCCAGGGGCCAGCCCCTCCCTCACCACAGGGTCCCCGGTTCATTTTTGTCTCTGCCATCTGCCATCCTTTCTCCAGGGCTCCCACGATGGGCTCATCACCGTCCTGAATTCCTTCCAGTTGTCACTAATTACACTGCAGATGAGTAAATCATCGCCGGCTGGGCTGACAGGGAGAGAAACGGGCCCGGGCCACGCAGGGCTGGGGCTCCCGCCACACCTGCAGCAGGTGCGCTGAGGCGGCCGCCGGCCATCCGTGCCCCTTGCAGACCAGAGGGACACCCAGTCGCCATGCCCCATGCCTCTCTTCCCCTGCGTGCCCCTGCGTACAGCCCGGTACCTGTCTCAGGCAGCACCAGCAAGACTGGAAGGCGTGAGGGGTGATGTCTCTGACCACAGGTTTTGATTGATGGCTGGATATTGAAGGCAGCTGAGGGGTAAGGCGATGTTATTATTTCATCTGGAGTTTTATGAAGTCGGACAGCTTGTTAATAATGCTATGGATCGACTGCTTGATTCAGGGATGGGGTGCAGAGATCTGCATTTGAAATGTCTGCCCCAGGTGCTGTGGGTGGAGAGGCTGTGCCCCCTGTAAGACCCTCGCTGTGGCCGGGGGCTCTAGTTGACCTGCTGTTTCTGGGTGGAGTGGTGATGGTCTCTTTACAACCTTGCTGTTTTGATAAGGTCACGTTTCCTTCTGACTTAAACCACACTCGGCCTCTCTATACGTTGGGAGTACATCCACAGCCCAGGCGCACAGGCTAAGGGCTGCAGCTCCGAGGACACCTGTGACTCTTGGAGTCCTGCGACCACAGCCTGGGGGGAGGAGGGGCAGGAGCAGCACCCCCAGTGCCCCCCACCCCTGCTTCCCAGCCCGGCCCTCCGCTGCACAGATTGCTGGCTAATGGGGCGGAGCTAGCTGAAGTGCCTTCTATTAATGGAGCAGAATATAAACAGAATAAAGCCTTCATTTCCCAGGCTGTGGTTTCATTATTAATATACTTTACAGTTCACAGGTTGTACGTCTGCGCCGTGTTTTCTCAGCTGGTGTAATCTGCAGCTCCGAGTGAGAACAGTCATAAAATTTTCATTTCCAGTTGAATGTGCGTCCAATTCGCCGTGAAATGTTCTATCTGTCGTGAATATTAAGTGCACTGGAGCCCTGGCTGCGGGCGGGATTAGGGCGATGTAGGGCCCCTCCCAGGTCTGGCCCAGGACAAGAGGCTTGCTGGCTGGCTGGGCTTTGGGGGACCCTAGCTGGGAAGCAGCGTGGCCTGTTGCCTGGGGTTCGATGGCTGCCTCCTGGAGCTGTGGTGGAGGAGAGAGGAAACATGTTCTAGAGGCGGCTGATGGGTGAGAAATAATGGAGAGCGTGCACCTCGGGGTCCATGGAAAGCCATCAGACAGGAGGTGAAAGGGCATGGGAGGTTCAAGTGCAGAGAAGAGGAGAAGGCGAAGAGGAAGTGCGGGGCAGGGGTGAGGAGGCAGAGCGGCAGGAAGGAGGGGGCCGCAGAGGGGAGAGCCGCCTGCGTGGAGAGGGCACGGAGGCGGCTGGTTGACAGGCATAATATTAGAAAGAGCAAGCAAGCGTTTCGTGCGCGCCTTTTTAGACACATCAATAAAGCGGTGAGGAGAGAGCACGGGGGAGGCGTGGCGACAGCAAACAGGAAAGCGTTTCTGTCTGATGGCCTGCGGGCTTGGCGTGGGCAGGAGTGGCACGGGGCTCGGCCCGAAGAGCACAGGTTGCCTGCTGCCCACAGGGAGTGGTTCGCCCCCCAGCACTCACGTCTCCTCTCTCTCTGGCCACTACCTGTGCTCTTCCAGCTGCTCCTATTTTCCCAATCTGTCTCCTAGTGGTTACAGGGTTGTGTGTTTCAGGGCCCGACCCCTGTCCCTTGCAAAGCAGGGGTGCAGGGGCGGGATGAGGAGCACATGAAGGACTCCTGGAAGCTGGCGGTACTTAGTCATCCCAGCTGTTGCACTAGGTCCTTTCCTCCCCGTGGGCCAGGTGCCCATCCTGGAAGAGTTTGATGTAATAGCTGCCCCGGGCTGGAGGGAAGGAGAGGCAAAGAGGAAGACTGAGGCGGCCAGTGGAGTCTCATAGCCTCAGGCCCTCAGCCTCCTTAGCAAGTGGGAGCACAAAGCTGGTTGTGCCCTGCGGGGGAATCCTAGGAAGGCACCAGCTTGGAAGCCAGACCAGGGGCCCAGCCTACACCTCCTACCCAGGCAGGCACTCCTCCAAGCCCAGCTGGCACAGAGAGAGGGAGGTGAGGAGAGAGAGAGAGAGAGAGAGAGAGAGAGAGAGAGAGAGAGAGAGAATGTGCACATTGGTGCCTATATATACGTAATCGTACATATAAAGTCGAGCGTTCACTCCATTCTTGCTGTTTAGAGTTACAGCTCACAACAGCTCAGGGAGGGCAGCTTCCCTCACTGTGGCCAAGGCTACAGCATAGTCACAAGGTCACATGATGTCTCTGAGATCCCAGAGTGGAAGTCCTGGTGGGACAAGAAGAAAACAGCCATATTCTGATTTGGGCTTGGGCCCCGCCTCCTCCCCAGTCTTCTGACTCCCTCTCTTATGTGTCCAGTTGTTTTTCTTTGGATATTGACCTTTTTTATTTTTTTTAAACACATACCCACTGGGAGTAGTACATTAAGAGAAGAAGCAGACAATGAGATGGGCAAAGATGGTACAGTGATCAAAGGTGAATAATATCCCAAGGAAAACCTAAACGTGTCCACGTGGAATCTGTGTAGCTAGCCCATTCCTCCTCACACCAATCATACCCCTGCTCACCTTATGGCTCTGCAGACCTGGAGCTCAGTCCAGCTTGGCGGATGCCTCACCCAGGAGCCGTCCGAGCCCGGCTCCATCCAGCCCTTGTTCACTGCTGTTCTGCAGACATGCTCTTCATGTCTCTGCAGATGCTGCTCCCTCTGCCCGAACACCATCCCATCCTCCCTGCCCTCCCCCAACCTCATGCTCACCTTCAGTCCTCCTAGAGTCCCATGAAAGGCCCCTTTTAAACTGAATGCAATTTTATTTTACATGGCAAACAGAAAACACTGTAATCATCAAAATCAAATAAATGCATTAATCAAAAGATCAAATATTAGATTGAATATAGTTTGGGATGCAGTCATTTTACTTATTTTTAAATGTTACCGTTGACAGTATTACCGATGTCTCCCATTTTTTCCCTTTTTGCTTCCCTCTACCCTGGAACCCTCTTTGGGAATGCTTCGTTGGCCCCTATTTCACCCCAGAATCACCACCCCTCCTGCTGGACTCCCCATGAGCTCCGGCTGGAGGCGCACCCCTCAGCTTCAGCATCCGTCACAGGGCGGTTGGCCATCTATCCGCACCCCCGGCTCCCTCAGGAGCCTGTGGGTTTTCTCAGGACAGGGTCTATGGGATGCCCACCTCTCAGCAGACTCCAGCCCAGAGCCAGAAGCACAGGTGCTGTACTTAGACCAGGGGTGGGCAAACTTTTTGACTCGAGGCCCACAATGGGTTCTTAAACTGGACCGGAGGGCCGGAACAAAAGCATGGATGGAGTGTTTGTGTGAACTAATATAAAGTCAAAGTAAACATCATTACATAAAAGGGTACGGTCTTTTTTTTTCAATAGTTTTATTCATTTCAAACGGGCCGGATCCGGCCCGCGGGCCGTAGTTTGCCCACAGCTGACTTAGACCGATCTGGGTTTCGGTCTCTCTAACGTATGGGCTATGAGGCTGGCTGAATCACATAACTACTTCATCCATCCTCTCATCTCTAAAATGGAGATCATCAGCGTCCTTAGAGGGCAGCTGGTAAAAAATCAGGGAGGAAATATATGCAATAAAAAACTTAGAAAGATACTGAACATAAACACAGACAATAGTGTGGTGAAGGCCTGAGGGGGCCAGGGGCCGGGTGGAGGGGGAAGTAGGGGGGAAAGTAGAGGACATCTGTAAAAAAACTGTCAACAATAAAATCAAACTTAAAAAAGTTCTCAATCATGTCAGTTCCCTTTTATTTAATAAATAGCTCTTCTTTTCAATAAATTTTTATGGGAGTGGATGAGTAAGAAAAATGTACATAAGAAAGTGCAAGATTAATTAATGGTTCAGATTGAAATTGTTCTCAGATTCAGAAGGAAAATATCGCCAAGAGCAGGTGGGCACGGTCTTCTGGGAGGAGCTGGGCCCCCAGGTGATCAGAGCCTAATTCTGAACCTAAGAGGAACCTCTGCACAGGTGTGGTCTCTCTCTCTCTCTCTCTCTCTCTCTCTCTCTCTCTCTCTCTCTCTAACTCTATCTCTAATTCTCTCTCTCTCTCTCTCTCTCTCTCTCTCTCTCTCTCTACCTCTACCTCTATCTCTATCTCATCTCTATCTCTATCTCCCTCCTATTCTGTTATCTGCTGCCTTTCCTTTATTGGAGCTGGAAACTTAGCTGTCACTTCCTACCCCACAGAGCTTTAACCTTACATCTGAAACTCTTAATCTCTCACAAAGGTCCTTTGGCTCTTAATTCCTGGGATCATCCAGGAACTTCATCTTCTCTCCGCAGGCCCCAGGGAGACAGGCCTGAAATGGCACTAAAGGGTCACAGCCCAGAGCATCTACACGTGGGAGAAAACGGGGAAATTAGGAGAAAGTGTTCTGAAAATGTGCGGGCCTGCCGGGTCTTTAATTCTGCCCTGTTTGTCAGAGCCCCCGTCCTTGGGCTGCATTCAGAATGAATTCCTGAATTCCACCGGTGGCCCATGCTCAGGGAGAGAGGGGGAAAACTCTCCATCCTTCTCCTGGCTTGTCACTGGAGAGTTTAGATAATAATAGTCTTTTTCTGATCCCCTGAACTTTCCCATCTGCTTCATAAAACAATGGCAATTTTTCCCCCTTGCTCGGTCTTCCTCTCTCTCTCTCTTTTATTTTTATCCTCCTGCACTATAATTTAAAACCGTGGCAGTGCTAGAGCCCTTGAGTTTTTTTTTTTTCTTTCTCTCTTCTCCCCTTGTTCTAAGACATGACTGTTATTTAAAATGGCCTTTCATCTGAGCACCAGGAAGCTGCCTGAACAAGGAAACTGCCTGTGGTGTTCCCAAGGGAGAGGAGGCCCCGTGGCCCTGGCCTTGCTCAGCACCTGGTCCCCCGCAGCACTGCCGTGACCCTGGGAAGTGTCCTTTGTGTGTTTGTCTGGTTTCCTGCCCAGGTCCTAGATATGCCCTGGCCTCTGCAATGCCCATTCTCTCAAGCTGGTGACCCTCAGTGGTCCACCAGGCATCAGGTCCAAACAGAGCATTTTCTCCTGAATTCGGGACATTCCATGCGCCCATAGATGCCAGGAGGGCACATTTGCCCGGCGCCAAACACAGAAACTTTCAGCTGCTGCTATGCAAGCTTTTCCGCCACTCCTTTGCCAATCACACCCGTCCTATGTGTCTGCCTCAGCTGGGTGGGGGTGCCCAGAAGGGGGGCTGCACTCCCAGGGGTCACACCATCTACTTCAGGTGTCAGGAAGGAGGGGGCCTGACCCCATTGCTTCCATACACACACGCTGCAGCACCCAGGCTTCTGGTTTGGATCCCTGGCTAGTTATCACTGTGCTGGAAAGTTCTTCAGACACCGCCTGTCTCTGTGTCCGTTCATCTCCATGTACACACCTGTGCCTCCCTCGCCTTGTCTTTTCTCCTTGGAGCTCCCTGCGAACTGGCTTCAGCGAAGCAATCATGTTGTTGTAAATGATCCTCCTGGAGGAAGATGCCACTGCAATAAAACATAGGAGACAGAGCAAGGCTGAGGGCTAGGGGATGTGTGTATGTGCTTGTGTGTGTGTGTGTGTGTGTGTGTGTGTGTGTGCGCTCACCTGTGTTGGGAAGGTGCCCCAGCCCTCATGGAGGCAATTACTCTATTCTTTGGAGTATGCAGCCATCCTGCCAGCTGGCCAAGGAACTCTGTGGGGAAGATAGGGACCACCTGTCCCCAGCTGCTCTGTGGGGAGGCCCACACCTGCTGGAAGCAGGTGAGGCTTTATCCTGGCTACAGAGGGCTGCTCCCTCAGCCCTGACCCCCGTAGGGGACTGGTGGCAGGATGAAGTTCTTAGAGATCTGGCATCTGGTTTCAGGTAGTTGGATTCGGTCATCGGTGTCATTGCTTGAATCTCTTCTTCTCTTCTGAAAATCTCCCTTCTCTGAAACACTGGAAATGACCTTTGAAACTATATAGAAATATTAAGGCAGAGGCTAAGAAGCCAGGAGCCCAAAGGACTCATGCATGTAAATACCCAGCCCTGCAGTGGTGACACAGGTTAAGGCCCATATACCTGTGCCCTCCATTTATTATTTCTTGAACCTTTCAAAGGGTGATTTCCATCCATATCTCCTCCTCAATCCCTGACAGTCCAGGGATCTCAGAATATTTTACATGATCTGTCCTCCTTCCCACTTCCTTGCCATTGCTGGCCTACAATTTAATTAAAGATATATTTTTAAGATATTGTTTTGTGCAATGTTCATCTAGCACATATTTATCATACGCTTTGCTCATGCCTCCCCGCACCTCTGTCAGGGATTTATTTATTTTTTTCTTCTCCTGCTTGAAGTTTTCTCTGTAGGATTTTTTCTAGTATAGGTCTGCTGGTGGCATACTCTTTTGTTTGTTTGTTTAGCGAAAATGACTCATTTTGCCCTGATTTCTGAAATGTGTTATTTTTGAGTAGAGAATTTTGAATGGAAAGTTATTTTCTTTCAGCGTGATGACGGTCTTTTGACTTCAGTTGTCCTTCCTACTCTTGTCTCCATGGAAGATGCATCCGTCTTTCTCCCCGCCTCCAACAATCCTTGATTCCTTAAGACTTTTTCTGTGTTTGTTTTTAGATTTGTTTGCAATTTCACTAGATCTTGTCCAGGTCTAGTGTTCTTTTTAAAAAACATTTGCTTGGGGTTTGTTATTCTTAATTCATGGGTTGATGTTTTTATTAATTCTGGAAAATTCTCAGAAATTATGGCTTCAAATATTGTCTCCTATCCCATCCCCTTTTCTCTTCTCCATTATGGGATCCCTCATTAAATGTTTGTTAGACTTCCTCTTTCTATGTCTTTTATTCATTCTTTTATTTTTTGTCTCATTATTCTACTTATTGAATATTTTTCTTACTTATCTTACAGTTAATTGATTCTCTTTAGCTGTATCTCAACTTTTAAACCTTTTCATTGGTATTTTTAATGTTACTATATATATATTTTTTTTCATTTTAAGAAGTCTTAGTTTGATTGTTTTCCTCAAATGTGCAATTTAAACTTTATAATTTTTTTCCTATGAATTCTTTTTAAGTTTGTGCTTTATTTCTATATAAAGTAAGCCTGGTTATTTTATAGTCTGTGATTCATAGCTCCATTATCTATCTTTTTTGTCTATTTGAATCTGGTAGCACTCTTGGTATTCTGTTTTCTTGTAGGCCTTAATTATGTTTGCTGTATGATGTTTATTTTGTTAAAAAAAATTGAGCCTATCTGGTGTTGCTCAGTGGATGAGCATTGACCTCTGAATCATGAGATTCGATTCCCCATCAGGGGAATGCCAAGGCCATGGGCTCCATCCCAAGTTGGTGGCATGTAGGAGGCGGCCAATCGATGATTCTCTCTCATCATTAATGTTTTTATCTCTCTCCCCCTTCCTCTCTGAAATAAATAAACTTTTAAAAATTAAATTAATTTGAGACCAAGGATTACAATACCTTTATTCAGAGATGAGTCAGGATTGTATCTATAAGATGCTTGGGGTTCAGAGCCACTTTAAAGTCTTCTGGTTCCCTAAAGAGCCCTTGTCATTCAAGCCATAATGCAATTTCTTGGATGGGATGTTCAGCTTACAGTTCACCCTCGTCTTGGGAGTGCAGCCTTCTGAGGCCTCAACTTTTTGTTGAGAGGATTCCTATTGGACACCCCACTTTATTATTTTTGGACACCTCTCTTTAAAAGGGGATTGGACTTTTCTGTCTGTTTCCCCTGGCCTTTTGAGGCTGTTAAACTAAGGTTGAATTTTGCCTAACTCAGCAAATGCACTCAGGGCAGGGGCCAGCTGTGTCTTGATCTCTGTCTTTTCTTTCATTTTGAGTCTGGTCATTCCATCAGAGAAGGGAAGCTTCATCGTGTTTTTAAGATATATAAATGCTGTATTACCCAGCTCTTCCGGTTGTTCTCAGGAAAGCTTCCTGAAGAGCCTAATCTGTCCTTTTCAGAAATAAGAAGATGGGTATGTTCTTAACCCAGGTCACTATTCTGTCCTCATGTGAAAATGACCATGTGGTGATTGATGAGTATGCTCACGGGGAAAGAGCAAGGCATGCAATTCCACGCCACTGCTCATTGGCCATTGGACTTGATATGAAGTTTTATTTTTCTGGGTCTCAGTGTTCTCGGATGTGGGAATGGGAGACCAGTGACCTGCACTCCTACCTCTCAGGACTATTTCAAAGCTTCAGTAAGATGGGACGTGTTTGGTTTTGATTGATTTGATGGTGTCTGTGAAAGTGTTTTGTGCTGGGCCAAGTCTACTACAGTTTTACTCGGCTTGGAATTGCCTGCTTCTCCAAGAGGGAGAGTCCAGTGGCAGAAGTAGACTAGGACGAGGGGCAGGGCCTCAGGTTGCCACTGGCCCTGCCCAAGAGAAAAAGACCTCAGAGAGTAGGAGTTGATGTAGTTATTGTCCAGTACTCTCCTCAAGTGTGGAATCTGTCCCCCTTGACAAGGCACAGTGTCATGAAAGCCCGTAAGCCTGAGGGTTCGCCTCACCTGCCCTCCTGCCAGTGCAGAGAGACTACAAGGAATTGTGGGGGCAGTGACCTTCTGAATGAAATAAATGCCTTTCAAGGGGAGTTCTTCTTGGCACCTTACCTCCCACACTGCCCCGTTTCCCTCCTCTCACCTGCCCTGCCCTCCCTATTACCCAGGCTGGTCACCCAGTGGCAGTTCTGCTTGGCAGACCGTCTTTTCCTCATCTCTGTTGTAACATTGGTTCCCTGTCTTGAATGAAACATTGGAAATTTATCTACCATCACTGCTGAGACCCATTTCCCTATCAGCTGCTCATCTCCCTATCAGCTGCTCCTGCTCTCACTTCTCATTTACTTCTGAATTTACTTCTGACAGGCATCACACAATAAATTCCTACTTTGATGAGCTAGATACTGCCCCACCCGCACCCCCAGGCAAACCATTGAGCTGAGCTCGGGGCTGGCTGCAGGGTCCAGCGATCCTGGATGTCGCAGACCATCCACTGCAGAGTTCCTGGGAGGGGTGGGAACAGAAGCTGGGTGGTGGTTAGGAAACACGAAAGGAAAGCCCACAAAGATCAAGGCTTTCTGTGAGGAAACTGGGAGGAGGGTGCTGGATGGGAGCCCAGGAGGCTCCAGATGTGGGTGGGTAGGTGACTGTGAACGAGAAGTTTATCGCAGGTTGAAGAAAGAGAGAAAGAGTATTTGCAGCTTTGGGATACTCTGATAAGGGTGGGTGAGAACCCTCGGCTCTTGGGTCTTTTCATGGCTGACATGGCTGAGCAAGCAAGGTATGTGTCTGCATGGACCCCTTTTTCTGAGATTGTGTTCAGAGTAGCGCCGATAGATCTGAGAGGTGAGTACGTGTTTCTGGGGGAGGAAAAGCACGTTGGTCAAATAAGTTTAAATAGCAGTGTGAGCTCTTCTCCTGTGGAGATGCATTTTATGGAAAAACCTATCAAAAATTCTGAAGAGCCCTACACTTCATCTCTGTTTTCCCAAGGTTTCCCCAATCTTGTTCGATAAAGAAGTCTTTTTTTTCTGAATACTTGCAGTATCTTGTAGGACACTTAGATTTAGGGGCAATATTAATTCTATAGCAGTAGCTGTAGCTCTGTTTTACCTCTGCTATTGAGAGATTAGCTGTCAAACATGTTTTCAGCCTGGGACCTGTGAGCCTCACTCTCTTCCTGGAACACATCCGTGTCCTGGGAGCTTACTGCCTGTGGCTGAAGATACTCCCATTGACTGAGGGTCGGCTCTGTGTCCCATGTGCCCTGCCCATGACTTGCCTCTAATCCCCACAATTTTACAGGGCAGACAACATTATCCTCATTTCCTGGTTGAGAAAACTGAGTTGAGCTTGTTAAGGAATTTGCCCAAGACCAGTGAGGATTTGACCTGAGGTCTATGAATCTGCTGCAAGTTTTTCCTACTATACTACATAGATTATGAAAATGGGCATGTTTACCAAGCAAAACAATTGAAAAAGTGAGAACATTTACCAACCTTATACATAGGCACCATTTAATATTAGTTCCAGAAAAAAAGCAAACCACCCTGAAATTGATCTGGTCCCATTTTTCTTGTCCATTTGCAAACCAGGAAGCTTACATGTGGAGGAGGTGAAGTGACCGGCCTGAGGTCACATGGCCGGCTGGCTTCAGAGTCCATATGATCCCCACCAACCACCCTGGCCCTGGTCCAGAGCTCTTACCAAAGGCAGCTCTCTTCCCTCCTCTTACTGGGATGTGCAGACCCTTTGTGTCACACTTACTAACCAACACGTCCAACTTGCATCATCTGTGCCTGCTGAGGGCCTAGCCTGGCGCCTGGCACAGAGAGTAGGAGCTGATGTAGTTACTGTCCAGGACTCTCCTCAAGTGCGGAATCTGGAGAAAATAGTCTTTGAAGGTTTGGCTTTGAACTCAAGCCAAGGAGGGGCTGGAACACAGCTCTGGTGCTCTCTGCCTGAAGCCTTGCTCTCACATGTGTCCCTGGCTTCACTGTCTCTCTGCCGCCAGTCCACCCACGACGACGTCTAGATGTGAGCTGCTGAATAGACCTGACAGGGCCATTGTTAGCTCTCAAACTGTGTCCAGCTCAGTTCCTGTGTGAAGACTGATGTTATCATCTGTGTGCCTTCCCACGGAAGCTCCTGGCTCCCTTGATTTCTCAATTCTCTAGGCCCTTCTCATCCCAAACTTGCCTTATGCATTATTTCTATGATTTTTTTCCTCCTCTTACTTTTGCCTAGAACTGTTCTGTTTTCTCCTTACTTTATTCATGTTTCACAGAATGCCAATCTCATTGCCTCACCTCTCTGATGGATGCCCTGTAGATACACTGGTGTTCTCCCTCATAAGCACATCGTGTGCCCAATAGGGCTTCTTCATCTTCCTGCCCATTGCCTCTCCCTCCTAAACTTACGTCTACCGTCTCCATTCCTTTGGCCATGCTTTCATCATTTCCCTTCACGTTCTTTTATCTCTACACTAGAGACCCGATGCATGAAGATTCGTGCAAGAATAGGCCTTCCTTCCCCTGGCTGCCTGAGCCACCTTTCCACCTCTCACCTTGTAGCA
Source organism: Myotis daubentonii (assembly GCF_963259705.1). Lineage (NCBI taxonomy): Eukaryota > Metazoa > Chordata > Mammalia > Chiroptera > Vespertilionidae > Myotis > Myotis daubentonii. The sequence goes on from NC_081858.1 coordinate 20,515,990, forward strand.
TCAATTTGCATATTCCCTCCTTACTGGCTATGGACGCCGCCATCTCTGTTGTGAAGTTACAGTTAATTTGCATATTCCATCTTTATTAGATAGGATATTGCTCCTCTGCCACCCTGATTTTTTTTTACAGAACACCATTTCTTGTTCCAACATGCTGCCCATCCCTTTGACATTCCTTAGGCAGCCCTTCTATATCTCCTAACTGTGGTCATTGCTTTCCTTGGTGCTGGAAGACAGAGTGGCATATTTCATGGAGAGGCAGTGTCAATGGGTCAGAGGAAGCCAGGAATGCTGTGTCCACCCAATTTGGAGAGGGCCCAGTTGGCTCAGCATCTCTGAATCCTGCCTTTCCTCTGCAGCCCCAGTTTCTCAGCCTGGGTGCAGTTGACATTGGGGGCTGGGTAATCTTGTTTAGGGGGCTGTCTGGTATATGGTATTTACAGTGTCTCTGACTTCTGTTCACCAGATGCCAGTAGCACCCACCTCCCAGCTGTGGCAACCAAAAATGTCTCCATACATTGACAAGTGTCCCCTGGGGGCAGGATTGCGAACCGCTGCCCGGCCCAGTCTGCAGCCTCACTTATGAAACCTCACGCTGAGGCGAGGACACAAAAGAAACAGATGTTGTCAGGATGCATTTGAGCTTTGCCTTTTTTCAGTGTTGTTTTTCTGGTCCCTTTGGCTCTGCTCTGACCTTTTCTCCTCCCTTCTTTCATCTTTTTATCCTTGTTCTCTTTAGCCTCCTTTCCCTATAATCCACAGTTCTTTCTCACATGACGACATGACATTCCTGAGTCCCAGGCTGCTAAAAACGGCCCTGGTTAAACCCTGTCAATGATTCTTCACCAGGGGCTCTGCCGTGCTCCATCTGTAGCCTCAGAAGGTCAAGGTGTCACTCGGTTGCTCCAGGGAACTCAGCTTCTTGGTCAATGCCTGTTTGATTAGCTGTAAAACAAAATCCAGAGCAATGCCGGGAGGCAGGTCTCAATTCTCCTTTTAGAGTGAAGCTCACTGCCCAGTCAGGGAGCGGTGAGAAGAGGGTGGTAAGTTACACAGCTGTGGAATCTGCAGCAGGTAAGCAAGCTCGTGGGCTCAGTTCCAACATGGCTGCTCATCTGCTGTCCCCTGACTACCAGGTGGGGCTTCCGCTGGGAGACAGCTCAGTGCTATTTGCCTCCTTCTCTGTCTGTTGACTCTTCTCAGTTGGGTGCTCACCTCTATTCCAAGGAGCCTCCCACTTAACTATCCCAATGACGTTTTGTTCCTTTCGTTTGAAGCTCACATTCTCAGGCTGGTCTCTGGTTCTATGGCTTTACCCTGCTTCTCTAGAAAGTGTATCTGACTTGCAAATCTGCATAACAATGAAAACCAAAGAATAAGAGGAACCAGACATGTACAAGGATACATAAACTGCTCCCCTCCTTCACCTCTCTCTCCATGTACTGGATGTGCACACTCATAGTCCCTCCTGAAAGGCACACATGGACCACAAAGTCAAGGCCATGTCCATGGTGGGTCCCAGGGATCGTCTCCTCTGATGTCCTCCTGCACACACACTGGCCTTCCAACACAATTGTCACCTTGCTTCCCAAACATCCTCTTCCAAATCACAGTGGGGTCCTCCCATGCGTGTCCATTTATTTGGGGAGATAGCAGGACGGACCCCGCAGTAGTTCTTACCGTAGCAGCAGGCATAGCTAGGGGTGATCATCAGCGTTTCCTCTCTTCTGCTGGTGATCACTGAGGCGGCGTGCGGAGAGAGCAGGCCAGGATCACCCACATCATCAGTGGCCTCTGTAACACGTGTATTTCTGTATCTGCCTGAGCCACTTCACTGCCTTCCACTTTTCTTTTTTAAATATATTTTTATTCATTTTTTACAGAGAGGAAGGGAGAGGGATAGAGAGTCAGAAACATCGATGAGAGAGAAGCATCGATCAGCTACCTCCTGCACATCCCCCACTGGGGATGTGCCTGCAACCAAGGTACATGCCCCTGACCGGAATCGAACCTGGGACTCTTCAGTCCCCAGGCTGACGCTCTATCCAGTGAGCCAAACCGGCTAGGGCGGCCTTCCACTTTTGAGTCACAAAACCCTGCCCACTTTCTGACTCTCTTTGCCTTTCTGCCCATTCATGGCTCACCAGGTCATTTTTACACCAGTCCATTCTTAAATAGGAGTGACTCTCACGAGGTTGGGTTTCCTCCTGGGCCTGTGTATACAGGCATAGCTATCTCCAGGTGTGTGTGTGTGAAAATGCTGTAAATGGGTCACGGTCTACAGTGACTACAGCAGAGGCCGGATGGGTCCATCCACCATAGACTCCAAGCCCCACAGCTCACCTGTGACACCTGCTGACTCCAGCCAATGGCAGTGGGCATGCCTCCCCTGGACCCACGCTGTTGCCAGGGTCCCCAGCTTCCATCAACAGGATGCGTGTGTTTGTCTGGCTGACTTTCTGCAGGAGCATCTGTCACTTTCCACTATTTCCTTGATCATTGCAGCAAAGTATTTAAACACTACCCACCGAACCCCATCTGTCACCGCGCCGTCGCTGTCAGGGCCCGGCCTCCCCAGGTCTGTGAAGAAACTCGCCCGCCAAGGCTCGGTGCCAAACAACAGGGCAAATTAAATCAAAGCGCGCTCCAGCACCCAGGGGGAAAATGCACATCAGCTTTGACTTATTGCACGGAGCACGCTTACAAGAGAGAAAGCAGCGCTTTTGTCACTGCGAGGGGCCATGAAAAATGAATTAGGGCCTCTGCTGAGAGAGGGCATGGAGGAGAATCTTTCATTCTGAGACGCTGTCCTCTCTCACCTTGTGAGAAGGAAATAATAAAAGAAGAACTTGTGGTGGCTCTCAGTCTCTCCAGGCTTTGCATCCTCAAGCACTCCCAGGTGTAGACAGGAAGTGAGGAGGTGGGGAGAAAGGACTTGGCAAGGACTGATCATAACCTGAGATCCAGCCACTCCCGGGGGCAGGAAGTGGAGCGGTGACAGCCTAGAGCACGCAGAGCCCTGCGGATGGGAGGGCACCTGGGGCCACAAGGGGGCCTGAGGAGGACACCGAGTCTGGTCCCCATCCTGCCCATCATTTCATGCCCGGAACCCCAGAGAAACTGGCCCCGATGCCTCCCACTCTCGCTCCAGGCCCCCTGCTGGGATGACTCTTCTTCACACGTGATTTCTTGTCATCCTCCCATTCCATGAGATAGGGATTATTTTTGCCCATTTGGCAGACGAGGAATTTCAAAAAGTGTAAAGCCACTGCTTACCACTGCCTGACAGCCATGCATCTGTGAGTGGCAGGGCCAGGGTTCAGGTCAGCATCGGTCTGATGTCAAAGCCCACTGCCAGCCTTTAGGAAGGAATCTCCCCTCCATCTCCAGCCCCTCCACACGACACAGCTTATTTATTTTCTATGATGAGGGCGGGGCCTTTGATTTCCTAATAGGCTGCTCACCTGCCTCTCTAATGGAGCTGGCTCACACTGTGGGTTTAGCCACAGAGTCTTCCCACCAGACACATCTGTACATCACGACAGCATGGGCCGCGTGGACAGCTGCTCGGGAATGTCTAACACAGCCCTTCCCAGGCAGGATCTCGACTGCAGACAGCATGGCTGCATCCTCCAGGGGAGGCCGAGCCCACGGACCATCCCTAATTAGATCCCAGGCTGGAAGGCTCAGCCTCATGCGCTGGGAGTTGGAAATGAGCAGTGGGTGTGAGTCAGGCTGGCAGAAAGGACTCGGGTCTGGGGTCAGATTTTCTCTATTCTGGCCTCATCTCAGCCATTAGGTACCTTCTCTCCCTGAGTGGCCACCTATGGGTTATCCCAATTTGTGATTGGGCGCTTTGCTCAAATTCCGAATTGGGCATGGATCAAATATATTAGGCATTGGCTTCAATGCCTGGGAAGTGTTTGCATTTTCTTCTGGAGGATTGCTGAATGTTGCCACTTGGGACGGCTGACACATTTCAAATAGCATGTGTACCCTAAGCAGTTGCTTTGCCTTTTGGACTCTCTCCAATCTGGGGAATACCAGGCCCAGTTTTGTGCTATGCCCATGTGCTATATCTATATTTATGTCTATATCTATATATCTATCTCTATCTCTATCTCTATCTCTATCTCTATCTCTATCTCTATCTCTATCTCTATCTCTATCTCTATATCTTGCTTACCTTTGGCCATCGTTCAAAGATCGTTGACCACAACGAGAAAGCAAGCAACTCCAGACCTAGGGCCAAAGTGTAAACAGATGATGTTCTGAAATGAGCCTCTTACGAGACTCTACATTTCTTCTCGGCACCAGCAAACAGGGCCCACATGGGTGAGAGTAGTACTTGGCTTTGTCAATAATCCATGAGCACGTTATTATAGTGAACACGTGTTCGTGCATGACAGTGACAGACACCCTTCATGCATGTGACAGTCACACTGAATGTTTGGGTGAATTTTCAGTCAAAACAGTCCAACACGGTAAAACTTCAGCTGTTCTGTTCGGAAACATCATCTGTGCATACTCACATACGTTTCCTATTTGTAGACTCCCCAGGATTTAACCGCTAGAATAGTAACCATCTACTTGCTGATTTAATGTAAGCAATGGCCACCTCCTACTCCGCTCCCTGCCCAGCCTGCTATCCCTTTGAGAATTACTGTTATGTAGGGTGGATATGTAAGAATATTCCTAACTTTTCTCCTCCCAAATAAAAGATTTTCTAGGACAGTAATGCCTTTAGAGTAGATAACACCTGAAGTGTGAACATGTTTTAATGAAAATAATATTATAAACGATTAAATTCCTGGACATACTTACAAGGAAAGGAAAAGAACAGGTACTGGGTGAGGATTCCATGAGCGGCTCTGATAAAAATAAAAGAACCATAGAGACTAGAGATTGGACTGTGCTGCCCCTGCCGAGTCAGCCCAGCACCGGCCCCTTAGTGGGTCAACAGTGAGTTAACTAGGGCAATATCAAAAGTGTTGAGAAGGATTAGTCAGTGAAGAGATTTGTCAAGGAAGGGGAGAGGGGCACAGGAGATGTATCCCCAGAAGACCTATAGGATATTGTGTAGGTGGGGCACTGGGGAGGGAGAGGACCACCATTGAGAGTATTTGGTGACTTTTTGCATATAACTCACCCTGCCACTCAACTCAAACTGACAGCTTGGGTTAAACAGCAATCTTCCTCAGTAATCAGAGTGTCATTGGTGAAACAAATGTCACCTGAAAGGAATTTTTAAAGTCACACAGCCTAGCCCCCCCTTATTTTTTTTTTTAAAGACAAGAGAACACAAGTTTAGAGTAGTTAAGGCAATTTCTCAGTCACACAGCTCATTAGTAGCAGAAGCATGACCAGAATCTGGGAAGTTGGACTTTTACGTGAATGTTCTTTCTGGAGCAGCATGCTGTCTCTTTGAATTGGATTTGGAAGTGCCCAAATGAGGCCCAGCTGTGAAGCAAGGCAGGCTAGTGTTGGTGCCGGGTCTTGGGCCTTTTATTGACAGGTTTGGGGCTCCCTGACCCAGCTGCAGCTTGTTTGAGAGATTTTACCTTGAGCAAAGACAGGCCCTTCATATGCAACAGCTGCTGCACACAGCGTGGGTGGAGTTATAAATTGGCTGAGGCGGGGTCTTAGGGAATCACCAGTGCAGAGCAAACAAATGGTGCCAGTCAGCCCTGTGACCAGGGAGGTCCCAGTATAGGAACAATGATCCCTGCGAGCAACTCCATCTGGGAGAAAGCCACCCTCGAGTTCCTGCTCCGATGTTGGACAACCAGGTTCCTCCTCGTATGTGTCTGTGTTCCCCAGAGCCTCGTCCTGGTGCTAAGAGTTCAGAGGAAGCAGAACCTTGTAAGTTCAGTTCCTGGTGCCCCAACGTGCACTGGTTTTTACAGCCTATAGTTCTTACTGCCCCTAGGGGCTTCTCTTCCCAGTTCTGGGACCCTCGGCTGGGGGGCTGGTGTGGGGCTGGGACCCCTTGCTCCTCTGGGCGGCCTCCACAGAGACTATCTCCCTCCCAATTAAAAAAGTGGCCCAGGTGGGTGCTGGCCCAGCCTGTTTGGCGTCTCCCCACCTCCTACCAGTCTCGGTGAGCTTTCTTCTTCTCTGCTGGTAGGACTTCCACTCAGCCAGCTTTCCAGTGGTTCTGGATGATGGTTGTTCTGTATTTAGGTTGTAATTTTGATGTGGCTGTGGGAGGCAGCGAGTATAGGTGTTTACCTATGCGACTATCTTCAAATCTCTTCTAAATAGTAGTGTCTAATGTTTTGCTCTATCAAAGGCTACTTCCCCAAATAGTCTGGTGCATTCAAAGGTTGTACATATCTGAGTATTTCCATGGGTCTGAGTCGTACAGTGGAATGACTTGGTCATAGGATGTGTTTATTTCAGTATTTTATATTCCCAATTAGATTGACCTGCCTCCCCCACCTCCTCCCCCTCGAAAGCTATAGCAATTAACAATCTCACCTACACCTGGAAGGGCCCACACTCCTCAGCCCTGAGTTCTAACAGGCCTAGGAGGAGTTGCATTTCTGCCAATGCGGTGGGCAGGAATCTGCACCTCACATTAATGTACATATGGCTGTTAAAATAGGGAAGTTACTATACATATTTTTATCTTTTTTATGTTTATTGGGTATTTATATTTCTTCTGTGAATTGCTTGTCAGTGTTCTGCATCCATTTTGCTCTTGTGTATCATGTTTAAAATTGATTTTCGGAGTACCATGTATATAAGAGATGTTAACCCTTTGCTCTAAATGCTGCAGATAGCCCGCCCGGTCTGTCTCTGTCGCCTTTTACTTTATTTTATGGACCCACTTATCATAGCGCAGCTTTAGGTGTGTGTGTAATGAAATCGTCCGTCATTTCCTTTGCGGCTTCCTTCATCCTGTGCCTGCTTGGGCAGGTTTTCACACACAGAGACACTGCATTGTGCATTTCTGTGAGCTATCTTAAATCCCTTAAAGAAAATAAAGGCATGGCATTAAAAAATGAATGAATTAAAAGAAGAAGAGTTCCTCCCAGGCACGGCACATGGAGGCAGAGGTATCTTATATTTACCCAGCACTTTTACTTCCCAAGTGTTTTCAACTTGATTGTCTCATTACTCTGGTCGGCAATGTATCCAGGAGACAGATCTGCCAAGGGCTCCGTGGGGCAGCTGCTGGCTGTATTTACCTCCCTTCCTTCTGCCGCCACCTCTGGGGGGATGTTCAGGCCCCTCTGGGTTTGTAACTGGGGGCATAGCCTTGCCCCACAGTCCCAGATTACCCCCCAGTCCTCCTGTTGGTCATAAGTAAGCAGATGTGGTTTAGGGGGCCTGAGCCACCTGTGAGGTGTTTCAGGGGGCCCCATTAATGGATGAGTGGTCATGGACCCTTTCAGGCATCATTTGCCCTGGTGTATACAACTTCCAACTGTTTACTCCCTACATTCCAGACAGTGTGAGATGCCAGGAGGCTTTCCAATGCTGCCCTGAGAGGGCATTTAAGAAACAGAGAGTGGCCTGGCCGGTGTGGCTCAGGGGTTGAGCGTAGACCTATGAACTAGGAGGTCATGGTTCGATTCCAGGTCAGGGCAAGCCTGGCTGGGTTGCAGGCTTGATCCCCAGTGGGGTCCCATCCTCCATTAAATATCATTTCCCATGAAGGTCACTCTGTCGGGGCCAGCAGAAGCCACGGGTAATGTGGGGAGAGGCCTTTAATCTCTGCCTCTGAGACAGCAGCATGACCTGAGCTTTAAAGAGAGCGGCCCTGAAGATGAGAGTGATTATGTGATTTGAGCGAGATTTTTCAAGCTATTTGGACATGGTGGTGGAGAGAGAATCCAGGTGCCTTAGCCTGCCTGAGTGAAGGATTCGGAATTTCTGATTTTCGTTGGTAATGGAGATCTGATATGCTCAGGACAGTTTGGGGTTAGAGTTACAGAGAGGAGGGGTGTGGTATGTGTCCATTGATTATGACCCCCTGTCTTGGAATGTCATGGTTGAATGACTTAGGTCACATCTGAACCAAAGGAATCCATGAATGGATTTCGAATGTGCATTATTTTTTTGCAACAAGTGAGCATGTCAGAACAAATATCGGGGACTATCTCTTCTCAAAGCAGTGGTCGGCAAACTCATTAGTCAACAGAGCCAAATATCAACAGTACAACGATTGAAATTTCTTTTGAGAGCCAAATTTTTTAAACTTAAACTATATAGGTAGGTACATTGTTATTAACTTAATTAGGGTACTCCTAAGGCTTAGGAAGAGCCACAGTCAAGGGGAAAAGAGCCGCTTGTGGCTCGCAGGCCACAGTTTGCCGACCACGGCCTTAAAGGAAGGTTGGCATGTCAAACTGATGAAAACACCCCCCTCCCCGCATGCTCAGGTAACTATGGGGCACTAGCCATTGGTCAGACCTTGTATGTGCTGGCACTTTGTAATAAGGGCAAGCAGGTAGGTAGACACTGTGTTTCTTTCCCCTGGAGTAGCTGGATCAAAATAGTTCTTACAAAAGCTCATTTCGTCTCATAGCAAAGATTCAGCAGATGAAAGACTAGAAGGACAGCCCGGAAGTGCAAACCAGCTAATTTGAAAAACACAGTGTAATATGTTATAGATGGTTACTTACATGCTGCTGCTGAAATATTGTACAGATCATTGGAAGACGCATTATCATCTAGATACATACATTTCTCACCCTTTGGTGACACTGCTCTCCTTAAATCACTAGAATTTACATAATCTCCCTCTCTCAAACTTTCTTTACTCATATCTAATGGGTTTCAAATACACACCTAAGCCCTCATCTTCAGCATTTTTCTTGGAGCAATCTTTCATCCGAACTTTGCCTGTTTTTATGGTTTTTTTTTTTTCTTTACTTAAAAGCTCATGGACTATTTTCTTCGTGATTTTGCCACGTTAGAGCAAGTGGCATTCCAGTGAGTCCTAGAGGTTCTGCTATTCCAGGAAGCTGCTAGAGACTCAACTTATTAAATAATTCATGATCAAAACTAGATTCCAGCCTAGTCGGGTGTGGCTCAGCAATTGAGGGTTGGTCGACCCAGGAACCAAGAGGTCACTGGTTCAATTCCCGGTCAGGGGCACATGCCCAGGTTTCTGGGTTGCTGGCTCAATCCCCAGTAGGGGGCATGCAGGAGGATGATTCTCTCTCATCATTGGTATTTCTCTCTCTCTCCCTCTCCCCTCTTCTCTGCAACCAATAAAAAATATTTTTTAAAAGCAAAGCAGCAAACAGGAGTGCATGTGGTGGAAGGTCGGGGGAACAGGCTAGAGGGCAGCCATAGGCATTTCTATTCTCCCTCCTCACCCAAATGCAGTCTTTTTAGGCAGTATATTCAGTGCAGACATATGCAAGCATGTACATACTCCAAACTAAACTGCAGTTTCTAACCAGTGTTCTGCATTTTCACTTAGTTTAGGATTTTCAAAAAAAAAATCATGGTTAGTTAATTATTTCCTAAAAAATTCTCATGAAAAACCGTACCAATCATATCACACTCATGAAGTCTATGTGTGTGTTCCCTTCACTGTTCAGAAAAGAAACTAATATGAAGGCAAGCTAGTTACATGCATGGCCAAGAATACTCTTGTCTCCATTGGGCACTAGGTTCTTCAAAGTCAGAAACTGGGACTTTGAGTCTTAGCACGTGTGCTCACACCTGCGCTAACACCTGATCATGTATCTAATACATATTTATTGAGTGTTTGGTTGTGCAAAGGTCAGTGCCAGTGTGGAGAGGGAGACACACAGACAGGAAAGATCTAGACCAGGCCTTTCAGCGAGGTCTGCAGGGCAGTTGAAATTAGTTCCAACAAGGTGCCTTCTAAGGTAAACCTCGAGAATCCTTTGTTTTTCTTAATAATCCCAAACCTAAACCAAATCTGTGTGACAAAAAGGAAAGGGAAACTTGTAGTGAGTATCCCTCTGTGTCAGGCACTGTGGTAGATAAACGTGTATTACGATTTTGTTTGAATCTCCATCACACACATGCAAAGTAGACAATATCATTATTTTTCAAATGAGGAATTCAGACTCCATGAGTAGTTTCATGGACATTCAGTAGCACCCATAGCGTAACAATGAACACCTCCTGCGTTGTGATTTATTTGTGTTGTAAGATTTCCAGAGAGTCTTGTTTGGTGAGAGAAGAGGCTGCCCTGTTTAGGGTTGGCTAATGGTTGTGATTGCTGATTCAGGTGTGCGTGTGCTTGTGTTGGAGAGATGAATTTAGACTAAACAGGCATTGTTTTTAAAGGTATCCTGAGCTAGTGCTAGTTTGATAGTTCACACGCACACACAAAAGTCCAGTTTGCTGAGTTTGCTGAGAGGATAATGATGTTTATAATGACATGTCTAATAGAAAATGAATAATGGTGAATCTGACCGGGGGTCTGATGAAGGTCAGAGAAGCCAGCTCCATCCCTGAATGACCGGAAGTGACCATCCAGGTGTGGCTAGTCGTGATGTTATGGAAGGAGTATCAGATGTAATGGAAGGATTATCAGAATCTTATTCCTCCTGATAGTCTTTACCCCCTGCATTCCAGAGCACAATCGGTACGAATTTGGGGGTGGGGTGAGGTAGTAGTGAATCTCAAGGCAGGCAGCATGTGTCCCGTTTAATTGAATGTGAGAGTGGCTGCCCTGTGAGGTAAAGGAAGAAAACTCAGGAGAGAAGACACGATATTCTTCTGAATCCCTGAAGCTGAGGACATACAATAAAAATAAAAAATAAAATGAGGGGGGAAAAACTATGTCCCATGCTTGAGAATTTGTCTTTCACTTAGACCTGGGGTGGGGAACGTCGGGCCTGAGGGTTGTATAAGGGCCTCAACATCATTGGGTTTCTGGCCCTGCCAAGGCATGAGGAGTGAGTCCATTGAGCAAATGTAGCAGGCTAATTTTAAGTTGATAATTTTGCGTGGTCCACAAATGATATTATAAATATCCAAATAGTCTTTGGCAGAAAAAAGGTTCCCCACCCCTGGCTTCAATTACGGTTCCATTGCAGATGAGAGATCCAAGGGGAAGGGAAGGGTGATGCTAGTGATTTGTTCTCTAAAATTAGTGTCTGAAGAGAATTGCATCTTCCCTTTGTATTTCAATGGCAACAAAAAGAGAGGACTCTCCCTGCAGGCTGGCGTGCTCCCTGGGGTGGGGGACCATTGCTCCATCTCATCCTACTAAGAACCTAAAATATTCCAGTGGGGTGAGGTACTTCTCTGCACAGACGTGTATTAGTAAAATACCTAGCAACAACCATCTCATCTAATATGGCAGATGGTTATACAGTATTGTACAGGCCAGGGTTTATTCTGAGATTGCACAGCTCATAAGTGACACAGCTAGAACAGGAACCAGGATCCCTGACTTCGGGGTTCGTGTTTCTGAGCCACAAGACACTGGACTGAGCTGACCAGGTCACGGCTGCCTGGCAGGCAGGGGGTGAGGGCATAGTCAGTGTGCAATGCTCTGGGCTCCAGGCAACCAACAACTCAAATAATGCCCCCGAAATCTCGTCACTCAGGAACAAACCCCGCAAACATGTCTGAGGGATATGTGACTCACTTCACCAGGGATTTGTTTTTGTGAAGTCAACTTTACTGAGCTCTAATTTACATACGATGAAATTCACACATTTTAAGGTTGATGGCTCTTGACAAATTGTATCATCATGTAACCACCGTTTCAATCAAGATAAAAAAAATAAAAGCCTTCCGCATCTACTAAGAAGGTTCCTTCAAGACCCTGGATAGTCAGTTTCTCTTCTCAGCACCCAGCCCAGGCTACCGCTGTAATGTTTCCAGTAACTAGGGAGCGATGTTCATACATATGAAATCAAACAGTATGGTTCTTCTGATTGAGGCATCTTTCACTCTGCATAAAGTCTTTAAGATTCATCCATGTGGTTGCATGTAGTATTACTTGCATTATTATACCAGAATATGTTATTCATTTATTTATTCAAGGACACTTAGGTTGTTTCTAGCTTCAGGTTATTATGACTACAACTGTTATGAAAACTTTGTATACATCTTTTTTGTTTGTTTTTTTGTTAATCCTCAGAAGAAGATATTTCTTCTCATTAATTTTTTAGAGGGAGGGAGGGAGGAGGAAGGGGAGAGAGAGAGAGAGAGAGAGAGAGAGAGAGAGAGAGATTAATACATCAATTGGTTGCCTCCTGTATGTGCCCCAACTGGGACCAGGAATTGAATCTGCAACCCAGCTATGTGCCCTTGACCAGGAATTGAACCAGTGACCCTTCTGAGCTACACTGGCCAGAGCTGTATGTCTGTCTTTTAATGGCTATATATTTTATTTCCATTGGATAAATACCAAAGATCACAATGGTCACATCACATGTTAAGTGTATGTTAAGCTTTGCAACATATATCAAGACAGTTTTCAAAAGTAGTTGAATCAGTTTCACATCAGAAATACTTGAGCCTTTCCATAGACCTACATCCTAGCTATTTGCAAGTATGTCATCTTTTCACTGTTACGATTAAATAATTCACCCATTTAAATGTATGCAATTCAATCTATATATTCAGAGCTGTACAGTATAAATTTTCTTATGCAATACACCTTTAGAATATTTTTTCATCACCATCCAAAAGAAACATCTATCCTTCAGAAGTCAGTCACTCTTCATCCTTCCCTTTCCCTGCCCTCAGCCCTAGGCAAATGCTACTCTGCTTTCTGCCCTTACAGCATTGCCTGTGTGGTACATTTTAGGTAAATGGCCTCATATAATACGTGATCTTTTGCCATGGTCTTCATTGAATTAACATGATGTTCTCAAGGTTCCTTCATGTCGTAGCATGTACCCGTACTTCACTCCTCTTTATGATCAATAACATCTTTTTTTTTTTATTATTATAACCATCCTAGTGGGTGTGAAGCGTGATCTCATTGTGGTTATGATTTGCATTTTTCTCATGGCTAATGAGGTGAATATCTTTTGATGTGCTTCTTGGCCATTTGAATAGCTTCTTTGGATAAATGTCTATTTAGAATCTTTGCCCATTTTATAATGGGTTGATTTTTTTTTTTTAGTGAGTTGTAAAGAGTCCTTCATATTTTTAATATATGAATACCTTATCAGATTTATGATTTGCAAGTATTTTCTCCCATTCTGTGGGTTCTATTTTCACTTTAAAAAAAATCCTCACCCAAGGAGTGAGGATATTTTTTCCAGTGATTTTTAGAGAGTGAAAGGGAGGTGGGGGAGGAAGAGAGGGAGGGAGGGAGGGGAGAAGGAAGGGAGGGAGGGAGGGAGGGAGAGAGGCAGGGAGAGAGACATTTATTTGAGAGAGACATATAGATTGGTTGATTGGTTGCCTCCTGCTTGCACAACAACCAGGGTAGTGGATCAAACCTGCAGCCAAGGTATATGCCCTTGACCAGGAATCAAACCTTGGACCCTTCAGTCCAAGGGTCTATGCTCCAACCACTGAGCAAAACCCGCCAACAGTATTTTCACTTTTTTCATGGTGTTCTTTGATGTTAATAATTTAAAGTTTTAAATTTTGATAAAGTGAAATTTATGTATTTTTTTGTTTTGTTGCTTATGCTTTTCGTGTCATATCTAAGAAAGCACTGCCTAATCCAAGATCATGAAGATTAACCCCTGTGTTTTATTCTAAGAGTTTTAGTTCTTACAGTACCCATTTTAAGTTAATTTTTGTATATGTTATATTTCAGGGTCCACTTTTATCCTTTCATATGTGGGTATACGTTGCCCCCCATCATTTGTTTAATAAATTATTTCCTTTATGAATTATTTGACACCTTTGCTGAAAATAAACTAACCATACATGTGAGGCTTTGCTTCTGGGCCCTCAATTCTATTCTGTTGATCTGTCTATATATATAAAAGCATAATATGCAAATTGACTGGACCACAGAATGACCATCAGGGGGCAGATGCTCAACTCAGCAGCTTCCCCCAGCCCACAGGCCCCGATAGCTCAATTGGGGCTTGCTGACCAACCTCTCAGTCCCCCCCACCCCCCGCCAGCAGTCTCCGATTGCCCAATGGGGAACAGGAAACCAGGGGAGGGTGGTGGCGGACGCAGGTGATGCCAGACCAAGGCAGGTGTGAGTGAACGGGGGCTAAGATCGCCCCAGCAGTCACCTCATAGACAGAGGGTGACCGGCGGTGGCAGGGGTGCGGGGCCAGCTGCCGGCAGCCGGGGAAGATTGGCCCTGATTGCAGGACAGGCCTAGGGATCCTACCCATGCACAAATTTCATGCGCTGGGGCTCTAGTATATCTATAGGTCAGTACCACACTGCCTTGATGACTGTGGCTTTGTGGTAAGTTTTGAAATTTGTAAATTTGAGTTCTCCAACTTTGTTCTTTTTCAAGATCAGTTTGGCTATTTTGTGACCTCTTAAGTACCATATGAAATTTATTATTAGCTTATCAATTTCAGCAATAAAATCATTTCAGATTTTAATAGCAATTGCACAGAAACTGTAGGTCAATTTGGGAATATTGCCATCTTAATAATATTAAGCCTTCCAATTAATGAGCATTGAATGTCTTCCCAATTATCTAGATTTCCTTTAATAACTTTCAACAATCATTTATAGTTTTCAGAGTATGGGTTTTACACTCTTGTTAAATTTATTGCTAAATATTTTATTCTTTTTATGCTGTTGTGAATGAAATTGTTTTTGTAATTTCATTTTCAAATTGTTCATTGTCGGTGTAGAGAAACTCATTTTTTAAAATATATGGACCTTATATCCTGTAATATTGCTGAATCCATTTATTAGTTCTAATCGTTTTTAGTGGATTCCTTAGGCTTTTTTTATGTATATAAGATCATGCCTCTGTGAATAGAAGTAATTTTACTTCTTCCTTCCTAAACTTAATGCCTTTTATTTCATTTTTTTTTTAAATGAATAGCCATGGCCAGAGCCTACAGTACAATGTAGAAGAGAACTGTGTGATAGTAAGCATTCATTCCTTGCTCCTGATTTTAGGGGGAATGCATTGTCTTTCACCATTAAGTTTGATGCTAACAGTAGGGTTTTTTGTAGATTTACCTTATCAAGTTGAGGAAGTTTTATTCTAGCCCTAGTTGTCGAGTATATTTATCAGGAAGGAGTATTGAATTTTGTCAAATTCCATTTCTGTTTTACTAAGATGATCATTTTTCTTTGTACTCTATTTTGTTGCTATAGTGTATTAAATTAATTGATATTCAGATGATGAATTAATCTTGAATCTCTGGTATAAACCCCATTTGGTCATAGTGTATGATCCTTTTTACATGTTCCTGGATTTTGTTTGGTAGTATTTTTGTGGAGGACTTCCACAGCTATAATTATAAGAGATAATGGTCTATAGTTCTATTTTCTTGTGATATCTTTTTCTGGTTTTGTATCAGGGTGATACTAGTCTCACACAATGAATTGGAAAGGGTTCTACTTTTCTTTTTTAAGAATGTGTAAATAATTACATTAAATTTCTTTAAATTTTTGGTAAAATTCAACAGTGAAGCCATCTGGGCCTGAGCTTACTTTGTGATAAATTTTGGTTACTAATTTAATCTCTATATATGTTGTAGGTCTATTTAGATTTCTAAATTCTTCATGAGTTGGTTTTATTACTTTGCATCTTTTTATGCATTTATTCATTTCAATTAAGTTATCTAGTGTATTGTCATACAAATATTCATAGTATTCCTTTATATATTTTTTCAAAGGTTGGCAGTGATGTTTCCTGTTGTATTCCTGATTTGAATAATTGGAATTCTTTCTTTTTTATTTTCTTGGTCACTTTTTCTAATTTTCTGGTTTTATTTGTTTTCTAGTCTCTATTTCATTAATGTTTGCTATATTGTCTATTATTTTCTTCTGCTTTATTTAGGTTTAGTTTACTCTTTTTCTAGTGTCTTAAAGTGGAAGTTTAGGTTATTGATTTGAGATTTTTCTTCTTTATTTTAATATAGACATTTACAATGTCTCTGTAAGTATGACTTTAGCTCCAACCCATAAGTTTTGATATATTTTTATTCATTTTAATTCATCTCAAAGTATTTTCTAACTTTCCTTGGACCCATTGGCTACTTAGGAGTGAGTTGTTGAATGCTCACATCCTTATGAATATCCCCAGTTTCTTCCTGTTACTGATTTCTGATTTCTATATCTTGTGGTGAGAGAAAATACTTTGTGTGATTTCAACTCTTTTAAATTCATTGATGTTTGCTTATGGACTAGCATATGGTTTATTTTAGAAAATATTCCAGGGGCCAGTGATGTTTATTGGGTGGACTATTTATTGGATGGAGTAATCTATTCAAGTCTTAAAAATGTTTGCCACTCAAGCGAGCATTAAGGGTATTACATTGTGATTTTAATTTACAGTTTTCTGCTGAACAATAATTTCAAATATCTTCTCATGTTTTAGGAGCCATCTATGTATTTTTTCAATATATTTTTATTGATTTCAGAGAGGAAGGAAGAGGGAGAGAGAGAGATAGAAACAACCATGATGAGAGAGAATTGTGGATCGGCTGCCTCATGCAAGTCCCCCACTGGGGATCGAGCCCACAACCCGGGCATGTGCCCTTTACTGGAATTGAGCCTGGCACCTTTTAGTTTGCAGGCCAACACTATCCACTGAGCCAAACCGGCTAAGGCATTTATGTATTTTTTTAATAATTTTTTTCAAGTTGTTGTCAATTCATAAATAAAATATATGTTGTTATTGAGTTATAGGAATATTACATATTTGGGATACACATCCTTTGCCCAATTTATGTTTTGCAAAAGAAATCTTTCTTATTCTTTGGCTTACTTTTTCATGTCCTAAGATACCTTTGAAAGAACTAAATATTTTACTTTTGATGAAACCTCCATTATCAATTTTTTCATATGTACATAGATTCTAGGACAAGTCTAAGGATATTTGTCTTACATCATGGTCATAAAGATGACCTTCTGTGTCTTCAAATTATTTTGTAATTTAGCTTTGTGTTTAGAAATACAATCCCTTTGAGTTAATTTTGCATATGATATAAAGGGGGGTGAGGGAGGCAAGGGTCTTCTTCACTTTTCTGGTATTCCAGAACATTTGTTGAAGAGACTCTCCTATTACCCACTGAATGACATTGACGACTTTGTCAAAAATCAGCTGAGCATATATGTGTGGTTATTTGGGGACTGACTAACCTCATCCATCAATCTGTATGTCCATCTTTATGCTTATACCACAATGACTTGATTATTATAACATTACTAGAGGCCCGTTGCAGGAAAATTTCTGCAAAACAGGGCTTCCTGTGGCCAAAGTGAAGCAGGGAAGGGTTTCGCTCCCGCCTCCACCGCCCCCCTTGCTTCCCTCCCATCTCCACTGCCCTGCTTGCTTCTCGGCAGCTTCACTCCCTTCTGCAGCACTTGGCTTCCTTCTACGTTGTCTTCAGTCTTCACTCCCGTCTGCATATGCAAATTAACCACCATCTTTGTTGAGTTAATTTGCATACACATCTGATTGGGTGGTGGGTGTGGTGGAGTGACATCAATTTACATGTTTCTCTTTTTTTAAAAAATATATTTTATTGATTTTTTACAGAGAAGAAGGGAGAGGGATAGAAAGTCAGAAACATCGATGAGAGAGATCGATCAGCTGCCTCCTGCATGCCCCCCAGTGGGGATGTGCCTGCAACCAAGGTACATGCCCTTGACCAGAATCGAACCCAGGATCCTTGAGTCCGCAGGCTGACGCTCTATCCACTGAGCCAAACTGGTTCGGCTGCATGTTTCTCTTTTATTAGTGTAGATCTTAAGCATTAAAGGAGCTAAATCATCCAAGTTTATTCTCTTTTTTAATATTTTGGGCTATTTAGGCGCTTCTCTTTTTATATATTTTTTAGAGTTTGTCAGTTTCTCTGATAAAACTGCCTCTTATTGGAATTTGTTCTGGAAGAGCTAATATAGCAGACCCAAGACAGCTATCTCTGAAAAGAAAGATCTGCTTGCAAGGTTGGCCCTTAGGGGCTATCTGGGAGCTTGTCTGGTGCACTGTGGTCGACATTGTATAACTCTCTCCCTAATAAAGGAGGCTCATTCCGCCTGGCTCATTCTATTTGTACAATGTGGTCTATGCTGCACACCTGCTTTCCTTCTGGGAGTCTGGAATTTGGGTACATGGCAGGCAGAGGGCGCCTTTATGACCAGCTGCAATTAAAACCTTGGACACAGAGTCTCCAATGGCCTTTTGAGGCAGAAATATCCCACACATATTGCTGCATTTTCTTTGCTGGGGGAAGACTGTGCTCTCTGTGACCCCTCATGGGAGGGAGAGAGCATCAGAAACCTCATACGGATTCCTCCAGACTCACCTGGGCCTTTGTGCCTTACAATTCAGCGGTAAATCCCCACTGGGTTTTTATACTAAATCTCAGCCAGGAGCACAGCTCTATGCTGAGGCCCATGAAGTCGGCTAGTGAATGTCTAAGTGTGTGAGTGGTTGTAGGACCCAACACATTGCTCTATTCCCATGAACCATTGCTGTTAAATAGTAGTGCGGTTGATTTTTTTTAAAATATATTTTATTGATTTTTTACAGAGAGGAAGGGAGAGAGATAGAGAGCTAGAAACATCGATCAGCTGCCTCCTGCACATCCCCCACTGGGGAAGTGCCCGCAACCCAGGCACCCGCCCCCGATCGGAATCGAACCCGGGACCCTTCAGAACGCAGGCTGACGCTCTATCCGCTGAGCCAAACCGGCTTTGGCGTGCGGTTGATTTTTATGCGTGGACCTTGTATTGTGTGACTTGATACATTTTATTCATTAATTCTAGCAGGTTTCATAGATTTCTCCTCTTTCTACCCAGACAGTTACATAACCTGAGAGTAAAGATGATTTTACTTCTTCTTTTCTAGTATGTAATCCCTTCTACTTTTGTTTATTATCATATTGCCCTGGCTAGTTCTCCTTGTGAATGGAAGTGATGAGTATGCATTCTTGCCTTGTTTCTATCAAACATGGAAGACTTTAATTGTCTCATTACTTATTTATTACTTACTTTCTCAACTGACCTATGACTGAATAATTTTATCATTGCTTATTACTTTTCTAAGAACATATTTGCCCGGAATAGGACATAAAACCATAGCATGGATGGTGTGGGTAGCAGGGGATCAAGGATTGAAAGAGAAGATCTTTACTGATGAGGGAAAAAAATAATTGAAAAGTATTATTGTGGTATCTAAAGAACTACTTAGATTCCTTTCTTCTTATTCCACATACTGTTTCAATCATTTTCAATCCAAGTTCTAGAAGGATTTCCAATCCTTCTAAATCTCCTTTCAGTCTTTTAACTTATCTTCATCCTCACTGCCTTTGCCTAGTTGAGGCACATACCATCTCTCACTGGCATAGCTGCACTATTTATCTGACTCAGGGGTCCTCAAACTTTTTAAACAGGAGCCAGTTCACTGTCCCTCAGGCCGTTGGAGGGCCGGCCTATAGTTTTAAAAAAAAAACTATGAACAAATTCCTATGCACACTGCACATATCTTATTTTGAAGTAAAAAACCAAAACGGGAACAAATACAATATTTGTATTTGCATGTGGCCCGTGGGGCGTAGTTTGAGGAGCCTTGATTACTCATCTGTATTTTGCTTATGCTCCACTCCCTCCTGCCTTCTGCTGCTAGAGGGCGCTGTTGATCACATGTATCTCATTATGCTTCTCTCTTGCTCAAATTTTGCCAATGGTTTCCATGCTTCTCAAGAATACCCTAAAGCCCTTTGCTTGACATATTTAGGCACCTGCCCAAAGGTTCACACTTGGTGCTCACCATTCTTTCCACGGTGGCACTTTAAGCCCTAGGAGTCACATATGACATATGAACATCTCTGAAAACACTGCATTGTTTTATGCCTCTGAGCCTTTGCGCATGCTAGTTCACTTGCCTAAATTCCTCCCCCCGCCCCCTCCCACCCCTTATCTTCCAGCCTTTTTGGTTATATTTGACTTTTTAAAAGTTCAACTTAAGTGTTACCTCTTCCGTGAATATATTCCTGATAAGCAACCCCTTCAGCCACACACATGCCCATACCCACCAAAATTAACAAGTGGATGTCATACCAAGTGGTTTCATGGTTTCCTCCATGCACCTCCAACATACAACACCGCAATGCCTTATAATGGCTGTATTATACAACTCTTGGTAGGCTGTAAGCCTCCCAGTGTGAAAATGGTGCCTCAGTGATCCTTTATGTATCAATTCTACCAACAAATGATGACTGTCTCCTACTACAAGCCCGTCACTGCTGTCAAAATGAGTGCCTTGGAAAAAGAACTGTATTTATAGTGCATCTCTAGCTCGTGGTAGGAATTCAGAATATCTGTTTTGAACTTTTCAATAACTAAACAATGAGCTGTTGTAGGGCTCACTGAGGGGTGTTTAAGGCTGAGAGAAGAAAGGCACCTCTGTGAATCTTAGCTGGGCTCATCGGAGAAGTCCTCTGTGCACAGGGCAGGGACTGGGATCAAGGAAGTAACTCGGAAGTTTGCTACTACAGCTCCTGTGATTTACCTTAACAGCTATGAAGGTCTGTATTCCCAGGAAAGTATAGTGATTTGACATCATGGAAAGCCAGGCCTCCCCATCAGGCACCTGCTGTCCACATTACCTGCCCAGCCTGGCTCTTTGCTTCTCAGGCGAGGCGAGCCTGCATCCCCTGGACCACACCTGGCTGTGTGCTGTTCTGACAGCCTCCCTGGTGGGTTCTCCTGGGATTTGCCTCCATGTGCTTCTGGTTATTTAGGCCCCACCCAGATTCCACAGTGACACATGTGAATTGCTCACCATTCCGTGGAGTCGGCTAGCATGGCCCACAGAGCTAGTGGACTCTGGAGGAAAAGCACGCCTTTGGCAAATAATATGATTTCATTTTTAGCAGCTTTTATCTTTTGTTGTTGTTGGGGGTTTTTTTGCCTCTATGGCATTGTAGACATTTTGATAATGGGCATAACTCTTTCTCTGATTGCATTTAACATGCGCTGCTTTACAAGTGCCCCGGTATCACTCCTTTACTTACTGAATTCTGCTCACAGCCATGAAGGAGTGACCCTGTGTGTGACTAGTGGTAATTTAGAGTGTGGCCACATTTTGATAGGTTAGATTTTCTCTTCATGCACTTAGTCCACACACACACACACACACACACACACACACACACACACACACCAATTGCTGAGCACAATCACAAGCCTGAAGGGGCAGGGACTTTTCTTACAGGGAAGCAACATCACCACTTTTCTCAGTGTATGATTGTGTTGCAGTAAACATCTGACAGCGTCTAGGCCAGCGGTTCTCAACCTGTGGGTCGCGACCCCTTTGGTGGTCGACAACCCTTTCACAGGGGTCGCCTAAGACCATCCTGCATATCAGATATTTACATGATGATTCCTAACAGTAGCAACATCACAGTTATGAAGTAGCAACGAAAATAATTTTATGGTTGGGTCACAACATGAGGAACTGTATTTAAAGGGCCAGAAGGTTGAGAACCACTGGTCTAGGCAAATCAATTCTATGCATACTTAAAGCATAATACCTGTCTCCCAAAAAGGCGAAATAATTGGAAAACACATATCATATGTTTTACACAATTCTACTTGTGCAAGTAACACAGAAACATGGGTCCACTTTTAATAGGGGCTGTTTATCGTGTCCTATAGACGCTTGGGTCCTTGTCGCCCACTGGGCACTGACTGTGGGAAAACCTTTCACTGATAGAGCCCCAGTCTATTCTTATTAGAAATCTGGAAACATAGACGTCTGATGCCAAGAAATAGCCTGTGAGGCCTGATTGCAGAGCGCGGAGCATGAAGCCCAAAGTACTAGGCTGTAAGCATTCACGCACATGTAGGTCAAACACAGGCACATTTTTCTCTGAGGTTTGGAATAGGGTTAATCACACAATCTAGGCAGCGTTTAGGAATACAGGCTTGTGAATTCTCACAGTCACAGGTAATATAAAAAAATTAACCTCGCGCAGGATAAAAAGAGCAAGAAAGCTGAGAATTCTTTCAAGTCCTAAAAAAAAACCAAAAAACAGTAGTGTGATATTAATAAGATAGATACCATTTATTTTTATTCACTCCTACTTTTTTTAAAAATATATATTTTATTGATTTTCCACAGAGAGGAAGGGAGAGAGATAGTTAGAAACATCGATGAGAGAGGAACATCGATCAGCTGCCTCCTGCACATCTCCCACTGGGGATGTGCCCGCAACCCAGGTACATGCCCTTGACCGGAATCGAACCTGGGACCTCTCAGTCCGCAGGCCAACGCTCTATCCACTGAGCCAAACCAGCTTCAGCCACTCCTACTTCTAAAATTTCAAGCAGTGTTCTCTTCTAAGCCCACAACTTACAATACCATTATATTTCATCGCCAGAAGTAACTACATATTGATATTGTTTAAAATGCCACAGGCCTTTATGTAACTAGTTGCTATTTTACCTCAAAAAAACAATAATACTTCCTGCTTTTACTTTTACTTATCTGGAATAAGTAGCTATTGACATCGGATGAAGTCAGAATAAAGATTTATCTACCCGAGTGCAAATATTGACCAATCGGGAGCTGGCTCAGTGTTTATATTGAAGGGCAATAAATTGTGGTATTGATGGGGCTGAGGCGTCAATATTTGCATTGTGGTAAACATTTTAAAAATCTCCCTGAAATATTCCTCAGAAATTCTCCTGTCATCAGACTAGCCAAGCCAGAGCCGTTTGGGGAATAGCTTGTGTCTGCAAGCAAGTGGTTAATGTGAAAGAGCTATAAATTGTTCTGGTTTCCAAGTTTACACAAAGACACGTTTTTATGGTGATGGATAATGGTGATTATTAGGAGCTTTCAGAAGACAATCCAAAGCCTCACTCCCAAACAGAAGACTCGTGTCTAAAATAGCTCCCTGAGCCAAAATAGTCTCCATGATCAGCTTATGTCTTGAAAACCTCATGTTTTCCAAAGAGTATCTGATCCCCAAGACAGTGAACCATCAATTCCCAGCTAGACTAATTCATAACTTGGGCTATTTTAGACTCAGTTGGAAAGAATTTGTGTTTACAGTGGGGGGAAAATGATTTCAAACAAATGAGGGCACGTAAAACGATAAACTGAATACTTATTCAACGTAAGAGAGAAAGCTATGTAAAATGTCCTAACTACCTATACATGTCTGTATTCACCTGAAAATTCTTGAGTACACCTGGTATGTGTGCGCATTTATGTAGCATATGTAATTTTCAACCAATTGATTGGATTAGTCAACCTGTTCATATGAACTTAGGAGAAATAAGATATAGGCAATTCCTATCGTGTAGTGTATACATTAAATTTCTGGCTACCTGTTAATTCCGAATTATTTCCAAGCTGGTGAAGTCATCACCCGTGCGGCCGGCCTAGTAGTACTAGGTGGGCGCCTCCAGGAAAGGAGCCCTCCCTTTTGGAGAAGCACAGAGTGGGTGGCCACGTGCAGGGTTTGAGGCTGATGGCCTTTTTAAATAAATACATCTATGCCAGCATCCTGATCCTGGTCAAAGAGCTGGGAGGATGAGCAAAATAGGATGCCTATTGCCCTAACTGGGTTTGCTCAGTGGATAGAGCATTGGTCCTGGGTTTGATTCTGGTCAAGGGCATGTACCTTGGTTGTGGGCTAAATCCCCAGTGGGGGACGTGCAGGAGGCAGCTGATTGAAGTTTATCTGTCATTGATGTTTCTAACTCCATCCCTCTCCCTTTCTCTCTGTAAAATCAATAAAACTATATTTAAAAAATAGGATGCCTATTCATGTTTGAGCATGAATTTGGGTGAAAAATGTGGCAGGTTAAAAATTCTTTGCATCGTGGGTATATTCCTAGAGGCTCAAAAAGAGAGAAATGAAAAAGAAGCACCCAGCATTCCTGCAGTTGTTTAAGTCTCTTCTCTCAGATATTCTTCATGGCGCCCTGTTCTGAGCTCGCTTTGGAGACTGACAGTCCCTCAGCCAAGAGGGCTGGGAGGGGGCCATGATGGGCAACACTAGAATGGCCCTCCCTGGAAAGGAGGGCTTCTGAGGGGGAGCGGCCATTGTTCTGACAGTCATGGTGGCTGCAGATACAATGCTACAGCCCCAACCAGGCTCCCAGGGCAGGTCCCTGCTCTGTCCTCACTCTGGAGGCTCCGTTTCTGCCTCCTCCTCCCACCTTATCCTCATCCCTTACCCCTCTGGTCTCCTCCCTCTCTCCTCCTTCCTCCCTATGGGGATGCTGTCCAGTGTAAGCAAGAGGTACTGGCTCCCAGCCCGGTGCACCTGTCCCAGGCCCTCAGGTCTGTAAGGGAGAACTGCTGTGAGGCTGCAATAAATAAGATATGCAAATTACTTGGCAGTGCCAGCCCCTTCACAGATGTGAATGCCTCTCCCTTCTGTAGGTTTTCTCCTCACCCAGGGGAGACAGCAGACAGGCCCAGTTTGCTAGGGCTGCCATATCAAAGTACCATGGCCTGGTGACTTCAGTGCCACCGAGCCATGGGTCTCAGAAACACGGGTGCAGAAGTATCTTAGGAATTTGATCTCCTGGTTTTGCCACAGACACAAAATGAGGAAGGCACGGCTTAGAGACAGGTGAGGTGCTCACTCACCTGGTGGGCTGCGAGGCAGAGGAGGAAGGTTTTGTCTGGGGAAACTCTCACAAAACAGTAGGAACAAGCAGGGAGCAAAGGGGAAGCTACTTTGGCTGGTGCTTTTTTTGCAGCGCCCCCCAACCCCTGGTCATCACACTCCTCCCACCCGACCTCTCCTTTCCCAGGAGCCTCTCTGGAGTGTGCTCTCAGCCCACCTGCTGAGAGGACTGGAGCAGGATGCTCAATTCTTGTGGCTTCACTTTGGCATCAATTAGAAGTCCTGGCTTATGCCCATCCCCATCCCCACCCCGTCTCCACCTGTAATCGCAAGAGCATCAGAAGCCAGGGCTCTGAAGTCTCTTTAGACCTCTCTCCTCTCACCTTTTTGAACATTTTTTTTATTCCAGTTTCCATGTACATCTTAAAGAAAATGGAACAAAAGTTTTGTGTCTGGCGACTCTGTTTTTCTGTCTGTTCTCCATCACTGCCCTATCCTGGTGGGCACCCCCTCTCTCACGGTCTCTCCCTGTTCCCCACTCCAGGCCTGGGATCCTGCTGGTCAGGATCACCCAGGCGTGGCCCTGGCATGGGCCTGGGCTTGCCATGCAGAATGGCACTACCCACCTCACCCTGCTTCTCCTTGGGCCCCATCTCCAGTCACTCCCGTGAGGTCTACTTTGCAAAACAAGTTGCGCTCTGTGGTCCAAAGGCCACACCGAGGTAATTTATTCTTCCCAGCAATCCCCCCTTTCTCGGGGAGAAATGAATCTTCCCTGGCTCCCCTCCTGGCCTTGTTTGCTGCCAGTACCCCGAGCTGTCTGCTCTGTCCTGGCCTTGACGGATGAGTCTCGCTCCACCGGGGTCTTTACGATTCCAGGCACAGTCTCCCCGCTTGTAGATGGTAATCGTGTTAATGTATCTGTGCAGCTTATCCCGCTACGCCCAGCAGAGCTCGGCTCAGGCCTGGCTTCCCAGGTAGGCAGAGCTGGCAGACACGGGCAAGCTAAGAGTGGTCGGTGTGAGAAAGACTAATCACCCCAAGTTCTGGTCCCAGAGGCTTGGCTGCTGGCAAACAGCCAACTCTTAGTACCTTTGGTGTGAGTTTCTGGTTCCTGTGAAATAATGGCTTCTGGTATCTGTAACTGCTTTACCGTTTACAGAATGCTCTATATATTGAAAATATCTAAGCTGATCTATACACTGTAGGGTAGATGTGAGTTGTCTCTCGTTTTACAGGGAGCATAAGGTAAGCAACTAGAACTCCACTGCCAGGTGTGTGACCCTATGGCCGTGGTCGGCAAACTGCAGCTCGCGAGCCACATGCGGCTCTTTGGCCCCTTGAGTGTGGATCTTCCTAAGCCTTAGGAGTACCCTAATTAAGTTAATAACAATGTACCTACCTATATAGTTTAAGTTGAAAAAATTTGGCTCTCAAAAGAAATTTCAATCGTTGTACTGTTGATATTTGGCTCTGTTGACTAATGAGTTTGCTGACCACTGCCCTAGGGGGGTGCGTCCATTACTGCAGGCTGCCTCTCTCATTAACTGGAAGAGAAGTGGTACAAACTCTTAATAGTTTTGTTTTTGTTTGTTTTGTTTTTTTCAAATGGGGTTGTGTTTCTGTTTCTTTCTTGGGAGAAGGTCTAGTTTGAAGGATTGGAAGACGGTAAGAAGGAAGGAGACTTGGAACTATCATGTCCGTGCCACTAAGGAAAAAGCTAGGCATGGAGAACCCAAAACACACACACTTCACATCCCTCACCGCCACTACCACCACCGGAAGGAGCAATTTTGGCCCATTCATCTCGCCTCTCTACCAGGTTGTTGCTGATAGGTGTGTTCAGGCTTCCTCACTGTCTGAAGAAACTTGATATCCAATGGTTCTCAAGTGGGTGCTATTGCTAGGGGGTGTTTGAATGTGTGTGAGGGTATTTGAGGTTGTCAGCATGACTGGGGAGGGGGTGTTGTGGCATTCAGGGGAAGTGGGCCAGGGATAACTAAGCATCAGCACTGTGTAGGGCAGTGCTACATGGTGTTACTCTCACCCGACTGTCACACCCCTAGAGACCCCACTGAGAAGCGACAGTGGAGGGTCCATTAAACCAAGGAGGCTCCGGCCTGTGTTCTTGGTCTCCCTGAGAATCCAGATGGCTACCCGGCTCTCTTTCCTCTTCTACCCAATGGGTCTTCCTTTGAGAGTTCACCCCCCGCTCTTTGTGGCTGTGTCCTTCTTACTCTTGAAATGACTCAACCTAGAAATTTTTGTTCCTGATACATGAACAAGGACTTCATTCTTCAGTTCTCTTTCGAAATATTCCCTAGACCAGTTGAGACCCCTCCGGCTGTGGATGACAGAGGATGTGCTGTCCAATGCCCATCAATCATTGATCCTCATCAGATCTGTCTGGCCAGTTGTTGAGCCCTGGAGCAAGGCCAGTTTTAGTTCAGTTTGGTGCAGAGCCGAGGGCTTTCCTAGCACACAAATAATGGTGAAATAATGGTGGTTGTAATTAGAATCATGGCTTGGTAAGTGGAATATGCTAAACTTTCCAGATGCTTATTTTTCATAATATATAGAATGGATAAGCAGAGGAACATGGAGCTCGTGATTCAGATGCTCTGTTTGGGTATATTTTCTCCTAATAATTTGAGAGGAGCCTTTTGGATTCAGCACTGGGTCTATGAGTCAGGCCAAGAGTGTATGTGACCGAGCAGTGTGAGGCCGTGAGCATGGATGAGGTTGGAGTTCTGTGAATTTCTGGGGGAGAACAAAACAAAACATCAAGTTGGTAAGGAAAAATAAAACACTAGGGAGACTTAAGTCCTAGCCAATTTGGCTGGGTGGATAGAGCATCAGCCCAAGGACTGAAGGGTTCCAGGTTCGATTCCGGTCAAGGGCATGTACCTAGGTTGCAGGCTTGATTCCCAGCCCTGGCCGGGCACGTGTGGGAGGTGATCAATCGATGTGTCTCTCTCACATCGATGTTTCTCTCTGTCTCTCCCTTACCCTTCTACTCTCCCCAAAAATCAATTGAAAATTATCCTTGGGTGAGGATTAAAAACAACAACAACAACAATTAATTTTAAAAAAAAGACTTAAGAAAGAGAGCTAGGAGCCTGAACAACTTCTGGAGAATATGATTATAGTAAGTCAAGTCCAAATGAATCAGGGACTTGTGATCCCGTGAATGTTTCCCAACATAGAACATCTGAAAAATAGATTTACTAGTAAAGATAATTAAATGGCAAAGTATTATGCTAAACAGAGAAAGAAAAAATATGCTAACATGCACACAAGTGAGCATGCATATGAGTGTGTTTCCATTTGACTTACTATTTTGTGAGCTTATAATATGGGGTCTGTGTGCATGTCCAAAGAGAGTGGATGGGTGGATGGATGGATGTGAAAAAACGGATGAACACAGTGTAATGGGATGTGTTAAGTGTCTATTTTGAAAAATACTGAGAAATAATTATGGCCATTCATTCAATAAACATTTATGTGGTCGATGGGGACAATGTTTATTATCCCTGGAAATATGACTGTTTAAAAGTAAAATTTTAGTTACTTTTTATGCTTTGGCTTCATAAAATATAATGTCCTCTCTTGTCAAAAATATTTAGTATCATGTGCTCTACACAGAGCCTACAGTCAGTGTTTCTCTGGGAATTGAAGCAGATGGTTCTACCAACTGGGAGGGAGAGGAGACAGCTGGGGTGGGACACAGAGCGTGGATTGGAGAATGTGATAGTCACTGGAATCCAGAACCAAGAGCTGTGGAGGCCAAAGGGCTATGAGCTTTCCACGAATCCCTACACTTCTCGAAAGTACATGAGTTTCTCAGTGATCAGACGATCCAGATATGCTTAACCTGAAAGGACAGATTGGTTTTAAGAAACTTGGGGATATACAAGATTGTGACATATGAAATATAACGTGTCACCTATGTAGTACCACAAACTATGTTAGCTAGTGAAGTTAGTTGCTTTTTAGTGTGTTTTTCTATGTTTTAACACATGTTAGACTCATGTACCTCCCACCCCTGGAACTAAACAGAATTCACAACAGTCCCATCACCTAAGGCTTTTATTGTGCTGCCTTTTTGTCATCAAGTTCTCGGCCCTCTCTAACCTCTGTCCTTCGTACCGGATGGTGTCCATACATCTATCCTCAAGTTCACTGACTCTTCATCTCCCTTCTACTTGGGAGCCCATCTAAAGTTCATTTCTATTTTGTTTTATTTGTTCCTTGTTTATGGCTTTTAGCTCCCGGTTGAACATTTTTATCTTTGTATTCATTCCAAGGGTGTTCACCTCTACTCCCTGGGTGTAGTTATACGAGCTGCTTTAAATCTTTGATAATTGCAACAGATAGGTCTTAATAGGGTTGGTTTCTGTTCATTGCCTTTTCCCATGTGACTTCCTTAGCTTCCCTTTGTTCTTTGTATGCTTAGTAATTTGGGGTGATATTTTGCACATTTTGAGTGATATATTAGTAGGCTCTAGACTAGAGCCTATTAAAAGCCTTTGAGAACACAACCAGAGGGAGAACTGACTGTGTTAGCAGACACTTAGTCCAATTAGGTCCATGCCACGAGTCCTGACCTGCCTGGCCCCGGTTGTGGTTCAGTGCCAGCCCTATGATCAAAGGCTTTGCAGCATGGTAAAGGTGTGCCCTGCACTGGCCAGCTGGGCCCTGGACAGTGGTGTCCACACAGGTCAATTCCCAAACCTTTGGTATATATACTGCTTGGGTGAGTTCTACACATGCTCCACAGTGGACCGCGGGCTCTTTACACTGCTCCATGTGATCCCTTCTTGAGCTTCCTCTCTCTGCGATTTCTGTCCGCTCTCCAGCTTTCATGGGCCCCTTTCTGTGCTCTCTGCCTAGAAGGCAAAAGCATTACCCTCCCCTTCATGTTTCTCATTTGTTGTGACTGAATCAACTCCAGGGCAAAGCAGTAAAAGCAAAGAAAAGAAGGGAAACATGTCATGGAAATTCCTTCTACTTTTCAGACCGCAGGGTCCACTCTCCCTGGCTTCTCTGGTCACAAAGAAGGATTTTTTCCCAGTTTTAAGTGTTCGTGTGGCCATTGGTGCTCAAGCACTGCTGCTGCAGAGCTGCGGTTTCAGGATTGAGCTGTCGCTCAGGGCAGGGCCCAGAGGAAATCAACAACAACATACCAGGGCATGCCCTTCCCTCTTCTCATCCTGAAAGTTTCCCTTTCCCAATCCTCAGACTAAAAAGAGATTTATCTTGAAGCTTTTGCAGCTTGCACCTACCACACAGTTTCAGGCTTTTGGCTGCTCTGAGTCTGAGCCAGGAAAGATGGTGGGAGGGAGAATAAAACAGGAAATGTACCATCGTATTGTTCTTCCTTCATTTTTTATTTCCTTCTCCAATCTGGTTGCTGTTGTTGACTTTTCATAGTCCTCAAATAAGTCTTAATGTATTCTGTTTAGTTTGTAATGAGTGAGAGAGATCAGTTAAAGTGTGCTTACTCCATCTAAACTGGAACTGTTTTTAGTGGTAGAATGAACAAGGACTGTAAGAATTAATAATAACTAAAATCAATCCAATTTTTAAATGATCACCAGGAATGTGTAATTTTAAACAATGTCAGTGGACAGACATGCCTCTCCCACCCACCCCCCCATGCCCTTGGTAAACTACCGGTACAGGAAAATTGGAAGCTGCCGTGTGTTATCAAAGCATTTAATAAGGGTGGATTGCTTCATTTTAGGGTTCCGAATGTGCATTGGAATGTAGAGTGGGTTACTTCAATATACTATTGACAGAGACTTAATGTTGACCTAGTAAACTGTAAATTCATTGAACAGGGAACATATAAATGAATCCTTTTGCTCATTAATCCATTCAATATCTATATAGTATTGTGAATACTAACTACTGCAGATGAAGACATATTGTCTGCCCTTAAAGGGCTTTTAGTCTGAAGGGATAAACAGATAAATAACCAGAGACTTTCAACATAATGTAGTAAGTGTTATCACAGCAAAAAGCCCTGCCAAATTGGGATGTGCGGTGAGGAGAGGGGAGAGGAGGTGTTAACCTCAGGGGCACCATGGAGGTTAAGGAAGGATTCTCATAGAGATGAAATCTAAGCTGTGACCTGAGAGACAAGGAAGGAATAGCCCAAGAACGAAGGTGTTTCCAGGTGACAGCATGAGCAAAAACAGGGATAAAACATAAGGTCACATCATTCTGGAAGTATAAGTATTTTCAGTGAGATTGAGTCAAATATTGAAATATATTAAGGCAAAAATTGTAAAGAAATAGAGGAGTTAGGCCATTATGGGCCATATAGGAATGAATGCTGAGTTTTGGTTGATAGGAGTGGATGTCCATGCCTACCTAATAGTATTATGGAAAAAAAATAAAATAGGCAAAATCTATAAACAAATTGTATAAATTAGAAAATCCAGAGTCTATTTCAGTTGTTCATGAAGCACACGATGATAGAGATGAAATAGAGAGAGGAATATAGATTCAAGACATATTTTAGAGGTAGAATTAATAAGGTTTGTGGCAGATTCAGTATCATGGTTGGGGAGAGTAAGTGCTGACAGTGACTTCCAGAACTTTGGGTTCAGTTAAGGTACCATTTGTTAATCAGAGAAAGACTGAAGGCAAATGAAGTTGGAAGGAGAAAATAAAGAATTCCATGTTGCACGTATTAAATGGGGGATGCCTATGAGATTTCCAAGTGACTATGTTAGGCAGGCCATTGCTAATATGAGTCTGTGGTCCATGGAAGAGAAAAAGGGTAGAGACATACATGTGTTATGGCCATCTAACTGGATGTTCAAAACCACTGAATAAAAGACACCCTGTGGGGAATGATCATACAGTGAGAAAAGAAAATAATGTCTGTGACCTGGCTTTGAAACATCCAACAAAGAGAGGTTGGGTGAAATAGGAGAAGTCAGTTGAGGAGTTTCTGAAGGAGTGTGCAAAGAGGTAGATGGACAGGTAAGGGGGCAGGACATCCTAGTACCACAGAGAAGTCTTTGCAAGAAAATTAGTTGTCAACAGTGTAGATTGCTGCCAAGAAGTCTTTTTAAGTGCTAAAATGTGTGCAACGAATTTGGCAACTTGGCAGTCACTCGGTGACCTTGGGGCAGCGAGGAGGTGGGCAGAAGCCAGATTAAACTGACTGAAGTATCAATATGAGGTGAAGAATTCCAGATGGCACATTTGGACAATATTTTCAAGAAGTAGGCAGTGAAATATGGGGTCAGTGGAGAGAAGTGGTATTAAAGCAGACTTTTAAAAAGTAAAAAAAAGAAAAAGAAAAGAAAACCGGGTAGATTACCACTGTGAACTAAGACTGGGATAAAAATTTGCCTTTTATCACTTCAGCAAAGTCAGTTGGTGTTACTGCCCAGAATTATATACTTAAGCATATATAGGTATGTTTATATTTACCCTATATACATACATATGTGTGTATTATACATATCCTAGAGGCCTGGTGCACTAAATTCATGCACAGGGAGGGTCCCTAGGCCTGGCCAGTGATCAGGGCCGATTGGAGCCTTCTGGCTGCCATCTGGGGCCTTCCTTTGTTCCCTGCCGCCCCCTGGTTGTCATCACATGTAATAGCAAGTGATCGGTCTCCCGGTTGAACTGCCGTGGAAATAATTTGCATATTAGGCTTTTATATATATAGATTCTGTTAGAGCAAAAAGCATATGGAGGTATAGGAGAAACTAGAAGTAATGGATAGAGTGAAGTCTTTGAAAAGATGAGGAAGGAAGAACGCCATAGATCAAAAGGAGGAATTGGATTTTTTTAAAAAATATATTTTTATTGATTTCAGAGAAGGTAGGGGGAGAGAAAGACACACATCAATGATGAGAGAGAATCATTGATCGGCTGCCTCCTGCACGCCCCCAATGGGGATCGAGCCCACAGCCCGGGCATGTGCCCCTGACCAGAATCAAACCCGGGACCCCTCAGTCCACAGGCTGATGCTCTATCCATTGAGCCAAACCAGCCAGGGCAGGAATTGGCTTTTTGATAGGAGAGACAGACAGTGTTCTGTTGGATAGCTACTATAGCACAGGAATAGAGGTGAAGGGGTTGGAAATATTTTCCAATGAGAAATTGCAATGATGGACCATAAAATCTAAGTTTTCTAAAACTTAAGAGACAGTGGGATGATAAGCACAGATATAGAAGATTTTTACATTTGATCATGAGTGATGCCTGTCTAGTGGATTCTGGGTTTTGTTGTGTGTCTTTTCCTCCTTCAGCAAAGCATAAGACAAGATCATTAGCAGGGGAAAGCATAAACAGAGGCAACAAGATGTTTCAAAAAATATTGGAGGGCAAACTACACTTTAAGAGTGAAATAATGGTTATCACAGAAAAACTGAATTCCATGGTGGTGATGAGTGCTTATTGAGGTAGGAGGTCGTGAATGCATGGGGAAACCAAACTCCCTGCTTGGGTGATATTCCCAGAGAAGACACCTACTCAGGTATCGATAGTGGGGCTTCCTCAGGCCAGTGGGACATACAGATAGAGGTGAAATATTTGGGGGATATTTTGCAGTGAGAGATTGCAATGATGGGTCATTAAAATCTAAGTTTTATCAAAAGGGATATAAAAGTAAAAAGACTAAAAAATGTTGAGTCAATAAATTTGAGTCCTCAGTGAAGTAAAATAATTGTTCCCATAGTCACTGAGCAAATGTCATACACTCCGGTCCTCTTCACTCAATCTCTCTGTCTGTCTGTCTATCTATCTATCTATCTATCTACCCACCCTGCTATTGACTTCATTGGTTCAGTCATAAGTTTCATCTGCCCACTTCTCCACTGTGCCATGGAAGGTGCCCCTCAAGTGTTGTTATGTGACAATGAGTCTCCCAAAGTTGAGAATTGGAATAGAAATGAAGAATAACTTGTGACCTATCAGTTAAAGTTGTTAGTTTTTGGTTTGTTTTTTTCAATGCAAGGACCGATGACATTTCGGCTGGTGATCAAGTAAAATGTTTTGTTACCCTCTCTCTTGGAGTGTGGGAAAGGAAGAATTATGTTAATGGGCTAGAAGAAGGCTAGAGGAGTGGGGTAGTCTCAGTTGAGTCATTGAAGACAGGTGAAGGTAGACAGGACATAGCACCCAGGGTGGGCAAAGCCCTAGGTCCTGAAAACGAAGGAGGGCAGGGAAGGCAGGTGAGCCTAAGCGTGACAACGCGGACATTTGTTCCTTCTATCCATGCAGTTTAGTTTCAAACCCCTTGAGGCCGGTGACAGAGATTTCTCTAGATTTCTCGGCCAAGTTCAGTATTTTCTCAGCAGAAGCAGCTGTTGCTTGAGCCACATCCCCCCTCGCCAGCTTCCATTCCTGGCCCAGCACCGCACACGGTGGTGCTTGTTGTTGACTCTGTGTCTGCGGCAGAGGCCACCCCTTCTTCTGATGAGCCCCATTTTGTGTGGATGGCAGCACTTTGCTTTCTGCCTCTCCCAGGAAGGTAAAGTGCCTAATCACATTCCCTGCAATCATCCCGCGACTAATTACATGGAGACAGAGCTGAATCACCAGGCTGATGCCACTCGGA
Source organism: Myotis daubentonii (assembly GCF_963259705.1). Taxonomy (NCBI): domain Eukaryota; kingdom Metazoa; phylum Chordata; class Mammalia; order Chiroptera; family Vespertilionidae; genus Myotis; species Myotis daubentonii. The sequence continues at coordinate 20,550,253 of NC_081858.1, forward strand.
AAGAATTCAGCCGAATTGGTGATGCTGGGAGAAAGCGCTCTGTCTGAGACACTTCTGATTAGGGCGTGCTGCATCCCCGCTCGCTCAGAGAAGCAGGGACCTCGGCCACATGAGCTTTTAACTAAGGATATTTGTGGAAAGAGCCAAACCTGGCTCTTGTCTTATTCACTTCGAGCCTTGCTCCAGGAAGACATTGTTAGTCTCCCTTAGGGAGCGTGGAATAAAATTCTTTAATCTTAGGCGATTTGAGAGGTCTCCTTATGTGGCCAGGCTTTATCAGGAAAAAGAAAGAAGAAACACCCTAAAAGGTAGATATCTGCTATTTTCTTGAGAGTCACCAAAGAAGATTATTTGAATAGTTCGTTTTGACAGCTGGCACAGGCACCGGAGTTATCATCAGTCAGTTCATTCATCAGTGTTTGACAGCTTGTGTTACCTTCTATGTGTTGAAAACTGTAATTGATATTGGAGATATAAAGATAAAGAAGAGTGCCTTCTGTCTTGGGAATTTGAGTCCAGTAGGGTAAACATATGTAAAAACATCACAATGCAAAGTAATTAGTATAAGCATTAGAAACAAACAAAACAAAAAACTGGGAAGAGAGGAGGCAAGGACATTGGAGTACTAAGAAAGGGTGTTCAGAGGATTTATATCGAAGACTGTTTTGAAGGATGCATAGACATCTGAAAGCAGACAAAGTGGGTATTAGATTCTAGACAGAGCAGGCATGATAGGTAAAGAACTTTGCCTGAGTGCAGTGACTTCGGGGGTAGGGGGAAGATGGGGCGGGTAGGAATTGGAAATAGAAGAATATGGAAATGTAGACAAGAGCCAGCTCCTAGGAGCCTTTATATTCCACATCAATGGGAAAAGTGAGCAGTGAAAGGATTTAAGCAGGGGCGAGGCTGATTTTTTAGTTTGGGCAATTATTTTGATAAGAATAAAATGTAGAACAAGAGGCAGGGAGATCAGTAAAGAGGGCATTATCAAAATCCAGAGTAGAGATGGGTGCCTGAATTAAGATAGTTCACCATGAAAGGGGAGGGGCAGGAGATAGGTAAATAAAAATAGTTAATGAAGTTTTATATGTATAAAAAATGCAAGCTCTGGTGGAATTCAAGTCTTTGGCTGGTGGTCACTTTAGTAGACGTGGTATTTCCCTTCTCTCAGCCACATATGTCTAACAGGGTCACTGTAAAGATGAGAAGATAATGCCTGCAAAACACTTGGCGTACCCTCTGGCCACAGAAATGCCCAGTTCATGTTAGTGATTTTTTAAAACCAAATTTTAAAAAAAGATAGAAACAATCTATAATAATAAAAGCGTAATATGCTAATTAGACTGGACATCCTTCCAGACAAAGCCTGGGCTGTGAGGGAAGCCTGGGTCCCAGGTGCAAGAGGGAAGTTGGTGCCGGCAGCCGGGGGAAGGAAGGCCTACTCTTGCACGAATTTTGTGCATCGGGCCTCTAGTAATAAAATAAGAAAATAGATTCGAAAACTATAAAGGCAGTAAAAACAACAGGATTTATTGAGGAATCAGAGAAAGGAAAGACTCGAATGTGACCCTCTTCTCTATTTTAGGAGAATGGGGGGTTAACCTGCCAACAGCAGACATTAGTGGGCATTGGGGTGAGAGCAAGTTTGAGGAGCAAGATGATAAATGCAGACTGTGGTGTCTGTGAAATATACAAAGGAGGCATTAGGTTGGATCTAGAGTTCAGCAGATCCTCTTGGGATGGTGATGTCCATGATGAGATCATGAGCATAGCTGATAATTTAAAATGTAGGGATGGGATTTGGCAGTGTAGAAAGCCTGGGAGAGAGGACAGATAGAGGAGTGAACCTGATTGGAGGGTTGAGTCTCCTTCCTCTTATAGCTTGTTCCTTCTAGCATGTATCGACCATCTGTTAATGTGCTAATAACTCTTCTGTGTGTTTGCAAACATTATCTCATTTAATTCTCAAACCCAATCTAGGGTGAAAAAATAAAGTCTCCACTGTTTACTAGTGGAGCTCAATATCTTATTTAAAACAACTTAGTACCTAAGAGAAATAGCCATGACCAGGATTCAGGAACACCGTGCTAGCGAGCTCTGGTAAAGCATGCTTGTTTGGGTCTCACATGTTGCATTTCACCCAGGAGCCAGGCGTGTATGCCTAGGTTTAGGTTTTATGTGAAATGGAGAGGTGTAAGCAAATAGTAGTAGTGTAACTTATGAAAGAGTGAATCAACTAATCCCTTCCATGCACTCTCCCTTTTTATGGATTTTCATGTGGTTGACAATTTCACCTGTCAGCCATTTCACCTGTGTGGCATGGAACACTTAGAACCGACCGGGAGACAGGGCCCATGCTCACATTTCAGGCAGTGCAATTCCATAGCAGTGTGATTTGGAAGCAAATAGCTTTGGTGTTGGGTAGATTTTGAGATCTACACTTGCAAAGATTAGATAGATAGATAGATAGATAGATAGATAGATAGATAGATAGATAGACAGACAGACAGATAGACATAATGGATATTCAAAGACTGTAGTTAAATATGGCAAATACACAGATTTTCTGTCATGTCTCCCTTTTTCTCTGGGCCCAAATGATCCCCCACCAACAAGCTATTCTATGGGTATTTCCATGTGGTTTTCTTGAGTCATTCTTTTATACACATCCTCCTACCCCATGCCACATGGAAATGCCTGTATGGCATTTCATTTTCTGGTATTGATGGTACCGGATAGTTTTCTCTCTATGATCTGATCTGAACTTATTCATTAGATTGTCTTAATGAAAGATTTGACCCCACCCTAGCTCTTCTACTTTTTGTCATGTCATTGAGCGTTTGCTTGGTTCAGTCATCAATAAATGAAATTCTTGAGGAGGCCTTCATCCTGCTCCACACGTGAGGATGCCGATGCAAAAGGAAAACACACCCACACATACACAGGCAAGCGCACAATGTCATACCCTCAAGTTCCAAACACTCCTCGGGTCACAGTGCCATGATTCTTAGATTAAGAACTCCTGTCCTTAATATAGAAAGCGTCTCCGTGGCTAAACAACAGACTGACTGTACAGTCCGCTCTGCTTTTCCAGGGCAGGTCAGAACCAGGTGGTGAAGGGGACCCCACTACACGTGACCTTTTGACCTGAGGGTCCCTGAGATGGAGTCGGAACCTTAGCCTATTAGCAGCCTCTCAAGTTAAAATAATTTTCTTAAATTATTCCTGGGAAGGAATTTCAAAGCAATTAAATTCTTCACATTTCTCAGCACTGGCTTATATATCCAGAGATGTAGAAAAGAGAGCGCAAACAGCCAAGATACGAGGCGGTGTGACACTGCGGAATTCTATATTTACCTGCTATCCATGTCTTTCATATCCGCTTGCCTGAATTCACAAATCAAAAGCTGATTTCTCTAATTTTTTTAGCAGCCATCAGCTGCACCGCTGCAAATACCGAGGCTCCAACATCAAGCTGCAAACTGCACACACACAGCTGTTTGCTGTCTTGACATCATCACCCAGGGTCTGCCTGCAAGCCCAGCTCAGGGGCCTCACAAAAGGCCCGCAGCAGGGGAGCTCACAGCCCTGGGTCCCAGCAGCTGGAGCTGCATCTGCACAGAATGCCAGTGGCATCCTGAGGGAAGAGCTAGGCCTCAGAGAGTCACAGGACTGGCTCTGGGGAGCACAAGGCTGGCTCTGGGGAGCACAGGGCCTCATTTCTATATAATTACATGTGGGCTGCAGATCCTCCTTAATACAAAGCTAATAATTATTCCCAGAAAATTTCCTAATCAAAAAATTCTAACAACAAAAGCTGAGAGAGATGGTTTCCCAGGTATATGAAGAGTCCTCTCTGCACATGGAATAGATACGAGTCTGAGACTAGGAGGTGGGAATGGCACAGGGACATCACCACACGTGTTCAACACTCTACGACAAGCATGTCAAACCCAAAGTCTATAACACGGGCCAAATAAACAAGGTTTAAGTTTATGTGGGCCACAAAGAAACAAAAGCTTCCATTTTCATAGAAACATAGGTTTATTTCGATAGAGACATGCTGAATACAAAGGGCTGAAATGAATGAGTCATCGTTAACATAAAATAATAGAACATTTTAATAAAAATTAATACTTTTTCTTGAACATTAACTTACCAGACACTGAATAACTGCACAGATTAATAAGCATAAAACAAACAAACCTATTTTTGTTGTTCTCCAAAAGTGAAATATTTCCTGTGTGCACACCAAACAAGTCAGTCCAAGACTAATGATGTGGCAGTCGGCTGCTAAAATATTCACTGCTAGTATTAGTGGGGAGAAATGGTGCACCTGCGCATAAGGGAAATGAATGCAACACAATTATAGTAATCAGTCATTAGCAGATGTTGTAGTTCATTATATATAACAGGATATTATAAAAATTAAGTTATGAAATTTTTATTAAAATGTTTCTTACATACTGTTATATTGGCTGGGCCGCAAAAATATTTGTTGTGGGCCACGTGACCTGCGGGCCGTGAGTTTGACATGCTTGCTCTCTGACTTCAGCTCCTGGCTCACAGCAACCTCCACCAACATGTTTTAGAGAAATGCCATTTACATATCGGAAGCCAGCTAGTTAGAACAATTCAGCCTGTCCCCTTCCCCAAAGATGGTGGCTATCTTTGATTCGAAAAGGAATTTTCTCAGTGCCGGAAGTGTCCCTCCATCCTATAATAAGCAAAAGCAGGTCTGGGCCTTCCAGAATCTTCTTCCAGAAGAGATCTTGTAAGGTTATTCATTCTGAGAGATCATCAGGCCATCCTTTCTTTTGTTGTTGTTGTTTTCTTTTTTTTAATTTAAATTTTTTTATTGTTGACACTATTACAGATGTCTCCCATTTTCCCCTCCTTTGCCCACCTCTACCCATCCCCTCACCCTCTCTTTTGGCCCTCCCTACACAAGTGTCTGTGTCCATGAGCTATGCACATATGTTCTTTAGCTAATCCTGCACCCTCCTTTAGCTCATATCCCCTGCCCTCTGATATTTGTTGGTCTGTCTCATGTATCATTGCCTCTGGTTCTGTTTTGTTCATCAGTTTATTTTGTTCATTAAATCTCACATATCAGTGAGATCATATGGTATTTGTCTTTCTCTGACTGGCTTATTTCACTTAGCATAATACTCTCCAGATCCATTCATGCTGTTACAAAGGGTAAGAGTTTCTTTCTTCCTCTCTCTCTCTCTAAATGTACCACAGCTTTCTTCCTACTCATCTACTGATGGGCACATGAGATGCTTCCAAATCAGGGTGCACATATTCTTTCGGATTGATGTTTGGGATTCTTAGGATATATACCCAGAAGTGGGATCACTGGGGGAAAGGCAGTTCTATTTTTAATTTTTTGAGAAGCTCCATAGTGTTTTCCACAGTGGATGCACCAGTCTGCATTTCCACCGTCAGTGCACTAGGGTTCCCTTTTCTCCACATCCCCACCAGCACTTGCTCTTTGTTAATTAAATAATTAAAATTAAAATTAAAATTTATTGTTTCAAGTATTCCATAAGTCTCCTTTTTCCCCATTGACCTCTCCCCAGCTGCCTCCACCTCCCAAAGGACTTGTATGCATGCATATGAGCATAACCAATGAACACAGACAGTAGAGGAGAGAGGACAGTTAATTTATTGAAGGTAGCCATTTTGACAAGTGTGAGGTGATACCTTATTATCATTTTAATTTGCACCTCCCTGATGATTAGTGCCCTTGAGCATTTTTTCATGTACCTATTAGCCACCTGTGTATATTCTTTGGATAAATTTCTAACTATTTAGGTCCTTTGCCCATTTTTTAAAAAATATATTTTATTGATTTTTTACAGAGAGGAAGGGAGAGAGATAGAGAGTTAGAAACATCGATGAGAAAGAAACATCGATCAGCTGCCTCCTGCACATCTCCCACTGGGGATGTGCCCGCAACCTAGGTACACGCCCTTCACCGGAATCAAACCTGGGACCCTTCAGTCCACAAGCCGATGCTCTATCCACTGAGCAAAACCCGTTTTGGCTCTTTGTCCATTTTTTAATTAGATTGTTTGTCTTCCTGGTGTTGAGTTGTATAAGTTCTTATATTTTGCATATTAACCCCTTATCAGCTGAATTATTAGTAAATATGTTCTCCCATATGATGGGTTCCTTTTTGTCTTGATGATGGTTTCTTTTGCTGTGAAGAAGCTTTTTCGTTTAATATAGTCCCATTTCTTTATTTTTTCCTATGTTTATCCCTTGGAGACATATTGGCAAAAATATTGCTCTGAGAGATGTCTAAGATTTTACTGCCTATGTTTTCTTCTAGGTATTTTATGATTGTGCTTCTTACATTTAAGTATCTTATCAAATTTGAGTTTATTCTTGTGTATGGTGTAAGTTGGTGGTCTAATTGCATTTTTTTACATGTACCTGCACAATTTTCCCAGAACCATTTATTGAAGATGCTGTCTCTGCTCCATTATATATTCTTATCAAATATTAATTGAGTGTAATAGCTTGGATCGATTTATGGGGTCTCTGTTCTGTTCCATTGATCTATATGCCTGTTCTTGTGTGAGTACCAGATGGTTTTGATTTACAGTGGCTTTGTACTATAGTTTGATACCCAGTAATTGGATTCCCTCCAACTATTTTTTCTCAAGTTTGCAGAAGCTATTCAGAGTCTTATGCGGTTCTATATAAATTTCTGGAATATTTATTCTACATCTGTGAAATATGCCATTGGTCTTTTAATAGGAATTGCATAGAATCTATAGATTTACTTTGAATAGTATAGACATTTTAATGATGTTCATTTTTCCAATCCATGAACACTTCCATTTGTTTGCATCTTTCTCTATTTATTTCTTCAATGTCCTATAGTTTTCTGAATACAGATCTTTTACTTCCTTGGTTAGGTTTATATCTAGGTATCTTATTTTTTTGTTGTTGTTGTCGTTGCAATAGTAAATGAGATTCTTTTCCTAGTTTCTCTTTCTGGTAGTTTGTTATTGATTAATAAAAATGTCACCAATTTCTGCATATAAATTTTGTATCCTGCTACTTTGATGAATTCATTTATTAGATTTAGTAGTTTTTTGGTGGAATCCTTAGGATTTTTTTATATATAATATTGCACCATCTGCACATAATGACAGTTTTACTTCTTTCTTTTCAATTTGAATGCTTTTTATTTCTTCTTGTCTGATTCCTGTGGCTAGGATTTCCAGCACTATGTTGAATAAAGAGGTGAAAGCAGACATCCATGCATACATGTCTTATTCTTGATCTTAAAGGAACACTTTTAGTTGTTGCCCATTGAGTATGATATTGGCTATAGGTTTATCATATATATTAATTCCAGAGAGGAAGGGACTGGGAGAGAGAGATAGAAACATCAATGAGAAAGAAACAGCAGCCCCCTAATGGGGATCAAGCTACAACCTGGGCATATGCCCTCACCAGGAATAAAACCAGTGACCTGTCCATGCCAGGGATGATGCCCAACCAATTGAGCCACACTGGACTGGCCGGGCTCCACTGTATTCTTTTTTTTTTAAAATATATTTTTTATTGATTTTTTACAGAGAGGAAGGGAGAGAGAGAGAGAGTCAGAAATATTGATGAGAGAGAAACATCGATCAGCCGCCTCCTGCACATCCCCCACCGGGGATGTGCCCGCAACCCAGGTACATGTCCCCGACCGGAATCGAACCTGGGACCTTTCAGTCCGCAGGCCGATGCTCTATCCACTGAGCCAAACCGGTTTCGGCTCCACTGTATTCTTGATGTCAGATACTAGTATACTGTTCTGCACTTCTAACTGCTTCTTATTCATGATTTTATATCCCTTTTCATACTGATGTAATTCCCATTACATTTCTTGTTGTTCCCATTAAGTTTCTTATAGTTCTCACTAAGTTTATGGAGTATCCATTAACCATTACTCTGAACTCTACCTCTGATAAATCGCTTGCTTCCATTTCATTTAGCTCTTTTCATGGATATTCCTCCTGTTCTTTCACCTGAGGCCTTTTTTTTTTTTTGTCTCCCTATTTTAGCTGTCTCTTTGTGTTTGTTTCTATGTATTACATAGAGCTGCTATGACGCCCCATCATCATGGAGTGGTCTTAGATAGTAACTATACTGTGGGACCCAGTGATCTCCTGAGCTGGATGCTTTAGAAATGTCTCTTTTGTGAGTTATTTGGGTTCTCCTATTGTAATCAGGTCTTGATTGTTGTTTTCCTGTTCATGGGTTGGAAAGGTTGCCGGACTGTGAGGCTCAACCCTGACCATGTCATGCTGAATAAACAAGGAAGGGGAGATTTCCCAGAGCTGCTAATAAGGAATGATGCCCTGCTGACACCTTGCTGTTAGCTCAGTGAAACATGTGTCAGACTTCTGACCTATAGAACTGTCTTGCAGGCCTGTTTTCAGCAGTGGTAGCTCATCTATCCGAGTCACTGCCACTTGGCCCCCATGTCTCCCCAGACCAATCCCACCTGCAGCTGTCCAGCAGCAACTGCTCAAACTACTCTTTCTGTATCCAAAGGAATAGTCAAGTAGAAAAAAAATATATAAAATATGTGTATATCCTTCTATTTTTAGAAGCGAAAGTAGAGGCATTTTTCAAGCCCTCAGCAGGTCTCACATGGGCTATGCAACTCTACTGACTTTCTTAGAAGTAATCATCCTGAAATATTGTATCCCTTGTAAATCAAATCCTCTTTTAATTGAAGGGGATAGAACTTTCTAGTTAAAGGATCTGTGGTGAATCCTTTGTAAAGTTTATTACTATGAAATTCCTACTAGGAAAGCAAAGATCTGATTATTCTTGCATTTCTGCATTGAGATTTTCTTGTGTCGAAGATCTTGTGTATTAAAATGCTTTCAAACTGAGTTGTGATATCAGTGAGAACAACAGTCATGAGGGCTTACCATTTATTGACAGTTGACTATGTTCTACGTACTTTCCACACATTTCCTTCTTTCATACTCACCAAACCCTATAATGTCGTGTTGTGTCCCCCATTTAACAGAAGAGGAATCTGAGGCCCGAATAAGTGAATTGTCAGCTAGTACATTCTACGGGGCCAGTGTGAGGGCATTAGAGTCCAATCCAGCCCACAGTGTAGCCAGGGCAACAGTGCCAACAGCCATACTGCACCTGCCAAATAATCCGACCCTCAGAAGCTATTCATTCTGTGTAGACGTCACATTTGGAAATGCTTTTACTATTGATAGTCTTTCCTTGACACAGCAGAAATTGCTGTCGGGATTTGGTGTGTAGCCCACATGCTCCCAGCAGCACAAGGATTGCGTCAGTGTCACATCCATGTGGCTCTTAGGGCCCTCCGGTAAGCCTGTGGACTTCAGCTTTCCCTCAGAGTTTCCTCTGCCAACCTCTTGGAGTCCATACCATGTGCTCAAATACAAGTCTTCTCATGGTCTTCCCTTTGCCCCTGTCAGTGCAGCCCCTCACCTTCTGAGGTTCTGTTCTGATTGGCTGATTTCCAGCTGCACTGAGTCATCAGGTGGCCAGGGATGAGGAGGGACTTCACAAAATCCCTGGCAGGTGTTGGCATGGGAGCTCACCGCAGCACCGCCTACCTCTAACATCTTTCAGAAACATGTCTTCCGTAGTTTCTGACCCTAATCACTTTTTTTAAAAAAAAAATATTTGTATTGATTTCAGAAAGGAAGGAGAGGGAGAGAGAGATTGAAATATCAATGATGAGAGAGAATCACTGATGGGCTGCCTCATGCACGTTCCCAACTGGGGATCGAGCCCGCAACCAGGGCATGTGCCTGGACCAGGAATCGAACCGTGACCTTCTTGGTTAATAGGTCAATTCCCAACCACTGGGCCACACCGGCCAGGCTAATGACATTCTTCATGAGACAACAAAACCAGCCCCTCTGGCTCTGCAGAGGTTGGTGTTGAGAAAGAGTAACTACACCTCTGTCACATTGTTCTTGTGCTGTTCTTTTCCACCTGACCTTCCAATATCTGAAGAAAGCCATGTCTTTCACCATCAAAACACAAAACCTCCCATGCACCTCAGCTTATAACGAAGGCACCTGGAGGGACCCCAGCTTCCCTGTCCTGTCAGCAGCTGTCCCTGGAGCCCAATCTGAGTTTCACAGGAACATCTTTATGAAATCAAGAAGTTGCGGGAGCAGTGGTGGGAGAACTAGTCTAGTACTAGACTAGGCACAGTATTTGAACTAATTTTTTTTAAAAAAATAATTCATCCCAACTCTCACTTCTGGGTTCCAATGTTATGCACTTTTTTTTTTTTTTTTTTTTTTTTTTTTTTTAGTTTCTGAGGGTCCATGATTTTTATCTCAGCTGGTGTAAATGCCATAAAAATATTAAACAAGCAGACAGCTGTGTCCTCTCCTCTCCAGTAGCGACAGCTGTTCTCCTGACAAGCTTATTCTTAGGTGCGATAAAAATGATAATCATGGCTATTATTATTTGCAGTTATAAGCACTGTTAATCCCCAATCTATGAACTCGGGAACGTGGGGTTTTCTCTTCCAAAGGGTGTTACTTACACAGGGCACTTCTGTCCATTATTGCGGGAAGCTGCTGAGCTCAGCCCATGGGCAATGCAAACCTCCTTTGGGGATTGGAGGGCAGGTGGAATCACGTTTCCAACTTGCTTCATTTCCCCGGCTTGAATTGTCAGATTCCACTTAATGAAATAGCTGTGTTCCTGAAAAGTTGGCTGTAGAACAAATTCTGCTCAATGCATCATACTTCCTCATTGATCTTCATTTTTAAATTAAGGATGCATTTCCCTGAGGAAATAATTGGCCCCAAGACCAATATAAATTATACTAAACACTCAATAAACCTTTTTAAATTACACATTTAAAGAAAGTCAGTGCTGTTAGAACATTAATAGCGATGATATGTTTAACGTCAGGAAATACAAATATTATGCTAAGAAGCTAAGAACAATTACCAGAAGTGGTGTTGTGGTGGGAATAGAGCCACATGAGGATTAGGAGAGCAGCATGGAGTCTCTGGATTTTTTTTTTTAATTAAGTACTTCTGAGCCTATCAATCCATCTATTAATAAGAATTTAACAAACTTCAAATTATGTAAACTATTTCCCTCGGTGTCTTGAGAGCCAGGATGTGCAAGACTCAGTCCTGCTGAGAGAGGGTTTCAATTGCATGGAAAATAAGACAGTGAATATAGCAAAAACCATCTGTGGATTGGACATCAGGAGAGCTGGTGTGATCTGGCACTAAACCGACACGGGCTCCTCTAAACTGTAGTTGCCCACATGAACCATATAGGGATTGAACAAAATCACTAATTTCCTAACTTGACTATATATGAGAATTTCCTGGTAAAATTATTAAAACTCCTTATTCCAGGACATTTTGTAGTTATGGTAGGATCTAGAAATCTATATTTAAATAATTCTTCTAGGTAATCCTATTGAATCAGACTATGCCCTAGCATAACAACAATGGGATTAGATAACCTTTACTGATGTTTTGAGCTCTTTAGTTGAATATTTTTGTGATTCTAAAGACGAGACGAACTCTAAATGAACTAGATGAACTCTACACTCAGACAGCCATAGGCACTGGGAATTAGGAGAGAGACAAGAGTGTATTAGTTTCCTAGGGTTCACAAGAAAGTAACAAAGAGGAGGCGGCTTACACAATAGAAATGTCTAGCCTCCCAGTTCTGAAAGCCAGAAGTCCAAATTCAAGGTGTCAGCTGGTCCATAACCAGAGCACACATGGTGTTTAAAGGAAAACTTTGCTCAAGTCATTGACTCTTATAAATTCAGATTTTTGTTTAGTTTGTTTTGTTTTTTCTTGTTGGCTTATTTGTCTTAGGCATCCCCTTTAGGAACCTCATTTCTGGTGGCTCAAAGTTGAATTTGTTATGTATATGCTGACTCTCTTTCTCTCTGGTTTTGCCATCTTTGCTTTTAGTAGAGAAACAATGTATGTGAGGAGAACGGTGAAAATAATGGCAAGGAAAGCTAAAATATATAAAGCATGTTTCTATGTATGAATTAGTTTTCACAGGCCTCACCCAATTGAGTCAGAGAGTGCATGAAATTGGTGAGTAATGGAGTCATTGTGGTTTTCCTGTAATTCTACACTTGGTTTGGGGAACACAGGATAGTAAAGTTAAGCCTCATTGTTTTCCGCACGATGACCTAAGTGTAGATTCCTTCCCCGTGGTAATACAAATCTGGACCGTCCCCAAATTGTAAACTCTCCAACTTCCTTCACTACGTAGGATTGCCTGATAGAAATATATAAAATTACACACATCTTCACAGAAAATGTGATGACTTCTTGATTGTGGCTACCCTAATATCTGTGACCTTGCAGTTGTGTCTATGACTGTAATCCCCCTACTTGTTTCTCCATTTGTATGTCCTTATAATGAGCTCATGCAACTGAGTCCCTGTATATCTTACTGGGGTCACACAAGAGCATATTTAGACGGTAGAATAAAATTATATGTTTGGTCTCCGGGTGGAGAGAAGGGCTAGAGACCCAGGAAAACCTATGTAGTTGTGTTTCACTGCTTTGATGGTGCAGTACACAGCCTTCCCAGGGATCTGGGGTCCGACCACTGCTCAGACACGGAGCTCAGTCCAGAAACAGCTGTCCAGAACTAATTTATTTCCTAATGCTACGGCACTGTTAATTTATAAATTACACTGGTAATTCAAGCTATTATTAATTTCAGATGGTGTAGGGCAAGCCTAATTAAAATATGACATCAATTGCCACACATATGTACCAAAGACTACCATTTAAAATTAATGGGAATATTAAGTGTGACACTGGTCTCTGAGATGCTTTGCACAGTAATTATAGCATTCCGGCAGGGAAAGATCTGACTAATGTAGGCTGGGGCCTGGTAGCAAATAAACAACAAGATGAAAGGAATCGCCAACTCTTCCTTTAAACCTTTGCTCCTGGTTTTCCTCATCCTTCCTCACATCAAGGCGAACACTTTTCCCCCTGAAGATGCTTAGGAAGCAAGAACAAAAGGCTACCATGACAATTAGAGAAGTTTCTTAACTGGTTTGGGACTGTGAGTTCCCACGGGTCAATGTTGAGTGTCTTCTCCACATCCTGAACTTTTTGACCCTGTTTTCTACTCATTATCATGTTCCTGGATCTTCCTGAAAATTTATGAGTCTTGCTTGTCTCAGTAGCTACAGGCTGTTCTTTCGCTCTTGTGTAGGTAGTGGAGGCAAGAGTTCCCACACATATGTAGCGTGGGTTCCCTAGGTCATGCGAGTACATGAGGAAATGGCAACCTAATTGAGCGTATTACTGGAGGGTGACACAGCGGGATCATGTCCACGAGTTGGGCAGGTCGTGGCCCTTTTTCACAAAATGGTTGTTTTGTTATTGTTGCCATCGTTATCACTACTGTTGTTACCTGGACAATACAGCAACCTTCATGTCACATAACAAATACAACTGTAACTTACATAGCACGTCTATCATTCTTTGTATTATAGCAGTTTCTCGCTGTTGTTATTTTCACGCTTGGAGCAGCGAGTGCATGTGGCATTACATGGCAGTGCTGTCCCCTGTAGAAAGGTGCTCCTCTCTTCCCTCCCTGCTCATGTGGAGCCACGCATGTTAATCTAGCTCCACTCATGGAGCCTGCGCCTCCGGGCTGATTACAGGAGTGCAAGCGAAAACAGGTGCACAGCACACGGAAGCTTTCAAAGTGCTTTCATGTTTGTGTGTGTTTCCATTTGTCACTCCCAACAACACTCTGAGGTGTTGGGATTGTGTATACATTCTGCCTGGGCAGATGTCTCAGTTGCTAGTGACAGTCTCAACTCATGCTACTGCCCCATTGTCACTTTTTTATTGAGTTCAGATAGGAAGGGAGAGAGAGATAGACACATCAATGATGAGAGAGAATCATTGATCGGTTGCCTCCTGCACACCCCACACGGGGTATCGAGCCCACAACCCAGGCATAGGCCCTGACTGGGAATCGAACCATGACCTCCTGGTTCATAGGTCAAAGCTTAACCACTGAGCCATGCCTGCTGGGCTCGATAGTCACTATTAATAGCACTTCCTTATACTCCTCAAGGTATCCCAGTTCGCACGATGCATGTATCATCATGCTGGTTACTTCACTGAGCGGAAGAGGCCAGATACTTCCCTGGGAAGAAAGCAGTGACTTTTGTTCTCCATTGTCTTTCTTTGAGGAGGTGGGAACTCAGGGCAACAAAGGAGAAAAACAAGAAATGCATCTCCTAGGCTTGAATGTCATGGCCGTTCTATCATCAGATCCTTGCGGCCAGGCCTCTGGTGGAGAGTCCAGTATGCAGGGGGTTGGTGTTATTATTCATGACTCTTCCATATAGAACTGATGATGATGATGATGAAGTGGCAGTGAGATCTGTACCTGTCCTCTTGTCCTTTCCTTTCTGCCATGTTTGTGATTAGAGCATGGAATCACTGGCTTGTCTGCAGGATCTTATACCCAAGAGCTCTAGTAGATTGAAGTTTGGGAAATGGACTTTTGCCTATCAGTTGACTGTCTAGCTGTAAAAATAAATTAACTTTTATTTCATGAGCATTCCCACTGTCTTTTGTGGTGTGTGTGTGTAAGCTATTGTGGTATTTTTAACTGATACTGGTATGTGGTCTGGGGTGTAGTCATTGGCTCTACTCCAAGGTTCAGTGTGAATGGCACCTGGAGTCAGAAAGAATTGAGATACACCTCAGGTGTCTTTCTCGGACCCAGAGCCAGAGGGCTCGGTAAGGTCAGGGCAGGGCACAGGTCTCTAGGCATTTGTTTAGTCCAGGTAGGAATACAGGCATCTCAGCTAGTCCTTTGGGGAGCTAAGGAGATGGTGGTGGTGGCTGTGGTAGGAGGGAAGTGTGAAGCCACACAGTCCTGAGGAAGCTGAACTTGGAAGTGGCTGACATAACCAGGTCCTACGTTGGTTTCTAAGAGCATGCTTTTGCTGTTTTCTCTCCTGTGCTATCACACCTTCTCCGGCAGCCGTGGGCTTTGTGAGTGAAGACGAATACTTGGAGATTCAGGGCATCACCAGGGAGCAGTCCGGGGACTACGAGTGCAGCGCCTCCAACGACGTGGCCGCACCCGTGGTGCGGAGAGTGAAGGTCACCGTGAACTGTAAGTGTTGTTATGGAACCCTCACACCGTGTGGATGGGAGGGGGGCTGCTGGCATGGCCACGACAAAGAGACGGATAGAGAGCAAACTCTTAGAGAGTGAATGGCATATGTGTGTTTTTAAAATATATTTTTATTGATTTCAGAGAGGGAGGGAGAGAGAAATAAAAATATCAGTGATGAGAGTGAATCATTGATCGGCTGCCTCCTGCATGCTCTATACTTGGGATCGAGCCAGTAACCCGGGCATATGCCCTTGACCAGAATCAAACCTGGGACCCTTCAGTCTGCAGGCCGATACTCTATCCACTGAGCCAAACCAGCGCGGGTGAAATGTCATCTGTCTTCAGGGTTATGTCCATCAAATAAAAGCCAGCTAGTTGCTTGGAAGAGACGCTGCTTTTGCTTGTCCTGAAACCAAGGGGAAGTTTATCTTTAGGGTCTCCACAAATAGAGCACCTTGAAATGTAGTCAACCACTTGCAAACAGTGTTTCTGTATTAAATAGAATGGCATGTTTGTTACACCTGTGCTTCCCAGTGCACTCCTCTGCAAGCTGTTGGAATTGTCAAGCGTTCTTAGGAAAACTTCAAATGCAAGTAGGCCAACTATATAGGTCTGGCTGGGTCTGGTGGATGCGGAATCATTTTAGAAGAACCTGGAAGAATGACTGATCCGTACACCCTTCGGGCAATTCTCTATGAATATTATTCTTGCAACTGCTCTTTTGATGGGAATTGAATAGTATGAGGTTATATAGTCTGGCAAGAACCTGGTTTGCAGAAATTCTATGAGGCTGATTAAAACTGCTGACTGCCAACCCAGGGACTGGAGGGTTGATGAGTTGGCATCATCCTGTGCAAGTTAAAAAGTTTAAACACAAAACGGGCCTGCATGCGCACCTGGTCATTCGCCTCCCTTCAGAAGGGGATAGCAGCATCCCACGCTAGGCAACCAAGGTTTTCCTTAGAACTACCGCGAGTGATTTCGTTCCCGCAGCACAATTTGTGTAGTGAATCTGTCGGCTCAAGTGAGCTCGGTAGATCAGAGAGTGAAAAATACAGTCAGCGAGGGAGGCAGCGGCCTGGCTGGAGAATGCATTTTCAGATGCTACAGGGCATCTTGTCTCTGCAGATCCACCGTACATCTCCGAAGCGAAGGGGACAGGTGTCCCTGTGGGACAGAAGGGGACCCTGCAGTGTGAAGCCTCGGCAGTCCCCTCGGCAGAATTCCAGTGGTACAAGGACGACAAAAGGTGAGGACCCCCTCCCTGCACCCCCCTCTCCCCCGCACCCAAAGAAGGCATCTTCTCCAGGTTCCTGGTGCCAGGTGGTTGCAAGGGAAACCCTGTAAATTCCTCCCTGAACTCCTCCTGCCTAGAAGGGGAGGCAATATACAATCACGTCTCTTCCTGGTATTAATGCATTTCAGCTATGTTTCCAATATTGTCGTGCATTGGACTAACTGGCCTGAAGGAAAACATTTCGTAAGGAAGCAATACCTTACAGGAAGGGCTGCCAGGAGCATGGGAAGGCCTGTGGATTTCTCATAGGCCAAGAAAATAGTATGTTCCGCCTGAAGCTCTTTCTAACACATTCCAGGGCTTGCATGAGGTGTTAGGAACGCTCTCGGGACCCTAGGGGTGGCTAAGAAGTTAGCTGGAGCTAGAGGTCTCGGTTCCGGTTCAGACGCTGTCAGGATTGGTTTACAGGAGTCCATGACCCGAGTTAGCCCTCCTTTGTACCCAGGCTGTTGGCTCACTGTAGGAAAGAGAGAGGGCAGGGTTCCCTCCCCTCGTATTGCTGCAGCCACCATCGGGACATTTGTTGTGATTCACTGGAGATGGTCACTGCGAGGAGCTAGCGAATGGCACGTTAGCCCAGGGTCAGAGGCTCAGTCCACCGGGCAGCACAATCACCGCTGTGAAAATTGCTATTTTAAGGTGGGGGAGCAACCAATAAAGGTGCAAGAACACTTTTCTAGAAATGGGGAGGGGATGATGCAAAAGAGTCCTGAGGTGTATGTGGGGCTGAGAAGGAAGAAGGCGTTTCAGAGGCCGAGAAGCTAAGAAAGAAAACACCCAAGAGGGTGATGGGGAGGAGGAGAGCGGTGTGAGCCACCCCAGGCCAGGAGGGATCCAGCTGTTGTCCACATGACATAGAACATCTTCATGGGCTTGTGTGTCTTTCTTTTGGGGGTCAGCCACCAGTCACACACCAAAAGCTCTTCAGGTCTCTGAATCGACCCTTGGTTTTTGTTTAGGACCAAGTCACTTAGTCATAAGATTCATTGTCTGATTATAATCCTTTCAAAGACACACAGTGTGTTTCCATTTTAAGTACAAAAGACTTCAGTTACAAAGTCTTTGTATTGGATTCATCTAGCCCATTTTCTAGATGGAAGAACAGAGGCAGAAAGAGGGAAACAACCTCATAAAGAGATACGATAAGAAGAAATAGCTGGCTCTCCCTCTTTTCCCAAGAATTCAGAATCAAGCAGAAGGGAGTAACATTTTCCCATTAAATAAACACAGTTGTCTTTCTTAGAAATGCGGCTTCACCTGTCCTCCCTCCCTCCTTCCCTCCCTCTCTCCCTCCCTCCCTCCCTCCCTCTTATTTAAGGATCTCCTATATCAGTGATGGTGAACCTTTTGAGCTTGGCATGTCAGCATTTTGAAAAACCCTAACTTAACTCTGGTGCCATGTCACATATAGAATTTTTTTGATATTTGCAACCATAGTAAAACAAAGACATATTTTTGATATTTATTTTATATATTTAAATGCCATTTAACAAAGAAAAATCAACCAAAAAAATGAGTTCACGTGTCACCTTTGACACGCGTGTCATAGGTTCGCCATCACTGTCCTATATGGATATCTAACATCAGAAAAACACAGCAGCTGTGGAGCTCAGGATCAGCTCCGCGGCCTTGCACTGTCTAGGTCTTCTCCAAAATAAATCAGCTGCATCCTCTTTTTCTATTTTATGGACGAAAAATACAATTAAAATGTATGGGAAAGCAGGGTCCTAAACTATGTGGAGGAGAGTAGGGCAGGCCACAGGCAGGAGTGGCCATGGTGAGGAAGGAAGGGGTGGGGGCTCGGCTGGCAGGAAGGTGGTGCCATTGGAGGGCTGGTCTCCCCCAGGATTTTCCCAGAGGAGGAAGTCAGCCAGCATCACCGGGAGGGAATCAGAGGCCCTTGGCTCGGGCAACTTTGAGACTTTCTTCATCTGATTCTCATGGCAGCTTCTTTTCTCTCCTTTAACCAGTTCGGGTCGGTTTTCCACTTGCTGCTCATTTATTTATTTCCGGTGTTATTCCATCGGATGAGTTGTCTGTCCTCCGGGCACCCAGTTTAACAAGAACATCTCTGCCTTCAAGGCCCTTGTTGCTGCCCGTCTCCCCACCCACCGAGGCTGGCAGGACTGGGAGGGCACATGACCTCTGCCCGGGGGAAGGTCAGCTCTAACCCAGCTCACATTTCCAGGGAGAGGAGTGGACTTCTGAGGCACATCAAGGGACTCTGTGTGATGAGGACAGCAGTTTTCTCAAACAATAGGGTAAAAGTCTCCTTTTGAGTAGATGGAGCACCTGTCACTGCAGGCCATTGTGCGTGACATCCATCAGAGCGAGGGAAAATGGGGTGCTGTCATTACTAAGGGCCACCCTTCCTTGGGGAGCTGAGCCAGGAACCAGCCTCCAGGTGCATTAAGAAACAAGCCTGGTAGCAGCGTGGCTGGGAAATGTGGGACCCCCCAGAAGCTGCAAAGTGGCGCAAACTGCTGCTGGCGCTGTTTTTAGCTAAAGACATCTCAGCGCTGTCAAGGAGGAACCTGCTTTGGGTCGGTGGCTCCCCACCACAGCACTCATATCTAACTCACAGCCTGGGTATGAGGTGAAGCCTTCTTTTTCCCCAGCCCAGGAATGGCATCCAACTGGCAAAGAGGGTCCGTAAGCTAGAGCAGCTCTCAGAAGCCTCCTGACGGGTGGGCCTCAGTACCTTTGCACAGCACCCCCTAGAGCAGCAGTTCTCAACCTGTGGGTCGCGACCCCTTTGGGGGTCAAACGACCCTTTCACAGGGGTCACCTAAGACCATTGGAAAACACATATATAATTACATATTGTTTTTGTGATGAATCGCTATGCTTTAATTATGTTCAATTTGTAACAATGAAATTGGGAGTCACCACAACATGAGGAACTGTATTAAAGGGTCACGGCATTAGGAAGGTTGAGAACCACTGTCCTAGAGGTTCAATATTGACATAGCAAGCTGGAACTGGAACTGGTGTCTGGCTGCACAGCCGGATTCCTCATTCCATGGGGACAGTGCTCACATTTTAATGAAGTTCATGGGCTCAGGCCAGTTCACTGCCCCTAGAAAGAAAGGCTCCCCGGGGAGAATCGACATCATGAAAAGCAAGGCGAGTCCCTCCAGCTAACCCCCGACTCCCCCGGGGACAGATGCTGGGTGGGAACTGAAGCCAGACCTGGCTTCTCTGTGGTCACTGGTGCTGTGGGTCTGGCAGAGGACAGAGGCATCCTGGGGTCCTAGGGAGATAACACCTTCAGATAATGACAGAGCCGCTGCCCTCTGTGCCAGCCCTGCTGTGACCAGGGACAGGCAGGAGCTCTCTGTGCCCAACTCCATAGAAATAGATCAGATTGAATAACATTTTCCAGTTTACAACGCGCTTTCTCATCATTGTCTTGCTGCGCTCCACTTTCTATTTCCGCCAGAATATTGTCTTTCTCAGCGTGATGACTCTGATGCCAGCCATTTGCCCTAATTCATGTCCCCAGAGCCTGTTCCCAGATGTGTTCATCTTGACATTGTTTACTCTGCCCGCATCCTGCCCTAGCCAGACTCTCAACAGGCACTGAAGTGTGCGACCAGGTTCCCCGAGATCCTCCACGCAGAAGGATTTGTTCCCCCCACGAGTATTCATTTTCCCCAAAACACAGACTCAGCTTCTTGGCTGGGGAGACAGGTCATTTCAGGGGAAGGGACATGTTAGCTTAACGCCCATTCTCTGAAAAAGAACATTCCAGAATTTTTCAAAAGAAGAGGGTTGGTCTTGTGATACCTGTGTAGACATGCCATCTTAATAGGAATTGCTGCTAGCAACCCCTACAGTGGAAGAAAGGGCCTCACCCTCTTCCACTACCCAGTAATAGAACCCATGGCTCTCACAAGTGTGTCTGATTTCCTCACTAGCTACCTGTGGCGCCACCAGCATGAGCCCTGCGGCATATGGGACTGCCAGGGCGTGTTGTCCCAGAGACTATCCCGGCTATGTGGGGTCATATCCTCAGGCATCTCTAATCCCTCCCAGACCAATTGCTAGGATACTCTGCACATCACCTCTCTCAGGCCTCCAGAGCCCACGGATTCAGAATGATCCCTGGTTCTTGTTTCCCATTCACAGCCCACAGTCAGGTATTATGTGTAGAATGCCTCAGACTCTCAGGGGAAGAATTTATTGCCCAGGTGCTTGAAGAGCATTGTGGGTGTTTTGTTTGTTTGTTTGTTTTCTCCAAACCCCTCAGGTTGTCCTTCTCTTTGAAGTTTGAGTTGTTCATTTTCATAGCTGTCATCATCATCACATCACCATTTCCATTATCGTCATCATCGACGTCAATTAAGTCCACACTTCTGAGCACGTGCTCCGTGAATGTCACACAGTTGGGACAGCGTGTATTTTGGAGGCACCTGCCTTCAGAGGTGTTAAATGTCTTCACAGTGCCACATGGGTCTCCAGGCACCTACAGAAAATAGAGAAATAAATCACAGTCATTGTGCGTGAATTTACTGTGTCGTTGAGTGGGGAAGGTGGGCATAATGTCAGAAGGCGGGATGAGATGATCAGTAATTCCAGACCCCACGTCCTGTGAGAAAAGTATAACCGTCTCTTGTTTTTCTCTCTCCTTCATCGCAGGCTGGCTGAAGGAAAGAAGGGGGTGAAAGTGGAAAACAGACCCTTCCTCTCGAAGCTCATCTTCTTCAATGTCTCAGAACACGACTATGGGAACTACACGTGCGTCGCCTCCAACAGGCTCGGCCACACCAATGCCAGCATCACACTTTTTGGTAAGATGAGCCCTGAGCTGGGCAAAAAGGAGGGGGTCCTGCAGAGCAGGAGGAGTTGGGAAGAGCGGCCCCGAGGGAAAGAAGAGAATCAGGACGAGAGCGAGCGAGATGCCAGAAATAGGGAGAGTTTTAAAAAAAGAATGCTCATGTTTCTTTCTATAATGGGAAAAAATCCTGAGACAAGAGAAAAGGATTTGGTGATGCTGAAATGACATTGTTTTTCTCCTCTATGATATCTCTTAAACTGAGGATGGGGACTATGATTGGGTGGAACAGTGAGGAGCCAGGGAGGAACATTTACTGTATCAATGCTTTGTTCACTGAATTCGTGTGAGATGGTAACCACTTCTGAAACTTTTTCTGGCCATTGGGACATGAGAGAAATGGAATTCTACGTATAGAAGTGGAATCGTGGGCCTGAATTGGGATCCTGAATACTATTAGTTTCAGGGGGAGAATAAGCAGAGAATATGGGGATTTCCCTAGTTTCCATGTGTATCAACACGTGTTGTCTGGCTGAATTAAGGAATATGTGTGCAAGGAAGCCGCCATCGTGACAGAGTGACATAGTCATTCATGCATCGATTCATTCAACAACGACTTAGCGAAGGGCTCATGGGTTCAGGGCAAATGACTGGGCACTCGTTACGTATTGGCGATGCTATTGGTGCCAGATGGAAGCAGAGGAGGCCAATGAACCAGCCCCCCTGTGGGGCCAGGGTCTCCTGTGAGCAGAGCAGCTGCCCAGCGTGACCTGGAGGAGCATCTTCCAGGCCAGGCCCCTGGGGAGGTCTTCCTCCCCTCAGTAGTTGCAGATTCTCCTTATGGGCCCCAGGGTTCATTTCTCCTTGCTTTGGGGGCAGTTCCCTCCAGACCTCACCAAGTTCAGGGAGCGCATTTTTTCCAGTCTCTACCCCTTCAGTCTCCCTTGCAAACACACACTCTCCAAGGGGATGAGGTGAGAAAGGTGAGGTAGTCAGCAGGTGATTGGCAAGAATGTAACTTCCTTGTGTTCAGAGAACTCCCAGATAATCCCGTAGCTTCACGTACCTTGCCCGCATTCCCTGGCTTGGCCTCCTGCCCTCCATGCACAGCGTACCCAGCTTGCCCCTAATAGCCCGTGTGTGCCGCCCATTGTCCTACCTCTGCTTCCAGATCACACCCGATCTTCCTTTTACCCAGCACATGACATGAAGCCCAGCCTTATCCATCAGGGCTGGGAAGGGTGAGGCCGCCCTCGATCCCAGAGCTGGTGCTGGGAATGGACGGCGGGCGCTGTGATGCGGGTGATTGATCTGTCTGACATCCCTCACGCAGGGAGAGTCATAATTGCCTCTCACGTTTGTCAGGCCTTTGTGGCTTTTTGGCAGGTGTCTGTCTGCATGAGCAGAAGGGCCAGGATTAGAAAGGAAGGCGCCCTCCTCCCCTTGCTGCAAATCTCAGGCTCTCCCTGGCTCTCCTGCCCGCCGCCTGAGTGCTCTCCACCCTCAGTGGTCCTTGTTCCCCAGTCTCCCTCCACCTCTGACCTCCCTCTTCTGATTTGGATGCATGAAATAGTATTGCAATTGGCTTCATCGCTCCTACCTAATCCCCTGGCTTTTTCCCCTTTAGATGAGAATAGGAAGAAAAAGCAAACTTTAAAAGTGAAATAACTGTTATTTGTGACAAGAAGGGCAGTGGAGGATGTGTCCTGAATTTCCTCTTTTCAGCAGACCCCAGTGAGACAATTAAACCTCCGCCCCCACCCCCCACCCCCAATCCCGTCCTGCTGTTGTTCTGTGGGCATTCACCCCGTGTGGCATTGGGGGCATTGCTACAATTTCCAGCTTCCCGCAGCCCAGGGTTCTCTTTGAAGAACACATTGAAAATGGTAGCAGGTATTGACACACGTGCAGAGAATCTGGGTCAAGCACCGATGCATGGAGCACACACGGGTTGCTCTTCAATGCAAGAGGTCTCGGGGCCTTTACAGGCTAAACCCCGAGGGAGGAAAGTCTGTAGCATCTTCCCCATTTAATCAAGCAGACGCCAGTATTTTAGTCTCTAAAGAGAGACCATTTTGGAGGAGCCCGCCACACAAATGCTGCAGGGGAGACACGGTTCCCTGGAAATCGGGACACTCCATCCCTGAGCCAGGTGACTGTTTCCAGGCCCCTCGGGCAGCCCCTGCAGCCCCCTAGCTCATTATCAAGGCCGCCACCACCAAGGCCTTTGGACAAATATTACCCGATTAGGAGGGTTTCCATGTCATTCTCTATCCTTGGAAAAGCCCCTCAGCTCACAGCCATCCAGCAAGTTCTAAGTCAGCCTTTACTTTATGGGAATGCACAGATTTGGTGAGGAGGTTCACTCTTCCATAGCATTACAACAAGCCAGCTACGCTGCCACCTAAGTACACCCATCCACCTGACCCGAAGGTTGGAAAGTGAGGAAGGCTGGTGCTGGGAGCATCCCACCTTGGCCGGAATCTAGCCCAAATGGGGGCAGGGGTGGCCCTTCCTATCTGGGCCCAGAACCAATAGGGTTCTGAGCACCTGGCCCCTAAGACTACAGGCATGGTAGGGACTCAGAGTCCTGCTCCCCTAATCCCGACTCACAGTGGCTCCTGGGGGACCTCCTTCCTGCCCTGGAGCCTTGGGAACAGAAATTTCTGGACTTGGTTTTCCAAAGTGAAACAATGGGGTGGGGGTGGGGGAAAGAACTCTCATCTAGAAAAAAAAAACACAATAAAACGCTGGTCCTTTGTTACCATATCCGTACCCAGCTCAGCACAAGCTAAGGGTGGACACATCTGCACTGGACAACGTGCCGGCCTCCAGCCCCCTCACTTCCCAGCCTTCACGTCCAAGTTTGGAAACATAGAGCACTCACTTTTGTGTCCCCCACGCTGCATTGTGTCCCACCACCTTGGTTGTTGTGTCTTCCTTTATGTACCCATTGCTCCAGAGATGTTTGTGAAAGGCAGTATACAAACTATATATGGCCAATATATAGCTACTGTATATAATATATGTGTTTGTTTTCATTTTTCTCTCCTGTATGTCCCTCACCCGATTTAGAACTAAATGAGCCCACAAGCTCAACTTTGTTGCAAGGTCAGTATCCCCCTTGCTTTATGGTTTCTCCCCCTCCCCCTCCCTGTCCCCGTCTCCCCCGCGCCCTTCCCCTGCCCCTCTGTGTGTTACCTGAGGCTCCTCTGTGTCAAGTGGCTTAGAAGATGGCAGGGGAAGCTAAGGTGGTTACTGGGAGTTGGTGAAACCCTTGCCCACACTTCTCTAGAGGGGCTGGTGGGAGGAAAGGAAAAAAAAACATTATTAGCATCTCCAGGCCCAGAGACCCACAAGTTTGAGGGACTGAGTCAGGACCAACAGGAAGACAGCTGCTACCCACTGAGCAGTTTTCATAACTCGGGTCCTATTGAGGGACGCTCAGCAAAGTGGCAAATACCAGGTACCGGAAGGTTCAAATATTCCCTAAAATGCATCACCTGGTTCCCATGGAGGTTCTTGGGAGCAGGGGAGGTTGGGGGAGGGGGGGGGTGGGCGGCAGGGCATGGCACAACATGCTCGCTGGTCAGCATGCAGTTGTCTGGAGTGGGATGCCCTTGAGATCTAGTTCAAAGCCTGGCTTTTAGCAGTTCTGTGCTCTGGGACAAGTCACTAAACGTTGCTTAGACTGAGTTTCCTCTTCTACAAAAGGGAATTGATCTGCCTTATATACCTTAGAGTTGTTCTGCCATTCAACTGAGGGCGCGAAATGAAAAGGCTTTGACAACTGGGCAGTGCATTTGTATCATTAAAGCTGAAAGGCAAGGGCATATCTCAGTGTACCCTAGGGGTTCGTTAACTCATTTCTCCAGCCCTTCTCCCCAGCCCCCTTGCATCACCCTCCACTTAGAGCCTGTCCAGGTGTAAGACTTCAGCATCTCTTGCCTCTGTTTGCACAGCCCTTCGCATTCTCTCAAGGTCCACTGGCCTAGCGAGCATCATCTAACAGGGGTCCTCAAACTTTTTAAACAGGAGGCCAGTTCACTGTCCCTCAGACTGTTGGAGGGCCAGACTATAGTTAAAAAAAAACAAAACTATGAACAAATTCCTATGCACACTGCACATATCTTATTTTGAAGTAAAAAAACAAAACGGGAACAAATACAATATTTGTATTTGCATGTGGCCCGTGGACCGTAGTTTGAGGACCCCTGATCTATGAGGACTGTGGCCAAGCCTTTGGGCAGAAGTGGGCACGGTCTGAGTGGGAGAATGCAGCTGTGTGTGCTGCTGTCCCCTCCTGAGGGCACTGCCTACCACAAGCTAGCCTGGCAGGAAGGCAGCTGTGGAGACAAGGAGGGGAATGGCTTTCTCACCCTGCAGCCCCACCCCCTGGCCTTTCTCATGCCCCCTCACCCACACCAGCCTGTGCGTCCATTCACATCCAGCTGTGCAATCATTGGAGGAGGGCATTTGGCTTGGAGGGCTGGGGAAGAGGTGGGAGGAAATGGGAAAGTGACGGAGCAAAAAAAATACTTTTATCATGAAAAACTCGGGGGCTGCATTCTTCACCATAGCCATGCAGGGTGCCTTGGAGATGAACCACAAATGGGAGAATGGAATAGGGAGGGAAAGTGAACTCGATAGAAACATTCAGGTTTAACGTATGACTCAGCTTACATTGATTGGGCCTCTGTGAGAGGCACATGCGCATATCTGACAGAGAGGGCTTCAGACAGTACCTGGCATGGAGGGCCGAAGGGAAGTGTTAAGACGGGAGCTAAGACGCTACTGCTCCAAGATGTGCTTTTAGAAGCGACCGAGCTCATTCTGATCACTTAGCTCTTCATCCTCAGCGGGAACGGGAGCTTTAAACCAGGTGGTGGTTGCTAGGGAGGTGGTGTTTGACGGAAGGTGCACTCAGCTGATGGAGGGAGCATTGTCTACACCAAAGACAGGAACAAAGCCGACCAGAAGCAAGCACATCGCTACCAGGCCGCTGAGCTAGGACCCGAGCGGGGACTCCATTGTCAGGCTGCACCTGCTGAGACAGAGCCGCCCTGCCTCGCTCCCGGCAGCTGTCTGCTGTGCACAGCTGTCTACGGTGCCTGGCGCAAGAAGGGTCTCTCTCTGCCTGTCTCCTCTCTGACTCTTGGGATGCTCTCAACCCTCACGCTTCTCAGTGGAGGCAAAGCAAGGAGAAGGGCCAGACGGTGTAGAGTGTGGGCATCTGGAACATTCCAATATTCGGGTTAGTGTGGTTTTCAGGGTAACTGTTGGATGCTTTTGTACAACTAAGGAGTATTTTAGAGAAATATTGTATCTTGGGCATTTGCTTTCTTGTTTAATTTTAGAGGATGTTTATTAAAGTTTGGGGGCAGTGAAACAAGAAAGGGCTGGGGAGATGAGCCTAGGCTGACGGAGAAGTGAGAAAAGAGAGGGGATCTTGGGGACAGGGTTAGGCGGTTTGCCGGGAATGATTGTCACTGACCATTGCTGCCCTGGTTGCAAGCCTCATGGGTCCCTCAGCGTTTAGGAGATGCATCCCTGTGGGGAAAGAAAGGGGAAAGGCTTGGGCGTGCAAGCATGCCATCTCGGGCTTTTTCCTCATTCATCTGTGTCTCCCCCCCACCTCCTTCCTCCTCCTTTGCTATCTCCCTCAGAACAGCGAACTACCTATTCTCTCAGAGCACGCCCCCCCTAAGTTCTGCTCACTTTGTCTCAGGAGTACCAAGCGAGATTTGAACAGGTGCCTGGATCTCTCTGACAGGGAGCGTCGCTTTAAGGAACATGCCGAACTGTCTTGCCTCCCTCCTCTGGATAGACTAGAAAGATTCTTGTACAAGATTTCATCCCTCCTCAGCATTTTCTGCCACCCTTGAAATATTCCTCTGCTCCCCTTTTGCAAACACAACAGATGGCCTGTCACCCCCTCATATTAATATTTGGCGGGGCCGGACTCCTGCCGTGAGAAATACGGACTCGGGGACGCGCCGCCATCCCTCACTGAGCTGGCTGACGGGCAGGAGAGCGGCCCGCACTGCAGACTCAGCTGCTGGGTGGCTGTTCGTCTCCCATCACGGTCCTTTGTCTTTTATCTCCTAGGCCCGGAGTCAGATCCGATGGTATCAGTGGGCTGGGAAAGGTGGGCTGATTAATGCCTGTGAGCCTCACTGTGACCGTCAAACCAACTTCTTAAGAGTGGGCACTAAAGCACACTGCACCCGGAGGGGGAGATTGCAGTAGAGAGAGGATGGGTCCTCCCCTGCCAAGGATTACAGATGGTTCATGAGGCCCAGCCCTCCAGCAGCAGTTAGCATTTCTTTCTTTTTTCTTTTTACTTTGGTTTACCCTCACCCAAGGATATTTTTTCCATTCGTTTTTAGGGACAGTAGAAGAGAGAGGGAAAGACAGAAAGAAATATCTATGTGAGAGAAACACATCGATTGGTTGCCTCCCGCAGGAGCCCCGATCAGGGCCCGGGCAGGGGAGGAGCCTGCAACCAAGGTACGTGCCCTTGACCGGAATCAAACCTAGGACCCTCTGGTCCTCAGGCCGATGCTCTATCCACTGAGCCAAACTGGCCAGCACCAGCAGTTAGCGTTTCTATGGCCCTTGTGTCTAAATACCAGAAGGTGTAAAAACAAAGAATTCTTATCCTTTTTCTAGAAGGTTTATCTATTCATCCTGACTGAAGCCAGCCTTCCCCTGCCCACGAGAATCAGAAGGCAGCCCTGGGCTTACCTAGGTACCTGGGTTCAGGTATGAACATTGGCTTTAGTGCCAAAAAGATTATTTTGTGGGTTGACCAAAGACACTGGCTTAGAGGCTTGGGAGTGGGGTTCTTTTGTTTTTTTCAACCCAGTTTTTCTATCTTTTAAATATTTGCTCCCATTTTACCTTGCCTGCCATGAATATAGTGACAGGAAAATCACACATTTAGTCAAGCTCTTAGTGAGGAAAACACAGGCCTGTTTTTCTGCCCGTAGGGGCCTCTCTTCTCAGTTCTGGGACCCTGGCTGGGGTGTGGTGTGGGGCTGGGCCCCCTTGCTCCTCCAGGCGGCCTCCACAGAGACCATCTCCCTCCGGATGTAGAAAGCAGCCCACGTGGGTGCCGGCCCAGTCTGTTCCGCGCCTCTGCCCCTCCTCCCAGTCTCAGTGCACGTTCTTCCTTCCTTCTCTAGTTGTAGGACTTCCATTCAGCCAGCTTCCGGGGGTTCTGGATGAGGGTGGTTCTGTATTTTAGTTGTAATTTTGATGTGGTTGAGGGTGGGGGCGAGTACAGGCATTTACCTATGCGGCCGCCTTATTCAGGAAAGTCCTGCCCTTCGTACAAGTAGCCTGTGTTGGAGATTCGAGGGAGTAGCTGGGTAGGAACAATTCAGCTGAAGTTGTTTTCAGAACTTGATTGACGGTACAGAAAATCACTTCTACAGAAACATGCTCTCAATTTTGTTCTTTTATTGAGCCTTCCAACAGGACAGATGACCAAGTAGAGCCCTTCCCTGCATCCTTACTCCAGAAACAGCACCTGTCACTTTATGGGCCCTGCACTTGCTCTGCTTGGGTTCTGGGGTGAAAGGCCTGTGACTGCTCTATCCAAGAATCTCTCTTCATACACCCTCCCTCCTTCCCATGACCCTCCTTCTGGGGACAGAGACGCAATTCAGTGGAACCTGAATGAAACAATTCATGAACATAGTCCCTCCTTAACTCCTGGGCTGGCTCTTGCAGCCCAGCAGTTACCCCACGGATGGCCCTTGCTAAACACAGGCGCATGGCAGCAGCATGCCCGTCTTTTCTCGGCCACCCTACTCTGCACAAGATCATCTCTGGATCACTCTTTGATCATAAGTCCGCCCCGCCCCTTACATTTTATCAGAGTGGCTTCCCAGGGTTGCTAATGCCCACTTAGATCAAGAGGGATATGGTATCTCAGGTGCCTTTAAAGAATAGATCGAGAGCTTGAATGCAGAAGTATGCTTCCTGATTCTAGTCAAATGCTTTATTTTAGTTGAGGTCAAGTTATAGCTAAGTTGTCTTTCCTCCTGCATGGGAGATCTTTGCTCAGAGAATGGCATCACTTTAATGCAAGAGACTTGAACATCATGTTCTCATTTTTTTTCAGCTTTGCTAAGGGATAAATGACAAAACTGTAAGACATTTAAAGTGTACATCGTGGGGCGTTGATGTACAGATACATTGTGAAATGATTTTTCATCCTCTTTATATCCAAGTGGAACAACTGCAGAGGCCTCTAGCTAAAAAATGGAGGTAGATGATTAGAGATTATCATCACTTCAGGCCACTCAAGACAGGTGATCAAAAGAAAAGGCTCTGTGGATTGTTCTGAGAGCTTGAAGTTGAGGAAGAGGGGGTATTTGATGGTCTAGTCAGCAGAGAAGAGCTGGCGCCCCATTAGTTCCATAGTCAGGTCCCAGCAAGTCCAGCAACATAGATGCAGGTCTTAGAGCCTCAGGTTGGCCCAGAGAGATGAAGCCCTCTGGCCCCACTCGGTATAGTCTGACTCATCAGGAGAGGTCATGTAGCCAAGTTCTGGGCTCATCTGGCTCATGCAGTCTAGCCCAGCAGTGTTTCTAAGATGAACCCATGAATGCTGGTCAAACTTTCACATCTCAAACATAGCTTGGATACCTGTTAGTACGTTCAAATTGCTGTAGTATAATTCATTTGTGGGTGACAATTTTATACTTAAGCCCTACAGACTTCACCTAATTAAGGGATAGTAGGGTGGTCAAAGAAGGAAGTTGTTCTACAAAGAAGAATCTATTGGCTTGGAGCCTCAGGCTTGAAGGTACACTCATGTCTCCTGCTAAGGCAAGGGGGAGGTGTTGGCACTCTTTGGGTCAGCAGCCGAATTTGAACATCATTCATATCTTTCCCCAACTCACCCATTATGGCAAGTGGCTTTCCAGCAAACCGGAGGGGAGCACGTATGAGGGTTGGGCTGTGGTGAGGACAGCAAGCGGCAAAGGCAAGAGGGCTGGGAGTGCTGGCTCATCCTCCACACCCTCTGAGGGCCGAGCAGGTACCTCTGACTGCTTTCTACCTTAACAGTGGCTTGTTTTTTCATTTCTTTTAGAAGTGAAATCTACAGCCCTGACCCCTTGGAAAGGTTGGTATGTTTATTTCCTAGGCAGCTACTGCCTTGGTGAGGATGGTATATGCCAAACTCTGCCTGCTCTCAAGGTGCCTTCTGTTCTGAGCTAACCGCAGGGAGCAGCCCAGTGGGCCTCCACCCGGCCCTGGGGCTGTCTCAATTCAGATTAACCCATCCCTGAGGACATGCCATTCTCCCTGGGTAGCTTCCCCTGGCAGAAGTCTAACTTCCCTGCTGGCAGCACTAATGAGCACCTGTCAGGGCCTGGAATGTCTCCACATCTGGGTGCCCTGTACCAGGCCTGCCTCTTTCCTTGCGCACTGATGCTCTAATGCACCCATCTTCTTAGACCTTGCATGCTGCCCTTTGCTTACCCCATTCTCTCCCTCTTTCTCTCGCGCTCTCTATCTTGCTCTGACTTAGAACTGGAAGGGAATTGGTGGGAGGAAGAGGAAAGTGGAAGGAAGGGGGAAGGTCTGTGTGAGTCACTAGGCTAGGAATAAAATGGGTCTTGTTTGAGGCTTTCATTCTTGCCAGATGTTTCTGATGAATAATTGACACTCATTAGTTGTCCTGGATCCTGTCCTGATAGTCTCTTTAGGCCTCTGCAGCTCTCTAGTGAGACAGAGGCAATAAAGGCATCCAGCATAGAGTGGAGGTGTGACTGGATGACTAGCGGAGGTCTCACAAGTGTGGCCCATGCCACCAGGTAGATGGGCAGAGCTGTCACCTGGCCACAAAGGCTCTGGGAGAGCCTTGCTCCAGGACCGGACACAATGCCTGGACAAAAGGTCATGCCATAGCATTCTTCCACATGCTGGGCAGCGGGGGATGGCCTGTGTGGTCCCCACCTTAACCAGTGCCCGGATGGGGCTGGCCCAGGTGCTCCCTCCCCTCTACACTTCCCACAGAGGAGTGAGTCACGTGGAATAGCTGTGAGGAAGGGGGAAGGAAAACTGCATTTAGAGAGAGAAGCAGAGGGACCTTGGGGGCAGTCACTGGAGCTCTGAGGTTCAGTTTCCACCTCGAGTGCAGACAGCAGTCCTGAGCATGCTTGCAGCTCTTGGGGCTGGGACCCCCCTAACTGCACGCACTTGGCCTGATGTCCCACCCAGAGGTACACCTCCCTCAACCAAGGGGTTTGCAGTGACTTTTACTGGAAAAGAGGGAAAAGGTGTTTGGAAGAGAAAATTGAGGTAAAGCAAAAGGCAGGACAAGAGTTTGTTTTGTTGTAGTTATTTCTTTTTTCTTCAAGTAGAATCTTCAGAGAAAATATGGGCTTATCTACATGTATCACAATGTTCTGGCTCTTTTTTTCCTCCAACAAGCACTTATCAAATACCCGCCAAGGGCCTCATTAGACACAGAGGGGCTTTAAAAAGCTTGCAGCACAGAGGAGGGAATCAGAGAAGTATAACGCAGGGTGGTAGGCATTTCAATAGTGGGATGTATGTGGTGCTATGGAAATAAACCACAGCAAGTCAAGGAAGGCTGCCTGGAGGAGGTGACTGGAGGCAAGAACAGAACCTGGAATAAGGTGTGAGGGTGAGAAGGGAAAGGAACATGGTTGGTGGGTATGTGCTCCTGTGTGCATGTACGAGTGTGTACAGGTGACATGAGCTCATGTTGCATGGAGTTGGGGGAAGGGAGACACTGAAAGACATCTGGCAGGAAGAACAGCTAAGGAGGCAGAAAAGCGAGATTATGAAATGCGGAGCACTCTGCCAGGCAGAGGGGAGCTTTGTGATGGCCGGAGGAATCTGGGAGATTTGTAGCGTGA
The DNA here is from genome assembly GCF_963259705.1 of Myotis daubentonii. Classification (NCBI taxonomy): domain Eukaryota; kingdom Metazoa; phylum Chordata; class Mammalia; order Chiroptera; family Vespertilionidae; genus Myotis; species Myotis daubentonii. Next base: position 20,582,426 of record NC_081858.1, read on the forward strand.
TCCGTTTGCAATGGTAGAGACGTGACCCTGGAATTATCATAAAGAATAAGCCTGAGGGGTCAAGGCCTGAGTGGGAACCTTCATGGAAGGGACAAGAGAGCTGCTTGGCCGCCTCAGAGAGGATGTGTGGGAACCCCTGCGTGTCTCCTCCTCCTGTGCAGCTTTGTGCTGGAAAGAGGATGGGCTAGGGCAGTGGTCGGCAAACTGTGGCTCAGCTTGGCAAACCACAGCTTGCGAGCCACATGCGGCTCTTTGGCCCCTTGAGTATGACTCTTCCACAAAATACCGACTTCTGCACATGGGCCATGAAGTTTCAATCACACTGTACCTGCACACCCGCATGTGGTATTTTGTGGAAGAGCCACACTCAAGGGGTCAAAGAGCTGCATGTGGCTCGTGAGCCACGGTTTGCCAACCACGGGTTAGGGCGAGGGGATGTGTGTGTGGATAGGGTGAAGGCTCCCACAGTGAGAGACAGCCCCTGTGGGTCAGGGACAGGAAACAGGAGCACCAGCGAGTTCCCTGGAGCTTGTCCAGGGTAACAGTGCACCAAGAGGAGGCTCTGGGCACTTGACGGCCTTTTCCTGCTTCTATCGGAAGAGTTTTCTGACACAACAGGTCGATTTCCTGCTTCTATGGGAAGAGTTTTCTGACACAACAGGTCGAGACTCTTCTTGATGGGTTCTCTGATGCCACCCAGCAGGCAGCAGGCCCACAGAGGGGCTCTCAGGCCCTTGGCAATGGGACTGAGCACAGAGGCCCAGAGGAGCACCTGCAGACTGCCCTGCCAGGCGAGGTGCCCAGGGGCGGGGGGCACCAGTCACAACAGCCTCCCCTGTGTGCTGCAGAGTCCCTCACCCGCAAACAAGGCTTCCTTTCATGGTAAGGAATGAGCCAGGCCCTACTGGGCTGCGTGCCTGGCCTGTGGCATCTCCCCTGGTGGGGGGGCCTGCAAGGAGGGAATGCAGGAGAGCAGCCACGTGCTGGGCACTGTGCTTCGTTCCCCTCTCTTCCCACAGGGCCTCTTCTAGGCATGGCTAGGAGGAGGGAGAGGGAAGAGTGAGCCGGCATGAATGCGGACTGGGTCTCAAAGCTGTGAGTGTTGAGGGGAGCAAGAGAGGAATAGCCATGTGCACGCGGGGTGATAGAATACAGCCACTACCTCTGCCTGAGAACATGGAGCCCAGCTCCCACAAAGGCCTGCTGGTCCCATGGACTGCGAAACCCACATGTGCCTTAGACCAGCGGTCGCCAACCTTTCGGACCTCACGGACCACCGGTTGGCGACCGCTGCCTTAGAGTCAGCCTCAGGCACAGGCCAGGCTCTTGGTCTGAAGGATTTTGGGGTCCAGAGCAGAGGGGATTCCTCATAGGAGGAAAGCAGAGCCTCTCACCCTAGAACCGTGGTCGGCAAACTGCGGCTCGCGAGCCACATGCGGCTCTTTGGCCCCTTGAGTGTGGCTCTTCCCAAGCTTTAGGAGTACCCTAATTAAGTTAATAACAATGTACCTACCTATATAGTTTAAGTTTAAAAAATTTGGCTCTCAAAAGAAATTTCAATCGTTGTACTGTTGATATTTGGCTCTGCTGACCAATGAGTTTGCCTACCACTGCCCTAGAAGCATACCCGGGAGAGAACGGAGTGACATAGGCAACCGTGAGGGACTATGAGGAGGGCCTTCCTGGCGGAGGCCTTGGTTCTATGGAGCCGGGAAGGTCCCCTCCCTGCAGGGTGGAGCGTAAATAGCCTCCCTTGTGCCTCTCATTATGAGAACGCGCCCTGCCAAGAAATCCGGGCGTTGGGAATGTCAGGTCCTGGACCACAGGACATGGGAGGTTGGAGAGCATGCTGCACTTCAAGCTCATCATGATGTAGCCACTGCCCCGTAGTCAGAGATTTCTCCCCACGGCCCAGGAAATACAACCATATGGGCAGTGCTTCCCAGCCACGAGTTTTCGGATCCCAAGAAATAATCTCACCTGGAACCAAGGAGCCAGAAGTGTCTCTGATGGTTGGCATCCGAGGCAGCTTCCTTCACCCCCGTGAGCACGTGCACTTAGTGGGGACACAGTCTCATTAAACTCAGTGCAGCCGAGCATGCAGGTGCCTCTGTCTTGGGTGCCTGATTCGTCTGGGCCTCAACACCCCTGTGTGCTGTTCACGATCCGTAGCTCCATCGGTTGTGGGCATTCTTGCCCCCCGGGCTCAGGGAGCCTCCTGGTTTATGTTTCACGGTGATAGGAAAGCTCCTGGGGAATTCTATGACCGCATAGTTTTCTTGCCTCTCATTCTTGGCTTCATTTCAGATGTCTGTCAGCAGGCCCGGTGGCGTGTGCCTCGCAGGGGAGGGTGCTCTCCACCTCCCACTCAGCCATTCTCCATGTGGTTCCACATCCCCATCTCCACCTAAACCTTCCTGCACGTCCATGGACACAGCCAGAGGCCACCTGTGTCTTTCCTGGTTCCCACCTCCACTTCCTGGGAGCTGGGTCTGGCTTTTCAGGCACGTGATGCCTGAGCTAGGTCTGCTCTTAGCGAGGCCAGATGGGAAGAGGCCAAGTGCTCCAGGCAGACGCCGGGCTCGGCCCGGAGAGGCGGTGATTGGCAGGAGGACGCTGAGCCCGAGCAGCAGCCGTAGCAGGGAGGCAGACTGGTGTCCAACAGGTCCTTCCGGCAACAGGTGGAGCTGCTGCACGGCAATGGGAAGGGTGAGGCAGGCAGTGCGCAGAAGTGGTTGAGTGATGGTGCACATGACACAGGGTCTTATGTTATTGAAGCTCTGTGTGGGCTATTCATACACCTGCCACCTTCTCCTTGAACTTGACCTTGAGCCATAGCCTTAGCCTAGTACACAGGAAAGGTGTCCTGGCCACCAGCACACTTGGACTTGAGCCTCATGTTCTCTCCTGGCCAGGGAAAGCTCCCCATTATACAGTGTGTGTCATGGGATAGAAGCTGTAGAAGGTCCATGTGTCATGCAGCCCCTACATAGGGAGCGGGAACAAACCAGATGCTCCCAGTTAGAGAGAGGGCTTACCAGAGGCGAGGCCTAAGGACAGCTGACCAGGCAACGGCCATTCCTTCTTCCTGTGGCTGCTTGTGACTCGTGCTCTTTCCACAGGCCCCGGCGCTGTCAGCGAGGTGAGCAACGGGACGCCGAGGAGGGCAGGCTGCCTTTGGCTGCTACCTCTCCTGGTCTTCCTCCTGCGCCAGTTTTGATGTGAGTGCCACGCCCCCACCAGGGAAGCTGCCGCCACTGCAACCACCAACCCTCCAGCAAAGGCACCTCCGACAGCAAGAGCAAACCCCTTTCCAACTAAGATGTAATCAAACGCCATTCCGAGACACAGACGATTGGGACACAAATTCGAGGGAGGGGAACAAAGAACACTTTGGGGAAACACGTTTCAAAAGGAAATCGAAAAATCGATCGCCTTGCAGGCCGGGCAGATACGTAGGTACAGCTGAGTTTTCTTTCTTTTCCCAAATGGGAGGAGCGCACCCCTGGCTCTGGATACCCGCCCGCCAGCGGCATTGTTTCCGGGGTGGACGAGGGCTCAGCTGCTCTGCCCACTCCAGGGCCCCTGCCAAGGAAAATTCCGGAGTCGGCCATCCCCAAATTCAATCCGTCACTAGAAGCGAACACAGAGTGAGGCCTGCGCCCCCATGTGCCGCGGGGATCCCCCCCGCTGTAGACTGTGCCACTGTCATGTGTGCTATGAAACGCAAATCTAAAAAGCAAATCAATAAAAAGGAACCTAAAGAAAACAGCCTGACGGCGACCAAACCCCACAGTCAGCAGTCACACAGGCCCCATTCACCTTTGTGTCCCCCTCACTACATGGGCATCGTGGATCATAAGGGATTCTGGTTCACTCTTGATTCTATTTTCTGACGTGAGTCTAGGACTTAGCTGGAAAACAAGGCAACACTAAACACCACACACACATGAAAGGGGTGACGAGAAGTATGTTTGTTAAAAAAAGATGAAAATGAATAGTGCACTTCTTAACTAGGTTTACAACCGGTGGACCCCACGCCGGGCATTAACCGCCCGGTGAGGATCTGGCGAATCCACCAAAACAAAACACACACACATACATATGATTTAACCGACACGTCCACCAGCTCTACAGCTTTCTCCTCATCCTGGCATTTAATGCAGACACGACTATGCTTCTCCGTGCTGTTTAGAAGTGGAAGGGGGTGTCTGCACCCAACCTTGCGTTTGTTGGCACTGCTTCTTTTGATGACATATATTATACAGTATATATATACATATATATACATATATTTTTTTTGTTAAGAGTTCTAGCCCTTTTCTTTCTCAGCAGGTCCGTTCTCAGACATTACTGCATGCTGTATATGGCGTTAGCTGTGTGTTGACCTAAAAGATGATAGAGTTTACTGGTACTTGTGTAATCAGCTCCTGCCTCTATTTTTTTTTCTTTTTTTCTTTTTTTTTGCGTTATCCACATGTCAGAGACATTTATACGCAGTGAAACGAGAAAACGACATTAACACCAGGCACAGCCTCTGTTCCAGGTGTGGCTCCCGGAGGAGGTCCGCCCAGGCGCCGCCCCCTCCATCCCGCACAAACACGCCACCGAACCAGCTAAACAGCCAGTAACCACTCGCTCGAGCCCTATGGGAATCTCTGATGCCTTTGTGACCACTGGAGAATTGAACCCTCTTGGTTTCTTTTATTTAATTTCCCACCTGTGTGTGCGTGTGTATGAAAGAGAAGAAAATGCAGTTTTTAGATAATCTTTTGTCCTCCCCCCGGAGTCTGGGGACCAAGAGAGGCCTCGGGGAGGGGTCCTGCGTGTGATGAGGGAAAGTGGGATTGGGGTTAGGGGAGGGAGGGGTTGTCTCTGACTTGACATTAAAAAGTGTTCCATGTCCCTCTTCACCTGGTGTGTTGCCTCATTCTGAAGGTGGGGGGGTGTGGGGAGCAGAGCCTGGCTGGCTCCGGTGTGAAAGACACCGAGGGGGCGGGCTCCTGACTCAAGAAACTGCTCTTTCAGCCCCTCATTGGCAGGAGCTGGGCTCTTTCTATGGTCTGTGCTGGGGTGACAGGACAGTCAGAAACCCCTTGTCCTCCTACCAGAAGCACGGGGGCAGGGGCTCACAGGGCTGTCTCCAATGCTGGCCGAGGCCGGCCGCACCCTGCTTGTGCCCAAGCAGCTTACCTCCTAACCTGGGCAAAATGTCAACCTAGTTAAGACAGGCTTTTCTGTGAGAGTATTTCAAGGAGGCAGCCCAGGGCGGCTATCACGGAAAAGAAAAGAAGGAAAAAGAGGAAAGGAAAGGAACTTGAAACAGTGTGGCTTGATATTAAAAAATCCCAAGTCCCATCAACTGATGTTTGGGGGACTCTTCCCGCAAGGCCTGCTCTCCAAAGCTCGCCTCTAGTCACAAATTAAGAGGAAAAGTCCATTTTAATACAAAATGATATTCAGATCATTCTAAGCTGCTCTGATTCTGGGAATTAAATTGCGGCTGAGACTCACCAAGAGGTGGAAACCAGGCCAGAGCTGAGAGGCACAGGATTCCTGTACCCGAGTCCTCAGGGGTCAGTCCATCTGAACGGAGTAGGACGTGTCGGCAAAGGAGGTGATTCATTTCCGGTGGCTGCTAGAAAAAAATGAGAAAAGGTTGTTGGCTTCATGGCCTGCCCTTCTATCCCCACCCCCAGGTGTCAGACACAACAACTGCTTCCTGGCAAAATTGTCAGGGACAGTGTGGCCAAGCCTTGCAGATTTAGGCTGAATCGGTTCTAGAACAGCCAAAGCCAAGGGCTTGGGGACTGTGCCCTTCCGATGAGAGTGGGTGGGTGAGACTCGCTAGGCCTCTCATGCCTGGAACTTCTGCAGACGCCCATTGGAGGGTCTGGATGCCCAGCATGGTTCCTGGACCAGAGAGGGAAGCACAGGTAGTTCCCATGTTGCTGCACTGGAGCCCGGAAGCACCTCTGCATAAAACACACCAAGGCATCTGCACAGAGAGGCTTCCCAGACTTTGCTGGGAAAAGAGAGTACAGCGGCACGTGGCCTCCATTTGAATCAAAAGTTCCTTTTCTTTTAGCGACTAAACTTCCTTTGACCACTCTGTCACCATCCTCCCAGGAGTCATTTGGAAAGGGACTATGTCAACTTTGTAAAGTGCCACTCATGAGGAAGACTTCACTTGACCTGTCTGCAACTCCATTCCCCTTCCTGTCTGTGGTTCCTTAGGGCTCTGTTTCATCCAGAGCATGTCCCTGGTAGACCCATCTTTGCCCCTAACTGATGGCTTCAGCAGCTAGAACTTCCTAATCTGCCTCAAGGGGGGGGGGGCACTAGGGTAGTTAGGGTTTGAACAGCCCTCACTCCTCCCTACCACACACACACCCATCTGCTGAGTGTGCCACCTGAGCCCCCATCTGCTGAATTTTAGTCTTTAACAGAAGCTTCAGGTGCCCATGAGCAAGGACCCTCGGCCAGACTCATTGTTTAATCAAGGAGGACATGGCTTTGAGAGAGCTGGTGGGGACAATCCCAGGCCTATTTGAACTCAGGAAACAGGAGCATGGCAAACAATGTTCATTCACATAAGTAGAGAAAAACATGTTGAATACTGCATGCAGTTACATTTCTTTGTACAAGCACTAATAGAGTCCACTACGGCAGGCTGGCCTGGATGTCAAGTGCACAAGACCACTGTAGACTCAGACATACGTCACTATCATACTTTAGGATTCATCCCCTACCCCTAACAGGAGGGTGGCCCCTTGAGGGGATCATGGTTTAGGTTTGGCAGATTTTCCCATGATAGTCTTTCATATGTGTGTGTGGAGGGGGAGTATGGGATATGCAAGCCCTAACTAGTCTAATGACTCCTGTAGAATCCCATTCATCTTCTTCCAACAGAATATCTGCTCCTCTCCAGCCGCACAGATGTGCAGCAGCTCCCTAGTGTTTGCAGTTAAAGGGGTTCAAATGCCTAACGTGGGGCCTCGTGAGTGCTGATCCAAGGACTGCCTTGATGAGTGGGACTTACAACATTGGAGCAGTAGTCACAGTCAGTGACCCAGGAATGTTCGTTTTTTCTTATTGTAGGTATTGATGATGATGGTGATGAGGAATGACAGTTAACTGTTATTCAAGCTGGAAAGTCTGATTGAGGTTAACACATTTCGTTGGATTCCCCATCTTTATCTTATGCCCTTGACCCATGAGCTTAGAAGGAAAGAACATCACGCTTGTCAGTCACAGGACTGACCCTTCAATGTGTAGATTTGATAAAAATAGAAAATTAAAATCAGCAAAACATCCATACATTTCTATTCTTATCATTCTTAACTTTTTGAAGTCCTTCTCACCAGAAGAGAAAAAGCTATATGAAAGGAGACATGTGGTAAACTAGATAGTCTTTGCTAATGATGAGCCTACGTGCCCCTATGTCACTATTGGCCAGATGTACATGCACACACCAGCCATTCAGCCTCCATTCAAGCAACGTAAAGATTTAGAATTAGTGGTGTCTGAGAGAGGCACTAAATAATAACTCTTTCTGGCATTTTTTTAACCAAATCTCAGAAATAATTTTGAATTTAATTGCGTAGTAGTGCCTCCTTTGTCATCCCATAACTGCTCAATCAAGCCCTTCTAAAGTCTTAATTCTTATCTCTCTCTGCTCTTAATTCAAATCCGATTTCCACGAGTGTCCAAATCTGTCTGCCTCCAAGGCAATGAACTTAAATTAATATTCCCATGATTTGAGTAACTAAGATCTCTGAGTCTGTGTCTTCATTTTCCTTTTCCTGTCTCCCGCAACTCCATATCTTTCACAACATGTCCTTATCATGTGACTAGAACAACAGGGCTTTGTTTAGAAATCAGTCCTAATTCCTGAGCTCAAGTTAAGATCATTTTTTCTTCTTTTTTAAATCCTCACTCAAGGATATTTTTTCCATTGATTTTCAGAATAGAAGGGGGTGGGGGGGAGGGAGAGAGAGAGAGGGAGAGAGAGAGAGAAACATAGATGTAAGAGAGACACATCGATTGGCTACCTCCTGCACTCAGGGATCAAACCCACAACCAAGGTACTTGTCCTTGACCCAGAATCAAAACCTTGACCCTTCAGTCCATGGGCTGATTATCTAACCACTGAGGAAACCAGTCAGGGCAAGTTAAGATCATTCTTACCATTTATGTCTGATGCATTATATTTTATAAAAGAGTCTTGGTTTGGCTTTAGATATTTTTTTTGTTGTTTTTATCCTCACCCAAGGATATATTTTCATTGATTTTTAGAGAGGGGGGGGGGGTCCTGTTTTCTTTAGTCACATTTTCTATACATTTTCTTTAATCTCTTTTTCTCTTCCTCATTCACTTTCTCCAGCACAGCCTACCTTTCCTCATTCACTTTCTCCAGTACAGCCTACCTTTCCTCATTCACTTTCTCCAGTACAGCCTACCTTTCCACTCACAACCGAAGAAGCAAGATATCCAAGAAGAACCAATTTGGATAAAAAAAAAATCAACACTTAGTTTCACAAGGTTGTTTTAAACCCCTTTGTTTACACCAGGCACTTAGAGAGTAACATTATGATTTAGAGCAGGGGTCCTCAAACTTTTTAAACAGGGGGCCAGTTCACTGTCCCTCAGACCGTTGGAGGGCCGGACTATAGTTTAAAAAAAAAACACACTATGAACAAATTCCTATGCACACTGCACATATCTTATTTTGAAGTAAAAAAACAAAATGGGAACAAATACAATATTTGTATTTGCATGTGGCCCGCGGGCCGTAGTTTGAGGACCCCTGATTTAGAGGAAAGCAATCTGATCTGGTTGGGCTGTACCCTGGAATATCCATTACTGATTCCTTGAGTTAGATATACGATGCCCTAAACCAGTGGTTGGCAAACTCATTAGTCAACAGAGCCAAATATCAACCGTACTTGTTCAAAATAGACTCGCCCAGGCCAAAAACCGACTTCTGTGCATGGGCCACGAAGTTTCAATCGCACTGTACATGCGTGGTATTTTGTGGAAGAGCCACACTCAAGGGGCCAAAGAGCCGCAGTTTGCCGACCACTGCCCTAAACTACACATCAGCGCAGATCATTTTCAAGGGCTTAGTTGACATCTGAGGCAGTTCTATGCTACATGTTGCATCAACAGATCCAAGCAACTAGGTTAACTTAGGACAGTTGGCTGAACTCCATACATTCTTCAGCTTTGGGCATCTGGTGAATAACCCGATTAGCCACATGAACAGAGTAATTAACAAAGAAGCCCTAGGTTCCATTCCTTCAAGAGTTCCTTGAGGAGTGATGTCAGCCACATGACTGATCAGATGTCCATGTGGTACATAAACTCCTTCAACAACATTTAGCCTCATCCATAAACAAAAAAAGTGCCTTTGTGGTTCTGTGCGACCCAGAACGATACGTTGAGGGACTGGGATGAGTCCTGCCCACCTGGGCATTGGGCAATAATCCTATAAACCTCAGTTCTGCCCTGGACCCTGCAGTGGCCCTTGAACTAGTTGCAGCCTCTCTCGGCCACAGTCAGGGGGCCTGGAGAACACTGTCTTACACAGTAAATGACCCACTTGAGAGCCTTTATGGAAGTCAGGTTTCCAGCAGAGAAGTTCCAGCAGAGCATTAGAGCTAAAAAGAGCTGGGATGCCTTGGAAAGGGAGAGAGGAGCAGTTTGCCTTTAAGTGTGTAACCCACCGCCCACCGCAGCACAGCTGAGTCTAAGTAAGACATTCTCAGCCCATGAATTTTTTCTGCAGGGGAAGTAAGAGGGCGTGGCTCCCCCAGATGTGTGGAATGTTGCCAAAGAGACCCTCTTCCCCTTGGCTCCACCCAGAATACTTAACCAGGAGCTCATGACTTGGGGGCTGGGAGAGGCTAGGAGAGTGGTTGACAGGCCTCCAGGAGGGGGGCTGAAAGGATCGTGGGTCCTACTAACTGGTTGCTGACTCCAGCAAGAAGCCTTCCCATGAGCTGCTGGAGATACCTCACTCATGGATCCCCCACATGGCCTATGGACACCTCATCATTTTGCATGCCTCATCAACCCACCCCACACTCTGGACCAGCTAGCTCTCTGTGCGTGGTCCTGACCTTGGCCGGAGTGAGCTTAGCTGGGAGACTAGTGAGTAGGCTCACAAAGTCAGCCCAAATCTGAGGGCCAGGGAGAAATCCCAAACTTGAGCTTTAGTGGGACCCTTGGGAAAGCAAAAGGGAGGCATCAGCACATGGCCTGGTGCATGACAGGATTAAGAAAAAGCATCCAAGCTTCAGAATATTGTCCCAGGAGAGAACAAGGAGCTGGCATATCCATACAAGGTCTGTGAAAGCCCCAGAATCCCTAGCAGAGCTGACAGAAGGCATTTCTCTCCCTAAGTAATTTGGTAAATACTGGAGGTAACGACCATTGCCAATGTGAAGAGAGCAATGCAGGACTCCGAAGCCATCTAAACAATTAAGAAAACATGGCACAACCCCCAAATCACAATAATGATCCAGTAGTCCACCCCCAAAGACATGGGGTTCTGTGAGGTTCCTGACAAAGAATTTAAAGAATTCTATTTTAAGGAAGCTCAATGAGCTCCAAGAACACATAGAGAGATAAGTCAACAAACTCAGTAAAACAATACACAAACAAAACAAAAAGTTTAACAAGAACTAAAATAATTTAAAAAAGAACAAAGTGAAATTCTAAAAAATACAATGAGTGAAATAAAAAGTAGACGTCATTAACTGCAAAAGGAACCAAACAGAAGGAAGAATCTGTGAATTATGCCCTAACCGGTTTGGCTCAGTGGATAGAGCGTCGGGCTGCGGACTCAAGGGTCCCGGGTTCGATTCAGGTCAAGGGCATGTACCTTGGTTGCAGGCACATCCCCAGTAGGGGGTGTGCAGGAGGCAACTGATCGATGTTTCTCTTTCATCAATGTTTCTGACTCTCTATCTCTCTCCCTTCCTCTCTGTAAAAAATCAATAAAATATATTTTTAAAAAAAGAATCTGTGAATTAGGAGACATGATCTTTGAAATTATCCAATCAGAGGGGAACAGAAAAGAAGATGGAATAAGAGTAAGAAAGCCTACATGATCTATGGGTTACCATCAAAAGGAGCAATCTGCCATTTATTGGTCTCGCAGAGGGAGAAGAGAACAGAAAACTTGTTTAGGTAAATAATGGTGCAGAATTTCCCAAATCTGAGGAGAAACTTGGATATCCAAGGTCTCAAAGCTCCATAGGTCACCAAACAAACTCAACTTAAAGAGATCTTCTCCAAGACACATAATAAAACTGTCAATATCAAAGACAAAGAGAGAATCTTAAAAGCAGCAAGAAAAAAGATGCTTGTAACTTACAAGAGAACCCCTTATAAAGCTATCAGTAAATTTCTTAACAGATACTATACAGGCCAGGAGAGAGATGCTATATTCAAAGTGGTAAAAGTAAAAGAAAAAACAAAACAAAACAAAAAACACTGCCACAAAGAATGTTTTATTCAGCAAAGTCATCCCTTAGAAATGAAAGAGAGAGAGGCTTTGCAAGAAAAACACAAAGTGAGGGAGTTCAGCACCACTAGACATGTCTTACAAGAAGTGTCAAAAGGAGTTTGTCAAGCTAAAATATAATGACACTAATTAGTAACATGAAACGTATAAAATATACAAAACACTGGTAAAGGTAAGTACATAGTCAAATTCAGGATACTCTAATACTGTCATCTGTTGGTACATTAAGCACTTAATTCTAGCAGAAAGTTAAAGGACTAAAGTGCTAAAAATAACTATAGTAAAAATAATATGTTAATGAACACACAGTGTTAGAAAGAGGTAACTTGTGATATCAAAAATGTAAAAGGGGGAGTAAAAGGTTAGAGTGTTTATATATATTCAAAGTTAAGTTGCTAGCATAAAATAGACTGTGATTTCTACAAGATGTTTTATGTGAGCCTCATGATAGCCTCAAAGCAAAAACCTAGCACAGATACACAAAAGATATAGAGAAAGGAATCATAGCATCCCATTACAGAAAATTATAAAGGAAGGCATAAGAGAGGGAGAAAGAAATAAGCACACTACAAAAAAACATCAGAAAACAACCGGTTTGGCTCAGTGGATAGAGCGTCAGCCTGCGGACTGCAGGGTCCCAGTTCGATTCCGGTCAAGGGCATGTACCTTGGTTGCGGGCACAACCCTAGTAGGGGTGTTCAGGAGGCAGCTGGTCGATGTTTCTGTCTCATCGATGTTTCTAACTCTCTATACCTCTCCCTTCCTCTCTATAAAATATCAATAAAATATATTTTTTTTAAAAAAAGAAAACAATAAGATGGCATTAGTAAATCCTTACCTATGGATAAGTACTCTTAATATAAATGGATTAAACTTTCAAAATCAAAAGTCATTGAGTAGCTGGATGGATATATAAATAAAAGCCCACTGTATGCTGCTACAAACTCACTTCAGCTTTAAGGACATACACTGGCTCAAAGTGAAGAGATAGAAAAAGAGATTCCATACAAGTGGAAACCAAAACAGGAGTAGCTATACTTATATGAGACAAAATAGTGAAAAGTCAAAAACTGTAGCAAGAACAAAGATGACCATTATCCTATATAATAAAACCCTAGTATGCAAATCGACCAAACAGCTGAAAGACCAGTGGAATGACTGGTTGCTATGATGCGCACTGACCACCAGGAGGCAGGCGCTGAATGCAGGAGCTGCCTCCAGCATGGTGATGGGGGGTGGGGCCAGCCAGCAGGCTGAGCCAGGCTGCCAGCCAAGATGGGTAACAGTGAAGGGGTTGGAAGGGGGGCGATTGCCCTGCCCTCTGGTCGCCCTGCAGATGGCCCTGATCGCCAGGCCTAGGGAACCTACCCTATATATGGGCAACAGTCTCTTAGATTCAAAAATTAAAATCTGGCAAGGCTACTCTAACACTGAAAAAAAACAGTGTGATGCAGTGATGATATGCATGGACTCTGGCTTGCACATTTTGTGGTCAACCCTGATTTTGATATTTATAACTGTGTGACAAAGCCAATTGCTTAACTTCTCTCTGCTTCAGTTTTTCTACCCATAAGATGGGGGAAATGGTACTACTGCCTCAGAAGGATCATGTTGTACTACTTTTTATAATCAGGGCAAAAAAACGTAGCTGCCCATACAACAGCAAGATGCCTTTCACCTGTATGAAAAGTATGATCACTGGTGCATGCATGACCTGGATTGCAAGAAGAATGTCCAACTGCAAGTTGAGACCCAACATCCCCTGAGGGGTCCCAGATTGTGAGAGGGCGCAGAACAGGCTGAGGGAACCTCTCCCCCTCAGCGTGCATGAATATCATGCACCAGGCCTCTAGAATAATGATAAAGAGGTCAATTTATCAAGAAGATAAAAAAATCATAAGTATATAGGCATCCAACATCAACATAGGAACACCTAAATATATTAAGCCAGGGGTCCTCAAACTACGGCCTGCGGGCCAAATGCAAATACAAATATTGTATTTGTTCCCATTTTGTTTTTTTTTACTTCAAAATAAGATATGTGCAGTGTGCATAGGAATTTGTTCATAGTGTTTTTTTAAACTATAGTCCGGCCCTCCAACAGTCTGAGGGACAGTGAACTGGCTCCCTGTTTAAAAAGTTTGAGGACCCCTGTATTAAGCAAATACTAACAAATCTGAAGGGAGAAATAGACAACTATCAAATGATAGTCAGGGACATCAATACCCCACTTTCAACAATGGATAGATCATCCAGGTGGAAAATTAACAAGAATATACTTTAGCCAAACTGAACTAACAAACATATACAGAACAGTCTATCTAACAGCAGTAGGAAGTGCACATGGAGCATTCTCCAGGATAGCTCATATAATAGGTCACAAAGAAAGTCTTGTTCAAATTTAAGAAGATTAAAATTACACCAAGTATCTTTTGTGACCTCAACGGTATGAAACTAGAAATCATATACAGGAGAAATTCTGTCAGGGTGAAACAACTATGAGGAAATTAACCAACACTCCTGAACAACCAAAGATAAATCCAAAAGAAAAAAATACGTAGAAACAAATGAAAATGGAAACACAGCATACCAAAACTTATGGGGTGCAGCAAAAGCGTGCTGAGCAGGAAGCTTATAGTGATGAATGCCGACATTTGAACATAAGACCTGAAACCATACAACTCCTACAAGAAAACATGGGAAAATCTCCTCCACATTGGTCTTGGCAATGATACCAAGAGCCCAGTAACAGAACCAAACTAAACAAATGAGATTACATTCAAAAGCCAAAATCCTGCATAGCAAGAGGAACAATCAAAATGGAAAGGTAGTGAACAAAATGGAAGAAAATGTTTGCAAAACCAACATACATCAGATAAGGGGTTAATATAAAAAATGTATAAGGAACTCGTACAACTCAATACCAAAAATAAAATTACTTTAAGAAATTGGGCAGAGGAACTGAATAGACAGTTTTAGGACAAAACATACAAGTAGCCAAGAAGTACATGAAAATGTACTCAACATCACTAATTATGAGGGAAATGCAAATCAAAACCAAAATGTGTTATCGCTTCATATATATGAGACTGGCAATTATCTAAAAGGTGAGAGAGAATACATATTGGGCAAGATCTGGCGAAAAGGGGACCCTTGGACATTGTTGGTGGAAATGTAAATTGGTACAGTCACTACAGAAAGCAAAATGGAGTTTCCTCAAAAACATAAAAAAAATAGAACTACCACATGATGCAGCATTAGGGGATCTATCAAAAGAAATGAAATCAAGACCTGGAAGAGATATCTGCACTCCCATGTTCATTGCAGCATTATTCACAATAGCCAAGACAAGAGTCTACATGTCTGACTATGGATAAATGCATAAGATATTATTTATGTCACATGTATAGACTATGTATGTATATATAGGGTGTCCCAAAAATGTTTAAAAACTTCAACAGCTGACACCTCATCTAATTTTAACTCCTTCTCAAGCTTAACTGATTTGAAATAATGGGGGAAGCCAGACTAAGCTTTGAACAAAGAAAATGTATCCTAAAGTTCCACTAGACTTATTTTATGGGGACACATAAAATATAACATTTACGGTGCAAAACCAGCCACGGTTGACAAATTGAGGGCCCACAAATACTGAACAAAATGATTCTTGATGTTTGCGATTCCATTGTTTTGCATTATCAGCAGTGACTGGACCAGAACGGTCATCAGTTTGAAAATAGGCATTGACAAAAAACACACACATTCATTTCGGTAGGTTCTTTTAAATTTTGAAAATGAGCTGTATATTAATTAACACTGACTTTATAATCATTCAAAGATTCAAAGTGTGTATACACTTTTGGGAACTACACACACACACACACACTATTCAGCCATGAGGAAGAATGAAATCCTGCCGTTGTGACATCATGGATGAGCCTTGGAGGGATTAGGGTGAGTGAAATAAGTCAGAGCGAAACAGAAATACTGCATAACATCACTTCTATAAGGAACCTAACAAAGCTGAACTCAGAGAAATGGACACTGGTTTCCGGGGGCTGGAGGCTGGGGAAGTGAGATGTTGGTCAAAGGGTACACACTTCCAGTTGTAAGGCAAGTTCTGGGGATCTAATGCACCGCATGGTGACTATAGTTAACAATACCGTCTGATGTACTTGAAAGTTTCTAGGGAAATAGATCATAAATGTTTTACCAAAAATAAAAAGAAATGGTAATTATGTGGAGTGACAGAGGTGTTAACTAACCCTACTGTGGTAATCATTTGGTAGTCTATAAGTGTATCACATCATCATATTGTATTCCTTAAATTTAACAATATTATATGTCGATTATATCTCAATAAGATTCGGGGGGGGGAGTGTTGCCTTAAGGGAAGGAGTGGGTCACATTAACCTCCAGTTCCCAGGGATAGTGGCTTTTGCCATGAAAGGTACTCAGTACAGGTTCACCGAAAGTTCTCCCTTCAACACTAATATCACACAGCATTTTAAAAGATCCTTTGGGGACATTAGGACTCCACAGACTGTTGAAAGAGGCATTCAATAGATTTTTGAGGTCGCTGACATTTAAGTTTATGTAAGGACTTTTTTCAATCCAATTATTTTCCTTATATTTCTGAATCACATTTTCTTCTTTCGGGTGCATCTGTGTTTAAGGGTAGGCAAGTACCCTTCTAGAAATCAATGAATAGCCACCATTCAGAAGAACAATAATTACACTTGGAACTGGATAAGAAACTGCATGGATTCATTTATTCCCCATTATTCACTGAGGACCTGCTATACTCCAGACACTGTATTTGGTGCTGGAGATAAAATCTTGAGCAAAAGAAAATTATAGTTCCTAAGTTATTTCCAGGTTGGTTTTTTTTATGAGGTTTAAATAATAAAACTCTCTCTCTCTTACACACACACAGAGAAAAAGAACGTGCTATGAACACAAGTAACATGAAAACCTATCAGGAATCCAGGAAGTTTTCCTGATAAAGTGAGATCAGACTGGATCCATTAAGGATGTGGAGTTACCTGTGTAGGTTGGAGGAGGGAGGGAGTAAGGACTCAATAAATATAGGCACAAAGGCCCTAAAGCCAGAGGGAAGAGCACCATTACAGAGGAAAGCTTCCTCTACAACGTTAATCTTCTCATATACATTATTTCATTATTATTTTTTTCAGGTGCAGGGAATCTTTTTTTTTTAAATATATTTTATTGATTTTTTTACAGAGAGGAAGGGAGACAGATAGAGAGTTAGAAACATCGATGAGAGAAAAACATCGATCAGCTGCCTCCTGCACATCTCCTACTGGGGATATGCCCGCAACCCAGGTACATGCCCTTGACCGGAATCGAACCTGGGACCTTTCAGTCCGCAGGCCGACGCTCTATCCACTGAGCCAAACCGGTTTCGGCAACAGGGAATCTTCATACATATAATCGAACGCAAACCATTATAGTTGCCAACTTATCTCACACACATATTTACACACACTTTTCCCCAACCTGAACACAGCACATCTGAATCTCTGATGAGACACTTATTAAATGAGAATCTCCAGGGACAGCGCCATGGAAGGTGTAGTCTAAACAAATCCCCCAGGTGAGCTCTCCAAATGAATAAATCCAAACCAGAACACACGATTCTTCCAAGTTCCTTTATCTCCATGAATGGCACAAACTCAACTCGAATGAAAAACCTAGGCTGTATCCCTCACTTCCTCTCTCTCACCACCCCCATTCCCACTGTGGCTCTCCTATGTGTCCAGTTCTCTCAGACTTTTCTACCAGCTTCCTCCAAGCCCTGTTATTGATCCAACTACTCTACACTAGTCCCTAACTACCCCACAATAGCCCCTAATGGGCCTTCATTTCCTACATTCTCCACATAGCCACTGACATGATATTAAAAAACAAAAGAGCAAGCTCACACACAAAGCCTATCATTCCACAACCCATTGATAGCTTGACTCATTTCAAGCCAATTAATCCAAACAACTCCCCCTTGAGGCAAGGACTTCTGGAATCTAATTTACAGATCCTTACTCAGACACAGGGATCAGTCAAGGTCACTTGAAGGGGAGTCAGGATATTAACCAGGGGTCTGACTCTGAAAGCTGCAAGCTCAGTCTCTGAGCTATATAGGACCACCAATAAATACCACTCTTTTTCGAATGCTAAGATGCATATTTTTTTTCACTTAGAAATTTTGAAGTTGAAGATGTGCCTTGCAATCAATGGCATGACAGTGTAATTGGCATCATTTTTCCTTGTGGTGCATAAAATAATGGCATGTCTTGCAACTGATGGCTCATAGAGTTGGAGAAATACAATATTTGTTGAATGAATGGGTGGGAATAGGAGGTCAGTGGAACTGCCCTGAGCATCCCCGCTTTAGTCTTTGCACCCAGAGAAGCAACGCATACACAACACGATGAATTCTTTGGAAAAAGTCAATAGGAACCCACATAACTATTCTTATTGCCGTCAATTATGTATGGCTCTGATTAATTATATTTTCACCTATTTAGTAAAAAGAACCAAAGAGAAAGCTACATTAGAGCAACCCACTCTTTGCTTAACATTTCTTAGTGACTATTCAATATTGACACACTCCAATATTTCTTCCAAACGTGTGTGTGCCATGGCACATACAAACTGGGAAACACTGCATCCTGGTATAACCCATGCCCTATGTGTGCTGTGGTACATGCAAGGCCAGGAAACACTGCATCCTGGTCTAACACATGCTCTATGTGTGTTTGACATACACAAGGCTGGGAAACCCTGCAGACTTCATGGCATATTCACCCTTCCACCTGGGCCTGCCCATGCATGTGTGCCTCACTGCCCACATCCAAGGGGTGCCACACCTCTGGTCTACGTGAGGGCAGAGCTGCAGAAATGTGCCGTGTGCAGCCCACACACATGGCCTCCTGCTGTGATCCTGCCTCTCTGCGGCCTACATGCTAAGACTCACTCACCATCCAAGTCTGAACATTGCCTCCTCCCCAGAGATCCTGTGCCAACTCAGGGGCTTTGGGAAGCTTTGGGGCTCGGAAAAAATTTCTAGAAATATTCTGATGATCTCTGAAGAACTCAAACTCAGAGTTAAAAACACAGCATGAAACCCTTTGTCTGCCTGCTCCTACTCTCCCAGTGACTCAGAGCGCGTTCAGACTCCTTCCGCCAAGACGATTTTCCTAGGTGAGCTTTCCTGCTGGGCTGCGTTATGCTGGGCCAGGTGCATGGCTGGGACCCCATCTCCATGGTCAACCCCACAGTGGTGCGCTTCGAGCAAGACAGGTGGCTGGGACCCGTGGGTACAATGTGCACAGCGGCCCTTTAAGTGAAAGGGCATTGCAGCCCCGCCATGAAACAGGGCTATGATGCCAGGGGTTTCAGGCCCTCCGGGAGCCCACAGCCTCTGGGAAATTTCCCTCCAATTCCATTTAAATGCAAGAGGCCCTCAGCCCGCAGAGAAGCGGTAGGAAAAGCAGGGGCTGTTGCTAAGCAAAGGAATCTCAGGGAAGCAACTGACACAGCATAAGCAGCACCTGGGTAAACTGAAGCTGACATGCAAGCTCCTCTCAGCCTTCCGCTGCTGCTGCAAGGGTCGGAGTTCCACCCCGAATACTGAAAAGGCGCCAAGCACAGAGAACCACAGTTCCTCCAGCCAGGCATTGCCCCGGAGGGGGCGCACAGTGAGAAGCCGCGAGGGGAAGAAGTTGTGTCTGGGTACTGCGGTCTGAGAGGGCCCTCAGCATGTCTTGGGTGCCCTGGCGCCCTGTGTCCTTTGTGGGGGACAGGGAAGCTGCATGGAGGAGGCAGGTCGTGCACCTGACATCGTCGGCCAGCCTCTCCCCACTCCCCAGGAAGAGGACCCTCGGGGGGAAAAGAGGCTCTGAGACCCTGGTTGTGGGAGGGTGAGGCTCCTGGCATTAGTGTTTCCGGGGCCTTGAACCAGAGGAGCCACCAGGCTTTTCTCCTTTGGGAGCCTCTACCACAGATGCTGCCCTGTGCCAGGTGTGGGAGGGTCAGAGGGATCCACACAGGGACCCTCAAGGTAGTCTCCTCACTGCAGCTCTCGCACACACACAGATTTATTTTATTTTTGAGTAATTTTGTTAATCCTCACCTGAAGAATTTTTTTTTCATTGCTTTTCAGAGATAGACAGTGGAAGGAAGGGAGTTGGGGGGAAAGTGGAAGGGAGAGAGAAAGGAAGGGGAAGGGAGGGACGGAGGGAGAGGGGGAGAGAGAAAGAGAAAGAGAGAGAGAGAGAGAGAGAGAGAGAGAGAGAGAGAGACATCGATGTGAAAGAGACACATCAACCTGCTGCCTCCTGCACACACCCCAACCGGAGAGAACCCACAACCCAGGTACATGCCCTTCACCGGGAATTGAATCCACGACCCTTCTGTGCTCAAGCCAACACTCCAGATAGAACCAAATTCTCCTAAGCACGCAATGCCCTGGACCTTCAGTCTGAGGCACAGAAGCCGCTTCCCACCGCTGCCAGATCCGGGCTGTCTCACCATCCCTTGATGGCTTTTTCTAACCTCAAGTGCATCATTATTCTCCAGCCCTCGGCTCATCTCTCTTCAACCGCCCTTTTGCGTAGGCCGCGCTTCTCACAAAACCCCTGGCTGATCCATACATAGCTCCATATGGAGAGATGGGGGTGCTCTAAGGCAGGGTGGCTGGGGTATCCCAAAAGAACAGAGACATCCGGGGACTTGCAGCAGGAACTATGTACCAGGCAGCATGGAAGCATTTTCATATTTTAGTAGCTGCTATAACCACAGAGGAGGGTGCTGTCTGCCTACCAGCCCCGTCCTGAGAATTAACTGGTTCTGTATTTTTTTTTTTCCCCCAAATAAAAAACCAAGACTCAGGAAGGTCAAATGAAATGGCCCATTGTAATTTCCTTGTCTGCCAGGGTTTCAGGCTACGGCTTATGAGTCCTTTTAGGATGGTGAATGCCACATTCTATATATAAAATCCTGACCAATAAAGGAAACATGTAAGGATTCTTTCAAACGGGGTCAGAACCCTGGCTGCATGTATGTTCTTTACCTCTGTTTTTTGTGTGTGGTTTTTTCTCACCGACTCAATGAATTCCGTTTCTCTGCTCCCTGGGAAGAACCTCTATCAGAGCAGAGACCTCACCTGATTCTTTGTTTTGGTACAATGTGTAACGTGTGTTTGGCATTTAATGAAGGTATAATAATAGCCGCTCTCCATGGGGGGCCCTGCGCTCACTGGGATCACTTGCTGTGTCATACACAGACCTGTCGGACCAAACAAGGGGTTGACTTCCTCCCCTAGGAAGTCACCAGCAGCCCCTGAGAGGGCGGGCGCTCAGAGGTTCTCTAGCTCCACTTCCTGTCTCTACCAAGGACTGCCCTTGAATGGCGACCATCAGAGCAATGTCTCCCATGATACCTCTGCACAGGTTCCTGCCACCCCCACCCTCCTCCCAAATAGTACTTGACTATTTATCAGAAACAGTTATGATTAATTCTGGAGAGTAACTCTGGAATGTAAACCTCCTGAAACATCCCGAGGTCTTTCAGCACAGAAAGGAATAAATAACAAACCATAGTACCGTTTTCTGTCACCCTTTTTAAAAAACGAATGTACTTATGTTCTTTACTTGTGATTTTTTTGTTTCACTGACGCAATGAATGTCATTTCTCTGCTCCCTGGGAAGAACCTCTACTAGTATTATAGCAGAGGCCTCAGCTGATTCTTTGTTTCAGTACAATGGGTCCCATGTGTTTGGCATTTAAGGAAGGCCTAAGGATAGCCCCTCTCCATGGTCAGTACCTGGAAGGCCCCCCGACCCTTTGAAACAGTGGTTCTCAGTACTACCCACGCACCCTGGCTCTGAGAGCCGCGGACAACAGGAAGGGGCCTCCTCCAGTCTAATCTGAAGCCCTTCTGGCAGGTTCTGCCTGCAACCCTGAGCTCATGGGGAGGAGAAAAGCCCGTCACAGGCCAGGCAGCAGGAAACAGGTAAAAAAGAAAAGCAAGCCAAGTGGAGAACGATGGCAGCGGGCTCCTTCCTTCCGTCAAAGGCAAAAGCATGAGCTGTTTTAAGATTTTTCAAAGGCAATGGTGCATCCACCCACCAAGAGAATAGATGCTGAGGACGCCTGTGCTTCAGGCCCTGCATTAGGCACTACATATAGCGAGATGCCTGTGGGTCTAGATTACAGGGGTGGGCAAACTTTTTGACTCGAGGGCCACAATGGGTTCTTAAACTGGACCGGAGGGCCAGAACAAAAGCATGGATGGAGTGTTTGTGTGAACTAATATAAATTCAAAGTAAACATCATTACATAAAAGGGCACGGTCTATTTTTTTGTTGTTGTTTTATTCATTTCAAACAGGCCGGATTCGGCCCGCGGGCCGTAGTTTGCCCACGGCTGGTCTAGAAACAGGACAGAGGAATGAGCCCTGCCCAGGAGAAGCATCCTCTTTAAAAAGGATGGCGATCAGAAAACAGGACTATGCTTTGTTATTCCTTCCCATGTTGAGAGAAGACCTACATGAGGGAGGGGTTTCAGGATGTGTATCTTCCAGCAGTGACTTTCCAGGGTGAACAGTAACCGTTCTGCTGAACAGTCAGGTACTAGAGTACGGAGGGCATCGGTTTGGTTAGGATTCAATCAGTTACTATAGAGAAAGCACTTTAAACAGTGCCGGGCCTGTGGCAAGCCATCTCAGAGGAAAGGTAGAATATGAATCCAGAGAAAAACTGGAGACCTAATCTGCTCTTGGAGACCAGCGGAGGCCTCCTGGAGAAAATAGCACTTAGGTGGAGGTCTAGGGCGTGGGTCTGGGCGGATCAGGCAACGGTGGGGAAGGCTCTCTGGGAGAGAACCTTCCAGACAGATGAACCGGCCTGTTGCAGACGCTGCGGGGTGCAGGTACCGCGGGGAGCAGGCACCCCACTGGGCAGGCACCATGGAGCAAAGAGCTGGGGTAGGAAGGGCAGGCTGGAGCGCAGATAAAGAAGAAGAGAACGGGGGGGGGGGGGGGGGGGGCGGGGCGGTGAAGCTGGCTTCCAGTCCAGTGGACTCCCCGCCCTGCTACGGCACACCCAGCACCCTGTAGTACTGAGGCCACTGTTTCACTGGTGGGGGCGCCTTCAGCTTGGCCACCCTGATGTGCTTACCTTGGATGGGCCCTGGGAGCTGAGCGGAATCCTCCTGGGTCAAGTCCCGTCGCGGAAACACAGTGACGCCCCCCGTGGCAGGTTCCCAGTCAAATAGGCCCGCGTCCTGCGCCAGGTGATGGGAATGAAACTCCTTGATTCCCATCACCTGGTGCACGAAGCTCCCAGAACAAAGAGAGAATCAAAACACCTTGGAGTCAGGACTCCAGGGCCCCACCTCCCAGATGGGAGGGGAGAAGGATTGGTACCGTGGGGACCCTGCCCAGGCCCTGAAGCAGCCCCCAAAGAGAAAGCAGCAGCTCAGTGCCCAAGGCCAAGGGCTTCTTTGTGGGAAAGACCGAAATGCCTCAGAAATGGGCCACAGAGGCCGAATGGGGATGTGGGGTTTCCCACACCTGCCAGGCCTCCTCACTGCCCCGTTTGCAACTTGGTGATGGAGGTGGAGTCTTGGTCTTGAGCTAATGCTGCCCCCTGGTGGTCCCCACACCTGAGGCCCTTACACCCCCCCCCCCCCCCCCCCCCCGGGGCCTGAACCCAACATCAGAGCGCCAGGGCTCCACTTTTCATGTGAGGGCACCGCCCTGGCAGCTCTGCAGCAAGCCCCCCCCAGGTCCCCCAGCGCCCTGGCTGCCCTGACGGCCCTGACGGCCAGCGGGCCCCAGCAGGAGCGCCTCCATTTTCCCTCGAACACAGAGGTCTCGCTCATCGTCTCCTTAGGACACACTCCACGCCTGCCCCACCTCCCTTCCAAGGGACTCGCCCAAGGACTTCTTGGGTCTAAAGGTGGCCACTCAGTGATTCTTTGGAGACGGTTCTGAATTTGTCCGAATGTGGCCAAGTGGCTGGCACTACCTCAAGAAGAAGAGAGTTGCCTCCCTACACAGGGTGGGGGGAGAGCCGGCTTACACTTGTTCACACAGAAAACAGTACAATACAATACTCCACAAGAATAAACCATGTTGCGCATGCTCACAACTGTAAGCCTCTCTTCGCCCACCTCATCTATCATTTCCATGGCAGTCCCGTTACAC
Organism: Myotis daubentonii; assembly: GCF_963259705.1. Lineage (NCBI taxonomy): Eukaryota > Metazoa > Chordata > Mammalia > Chiroptera > Vespertilionidae > Myotis > Myotis daubentonii. The sequence continues at coordinate 20,606,188 of NC_081858.1, forward strand.
AGCCTTTAGGACCATCCTGGTCAGGGAGCCTGGTTTTAGGAGAATGGACGGTGAGAGACCCCCACTCTCTGCCCTGGCGGAGTGAGTAGAAGGACAGGGTGTGTCCTCAGGCCTTAGCCACGAGAAGACAAAATGAGTCCGGGAAGCAGATTTCCCTCAGGGGGTGATGCAGCCAGGGCAGCGTGGGAAGCCGCCATGAGAAAAGGAAGAGAGATGGATGTGGTCGGCAGCGGCCCAGCTCCTGCTCCAATGGCCTCCAGACTTGGGCACAGGCCCACTCCCAGGCCCGGTGGTGCCCAGGCTGGGGGCGCTCAGAGTTCAGGGAGGTCAAAGCCGCCAGGATTCCCAGGCTGGAGATCAGAGAGAGGAGGCTGGGCAGCGCAAGGCTGCCGAGGATGTGCCCAGGTTCCCAGGCACGTTGGCCCAGGAGCACCAGATTTGAAAATAAAGTGTCTGCTCAGGCAGCCCCCTCTCAGCATCCTGGAGCCCCGGTCCCTGCAGCGCAGGAGTGGCCATCTGGCGGAACTGGCTTTTGTTTACAGTGGGGCCTTGACTTACGAGTGTCCTGACTAATGAGTTTTTCGAGATACCAGCCGTCTCTCGGCCAATTTTTTGCTTTGAGTTGCGACTAAAATTCGGGTTACGAGCCAGCTTCAGATACCCCACCACTAGTTGGTGCAGCGAACGTCACAGTGAACACCACATCAGCCCAGCATTACATGTCTCACTCGTTCACTTCTTGATTTGACATACGAGCTCCGTCACAGAACGAATTAAACTCATAAGTCAAGGCCCCACTCTATTTCAACAACTGATTCTAGCTAAGTGAAATAAGCCAGTCAATGAAGGAAAAATACCACATGATTTCACTCATTCATGGACAATAGAGACCATTATAAACTTTTGAACAATAATAGATACAGAGGCAGAGCTTCCTCAAACAGATTGTCAAACTGCAGCGGGAAGGCCGGGGAGGGTGGGGGTGCAGGAGGTAGGAGGGTAAGAGATCAACCAAAGGACTTGTACCAATGGACATAAGACACCGGGGGATAGGGGGGGGCTAGGGGACTGTCTAGGGCGGGGGGGAAAATGGACACATATGTAATACCCTTTGTAATACTTTAAGCAATAAAAAATAAATAAAAATAAAAAATAATAATAAAAAAACAAAAAAAACCCAACTGATTCTAGAAAGAAAGCTGAGGGGTAACTGGTGAGAATGAAGATGGCTGCCATCTACGAATCAAATCAGGACTTTGAAAAAGTTACCTAAAACCCCGAAGTGTATTGTCAGTCCTGTGCTGCATAATAAAGCTTTGGCCAAGGACTGGCGGCATATACAGCAGTGGTCCCACGAGATTATGGTGGAGCTGAAAATTCCTATCACCCAGGGACACGGTCGCCCTCCTAGCATAGCTCAGCGTGTTCCTCACCTGTTTGTGGTGATGCCGGTGAAAACAAACCTACCTCCCTGTCAGTTGTATGAAGTACAGCACCTACAGTGATGAACAGTGCATCATGCTTGACAATGAGAATAAACACTGTTACTGGTTTAGGGAGAGAGAGAGAAATATCCATAATGAGAGAGAATAATTGATCGGCTGCCTCCTGCACGACCCCTACTGGGGACTGAGCTCACAATCCAGGCATGTGCCCTGGACTGGAATCAACCCTGGCACCCTTCAGTCTGCAGGCTGACGCTCTATCCGCTGAGCCAAACCAGCTAGGGCTTTTATCGTTATTTTAGTGTGTACTCTTTCTGCTGATAAAAAAAAAAAAAAAAAAAAAAAAAAGTTTTCGCCCTAACCGGTTTGGCTCAGCGGATAGAGCGTTGGCCTGCGGACTGAAGGATCCCAGGTTCAATTCAGGTCAAGGGCATGAACCTGGGTTGAGGGCACATCCCCAGTAGGGGGCGTGCAAGAGGCAGCTGAATCGATGTTTCTCTCTCATCGATGTTTCTAACTCTGTATCCCTCTCCCTTCCTCTCTGTAAAAAATCTATAAAATGTATTTTTTAAAAAAGTTTTCTGTAAAATAGAATGCTGTGTTGCGGTGGCAGGAGCCCCATACACCCGATGTTTACCGCATCTCTTGATTGCATTTTATCACCCTGTGCTCAACTTAATCTCGCGTTGTTTTGTAAGGTAACATGCTTTGCAGGCTTGTAGCTACGAGCAATAGGCTATGCTGTGCAGCCTGGGTGTGTAGTAGGCTAGGCCCATGGTTGGCAAACCCCGGCTCCCACATGTGGCTCTTTGGCCCCATCAGTGTGGCTCTTCCACATAATACCACGTGGGGGCGCGCACGTACGGTGCGATTGAAACTTCGTGGCCCATGCGCGGAAGTCGGTATTTTGCGGAAGAGCCAAACTGAAGGGGCCAAAGAGCTCCATGTGGCTCGCGAGCCGCGGTTCGCCGAGACACAGTTTGCTGACCACTGGGCTAGACCATCTAGGTCTAAGTGATGTTCACACACCATGATGTTTGTACAAGTGGGGAATCGCATGGCTGTAGTGTTCCCACAATGACGAAATCGCCTACCAACACATATCTCAGAATGGACCCCACTGTGAAGTGATGGATGGCTATATTGATTGCTGACCATCCGTTGCAAACAGACAACCCTTCTCATCCAAACCCGGTTCACCCTTCCACCAAGCCCTGATGAACGGATATGGACAGTCGGTGGTTCTGTTTCATGTTTCCTCTGAAAATCAGCAGCATCATTTTATCAGCAACTAGCATTTGAGAAAATAAGTGTCAAATTCCGTATGTAAGCAAAGTAGTCAAAATTAGATAAATGCCCTATTTTTCTCTTGTGTCCTTATTCAGGGACAAGTTGCCCCTACTACCAACACTAAAGTGTCAAAGTTCAGGAAAAATGTGTGTTTGATCCCTTATTTAACACACACACACACACACCCCTCAACCTCCCCCTCCCCAAAACCACCCCTACTGCAGGGTTTCTCAGTCTGGCCACCGCCTCCTGAGGGGTGTCCTAGGGAATGCCGGGATAGTTTGATGGTAACACATAAGTCACCATAAGACAACTTTTTATATGTAGCCACCCCTCCAACATGTTTCTGGCACTGTGGGTCAAAACCACAGGAATCTTAAAAATCCGTTCAGTGTCCTGAACACTTTTCCCAATAGTCCTCTGGGATCATACTCCCCAGAGGGCTATCTGTGCCCTGAGGGATGCCCTGTGTCAGGCTGGGACCTGTGCCCCTGAGGGATGCCCTGTCAGGCTGGGACCTGTGCCCTGAGGGGTGTCCCATCAGGAACTGGACACATCAAACAGGGAACAGGACCTACACAATTCTTTATGAACTTTCTAACCTCCCTCGAAAGCATGTGGAGGAAGAGCCTGGGAAGGTAATATGTGTGTCAGCATCTGCCTACACCCAATTCCTAAAACGACAGAAGACTCTTCTCCATCAAGACAGAGGTCTATGCAGACAGACTGAGAGGACAGCCAGCCCTGCCTATTCTGCACAAACATCTGTGTGGGCAACGTGACAGGCAGTGAAGCCCCAATAAAGTCCCCAGAGTCCCTCCGACTGCTGGAGGTTTTATAAAGTTCAGTGACAGTACCTAGAAAGAAAGGTGTAAGCTGTGATCCTGCCAAGCTATTTAGATATTATAAGACTGGCAGGTCCCCGAGGCAAAGCAGGATAATAATTTTAAAAGTCTACAAGCCCTTGCACAAAAGGTCATCTGTGACCTGAAGGTCATCGTGCCTTAGTCCCTGTCGCCACGTGAACAGCAGCTGGTCCTGCGGAGGCCCTGGGGACCTGCAGGTCAGCGTTCTTCACCCCGACATGCAGGGCAGAGCAGACCCCGAGCCACCACAGGAGGCTGCGGGCAAGAGGCACAGGATGGGGGTGAGCAAAGGGTTTCAGGGGACCTGTGGGCCTTGGCACCCTTTCACCTGAAATGCTCTCAAATGTACATGCTTGGAGCTGCATGCTCACTGCTGGTAAAGTTACCTCTAGAGGCAGGAGAGAGAGAGAGAGAGAGAGAGAGAGAGAGAGAGAGAGATTCTGGGGTAACAGGAGGGAGAGCTCAGGGGGGCAGCCAGGGTCCGGGGACTGTGTGAGGGGGAATCTTGTCCTCTGGGAGGGGCTTTATGGGTGTGAACCTGCCATCTGCGAGCCTAAGGAATTGGAACATGAGCCAATCCACAAGGAAGCAGCCCTCCCTCTAATCTCTGGGAGCAGGTCTGGGAAAGAGCAGTGTTTTCGAGGCCAGGGATTCAGCAGTTTATTTTTTGGTGGGGGTTGGGGGTGGGGGTCCTTGAAGCTGCTTCTATGGCAACCACATCAACAGGGTCCCTGATCAGCCATCACAGAGGGACACTTGTAGGAAGTTCGAAGACTCCGTGAGAGCAAAGGCTTCCTTTGTCAGTAAGGCAGGCGTATTAGTTTCCTGTCGCTGCTGTAACAATTAGCACGTGCACAGTGACTTACAACAGCACACATGTACCATCCTAGATTTCTGCGGGCCAGACGCCCAGCATCAGTCTCCCTGGGCTGAATTCCCAGGATCAGCAGGGCTGGTCTCTTCTGGAGACTCAGTAGGGAAAATCGTTGCCTTGCTTTTTTTAGTCTCCTGAAGATGTCTGCAGGGCCCTGAGGCAAAGCGGGAGAACTATTGTAAAGGTCTACATGCCCCTGCGCAAAAGGTCATCTGTGACCTCCTAACTCCTAAGGCCTCAGCGCCTGTCACCAAGGACTTCACTGCATGTAGCCCGGAGCTGCCACGTGGAGGCAGTGGGGACCTGACCGTGGATTCTCTTTGCCCTGTGTGCCCCCGCCCCCACTTCAAAGCCAGCACTGCAGCGTCTCCAGTTCTTGGACCCTAAGACCTCTGCTTCCTTAATCGCATTGCTTCTCTGACCTTCCTATGCCTTCGTTACCAGGGTAGCTCAATATTAATAAGAGGGAGCAAAGGGAATCAGACGGGGTTGAAGCTAATGGGCTGGGGAGCATGAGCCTGTTTGCTTCACTAGGAAGCTTCACAACCCTCCCTTCCCCCCTTAGGGAGCAGCCCTCCCTCCCATACAGGATTGGGGGGATGGGGGTGGGGGGAGGGGGAGGTAGGTGCATGCCCAATAGAAGTGAACATGGAGCAGGGGAGGTGCTTGACCATAGAGGCCTGTCAGTCTAGCCTGGGAAAGAGATCATTGGTCAGGGGGTGGGCCCATCAGAAGTCCCCCCTCCCCTCCAAGCTTGGGAAGTTGATTGGTTATTTTGCAAAAGCTTCTGGTTAAACCCCCAGGGAACAAAGAGCACGCATGCATGCTCTCTCTCTCTCGCTCTCTCTCTCTCTCTCTCTCTCTCTCTCTCTCTCTCGCTCTCTCTCTCTCTCTCTCTCTCAACACACTGCATCCAGAAGGAATGGCAGAGCAGGTAGGCTACTCTTGATCTTTCTCTGCTGGCATTTGGGGGTTCCGATCCATCCCCTCGCTCCTCATTTGGACAAAGTGGGTTCTAGGGTCTTGGCTAATCTAGCCTATGTGCTTTAGAGAGTGAGATGCGCCTTTCATTAATGTGGGCATGAGGGTCCTTGAGTAACCGATTGGAAATAGAAAACAGAGGTGATTATATGTGCACTCAAAACTGGCAGAACAGCTCATGGAGACATTCAGATATTCGAATCGACACCATGACTAATGCGTGCTACCAAGTTAATACCAACACGTGAGCCTCCATTTCCCATGTGTGGAAGAGAAGGCATTTGATTTGCTTTCAATATGAGAGAAGCCCAAGGAATACTGCCCATGAGTATGTGGAGTGGGATGGGGGACAGAGGGACTTCAAGCTCTTCTTCGGAGAAGGAGGGAGAATCCTGGGGCAGACAGACCTCTCTGTCCTGGCAGCTGGTTGACTATAGTAGCCCATGGGCCATGCCCATGGGTGGAAGAACTGCAGAAGCTCAGAGAATGTGCAGTCCGCTGCTCTCATCTCAATGATCACACAAGGCAGATCGCGGGTCAGTAGCCTCATCCCTGGGCACCTAATGCAACAATCTGAAATCATGGTGATAATTTCATGTGATCTCTCCAAGGCGGGGGCTCAGGCAGGGCGTGTCCCCAGGAAGTAGGGGTTTGGGGATGTTTCCATTAAGTTTGTGGCTGTGGGAGGGACACAGAATTTAAGTCTCTGCCAGACAGTCCAGTCAAGGCATCTCATCAGGAAAGTGAATCAGATCCAGTCTGAAACTGAATGGGTAACAACTAGGTAGGCGCCCACCGCATATGGCCCACGCAAAAGCGGTGCAGGCCCTAGCTGCTGCTCTCTCGCCTGGGACCCTGGGTGGCCAGGGGAAAACGATAACAGAGGCATGAGCTCTAGGTCTCTGGGGAGACGGCCGGAGTTCTCTCCTCTGTGTAGGAGGAAAGTAGCTCTCAATGGTCTGGGCTAACAAGCCGTGTCACAGTTGGTCTGGAGGCACCACCAGCAAATTTGTTTGTAATAACAAAGTAGCAAGTTTTGTCAATGATTTCTTTCTTTATAAATTAGATTAATGTGTTCAGGCTTGTTTGATTGCAACTGAGAGATAACCAAATTGAGTTAGGTTGTGGTTGGGGTGGGGGTCGGGGGAGAAGAATTCCCTGCAAGCTGCATATGACTACAAGATTAGGAGACAAATAGCTGGATGTCAGTGTCCCCAGCTCATGCTCATGCCACCTTTCAAATCACACTTTTCTTTGCATGTTGGGTTCATGCTCACTTCGGCTCAGTGTCCTCTACATGGACACAGCTACAAACAGCTCACAAGCCTTGGATGTCACACACATTTTGCCCAGGGAGCATCCTGAATCTCTGTTCCAAGTTCATTTGAACATGTCTAAGGAGCAATTCCCACTGGTGTGTCTTAGATCATGCAGCCACTGTGCGAATAGCCCGCTGTGGCCAAGGTGTCAAGGTGTGTCACATGTCCATTCACCTGCCTCCAACAGAAGTCCATACCTCCCAGGCAAACCTTTATCAGCCAGACCCACTCTCCAAACCACTTAAATGGCCATTACTCTGCTTTAATCTTCCACCTCTCCCCAAATTAGATTCTGGTCTGGAACTTACATCCCCTTGAACTCCTTCCCTACACATGACTGTCATGTTCTTATTCCAATTGCCCTCCAAGATACTACATCTCCAGTTCTTTTTTTAGTGGAGGCTGATATCTCTCTCTCTCTCTCTCTCTCTCTCTCTCTCTCTCTCTCTCTCTCTCTCTCCCTCTTCTTTCCCCTAAATACCTTTGGGTCTGTATTCCTTCCTCTCTCTGTTGCTTCCTACAAACCACCCTTTTCTTACTCAATATCCCCAAGCCTTGAATCAGGCCATTTAAATGTATCTGCCGCTGTCTCTCTTTCTTCTCCTCATCCATTGACATATTTCCCCTCCATCATTAAAGGTGTGAGCACTTGCCTCAGGACCATCTTGTCGACCCCCATGTTTCTTATCCATGAGAACAATTCACCAGATATCCTGCTGTTATATCTGCATTACATTTGGGCCAGAGGACTGGATGAGGGGCAGAAGACAAAAGAGAAGGAACATGTAGTTTAAAAAAAGCAAGGCTTCAGCTCCGCCTTGAATTGTGTGTGATTCTTCTGAAGGTAGTTCAGGAAAGGGTATGCCAGGGGGAAGTCAGCATGGACAGCCGCCCAGGGACTGGAAACCGTCTCGTCCATTTCAGAAACTGGAAGCAGTGCTGCTCATGCTCATCTCACCTTTCAAATCACACTTTTCTAGACTTCGGAAGGCTATCTAGGCCACATTCAGAGTTCCTTCTTTTTCCCGGGTTTCTAATAAAGGACAGTTGAATAGTTGAGCTCCTGTCCATGTCTGGGTCACAGTTTTGCACACGATACAATAATTTGCTTCTCAGACTCTCCCCTTTGCCTGTGGATTCCTGAGGGCTGGGACCGTTTTGTGCACCTTGCTGCCTCTTTTATCAAACACACAGCACACACAGTAGGTGTTCCCTCTTTGCTGGATCAAAGAGTAGACTTCTGTGAGGCGCCTGAAGATTTACTGCTCATAGAATTTTTATAGAGAAAAAAGATAATGAAAAGCATATTCCACGTTAGGAAAAATAGTATTACACACAAACTTTAGAAGCTCAGCCAAACCACAGCCCACAATCCATGGGGGTAAAAATGGTGTGACTGGCGATTTTTCAAGTCTGCTCTATCCCACCATGATTAAGCTGGCTTGTGGAGAGTCTGTGAACGGGGCTAATGCTTCACATGGCTTTATTGGATTACCATTTTCAAAGTGCTTTTCAGGCACATTATTTTTATTATTTATTTATTTTGAAATATGTTTTTATTGGTTTCTAGAGAGAGAGAGGGGGGAAGGGAGAAGGAGAGAGAAATAGAAACATCGACAAGAAAGGAACATCATCAATGTACTGGGGATGGAGCCTGCAACCCTGGCATGTGCCCTGACCTAGAATTGAACTGACAACTTCTTGTTTTTTGGATTGACTTTTAACCACTGATCAGGCTGATACATTATTTTTTTTTAAATTCTCTCCATCAAGTTAGGGACAGGAAGAGAGAGGTGAGTCTTATTATCTGACAGTGAAGAAGGTGAGGCTGAGAGTGTTAGTCACTTAGCCAAGGTCATGTAATCACGAAGTGGCAGAGCCTGAACTAGAGCTGCAATCCTTGGTTCCAAGTTCAGTGGCCCTTCGTAGCCTTGCACGGCCTCTAGGTTACAGTGAGGACATCTGACATGGGAGACACTGTAGTGAACAAGTGAGGTTGTTAGATGGCACCACTATAAAAAGTCCATGGAAGGTACAAGCCAGCCACGCTAGTAAGTGTGTGAATGGCCAACAAAAACTGGCAATACTTTTAACCTTTCACTGCTTATGCTATTAGTATACCCTTATATTATGTCTGGTCTGGATCTTAGTCTTTTAAGAGCACTGTGCAGGCACGTAAGAGGGATTCAGTCCGTTATATCTGATCCATGGAAGAATATTACAGGGAGGATTATGTTCACCATCGCCACAGAGGGCATAGCCTCACAGGAAATTAGCAAGCTGCAGCAACGCAAGAGCAGGCTAGACGGGAGAAAAACCTTACTGACACCGAGGGCTGTGAGATGCAGGGAATGTGTTTTAAAAGCAGGATATGAAACCTCTATCACTACAGATTGGAAGAATGGGGAAATTCAGTGCAGGGTGCGGTGTGTTGAAAAGCCAGGGCGCCGAAGGATATATAACATTAATTCCGCTTCCATCTCCTCCACCGTAGCCTTGGGGCTTGCCCTGACCTTCTTTTGTTCACTCATCCACCCCTCTCGCCTTATGTTACTATGTGGTTTGCTTACTTCAAATAAATGTTTGTGCTCTTTTTATGGTTTTAAAACTTTTCAAGTAGGATCAAGGTTTATATTCCCAAAGAAAATCTGTGGTCGAAAAAGTACCACCTGTTGGTGAGAATTGAAGGTGAAAGCAGAAAAAGGAAACTAAGCCATCTGTCTCCTTCCTAGTTTGGTTCCTCACTAAACCCATAACCATGTTAGAAATATCACACACACTTTTATAGAATCGGGGTGGGGGGGACTCAGATAGCAAGTAGCAGCTTAATGATAACTGACATGATAGTAACTCACAGTCCCTCACTGAGTTATCAGATTCAGGCTAGTTCACATAATAAGAACCCATTGATTGAAGAGAGGGCAATGCCCTCATCAAATATTTGCAGTAAATATTTCTCGGATCCTGCCCCAAAAGAATTTCAGAAAAGCCCTCACTATGCAGTGGGGAAATAGATAGTTCTATAATTGTTAGCTATTAAGTCTGAACTTACACCATGAAAGGAAAATGCCAAGAGTGACCCATGATTAAGATGTGAGCTTGGGGGCTTCAGTTAAAAATAGATTTTGGCCCAAGTTTATCTCAACTGTGGTTTCACTGAGTCGGTGGATTCACAATGTGGTTATTTCTCTATTAGAGGCCCGGTGCACGGATTCATGCACATTGAAAAGAAATTAATTGGAAGGTGGCCAGCAGGGCAGAACTGGGCGAGATGGGCCAGACACACACTGGAGCCAACCTCCTGCTGTCCCTCCCTGGCCGGCCATATCTGGGGTGGTGCTGGGGCTCGAAGGGTGTTTGCAGAGTGAGTGGGGTCCCTCCAGCAGGTGGGGTCCCTCGGCCTGGCCTGCGGGGATCAGGCCAAAAACGGCTCTCTGACATCTCCTGAGGGGTCCCGGAGTGCGAGAGGGCACTCTGCAAAGCTGCTGTTGCTTGGCAGCTCCTGCATTGAGCACCTGCCTCCTGGTGCTCATTGTGTGCCATAGCTACTGGCTGGTTGCTTAGGCTTTTATATATATAGATATCCCAAAAGTATAATTGGGAGAGATATTTTTATCATCTAGCAGAACTTTCACTTTGTTCTCCTGATCTAGGCATATCATGGTAGGTACTAATAAGTAGAAACTTCTGAAACATCTTCCCCATCATTATTCCTCTCCCCATTGCCAAGAAGAAATACTGAATTTCTTGAAAATCTATATATTTATAACACAACTTAAGACAAAAAGATGTAAGAGTGATCATCTCTATCATAGCTCTTTGATCAATCTGTCTGACCCTTCAAAAATGGCAGATGGTTGTAGAATGCACAATAACTCAATGAGAAGTTAGTCTAAATCACAATTGTTGTTTCAAGTGTCATCTTTATTGAGAAGATGAACACAATGTCTGCCACTTGGTATATGGCCAGTAATCTGAAAAATGCTATTGTCTGTTGTCTTAATTTCTGATAATAAAAAGGATAGAAAATGCTTGCCTTTGCATGGCAAGGAAAGCAGTATACCTTAATGCCCTGCTTTAGGGCATGTTAAATATTATGCTTTATGTCATGGCATAGCCATTTCACAGCCATTTTTATTTTCTTGACATTCTCCAGAACATCAAGCTAGTGAGCAGTGACTCACTGCTACTCAAACTGTCTGTGACAAAAGTCAATATAAAAAGTTTTTGTTGTGATGTTTTGTTTTAATTTCCCATAATTCTCAAACCAATACTTTTGTAAAATACAGAGAGGAAGGCTTGGGTGTCCTGCAAATGTTAAAATGATGAAAAAGTATCTCATCACTCTCACTCTCTGTACTTATTCTCTTTTGAACTTGTTAATTTATCTTTTGGACTTGTAATAAACAGTTCATAGATCAGCAGTACTTTCAGGATTATATTTTGTATATCACTGCTCTAAATGTCTGAGTAAGACATATATACATATGTACACACACACATATATATATATGTGTGTGTACATATATACCAAAAATATTTTTATTTATTTGTCTATTATTTATATGTATGTGTGATAGGCATATATATAAACACACACCAACAGACCAACCATAGAATAAGAACTTTAAAAAATTGCAGAAATTTGGAAGCATGGCCTATCAATGAAGATTTTAGTTATCTTATGGTCTGAAGTATCCTGTGACATTGTAAAGTACAGCTTGCTGCATTTTGTAACTCCTTCAAGAAAACAAAGGTATAGCATTTGGTTGCTCGCTTTGGGATAGGGAGGTAAAATATACTTCATTTTGAGTTGTTGCTTCAAGTACCAGGGAAGTCATCTATAGACTGCCTTAGAAAGGTTTTTATTCGGTATGTGCTGTTCTGCCCCTTGGACCATATATTTCTGGTACTAGAAGGACTGTGCTCGATATGAAAATTTTACCAAACTCTAATAGAGGTCACTGAGACGATATCTAAGGCTCTGGCACAAAGCCATTGCTTCTCTATCAGAGAACTTTCCACTTGAAAAAAATAGCTACTAATGAGATACTGGGGCACAGTAGAGACTGAGTACCTGATCCCAGAAAACCAAACAACTGTAATTTGCAATAACAGAGGAGCAAGAGGGCAAGTGCAGACATGGAGGCACATCCTAGCATTCCTTTGGCCCAAGAAAGTCACAAATCTAACCCAACATCAAGGGGCAAAAAAGTACATTCTACCCATCCTGAGGTCAAAGTACGTCAAATGACTGAGACAGACATCAGTGGAAGCAGGGTATATACAGTGGGGCCTTGACTTACGAGTGTCCCGACTAACGAGTTTTTTGAGATACCAGATGTCTCTCGGCCGATTTTTCGCATTGAGTTGATAGAGTAATTTGAGTTAACGAGCTCCTTAACGAGCTTGGTCTCAGAACAAATTAAACTCATAAGTCAAGGCCCCACTGTACTCCTCTCATGGAGATGAACTGGGAGAGAGAATATTTTTTAACAATGACATAATCCATCACACCTACCAAACTGTTATGTTGACAGGGCGATCAGAAGCCCATCCTAGAATGGAAGTTGTGCATTTAGGAGCAAGTTCAAATAGATCCAGGCAGCGCAAATGTGTCATGTGAACGGATATTATCTGCATTTGAGATCCTACCTTTGTTTCTCTAACCTATACTTATAACCCCATGGTATTGTCAGAAGGTTCCTATGACAAATTGCCGGAAGAGAAAAGGACTTTGATGTGATTCTCAGATGTGTCGGTACAAAATGTTAGCATTAACAGGAAATGAACTACTGCCTCATGGTTTCCAAGGCATAATAGATAATAGCAAAAAGACAATGCTTTTGGGTCAGCCATCTTCTATAGAGGGGGGGTCAGAATAAAGGGCATATTCTGACTTCTGAAAAAATGTCTTGACTGATTCAGCAGAGGCACGGAAAGGAATGAGACGAGGAGAAGGCAGGTAAGTGGGTCTATGGAAAAGTGATGTAGATGGAACTCTGAGAGATGTAGATCAAAGTGTGGAGACCCTTTTGTCTCACATAATGTCCAGTAACAAGCATGCATTGTAGAGTCAGCTGCTCAAGAGCCGGGTGGGAAGGATGATTTCTCCAGGGCTTGTCATTCAGCCTCTGTCCTTGGCTACCCTGATGCCTGTCCAGTGGGCCATGGTGGCGGAGATGGAGGCTCTGAATGAATCCAGCAATTTAAACTTGTCCTCACCAAGGTATCGCTAGCTAATCCCTCAGCCAGCAGAAATGGACATGTAACTGCTCCTTGGAGTACCTGCTAGTCATTTGGCAGAGATCAATTTCATTGGAATGTCTCCGTGAAGGAGCATTAGCTGACTTTTTAGAATAAATGTAAACAAACATGGACCTGTGCCTCTACCACCATCATCATCCAAGGCTTACAGAATACCTCATCCACATACATGCTATCACATAACAGTGCTTCGTATCAAAGGATACATTCCACATGGACAGAGATTTGACAGTAGTCTTATGATCATGAGGTTCTCCTCTCTTGTCTATCCTATCACCCAGAAGTGGCTAACCTCAAAGAACTGTGACATGGCTGCCCATTGAAGCCTCAGCTAAGGTACCAGCAGTATGGCTTCTACCCTCCAGGATCTGGCATGTGTGTTCAATTAACCACCAGATACATGGTTCTATATCTCTAAAGACTAGAAAACGTGGGTACAGGAAACAAGGTTGGAAACAAGGCTGGCTCCTGTCACTCTCACAGCCAGTGGCTCAGCTGCAGAACTTCTGCTTCCCGTCTCCTCAACCTTGGGCTTTGTTGAGGCAGAAGTCTCGGTTCACACGGTGTGAAGAATGATGCCAGGGGATACATTAAATGTTCCACTGAACTAGAAGCTGCAACTGCCACCTTGTTAATTTTGGCTTCTCGTGTGAATAGATAAACAGGCAAAGAAAGGAGTGACTGTAACTGGTGCGGTTAATAGGTCTTGCTTACTAGGAGCAGCTGGGATTGGTACTACATGAGCAGGGTAAATGAGCATGGCCACTTCACTATGAGGTGTCTCTTACAACTCCCACACCTGATGATAACTGTCAATGAGCAATTGAAGCAAACACAACCCAAAATGTATGGAGAAATGAATGGCCTAGATGCCTCTGGAATCAGAGTCTGGAGTCACCCTACCCTGACCAGGCTAAATGATTTCCAAGAACAAGGGAAATCTAGAATTGCTGCCAGAGGAGGGAGATGACGAATATCAACCATAGGCTTGGGACCAGCTGCAGCCGTGGGTACTGTTCTTTCTATCATCACCCTCTTTGCTTAAGCGTTGCAGGAGCTCACAGAATTGGCTATCACCTTACAGGGGGCTCTGTAAGCAGTGGGACTTGTGCCTCAACTCCCTACCCTTTGGGGAAGGCATAGAGTTGGTCATTGTCTCACAACACTCACATGCACACACAATGAAGGTCTTACATTGTGGGCACGGAGTTAAATATAAAGGGCAGGTACACTTCCTGCCTCTACTACTGCCCTTCTGCCCAGCCCTGCTCTTTGGCCACTGCCACACAAGCTTCCTTGCTCAGAGTTCATAGCCCCTAATAACATGAAACACCACTCTGCATGGCATAGGATCTCATATCTCAGTGGCCATCAAAGGGGTCAGATGGTACAACCCAGAAGTACTTACACTGTACAGACAACTTTGACTCAGGGAAAACAGGGCCTGCGTGCCACAGAGAAAATAAATTCCCCTACCAGTGGCCGGCAAAATGCAGCTCGGCAAACCACGGCTCGTGAGCCACATGCGACTCTTTGGCCCCTTGAGTGTGGCTCTTCCACAAAATACCGACTTTCGCGCATGGGCCACAAAGTTTCAATTGCACTGTACATGCGCGCCCCTACGTGGTATTTTGTGGAAGAGCCACACTCAAGGGGCTAAAGAGCCGCATGTGGCTCACGAGCCACAGTTTGCCGACCACGGCATAGACTATTTCAACACATAGGTGTTCCATGTACACCATGCAGAGAAGACCCACATGTGTCTTGAGCAGCAGCACCTTCTAAGTGACCCGTGTCGTCTCTTCCCTGCTGGGCTCACTGAGAAGCGGTAGCCAGAATGGTAAAGCATCATGTTATTCTGTGCTTTAAGTCTCTTATTGTCACATCCACTTTTCCCTCATCCTTGCTCTCCTGGGTCTGCAGCACCCAAATGAAGCATCGGCTGTCTGCTTCCTTAGGAATCCTGACCAAGGGATAAGCCTCCGTCTGCACACACGCATTGTAATGTTTCTCCTCTCCCAACAAATCTTACCCTTATTTCTATTGGAGGGTAACCCTCCTTGTACAGTGAAATTCATATCCTATTTGCCCACTTTAGGCTCACACTTTTTTTTTAATATATTTTATTGATTTTTTTACAGAGAAGAAGGGAGAGGGACAGAGAGTTAGAAACATCGATGAGAGAGATTGATCAGCTGCCTCCTGCACACACCCCACTGGGGATGTGCCCACAATCAAGGTACATGCCCTTGACCGGAATCGAACCTGGGACCCTTGAGTCCGCAGGCCGATGCTCTATCCACTGAGCCAAACCAGTTCAGCTAGGCTCACACTTTTGTCTTGCAATTATTTCCACTGTCTCCTGCATTACCTTTCTCATTCTCTACTGGATCATTCCCATCAGACCACACACATGCCAACATCCTCCCTCATACACATGAAAGCATTCCGGGCCCACTGGATAATCCAGGATAGTATCCCTATCTTATGATTCTTAACTATTAAATCAAATCATTAAAGCCCTCCCCCACTTCTTTTTTCTATATGAGGGTAGGGTCACAGGTTGCAGGGACTGGAATGGGAGTATCTTGTAGGGGACCATTTTCAACCAACCACATATGGCGATGATAACTATAAACAAGGGAAGTTGTCCGTCTTTTCCCAGCCTCCTAAAGACACAGCTTGAGAGGGAGAAGCGGGAATGATAGATAGCATGTGAGCCAATACCAGGAGAGTTGATTTATGTAGAGGAATCAACAAGGAGATGAATCGAGTCACAACTGAGATGCACATTCGAGAGACGGTAGTTTTGAGATGACTTCATTCCATGGGGAGTTCTGGGGAGAAAATTGAATACAAAGAGGATGATGCAGCTGCCTCTGATGCTCCCAGGTCTCCATAGCTCAATTGATTTTTAGGCAACAGTATTTACTTTGGAACGAAAACAGTACACGATAGCTATGAATGGCTAATGGAAGAAATCTGTAGATTTGTTATGTCACGCTCCCCTTCTTCAGTAATTCCAGAAGTATAAAGAGCGCATGGCTCCTGAGGAATGGGGTCAGGCGGAGATCAATACATTCATTTCCAGTTCACTGGGGTCAACCAAAGTTCAACAAAAGTTTCTCAAAATAAATTGAGGCATTTTCTGCAGATTGTATATTTTCTAAATTTGAGGAGGGTGAGAGGAAAGACCCTGGTCTACAGGGGTCATAGGAAAAGAAGGGTGGGGTTGCATGAAGATCGATAAACTAAAAAGTTTATTTGGGTCAAAAAGAAATGATTACAGGTCACTCATGTCAAGTTAGAGTCAAATGGAGCACTTTTTACTTTTCAAAATTAAGTTCAAGTTCCCTGAAGACAAAAGAGGTCAGAGAAAAGATAGGAATCTTCCCTAAATGCATTAAAATTTCTTGAGATTGCACATAAACACTAGGCAAGCTACCTTTTAAAATGTATTTTCTATATATTTCAGAGGAAAAGGGAAAGGGAGTGAGAGATAGAAACATCAAAGGTGAGAGAATTATCCAATGGCTGCCTCCTGCACAGCCCCTACTGGGGATCAAGCCCACAACTGGGGCATGTGCCCTGACCAGGAATCGAACTGTGACCTCCTGGTTCATGAGTCCACACTCAACCACTGAGCCACACTGGCCAGCCACAAGCTACCTTTTAGACATGAGGATCCAAATAATTGATTCACTTCCTTCTGCACTGGGACAAAGAGTGAGGGAAGACCCCACACTTCTAACTCAAGGTGCTCTCTGAGTACATGTAGACCTGCTGGGGTCCTAAGGTGAGCAGAGCTCATCCTCTTAAATCAACCCTGGAAGGACAAGCATCTGGGGCACTTATGACCTCAGTGTGACTGTCTGTAACCAATAGCCTTGGCCTTTCACGAGGGCCGGTTCTCCAATCTTGTGATTGGATCCTGTGTGAGGCGTTTAGAAAAGTGAAGCGAGTGAAACATGGGCCCCCCTAAGAGGGGGAATCTAAAGAGGCCCTAGAGCTGTGAGGTTTGGTCAGCCCGAGGGAAGGACAGGGAACCTGAGAAGAATTGATTTTCAATCAGGTGCCAAACCTATTGGCATTATTAACTCTTCTTGTTTGTAGTTATCACCATCTGTGGTCAGCCGAGAAACAGTCCCCTACAGTATCTCCTTGCAATGCTCTCCACAGCACTGGGGGTGGGGGAGGGGGGGCTGTCTCAGTTTTCCAGAAGCGGGGTAAGAAGTCCAACCTCGGTTGCTTTGTCATGCCTCACAGTCAAGAACATTCTGGGGATGCTGAGGAGCAGGGTTTGACAACAACAGAGGAGTGTGTGGCCCCAGGTTCCTTCCCTGCATCTCAGAGTCCTCCGATCTGGGGGAAGCGGGGTTACATCATCTTCCCAGCTCCTGCTCCCTCTTCAAGGCAGGATAGAGCCCTCCCATGTGGCCAGCATCAGACCTTAGCACCTCTGCTTTACATTGAATTGTCCCTGTTCCTGTTGCCCCACCAGGCTCCTTGAGAGCAGGAACTGTCTTCGTTGGGGAGCTTACCTGGCGCCCAGCGCAGGGCTGGCTAGGAATGAATGGCGCAGACAGCACGTGCTAGCTCGCCCTGTGCAGAGTAAGGGAGTAGGTCCCACAGCACGTGGACCTGGGGAGCAGCCAGCGCAGTGGTTTTCATTCATTCATTCTCAGAGGACCCTGTGGCATAGCTATGATTCTTAATTCCACAAAGAAACAGGCTCAGAGAGGTAAAAAGCGCCGCCTAAAGTTAGGTGAGCACAGGTCTGGTGGCTCCAGGTTCAGTGCGCCTCACCCAGTGCCCTCCGAGGACACAGCTCTCTGGGGAGCACCCCAGAAAGCAGGGCCTGTGTGCAAAGCAAACAGAAATGCCTAGGGAGGCTTTACAAAGCCGCAGCTTCCCTGTAAAAGTCAAGTGCCAAGTGACCCACGCGCTGGGGAGACACGGTCATCAGTGGGGTTCATCAAAGAAGGCCAGGCTTCCTAAAGGAGGGACCCTAGCCAGCCAGCACCTGGTCTGCAGTGCAGAACCGGCTGGGGAAGAGCTGCAGTGCTCACTGGAAGGCTGTGAAGTCCCTCCCCAGGGCTCAGAGCACAATGTGGCTGGGGCTGTCGCTGCGTATTGCTAGCGCCCCCCTGTGCACGAAGAGAGAACTGAGCCGCTTATGGGCAGAGGAGGGTGGCACAGGAGCCCGCATTTCAATTCTGACTTCCCCAAACCAACAAGTTGAAGCGACTCCTTCAGTCAGAGTAACAAGAAAGCAGGTCTCCAGGCCCAGAGTGGGCCCTGGTCCCTTCTCACCGTCCCCTCCCAGCACCCTCCAGGGTCTCAGGTGCTCCCCTCCCAGGCAGCTGTGGACAAGGATGGGCTGGAGAATCCACCCCTAGAGGAAGCTTTGGGTTTTCACTCCTGCCTGGGGCTGAGCAGGCAGCCAGGGGTAGGGAAAGGGACTGAGCTGGGCGTCAGTGTCTTGGCCTCAGTTTGTTCACTGGGCACCCTTTTCTCTGGATTTCAGTTTCTTCATCCGCAAAAGAACGACTGAATTGCCTTGGTGTCGCCCCCTCCCCAGGCCCTCCCTCAGCTCTGCAGGATGGTGTCTTTGCTCACTTCTCCAGGCCCCCCCACCCCATTGCTCCCCACTTTGTTTTTCCTTGGAAACGGTCACCAAGAATTTGGATGATGTCATGGTTCAGACTGTTTATTTTGAGTAGGAAATGAATGAGATGCTTACTGGGGCTCTTCTGTCTGCCACCTGAAATTCCATGCCAGCTGGGCCTTCCCGGGCCTTCACCTGCCTGTCTGCTATTTGAGCAGTACTTCTGGCCCTTTCATTGAACTCAACCAACATGCTTTTATTGAGTGACTATTATAGGCCAAGTGAAGCTGTCCCTCACCCTCTGCCCAAGTCATAACCTGGAGAAGACACCCACTTTCCTTTTACTAACTGTGGTATATAGCAAGGATTATATCGTTGCTATATGTATGCCTCTGTACAATTACCTATATGAGGACCCAAATTGGAGAGAAATAGAAAATGACAAACATAGACAAGAGCTGATAGGGTAGGGTATTGGGAAGGGGGGAGTGGGCAGCTTTTATTGGTATAATGTTGCCTCTGCAGACATACACGGAGACTTTGACAAGTAGGTATAGACAGAATGAGCACAGTACACATCGGGCACCATAAGACCCGGGGCAGCACAGACTCACTTTCATGCCGGCGCCTAGAGAGTCTTGGTACAGATGTCATTGCAATTTCAACATTAAAGGGGGAATTGTACACACCCTATGAAGCAGGCTATGGGATTTAAAAAAAAAAATACATAGATTCATCCATTCAGTCAGTCAGTCATTCACGGCTGAAAATACACAGATAATTAATACACAGTCCATGCCCTGGAGGCAAACACAGGGAGAACAAACAGGAATGCATCAAGAAATGTTCTCTACCAGGTAAACCCAAATCCAAAAGAAGGGTTTTCTTAGTTAGCAATGACTGATACCTTCCCATCTTCATAGCTCACTGTGTATAAGCCACCTGGCAGTTGTAAGTATTATTACTGTTGTTGATGTTATTATTTACTCTGTGTCTGTAGGGCTTTCTGGGAGACCTGGGAGGGAGCAGAGGAAGTGAGCACAGCTAAGGGAAGAGTGCATTTTAAATGGAGACCTGGATGGGAATGATAGCAATTAGAAAACAAAGTCCTAAAATAGAGTTTGTGGAAAACTTGGAAGAAACATCCTTAACATGTGAGTGAATCCTGAAGTTACTCACTGATGCCTGCAGCCTCCTGCCTCCCTCCGTGCCCATGGCTGTCCTAAGTAAGATGGCGTGTTTTGTCCAGTGTCCTCCTTCCTCTTAGCAGCACACTGCACGCTGTTCCTCTCTGTGGCCTGGAGCTGTAGTGACACCGGGCAGGCTGTACCCAGAAATCACCTCACCTCCCACAGACACTCCCCATTTGCTTTACAGGATCAAGGCCAACACTGGGAAAAGGTGGTTCCGTGGAGAGCTGGGGATTCTGGCCGCGTTCTCTCCTTGCCAGGTGGTTAAATGTGAGAGCATTCTGGGAGAAAAAGACTCCGACCCTTGACTGCATTCCTGACCCTTGACCCCAAGGGCAAGTTCACAGGAGAGGACCCGAAGGACAGAGGGAAATCTCCTGACCCTCGCCAAAGGGGCTAGCTGCAGCTGGCTGGCTCCATTCTGCCTCATGGGTGGGCCTTAAGGATGAGGTGCTGAGTGGATGTGCTCTGGGGTGCTAGCTGGCTCCACATTTGGCTTCTATTGGCTTACAAGTGATGTGGTTCATCAAAAACAAACACACCAAAAGCAAACAGACAAACAAACCCAGATTGTACCCCCTCACCACTATTACCACCTAAAATGTTACTTTCCAAAGAATTTGAGGTTTAAGTTCATCTGAATAAAAGAATTGCTTTCTCTCACGTGCCCGCCGCACTGTACATAACATTAAGCATTTCTATGAAAAAAGTATGTCTTTTAAAAAACACTGTGGAGAGGCCACAGTCTGTTTTGTTTGTTTATGTGGGTCTTTTAAAACAAGCTGCCATATTTGCTACCTCTTTTCTTGAGCTCAATGCAAAAGTAAAATTTCTGTAACTAAAATAAATTAGAAAATTTAGTGCTCCATCCTTCGGGTAAGGTATGAAGGTACAGGCTAAGCTGGATGAATTTGACAAAAAGAAATCAGACTCTTTTTTCATTTAAAGAATACATTAAGGTTAAACATACAACACACACACGCGTGCGCGCGCACGCACACATACATACACACACATACACAACAATCTGCCTCTGCAGGAGAAAGCACACCACAAAAGGCTCTGCATATTTCTATTCATTTCATTTTTTGAACAATTATATCTTCCCATTAACATCGAACATGGGGAAATGGATTCGGGACAGTCCGGGGCCAGGAGGGGTTAAACACCTTTTTCTTCTTCTTTGCCAGTGTGCTCTGGGAATGCGAGAACCCGGGTCAATAGACAGATATATTGACTTGTTATTATTTAAAGTTGTTTAACCAGGTAGAGATAAACGAAAGCTTTCAGCAGCTGAACTATCACACAAATCACAATTAAGGTGGCATATGTGTTCGGAAGACGTAAAATCAATTCCCGCGAAGATAATGTTTTAGTTTCTATTTGAACTTGAAAACAGAAGTAAATTTTCAGCGGCAGCAGCTGGGCTTTTTCCATCCAGGAGGCTCTCTATTAACTGTACAAGAAGGCCCTTTATTACCTCTCCTAATGGTTTTCCTCTATGGTTTTGTCTTCATCAAAGAAGCCAAATTGATTGCTGCGGTGCTGTTTACTGATGTGGCTTTGAGGACAGCGGCAGCTGGGCGCTCACCCAGCCCAGTTATTTGGATCTCTCTCCCTTCTGTGAGTGCTGTTTATAGTTTATGAGGAGAGAACAATGGACCCCTTGAGGCTACTGGTTGCACTGGGCCTGGGAGGGAGGCGGACTGGCCTCTTTCTCAGCTTCACTCTCTCAGGTAGCCTGCCCTGAGCTTGCCTGGCTGGGAAAGCCTGTGGGTAGGAATGGGAGGCATTTGAACCTAAAATCAGCTCTGTGATTTAATCACCCTCCAAACTTACTGCCAATGGGATGTCACATCTAAGGACTGCGCCTCACCATTTATCATTTTAAACATATAATCAGGAGTGTGGTCCTTCTAATTCCATCCTATACTCCCAGGTGGCCAGGACCACATTTAATGTCACTAGACTCCTAATTGGACTTAGTATGCTGCTGGCACATAGTAGGTGCTCTTACAAAGGGGGTCGTGGATCTTGGGAATCCTCTAGTGCAGTGGTTCTCAACCTGTGGGTCGCGACCCCTTTGGGGGTCGAACGACCCTTTCACAGGGGTCACCTAAGACCACCGGAAAACACATATATAATTACATATTGTTTTTGTGATTAATCACTATGCTTTTATTACGTTCAATTTGTAACAATGAAAATACATCCTGCATATCAGATATTTACATGACGATTCATAACAGTAGCAAACTTACAGTTATGAAGTAGCAACGAAAATAATTTTATGGCTGGGGGTCACCACAACATGAGGAACTATATTAAAGGATCGCGGCATTAGGAAGGTTGAGAACCACTGCTCTAGTTTGAATCCACCTCCTTATTACATTGCCTTTTGCTATCTTCATTAATGATGTTTCATGGGAAATGGGGCCAGTTTAATGCTTTCCTCCTGCTGAGTTCTCCCTGTCCTTCGGGTAAGGTATGAAGGTGCAGGCTAAGCTGAATGAAAAATGAAAGTAGACAGAGATTGACCTTTGGAGGCCACTGGGCTTGCCTGTGAGTAAGAGAAAAACTATTTTGAGGGCATAAAAGTTTGACTTCCCTACAGGAGAAGGTGGGGTGCAAGGTCACGATGATTCTGGAATGAGGACAGAAGCAGATTTGGAAGGAAACATGACCAGCCAAGGACTAGCAGCCAGGGAGCCTGGATACCAGCTCCATCTGGGTGCTAACTACTTAGGTGTTTGCTAGGCAAGCCCTCAGCTTTTGTATTGTAGATAATTTGTCTCAATGGTGAAGCCCAAGCTTCTTAAAACATGAACACTTATGGAAATACAAGATCAGCATTACTGTCGAAGAGAAACAGACAAACAAAATATGCCAACAGAACATGATTAAAAGAGAATACCTATTCTATTCGGACCCATTTCCTTTGGGACAAAGTAATAAGTAGGTAGATACCATGGATTCTCCCTTCTCAATATCTTCCATATCTGTATGATGCTCTCCAGCCCATGACTATCTCCTACCCTCATGATCACAAAAATGGACCACACAGAGATCTTTACCTCCCCACCTTCCTTCCTACTGGTGTTGACTTTCTCCCTTCCACTCTGCCCAGTAGATTTCTGTGAGGTCTCTGCTCAAAAGGCTTGGGTTCATTCATTTAACCAATACTGTGGTTCACCATGTGTCGGACACCATTGTAGATGTTTGGGAAACAGCCAACACAAACTGTCTGCTGTCATTGAGTTTGGTGTAGTGGATGGTGACAGAGGATAGATGATGGATGGGTTTGGTAGGTAGGTAGGTAGATAGCTATTTTTATAGACATACATTTATATTTATTTAAAGTCAGTAGTTCCCTTTTGCCTGAAAGAAGTCATATTTGACTGAATATATTCTATATTTCATTGTCCATAATCTATTTTCCTAGGCTGTGATTTATGTTGGTTTTTCTTATTTTGTCCAAACTAGAAAACAAAGAGAAGTGATCTCCTTTTACTCATGTGACACTCTATTGTGTACTTAGAGCCTGGAATTAAATTATTTCCTCTTCTCACTTCTTTGTAGGATTTACTTTCCCTCTTCTCTGTCGCTTTCCTGAGTCTCTCAGACTCATGGATAGTTTAGCTAACAATACCAGGGGCTTGTCTTCGATGGGAAAGAGGAATGGGTAAGTGCTGAAGAGCCCAGCCTTTTTCTAGACCTGACCCCGGAAGCCAGATCTCTGGTGGTAGTTTTCCCAAGAGATAGAACCCCTTCCACCCACCTTCCATGCTACCACCTTCCTTTCTTGAAGCTCAAAAAGAAGGTGTACTTACAAAAAACACTTACAAGACTTGTTCTTGTGTTCTATTAATAGAGTGCCCAGTCTGCTTTGGAACATGGGGTCAACCCTGAGAACGGCAGGCAACTTGGTGTGGAACTGGGGAAAGCATGCCATATGGAATCAGACCATCTTGAACGGGGTTCCCAAGCCTGCTAACCTCTAACAGTGTCCTCAGAGCTTCAGTGAGGGCAACACATTACTTCTGAGGTTGTTTCCCATGTTATATGAATCCATACCTGGGAAAGCTCCTTGCTACATGGATGATTTCCATAAACATAGAAATGTTAGCAGCTTTTGGCCCTTGCTCAGCTCCCACTCTCACCTGCCACCTCCCTGCACACACATTGCTGTTGCCATATGCTATTGTGCAAGGAATGGGTCTGATAAAATATGTTAGCCTGTGGACATCACTGTGCTAAAACAAATAGAATATTCACACAACAGAAATTTTACACACACACACACACACACACACACACACACACACCCCTCCAATGGCCCCTTCCACTCCTTGTGTTACTCTCTCCCTCAGCAGTTTCAACATCCTTAAGGTAAGACTTAAGAGGAGGGAAGGGACAGTTGAAGAGTGCTGGTACTACCCACAGAACAGAGATCAGTACAGGAGAGAGCAAGGCGGGGGCAGCAGGGAATTCTGCGAGTAACTCAATGAGAAATTGACATGAAAGGGGACACAGTCAAACAAGCACACCGACTCGGGTCCTGGAGCCACCATCTCACAAGGGGGAGAAGTCAGGTTGTCTGGGCTGCCTGCGTAGCACGGAGATGGAGACTCTGGCTTCAAGAGAGCTGGTGCCTTTGTAGCTGAGGCCCTCCGATAAGTCTCTTTACTGTCCCCGTTGACTCAACCAAGCAGCTACTACTTCTCTAACAAGCAGATTCCCCAAAGACCTTTACTGAGAAGAGACAGAAACTGACTTGGTCTTGTAACCAGAGCAACCGTCCTTGCAAAATCCACCAGGTGGGGAATAAGATCAAGAGATGCAGGCTCCATGGGCAGAGCCCAGCTTGCCTTCTTCCTCAGGGACAGCCAACCATGAAAGCACCTTCACACTCTGCAGGGTCTCAGGCCCGGGACATCCATAGACAACCACGATGCATGTGTAGTTGATTTCATATACCCTAAGGACTGCATTGAGAAATAGGGGGAAAGGGTAGAAGGAAGTGGATAATATAAAATACATAGAGAGCTGGATTCTTTGCTAGGCACTCTACACATTTTTATCTCATGATTCCAACAACAAACCTGAGAATATGATTTAGAACAGAATCATCTCTTAACACTATGCCTTCTAGACCATCATGTGTGGTAGGTGTGGGCTGGTTTGGCAAAGGAGAAGACAGAGCAGAGGGTGGTGAACAGAAATTAAGTAACTGGCTGCCTCTCTGTGCCAAGCATCTATATTCCAGGAGCTTGTCAAGTCCTTTTGTGCTGCACCTTGTACTATACACCTCACAGCAGTGTCATGGTATAGATACTAACTCTACTTTGCAGGTGAGCACACTGAGGCTATAAGTTGCACTAGTGTATGACAGAATCAGGGTTTATATTCAGCTCTCCCTCACTTGCAGATCCTGCTGCCTCAGCTCAGAGCAGCGAACATACATGGGCTCAAACTCCCATAGCTCTGTGTTCACATACACTGATGGGCCACCTGGAAAATTGTGTTGCCTTGACAGGCAGCCAGACACCATGGCTTCCTGCTACGATTCAGGCTTCCCTAGTTTTAGGAGAGCTGCTCTGTGAATATTGGCGGGGGGAGGGGGAATTAAAGCTAGAAGCATATCTATATTCTTGAATCATTCAAATGGAGTCAGAAGTAGCTCTCCAATGAGGTTTGGAAGCTTAAGAACTTTGCTAAAATTTGTTCACAAGCAAGTGAGCATCAAATTATATGGTAAGAACACAAAGAGGACTCGCCTTGCTGTAACAAAGCAGATGGATTGTAATAAAATACGTCCAAACACTCTCAGAGCCCAGCCATTCTCTCACCACACAGGGAATGGTGGTTTGGCCCTAGTGTTAGACGTGAGAGGTGCCAGATCCCATCTGGGTGGTGAGACAGCTGTGTCAGTTTCCCCTTCCCTGCTCAGTCATCTGTTAGTTGCTTCCTGACTGCCGAATCCAAGGACTGCTCTCTACCCTGCCATCACAATGAGCAATGAAAACAGCACCTTTGTAAGACAAAATCAGGAGACGCAGGGAATGGACAATGAGAAATGACTTGAAAATGACACAGGAGCTGGAGTTCCCATCAAACTAAAGGGAGGGAGAAAATCAGCACCCCTTCTAGATGAGGATGGGTGTAAATACATGACTCAGGAGAGTCCTGATGGTGCCCAAACCGCTCCACCTGGGACTTCTAAGGATCTTAAAAAGATATATAAACACCGGATAGAACCTTAGCATCTTCCTTAGTTTTCAGAATCACTGAAGATACCATCTTCCACCCAGTTGGCAAAAGTGGAAACCTGGAATATTGCCCGTATCTCCGTCACCACATGCATCTATTCCTTCCCAATTGATCTGCCCTCTAACAATCACTTCAACTTCTCTGCTACTTCTTATTGCTCCCAGTCATTTTTTTCATCTGAATTATTTCAGTTGCCCTTAACATGTTTTGCCCTTGCCAGTTTAACCAATGCCCATTAATCTACCCTCCTAAAATAGTGACCTTTCTCAGTGTGAATTCCATCTAGGCTCCTGATTAAGTCCTTTGATGTCTGCTCTATCTATTTTAGGACAGATCCCAACATCTCAGCATTTCCTGCAAAGTTTTTAAGGATTTGGCTCGTGCCTGCCCTTTCTACCTTCTGTCCTGCCCTGTGCCTCTGCCTTCACCCTTCTTGGATAATCTGTACTTGCAATTTCTTGACCTTGCTATGCCTTTGCCATTACTCAGTTGCTCCTCTTCCCTCCCTTTTCATGGCTAATTCCTTCAGCTCCTTCAAGACTCAGCTCAGGCATCTCATCTTCTGCAAGTCTTCCTTGAGCCCTGATGTCTGTGTATATACCCTCTACTGGGTTCTCTATTCCTTGAGCAACACCTCCTGTGTTGTGCTGTAATTTTAAATCCCCCACTGGACTGGGATGTTCTTAAAGGTAGACAGTATTTTGTGTTTGTCGCAGTACTTGTCATATATTAGGTACTGCATACATGTTTATTAGATTGAAAATTAAGACCCACTCTATTTTTTCAACATTTCTGTGGTGGTCTACCAAAAATCCTCCCAGGTTTCTAAGCTTGCATCCAGGAATCAAAAGTGTGTTTCTTCCTTTTAAATTTCAATAAAAAATAACACCGAAAATATATTTTCTTCAGTTTTTGAAAGAGGCAAATACAGTTGAAATGATGTCTTATAGGGACTCAGGAAAGTGAGGACTTTGAAGGAAAGCTGAGGAAGAAATGGTGGGAGGGGACCTAATGCTTATTTTGTAACTTATGTGCAGCAGGCACCATGTTAAGCATTCTTACTTCTTTACAGGTAATCATTCTCATAGCCAGGCTTCTGAGGTGGGGATTATTACCATTGGATTAACCAAGAAGAGGCTAAAGTTCAGGCAGGATAAGAAATTGGTTGACGGCAACATAACAGAACTTGTTAGGTCAGAATTTAGAAGTAAATTTCCCCAAACTACATCATATTCTGTCTCTGTAGAGAAAATACTTGCTTTGAGGACTTCAGCTTAAAAAGAAAAAAAGAAAGAAAAGAAAATGTTTTACAGGATATAGCAAATCATGGAGGTAAAAAATGTAAATATTTTTATTTTTGGCATAGAAGATGGTGTTAGACATGTAAATGCAAATGAATCCCAGAGTTATAGTCAACTCTTACCTGAAAAGACTCATTTTAGGGGAAAGTATTCAGCAAGGCCACAGTTAACTTCTGCCTCAACACCCTGGAAGTCTCTGCTATGCACACACCCAATCTTCCTTTTCTCCTTTCCCTCATCAGAAAGGCTCATGGAGCTTTGAGATCCAACGAAAGATAATATATATGCTCAGTAGTCCTGTGTAAGAATTAAACTTAATATCCTGCCCGGATTTGACATTCTAGAAGTTATATCTCTCTTTCTCCAGGAGTTCTTGTGTGGGCTGCATCTCCAGTTAATTGCACAGTGTGGCCCTTTGGCCATTTATGCTTATAACCTCTTTCATGATGCTCTCCTATCCAATACCTGTGTGCTGGCTACATCAATAAATACTTGAACATTGCATGTGCCATGATCCTGGTACCATATTAATTTTTATAGTAATATATCTGTTCACCATATCTGTTGCCTGTATTACCTGTCTACATCCCAGATTTTCTTCTCTGGGGGAAAGTGGAGAAAATAAAGAAGCTTCCAATCATTTCCCAATATCTGCTCCCTCTGTAGTCATTTTCTCATAGCTTTATCTGTATATTTGCAGTATTATACTGTAATGTTTCTTTTTATAGGGCTGTTTTTACATCTCAGATGTGAGCTCCTTAAGGGATGTTTCTCACTAAATGTGATGCATGAATGAATGAATAAATGGAAAAATATAAGAAAAAAAACATTCCTAATGACCAGATGAACATGTTAAAAGAAGGTAGCATTATATTATTTTTAGCTTTAGGGTTTTGTTTTTCAATAGTAAATATTGGGTTTGGTACCAATTCGTTATGCTCCCTAATTTTCATAAAAATAACTAACTTATTTAACAGAAAAATAAATAGCAAAAGAGAGGTCGTTGCCAATTGAGGTCTCTCCTGCCTGTCTCTTCAATCATTCGTTATGCTCATTGCATGCCTAGTGTTAGAAAGCTGAACATCGGCATGTGCTCATCTGAGGGTTTCCACTCCCAATTCTCCATCCTCTTCCAACTGTAATACATCTTGCTAGCAATAAGAATGCCTTGAGTATATTTCCTAAAGGAATCCTCTATGTATATGTTTTTAATAGGGTGTATTTTAGGCAAAAAAAAAAAATAACAAAAAAGCAATCCAATTGTTTAGCTGCCGTGCTTAAAAATAACTAGATAAAGCCTCTCTTGCGGAACGAAAAAATAACAGCAGAGATTTTCATTACCTTGAAGTGTCTTGGTAAATAGGTATGCCTGCCAAAGGCTAGATGAAGGATGATTGGTAGATGGATTGACAGGTGAGGAATGGATAGATGGTTTAAATAAATAGATGGGAGCAGTCACATTAGGGAAGTGCATGAGTGTATAGATGGAATAAGGGTTAGACAAATGGGGACATAATCTGTGAATGAATAGGTGAGTGGTTAGCTGATGGAGAAGTAAATTGGTACATTGATGATTGATTGAGCTAAGTGGCCAGATGGAGTGAAAGACCGGTAAATGTCTGTGCCAGCCGGAGAACAGACAGATGGGTAAACGTTTCAGCATGTATGAGCAGGAGCAGGAGAGGGTCGGGTGTGGATGGGAAGAGGGTGATTAAAAGGAATAATAAAATTGCCAGAACCGGTTTGGCTCAGTAGATGGAGCGTCGGCCTGCAGACCAGGGGGTCCCGGGTTCGATTCCGGTCAAGGGCATGTACCTTGGTTGCGGGCACATCCCCAGTGGGGGGCGTGCAGGAGGCAGCTGATCCATGTTTCTCTCTCATGGATGTTTCTGGCTCTCAATCCCTCTCCCTTCCTCTCTGTAAGAAATCAATAAAATATATTTAAAAAAAATAAAAGGAATAATAAAATGAAGATGGGAGAAGGAGCACTAAAGGTATTAAGATGGTTAAAGGGCTTGAAAATGTATTTCCTTGACAAGTCATGATTTTACAATGATCCTGAGGAAACTGGAAACATATTCATCGGTACCTACCATTTCCTTGGTATTTTAATTTTCAAAGAACATGATCTAGTTTATCACGTTATCTGTGTCCCATTCCCTGTGAAGGAGACAGAGTCATGAAAGGTCAGGCAGTAGCCCTTGTCTACCTAGAAAGCCAGGAACAAACAATCCTCAGGACTCTAACTCAGCGTCTTGGCCAGAGGTGCTAGCCATGCGGTAATATCAACAGGGGAATCTTAACCCCCTCTCTGCTAACTCCCCAGCCATAAACAGCCATTGCTTTTAAGCTTTATTTAGGCAAGTCTTGAGAAACCCAGTGGTTGAAAGAGAAACAAAAACTGCCAGAGAAACTAAACCATGCTGTGAGGAGCAAATTCGCAAATGGTATAGATGAGGAAACAAACACTAGGAAGGTCAAATGCCCATCAATGTCACGTATCTAGTTACTGGCAGAACTGGGAAGGGCTACTTGATAGAGAAGCTGAGTATACAAAAGAGATTATATCCATTTCTTCAGAAAGTCAGAGAGGTGTGTGATGAAGGTAGGGGAGTTGGAGTTTTAATGAAAGAGAAAGATGGTTTAGAGAAGGCAACCAGAGGGGTGCAGCTTCTTTCGAGGTCTCTTTTTCATGCTGGTACCCACTCTTTAGTAACACCAGAGATATAGAGCAATAAAAATGGCATATATGTCTACGAACAAATGGACATAGTCACCATATCTTCTCATACTCATTCTTGTCACAGTTGTGAGTGGAATCAAACTGCAGAATTGATTAAGGAATAGAGTGTCCAAACTGAGGAATACCTGGTCATTATATTTCTGAAACTTCTCTTCTCATTCCATGGAGCCTCGGTCAATAAATACATTTTGTAGGCTTTGAGGCTGCAGGTATATCTTATAGTATTTGTAAATGGCATAGATATTAGATATAGATGTGTATAGAGAAAGTGCGTAGACTGCCTTCTATGCTGTATGTGTGTATATGCTTGGGGTGAAGAGAGGGAGAGGGAGAGGGAAAGGGAGAGGGAGAGGGAGAGAGAGAGAGAGAGAGAGAGAGAGAGAGAGAGAGAGAGAGAGAGAGAGAGAATATTGCATTCCTGATTGTGTCTACTCCCCAAAACCTAAACCACATACATGGTAGTAGCATAGTCAGCTTCATTTTTCTCCATTCCTGAGTGCTCAATGCTCAATGACATAGCCTAATAACAAGCCCCCCCAAAATTACAAATTTCTTTGAATTTTATTGATACACTGCACAATCACAACCATCTCGTGTTCATCCTGAATTAGAAAAGGTTACAACTACAATGTAACATGCACAAAATTCAGGTAGTATATTCACCCTTAATACAATTATTGACAGAAATCAATTCTTCATTGATTTTTAAGGAAAAAAAATGGGGGAGAAAATTAAAGAAGAAAAAAAGAACTCTAGAAAGCTGACAAAGTTATACTCTTGTATCATGTGATCAATTTTTAAAGCATTTGAACATAGATTTGCTTTAAGGATAATCGTGAGAATGGGCACACCCATTGTCTGACATAGCTATAACGGCACTATTGATAAGTCATAATTTTTTTTTTTAATCTAGAGGACTCTGAACTTGACAGATACATTTTCGTACACGCACACATTCCGCACAATTGCACTGTACATGTCACAAAAATTTTTGAATGATTAAAAATGCTCCCTCTAACTAACGCGAGGGCAGCTATTATTACTTATCATTGCTATTATCGATGTCCTTATAGATCTGCCAGTAGCAGAGAATGTGGCCGAGAAAGAGTAGGAAGGTTCACAATCTTTCTTCCTGCACTCGGTGTGGAACAACTGTGTGCCTTCAAAGGGGCACCATTGAAAGACACAAAAAGGAATCTCTCAAAATATGGGAAATTAGGTTTGGCTGACTACTTTCAGGATGAAGACAATTGGGCCTAATTGAGTCCACTCCACATTCCTCTGGACTCCCAGAATTCTGCACCTGAAGGCTAAATTGCACGCTTTTCAGCTCTTTTTGCCATTTCTTTTAATTGCGAATCTATTTTCTTCTTCCTTTCATTTACTTCTCTTCTCTTAAATAAGAAATGAGGGAAATGAGACTGGCATTTTTATTTGTTTACTTTCAGTGATCATTAGGCGTTCTCATCATATGGTATCTTTCTTGAAAATGATGCCTTCCTAGTTACACACCTGTGAAGTTTTATTGCAACTGCTCAAACGTATTTGTCTTAAGAGAAAGACACAGGGAAACTTTGGATAGTACCACGGGGAGGCAATTGGGTATAAGCTTTTCTAGGTATAGGTCTTGTGCAAAATGAAGATTCTCCTTATTGGACAAAAAAAAAAATTAAAAATGAATTTTTCCAAGAAGAAAAATTTTATGCTGTTTTTCCTATTTCTAAAGAGATTAAAATTTTCTCTTTAAAAAAATAAAAATTTGTGGGTTGTGTTCTTTGGGGGAGGGGAGAATGGAGGGCTGGTTCCAGGTACTGCAAAGCCACTGTTTCTCTGGTTAAGACAGAGTGAGATTGCGAAGGATTTCCCCACCCCATATCTCTCCTCATCTTGAGCCATTTCTCACATCCTTCTACTGATGGGCTGATGCCATTCATATATCACTACAGAGGAGAAGACAATCTCAGTGGCATTGGAAGCACCGACCAAAACCAGGTTATTCAATTTACAGCCACTCCTAATGCAGTGACAGCGATAAACTCTCTTCGGATCCACTGCCCACCTTGAGGTTCTCTACACTTTTCACGAAAGAGTACTTTTGTCATAGGTGGAACTTGCTAATTCTTCCATGTTGAGTGCAAGGCAACTGGGTTGATGCAGAAACAGATCCTTCAATTCATCCTTGGTTATGGAGTTTCTAGGGTCCCAGAGCACACTTCCCACCCAGGTCTTGAGAACTCACTGCCCAATCTTGGAAACATACCATCTAGGACGAGGCACTGGTTTCAAAGGAAAGAGGCCCAGACCTCTTTTTTGATACAAAGCCTTACCTTTCCTTCTATTCAGTTGAGCACAGTTGCAGAAGAACAATCATGCACAAAATATATGCATGTGTCACCACCATTCTCCTGTATGTCTCCTCTCCCCCAGTTAAAGCACAAATGAGAAAAACTAAAAGCACTTGATTAGACTTGCAGATGACTATATCAGGCACTTGACATTAAACTTCTGAGAAAACAAGCTTGGCCAGAATCTTAACACTAGCACTCTCATTGGCATTACTTTGGTGGAAGTCCATATCAACTGTGTCTGGAGGAGGGGAAGGGTTTCAGAGTAACGGCATTGCTGAGTTCTTCTCACCTACCCTCGGATAAGCATTATTTGGTTATCTTCCCATGGAAAACCCTCGAAGAGCCATAGGATGCTCAGAGACTTGTTTGATTTTCCTCCTTTACCCCTACCCCATCCCCACCATGGACACATTGAAAAAAAATCTATCCAACAGGCATTATCCACCTACCCTCCATACGTAAAGTTGAAAGAGCACGTGTACTTGTGGATGTGGTCTTTAGTGAGCATTTACTGCTCGGTATGCTTCAAACTGTTGGGGAAGACCTACTGTCATATAGAGCCATCCCCACCAAAGTAACCCAAACAACACAGAAGCTGAGGGCCATCTGTTGTGAGGAAGAGCAATTTCCTTTCCCAGCGCCCAGCTTCCTGGGGTCTTATTTAATTGGTTTTCTTTATCCCAGACAGACGAGGATTGGCTGCAGGCTGTTCCCCCTCGGAAGTATGGCTGGAATAGGCAACTACCAGAGGTGCTTCCTGGTGTCCAGAGGAAGAGGGCAGTGCAGAGTTTCTTCGTGACTCTGAGGCCCAGCCTTGCCCTGTTCAGAAGGTTCTGGTGGCCTTCATGGCCCAAGGTTGGTGGGCCCCTTCTCCTAGGACACGTCCTGGACTGAAGAACATGTACTGCTTGTCCATTTCAAGAACCTCTTCTTTGAAACCCCTAACTCTCCACAGCCTCCACATTTATTTTATTCCCAAGCATCAAATTGAGGATCAGTAGACCACTCCAATGACACATTTGATTCTCATCCAACGTCTGACACCAACTCGACTCCAGGTGCTCAATGTGGTGACAGATCTGAAACACTGATGTCCGACTTTTAATTATGACTTTATGTCTGCTCATGATTGTCCCTGGAAACTTGGAATCAATACACTGCTTTTGGCACATCATTTATGTTCCCAGAATCCGGCTCCTGGTGGCTCGCTAGGAAATGCAGATGTCTGTTTACAGCTGGCAAATGTCGTATTAATTTCACTTGCACCAGCTCTAACACTTGTGAAAGTGCCTAGGTTTTTGTATGCCGAGGCAAAAAGGTTTGTATTTTATATGTGCACATAGCCACACACATATTTATTATTCATTATTTTGCTGAAACAGTTTCCCAGTCGGGTCAGGGTAGGTGTGTGAGCTAGTCATGGTGGATGCTTCTTTCTCACCCGCTCAGTAGGGCAGTCCCTGCAGCACAGGTGAAGTGAAACACAGCCTTGTGTGGTTTTCAATGCCCTTCTTCTGGATCACGGCATCCTCACTGGCCGAGTCCTTCCTGTCCCAGGAGATAATGTAGAAAGGTCAGATCAGCTCCTGTTTCTATACTAGGTCTGCTTTGACGATGGAGAGCTGAGGACATTCTCCCCCAGAGCTGGTGGAGCAGCAGCCTGTAGCAGAGGAAATTGTGAGTCACTTCCACTTTCCCCCTCTGTTTGCAGTGTTGTGTTAATCACGTGCTTGGAAATTAAGTGGGTTGCTCAAGTGCCCTCCTCAGCCCAGAAGAGCTTTCTGATACAAACACCAGAGTTGTCAACACATCCACCATGTAATTGGCCTCATCGGCTTTTTACTGGGTAGCTTTCAAACAGATTCAACTAAAACTGGAGCAGAGAGGAGACAAGAGCGGAAGACATCGCACTCAGACAGGTGGACTGCTCTCTTTCTGTTCCACAGGGAGATGTGTTTGTTTCCTTCTTTGCTCTTGCTGTGAAGAAAAGCCAGCCCTGGGGTGAATCCTATAGGTTCCTGACATACACTTTCTTGAAAGGTGGAGAGAAGCATGAAGGTTGGCTCCTTGGTCCTTCAAGTGTGAAAAAAGAAAAATACGCAGCAATCAAGGCTTCCCCAGGGTCAATTGACTTCCCAAGAAGGTGGCTGTGAAAACACAGTCTCTTCTGGGAATAGTGAGTGACTGATCATTAGAATTCTACTTTGGTCCATCCGTTAACCGCATCTATGTTGGGTGGATGGGATATCATATTCCAAAGAGTCCATGCCATATTGCTTTTCTATGCTGTTAGCCTGTGAGATCATTGGCTTTCACATGAGAAGCTGATAGGTAATTTTGAAGATGCCAATGTCTGCTGAAGGTAGAGGAGAAATGAATACAGTTGAATAGACACAATATGATTCGACATTAATATGGTGATGAATTGATAGTGAGTAGTGAGGAAAGAAATAGAAAGAAGTGTTAGAAAATTACATTGATGGATTGACAAATAGAGTAAATAGATTACTAGAGAGAAAGATGGGTGGATAGATAATTGAATGGAGAGGAAAATCAGACAATTGAGTAGATGGATAACTGTATGATTACTTTGATAGATAGCTTGATAAAACCTAAACAATCAGCTATCTATAAATCATTTTTATGAGCTGAATAGCATTTTTTTAAGGGAAATACTATCCTCAAAATGTCTACCCCCCTTTTGGTCATTTGACTTCTAAATTTTTAGTATGGGGTAGAGTGAATAGCTTCAAAGCTCGAATCCCTGTAGCTGGTGAGAAACGCATATAGAGCAGAGTACCTAGAGAAGATGCAATTATATATATATATATATATATATATATATATATATATATATATATATATATATATATATATATATATATATATATGCCTTGAGATAACTTCCCAGAAAGAAAGGATGTGAACCCTAATGTAATTAGATAATAATAAACATGGAGAGAGGGATATGTACATTGTAATCAGGAAAATGGTCCAAAGCTTAAAAGACACAGATAATAGGACACTTGGATATAACTCTTGCTGTGCACTACATTATAAGTCAAGTTGTGTCTTCAGGGTGTTTATCACGAGGCACGGTTTTGCCCAAATGGAGCTCATGTTTTGGTATGTGGGACAGGAGAGGTTTGGTGGTGATGATGATGAGGAGGGAAGCAGAGAAAAGGGAAGAACCCAGGGAGCAGGAACAGATTCCATTTTTGGACACACCAATGAATGATTAGCCTACACATGGTAGAACCCTGCCCTCCCCTCCCCCAACCCCACTCATTGAAACTGGAAAAAAAAGTCAAATAAACAAACAAAACTGAAGAATACAAATTTAAAAAAATCAAGAGAGAATATCAGAAACAAAGAAACAAAAAGAAGCCCAAACTGGTTTGCCCTCCGCAGTGTAGATTAAAGTCTGTGATATGGAGAAGCAGGCGTTGCTCAGAGAACCTATGGTTTCTTATCAAAACTTGATGAAGAAGTGAGCAAAGAGGGTCCCTGATAGCCAGAGACAAGCCAGCGCTCTAGAGGCCGAGTTTACACCATCAATGACTGCTCCAGGCCCTGTGTAGGGGAAAGAGAGACAGAGCCATTAGCATGCACCCAAAGGTACCATACTTATTGCTGAGCAAATATATAGACATGCTTCTCTGTCAGCATTCCCCCACCTCTCACTTCCACCACTGACCCTTCTAAGTCTGGACAAATGGAAAGTGCCATGGGGAGTATTTAGAAACTCAAAGGGGCAAATCAGTGGGATACCTTGACCACTATAGCCTGCTCTGAAAGATGGAGTTTAAAAAAAGGGGCGGGGGGGTGGAGAGAGGTAATGACAGTAAGTTAGGCCCATGTGCTAAAAAGTTAAGGCTGCAGACAGGGCTAAATGGTATGGCAGGGCCTGATGGCCATTTCATAAATATTACCACTAATGTGTTCTGTCTTTGGAGATAGAATCCTGGTCAGACAGGGATGCAGGAGAGAGCCATGGGGTGCAGGAAAGAGTCCAGAGTAGAGAGAACTGGGAGGGGGGTGGGGGCTTGGGAGGAACAGAAACATTTTGTGAGCAACAAATATGTAGGTGTTGATGTGGCCAACATTTCATCCCGTGTAACTTGGTATTGTGGAGGTTCCTCCTGAAGGAGTTGAGGAAGAATACTCAAGAGTTTTAAAGAGGAGGATTGGGTTTATCCCATCAGTCCATGGTGCCTCTTCAAAAGGAACAAAGACGACTCAACCTGTCATATCCTAACTGCCAGCTAATGATGCAGCCTGAAGCAATTGTACCTGCAGCTCTTTCTTTCTTCTTTCCTTGTCTGACCCTCTTCACACAGCCCTCCTGAGTCATTCACATTCCATTGAACAAGACTATAGAATCACACATGCTATCCATTTCCTTTCATCTGTTGTCCTTGAGAAGAAAGACCACGGAATGGCATTATCCTGGCCTATTCAAAGGGCCCAGGGCAGATATGTCTGTGGCTAACTCTGCCTCTGTGCACCTCCATCACCTTTATTGGGAAACCACAGGAATTTAGGGTCATAATTAAGACGGGCAGCTAGCAAGCAGAGAGTATTCCAGGGAAAGCAAAAGCAAGTACAAGCCAAGGGATTAGAAGCCATCAATAGACATTCCTATGAGGCTGTGACAAAGGGAAGGAGTTGCAAGCAAGACAAGCATGCCTCCTCTTCCTTTTCCAGCCAGGACTACACTGCCTTTTTAGAAGGAAATTGGGTTATTGGAAAGGAGCGTGGCTACTTTAAAACGCAGAGGTGGCATAGGGGCTGCTCAGATAGGGCCCAGTCATTTGGCATGTTTGTCAACCTAATGGTGTGGATCTGTGCCTGCCTGGGAAGGGACTGATGCTGACCTTTGCTTGAGAAAGATAGGTCTCTCACTTCAGCAGAGAGCGTTCAACTGTTCGAACTTCAGGGATTTCAACATGGACAACTTTTCTTCCTATGATTTACAATGTACATAATTCTCTTATTGACTAAAAATTCAGTTTTATATGATATCTTGAGAGTCTGGCTCATATTTCTCTGCAGATTTTTTTAAAATAGAGTATCCATAGACAAGGGCAGGATAATGTCTCTAGCTCAGGGCTACAATCTCCATGGAGGCTCCATAAATATTTATGGAAAGTAGCTTGACTCTGGGGCCTCCATCAGTCCAGATATATACCCTGAGGAAGCCTACTGAGTTGGAAAATTTCCAAGTTAAAGTTCAAGGTAATTTTCTATATTGTCTTCTGGGAAAAAAAGAGAATAATTTAGATGTTTAAAATGAGTTTATAAGAAAATGAGCAAAGTAGATTTATAAAACCCATAGGTTTCTTTAAATGCCTAACCAGTGTGCTATACACCTGCGCCTTTATCTAATTCATTGTGTTGATATTAACTTAAGAAACAGTTGGAGCTCTAAAAGCTCTACTTTAGAGGGACAGAAGTCTTCGTGTAGGGATAACTTTATTTCAACTTCTACAGTGGACTTTAGCATTTTGGTGATGTCATGATACAGCACAAGGTTGCATATCGCTAAACAGAGAAGAGAAGTTATGTATATAAGAAAGCAAAGCATAAAAAGGTGAAGTATAGAGAGAAAAGAAGGTGGCATCATAAAGAGAAACGAGTGTCTCTCATGGGATATGGGTTGCCATCGATGTTCAATGCTGATCAAGCAGGGCTTACAGCCACAGTTGAGCTTTAGTTGGGTGTTCCAAAGAGTTGAAGCCATGAAGGTGACTTCATGGATATAGAGGGTGCTCAGTTTGCTTTGGATCACAATGGTGACAAGTATGATTCTAAATGGTAAACATACATGAGCTCATTTAATCTTTACAAAACCCACTGAGCTATGTACCATTGACATTCCCATGATATTAATGGGGAAACTGAAGAACAGAGCCGTCAAGTACTTTAACTATGGTTACACAACTTACACACCCAGAGCTGGGTTAGAATTGAGTTACTCTGTGGACAGAGTCTGAGCCCTTGATTATTACAACTCTCTATGGATAACAATACTTTTTCCCTTTTTCCAGGGACCAGAGCATCATGTGGTGAGAGGAACAATGGACTAGGAATCTGGAAATCCAATTTCTCATGTGACTTTGCTACTTCCTAGCTGAGTGACGTCCTTTTTCTGGTCTTGGTTCTCCCACGTACATTGTGAAAGGAGGTTGGAACTGATGACATCTAAGACTCTTCTTCTATTTGCATTCTGAGTTATTGTATTAATAGAGACCCTACATCTGGTGCTAGAATGGACAGCTGGTGCATAGCCATATGGCCTTTTCCAGTTGATACAAAAGTCATCACCATTCTGTCTTTATCACAATACCTTGAGATAGCAACAGGGAACCAAACATTCCTAGACCCCAAGGTTTTCTTTCCAATGGCCTCATTTTCTATACAGCTTCAAGGCAAATGAGCCCTGGTTTATAGTATTATATAATATGGCAGTTTACTGCCAACGTAACTTTGGTCAATGAGCAATGACTGAGCTATTCTGGCCAAGGAGCTAATCTAATCCAGCATGATGGAGATTAAAACTAGCATTGCTTTCCTCATACAGATCCTGGACACATTGGAGAGTTGGCAGGTGGGCCAATACCAGTGTCATGGGGGCGCTACAGGAGGGCTCTCAGGCTCTGTCCAGAGCAAGATGAGACTGGTTCACATCTGTGTACCACTTAAGACACAGTTGAGCCCTGGCTGGTTTGGCTCAGTGGATAGAGCGTTGGCCTGCGGACTGAAGGGTCCCAGGTTCGATTCCGGTCAAGGGCTTGTACCTTGGTTGCGGGCATATCCCCAGTGGGGGTTGTGCAGGAGGCAGCTGATCGATGTTTCTCTCTCATCAATGTTTCTAACTCTCTATCACTCTCCCTTCCTCTCTGTAAAAAATTAATAAAATATATTTTTAAAAAATTTTTTTTAGAGAAGAAAGAAACAGTTGAAGCTCTAAAAGCTCTACTCCAGAGAGACAGAAGTCTTAGTGCAGGAATAACTTTATTCCCACTTTAGCATTTCAC
This sequence comes from Myotis daubentonii, assembly GCF_963259705.1. Taxonomy (NCBI): domain Eukaryota; kingdom Metazoa; phylum Chordata; class Mammalia; order Chiroptera; family Vespertilionidae; genus Myotis; species Myotis daubentonii. The sequence goes on from NC_081858.1 coordinate 20,645,730, forward strand.
TCCCTAGATTGGAGAAATGTGGGACAAAAGCCATTGACAATGAACTGATTCTTTAATTGCATCAGTACAGTAACCCTGATTTTACTGGAAGTGAAGGAAGCATCTGGGTTGCATCTCTCCCATCCGGCCTCTATGCTCAGGCCACTCCCATGATGAGGCAAATCCTTCCTTGTGCTTTAATAGTGAAGTGATGCATTGCTGCTGCTTAACTATTTGGTGTGGCCGCATGACCACGTAGCCTCACTTCTGGTTCCTCAGGCTGGTAGGAGGCTTTGCCAACTTTAGCTCAAATAATCTATTACAGGGGAGAACATGATGTCGGAAAGACTCATTCCCTGGTCTGAACACACGTTTTCAGATGTCAACATGAAGATTCTTTCCCATGCCGTCATTTGTTCAGATCCCAGTTGCACAAACTTCTCCAGGCTGTTGATACCCGAGATAATACCAGTTTTAATTCCAACAAACCGGGTAAGAAATTCAAATGGTGTTCTCATTCTTATTATCTTATTTACATTTTCAAATGGAAATAGGGAAGAATGTAAAGAAAGGTAGGTCTTATGACAAACCTAGAATCCAGAATTTGAATACGTAAGACAGATTTTCAACGCTATAAACCCAAATTGGCCTGACTCCAAAATTATCAGCATTCGTTTTCAACTATGTATTTGTTCTTCTACAGAAAACTAACCCTGAGGTACACCTGGATAAAGGACAAGTGTTTGAAGAAAAGATGGGGCTGAAATAAAGACGGAGGAGCAGGGCCCAGGGATGCAGAGGCGGAGCAGATGTCTTCCAGGGCCTTGAGAAAGGCTTTCTGGGTCTCTGCACAGCCCTCCCTTGGCCTCACTGCCTTGTCTCTGTGGCCCTAAACATCTTTTGAGGTGAATCGCTGACCACTGCAAAAGTGCAACCAATCCTGACAGCTTTGGAGTCAGGCCAATTTGGGTTTAAATCCTGTCTCTATGGCTTGCCAGCTAAGTGATCTTCACATACTCTCAGTTTGTCATTGAGAATGTGGGTGAAACACTGAGTTTATAGGATAACTAACGGATTTGAGTCATGTGTCTAGTGCAGGGGTGGGCAAACTTTTTGACTCGAGGGCCACAGTGGGTTCTTAAACTGGACCGGAGGGCCGGAACAAAAGCATGGATGGAGTGTTTGTGTGAACTAATATAAATTCAAAGTAAACATCATTACATAAAAGGGTATGGTCTTTTTTTTTTTTTTTTTAGTTTTATTCATTTCAAATGGGCCGGATCCGGCTCGCAGGCCGTAGTTTGCCCACGGCTGGTCTAGTGCCTGGGTCAAAGTAAACATGCGACCCTGGCAACTGCTGCTCTGGTGGTTCCACACCCCCTACCTTCTACATGGATGTTTTCCAAGTACATTAAACCTGAGGTCAGATTTTGGTGGGTGAGGGAGTGAGGAGTTGAGATGGGTGAGATGGAGGGAGTGGTGCTGAGAGAGGTCATTAGGGTGTGGGGCAGTGAGCAGGGAAAATGGGAGAGGTCCAAAGCCAAGCTCTGTGGTAACGTCCAAGGGCAAAGGATCAGTCTACAAGGGCAATGAAAGTCACAGCTGTTCACTCAACAGGTGTTTTGGGAGCCGGCCATGGGCCAGGTTCTGTTTGCAGAGAGAAAGGTAAACACCAGCTCTGCCTTCACAAAGCTTGTGCTCCAGTGGGACTTTGAATATTCTCTGTGCTAGTCTAAAGCTCAATCAGTAAACACATGAACAAAATGAATAAATATATATTTAAATCCTCGCAGATTCTGAGAAGAAAACATTTGGAACAAATAGGTGATCATCTCTTTCATCTCAGGAATACCCTTCCTTCTGGGTGATCTTGAAAAGACAGAATTCAAGAATTAGAGAGAACCGAACTTGAATTCTGACTCTGCTCCTCTCTACCAGGATGACTTTGGACAAGACAGTCACCTTCCCTGAAACAGTTATTATTTTTTAATGTATGAAATGGGGAGGGGGTAGTTTCCCCTACTCTTGCAATGTTGCTCAGAGGATTAGTTCAAATGCTGTGTTAGATCACTGAGTATAAATAAAGGATGCATAAATATTAAGTAAATTAGAACCAGAAGAGGAATAATTGCTGATACCTCAAATGGCATCTTTTGTGGGGATCATACTTTAAGTCAGAGGTCCTCAAACTTTTTAAACAGGGGGCCAGTTCACTGTCCCTCAGACATTCCACACATGCGCACTGCGGGCCCGGGATGAGTCGGCTGCTAAGCAGGACAGGCAGCGGTGGCAAAAACACCCAGCGGGCCGGATAAATGTTTTTGGCGGGCCGCATGTGGCCCCCGGGCCATAGTTTGAGGACCCCTGCTTTAAGTGAAGAGACCTTGTGGGATACTAGGTTCTCAAGGATAATTGTCAAACACCAGCTGGAAGCAAACTAGGCATGGCCAGCAAGCAGTGCCCTGGCCCCTCCTGAAACGATGCCAAGAGGCTGCCAACCACAGAGAAGAGCTTCCCAAGGAGACTAGTCCTTCTGAGGAAGGGAATTTAGATGCCCAACTCTTGGCAAATGCCACATGTAGAGAATCTTTATTTATGGTTAACAATAATTTAACTTCGTTACAATGGCTCTTACAAATATCAGGTTTAATTAAATATTTTACAGGGATAAATTGAAAGTAAGAACATGTAATTATGCCCTTTCCCCTCACTCTAGTCCCTCAGTCTTCACCCATTTCAATGCTAAACATGAACTGTTTTCTTCAAGCCTGAAGCTGAATAGCTTTGAAAAGCTTAAATGATGTTGCAAAGCCACCAAACAAACTGTGAGTGTCAACAATGACAACAGCAAAATACCTTGGGGACATACATGCAGACAAGAATAAGTTAGGCTTCAGCACACAGAAAGAAGAGACAGAAAACCTTAGAAATGATCGTGAGATAAATTTCAGAAATTGTAAATGGAATAATGGTCAACTGGTGTGTCCACTCTGGGCCAGAAGGAAGGTGTTATGGCCACAAGAGAAAGTCAGGGGTGAGGGGGTGGGGGGTTGACAACTACATTAAGAAATAACAGCCCTAGCCGGTTTTGCTCAGTGGATGGAGTGCCCGCCAGTGGACCAAAGGGCCCTGGGTTCGATTCTGGCCAAGGGCACGTGCCTTGGTTGCAGGCTCCTCCCCAGTTCGGGTCTAGGTTGGGGCCATGCAGGAGGCAACCAATCCATGTGTTTCTCTCACATTAATATTTCTCTCTGTCTTTCCCTCTTTCTTCTGCTCTCCCTAAAAATCAATGGAAAATTATTATGGAGGATTAACAAGAACAACAAAATAAACAAACAAATAAAATAAAATAAAATAAAGTCCACTTTGGAGAGGCTACCTACTTCGTTAAAATACATAGACTAAGCATTTGATATTTAAAAAGCAAATGTGTGCACTTAACATTGAATTCACCTGCAGGTCTGGCTTCCGAAGCCAAGTTTGCTGCTGCAGTCACAGCAGAGGGGGCAGGAAGGGAGGCTGATCACCCTCCCTCTGCAGGAGCAGGAGTGGGAAACCAAGTGCCCAAACTCAGCACGAAGTTCCCAGAAAACTGCACAAGCTTCCTGATGAGGTCCTGCCTCATCCGGGGTTCGGAAGCTTAGAAATTAAGTGTCCATTACGGGCGATGCAGGTGTTGAAATATGTTACCACCCTTCCTTTCCATGACTGCAATAAACACATGGCATGGCTCTTTAGCAACAGTGGGCCGCAGAGCTGTCAACCTACTAAAATAGCAGGTGGTAGTGTGATCGCATTTAAAGAAGAAAAAGAAAAGAATCCCGCAGACATTTGCACTCCGTGGTAGCACAGTCAGATCAAGGGTAGGATCTGAAGTCTCCAAAGAGAGAGTTTTGTTCTGAAATGGGGATAGTTTTCTAAGTCTGAATATGAACTCGGTGACCTTCCTAATGAGACACCAAAAGGATAAGGATGTTCTTGGTGATTAAAAGAGGAGCCGGGAAATCTAATTAAGGGATGTGTGCGTTACCCTTGTGGATGAAACAGAAACCTATTTTCAGCTGCTGAAGGCGCAGCATCCCCCTTCCAAGGGGGCTTTCCTGCCATTGTCTGTAATTACAGTGCAGCGCGGTGCTGTTTTACAGGGGAGGTTAGCTGGGCTCTGGTGGGTGAGGACCAGCGGATGAGCAGCACACACGGGCAGCCATCTTTGTGTTGTTCTCTCTAGCACGCCCGGTTTCGTGTTAACCACAGAGACAAACGTTGAAGTTCCCGGCAGAAGTGAATGCAAATCTGTCAGCTCATCACAAACCTGAAAGAGGCGAGACCGTGGTCCATGCCGAACCATAGGCTGTGGCGCGTGTGCTGACATCAGCACAGCCTGGCTGCTCCGTGTTAAATTCTAAACGCTCAGGCTAATCGCCAGATGTCAGTGATTCGGGCGGGGGGTGGGGGTGCGGGGGAGCCATGAGGAACCTCATCAGAAACGAAATGTGAAAGGTCTGCATTTTTCCCCCCCCAATATGTTGACATTTTGCAGGTTTGGGAAAATACAAATGATAATGCTGCTGTCATCGGCCAAAAGCAATGGTGTTTCTCTCTGACTCATCTCCTCCCACCTGGATTTAAATTGAGGATTTGGAAAATAAAAATCATATCCGTTATCAGCAGGAAGTGGACAAATCTGTGCAGCTTTTGATGGCTCTGCAAGAAGAAATCCTTTGGTGAACATCTTTCTAAACAGTGAACTGGGATGTCTCAGATAGTTTGGCTCACAAGAAAAACCCACGGGGGGAGGGGGAACCCTAGATTTCAAATTAGAACTAAGAGGCTGGAATGCAAGGGAAGGTGTCAGAGAAATAATGCTCTGCCTTCCCTGGGGGGAGAAGAAAACAAATCCTTTTGAGCACTTGGCTTCTCTCTGGTTAGCGAAGAGGTTCATACTGTATAGAGGCTGCAATGATTGCCTCATTGACTGGAAGATATATTTATTCATTCAGCAAATGTTTACTAGGCAATAACCATTGCAAGATACAGCCCAATATTCTTTCTTTTTTTTAAATATGTTTTTGATTTCAGAGAGGAAGGGAGAGGGAGAGAGAGAGAAACATCAATGACTTCCCTGCAGATTTTGATGAAACAGGTCTGCGGCAAAGCCCATGACTTGCACTCTTAAAACACCCCGAGTGAGTCTAACCCAGGCTCAGACAGTGCTTGGTAAGGCGCTGGAAGACATGGACGGGGCCCTTCCGCTCAGTCATACTGAGCCTGGGCAGACCTATGGGGAAGGTGGGGAAGGAGCTAGAATCAGACTAAGACAGAATGGGAAGAGGCAAGTCACCATCTGCTCATGTCCCAGAAGCCAGGAGTGGAACGTTGGAGGCCCATGGGGGGCCCGGAGCTGGGAGGAAGCTGGATGCCCGGAGCTGGGAGGAGCTCTGCTAGGCCGAGGTGTGAAAGGCACTGGGAGGAGGTGGAGACACCACCATTGACCCTCCCTTTTGGGGGACTGGAGGGAAAGGGAAAAGGCAATAGAGGATGGTTCATGGTCGGTGTGCTCAGGGGAATCCTCACACTCCTCGGCCCAGTCCTCAGGCATCACCTGGAGCCATTTAAGGGAAAGGTGTGGTTGTTTGGGCACCTCAATACATGAGGGGGCAGGAGTGTGTCGGGAAGGTGGGGACTTAAGCGCTCTGCCTACAAGGACCGTGGGGTACATGGAGAGGGCAGCAAAGGGTAGGAGAGGAGAGGAGCTGGTCACTGCTGCTTCTAGCTGGAGAAAATCCCATTTGAAGAGCCAGCCTGGTATGTGTATTGATTCTGGAGGAATGGCCATGGGCCAAAGAAAATGGAGACTCTGTCTTCAGGGTTCCCAGGGGTTGGGGGGACGCTGAGGTCGGCTGCAGCTTACTAGTAGCTGTTTGGAGGGGCTGAGGCTTTGCCGCAGGAAAGAATGCAGAGCCCAGATGTTGCCTTCACTGGAGTCTTTTGCCATTTTCATTCGCAAGGACAGGATTGCTCTGAGTCGTCCCCTATTCCTGATACTTAACTCTTAATGTAACTAATTTGTACCGCTACGATTTCACAGATAAAAAGTGAGAAATCTGTTTTCCTCTCTGCAGCGACGCCCTCCTTTCTGGCTTTGTTTGCATTCCCTGCTCCTCTGCCTGCTGGTTCCAGTAATCCAAGCATTTATATGGCTCATTAAGCGCGTCGCACTCTCTGCAGCGCGGATGTAAGGATGTAATCAGGGTCGGAATCTGCCCTCTTAGCACTCTAAGGACAGGGAGGCGGGGCCTCTTGTTCAAGACTCATTGGAGGCAATGTGAGTTGGCAAGACCAGAGAAAGGGAAGGGCTTCTGGGAGGGCAGAGCAGTGGGCAGCAAGCTGAGCTTGGCTGGCAGGACCTCAAGGTGCCAGGCTCAGGTGGGCCTTCAGCGGCTGCACCCACTCAGTACAGCTGACATAGACTTAGAGCAGGCCTCCTCGCAGTAACAGGGTACTTGCCACCATGTCCGTGGGTAGGAATGCTGGGTTTTGGAGATCCGTTGCTCACCCTATATTTTCATTTCAGAACAGAGACTTAGAAAGCTGAGCATAAGCTGGGAGTCCCTCTGGTCCTGTTATATTTTATAGACAACCATGGAGCAGAGGGAATAAGAGCTTGTCTGTAGCAAAGTGGGGACCAGAACCCAGTTTTCCTTGCTCCTGGTACTGGTTTCTTCTCTACATTCTGCTGCCTTTTCAGTCCCTGCAGTTGCCCACGACTCAAGAAAGTACACAAGCTAAAACACCACTTTGAGTTGGCACACTGCCCGTGTGACCTAGCCCATCTGTGTGGCTTTTGAAGGGACAGTAACTGGTGTTTGAGAAACAAACTTCTCAGATGGAGGCCAAGCACTGATCCACCTATGGGTGTCTCCCACCTACCGATGTGCCTGCCACAGTTTACCTAGTCACTTCCTGTTTCAACCCACTCACCACCCCACTATCCCCACTGTCTTTGTCTTCTCTGAATTGGCTCTTATCCCATCTTCCTTTGTTTTCTGCATGCAGGTAGGACATGTATGGGAGATGTGCCTGTGTGAGAATTCTGTTAGGAGAATGTGTTCTCTGGCTTCTTGGTACACAGTCAGAGGGTCTCCAAAAATGAAACTTACAGTCCTCAAGGGCAAACACCAATGCATGCCTGGGAATATGGTGTGTGTGTGTGTGTGTGTGTGTGTGTGTGTGTGTGTGTGTGTGTGGTATGTGTATATGTGTATATGGGTTGTAAATGTAAAAATGTTCTTTAAAATAATGGGTTTTGATTTAGGTAGAAGAAGGGAGATTTGAGCGTGCCAAATAGGTGCAAGCCGGCTGATTGTTTATAGGGGGTTCTACCCAGAAGGTGATCCGCCAAAATCTGTGATGCATTGCCAAGCAGTGTGAGTTGTAATGAAATAGAAAGAGCTGAGACACTGGAACCAGACACATGGGCTTACTTCCAGCTCAAGCACTTTCAAGCCAGTGTGAGTTGAATAATCTCCCTAACCTATCAAATTCTTCCTCTGTTCAGGCTGGAGAAATATAGTATTTACTTCCTAGAGTCATTAAATGAGGTAAAGCAGGGAGAGCATTCAGCCCAGTGCCCCCTGTAGGTGGTAAGTGATAAGTAATATTTTGCAAAATCAGGGGGACATTGAGGGCTAGAAACAGCATTCATGGACATCAGAAAGGGTCTGTGACCTGGACAACATCCTTTTCACCTGGTGTTGAAGAGATTGCCACTCAGGCAGAGTATCAGAGAATCATTTTTGTGGGGACCATGCAGAACATCTTACCCAAACGCTTTCACTGATGAAAAACCCAGAGTGCACCAAATTGATTTCCCAAAACCATTCAGAGTGAGCAGCCGAACCTGGCTCTAAGGAGGCTCCGACTCCTAGGCCCTATTCTGTTGTCACATTTCATTCCTGAGCTGAACTCCAGTCCCTGGTATCACCAACCCAACCCTCCATTCTCTGCATATATTCATTCATTCATTCATTCATTCATTCATTCATTCAACACAAATTTCCTGACTGGCTACTGTGCTAGGTTTTAAGGATCAATCCAGACATGGTCCCTATGTTCATAGAGCACATAGGCGGAAACAGAAAAAAGTCTTTGATAAAAGAAATGAAGCGAATGGAACAAAATATCATTGCAACTAGAAGGTGAAGTCTATAGATGTAGGTATCTCTCTGTGTGTCACTGTTGCATCCTCATCACTCTGAGAAGCTGGCTCAGGGCTGGTCCTGAGGAACATTAGTTGAGCGAAGGCTGGCGAATGCACTGTGTTAGTGCAGTGTGTAGAAGTGTGACAGGGAGCGTGTATAATGGGGGACTGACCTCCCCTCGGAGGTCAGGAAAGGCTGCCTTCAGGAAGGGATGCTGAACGGGGAGTGGACACTAACCGGATGAAGCAAGACACAGCGAGTGATGGTGCGGTGAGTAAAAGTGGACAGGAGGCTCTGGAGGAGTGGAAAGCACAATCCCAGCAGAGCAACACGCCTGGCAGCCATATCAAGAGCAGCAGTGATAAGATGGATCATGGAAAACACTGGCAAATGCCAGCGAGAACTACAGAACCTTGTCTTTATACTACAGTCTTCAGCCTGGCATACCTCTGTGAGCAGCAACATATTATTGACAATTCACAAGGACAGGCCAGGAAGTACTATCCCAACTTTAGCAGAGTAACTGAGGTCTATCGTCTCTGTGTGTTGTCAAAGTCATATATGTAAACATGTGTGGGGCTCTCTCCATATGTATGACCTTATTTGGCACTCTCACCAGCCTTTAAAGGCAGGTATTAAGATCCTGATTCCATACGTGGGGAAAGTGAGGCTCAGCAAGGGTGACTAGCTGGAACGTGGCTGGCCAAGTTGGGATATAAAGCTATGTCTTTAAAAGTGTCTGAATTGTACTTCCTCCCTCCCCGCAACTCATATGTTGAAGCCATATGTCTCCAGTGTGTATTTGGAGATGGAGACTATAAAAAAAATAATTAAGATTCAATGAGGTTAAAAGGGTAGGACCCTCATTTATCAGAGTTATTGTCCTAATAAGAAGACACACCAGAGAGCAATCATCTCTCTCTCCCCCTCTCCTTCCCTCTCTCTCATCTTCTTTTCCTCTCTCTGATCCTCTTTTCTCTTTCCCTTTCTTCCTTTCCCCCTTTCTCCCTCCTCCCCTTTCTCTCTCCTCCTCTCTCCATCTCTATATCCACCTCTATCTCTCTCCACAGATGCTCACAAGCAAGTCATGTGAGGACAAAGTAGCCATCTAAAAGGTAGGAAGAGAGCCCTCATCAAAAACAGTTTTGGCCTCCAGAACTCTGAGAAAATAAATTTATGTTGTTTAAGGGATTGGCCCATGATATTTTGTTATGGCAGCCCTAGCAAATTGATATCGTCTTGATGTATATCTGCTGTTGTTATCTCCTATGACACACCTCTTTCCTTAGTTCATGATAAAGAGGGACAAGATCCTGAATCACCTAGTGGTCAGACCTAGGCTGCTTCTGTTGGCTCTACTCCGTGGTGGGCAAACCGCGGCTCACGAGCCATATGCGGCTCTTTGGCCCCTTGAGTGTGGCTCTTCCACAAAATACTACGTGGGGGCGCGCATGTACAGTACGATTGAAACTTCATGGCCCATGCACAGAAGTTGGTATTTTGTGGAAAAGCCACACTTAAAGGGCCAAAGAGCCGCATGTGGCTCGCAAGCCGCTGTTGGCCGAACCGCAGTTTGCTGACCACTGGCCCTGCTTCCTGTCACTGACACCACTAACTGAGGGGGTGATAGCAGGGTCGGTGGCTGAGCACTCTAACCCCACCTTTCCTCGTGGTTTTCTCAAGACCAAGGATGGACAGTCATAGGCCTCAAGGTGTGGGTGGAGCGAGTGGCCTGTGACTGTCCTAGATCCAGCGCTGTGAAAAGACAGTCACAGAGTTTCCAGGTCTGGGCAAGTCAAAGGTTAGCACTTTTTATATGACCGAGAGTGATCATATGAAAGGAGGGCTGTGAGGCTCCGCCGCTGCAGGCAGAGCTGAGTACCACCTGCTGCCTCATCTAAATGCCTCACTCTCTCTTGCTAACCTCTGGGTAAACACCAGCATCTGCTGAAGGGCCCAGTGCAGATTCACTAGCTAAGTGTACCTCAGTGTTGCTTAACCTCTTTCTTCCTCCTTTACACTCATGTTTAAAATGGGGTTAATAACCTGTCTGCGTAGCACTAACATGATATCTGGAAATCAGTAGATATATTTATTATTATTAATGACTCCAAGCACTTCTACTTTACAATAAAGGTTTTAGAATTAAGTCTTTAGCCCTTTTTGCCTTGGGCTGAAGGTATAAAACATTCCTACGAAGGTGACTTCCCCATGGAAACAATAATCTGATAATCCATTTGGTCTCTGGCTGGCTTCCTCTTGGTGTTGCTGTGTATAGAAATAGCAGAATGGTCATCCTTTTAAAGGCCACCAAGTAGAAGGTGTTTTTTTTGTTTGTTTGTTTTGGGGTGGGGTGGGGGTGGGGCAGGACCCTTTCCCTGAAACATATAATGGCATTTCATGTGTGTGCATGTAAAAGCTATCTCGGTCTACATGCCTGCCACTTAAACTGTACAAACCAAATCCCTAAGTCTATCTACTAAGGCTAAATCAACCAGGGAGGTGGAGCAGGCAAGCCTGTCTCTGAAGTAGGCTCAAGTTCAAATGCATAGGCATTCAGGCAGGCAGAGGAAGGAAGGAACATGCGGTACCCACCTGCCACTGCTGATGAGGGGCTTATTTCTAAGACACACACAGCACAATGCACACACCATGCAGAGAGAAAACAAAAGACATAGATCACACATTTCAGATGGTTGGTGGACGCCGTTTAGTCAACGTCAATGCCGAAAGCTTTTGCAGTGTCTGATGGGCACATGGGAAAATGAATACCTTTTCGTTCTACTCACCAGATGCTTCCCTCCAACCACATCTCAGCAAATCAACAAATACAGACACACAAGAAATCTCACAACAAGCTGGCCCTGGTCCTTGGTGTGAAACGTGGCACAAAGGAGATGGACACGGCAGTGTGGGAAGATTTAGTGAGAGAAGGACAGGGCTTCCAAGGGAGGCCTCTCTGGCTCTGGGGCGCTCTCCATCCATGTGGGAGAGAAAGGCCTCCAGAGAGAAAGGCATTGATGCTCCTGCTGTGGACAGAACAGTCCTCATGAGGAGGCCTCAGAGGGCTGCTCTGTTCCTTCCGATGAATGAGGACATGACACAGCAATCAACACGAGAATTATGATGGCGGCAGTTGACTTGGCTTAAAACTATAAAGCTAACCCCCCTCAAAATCATAGACTCTTACTAGAGAAGGTACCTGAAAATTATATCTAATTTGCCTTGCAGATCTTTCCATAGCACTACAACTGAACTGTCCCCGGGTTCTGTGTTGTTATGGCAACCACCATCAAACTTGGTTCCGACTTGGGTTTACCCCTTTTGTAAGGTGCAAACCTTGCCTTTCAGTAGACCAGGGGAGAGAAACACCACTGTTCCACATGTGAGGAGAGTGACAGGGGGAAGCGTTTTTGTATCTAAGGGTGGTGGGTTGAGCAGTATGGATGGACATAGGCCAAGCAGCTCATGCCTTCCTCCCTCACGTCCCTCGAGCCCCTCACGTGGCTGAGCCCATGCGCCCAGGCTTCCCGCACTCACCATACAGTGTGATGCTGGTGTTGGTGTTCCCAAGCTTGTTTGTGGCCACACAAGTATAGTTCCCATAATCCTTTTCTGAAACATTGAAGAAAGTCAGAGTGGATATGCGCCCTTTATTCTCAATCCTCACGCCGTCCAGGCCGGTGGCTAGCCTGCAACAGAGAAGGCACTGCTGGTCTGGTTCTACAGATATAGTAAAACAGTGGACAGGTGTTGGGAGAACTAAGATACCACAGGCTAACCCTACAGGCGGCCTTCCTCCTCCCAAACCCCTTTCCTCGAACTGACCCAGTTCCTGCACCTTGAACCATAAGCATCATAGCTCCTATCAGCAGGGAAAAGAGAAGGATGCTAACATTCCAAAGGCTACATTTACTGGTTCTCATCATCAAAGATTGCCATGTGTACAGCTAACCTCAGATTTGGAAATAAGCTCAATTCATTAGCCCATTTCCCAGGTTCCTCCTCCTCTTTTTTTTTTTTTTTTTGTGTGTGTGTGTGTGTGTGTGTGTGTGTGTGTGTGTGTGTGTGTGTCCTTGTTTCTGGTTCTAAAAGAGCCTCTGTTTTAAAGAAGGCGGTAATGCATTTTGGTTCCTCCCTTACTGCACCCCTCTCCTCCCATGTAGGAAACGCTCGGTCAGCTCTGCTCAGACAGCCCTGTTTCCATTCTCATGGTACCTGGTGTCTTCCCTGAACCACTGGAATTCAGCGGTGGGCACGGCAGATGCTTCACAGCTTAGGATGCCCTTCTGACCAACGGACACACCCATGTTCTTGGCTTTTGAGATATAGGGAGGGTCTGTGGGAAAAGGCAAAGCAATTTCATGACATGGATAAAGGGCACATTCAGTCGCCCTGTTGACAGATGGATTTCTTTCGGCACCTTCCCTTCCCAGTTAAATTACCAACTATTTTAGGGGAGAACCTTCTTGCTTGAAGATATTGCTTCACCCCAGCATCTTCTTTAGGACTTTAAGCCAACTCAAAGCTATCCATTCTCCCCATTGGCTAAGAGCTGTGACAGTCACAGGAAGACTGGAATGGGGCACAGCAATCTAGTCAAGTATTTTCCTGATGGAGACAACTGGGTCTTTCAGAAAACAGCATTGCCATTACCAGCTTGTCCCTCTTAGCCCCTCCTCCATCTCTCCCCTCCCCGCCCCCTCTGGACTCCCTGACAATGGACTCACAGTTTACGGTGATTTTGACTTTCCGCACATCAGGAGCAGCCACATCGTTCAAGGCGCTGCATTCATACTCCCCCGACTGGTCACGTTTGATGTCAGAGATTTCCAGGTATTCGTCCTCACTCACAAAGCCCTGGCCTTCTGGGAGCAAAGGAGCAGACAGAGAGCAATCATGACACTGGGAAACCAGGGACCGAGCACATGCACGTCTAGAACTGGGAGGAGGAGGGATCTGAAGTGCAGAGAGGGGGTTTAGACATCAAGATTATAAAACGCCACGTTGGTCCAAAATGACGGCATTTGAAGAAAGGACTTTTCTGCTGGAGTCTTGGATCAATGCCTTTTTGTCCAACTCACTTTAGCTTTTTAGACTATTTGGTGAGAAGATATTTTTTTCTTATATGATTCGTATGAGGATAAACTAAAAGAGTACATGCGAAACAGGACAGCACATTACTAGAATCTGATATTTTAGAGAATTGCCCTGGTCAATAATATAACAAAGACTGTGGGAATAACTTTAGAGTGTGTTACTATGGCCACCTTCATTTTTTCACTATGTAGAAATGCCGTTGAATACAGAATACAAACTACTACTTCTTGCAGAACAAATAAGTGGCCACTTAACATGTTAATGCAAATAAATGCCAAATAGCTGGCTTGGTTTCAAACTGTGAAGGAGAAGATAAAGTAAAGAATGAATGAAAAAGAAAGGACTTTGTGACTGCTATGTATTAGGTGCGTTATAATCTCTTGCCAACATAAACATGATAGCCCCACATGATGGATCCACGGTTACTAGAATGGTCTCAAGGATTAAATACCCGGCTTTGTGGGGAGCATTCTGGAGGCTTAGAGGGAAACTTAAAAAATTTCAGGGAAGACACTGCAGAGCATGGAGCCTCCTGGGGCTTGGGGTTGGGCCCTACCTGTAGGAATCTCAGAGTGATGGTGCTGGTTGCAGCTCTCGACCCCAACAGACATTTAATCAACCAGGTTAGTTCATATCGTAATTCCTCAAGGTTCATTAGAGTGATATATATATATATATATATATATATATATATATATATATATATATATATATATATATATTTTCCTTTTTTCTTATTTTTCTTAGACTTAGAATTTCATAATTAAAGGAAATTCTAAGATCGCTCATTTCAGGGAGTCTAATAAAGATGAATATTGCCTCACTTGTTGAAATAATGCTGGGTGACCAATCTATGATTTATAAGGGTTAAACAACAAAATTAAATACACCACAACGACTTTGTAGATTCATTGCACTGTTCCTTTTCTGCGATGAATAAATGTGGCAGGATCAAAAGTCTGGCTTCCTTGGAAGACTCTATTATTCTTTCCAAGTGCACTAAAGGGTATTTGCCACAGGTAACTCAACTCCACCGCATTCATCCAAACAAATGAGCAGCCTGCATGCAGGGGGCCTGACTGGTGCCTCAGGCAGGGTCCCTGACCCCTCTCCTGGGAGAGAAGGGGAGAGACCATATCATGCTGCACAATGTAGACAAGACAGATGTCGTGAAAGTCAATGAATACAAGTCAATGCAGGAGTGATGGCTGCTCAAAGGGAAGGGTTCCATTCACAGAAGAGGCAGGCCAGTGTGCCAGGACCCCGAGTGGTTCCCCGCATTTGGGAGTAGGACAGTTCCTGGGTCCTTCGTGGGAGGAGAGGGAATTCATTTTCACCATCTGTAACGCCCTTTTTATGGGATGGATATGTGACAGCAGAAAGGAAGGAAGGAAGTGCTTCTTGTAAAATGGGGATCATTACGATAATGCTACCTCATTAGGTGAGAGATGAATTTGTCAAATTTGTGCTGTAAAGTGAGTGCTTCTCAGATTTTAATTTGCATATGAATTCTTCTGGGATTTAAAATATATAGAGGGAGATCTGAATCAGTGGGCCAAGAGGGGGGCCTGGGATTCTGTATTCCTAACAAGTTTCTCAGTGCTGCGGGTCTGAGGCCCACTCTGAGCAGTGAAGCTGAAAGGCACCGCCAACTGCTGCTCTAGGCTCCTCCTACTCACACATGTATAGTTACCTGGGCCTGTGAGGTGGCCAGTAGGTCAACAAGGGCCACCGAGTGCCCCCAGTGCCCAGGTCTCTGCGAAGCAGCACATCAAGAACCGGGCTCGGAGGGTCCACAGAGGCTGAGTGCCTGAACCCCTAAAGCTAACATTCCCACCAAGTCTTTATGGTCTTACTCCAAAACACGCATCCTGTCAACGCAGCTCCTTGGCTAAGAAATGAGAGGTGGATGTTGAAGCTCCTCGCATCATAAGTCCACGACCCTTTAATACGGTTCCACATGTTGTGGTGACCCCCAATTTCATTGTTACAAATTGAACATAATTAAAGCATAGTGATTAATCACAAAAACAATATGTAATTATATATGTGTTTTCCAATGGTTTTAGGCGATCCCTGTGAAAGGGTCATTCGACCCCCAAAAGGGTCGTGACCCACAGGTTGAGAACCACTGGTCTACATTCTCATGAGCCCCAAACTGGGGCAGTTTATACTTCCCTGTCCCTGAGCTCACTTTTTAAATTCTTGATTGTCTTCAGCTCCCCCAAGGGCAGTATTGTGGTTCATAAGAGCTGGATGAAGCCTAAATATTCAGGGATGAAGAGATCGAATAGGAAATCCAGGGTAAATTCTGGAAGCTTCTTGACCCAGCTCTTCCCCCCTTTCCATCCTGTCCTGCCATGCCAGCTGCCTGTGGACCATCACTCATGTCCAATGTTTTTCTTCTTTTGTCTCAGCCAATTCCTTGGAATTTTGAAGTTAAAAGGATGATGAGGGCCCTGACCTGTTTGGCTCAGTGGATAGAGCATTGGCCTGCGGACTGAAGGGCCCCAGGTTTGATTCCAGTCAAGGGCATGTACCTTGGTTGCGGGCACATCCCCAGTAGGGGGTGTGCAGGAGGCAGCTGATCGATGTTTCTCTCTCTCATCAATGTTTCTAACTCTCTATCCCTCTCCCTTCCTTTCTGTAAAAAAATCAATAAATATATTTAAAAAAAAAGAAAGAAAGGATGATGAGGGTCAAAGGCATCAGCCTTCCACTTTTTGGATTCTTACCCCTCGCAGAATATCTTCCCCTAGAGATGGCCTCAGGGGCTGGCCTACTCCTATGCTAGATGCTTCACATAGTCAAGAAAGTTGTCCTCCTAGCGGGGCAAACCCTGCCTGGCAAACCCTTTGACGTGATTAAAGTTGCCTCCTAGGTGTCCCCAGCCCACCATCCCTTCTCATGAGCCATGGAAAGCAGCTGCTCTACCTACAGGAGTTACGTTGTAAGGTTAAATGTCAGCACCCATCACAGCTTTTGCCAGGAGACCTGTCAGTTGGTGACTCAGTGGCACATGCCTGGGTGCAGGTGCCATAGAGAAAATGAGCAGGAGTATAAGAACGGGGGAGGAGTGGGGAGAGGATCAGAGTTCAAGGAGGCATCTACACAGAGAAGAAAAGGCAAGGGGGAGAAATGCCATAGGAAGAACTCGGATGAACAAGAAAGCTGGACGAGAAAACCAGCAGCCGGAAGGAAGCCGGTGCAAGTGGGGAGAGGTGAGCACCCCACGAGTCCATCTGGCTCAAATGGTAGCATTTCTGGAAATGCAAGAAGTTTGCCTACTGTACAGCACAGGGGCTCTTATAGATGAGCATATTAATCCTGGCTTGGAAAGTTGGCATCAAATGCCATTTAATTAGGTGCATGCATCTGACCTGCTCCGAGAAGGAATTGCACTTTCTCCTTCTTTGAACTCCTTGTGTATCTAGTGTAAGATAAACCTACAGTATTTGTTCACTCTACTGGTGGCTACAGGCTTGGAAACTCTGAGCCTCCCTCCCCCCCAAAACAAAACAAAACAAAACAAAAATCACTCTCCCTCTCCACTTACTTAATCTCTCCTGTTCTGCCAGTTCCTGCCCTCCACCCCTTGACTCTCCTTAGACTACTGCTGGCCATAAGCACCTCGGAGCTCCCCCTCCTTAATTAAACCAGGGCGTGTGGACAGCAGTACACTCCATCCCTGCCTGCTCGCAGCTCCCAGAGGCATCCCTTCACTGCACTGAAGTTAATGAAAAGTGTGATAAGCCCACTGTTTCATTTTCCCTTAATTAATACAAGCGATGGACTTGTGCTAAAGTCATTTGGGTTTGGATACTGAGCCTCTGGGTCAACATCTCACTCGCCAGCAGTGACAGAAGCTCCTTGTCTTGGGCTCAGATAACCTTTCTCAGGCCGAGGCCACCGGGACCTTCCCCAAGGAAGGAGCAGCTTAGCCGGATCCAGGCTGCCGGCTGGCCTCCTTCCCTGGAGCTTAATGACAAGATCCATGTGTTACCGTGAAAGCCAACTGAAAGTCTAGAGGGGGAAAGAGTACATTGATGATGCTCCCAGTAGCTGGGGACACAAAGACATTTCCTGCCAATGGTGAGTTTCCTGAGTCGTTCCCCTGTTCTGATGGGACAGCTGAAGATGACAGGAGAAGAGAAGGACTCAAGTAAGTCATCCAGTGGGCGTGTCCAGAAAGATCAATTCTGATTCACTGCGCTCTTCCCCCCCCCCCCCCCCCTCCCAGGAGGAGAAAAGCCAAAGATGAAAGGATGTGAAGGGCTTTGTCTGGTGGAAGGGGCAGTAGAAGAGACAGTCAAGGAACCAATGGGCGGTGAGGTCTAGGAGGAAGTGCCTACAGGTCTCCTCCAGGGGGCGCACCGGAACCACCCAAGGAACACTTTACAACAGATCCTGTGCCCATGCTCACAAATTGACTGCATTGGCCTCAGAGGGAGCCCCAGATCAGCCTTTCCAGGGGACGCTCCTGTACAAAGATGACTGAGATGACCCCCTGGTTAGTACACTGAGGGCTCTGTGGCCTTCGCTCTCCAGGTGCCAGCCACACGTGTAGACTCCCAGGCTTCCTTTGCTGGGAAGGCACTCGGGGCTTGGAGTACACCTGACATGACCTGGGGAGTAGGAGCATCTGATGTGACCTCGGTTGCCCTGGCCTTCTCTGGGGTCCTGCCATTGCAGGCTCAGGAACAGAGACATCCTGTGGTGTCAAGGTGGCTCTCATCTGTCACTGTTCTGCAGCTGCTCAGAGATGGGCAGGAAAGGGTTTTGACAAGTATGAAGGACTGTGTGTGTCTGAGGGTAATGTCTCGTATTAATGGGGGAAATTAATTATTTCCTTTCTCTTCTAAGACTCCTTTTCATGCACATTTTGACAAGTAACTGCTTTTATTCCCTCCCCTTGATGGGTAGATTGGAATAATGTCTTAAAGGTACCACTAATCATCCATCTGAATGATGTGAGGCCCATTTTCCTGGGTTTGAGGGTAACTGGAATACAGGAAAACGATGCTGCTCTCTTTTCTCTGCCCTCCTCTGTTTTCTCTAAAAACATCCCTTCTTACTTATATGCCTTCCCTCCCTGATCCTTCCAAACCAGAAAACAGATATTGTGAGGTAAGGAAAGGGGCCTCAGTGGCAGTGAAGGCACCATGCTTGGTACCACACCTCCCCTGTCCTTCACCTCCACTGCCAGAGCTGACCTATGCGTTCACCAGGACAGAGCCAACAGGATCTGAGGGCCATGTGATGGCTTCTCTTCTGCGTTACTTGCTGGGATCAGGGATGCCTGGATCGCTGGTAAATGTTAATCCTGAGTGTGTCCCTGAGGGTGTTTCCAGAAGAGACTAGCATCTGAGTCAGTAGACCCAGTAATGACTGCCCTCCCCGAGGTGGGTGGCCACCATCCAGGCCTTTGAGGACCTGAAAGAACAAGAAGTCGGAGGAAGGGCAAATTCTCTTTCCTCTTGAGCTGGGACATCCTTCTTCTCTGACTCTTGGAAATCAGGGCTCCTGGTCCTTGGGCCTTCAGAATCCAGGTCATAAACAAGTGCCCTTCCCCCCCCCCCACATCCTCTGAGGCTTTGGCTTAGGATCGGGAGTTACATCCTCCACTCCCCGACTTCTGACGTTCAAACAGACTGAATTACATTTGAGTAAGCTGCTTAAACATGCTGAGCCTCCTGTATCATCACTGGTTAAGGTAATGGGGTTGGATTACATTATTCTTAAGAAGTTGTTAGGTCTAACATTTGATAATCAATAGCTGGTTGAAAAAAAATACTTTTGCTTTGAGTTGCAAGCTAAAATTCGGGTTATGAGCCAGCTTCAGATACCCCACCGCTAGTTGGCGCAGCGAACGTCACAGTGAACACCACATCAGCCCGGCATCACGTGTTATTGTAATGGTAAAAATTGATTTGACATATGGGTAATTTGAGTTACGAGCTCCATCACGGAACGAATTAAACTCATAAGTCAAGGCCCCACTGTAATGTGTTCCTTCCAGTCATTGATTAGAATTGTGTGTGTGTGTGTGTGTGTGTTTAAAGAAAAACTATAGCAAAATAAGGAATATATCTCCCTTGGAATCTCCTGAGAAGAGACAAAGACATAGAAAAACCTAAAGATTCTTGAGCTTAAAATCAGAAGGCAATTCATCTCGAGAAGAAAACAGTGATATTTACAACTGCACAGCCAATGAGCTGCAGAAAAGGAGAGACCATTTCCATCAGTTATTATTGAGGGGAACAGAATTTCTCAATCACCAGCAGATTGTCAATGGGGGCGACAGCTCATCCGGGAACTCTTGTGTCATAGGCATTATTAATTAGGTACTAACTTTGTCCAATTAGCAAGGACACTGATGAGATAGTGGGGAAGCAGAACACAGGGAGGACGGGAGGAGGCAGCCCGGTCAATTTCTGAGATGGAGGCGCAGAGCCCTGAGGGACCCGGGGTCAGCACCTGCGTAGGTAGCTCTCCTGCTGAGATGAAGAAACACTCTGCTGCTTTCCTTGTGAAGAGCCAGCCAGGTGAAAGGGAGTGAATAATGCTTGCTTCATTGCTGTTTATTTTCTGTCTCGGCAGCGCTGCCATGACTACAGTGGGCACCGGCCTGGCCAGGAGGGAGCTCTGAGCGTGGCTGCCTCTCTGACTGGTGACGTTGCTGGGCTCTCCACCTACATCCCTAGACACCTGGGTCCCTCAGTTTGGGGGAAAAGGACGGACTGCCTGTCTCATTAGAGCCTCCTGTAGATCTGTGGAGAATGCAAAAGCACAAACAAAAGATGTTTTGTGTGCTCCTTCGACGTGCTGGGGTTCCAGTGTGGGTTTCAGTATACAGTTCTATCAATTGAGTGATGGACCAAGGTTCTCTGGCCCTCTGTTTTCTATCTTCCTCTATGGTACCACTTTAAATTGTTTAAATTACATTACTATATTAGCTTCTGATGTATAACATAGTGCTTAGAATTCAGCGGTTCTCAACCTGTGGGTCGCGACCCCTTTGGCGGTCGAACGACCCTTTCACGGGTTGCCTAAGACCATCCTGCATATCAGATATTTACATTACGATTCATAACAGTAGCAACATCACAGTTATGAAGTAGCAACGAAAATAATTTTATGGTTGGGTCACAACATGAGGAAATGTATTTAAAGGGCCAGAAGGTTGAGAACCACTGGCTTAGATAGTTACATACTTATGAAGTGATCACCCCAATAAGCCTAGTATCCACTTGGTACCACATATAGTTACTACAATATTATTGACTATATTCCCTAGGTTGTACCACCTTACACCCCCACAACTGTTTTTATAACTCCACCCACTGGACCTCTTTGCAATGGAGGATAGGCCTCCAATCCCCTAACTCAGTGGTTGGCAAACTGCGGCTCATGAGCCACATGCGGCTCTTTGGCTCCTTGAGTGTGGCCACGAAGTTTCAATCACACTGTACGTGCGCGCCCGCACATGGTATTTTGTGGAAGAGCCACACTCAAGAGGTCGCAGTTTGCTGACCACTGCCCTAACTGTTATGGGTTCCACCTGCTGGACCCTTTGTAACATGGCAGGCTAGTCTACCGAGGAGTGAAGGAAGGTATGTTTTGCTCTCAAAGCTGCAGAAGATGGGGCAGAATGAGAGGATCTCTCTCTTTTTCTTATCCCCCAAAGGCCCACGGCTTTGTGATTTCTCAGTTCTGAGATTCTTACCTCTCAGCTTGTTAATAACTTTGGAGCCATGGGGTCTAAAGCAGTTGCTAGGCACCCAGACCATAATGATCACTCAGGCTTTTATTTTAAAGGAGCAGGAAAACACAGAGTTGAGTTTGAACCCCTCACTGGGATTTAGTGGAAATATTAGAAACTATTGAGTAGCGGGGGGAGTGGTGCAAGAGATGAGCCTGGGTGTGCAGTGGGGAGTGTTTGAGGCAGGCTTGCAAGTGGTTTCGTTTCAACAGCAGAACTGGGACACCATGGAAAGCAAGGGAAGAGCAGGAATGAGGCGGGAGGCAGGAACATTCTGGAAAGCACATTGTGAGTTATTGTATCCCTCTTACTGCTTTTCTGAGGAAAATTACTTTTGGCTCCTGGTTCGTGGATTCTGGCTCCAGGGGAAATTCCTGCCCTGTGCAATGACCTCAGGGAAATTGTAATCACGAGCCAACAGCTATTTCCATGTTTTGCTTTCTCATCACACTTTCCCGCTTTCACATTATTAGCAAGAAAAGATGACTACTGTGTGCAAAGCACATGATAGGCAGCATCGTTTTGTGTGTGTTTGTTTATTTGTGTGTGTGTGTGTGTGTGTGTGTGTGTGTGTGTGTGTGTGTAAAATACTAGGACCAGCAAATGGAAGCCATGCGATGAGTAGCTATTGCACTGAATTCTCCTAAGCACATTGTTCCAGACTGCTCTCATTTGTATGGTCTCTAATTTTAGACTCTAAATGACTAGGGATGCGCCTTTCACTTCTGCGTCCAGCTCTACAGACCCAGTTTCCTCCGGGCCATAACCTGTTCTTGCGAACTAAGGTTGAAGCAAATCAGCATTCCTGCCCCAGTCCTTGGAGGGGTCAGCGACACTGGAACTCTTCAAAAAGTTGGACCTGGAAGTCTGATTTGGCGGCGTGAGGACCAGTGCTCAGAGAGCCAGAGGCTGACTTCTCAAGGTCAGGCTTCGGTGGCCTAATATCTAACAAGGAGCCACCAAGTCCACACCATCTTGCCAGTGGCTCCTCTATAGGGGACACTCCACTGCCTCTTCCTCTAGCTGCTCGCAGTGACAGCCCCTCAGCGGGGCCTGGGGTGAGGACAGAGCTCAGATAGGAAGCAGCCTGCACCAGGCCTTCGGGGATGTGGGGACGGGCCCCTACGCAAAACGGGACCTGCGGTTCTATGAAACCAGTTCTATGGGGCCTTTTGCAGAGAGAAGAGGGGCTACTTATCCTCCCAATTGGGCCACTCTATATGATGTACGAAGGACCCACTCGTGGGAAATCCACAGCAGCACATACATTGCTTCATGACTGGCCCGGCCAGCATGGTTCAGTGGTTGAGTGGCAACCTATGAACCAGGAGGTCACTGGTTCCATTTCCAGTCAGGGCACAAGCCCAGGTTGCAGACTCAATCCCCAGTAGGGGGCATGCAGAAGGCAATTGATCAATGATTCTCTCTCATCATTGATGTCTCTATCTCTCTCTTGCTCTCCCTTCATCTCTGAAATCAATACAAAAATATTTTTAAAACATTGCTCCATGACTGAAGGGATACATAATATTGACACATTACTAGTATGCACACCACCTAAAAACCATGTGAGCTTCAGTTTAAATGTTCATTTAGTTTTTCCAGTAGAATTTAATGATCACGTGCTGAGCCTGGACAGAATAAACACATCTGGGGCAGTGCCAGTCTGTACCATCTGATTCACCCTCTTCCGGTGAGACCCTTGTGATTTTATGGACAGAGTGTAACACCGTTATAAAAGAATCTATCACATAAACTTGGCTATGTTACAGGTCAAGTCCATCTCCTAAAACATAACAGTGACCTTCTTAAATGGCCTGAGTTAAACCCTGCGCTCCTAATACCAGAATGCAAGGGAGCTTCACTGGGCTTGCTCATCTCTCTTCTACTTTGTTGCAAACTCCTTACATTCAGTGCAGGACCACAGCAGCCCCGTGGGCTGCAAATGTCACACACTCTGTCACACCCTCACCGGGCGGTGCCTTGCAAACGCTGGGAACTGAGCCCGGACTGCCCAGTGTGCCGAGGTAACTTCCATCTTAGAGCTGGTGCTGTTCTAACTCTGAGTCCTCTCAATCCCAGAGGAATGTCCCCAACAGTTAGCGATGGCTGTCCCGCTGCTGTGTGCTTCTTATCTCTGGCAGAGCCCTCAGAATAACTGACATCACTCTCGGGATATTCCATCAGGGGCTTGGAGGGGATATTAGCACAAGTGGGATATGAGAGTTAGTCACTCTGCAGCAGGCAAAGCACATTCACTCTGCATTCCCTGGCAGCGAGGGCTGGGGATATTCCATTCTGACCCCAAGGAACCTTGCCTCTTCTCGTTGTGGCCCGATCGATCTTCAGACAAATATTAGGAGAAGCAAGTGATCTGCAATGAGACCAAACTGGATCGTTTCCTACAAGTCATGACCACCTCTTACAGGACCAAGGCAATGGGACCTACAATCCCCTCTGCCAAAAGGGAAATTTCAGATTTGCCCTCATGAGAGAACCCCTCGAGATGTCGCTCAGGAGAGCGAGTTTATGTCCTGGTCTGTCCAAGGTCCTTGCTTATGTCTGTGGACATGTTGTAACTATGAGCATCACACCTTTCATTTTCAAAAGCATCTTCGTGTCGGCAATTACTATATGGTCACCCTACACTTAAATCATCCCAAACTCTAAAGAAGTTCTCTTGTGTTTAAATACCTTGAGCCTATGGGATGTCAATGAAGACCAAATTTGTATAACTCCTTTTATTTTTAATTCTCACCAGAGGATATTTTTAAAAATATATATTTTATTGATTTTTTTACAGAGAGGAAGGGAGAAGGACAGAGAGTTAGAAACATTGATGAGAGAGAAATATCGATCAGCTGCCTCCTGCACACCCCTACTGGAATTGAACCTGGGACCCTTCAGTCCGCAGGCCGACACTCTATCCACTGAGCCAAACCGGTTAGGGCATTTTATTTTATTTAGAGAGAGTAGAGGAGAGGGAGAGAAAGAAACATTGATTTGAGAGAGATACATAGATTTGTTGCATCCCGCATGTGCCTTGACTGGACCGGGGATCAAGTCTGCAACCAAAGTATGTGCCCTAGACCAGGAATTGAACCAGCAACCCTTTGGTCTGCAGGCCTATGCTCTCTCCATTGAGCAAAACTGGCCAGGAAAGTATAACTCCTTCTTTGTCAAATTAACTAATTCATGGATCCCACATTTGAAAAATCGCATACTATACTCATTAGAACCCCTGCCTTCATGGAGCTTACATTTTCATAAGGAAAGAACCAACATCAGACGATACAACAGATTAAATATGTGAGACATTAGTGGCTATCAAACCTATTTTGAAGTAGCAAAATTCTCTCTGCCAGTGAAATCCTACATTGAAAATTCCCCAAGTTATGAATAGGGAGCTGCTCTTGGGTGGTTGGGGTGGGGATGTGTGGTGCAGGGCTCATTTCCTCTCCTTCCCTCACTCCCTTCCTTTTTCTAACACTCACAGAGACACCCATTGCTTTGCAGAAACTCCTGCGCTGTTTATGATTTGCAGTTAAGAATAAACAAGCTCACCCTAACCAGTTTGGCTCAGTGGATAGACCATTGGCCTGCGGACTCAAGGGTCCCAGGTTCGATTCCGGCCAAGGGCATGTACCTTAGTTGCAGGCACATACCCAATAGGGGGAGTGCAGGAGGCAGCTGATCGATGTTTCTCTCATCAATGTTTCTAATTCTCTATCCCTCTCCCTTCCTCTCTGTAAAAAATCAATAAAATATATTTTAAAAAAGAATAAACAAGCTCCCATTGTTCAGCAAACACAGTGCAGTAAAGGAAACAATACATAAACACACATGTTAAGTAACCATGAAAGATTTAAATAGCTTTTCAGAACAAAAGAAACGATGTCCAAGGCTGTGTGAATTAAACAGCTAAGAATTCCATTAATTGCTAAAGGAATTTTTAAGGCACAAGAGGTCACACTAGGCTAAAATGTTTTAAATGTATTTTTAGTCAATTATTTGAGGGATTATGTATTTTAATTAAAAGAAAATGCCATGTAGCTAGGCTAGTAGCCTCCTGGTGCATCTTATTCATTTCCAAGTGCATTGTTGTCAGGAGCGGTAGAAAACAGCTGAGAGGACTTTATGTAGCCCAGAACCACAGCCCCATTATTCAGCCATTTATCCAACCAACGGGAAATGATTCTACCCATATTGCACATGGAGGGTGCTGAGGGTGGAGGCTCAATTTTCTTCCAAAAGACATAATTCACCCACGTCATCAACTATGGAGGATGGAACAACAGGGGGCATGCCAAGTGTTTTGAACTTGTCGGGGAGAGTTGTAAAATAAATTTGTGTTATTACAGTTGTCCCGTTCAGCATCATCCAGTTAAAAAGACTGAAGCAATACTTTTCATTACCCTCCTTCTGCAATTCCCTGGTTACATAAAAGCGCATTAATCACGATTGTTAGCCCACCAATGCCCTTGTCAGGCAGCGGGAATAGAGACCTCTAAGACAATTCCAGTTGGAGTCTTAGGATCATGAAGTTGATTACAGGAAGCAGTGGGTTAAGTGCCTCCGGGGGAAACCGAGGGTGCTCATGAGCCATGAGGCCCAGAACAGACTAGTGTGCACGGTTCGCGGAGAGAAAGGGACTGGAGCGGAGAGCTAGAGAGTGAAGAGGAAATAGACCAGCCAGGAAGTTCAGAAAGGACATTCCAGTAGTGATGCCTGCTCCCTGTAGAGGCAGCAGGGAGCCAGGCTGCTCCAAAAAGCCCAAGAGCAGAGATGAGGCTGGAGACAGGCGACTCAGGTAGAAATGGACCTGAACACCATTCAAAGGAATAGTTACTTCTGACAGGTAGCAAGGACAAGAACAAGAGGTGGAAGACATATCCTGATCTTTGTATTTTATTTTTATTTTTTTGTTAATCCTCACCCAAGGGTATTTTCCCATTGATTTTTAGAAAAAAATGGATGAGAGAGAAACACATTGATTGGTTGTCTCCCACAGGAGCCCAGACCAGGGTCCAGACCTGGGAGGAGCCTGAAACTGAGGTATATGCCCTTGACCAGAATTGAACCTAGGACCCTTCAGTCTGTAGGCCAACGCTCTATCCACTGAGCCAAACTGGCTACGGCAATATCCTGATCTTAAAAAGCATGCACTATAGTTGTTGAGTAAGGTTACACACGCACATACATGGAATGAACCATTTATAGATAATTTAAAATGATTTTGTGAATGATTTCAAATGATTCATTTTTTTTTATCTAAACGATTTAAAATCATTCAGATATTTATTGAGTGGCTACTATGTTCCAGGGACTGATTAATTACTGACACTACTGCAGCAAATGATATAGCATTCCTGTCTTCCTGTGAGAAAGAGTAAACAGATCACCAATAAATAACAAATGTAAGATCAGACAGTAATAAGGACTGTGAAGAAATGTCAGAACAACAACAATAATAAAACCTATGAAGTCATTACTGTGTGGAAAGCACTTGCCTTAAATTTCCCGGTTCCCGCCCTATGGTACTGGCTGTTGCACGCCCACCAGACTGCCTCCTCTGCACTGAAACGCCCATCCCTTTAGCTGCTTGGTATGCTGTCTGCCAAGCTTCCCCAGGGCGTTGGCAGGGCAGCTGCCCTGGTCTATGGAGTACCTGTCCCGGGGCAGCATGCATTCAGTGACTGGTCATTGTAGAAGCTGGGCCCTTCTTAGCATCAGAGCACTCGGTAGGATGGGCCTGGGCTTCTGTTTCACCTGATGCTCAGTTCAACTTCTTCAGCCACATGACCTGCTTCCTCACCCCCTTAGATGGTTGTTGTTTCCTAGATAGCTCCCAACAGAGCTCATGTGTCAGTCTCCTTCAAATGTTGACCTATTTCATTATACAAACTTAAAAAATGTCACCTGCTAACATCACCACCCATTTCATCAGAAAAGTCTCTAGGTAACTGGAACCTACAAACTCGGGATGGCAAATACAAGTTTTCCAAAATTCCAAGCTCAACTTGAGAGTTCAAAGGGCAATTTTGGTAACAAATGCTGTTAGCTGTTTTCCTCCAAGTAACTAACTCACATTATTCACTTTAAGAAGATACCTGCCCCTTAACCAAGTCTGAATCACCATAGTTTATCTGTCAACTGTTCTTTCATGAAAAAACTGCTGTTCTCTAAAAACAAGGGGTGGAGCCACTTTAACTCACAACTCCAACAATCTAACAAGCAATTTTTTCTTCAGAAAACTTCATACCTTGCGCACACCCCTATTTCATTTCACACAATATTGAAAACTCATGTATTCAAGTGCTGAGATGTAATAAAATTAATTTTTTGCTACCTCAATAAGAACATTCTTAAAGTTAAACTGGCTTTTAATCATTAATTAGTTCATTTATTTGTTTATTAATGGTTTTATGGGGAGTATGGGGTGATGAGGACTACAGTGAAAATTATGATGGTCAACTGATTAGTGCTAAGATTCTCACCTTGGCCTTTGTACCATTAAAACAAATGTCAGTGTATTGGAAACAGCAAATAATGTCTTCCTATTACTATGAAAATAGTGTTGACCTTACCAACCCCATGGAAGGGTCTTGGGGATCAATGGATCACAGGATCAATGAATCACACTTGGAGAAGCATTGTCGAGATGGTAAGTGAGATGTGCTGAGGTAGAAAGGGCAGAGACTTTGGGAGGAAGACATATGTTGACTAAAGATAAATAAAATTTCAGCAGCAAAAATTGATGACTGCTATCCTGACAATTGGGAAGAATAAGGAAAAACTGTAAAAAGTAAACACATGGACTTAAAAGCATAGCAACTGGGGGCCATATTTCACAGGAGCAAACAGCCATGCACTTCAATAGTACCAGAAAGTATCACCGAAACTCAGCGCCGTTCAATAAGCACTGTTGGCAGTAATGACCTTGAGTCATCAAAACAAGGTTAAAATATCAACTATACTCCCACTTAAGAAGCCAAGAAAGGAAAAGCTTTCTCTTAGACAGAATCCCTTAGAAATATTTCCATAACAATAATTGAAACTCCAAGAATTGCTTTGGGGCTTTATTGAGATTGTCTAGTTGTGTGGACTAGCTCATTTCAGATGATGGATAAACACAGCATCTCAGCAATTAAATAAAAAGCCATGAAAATTAGGTGGGGTTACTTATCCCACTTTATAGATGGGCAGTGGGCCTGAGATTCATGACACACCGAGACACTGAATGAACCAAAGGAGAAGCAGGGTGTCATATCTCTAGTCCCATGATTAGGCCACACCCACACCCCTCTCCTGAGGCTGCCCCGTGGAGTGTTCTGACCACCTGAAAGAATAAAAAATCTTAGCCTGTGTGAGAATGTGAGCCCCACCCAGGAGAGCCCTGGGAAGCTGGGTATTCAGAGCCATTGAAGGTGATCTCTGCCCAGCAATCCTGAGTCGGGAGCTTGTGGCACTGGAGGAGAGATGAGGATTTATCACACTTAAATAAGGCCCTCGGTTTTGCTTCCTGGCCAGAGCCTCCTTGTTAGGAGCCCTGAGAGCAGGTTCCTCTGCCACGAGACTCACAAGAACACGACTTCAATTACATTGTAGCCTAACCTCGCTGGAAGGGAAGGGAGAATGAGTATATCTTAATCCACCTGACCTATCTCTTTGGCCGATGTGTAATGTATGGCAGTAAAGAAGATTTCCACAGACAGAGGGTGGCCAGTGACCAGGTCTTGGATAATTAGGTTTTGCTGGAAAGCAGTGCTCAAATTTGCCACTAGAAATTGTCCCTGAAGGTGGCATAGAGGGAGGGACTGGGATAGCAAAGTTGGCAAAAATCCCAGACCTCTGGAAAAGAGGGCCTGGTTTCAACAAGACCCCAGACACTCCCCTCACCTGCAGATGCAGGGTCTGCCCAGTGGGATAGGAAGTAATTAAAGAACCTCCACCGACCGATCCCCTGGAAAAACATCCACTTGTCCAGATCAATGAAGCAAACTTTTTGGGACATTTTGCATGGTTTTTCAAATGTCTCTTCACAATTTCTGTGTAAATATAATCTAGGAGTTGAGCTTTGAGGATCTCATGACACCCTCAAGCCACGTCCGCTCATTTCCAACACTATCACACAAACACTATTTTCTATCACTAGGCACAAAAATTGTATTGCAGGGTCCTTTTCACATACTTAGATGAAAGCACTTAGTGTTCTAATGTGAGGCCCAGGCAGCTCTAACAAGCTCTCCTGGGAACTTTAAGTTGTAGCTACTTGACATGTGGTCCCCGACCAGCACCACTGGTGTCCTGGGGAAGGTGACTGACACACAGAATCACAGGTGCATTGAACAGCCTAGTCAGCGGTCACCAACTGGTGGTCCGTGAGGTCTCAAAGGTTGGCAACCACTGGCCTAGGTAGTTTAACAAGAGCCCAGGTGGCTCCTAGGCATAATACCTGTGAGAAGCACTTCTACTGCATGTCAAAGTTTGGGGAACTTGGAGGGTCAGGACATCTGGGTCTGACCCCTCCTTTGCCACATTGTGACATAGCTCTTGGGCCATTCAACCTTTGAGGATGTCCATTTTCCCATCTGCCAAGGGAAAGCTTTGAGTAGATCCTTACTTCCTAAATTCAGATCATCAATCATCTGTGTAATTTAAGTAGATTTTTAAAAGGCAGATTCTTGAACCTCTCTCCTGCAGACTCTGATTCAGTAGTTACTGAAATGCAGACGGGTTTAGGTCCATCCGACTGTTCTAGACCTGGGTATATTTCCCCAATTCAGAGAGACAGGTTCATATATAGCTTGACCGCTCATCCTTGGGCAGATAAAGGCTTTGAGATTCAGCTCTTCATCCTGAAGATGGAAATAAGACTATCAACTCCCTGGAGTTTAGAAGATGAAATAATTTATGTAAATCACTTGATGCAAAAACAAAATGCATTTTGTTATTCTCCCAGTCTCCCTCTCATTTCCCTGAACTCCTATCACTCTTCCCTACTTTGCATCTCCAACTCATGAAGGAGGAGGAAGTAGGTTCCCCTTTCAAGCCCTTGCTATTTCCTGTCTGGAAAGTTCTTCTCCCAGAAGGTATTTGCTTCCTCCTTCAGGTTCTGCTCAGAAGTGGGGCCTGAACTTACAAATCTCTACCATCCTCACTCAGCCTCTTTACCTTGCCTACGTTTATATCAGAGGGTTTCTCGCCATCTGACATTATACATGTTTTTGTTTGTTTATTGTCTGTCTCACCTCAAGCCCCCGCCTCCCTCCAGCCACTAGAATTTAAGCTCC
Organism: Myotis daubentonii; assembly: GCF_963259705.1. Classification (NCBI taxonomy): domain Eukaryota; kingdom Metazoa; phylum Chordata; class Mammalia; order Chiroptera; family Vespertilionidae; genus Myotis; species Myotis daubentonii. The sequence goes on from NC_081858.1 coordinate 20,676,065, forward strand.
ATGAAATAAAAATTTATGTGGAAACACAAAAGATCCTGAATAGCCACAGCAATCTTGATAAAGAAGAATAAAGTTGCTGGTATCATGCTACCTGATATCAAACTTTACTACAAGGCTATAGTAATCAAACAGCATGGTCCTGGCATAAAAACAGACACATAGATCAATGTAAGAGAATAGAGAGTCCAGAAATAAACCCATGCCTATATGGCCAATTAATATATGACAAAGGAGGCCAAAACATGTGATGGGGTAAACACAGTCTATTTAATAAATGCTAAAAAATGGAAAAGGTGCATGCATAAAAATGAAACTAGACCACCTTCGTACACCATATACAAGAATAAAGTAAAAATGGATTAAAACCCTAGAAGGTAATAGGCATTTCTCTGACATTTTTTCTCCCTGATCTATCTTCTTGAGCAAAGAACATAAAAGAAAAAATGAACAAATGAGACTACATCAAACTAAAAAGTTTTTGTATAGCAAAATAAATCATTAACAAAACAAAAAGACAACATACTGAATGGGAGAACATATTTGTCAGTGATACTTCTGATAAGGGGTAAATGTCCAAAGAACTCATACAATTCAATACTAAAAAAACCCCTAAACAATCCCATTTAAAAATGGGCAGAAATCCTAGACACTTCTCCAAAGAGGACATAAGGTGGCCAGTAGACATATGAAAAGATGGTTAACATCAATTATCATCAGAAAAATACAAATTAAAACCACAATGAGATAGCTCTTTACACCTGTCAGAATGGCTATCATCAACAAGTCAAACAACAAGTGTTGGGGAGGATGTGGAGAGAAGGGACTCCTCCTGCATTGTTGATGGGAATCGAGATTGGTGCAGTCACTAAGGAAAACAGTATGAAGTTTCCTCAAAAAATTAAGAAAGGAACTGTCTTACAACTCAGCATTTCCACTTCTGGCTATATATGTGAAGAAACCAAAATACTAATATGAAAAAAAATATGCACATGTATCTTCATTGCAGTGTAATTTACAAGATATGAAAGCAACTCAAACGCCCACCAATAGATGAGTGGATAAAAAAAGAGTCGGTGCCTCTATATAATTGATCATTAGAAATGAAATCTTACTATTTTGACAGCCTGGGTGGACCTAGAGGGTATTATGCTAAGTGAAACAAATCCGACTGAGAAAGACAAGTATCATGTCATTTCACTTACATGAGAAATCTAAATAACAAAACAGAGGAACAAACAATATTGAAATAGACTGATGGGTACAGAGAACAAACTGATTGTTGTCAGAGGGGAAGGGGTGTTGAGGGATGGGTGAATAGGTGAAGGGATTAAGAATTGCAAATTGGTAGTTACAAAATAGTCACAGGGATGTTAAGTACAGCACAGAGAATATAGACAATAATATTTTAATAATGAAGTATGGTGCCAGGAGGGTACTTGAACTATCAGGAGGATCACTTTGCAAATTATGTAATTTTATAACCATTAGACTGTACACCTGAAACTAATATAAAATAACATTGAATATCAACTGTAATTGGGGGAAAAATTGCCAAATCTATCAACCTTTTTTGGGGTAACTTTTGCATTGTGAATCTTGCTTAAGAATTTATTCCAAAACAGAAGGTGATAAAAATATCCCGTATATTTTAAACTTTTATTTTTATGTTTGACTCCTTTTGGAATTCATCTTGAATTTTCCAAACACTCTTTAAAAAAATAAATAAATAAAACAAAAATTTGTTTTATCACCACTAACCTATTGAAGTCTTTACAAATGAAAACATAATGTTTATTGTAGATGAATTTCACATAGGCTCAGGTCACTGTTTCACATCCCTGTCTTTTATTTTATTGTGAATTAGGAATTGTGCTTGACTACAATTGTAGCTGATGATGGCAGGTACCTCATCTCCCCTTCCACCTAGACCTCCCTTCCTTTCAAACTCATGCAGAGAGAATGCAACAGCAGAGGGGGATGTCAGGTGAGGAAGTCCAAGCAACTCTGCCTGAAAATAAAGCTTTTATTTAAGCCTGGCCAACTCCAATTAGAATAAGAAATGACTTTTAAAATGGAATCAAGTGAAAGAACCCATCAATTTTTTAAATGACTCAGCAATGTGAAAACCTTTGTCTTTGGCCAGGGATCTCATTTCATATCAGGTGTCTCTGAGCAGGTGTAAAAGCTGGTGCAGGAATTTCCCGGAACAGAAGATCTGTGGGGCATGCCAAGATGTAGATGAATCCCTTCCCTGTTCAGGGATCATGACCCCAAAGGCAGCTCGGCCTGATGCCAGGAGCCTGTGTCATTAATGTGCAACAGATGTGCATGTGGCTATTTTGGATCAGATAGAAAATAAAAGTAACCGAGGCAGGTAATTTTAATTATGCATGCACATATGTGTATTTTAATAGAGGCTTATTATAATGCCATGGCTTCAAATTTGAAAAAAAGGGAAGGAAAAAAGGTCACCTCATCTCTTTTCTTTTGTGCAGGTGGAGGGGGCTCCACAGAACAACAAAAAGAGGAAAAGATAAGACTATTTTAGGCCAAGAAGTGTAAAACTAAAGGATAATAAAATCAAGTTGATGCAGTTGAAAGACTACTCATTACCTGGCCTGAGATACAGCGCCCATTGTTGCTGGGTTTTGGAGATTAATTCTCAGCCTGCTGAGGGCTGATAACAGACTACTCCTCTGGCCTAAAGGCTCATTGTTCCGCAGGCAGAAATGGTGCCTGGGACAGAAGCAAAGTTGTTCTGAGCCACAGCCATGCTGCTTTGGCCTTTTCCCTCTCTTCAATAGGATGACAAAGAAAATCGAGAATTTATATCACCTAAGCCATGCTCTGGGACTTTTTCAATCCCCTCCCCTCCTTTATATTCCCGTGACCTAATTTGGATCAGGGCAATTCTCAAAATAAAATGCTGAAGTTTTCTTTTCCTTGAGAACAATGTCACATTAGTCAACTTAAAAAGACTTGCTCACAGCACAAATTGTCTGTACAACTCATTTTGCCCCTTAATTATATTCCACCTTGTTTTATTATTTAAAGGCATCACACAAGCTGTGTTTACAGACGTAGAAAAGGTTGGAGTTGGAAGTGAATTTAGAGATGTAGTTTAATGCTCTCGCTTGCTAGGCTGGCACACTAAATCCCAGCAAGCCATAGAGAATATGCTCATCAGAGACAGACGCTGAGGGCGGGGTGGGGGTTGGGGGTGGGGGGCAGGGCAGGGAGAATGAACTGTCCCCTCCCTTCCTCCAGGGCAGCACTGTGAAAAAAGGGTTTCTGGGTCAGGTGAAAAGGGAGCCAGGTACTACAAAAACTGTGGAGATCACAGCCTATTTCAAATCTTATTAATGGTGTTCTGTGCAACTCAATGAGAATCAAGGATTCTACACACAAAGTTCAGACTCTTCCATCCATTGTTCAACCTGCTTCTAAAGGCAGGTGTCATGGCAACTTGAGAACAAAATGCTTGGCTTCCCAGTGCTGGGCCAAGGTTGAGAAAATATATTCCAGGAGTCAACTGACATTCATTCGTTCATGGGGACAAAACTAATCTCCCCACCTGGCCTCTCAATCTGGCCTCCCACTGTCTCAGCTTAGACCTTGCTCATTCCGTGTCTAAACTGGTCACTTTCTTCTGAGTCTTTTTCTTCAACCTATAGAGATGTCCACTACTTTCTTCTCATTAAAACCAACTCCTGCCGAAACCGGTTTGGCTCAGTGGATAGAGAGTCAGCCTGCGGACTGAGAGGTCCCGGGTTTGATTCCGGTCAAGGGCATGTACCTGGGTTGCGGGCACATCCCCAGTAGGAGATGTGCAGGAGGCAGCTGATCAATGTTTCTCTCTCATCGATGTTTCTAGCTCTCTATCTCTCTCCCTTCCTCTCTGTAAAAAATCAATAAAATATATTTAAAAAACAAAAAACCAACTCTTTAAACTATAAAACTGTAAAACTTTCTATCACCAAATTACATGCTCTCCTTTCCTCTACAGTCAAAATAACTATAAAAATAATGTGTATTTTCTATCTATTCTCCCCTCCCTTCTGTTTTGTTTTATGTAGAGTGGGTATATCTGCACCTTTGCAGTAGGATTCAGATCTTATCACTCCATTGAAACTGCCTTGACCAAGGTGATCATTTGTCTACTACATAAATTCAATGGATTCTTTTCAGCCTTGCCTTCCCTTGATCTCTCCATGGAAAGGTCTAAGACATCATGGGCCACTCCATTATCATCATTGTCATCATTATTTAAGTCCCTTATTGTTTGACATGGTCTTTTTTCTTGGGTTCAACATCACTATTTTTTCTTGGTCCTCTTACTTTCTAAAGTTTTGTACATAGACCCCGTTCCCTTTGCCCATCTCCTAGTGTGGGTTACTCCTAAGACTCTGCCCTCAGCCTTTTGGTGTTCTTGCCCTATAAAATTCCCTTGATATGTCAGCTACCACCTTACAGTATAGATCAGAATAAAGCAACTGTGACTATAAGGCATGCCTATGTTTTCAACTGATGAGAATCAAAACAGAATTTTCACAATTGTTAGAAATATGGATGAAATGATCAAATGTTTATATTTAATCATTTAACTTATGTGAACATACCCATTTAAAAGAACATAATATAAAAACCAATACGCTAATTTAGAAATGCTGCTCCCCACCATGGTCAGTTCATGTCTTCCCCTGACTTGTGGTATCAGGCCCTTTGATATCTCTGGAGGTAGTGCTGAGTCACCCAGTACCGATTTCTAAAGCGCAGCATCTTCGTTCTGATATTTTAGCTAGAATGTATTTTAATCTTTTGAATCTTCTGATGATTCCAGAAACAGAAATTAAACCCTGGAGCACAGGTACCTGTTTGCATAAAATGTTGATTGTTTGGTTTTATGAAGAGTGGGTATATTTGTGATTGTCATTTACTATGTTGCTTTCTACAAACAATTTCTAAAAATCTGTTTACAGTAACAGCTAACACTTATAATTATTAGGTCATGGCCACAAATATAAACATATTTAAATCAGTGCTAAAAATCTTTAACTTCTTTTTAAAACTGATTCTATCATACAACTTCCTAAGTATTCCCAAATAACATTGATTAAGGTCATTTCATGTTAATATGTCTGCACAAACATTACTTCATTGCTCTAAGTAAGTAATTGAGAGAGTGCTTTGGATTATGGAATGCTCTATGAGGACCCTAAGGTAAAACAACCTTCCCGTTTCTTGGGATTAATTTTAGGGGAAAGTCTCACATTGAATTAGGACATTTATGGTAAATGCAGATGAATTTCAAAATTACATATCCCTCCCAGAACTCCCCTGCATTTCAGATCCATAGCATACTGAACCAATCATTTCAGGTACCTCAAACTCAAGAAGTCTAGAATTATACTTATTACTTTGACTTCAATGAACTGGTCTTCTATATCTAATCTATAATAATAAAAGTTTAATATGCTAATTAGACTAGACATCCTTCCAGATGTCCTTCCAGATGACCTTCCAGACAACCTTCTGGATGAAGCCAGGGCTGCCTGGGTACCAGGTGCTAGAGGGTAGCTGTTGCCAGCAGCCAGGGAAGGAAAGCCTACTCTTGCATGAATTTTATGCATTGGGCCTCTAGTTGAATATAACCACTACTCAAACCTGCTAGCAAGTCAGAGTTCTAGAATCATTTTTAGCCTACTGCCTTGGACTTAATGGAATGTATTTATTTTATAAACTTATATTGAGCAACCACTCTGTTCTGAGCTCTGTTTTAAGTGCTAGGAATACATCAATCAAGGGCTGCCTCTTCCAGGGTGATTTCTTGACAAAATCCCCAGCAAATATAGATATTTCCATTCCCTCGTTTAGGCTTCTTGGCACTTGTTACAGGAGTCTATTGTAACACGTTCTTGTGTGTGTGTTTTTATATTTATTTGTTTGAAGTTGTATTTTCCTTTACTAGAATGTAAGATCTTTGAAGGCAGCGCAATATCTTGTTTCCATATCCTTGCGGCTTCACACATAACATGCTACAAAAATTTGTTGCTTGTATAAATAGTTCTAGTTAATATCTATCTAGTAGATAGCTGAGCATCAACACAACCCATTCCTGGCAGGGTATCCATCCCTGTCAAAGTTTACCAAGAGCTCATTATAAAGGACAATGTTCTACAATGAAGTCTTCTTGCATATCTTTGGTAATGATCATCATACAGAGAGAAAATGAACATATCTCTGTAATATTTCCTAGCAGTAAAGCTATTCTCTTCTGTAATTCTGCCTGACGAAGCAGCAAGGGAGCCAAGAATATACAAGTTCTCCATGGCAACTGGGTCACAGCAGCATGCAGCCCGGGCCAGGGTTTCTGATAAGTGGAATAGGTGGCGGTGAGCTTCTGCTGGCAGAAGCTGTGTCCTGCCACGGGGCTTGCACTGAAGCATCTCTCCCCTCTGGGACCCTCAGCCACAGCCACAGGTGCCAGCAACACCACTGCTTGGGACAGTGGAGCCCTGGTACCATGGCATCCATTTCACTACCTTACAGCACTGCACTGGGAGCTCCGCCTCAGCAAATCAACCAGCTACCAAGTCAATCAACTGTTCCCACATCCATTTAAAAAATAATGCCTCTATGCTCTGAATATTATTTCAAGAAGGAGATTTTACCCCAAGCCACCAGGGTGTTCTTTCATGTGTCCTTAGGCTCTCAGATCATTTCTGTCAACTGCAAGCTAGAGAGCCCTCCTTTCACCGGCTTGGAAGGGGGACCAGATTAAGCATCTGGTTAGAGGGAGTGACTGTTTAATGCAGGGCAATGGAAACTCCTATTCAAATCAGTGGGAACCCCTCCATCAAGGATAAGAGGCACCAAACAGCAGCAGCAAAGCGAATGACCTTTGGCAAAGCTAGTCTCAGGGGCAGGGTTCCCAGCCAATGCAAAGCCTTAATGAAAATTCACACAAAGTGGAGAATTAACTGAAGGGCAGAAAAGAGCCTGGTGCAACTCAACAGAGTCACCCTCCCTTCAGTAAAGCCCCTCTATGTAAGTGAGGTGCCTCACTCAGATGAAACAGCTGCCATTCACAGACTCTAACTGGGTCAATGACTCAATCCCCCCTCCTCTTCTCTCCCCCCGCCCCCCGTCAGTGCTGCTGGGGAATACTTGGCTGTGAACTGTGTCCAGCACAAAACGATGGCATTGGCAGGGAGACAAAGTTTTGCCAGGAAGCAGGTTTCAGATGGTAGAACAAGTGCTTCTCTACCATCACTGAAATCAAGATCCATAATCTATGATGACACCAAGGAAGAACTTTGTAGGGAGCTCCCAAAGCATGAGGGAGGTGACGATTCCAACTAGAGCCTCTGTTTGGAGACTCCAATAGCAGTCTTCAGCCCAAGGCTGATTCATTACCGGAGCCATTAGTGCATGCACCAGGCCTTGTACATGCACTGGTTGACCCACCTCTAGAATGAGTGGCGGAAAGGATCGGAGCGATGGATGAATTAACGTGCGGGGGTGCAGGGGGGTGGGAGATGCATGGGATGGGCAACCGGCCTACATTTTCCCACAGGCAGATCCAATGTTGGGCAGCAATCATATTCATAGAATCAAAATCACAGAGTCAGAAACTTTAGAAATGGAAGCAGATCGATAGGGTCAGGTAGCCCGCCTTGTGCCTTTGCAGCTCTGCTCCCCGGTGTTGGATACAACTTTGATTTTGGAAAAGGAAAAAGAGCCAAGATGTGGCTTAGAGAAGAGGTCAAGGCTATTCCATGCTGTTTTAAGTGCAGGCTTAAGAGAAGACAAGTGCTTTTAATCTCTGCTGCAGAGAATGGGGCAGGGCATGGAGCCCACAGCAAAGCTCATCTGGAACAAGGAGCGCGCATTGGTCTGCAGTGTGTCTGTGTTTTCATTCTCAAGGCCGGGTCGGTGGGTGGAATGCAGGACAGGGAGCATGGCGTGCTGGATTCAAGCATCACTAGCTTTAGGAAAGAAGAGTGTATTTACTAGTATTTTTCCTTTAGCTGTGGATTCATTTAGGATACATGGAGTAATTCACTTAAAAATGATTTCACTTAAAAATGCAGACTCCCTACAAACATTTTAAAAATGCAAATACTGTACATATTGATATCGGAGGTGACATCAAATGACATTATTTGCTAAGAAGTTGTTTTATTCTTTTGTAACTGTATGGAGAACTTTAAAGTAAAAAAGAAAATGATGGCTAGTATTTATGGTTGAGAAATACTAGGCAGCTTGGAATCCAGCAAATATACAGAGTATACTAACAGAGACAAGGGAACATCACCTACAGGAAAAAGAAGGTGAGGCTTGTGAAGTGATGCCCCCCAGAGTGTGAGAACTTCAGCTAGAATCAAAACGACCTAGAAGCAAGCACCAATCTTCAAAGTCTAAACTCTGTTTTCTCATAAGATACAGAAGTTCTCTAATTCTCAACTTTTCAACCTGTAAAATGGGCTAAAAACACCATTTCTAATTATAAGTTAAGAAATAATACAAATGAAAGTACAGAGCACAGAGTATCCAGCGCACAGTAAGTTCTCAGTAAGTATAGAGCATGATATGATGGGGAGGGAGAGGAGGATGAGAAGAGGAAAGAAGAACAGGAGGAAAACAGTAAACGGAGAGGAAGGGGGTATACAAGCCCTTCCTTAGCATGTGTTCCTTAAAGAGTCATTTGGATCAAGGATTTTGTTGGACCAGGAAGAGAATATAAGAGCCACATGGAGGGGATAAAATTATTTAAGAAATATGTAATATTCATCAGTCTTAAATTTGTACATAGACTATGTTTGTGCTGATCCTTCTATTTTTAATTTAATGACTTGTTAAATCATGATTGATGACTACTGTCTTTATCATCAACATGACACTGGTAGAGCCTGGAAAAGCTATTGATTTTGCTTCTGTTCACTCCTTAGTTTCTGAATTAATTGGTGTTGCTATTAATACCGATTGGCTGCTTTAAGAGTTTCATCAAGAACAGCAAAAGGCCATGCTGAGATAAAAACAAATATAACTTGTGCTAAATAGAAGAGTCAGTGACAATCTTACTTAAAAATAAAGGGTTACTCATCAGCTGACCATGTGTCAGAAATGTGTCCTTTTACATGGAGATCTGCGGGAGCACATGGAACAACATACATGGAACTGGTTCTTAATGTCATTCTTCAGAAGGGCTGCCCAAGCTGACTCAAGAATAAGTCCTTGGAATTTACAATTTTTTATTCCAAATTAGTAGAATGAACACTGTCCCCTGAGTCATGACAAATGGGTTAATTTACATTTTCTCTACTTTTCATTCGAAAGTATTTATGACAATTCATGGCTGTCATGTGCTAACAAATATCTCACTCCAAGATGCTGTGGGGGAGAAGAGTTCCAATTATTTTAGTTTTTTTGTTTTCATTGAGGTTTAATTTACACACGGTCAAACTGCATGGATTTCAGTGTTGTGTTTGATGAGTTTTGACAATTGTAAACACTCATGTAACTACCACCACCATAAACACACACACACACACACACACACACACACACACACACAAAAACAGAGCATTTCCTTTAACCCAGAGATTCTTTTAGTCAATTTCTACTCACCTTACTGCCCCACCCTCTTAACCCAAGGCAATCACTGATTTGATTTCTATCACTATGAGTTAGTTTTGATTGTTTGAGAACCTTATATTAACAGGCTCAAACAATACACAATCATTTGTATCTGGCTTCTTCTGCTTCACCTACTATTTTTTGAGATTTAGCCATGCTGTTGTGGAGAAAAGTGGGCCATGTCTTTTCATTGCTGACAACTATTCCACTGATGAATATAGCACAATTTCTGTGTCCATTGTTTTTATTGCTGAACATTTACCCTGTTTTCTCATATGATTTCTATACATAAAATATTCTTGTGTGAGATTTTTTTGTGAACGTATTTACTCATTTGTCTTTAATTAATACCTTAGAGTGGAATTGCTCAATTATAGTATAGGCATGTGTTTAACCTCCTAAGAAAATGTGAACCAATTTTGCAAAGTTCTCACCCAGTTTCACACTCTCAGCAATGATTCAATGTACAAGGGTTCTGGTTCTCCTACATCCTTACCGACACTTTGTATTATCAGTCTGATTTATTTTAGCCACTGTAGTATTTGTCAAGGGTCCCAATTGACTTAAAAGTCATGAAAGCATGGTCCTTAAATCTTTATACAAAAGTAAAAAAAAATAAAATAAAAAGACTGTCCTCATTTATCTTCCAGTTGCCTGGGTGACCCCAATGCTGTGGGGGTCCTGGGGAGGGCTTTGGGGATCATCTATTGATCCACAGTGGTTTCCTCAACACAAAAGAATATGTTACTGAGGTTTGGGTGAATTGAGAGGACAGCCAACGGGCCTGAGAAGTAAAATTATTTGTTGTTAAAAAAAGGGGGGGGGGAAGCATCTTGCATTTCAGAACAGGTTTTTAAAACAACATTTTTATAGTCTCCTAGAGAATGATTCCATGCTCAAATAAGTTTAGAAAATGCTACGCATTATTTCCCTTTCTTGGTGCTTACAAGGCACATTAGCCCATTCAAACCTCAGCACAATCCTGCAGTAGTAAGCGTATTTACTTCTATTCAAGCCATTGTCTTCCAACTTTGTGTGTCTGGACATTTTTTCTATTAAATCATCTATCAATATCCTTTCCACAAAATGTATCTGGAAAATATTGGTATACAACACTGATGGCAATCTTAATGTCAGCTTTCTTGGTTTCAGTCCGTCTAGCCATATGAAACCAAGGAGAACTTGTGAAACAAATATATTTTGAAGAGATTAAAATTTGGACAAAACTTGTCTGTGTTTTCTTATTTATCACAGGCCAACTGGACAGAGGCCAATTCTGATCCAATATTTATTGAATCTCATTGCAAATTATTGGTATTCAGTAAACATTAATTATTAGTGGTAGTTGAATAAGTGATAATGCTAATAATGACCTTGATAATGCTGTGTTTTTGCCATTAACCAAAACATCTGAGAGAAATCTTGAGGCGGTCTGTAAAACCCAAACACAGCTGGGCTCTCTTGTCTCCACTGGGAATTTCTCACCCTGAAACAAAGAACGGCTGCTACATAGAGAAAAGCAGGTTGTCTTGGGTCACTGAGAGATTCTTGCTCAACCATCATGTATCCAGAGACAAATCCAACTGTCAGGATATTCTAAGTGTGCGTGCAATGCTCAGCACAGGGCCGCCTCTTTAGCAGTGCCCATGGTGTGGTACCTTCATCGACTTCCAGGTCCTCCACCATGAGGTCCCGCCAGAGCTGCAGGCATCATCTGCCACAACCTCCAACTTAGCCCCAGGCCAACCCCCTTTAGTTCATCTGTTCCAAGAGCAATTCCACAAGCATTTTGCCAGAAACAACTGCTTATCAGGCCCTGGACGAGGAAGGTGCTAGGCAACTAGGAAGGAACCATAGATGCGACTCCTGGTCTCAATTGAGCTAATAGTTTGCTGCATAGGCACCTCATCTTAGCTCACCAGATAGAGTCTTACAAATGCTACTTTTTAAAAATATATTTTTATTGATTTCAGGGAGGAAGGGAAAGGGAGAGATAGATAGAAACACTGATGATGAGAGAGAATCATTGATAAGCTGCCTCCTGCATGCCCCACACTGGGGATTAAGCCTACATCATGGGCATGTGCCCTGACTGGGAATGGAACCATGACCTCCTGATTCATAGGTCAATGCTCAACCGCTGGCCAGGCTAGAAATGCTTTTGATATGGAAGAGATCTCAGAAATCATATAGTTGTTTCCCCACCTCACAGCTAAGAACAGTGAGGATCAGGGCCATGAAGGGATGGGCCCAGGCATATCACTCATGAAAGGCTGTGGTTCAACATGCATTACCGTTTTCTAACATGCAAATAGTGAGGTCTTCTCAATGAGACCACTTCTATTCTTCAACACTCCTATCCAGGTAGATATGTTTATTTTCCTCTGTTCTCTGCTCATTGCTCCCAGGCTCAAACCCAATCTTCTCAGCTTCTCAGGGGCCTACCAAACTGGCGCAAACCTACTTCCTGAGACTCATCTCCTGTCACATGACTCTTGGCACGTGATGTCTCAGTCACCCTGGAGCTTTTCGAAAACCTCCCTTTGTAGGTATGCATACATTTTCCCCCCCTTTTACTTCTTTACCCAGAAATGCCTGCCCTTTCTGAGAGGTCTTACTAAAACATTACAGTTTGTGTGAAACAGTCTTCGGTCACTTTCTACTGTACAGGCAAAGTTAATCAAAGACCTGAGATGCCCAGGGACTTTCTTCTCATTTATCTTATGGAATCTCTCCTGCTGGACCGTAATCCTTTTGCCAAATTGAGAGCATCCAGAGAGCAGGAACTGTCTCATTCATCACCATTCCTCCTTAAAATACCTCGTTTTCCACACCCCGAGGAAAACACTCTTGGTTTCCCTCCTAACGCACTGGGACTGCCATTAGGTTTTCTTTGCTGGGTCTGTCTCCAGGGGTAGGCAAACTTTTTGACTCGAGGGCCACAATGGGTTCTTAAACTGGACCAGAGGGCCGGAACAAAAGCATGGATGGAGTGTTTGTGTGAACTAATATAAATTCAAAGTAAACATCATTACATAAAAGGGTATGGTCTTCTATTTCAATAGTTTTATTCATTTCAAACGGGCCGAATTCGGCCCGCCAGCCGTAGTTTGCCCACGGCTGGTCTATGCATCTGCTTTGAGATGCTGGAGTGCTCCAGGGCTCAGCCGTCTTCCCTCTGCGCTGCTCAGGTGGAATTAGCAGGTGCCCTGGCTTTAAAGATGCATCATATACAAATGACTTCCATGCTTGTAACTTCAGCCCTGACCTTTCCCCTGAAGTGCAGATCTATATATTCTATATTTAGCTCCACTCTCGTCTCTGATAGGCATGTCATGTTTATTCTGCATAAAGTGAACTTCAGTTTTTGTCCCACGAACCTTCTCAGAGTTTTTTCCATTTCAGTAGAAGCCACTGAGTCACTCAAGTCAAAACCTTCAGACCCATTCTTTCTTCTCTCTCTTTCATACCCCACATCCACTCACATACGATCTGTTCTGGTCTCTGACTCTCTCTCAGTGTGTCCCTAGGTTTCGGTCCATACCACCTCCCTGATTTCTGGCTCCATTTCGTTCCCCAGTCCCTTCACCACATGCAATGGAGACTGAGCCGATTAAAGTCTAAGTCAGATTACGTCTTTCTGCTCAAAACCCACTGGTTTTTTCACACAACAATTAGACTAAAATCCAAATCCCTCACAAGACATGGAGTCTGCAGGATCACATGGCTTTGCTTCACACTCTGGCCTGATTATCTTTGTGACCCTTGCTGTTTGTGGAGCACTCTCCTTGCTTGCACTGTTTGTGCTGGTCGCCTCTGCCTTCCGATGCCTGCCTGGTGCACGGCCTCAGCTCATTCAATCTCTGCCCGAGCACCACTTCCTCACAGGGGCCTTCTCTGAAGGCGGTGCCGGAACTGGACCCCATCTGCTCACCATAAAGGACTGCATCGCCTGTTCTTAATCTGGGCCAGATTTAAGAACAAAGGCTACGCATGTCTTATTTTCATCTCTATCTCCTTCTCTAAGGCTACAGTGAGTCTGGTGGTGGAATCTCTGTGTGAAACTGGGTAGACAAGATGTTGGACTGTGCTGCAATTACGGTGTTGCTGCAGAAACATGGGGGTCAGGCCCTTAAAAGGGGTGGGTGTGGGGACAGAGCTGGGACAGGAGGTCTGAGAAGGAGCAGGTCCCTCTTCCCATCCCACAGCTGCAGAGATGCTCCCAGGGTCAGACAGGGAGGGAAAGTGCAACTGTTTCCCTACAGGGATGCAATACCCACCGGTTCCCCAGGGGCAACATACATATTCTGGAAGCATATCAAGGTCTTGTCCTATTGCTATTCCCCCTCTGATTTTTAATGCAACCTGCTTTCACATTCTGCTTCTCTGTCCATGTCCCTTCAGAGCGGATGGTTTTTCTTCCCCTTTCCCTCTCTGCCTTGCTGCTTTCTCTATTCTCTCCTTCCTGGATTCTCATTTCTTTGTTCAAAAAGCCCCCAGAAAGGTAAAAGAGGAGAAACGATGCATGTAGCATCCCACTGAGAGAGAACTGAAGAAAAAGCGTTGCCAATTTTAAAGAGCCTTTCCCTTTTTATGGCAATGTTTTGTGCCTGCCCGTATCAAATCTTTAAAAGAAACACTACCATTAATAATACATGCTTTGCGTTGTTCAGTTCAATTTTACCCTGATCCAAAGGGCCTGGAACTCAAGGCACAGGGGCTTGTTTATCCCATGCTTCACAGATAAAAGGCTGAATGCTACTACCCTGTCCCTACGCGCCTCTTCCCTTGTCTGTTTTGTTTACTGGGTGGATGCCTGGAACAGGCTCACAGAGCTCAGAGGGGAGGGGGTTGGAGGGGCAGAACGAGATTAACCAAAGGAAATATATGTCTACTAGAAGCCCGATGCATGAAAATTCATGCAACAGTAGGTCTTCCTTCCCCCGGATGCTGGCACCAGCGTTCCTCCAGCACCCAGCACCGGCTTCCCTCTGGCACCTGGGACCCAGGCCGGCTTCCCTTGAGCTGCCCATAGGCATCCAGGACCCCGGCTGGCTTCCCTCCAGCCCCGGCTTTGTCAGGAAGGATGTCCGGAAAACATCCTGTCTAGTTAGCATATTACCTTTTTATTATTATAGATTATTATTATAGACTAGAGACCTGGTACATGAATTCGTGCACAGGTGGAGTCCAGCCAGCCTAGGCCGATGGGGCCTGGCTGGCAGAGGGGAGGGGCTGTGGGCAGTTGGCCAGCCGGCCCCACCCCTGGTCAAACTCCAGGTTGAACTCCCAGTCAAACTCCCAGTCGAGGGGACAATTTGCATATTAACCTTTTATTATATAGGATACTCATAGCTCATGGTCACAGGCAATAGTGTGGGCAAGGCCTGGGATGGGGCGGGGGCTGGGTGGACGGGGACAAAGGTGGAGGGGATGGGGGACATCTGTAATACTGTCAACCTCAGTTTGAGCTTCCTGAGAGCAGTGTCCCAGCTGTTGCCAGCTGTGCTCCCTTGCAGGGGGCCCTCCCCACCTAGCCAGACCTTTGGCTGCCTGCCAGTCTTCCTGCCAATTCACTTGAACTTCCCCTGCTGTGGTCACTTTGGGCCCATGGAGGTAATAGTGCCTGTTGCCAGCTCTTTTTCAAACGTAAGAAGTAGCTCTCAATGCTATTTCTGTGGGTGCAAGAAGGAAAGGGCCAGTTGATGTGCGTTGGGTTGGTCTACCCATGCAGCCGGGACTCCCGCACGCCCCCAGGCCCTGCTACTTACAGTAAACAGTAACCATGATCTCTTTAATAAAATACAGCGTTCCCCTGTTTTCAGGAGTGCTCACAGTGTTGGGAATTTTGCAAAAGTATGAAATAAACTGCTTCTCCACACAGAGTGAGTTCCAGTAAAAATTGACCTTGGTATATTTCTTTTTCTTCTATTTTTGACAGCGGAAGCAAAACAGGGATTTTTTTTCCTCCCCTCCCTATCCCATGTTCTTTCTTCTTGTCTCTTTCCGGATCGATGTCAGCGAAACCCTAATAATTCTCTAAGCAACTGGTTCCGCATGAGGACGGGAGACAAAGAGCTCAACAACTCTCACGTCTTCAGTCAGCGGAAGGAAAAGAACAAGACTCCGGCATTTTCATTTGGAAGATTTCCACGCTTTTCTGACAAGCAATTTAAACCACTGTCGGGGACACGGCTATTCTATGAGAGGAACCCAACCAAAGACCACATCATCTTGCGTTTGTTTTTTTTAAAGCAGCGGTTGCAGATACATCCTCTACCTCTAGACAAATACCAGTCCAGGAGGCATCCCCCAGGGACAGAACACACCTGTAGCTTTCTGAGAGCCTTGGGTATTTTCCTTCAGAAGAAACTAGAGAAAGCTCTTAATTGGCTCAGACTCAGTTTCAAACAAGCTGTCCTTTGAGAATAAAACTCAAACTCTATAAAAAAAACAAACAGATTTTTACTAAAAATGATATTCTCTCTCAGCAATTGCAGGCTACTTAAACATTTTATCTAGAGTGTTAGGGTCACCTCTTTTGAGCCTCCTTTATAGCTTATCTGGATATTCAATTGCATTTAGGTTGCTCTTATTCATTCTATTTCTTCCATTCTCTGAGCAAACATACATGGAGCATGCATTCATTAGGCTCTGTCTCTGAGGGAGCCCTCAATTAAGTAGGAGTGACAAGGGCAATGACATTGACATGGGTAGTTGTCATAAGGAGACAACAACATCAAATAGAATATTAATGTTTTAAAAGAGATGTACAAAACATACTCTGAGGATTAAGAGAAGGAAGTTGAAACAGCTGTGAATAGAATGTGCAAGGACATTAGAACACAGATTTTTGCTCATAAATAAAGCCCATAAAGGTAGAGCTTTAACCTAGGAGTGCATCAAATTAGAATATGTTGACCTACTCCCTTCAAGGCAGCTCAGGGTGATTTTAGCCTCACACAATCACATTTCACAAGGACACACTCACACATGATTTTGAAATGATTTGTGGCTTATGTCAGATGGAGATTATGTAGAGTGGTTTGAAAGGAGTGTTCTAAGAGCTAAGTTAAGCTAAATGGTACAGTCCCTGTCTTCTTTCACTGATTCCTTTCACAGAATATTACTGATCTCTGATTTTGTGCCAGATACTGTGATAGGCACTAGAGGTAGGTAGAGTCATGAAGACAGTTCCTGTCCTTATGCAAGAAATGTCTTTTTAATCAAGACATATCTGAATGCTCTTCCCAGCCCTAGCCCCAAGGCAGTGCCTGTCACACTCATCAGGGCCCCAGTAGAATGGAAGAGGAGCCCGGGCTTCCTGCCCTCTCTAGGTTGTGTGCAGGCAGGAACTAATGGAGGCTAAAGTGCCTGAAGGCTGAGAGTTTATTCTAATCCATCTGGAAGCATCTCAGAGCATGTTGGTAATATGCATCATGTATACAATGTGGGTTTTATAAGAGTTGTATTTCTGAGAAGTGTCAGAATTATGGTAGATACGTATTTTACATTTTTTTTCTGAAAAGTCTTCCTAATGCTTCATGGTTCGTGTTATTGGGGAAATAATTTTGCTTCTCCAGCAACCTCTGACTTTTCCTCTTGAGCTATAAGGAGCGTAAGTTGAGACACAACGTGTTGGCCTATGAAAACTCTGAATCTGACCAATCAGATATACTCTCTTATCAACATGGGTGAAGTAGCTCTAAAATCAGATTCTAACAGAGCTTCAAATCACTTAATGAGTTCATAATCATGAAAAAAACACTAGGACCAGAAGTAAGAGATTCAATACACTCAGAATTTGTTAATATATGAAATCAAGTAAAATGTAGAGTTCAATTCTAAGACTGAGTCTCAGTATAATATCATTAAATGCTGCCATGGAACCCTGAGATGGATAAAGAAAATTAAACTATGCACTATAGGGAAAAGTAAAAAGGAGATCTGATTAGGTGGGATGGTGCCTTATTGAACCTTCAATGTTACCAGTCCTTAAGGATTACTATGTACAGGTATTTTATATACACGTAGCTCTTAGAACTGGTTCATTTAACCCTCATGGTGATACCTTGTGTGGGCTTACTTGTGAGCTATTTCAAATCCCTTCTTATAAACCAGTGGTTCTCAACCTTCTGGCCCTTTAAATACAGTTCCTCATGTTGTGACCCAACCATAAAATTATTTTTGTTGCTACTTCATAACTGTAATGTTGCTACTGTTATGAATCGTAATGTAAATATCTGATATGCAGGATGGTCTTAGGCGACCCCTGTGAAAGGGTCGTTCAACCCCCAAAGGGGTCGCGACCCACAGGTTGAGAACCGCTGTAACTGTTTTTCAAACAAGCTAAACACTCTACTCCACTTTTCTTGCCACTGGGCATGGTCATGTGGTAGGTCTTCCCTTCTTGAACAACATGACAGGGTCCCAGGGGAAATAGTCTTTCCCATACCCTGAGGGGTGGCATGCTTGGCATATTTGGGAAACAGAAAGGAGCTGTTGTTTTTGTTTTTTTAAAATATATTTTATAGATTTTTTACAAAGAGGTAGGGAGAGGGATAGAGAGTTAGAAACATCGATGAGAGAGAAACATCGATCAGCTGCCTCCTGCATACCCCCTATTCGGGATGTGCCCGCAACCAAGGTACATGCCCTTGACCAGAATCTAACCTGGGACACTTGAGTCCGCAGGCTGACGCTCTATCCACTGAGCCAAACCGGTTAGGGCAGGAGCTGTTTTTGAGAAATGAGGGAAATAATGATAGAAGATGTGGTCAGGGAAATAACAAAGCTGGGTGACCCAGGGTGCTCTAGGACATTGGGAAGTCTTTGGCTGTTAGCCTGTCATTCCTTGAAACAACTACCAATATGGGAAAATGATAATATTATTCCAAAATAGGAGGTCAAACATTCTGTTTTTTTCTTCCTGTACTTTGTCCCTCTTTCTTTCTCTCTCTCCCTCTCTTCCTTTCTTCTTTTCCCTACACCGCCCCCCTTTTTCCTTTTACAAAAACCTATATGTGGTAGTTAAATATCCTTGTTTATAGTCCACACACATGAATAGATCTCTCTGAAAATTTTGAAAACATTTGGACTAGAACTTTTCTACTCTAATCAAGTGGAAGCTAAAAGTATGGACAGAAGTTCATGGTTTTAGGGAATATGAGGCATTTTTTTCTAAATATACTATTTTTTATAGATTTTGCTTTAACTTTCTACCCTAATAAAGTCATAAAAGAGAATGAAATATTTTTATTGTAACAATTCCATTTCAGATCAAAATACAGATCTTGGTAGCATAACTTAACCAATGTCTTAAAGTAAATTTACACTCCTGCTGGCCAATGTGTCGCAGTGGTTGAGCATCGATCTACCTATGAACCAGGAGGTCATGGTTTGATTCCCGGTCATGGCACATGCCTGGGTTGCAGGCTCCATCCCCAGCATGGGGCATGCAGGAGGCAGCCAGCCGGTCAATGATTCTCTCTTATCATTGATATATCTCTCTCTCTCTCTCTTCCAGTCTCTGAAATCAATAAAAACATAGGTTAAAAAAAAAGTGACTTTACACTCCATAGTGCTCAAGGAGAAAGAAATCACTAGGAGACTTTTGCACACAGAGTTAACATTAGAGCTGAAATCCTAGACATCAAGATTCAAGGCTACCAATCAGCCTACACTCTTTCTCTTGGACTTCATAGTCCAGTATACGTCCATATTTCCCATCCCACTTTAAATAGGTACTAAACATGTATTCATTGTATTCAAAGAGCCACAAATTAGGACACACACTTTTGCCACTGAGCTTCAGGTTCACAATGTGTCTATTCAATGGAAAACAGAAGAATTAGATGATTTTTACCCAAGAAAGTATCTAACAATAATGTCTAAGGATGCTGGCACTTAGCCAGATTACTTGGCTATATTTATATTCTACAAAGGAGGTTTGGATGTCCATTTTTAGCACTTTGGAAGGGAATCTGAAGAGGGTCTAATGTTTTAAAATTATATGTACCAAGATGCAGTGAATTGCTCTATTGGTAATGGGACTCCCCGCAGATTTGAAGAGGAATGAAAATTCACATTTTGAGAAAATGTGGTGTTCCAAATGTTAGGGGGGAAAAAAATGAAAGCCGGAAGAGGTGGGTATGTGCGACACAAATGGATTTGAATTCAAATATGGGGACAAGTCCTATGGAAATACTATTTCAGTCTTCCTGGGGTCTTAAGCCAAAGCTGAGCCTTCAGAATTCTGAGAGTCCACTTCCCTTGTGGGTGGCAGCACATCTTGAAATTCAGCCAGGGACTTTCTGTAGAGTGGGTCAAGACAAGGCAGTACAAGATCCAGAGCTAAAAAAGGCTACTACATGCTAAAGGTGGACAGGGGCTGTTCCCAGGTATAGGGGATGAGGAAAAATCCCTCTGCCAGGCATAAGGTGGAACTGGAATGGGAGTAGCACCCAAGCAAAGAGCAAATAGGCAATCTGCAACATCATTCAAGTTCAGTTGATAAAGTGAATCAACAGTCACCAGGACTAGGCAGGGCTGCTCTGGATGGTCATCCTGGCTCCCTCAGGAAAGCTGACATTGAAGGCTTTGTAGGGGCTAGGGTGCCTTGCTTCCATACTATGTCGTCACAGTTAACCTCACTACGCCTGGTACAATATGATGATCCCCAAGAGTAAAAGTCTACCAGTCGTCTATGGAGGAATTAACCAGTTCAAGCTGGAAACCATCTCACACAGATGAGATGAGCATAAGGATGAGGCAGTTCAGGTGAGGCACATTCATTTCATGTTTAAAGGTTCAAACCCTGGAGTTTGAATGCTTGGGTTTGGATACTGTCCTCTCCTGCCAAGATCCCTAAAAAGGAAAAAGCCAGCCAACCTACACCCTGATATGTTAACCCCCAGCAACTTCCATGTTCCCAAGAAATACAATCCATAAGGCCCAACGTTACTATTAAATGTCATCAGCAAATGGAAGTACAAAACTTACTTTTCAGAGCTTAGATTCTTCACATTGCCTCTGTCATCAAACCTTTCTCTTAGTGCTGAGATACCAGAGCTGCTGCGAGGAATGGGAGAAAGATCCTACTACTGGCAGCTAGGAGATCTTAAATGTGACCCTGCGAATTTTGAGCAGAACGTGGGACCCCCTCTCAGTGTTCTAGCCTTCTGCAGAGCCTCAATAAGTCTGCCTTTGCTTTTATCTGCATCCCTGGTCTAAATTCTTTTATATCTGGAGATACAAAACCAAAATGGTTCTTCCTTTGTTCTCCTCTCTTTTCTTTCTCATAAATGTCCTTTTTTTCAGACTCTCTCCCCATCACCCTGCCCTCTTTTAAAAAACCAATAGTCTCGCCCCACCACAACCAATGTGCCTTTCCTTCTGTTTGATCTTCTGTCAAAATCCCTCAGTTTGCCATTGTCTCCATAGGTTACCAGTTCTTTCCCTTCCTGCCCTCCTCTTGCTTCTCTCCTGCTCCTGCTCTCTCTGGTTCCTGTCTTAGTTGCCTTTCTCAGAGCACAGAGGGCTGACAGAATGGGGACACTGAATACATTTACAATAATGTCAGCAGCTCAGGGGAGAAAAATGAAAAGGGGAATATGGGAAAAAAAGAGAAGGTTTTAATTAGATATCCACACCACCGACCCACACTTACTATGCAAATTTTAGCCCTTCCATTGTTAAGTGAAAAGAGAATTGTATTTAAATATAAAAGTGTCTAGGAGAGGAAGAAGGGTAATTAAGTAGCACAGAAATGTAAACCCATGTCTCACAAAGCCAGTGATAACATCTGGGAGCTAAAGGATCCTGCTGCATGGAGGGAGTGGTGAGCCTGGGCTTAACATCTCCTTTGCATGATGATGATGATGGTGATGATGATCATTTTTTCATGTGTGTGTGAACCTGGGTAGACTCTGATTCCAAAGTACTTCACTCCCCTTATCCTGTTGGACACTCAGCAGTATTTCAAGCCACGTAGGGCTGATTGACTAGCTCAGTGGTTGGCAAACTGCGGCTCGCGAGCCACATGTGGTTCTTTAGCCCCTTGAGTGTGGCTCTTCCACAAAATACCACATGCAGGCACACACATACAGTGCAATTGAAACTTCGTGGCCCATGCACAGAAGTCAGTATTTTGTGGAAGAGCCATACTCAAGGGGTCAAAGAGCCGCATGTGGCTCGCAAGCCACAGTTTGCCGACCACTGGCACTAGTTCCTTTGTGCAGATGAGACCTAGAGGGTCACAATTTGTAGCTTCAGGTTCAAGATCTCCTAGCAGCAGACAGTAGGACCACCTGGAGCTCTTTCTCCTATTCCACACAGCAGCACTGGTATCTCCACACTCATGAGAAAGGCTTGATGACAGAGGGAACAGGAAGGACCTGAGCTCTGAAAAGTCAGTTTTATGCTTCCATTTGCTGATGACATTTAATTGTAACGTTGGGGGCTAAGCCTGCTGGCAGAAAAATTGCTACCCTACCTCAAAGGTTTCTCTTTGTACCATTAATAATGCTTTGAACCAAGGTAGTACTTGAAAAACTATAATTCACAGCCTTCAGTGCAGTAGTAATTATCTTTACTTTTACTGGGATGTATTGATCATCTATGTTTTGTCAGGGAATGTGTGGTTTCCTGTCTCCGCTATTGCATAGAGTGCTCTAATTATAACAATACAATTCTATTAGCAAATAGAACCTAATAATGCAGTAAACAAATAAAATGGGTCTGAAATTGGACTCCAGGAATGGAAAGATGTGCCAGTATTACAAGTGCAAATAGTTCTAGAAATCCTAAAAAAGAATGAAATAGTAAAAATTAAACATTTATTATCACTCAAGAAATGAGATCTCTTTGAAAATAGAAGCTTACCAGAAAAAAAAACACTAGAGGCAACATGAAGGCAGAAATAACACGAAATCTGTCAGTTAAAATTATTGCTGTTCAACATGTTTTAGAATATTCTAGCCAGTGCAATGAGACAGAAAAAAAAAGGGAATACATAAGGAAGAAGACAAAAATAATTTTTTCTTAAAAATTAATATGATTTTTCTACCTCAATAACACAAAGATTATACATATTTCACCTTGTTTAGAATAATGAAGGCTATATGTGTTGGATCCTTTCAAACAGCCTAGCATATCAAACATATAAAGAGACCTTTTATGTATCCTTGTTAAGAGCAAAAAAAAAGATGTATGCTTCAAAACTGTATCAATGTTTTAAAACATTGAAAAAAAAGTATTACACTAGAAGACCCAAATGCATCTTCCCCATCTTCTTATTAAAGTAACTTACAAAAATTTAGAAAAGAAAAATGATACTCATATTTTTAGGAAAGCTGAGATTGAAGCATCATCTATTTCCCCAAATTAATTAGAAATGATACTACTTATAAGGCAAAGGAGTTGGATTGAGTAAACAGAGACATTTTAAAATCATGGCTAACTTATCTTTACATAACAAAGATTACAAAGGATGCAAGAAGGACATATATACCTCATTATTACCTCTCTCCTTACTTAAACAATAAGCCTTCAAACCATGAGAAGGCTGAACAGCCATTAGCCATACAAAAGTTAATCCTATGAAAGGATGTATCAGTTAGTTACCTATTGCTTGATAACAAGTGACCTTACAACTTGGTGTCCTAAGCAATAAATATACATTATCACACACCATTTCTGCAAGTCAGGGATTTAAAAACTGGGAGCTAGGTGGTTCTAGCTGCTCAGAAGTTTTCATGAGGATGCAGCCAAGATGTCATTCGGGGCTACAATCTTATTGATTGGGGTTGGATTGACCTCTGATTCCGATTCACAATTATTTATTTTCTACTAGAGATGCTATTATCAATATCGCTGCCATTTCAGCAAACTGGCTTATTTTCTTGAACTAAAAAATTAGTATTAGCCCAGCATACTTTTGAAAACTACACATATCGTTCCATCCCAAACACAAGCACATGCACTCTTGAATTAGTAATCACAACCATCAGCCAACCCTAAACAAGGGCAGCCTCTTCTCTCACCAATCAAGACCCTCCACCAATCTTATAACACAAAAATAAAACAGAATACAGGATATGTTGATTGTTACTCTATGAGTACTACTAAATTTTATTAAACTACCCATGGAGTCTGCATTTCTCATTGGAAAAATAACAATATTATCTACTTTATATGCATGTGGTATAGAGTCAAATAAAAGAGTAATATACATTTAGCCAGTGCAGTGCCTGACACTGAGGGATACTCAACAAGTTTCCTTTTCTTTTGGCCACGCAGCACTGGTTTAGGTTTGTGATTATTAAGAAAAATGAAGGATTCTCAAAGTTTACCTTAGAAGGCACACCTTTTTAGAGCTAGTTTCAACTGCCACGCAGACCTCGCTGAAAGGCCTGGTCTAGATCTTTTCTGTCTGTGTGTCTCCCACACCACACTGGCCTTTGCACAATGTGAACGCTCAGCAAACATACATTAGATTCATGAGGTTGGTTATACTGTAGGTGATAGTTGTGCTAATGATCTAAGATCAAGTCTGACTTTTAAGATCCTTGTGGCCAATAGAGTCAGGGGGACAAGGAGTATTCTTGGTGATGCCTTTGACTCTTCCCTTCCTGAAGGTTGAAGAAACCACTCACTTGGACTGTAGGGAGTAGCTTCACAGATAAGGCGTTATTTCCCATGAGTTTTTAGTAACAAAAGTAATGCACATTAGAACAAAGATAAGATGAACGATTGTTTCAAGAAAATACCTAAGATAAGGACTTGGATGTGTATAGTTATTCCCCCTTAACCCAGTTTCACTTTCTACAATTTTATCTGTGGCTAACCAAGGTATGAAAATATTAAATAGAGCCGAAACCGGTTTGGCTCAGTGGAGAGAACATCGGCCTGCGGACTGAAAGGTCCCAGGTTCGATTCTGGTCAAGGGCATGTACCTGGGTTGCGGGCACATCCCCAGTAGGAGATGTGCAGGAGGCAGCTGATCAATGTTTCTCTCTCATCAATGTTTCTTACTCTCTCTCTCCCTTCTTCTCTGTAAAAAATCAATAAAATATATTTTAAAAAGAAAAAGAAAATATGAAATAGAAAAACTCCAGAAAAACAAACAAACGCAATCCTTTAGTTTCAAATTGCATGCTGTTCTGAGTAGAGTGATAAAATCTGGGCTGCCCCACTTCATCCTGCCCAGGACGTGAGTCATGCCTTCGTCCAGCGTACCCACACTGTGTCCACTCCTGTCCATAAGTCACTCAATCACCATCTGGGTTAACAGTGCTTCTGTTCAAATACCACCACTTTTCCTGAACAATGGCCCCAAAGCACAGGGGCAGTGATACTAGCATCTAGAATATGCCAAAGAGAAGCCAGAAAGAGCTTCCTTTAAGTGAAAGGGTGAAAATTCTTGACTTAACAAGGCATTGTATCACCTCACATTATTACAAGAAAGAGGCTGAGCACAGTACAATAAAGTTTTGAGAGAATAAGAGAGGGAGACACAGAGAGACAACATTCAAATAATTTTTATTACAGTTCATTGTTATACTACCAATTGTTCTGTTTTACTATTGTTGTTTATCTCTAACTGTGCATAATCTATAAACTTTACCATTGGATATGTAGGTACAGAAAGAAATATAGTACATAGAGGGTTCAGTATTAGCCACAGTTTCAGATGTCCACTGGAGGTCTTGGAATGAGAATCCCCCATGGATAAGGGAGACTACTGCATACAGAAAAAGGCAATTGAAGAATTTAATGCTAGAGAGAGAGATGACTGATTTGAAGGAGAGAGAATGGAGAGCCAACATGTGTATAATTAAGTTTTCTCAGAACAAACTACAGAGAACCAATAATCCAGTATTTGATAGATACTTCTTTGAGCTGAGGAAAGGCTTGTGTGTGCATAATAATGGGATCACCATGCATTAGAGGTCAGTTAGGAGAGACACTTCCACATCTCTGGAAAGGGTTTTAAACACAAAGATAAAGAAAGGAATATCTTCATACCTCTAAGCAGAAAGTCAATTACTCATAAAGTCATAAACATCAGAAAATAAGGCCTTTGCGTGCACTGTTTTTTCTCTAAATGCCAAATATAAGGGCGTGGTGACTACAGGAGTTTTGAGGATAAAGATTGTGACCTGTGTGTTTTATACTCGGGGAAGATGCCCATTGTATTTCCTGGCAATAGAAAGATCTCTAGATACACAGTCCTTGAGTGATGGTGTCCATGTGGTTTATCATTGTAGTGCCAGCACCTACCACAGCTATTGTTGCAAAACAGGTTTTCAATAAATATTCATCACATGAAAGAAAAAATATCCCAAGAATCAGAAAATATAGCACTCACACATCTCTTTGTTAAGTCTTGAAATGTATTCCAAACAACTTAGAGAGGAAACAAAGGGAAAAGCTAATGAATGGCACCTATAAAGCATTCATGAAAGGCCTAGTGGGGAACTGACTCAAAGAGATGAGGCAGAGCAATTGTTATAAATCTGACAATTAAGCTAAATGAATGTACACATGTATCAATATGTGATCTCGAATTACAAATTAAAATGTGATTTTGATAGGAAACATGAGTGCTAAGGTAGGAGTGAGGATGGAGGGAGCCATTGTAATTCTTGTCTCAAATAGGAGTGCACGCAAGCACATTTCACTCAGCTTGAATAATTAGATTCACACAGATTAAAAATACTTCTGGGGAACTTAAATGTAAGTACCAGCATGAATAAAAACATGATAGATTCATTTCAAAAAACTATAGAGGATAAAAGCAAAGAAAATGAGTTTCAAATAGCACAAAGTATAAAACATGAGAACTGCGAGACAGACCAAAAGCAGAAAACAAAGATGACAAGGAATAAACACATCCATTTTAATAATACCTTCCAGTGGGTTATACTCCCCATTAAAAAAAGAAGAAGAAGAAGAAGAGGCTCAGATCAGACTACAAAGAAAAAAGGAAAACAACATATTTCTGCCAGTTTACAAAAATACACCTAAATTAGAATAACACAAGTTGTGTGTTTTTTTTCAGTTAGGCCCATATTTTTAGCATTAAAAAAATCAAAGCAGGTAGTCCAATTCTCATGTCAGATAAAGTTAAATTCAAGACTAGAAACATTAAATTGTAAAAAGAAGGCATTTACATTGATAAAGGGAACAATCCATAGTGAAGCTTTAATTATTTTTAAAATTTATGACTTAAATATAGAAAGAAAAATGTATTAGAAATGCATCAAAACACTCTATTAAAATCTATTATTCTTCACTTTTGGTTTCATAAAGTTCGAGGAAACAAATGATGAATTAAGGCTTCACACATTCTGAATAACAGAAGTATCTATCTGTGTGGATATATATTTTTTCCTATATTTATATAGTATTTATGAAGGATTTTATTCTATGTATATATGTGTGTGTGTGTGTGTGTGTGTGTATATATATATATATAAATTATATATACATTGTATATTGAACATATTTTCATATAGTACCTACTATTGTTTTCTCATACATTAAATTAAATATTTGTAAACTTTAGTGCCATGAAATATTTATCAAAATTGATCAAATAAATTTCATAAATTAATTCAAGATCGACAACAATAACATGCTAGAAAAAATTGCCAAAGAACTACTCACAAACTAGGCACGAACTTGAAAGAGTTAAAATGTAATTTTTGTCAAACTCTTAAGAAACATAAATTTCTTATTCTATTTGAAATGATCCAGAGTACCCAGTGGGGGAGTGAATGTTGGGGATAGGGGTGGGGGGATTGAGCAAAAAAGAAAAAAAAAAAACAGTGAGAACTCATGGACAGGGACAGCTGTGTAGTGAATAGGGGTAGATGGGGGTGAAGGTTGAAGAGGGCATAGAGGAGATAAATGAAAATGGAAACAATAAAATAAATTTCACACAGAAAAATATATAATAATAATAAATAAAATGATCCAGAGTACAAAAAATGATAATTCTGCACAGTCACTTAGCTATGATATATAAACAATACTTACAAACAAGTTTCTTAAATATGTGGTAACCTACAGACATTCCTATTTTACTATTAATAGTAAACAATAAACAAAATAGTAACAAATGGAATATTTCAACATTATAAAATGTAAGGTCATCGTTTACATATACATTGATTAAAAAGTACATAGAATTATTTCTATAATTTGTCACAAAAAGGTAATTTCATAAAGCCTGTCCTGTATGAACTAAATATTTCTATTGAAATGGAAAGAGAGGCATTATTTAATATGATAAGAGAGCTCTCTCAAGCCAACATCATACCTAATGGGAGAATGCTGAGATATTTCTATTACAAAGATAAAAAAGACACAGATCCCTTGAACCATTACTATGATTAAATATTGCTTTGTAATACCAATAACACCAAATATACTCAAACTCTTTCTGCAAATAATTTAGGGAGAAACACATTATCCAAATAATTTTATAAAGACCAGATTACCCTGAATACCAAAACCAGACAATATCATTAGAGATCATCAGCCCTCGTGAACACAGATACAAAAATCCTTAACAAAATATTTCCAAATTTAACCCAGTAATACACAAAAATGATAGTATGTAAAAACAAATGAGATCTATTCTAAGGATGCAATTTTAGCATCAACATATAATTTATCATCATTTAGTAGATGATCATTTCAGTGATGCCAAACCAAACATTTGAAAAAATGCAATATCCATTCCCACACAATACAAAAAACAAAACAAAATGTATAAAACTTTTATCAACTAAGAAAATAAGATAACTTCCTCAATCTGATAAAGGCCATCTGTGAAAAACTTATAGATGACATTACACTTAATGGGGAAAAGTAAAATGTTTTACTTCTAATCAAGAACAAGACAAAGATGTCAGCTGTCATTATTTATATTTAAAATTATATTGGTGGAGAACCTAGCTAGCACAATAAGGCAATGAAAAAAAAATGAGGCATACTGATTGGTAAATAAATAAATAAATAAAACAATAAAACAGCTTTATTTCACAGAAGATGATCAACCATGTAAAAATAATCTTAACTAATCTAAAATATATTGGAATTAATAAATAAATTTAGCACTGTCAAGGATGCAAGGTCAATATAAAAAGAAAACGTTTTATTTCTATAGGTTTTCAGTGAGCAATTGACATTTTAAAAATACTCTGAAACTCTGCACTGAAAGCTGTAAAACCTTGTTGAAAACATTAAACAAGACCTAAATAAATGGTAGAATTTATTTTATGGTTTGGAAAATCAATATTGTTCAGATAGATATTGTCCAAAAATGTCAATGTATTTTTAATCGAAGTCCCAGTAGGCTTTTTTGTGGTATATATTGTCAAACTGATTCTAAAATTATATAAAAATACAAAGAACATAGATTGGCCAATATCTTGAAAAATAGCACATTTAGTGACTATACTTTCTGATATTAAGACTTATTATGAAGCTACAGTCATCAAAATAGTATAGTATGGCATAAGGATAGACATATCAATTAAAAGAACAATAGAGTCCAGAAAGAGATCCAAATCATGCTCAATTGATTTTGACATAGAATCCTATTCATTAGGAAATGAACAATATTTTCAACTGATGGTGTTGAATTAACTGAATAGTCATATAGAAGAAAAATAAATCTCATTTGTTGAGACCTGACCTTCCATCATGTACATAAATTAACTCATGTGGATCTTATCCCTAAACAAAGAAGCTAAAGTTCTAAAACTTATACAATAAAACATAGGAGACAACATTTATAACCTTGAGTTACATCCTATCGTATATAAAAAAGGCTAATATACAAATTGTCCCCTAGGGAGTTCGACCACTCACTATAATGTGCGCTGACCACCAGGGGGTGGCGCAGAATGAAGACCCCGGCAGTCAGTCAGAAGGCCCTGGCCCGCCCTGAGTGCTGGCCAGGCCTAGGGACCCTACCTGTGCATGAATTTAATGCACTGAGCCTCTAGTTTTTATATAAGATCTAAAAAACTAGAATTATAAAATAAAATATTAATAAATCAGCTTCATCAAACTTAAAAGCTTTGAAAAGCACCATAAAAAATGAGGAAGGAGGCCACAGGCTGAGAGAAACTATTCTCAGTACATATATATGACATAGGGTTTAGATCTAGAGTGTATTAATAACTATTACAACACACTATTTAGAAGAGAAATAACTCCATTAAGAATAGTTTATGATTTCAACCAATACTTCACAAAAGAAGATATATAAATTGCCAAAAAGTTCATGAAAAGATACTCACTAAAAATGCAATTTAAAACCAGGATGTGATTTCTCCAATATACTGATTAGAAGAGATAACATATAAAAGAGAGAATACCATATGTTAGCAAGAATGTAATGCTAGAAGTGTAATGTTGCAATCACTTTGAAAAGCAGTTAGCAGTTTCTTGTAAAGTTAAGTATAAACTTATTCCATCCCTTGCATTTACCCAAGAGAAAGAAACATATATGCCCATGAGAAAATCTGTGCTTCATGGTTCATAGTGGCTTTATTCATAACTAGAGGCCCGGTGCACAAAATTCATGCATGGGAAGGGTCCCGAGGGCTGGCTGGCGATCAGGGCCAGGGCCTTCTTTTCCCTGGCTGCTGGCTGCTGGCCAAGGCCTTCCTTCATTCTGCACCGTCCCCTAGTGGTCAACTCATGTCATAGCGAGCAGTCGAACTGTCAGTTGGTCGAACTCACAAGGGGACAATTTGCATATTAGCCTTTTATTATATAGGATAGTCAAAACTAGAAACAATCAAATGTCCATTAACTTGGCAAATGAGGAAACAAATATGGGTTTGTTCATATAATGAAATACCACTCGGCAATAAATAGGAAAGCACTACATACAACAACATGAACGAAACTCAAAAGCTGAGTAAAAGAAGACAGAAAAAAAGTATATATTCTATGATTACATAAATTTATATTTTTTCTAGAGTCTAAATATGTTGTGTATAAAAAGTTTTAATATATAATAACAGAAAAGACGGTATTTGACTCAAACTAGAAGTTAGGATAACACTGGGTATGAAAATAAGGAAACCTATTGAATTGATGGTAATGTGCTAATGTGCTGCACCTTAAATAGGGTGGTGGATTTAAAAATGTGTAAGTTTGTCAAAATTCACCAATAATGGATGGACCTTGAGGGCACCATGCTAAGTGAAATTACTCAGACAGAGAAAGGAAAATACTCTATGATCTTACTTCCATATGGATCTAAATAATAATAATAATAATAATAATTCCAAGTCTTAAAAGTTTGACTAACATTTAAGAGGCGCATCCACTTCTTTCAGAATCAGGCGCATTCCTGATTCTCCTATATTTCCCAGTTAGTTAAATGATCCTCTCTTACAAATCCACAAATCCACAAAGCTCTCTTACAAATCCAGCATGGCCCAGTGGTTGAATATAGGCCTATGAACCAGGAGGTCACAGTTTGATTCTAGATCAGGGCACATGTCTGGGATGTGGGCTCGATCCCCACTAGGGGGCGTGCAGGAGGCAGCCAATCAATGATTCTCTCTCATCATTGATGTTTCTATCTCTCCTTCTCCATTCCTCTCTGAAATCAATAAAAATATTAAAAACACACACACACACAAATGTACAAAGCTTTGAATGTATTAGTAGTGCACCTGCCACATTGTTTTATAGCTATTTGTTATTATACCTGGTCTTCACTAAATATGAGTTCACAGAGCAAAATGTTATCTTTTTAACTCCAGTGTCAAACACAGCGGCTGTCACATACTAGGCACTCACCAAGCCTTTCTTGAATGATTGAATGACTCCATGAATAAATAAATAATTGAAGGAATGTTGTTTTCAGCTGCAATCAATTTAGGCAGTCTAGGTCTCTGCTTCTACATAAAATGTGTATGCTTGTCCCTGTATTTTATTTTATCATATTTATTTTTCCGTCTGCATTTTGACAGGAGCCTGCCTTTGTGAAAACCGAATGAGATTAAGTGAAAGTGGCAAGTCAGAAAAATTTAAGGGACGGTTTTGGTGATAACGATGATGGCAATGATGACAATGTCATTGCAATGCTTTCTTAGATCGGAACTTGTTGGCGAAGCATGCAAACAATCAGAAGTCCAGAGAGTCGGCAAGACAGGAAGGCTTGGCAGTTACCAAGGATCAGGCATAGCCAAGGGGCGCTCTGATGTGACAAAGCTGGAAGGATCAATAGATCTTAAGAAGGGAGGTAGGGCACTAACCAGTTTGGCTCAGGGGATAGAGCGTCGGCCTGTGGACTGAAAGGTCCCAGATTTGATTCCGGTCAAGGGCATGTACCGGGATTGCAGGCACATCCCCAGTAGGAGGTGTGCAGAAGGTAGCTGATCAATGTTTCTAACTCTCTATCCCTCTCCCTTCCTCTCTGTAAAAAATCAATAAAATATATATATTTTTAAAAAAAGAATGAAGGTAGGTGAGGCACAAGCGCAAAGACCAGCTGACTTGCAGCAGCAACGCCAGGAGACAGGGACGTGCCGGCCAGCCAGTTGCCTCAGCTCAGATTCTCTCTCTCTGTCCTCTCTGATGACTGCGGCTGGGCTCTCAGGAGTGTGATTTCAGCTGGAGGTGCCACCTGCAGCTTCCAGGTACATTACACCTTGGGCACAACCAGAGGTGCTAGAAATACAGGAGGTTCTTCAACTATGACTCAGAGCGCTGTGGCCAAGCTGCCTCTGTTCTAACAGCATCCGTGCCCTCTGGACATGAACTGTTGCCAAAAACATATCTGCAGTGCTGTGGGATGTTTTTAACTGAGTCAGGAATGAACATAAAAGGGTGCTGGGGAAGGGAGAAAGTAAGAAGTGGTTGGTTTACAGCCTGGCCCAAGAAGACAAGAGTCCAAATTCCTTGTCCTGTGATGATGCACAGCTCCCTGCAGCCCAGGATGCTCTAAGAAAAGGGCTCATTTCTTCATTGGCAGAGCCGGCAACATCCTTACTGCCCATCAGGGAGACAGACCCTTTCACTGCAGACGTAATTACTGCATCCGGTGCCTGCTGTGCAGGGACAAATCCGCACAGGCTCAGTGGAGCAGGAGGAGGCCCCGGAGGGCCAAGATGCAAGCATTTGTGGACGGCAATGGTGTGGAGCATGGCGGCGAGCTGAGCAAAGCCGGTGGAGAAAGGAGAAGAATTCAGCAAGGGGAGTTCTGAATGTCTCCGTTACTTCACTAAACATTTCTCTTAGGAGCCAACAATCCAGAGTATCATTGAAAACAAACTATTTCCAGCTCTCCAAGGGGTGACTCTCCCAAAATGTGACTCTAGAGTGGGAAACCTTGAACACAGAAGGGGCAGAGGATAAAAAAGAATCAAAAAGAAGAAAAGGCAGAAAGGACATCAGTGCTTGCCTCCTTGGAGTAATGAGGCTCTGCAGAGGGCCATGGAGCAGGGGCCCTTGGGTAGGTGTCCCGGGGGGAGATGAAATTTCCTCACCGCCTCACTCCACTTCAGTTGTCTGTGTGTGAGTTAGTATCGGCCTCCAGCTGTGAAGCCCAGATTCAAAATGAGAATCAACTATTTCTGTTTATGGGACCAGGTCCCCTTGACCCTGTTTAGGTCACCTCTCTGAGGCTGGACATTCCTAACACTGAGGGCCCCTCTGCGAGTAAAGTCCTCGAAGCAGCTGCCCTTGTCTTTCTGCTTCCCCTCCCTCCTCTGAAGCTCACACGAAGAGAGAAGCTGATCCAGCCTGGTCTCCACCTTTAAATGGAGGGGGAGGGGATTTCCCCGTACCACCACCATTTCTGGGGTTATATCTTTATCTCTGCCATGTTGGAGCTGGAATCCAGCAGAGCTGGGTGGCTGAGGAAGGAGACAGAAAGAAAAGAATCTGCAGGGACTGAGACAAAACCGCGGTGCCACACAGACGCGTTCATTACTGTAAGATGCTCAAATCACTCATTTCATGTGTCCAAACTGAATTGTATGCAATGAGGCACATCATCCCAACTCTTGGGGTGCATCCTCTTCATTGAGTTAAGGAGTCCCCAGCACAGTCGCAGGTTTTCCTCGGGACGTGATTGGTCAGGAATTGAAGAACTCCTTCCAGATCACGAGTCACTGTCATCTGGGACTTAGGCTGATGGGAGCCTCACTATTGGGTTGAAATGTGATATAAATATTCGCCCTAGCTGGTTTGGCTCAGTGGATAGAGTGTTGGCCCACGGACTGAAGGGTCCCAGGTTCAATTCCGGTCAAGGGCATGTACCTCAGCTGCAGGCTCGAACCCTGGAGATTCCTGGCCCTGGTAAGGTCGTGTGTGGGAGGCAACCAATCAATGTATCTCTCACATCAATGTTTCTCTCTCTGTGTCTCTCCCCTTCCCTTCCACGCTCTCTAAAAATCAGTGGAAAAATGTGCTTGGGTGAGGATTGACCCCCCAAAAATGAAATAAATAAAACCTTAGCAGTAAGACTACCTGATTCTTAGTGCAGCATACAATTTTTAAGCAAGATGGACTAGAAGAGAGAGCGGACAAAGAAAGAAAAGAACAAGCGTCCACCACCACCTAATACTCATCAAACTTAAGTGCCTTCCACAAGCATCCTTCATATCAAAATCCCCCCTTTCCATCCAGATGCTTCTTCCTACATCCGGGGACTAGTCTAGGCAGGTCCCTACTGCCTGCCTCATTCTATTTCTCTGGCTCCTAGAAGGTAGGTATAGGATTCACAAATAAGCACGCATTCATTCAATGGGTACTTGTTTTGATCAATGTTAAATTTCAAGGCATTGATTGTGCTAGAAGCTAGAGGACATCACAAATGCACAAGCCTAGTATCCACTCTCAAATGGCCTAAGTACAGGGAGGGAGGTTAACTCTGGCCAGAGCAGAACACACCATCTCAAAGAAAATTTGTTAATTAATGAGGCAATTAATTAAGACAAACCACATTTGCTCTCAGAGTAGGAGAGTTCAAGGAGACAGAGGCTGGGTTATGTTACTCGTTGTTGTGTCCTCAATACCACCATTGTCATAGGCGCTCTTAACACACCCCGTGATCACCTGGATGTAAGTTGCACATTTGGGTGTAAGGAGGTGGTGACCTCCTGGGGTTGATTGCTGCCGAACCCAGAGCTAGAGTTTGTGTGTCTTTCTTGGCCTGTTTCTAGCTGATTTAGATGTGGAATCCCCTCTGCAAGTCACCCAGAGCTTCTTAGGCAACTCCTAGAATCTTCTCCAACCCCTGGTGGAGACAGTAGCTTTGAAAAGACCCTACACAGCCCCCTACCTGTCTCATGCATATATAAAAGAGGTGGCCCCAACCACACTGCAGCAATGCTATGCTCTATAGAGCAGGGGCTATGCTCCAGTCACCTGTGCTACATGCTACCTCATACACCACATGGTGAATTTCATCAGAACTGCTTAAACTGTAAGTAACAGCAACCCAATTAAAATAGCTTGAGCAAGAAAAAGTGATTTATAGGAACTTTTGTCCTAGAGACATAGACATTTGTTAGAAAGAAATGGAAATGACTATGAAAAAAGGAATACCAAAGACAACAGGTGCATACATTTGGCCCTTCCGGTCTTTTAAAAATATATGTTTTTATTGATTTTAGAGACAGAGGAAGGCATGTACCCTGATGGGGAGCGAAACTGGTGAACTCTCAGTGCATGAGATGATGCTCAACCAACTGAGCCACACCGGCCACGGCTTTTAAATCTACTATCAAGGGTGCTCCTCCAGGAGGTAGGGGGAAGTAAACTTCTCTGAGGTTCCTTCAACATCTGCCCAGATAATGGAGCTCACTGTCTGAATTAAAGGACATTATCTCTGGATGTCCGTGTGGATCCAGGCTGATCGGTATTTTCTCTAGGAGCCTATGATTTCTGTTCAGCAGGAAGAGTCACCGTGGACCCACTGCTGAGGACAATTAGATCTACTGTACTTGTAAAGCTGGTCTCAATTTTATCAGTGTCCAAAGGACTCCAATAGCATAATGTCATGTAGCAATTGCAATTTAGAAGGCCTATGGCAGACGGCAGGCGGCCCCGGATGCCTTGACAATTCCAATTTTCCTTTTGAGTTAGCCGGGCTTTTCACTTGCTATGATATATGCTAATATCCATTCTTACATTATAATCTAAACATTATTTGGAATAGATACTGTCAAATTCCATTCTCCATTCCTGCATAAGGGAATCATATTATTAGTCACTCTTTTCTGGTTTGTAGATGGAGAAATGGAGACCGAGGCTTAGTGATTTGCCAGATTTACATAGAGAATGAGTGGATCAGAAAGGAAATGTTCCTAGTTAAATCCAGACACATGAACATTTCATCTCCAAGCTCTCTGACTCGCAACTCCCTTTGTACTTTCGAGTGCTCATAGAATAAAGACCAGCTTCCTTAAAGGGCTCTGTGTGAGCTGGCCCCCAACTTCCCCATCTCATCAGGGTCTCTCCTGCTTCCTACAAATTCAAAGCACAGTTCTTGAGTTTACCTCGGAGAATTTGCACATGCTTCCCTTGACTAGAAGTTTTCCACATAGCCCAGCCCCAACACACATCCCTGCTCCTGCTCCCAGTTAACTTTCTGGTCATCTTCCTATGTCAGCTCAAGCACCAGCCACTGTCACAGGGAAGACTTACCCTGGACGAGTGCATACCTCCCTGTTGCCCATCATAGCAGTTACTGCACTTTGACAATCTGATGAATCACTATCTCCATGATGAGACTATAGACTCCATAAGGGCAAACATCATGCCTGTTTTGCATGCTATTGTTGCTACAGGGCAACCAATGAGCAGAGGGGATGCTCAACTATTCATAACATATCAAATGAATGAAGAAATGAATGCAAAAGACATACATATAGGGATAGCCTTACAACAGACATCAGGCGGCATGTCCAATTCCAATTTTATAATCGAGCTGAGCTTTTCACTTGGTATTATACATAGTAATATTCATTCTCATTTATGCAATCTAAAAAGCCCAGTGAAGAAGCTAAGCAGAATTCAATGCAAGCCTAATTTCCAGCTGCCCCATTTCTCAGGCACATCATTTCTCAGTGTGAGGTGTGTGAATAGTATTCAGTATGGTCACAACCAAGAACCACACCTCCAGACATTGTATTTGTTTGCTCTAAGATGAGTGATTTCGCCTGGACCCTTAGGAAGAGAAACCTAAGGAATTATTACCTAGTTCTTCTTGAAGTCTTTCCCCTTAGGAAAGAAGAGATAAATGCCATCAAAGCATCATGTACCCATACTCCTTAGTGTTCCAGGGATACAGTCCCCACTTTGGAGCCAGGGTCAGGGTCATCAGCTACATCAACTACACAGCGATGCTGGGTGCCAGTATCCTTCTGCCAGGAGAACTTGCTCTGCCCTCCTCCTACTCACACAAAAGAACTTCAGCCTCCCAGGGAAGAGGTCCTCAGGAATTTATGACTCAATCAACTTACCCAAAAGGAGCATAAATGGGATTAGTTTTAATATTGTTAAGTTGCAAAAATACAGGCATATGTGCATGCCAAAGCGAAAATGCACGCAAGCAAAGGGGGGAAACATATGGGCACCCATATGGTGGAAAAGCACATGGCTAGACCTTCATACACTTCTCGTTCACAACAAGAACCGGAGTTAGTGAACATAAATTTGCTTTGCAGAAATGTGAGAGAAACAGCTTGTTTGCCCATAACCGTTCTACTGAGCAAGATGTGTATAACCTTGATTTCTCATCTCAGACACCTCTTTCTCACACTCTGGGGATTAATTAGGCTCCGAATACAACTTCAGATTAGAAACAAGGATCTTGGCTGCCTTGGAGAGAGACAAAGAAATAGTAGCAGGACTGGGTGATGCAGCAGGTCAACTAATGGGCAATTCCTGTTAGTGGCGGGGAACTTGTACCTGGGATGGCTTAGAAAAGAAATGAGGTTGGGAGGTCTCAGCGGGTTTATTTTAATTGAAGCAGAGAAACAACAGGGACTTACAGCAGACAATGGCAAGAATGTGGTTTTCATTTGGAGGCTGTACTTTTCTTTGAAAGATTCTGGGTGGTAGCTAGAAAAATCCCTGGGTATGGGAAGATAAGTGCGGAGTTAGGGAGAACAATATAAGAGCAGGGGTGATGCTCAAAGCTAGTGAGCACCCTTGGGTGCCCCGGATAACAAGCAGAATGTGAGAAAATGTATCATTTTATACCATACCTGTTCAACCTCAAGCCATGGGAGCCATCTCCGTACAGTATAAAGGGTCTCAGATTTGGAACACAGGAAGTCGGTTCCTTCCATGGACCTACCACTTCAGTTAGCTCCGAGTCATTCATCATTAGTTAACTTACCCAAGTTTATCTCCTTACATCTGAATCAGGCAGGCCATGCCTTCTCTGACCTAGTTTAGAGAGCTGCTGTAGACTCACTTGCAATGATGCATGTGAAATTATTTTATAGGCAATAAATTCCTACATAAGCATATTATGAGTGGAAAACTAAGATTGATTTCACTTATTCCTATTTTTTCCTTTTATAAATATATGTATTTTAATAGTTTACTGATTTTTAGAGAGAGAAGAATGGAGAGGGGGAGAGAAAGAGAAACATCAATTGGTCACCTCCTACACACCCCCACCCAGGATCAAAACCTGCAACTTGGGCATGTGTGCTAACTGGGGATCGAACCACCAACCTTTTGGTGCATGGGACAATGCCCAACAACTGAGCCACACCGTCCAAGGCTTAGCTCTTTATTTTGAAATAATTACTGATTCACAAGAAGTTGCAAAAATAGTAGAGAGAGGTCCCATCGACTCATCACCAGCTCCCCCAGTGGTGGCATGTTATAGAACTAAAATACTTGATCAACAGATAGGAGAACAATACAATTAGTTGCATTACAGAGGTTACTTGGACTGTACCAGCTTTTGCATGTACCCAGCTTTCTTTTGTGTATAATTCCATATTTCATTACACATACAGATTCATGTAACTATTGAAACAATCAATATATGGAATTATTCCATTACTATAAGGCAACTCCCTCAAGCTGCCCTTTTCTCTCCCTTGCCCCACCCTGTGCCAAACACTGAACTGTTATACATCTTTATAATTTGCCATTTTTAGAATGTTATAAAAGTGGAACCATATGGTATACAACCTCTCGAGACTGACTCTTTTCATGAGATACAATGCCCTAGAATCCATCTAAGTTTGAAGGTCTTAATAGTTCATTCCTTTCTATTGCTAAATGACACTTTATGGTAGGGATGTACCAGTTTGTTTAACCATTCCCCCATTGAAGGACAGCTGGACTGTTTTCCAAATGTAGCAATTGCAAATAAAACTATTATGTCATTCCAGCCGAACCCGTTTGGCTCAGTGGATAGAGCATCGGCCTGCGGACTGAAGGGTCCCAGGTTCGATTCAGGTCAAGGGCATGTACCTTCATTGCGGGCACATCCCCAGTAGGGGGCGTGCAGGAGGCAGCTGATCGATCTTTCTCATTGATGTTTCTAACTCTCTATCCCTCTCCCTTCTTCTCTGTAAAAAAATCAATAAAATATATATAAAAATGAAAATAAAAACAAAAACAAAAACAAAACTATTATGTCATTCCAAAATTTTAGGTGGATAAAAGAGACACTAAATCACTAATGAATAAGCCAAGACTGTCAAGAAATAAAAATCAAAGACAGAGGTAGGAATAGGTAGAATAACAGGCATAATAATTTAAAAAGTATAGTAATAATTCTTAGCACTTTTCTCTCAGGGCTGCTGGGGCATGTAATGAGTTAAAACATGTGGAGTTTACTAGTATAACGGCTTGACCCACAGCAAACTGTCACAATACTGTCAAAATCCATTTCCAGGCTCCATGGAAACTATAAGGATTCTGGGAAGAAATTTAAAAACATGGCACAACAGCAATGTAGAAAGATCTGCTGGGCATGTTACATGTGTCCAGCACTATTACATGCCTTCCATTCTTTTTCCCTTTTCAGCCTTGAAATAACCAGATAGAACAAACATAAGTGCTCCCATTTTGCAGTCTAGGAGGTTGAGAATCAAGGAGACAAACTGATTTTTCTAAAGCTACTACGATTGCTAACAGCTAGGATCAGATTTTGGCATCAGCTCTGTAAGAATCTGAGGTTTATGGTCTGTCTCTCCATGAGATAACACTACCAGCCACAGGAAACGGACAACCAAACCTAAGTGCAGGCCAATGCCCCTTTCACTGGAAATGTTAAGGATTTGGCAATTTATTTTAAGATTTTCTTCTTGGGCATGTCTTGCATGAAAAAA
The DNA here is from genome assembly GCF_963259705.1 of Myotis daubentonii. Classification (NCBI taxonomy): domain Eukaryota; kingdom Metazoa; phylum Chordata; class Mammalia; order Chiroptera; family Vespertilionidae; genus Myotis; species Myotis daubentonii. Next base: position 20,716,057 of record NC_081858.1, read on the forward strand.
TAAAGGTTATATTAGAGACAGTCTTGGACCCGTACATTTTGCAACCTACACATCTAGCACTAGATGGTAGAAAGGCCTGCTCAATCTGGTCATAATCATGGATAATGACTATGCTGGTATTTGCTCTCTCAGTTCACATGGCATTCACTCAGCTAGTAACTACATATATCTAGAAGAAACCAAACACTATTTTCCCCCGAACAGCTGTCATCTGTGCCATTTATCACATTCATAAAACCGCGTGCCCTTTCTCACAAAAAGTTCTCTCCCACCACTTAGGTTCTTATTCAGGATTAAGCAAGCTGGGTATATAAATTCTTATTCATAACAAATTAGAAGTAAGGAATCAGAAGAAATGTGGCTGCTAAAAGGCAAGTACATTGACTTTAGGAGAAACTGTCCATTAATAGTCTGCTCGGAGAGAAGGAAGAGAGGAACTGTAAAACACACACAAGAATTTAAATAGTATTTTAGGGCCATAGTCCTGGTTATCTTAGTTTCCAAATACTGAGATACAAACAAATAATATGTTTGATGTTTGTATTACATTATAAAGGTGAGGCTAAATGGTATTCACCATACTCAAGGAAAGAGAGGGGAAGAAAATAGTATAATTTTAAATACTTCCATTATAAATAACTCAAGTCAATGTGTTAAGGAGTCAGCTTCAGTTACCTGGGAAATTCACTTCCATGAAATAACTCATTCACGTTCTCCCTCAGGTATTACTATAAATGAGTAGATTGTAGGAGTAACAAACTCTTAGGTGAGTAGCTGTCATCTTCATATCTCCATGGAGAGGAGCCAGAAAGGAAGAATTTTTTTTATTTTTCCCAAACATCTGGGCCTTTCCAAATATGTCATTGGAAAGGGAGCCAGGTGTGTAGGCATTCGAGGGGATTAGTATGGCATCCTGAGGGGGAGACACAACCCTCCTTAGAACTCAACAGCCAGTACCATCTCCTCTGCTACCCCTGTCTTTGCAACTCTCACATTATTTTGGTTTTATATTCATGAGTCTCCCACTGAATGCTGGGCCAGTGCCCCTTCTTCTGTCCCTCAGCAAGGGAGACGCATATACTTGGAACACTCCTGTTTCACAATTGTATTCCAAACACACCGGCCACTCGCCAGTCCATTTTGCCTGCCTGCGTTGGGGCCTACCCACTCTTTTCATTGGAACATCTTTGTGGCAATGGCCTGTGATACCATCATTATCCTATTTCCTAAACTGTAGACCATTCTGTGCAGATTTCCATGTGCGAAGGCTGACAAAAAGTGCCATATTTTCTAGCAAATCTATATAAATGAATGTGTTTAAAAAAATAAGTAAAATAAAATACCAACAACACATTATCTGCTTAATGTCAGGGTAATCCACTTTTTCTAGACACCACAGGGCACAATCTCCCACCAGAACACCAAGACCAGCGAACCCCTCATTATCTTGTTCCCCTAGACCAGCGGTTCTCAACCTGTGGGTCGCGACCCCTTTGGGGGTCGAACAACCCTTTCACAGGGGTCGCCTAAGACTATTGGAAAACACATATATAATTACATATTGTTTTGTGATTAATCACTATTCTTTAATTATGTTCAATTTGTAACAATGAAATTGGGGGTCACCACAATATGAGGAACTGTATTAAAGGGTCGCGGCATTAGAAAGGTTGAGAACCGCTGCCCTAGACTGTTTCTATGTTCTGTTAGTGTTAATTGTTAACTATCCTGTTAACCAATGCAAAAAAATCTCTCCATTTTACTTTTATTCCGATCCTAGAAATTTCCCCACTTTGCTTTCTCCCACCTTTCTAATCTACCACCAATGGATTTCATGTAACCACCTTATGCCTTCCCTGTGATTTCGATGTATAAAGTAAGTTGTTAAAGTGCCATTTTCCAGAGATTTTTCTCACTCCGTTGAGATTTTTGCTTCCCCGCAACTGTCCTCAGAATGGCTCAAATAAACTCACAAATAAAAATTCTCTACAGGTTTGGACGTTTCTTATGCCAACAGTCGTTAGTCTACATCTCTTTTCTATAATTTCTAGGGATCGGGGGCATGTCCTTGGTCTGTCTTTTTAAACCATAGTGTTACCGTTATTTTTAATCTTTAATAATCTGTTCATTAAAATATTTTTCTAAATAAAAACTTTGTTTATTCACTTTTTATATAGATCCCCAAATTTAAACAACAGGTTTAATATATTTCATTAGCATTTGGAGAACCCAGATGTCCAGTGAGCTCAATTATCCAAAGTAATCCCACTGGAATGTCAACGGAAATGTCATTGCAGCTTTTATTTCTTATTCTTGCATGCTGAACTAACCGGTAAATTATTCTAAAAATGCTGTTTGATGTTCAGGTTTTATTGGATGTTCTTCTGAACCTAATAACCTAGACTTTCCAAAGTCTGCTCAACTCCAGGTGAGAAGGAGTCACTGGCTAAAATAAATATTGGTGGTCACAGCAGATGAGGCTTTTAAACTCGCAAACCCGCCAGGTTCCAATGCTTTTTAAACTTGAGAAATTATGCTTTGACTTTAAATTCTTCAATGTCATTACTATGTGTGTGTCAGTGCGGGGGAGGTGGCAGGGACAATAGGGGAAATGCAAGGTGAAGGCCCGGGCTGCAGAGAAACAAAAGGCAATTTGAAAGTAGAGCATCCCTGGGAGAATTAAAGAGGCAGGATCATTTAAATTTAGGGTTTTCTGATCTTTTTTTAAGGCTGCATGGCAACTATTACATTGTAGAAAAGGTTGGAAATATGGATGAATTTCCCTATTTTAAGAGGAAAATCTTATCAGTAACCAGTATAAACATTGTTAAAAACACTTACACAATGTCAAAGTGCTTTTCCAGAGATTTCTAGGCTTAGAAAACTGTATTTAGGATCAAATAAATGCATCCTGGGATTTTTAGCATTTCTAAAAACACCGGACTTCACCAAATATGTACATATTGGTCTGAAGGTTAGACATATTTTGGAAATAATGTAAATCCAAAATTCTCCCTGACTTTGAGCAAAATTCCCATGGGGCTTTTGTCTTTGGGAACACACACTATTGCTGTGGTTATGCTAACACAGAGCTGGGTGAGGCTTCTTATATACACTTTAATATTCTTGTTAATTCAACTTTATAATATTGGCATTTGGGGGTCAATAGATGAAGCCTTTATACAAAAATGATTTGTGCCTTCATTAGCATGTCTTTCTGTGGAACAAGGCAGGGCTGAAAGCTGTATTCTCCAGATGTATTGGAGGGAGTGCAATAATGGAAGCTTGCACAGCGTTCTTACTACCCAACCCAGTCTCTTACTTGTAAGTGCTGCTTACATGGTTTTTGTTTCAAACTAAGAGACACATTTCAGATCATCATTTGTAACATCTCTACTTTATATGTTTAGATTTTATTGAGACTTAATTAACATACAGTTTGATTAGTTTTGACTAACTTAAACAATGTCACTATCCCCCTATTCAAGATATAAAATATTTTCATCAACCCCCACAATTCCCTTGTGCCCCCTTGCAGTCACTTTTTCAAACACTCCTACCCTAGGTAAGCACTGACTTGATTGCAGTCTTTATTGACTACTTTTGTCTGTTCTATGATTTCAGATAAATGAAATCATACAGCATGTATTGTGTTGTATCTCACTTCTTTTGCTCTATAGTGTTTTTGAGATTTATCCATTGTGTTGTGTGCATCAATGGTTTGTTTCCTTTAATTGCTGAGAAGTCATCTGTAAGAATATATCAAAATTTATTTACCGGTTGATAGTTATTTGGGTTATTTCTAGTATGAGGCTGATATAAATGAAGTCCCTATAAACACTTGTGTACAATGCATGTCTGTGGACATTTTTGTTTTCATTTATTTTTGCTAAAATACCTAAAAGTGACTTGCTGGGTCACATGTTCAGTGTATATTTCACTTCATCATAACTTGCCAAGCTTTTTTTCCATAGGGCTTATGCCATTCCACATCTTAGAGTTAATGTATGAGTTTCAGTCACTCCACATTCTCACTAACACTTGGTATTGTTGGTCTTTTTAATGTTTGTCATTCTAGTAGTTGTATGGAGGTATCTCAGTACTGTTTGATTTTCATTTCTAAGATAAAGATGTTGAACATATTTTCAGGTGCTTATTTTTTGTTCACATATCTCCTTTAGTGAATTGTCTGTTCAAATATTTTGTTCATTTCAAGGTGGGTTATTACAATTGTGCTGTAAGAATTCTTCACATAACCCAGATGTAAATTCTTTTTGTCAGGTGTAAGTACAGCAAATGTTTTCTCCCAGTCTGTGGCTTGTCTCGTCATTTATTCTTTTTTAAAATGTATCTTTATTATTGAAAATATTACAGATGTCCCCTCCCCCCGCTTTGACCCCTGCCACTCTGATCCCACCCCCTCCACAGGCCTTAACCACACACTATTTTCTGTGTCCATGGCTTATGCATATCTTAATGGTGTTTTTAATTTTGATTAAGCCTGTTATGGGTTGAAATGCACCCTCCTCAAAAGATTAGGACCTTAAAGTCCTAATTCCCTGTGTCTCAGAATGTGACATTATTTGGAAACTAGAGGCCCGGTGCATGAAATTCATGCATGGGTAGTATTCCTAGGCCTGGCTGGCGATCAGGTTCCCCACCTCCTGGCCTCCCTGCCTCCCCCTTCCCTCGCTCCCTCAGTGTCCTGCTGCCCCCACTGGTCACCTGCCATGGTCAGTGCCGCCCCCTGGTGGTCACCACATGTCATAGCAAGCGATTGAACTCCCAGTCTCCTGGTTGAACTACTGAGGGGACAATTTGCATATTAGCCTTTTATTATATAGGATAGGATCTTTACAGCGGTAATCAACTGAAGATAAGGTCATTAGCAAGGGCCCTAATCCATCATGTTTGGTGTCCTTATAAAAAAAAAAGAAATTGGCCAAGAGATGCGCACAGGGAGGAAGGTCATGTTAAGATGAGACTGAGCTCAGGCAATGCACCTTCACATCCAGAAACACCAAAGATGTCCAGCAAACTACCAGAAGCCCAGGAGGGGCATGGAGCAGACACAGACACCTCATAGCTCTCAGAAGGAACCGACCTGACTGCACTTTCCTCATGGCCTTCTAGCCGCCAGAGCTATGCATTTCTATTGTTTAAGCCACCCAGTTTATGGTATTTTGTTATGACAGCTGTATTCAAGTAATATAAAGCCCAATTTATGAAGTTTTTAATGCAAGGTTACTAAGATTTATTTCTATGTTTTCTCTAGATCTCTATTCTTTTTACATCATATACACATGCATACTCCACCTTTTCCTCTTCCCTGGGTTGCATGTTTAGATTTTCTGTTGCCTGAGGGAGCCACTTATTTCTTGTATAATTTCTAGAATTAATCATTGTTTCTACTAACACTGTAAATATATCAAGTGGCTCTGTGTTCATCTCTTTAAGTTCAACTTGGAGTAAGTTTAGTTCCAAGGGCATAAGACCTCTTGTCTTTTTGGTTCCCTTCCTAGGAAGTTGAAGATGCTCATAGCCGATGTTTCATTACTAATCATTTCATTACTAATCATCTGGCACAGGCATGACCCCTCCTGCCCTCCCCCCTTACACACCTCACCATTTCTTTCATTTTTCCTCTACTAGAGAGCGCTATATATGAACAGGTCAAACACATGGGGCTCTGGGTAGATGTCCCAAAAGTACTGAGCATGGAGACCCTTTTTCTCCTCGACACACAATGACGTCAGTGGTCCCAGTGGACACTGCCGTGTTCTCCACTCTACTCAAGAAGGACAACCCACCAACCAACCCACACAATCTTGACCTTGAGAAATCAGTTTCTTTGTTGGAAGTTATTCTTACGGCACCTCTCTTCTTCATAGTGGGGAACACAAAAATCAGCTGAAGTCATAAAAAGGACTGAAATAATAATTCAGTAAAGATTATCTATAAATCTTCCTTCAGGAATGGAATACTTAGTGACTGATGGGTGTGGCCTTTGCTCTGACATTATTCTGGTATCAAACAGCCTTGTTTTCTGATTCCGGAAGTTCTGCTATACAATGGAATCAAGTCTTCAAAATACCGGCTCTAAGAAGGTTCTAAAGGTACATGCCTTACCCTTGACAGACAGGTGTCTCCACGTCACAGTTGGCTCTGGTCTGCCAATAGCAAGACACAGCAGGGTCACGCTGCTTCCCTCATTCACAGTGATATCTGAGGAGATGTTCATGATTTGTGGAGGGACTATGAAGAAACAGAGAAGAGAATAAATACATGAGAATGAGTATTTACACTCAAAAGAAGGTGCTAGCCTATAAATATTCATATAGCATGCTTTTTAACAAGTAGCGTCTCAATAATAATATTCAGATTTCTTGATTGGCCAAGGATGTGGCCACCAACACAACATTTACAGTGCACTTATGTCTTGCAGCAGGAGGCAGGTGTGTGGGTGGGGAAGAAGCACAGGAACTGAAGACAAAGACATTAATGCTTGTTGATTGAAAGGTCAAACCAAAAGGAAACTACTTACAATGTTTTCTGAGTTCCTGTCTGTCCACGTGCTCATTTATTTTAGTGGACTTGCTGACTTAAGCAAATAGGCATGAGTTGCCCCCACTTAAGCCCTTTTTTATTTTTCAGTAAAGACAACCACACTGAGTTAGTTCCCCTTCCTTGAGCATTCCAGACATTTTCATATTCTTTGGCCTTGCACCGATTATCCCATCCTGCAATCTTTTCTTCCACATTTATTTACCTGAAAATTCCTTCTCGTTCCTCAAAACACATCTTTTAAAACACAGAAAAACTTCCTCTGGCGTGCCCAACCAGAGTCAGCAATACATTGCACCTGCTACTACGGCCACTATAATATTGTGTTATAAAACATAGGCATAATGGCATCATACTCCAGTGGTTAGGGGCAGGGCTCTAGAGCTCAACTCCTCACCTGTTGAATAATCTTGGGCAAGGTAGACTGCCTTCCCCTCTTGGTTTCCTCAGCTTCAGAATACAGATGATAATAGTAGCTAAACTAACTGTGTTGTGAGGTTTAAACAAAACCTGTAGAGTGCCTGATAGGAAAGAACCACTCAATACATATTCACAGAAGACAAAGAAGATGAAGATGGATATAGCAATAATTATGTCTTTCTCTATAAACTCTTGAACTCTCACGGGCTGGGACCATGTCCCTTTACCTTTAGCATTGCAAAGGCTGACATGATCCCTGGCTTTGCTGTCTACCCTGTCCCACCTGCAGGCCTGATTCTCTCAATTCAATTCAAAACTCAGCTTTGGAAAATACCCTGATTCCCCTCAACTCCTACTTCTCATCACCCTTGTCCTGGTTGAATTTCTCACCAAATTTCACATGGACGATAGCCTTCCACTTGAGACCTCCCACCTATTCTCTTTCCAACTTTGGATCCCTCCATCTTTTCCCCTGCCTGTGCCCAGAGGAACCTTTTGAGGCCATCATCTAATCAAACTGCTCCCCTATCTACTCTAGCTCAACACTGCCCACCAGGCTTCACACCACACCTCTTTTGCATGACCTACCTACGCCCCTGAAATCTAGCCCCTCAACCTACCGACAAACCTCGTCTCCAGGTGCAGACCTCACTAGCAGCACCCGGCAGATAGTGGGCCCACCTTCCCTGGAACGTGACAAAGCACAAGGACTTCCATAGCTTTGCTTGTCCTTGTCTTCTCTTCATTTTCTACCTGAAAACAGATGACTCAACTTTCAAGGGTCCTCAGAGGTCACCTCCCCTTAGACCAGTGGTTCTCAACCTTGGCTGCACATTAGAATCACCTGGGAATCTTGTTGAAATCCTGATTTCTGGGCCTCATCCCCCAGAAATTCTGTTACTAATGATGAGGCCCAGAAATCAGGATTTTAACAAGATTCCTAGGTGATTCTAATGTGCAGCCCAGGTTGAGAACCACTGCCTTAGACCCTGAAAAGAGAATCCCCCATCTCTCTTTGCTACATGTTGTGGCAAGCTCCCTGCAGGTGGGGCTAGGCCTGTTGTGTCCCAGCTGATTGTTGTACGCCTGTCCCTTTACTTAGAGATGGAGGTGCCTGAGGATGAGGATGGGATTTCACACATCCCTGTGCCCTCAGGCTCTGGCACAAGGCTGAGGAGGTACATGCTTGATTCTTCTTTGAAAGAAAGATCCAAAGAACACAGTGGAGAAATCCAAAAACTGGAGTGGGTGGGGGTAGGGGTGGGGAGGCGCAAAGCTTTTAACCTTTCTTCTCAATTTTTCTTTCAGAAAATAAAAGGAAAGACAACAGAGACAAGAGGCGCCACACTTACAGTTATGCTGATATACTCAAACTGCCAGTTTAATTATAAATTATTAATTACCATACAGGTCGAGTGCTAGTTAATTCCAAACCACCCCGAGTCAGTGGCGAAGGAGAATTATGGCCCATGCTCAATTCTGAGGACTGCGCAGCCTGAAGTTTTATGCTGCTCAGACCTTAGAGGTAAGTCTTTTCAAGGAGAAGCCGTAAGTAACATGTAGAACATTTGAGTTCTTAAGGGAATCCACATTTGAAAAATAAATAAAAATCACCCCCGGTATAAATCTGCCATGTTTTAGATTATTCCGGCATCAGATTTTGCCCTGAAATTTCATTGCACATATTTTATCCAGATACACACTGGGGTGGGGGGAGGGGTTGGTGGTGGGTGTATATTCTAACTGCACTGCATCCTCTAGAGAAAAGTGAACTCGCTATTTTCCAGTATTTTCAGGCTTGTTAAAAACATAGTTCTGAGCTTAGAAATGTCAATAGTGCTTCTCATTTTATAGAACAGCAGCTTCAGTGCTGCTTCCACAGGAGTCTCAGAATACTGTCTGCTGAGGTTGGGTGCGCCAGGCCACCGGACATTATCTCTCTGCAGAACCAGGAGTCTCCCTCCGCAGGAAGACACAGGGGGTGGGGGAAGGCATTGACCAGTTCGTGGGGCTCATTTAGTACATTTCAGATCTCTGCACCCTGCCCCTGGTTCAGGGCCTTCAGTCCCATATGGTCCACTTCATCTGATAGTGTGAGGGGTCCTGGGTTAAAAGGTATTTGAAAAAAGGCCAGTAAGTATATCAGTGGACTTGTAACTACTTATTGTGCCCAGATTTCTTTGGTGCAATTCAATATTGTTCTCCAGTTCCCTAAAATCTATGTATTGAAATTAAATTTGTTTATGGGTTGTTGTGGTATTTTTTCTGGATAAAATGTGGACTTTTACACTGTTTTAAGGCAGGAATTTATATTGCTTTTCACAGTATTTATCTAGGGAATATTTTAAAAAATGTATGCATTGATCATCCTATTAGCTATTCATTGGACATGAAAATATTGAGTCAAGTAAAAATGTAGTACATTTAAGTAAAGTTAAATGCATACTCTGAAGTTAAACTTTGAGATTTTATCTTTTAAAAAAAAGTATTTGTAAAATTCCATGGATATTGAGCACCACCTCCTTATTCCCCTTCTCACTGTAATGTTAACTGTGAGAAGGGGGTTTCCTGGGATGAAATGGTGAAGGTCACTCCAGCATCTCTATCAAGGACCAGTATTTTCTGTCATCCTCTGCAAGTCAGAGGATGAAAGACAAAGGGCGTGGATAGCCAGGAAAAAAAAAAAAAGCACAAAAAATGAACTGAGAGAAAGGGGAGCTCTTTCTGTTCCCAATTATAAGGTTATTACTATTAAACTGTAATGCATGATGATATGTATTATTTATTAATAAGCAACTCGGCGGTTCTCAAATTGCTTGCACAAGCATTACTTCGTGAGTTTCTTATGAATTATGATATAATTGGAACAAATATTCTCACTATTAAGTGCGTGATGGTCTAACCCAGGGGTGGGCAAACTTTTTGACTTGAGGGCCACAGTGGGTTCTTAAACTGGACTGGAGGCCGGAACAAAAGCATGGATGGAGTGTTTGTGTGAACTAATATAAATTCAAAGTAAACATCATTACATAAAAGGGTACGGTCTTTTTTTTTTTTTTTTTTTTTTTTTTTAGTTTTATTCATTTCAAGTGGGCTGTAGTTTGCCCACGGCTGGTCTAACCGCTTTGCTGTACATCTGAAACGAATACAGAATAGTGTCAAATGGAAACTGTGATGGGAAAATAACTTTTTAAACGATGAAGAAATGGAAGCATGAGGAAGGTTAAGTAAATTGCTCCAAATTACGAGGTTAAAAATGGCAGACTTCTTCCCATCCCTTGGTGCTGCCTCTCTGTTTAACCTCTGTCAGTGCCCCAGACACAACATGCATATCTGCGTGTTTCCTCTGCCAGGAATGTTCTCCCTGCGCGTCTTCCCTCACAGCCCTTCCCAGATGGTGGGTAGTACACGAGTTTGGTTATCTACAGGTGAAATATTTCTATGTGCAAAGGTAATTGGGGTGTGGAATGTACGATTCTTGACCTATCAGTGCCACCTACATAGTAAAGGTCACATAATATGACTGCAAAACGATGTGAGAGACCATGTACCACAACTGAGGTTCTGTAGTCCAATGACCCATGTATCTTCGGACAGTGTTTACTTAACTCCTCATCCCCTGGTTCTCACTGAAGAAAATGAAGACTACAGACTATATCTTTCAGGTTGTAACAAAGTGGGAATGTGTATAGTACACTAGTACAGTGCCTAGAAATAAATTAGTACTTAATAAATGGTAGTTGTTACTATTATTGTTATATGCTCTTATCAATATTGAATAAATATTTGGAATCAGATAAATAGCTTCATCCGTGCCTGCTTGCTCATTTTCTAAATCTCAATTCCTTCAGCTTTAAGGTAGGACTTATAGATGAAGCTGGCCTTGGAAAGCTTCATTATAAAGCTTCATAAGCAAGATTTCATTATTTATGCTTCCAGAGCAAAAAGTAAATATCTAATCAATAATTGTTGATCCTGTCCTTACACGCTGAATATTGTGCCTATGCAAATACACAGGACAAATCATACACTTGTATAAAAATATTACTTGGCTCTTCATTATATATTTTCTTTTAGAGGGTATTTTATTCTGTTTCTGGAAGGTTCAAAGGACGCAACTTCAGCACGATGTCCTACCCTATCACAGGCAATGATAATGTTACAGAAAACCGGAGAAGAACCAAGTAATGTTTAGAGAGATGGAGTTACATTTATTATAATTATCATTGTTACACGCGGGCCCTGAGGAAAATGTCTCTCAAATTCTGGGCGAAGTCACACAGGTAGTTTCCTGTATTTATAACTTTTTACCCTCTTTGTCTCCCAAATATGGGTTTTTTCCAGTTCCCTTTGCAAGTTCTTAAAGGGCCCTATGTGCTGGGGCTTTGAGACCTCAACCAAAGGCTTGGCCTGACGCCAGCACTGATAACTTCGTCTGGAGGTTTAATGGCCTCTCTGAAATGGGAGTAGTCTTCTTTTCCTTATTATTTAAGCCAGCAAGCATTTACAGAAGCCAAAATGCAGGGTTAAAATTTCAAACGGCACTTTTTATATAAGATGGATGCTTCAATTCCACCCTCTACACCTCTACCCTATCTTTGTCCGGTCACAATATTTGAAAATCATGTCTCAAATGTTTTATTTCAAACTGAATGGCACTTTTTTGTGTTTGTTTTTTAAAATTATAATCTGGACTCACAGAGGCTAAAGTTTGACTACCATTTTTCCCCAACTACTGTCTGTATAATTTTTGAAAAAGTTACTTGAGCTTTCTCGGCCATAAAATGGGCATGAAAATATTTGCTACAGAGGGACGTGGAGATTGTGTGAGTTACAGGCCAGTGAGCCAGCTCTGACTCCTGGCGACTCTATGATAACCACATGCCCTGTTTTCAACAGCCCTTAGAGATAATGATTTTAAAGACACTTAAATGGCTATTATTGTTGTTTCCAGTTTATTATTGTTATTACTATTCCCAGAGAATAACAAGATATTGAGACCAAGTGAAAGCTGATATAAATATGAAGTGCTTTCCACCGCACTTTTAAACACTCAAGGCTAATTTATAAAAATAACAACAGTAAAGACTTTTAAAAAACTGAATGTGTTATTTTTCCAGGGTTACCTTTTAAAATTTATTCTAACAAAAGAGCTTATTTCATAAATGAGAGGTGAGAGTAATACATGCTAGGCGAGGTTGTGCCAAGTTTTGTGTACTTAGGTAATATGATATGTTGACAAAATCACTACATAAAATGTCAGGATAAGTGGATTCTAATCTTGATTCTTCCACAGCTGTGTGATCTTCTGTAAATCGCTTAACCCCTTGATTTAGGGGTGTGTGTGTGTGTGTGTGTTTGTGTCTGTGTGTGTGTATGTGTTTCCCCTCTTTTTATTCGTGCTGCCCTACCCATGGCAGCCTGGTTGCAATGCACCAAACACCTCATGCTTCTCATAACTCCATACAGAATTCCATATAGCTGCATATGCTGAACACTTACCTTTGTGCCCTCTGCCTATTGAAGTCCTACTCACACCTGAAAACTGATATTGATATCTAATGCCCTCTCTCTACCAGCTCTCCCCATCCCAGAGATGAATGTAAGCCTGTGCTCTGTGGCCACTTGATCACAAGGATGTCATATGGTTGTTCTAAACATGTATTGAGTGCCTAGGAGGTCCTAGGTGTTACCTTGGGAGTAGAGAAGTACACAGGCAAGATACTCTCTTGTGGAAATTATGGAGTTTTGTGTCAAGAGAAGAGCACTGACATTGATAAATAATCACAGGATCAAGGTGTGATTACCGTTGTGGATGTGCTATGAAATGGTACAAGGTACCATGATAGCCCATGATAGGAGACTAGCCCTGGGCAGTGAGTTTGCATGCGGGGTTCGCTGTGGGCAGGGCTGGGCAAAGGGATCAGCATGTGCAAAGGCTCTGCACAGATAGGATGCAAGGTTGGCTTGGGAGACTGTCTGAAGTGAAAAGAAAAAACTCTTACAAGTGACTGACTGAACAGGGGACAGGTTTTACTGATTCTTAAAGAAAGTACTTCATATTTTAATCATTTTAAAGACAAGTGAGGCCCTGGCCAGTTTTGCTCAGTGGATAGATCATCCGGCCCTTGGGCTGAAGGTTCCTGGGTTCCATTCAGGTCAAGGGCACATATCTCTTCCCTCACCTCCCCTCCCATCCCTCCCCGTCTCTTCCTGCTCTGTGATGCCAAGAGTAGGGGTTGCACCTCACCCCTGCACTCAGTATACACTATCCTGTTCCCAAGCCTGAGACAGAACTGTAGAAAGAAACCCTCTGGATCAAATACAGAAACTCTCCCTCTTTGGAGAAAGCTGGGACTTGTAAAATTTTGAAGAAATGGGTAGTTGTTCATAATCTCGTTTGGAGCTAGACTGTGGCTCAGAAGAAAGCGGGTGAAGTTAGTAGCTCAGACTGCACTCTTCTATTTAGTAGCTGTATGAAAGCGGCAATGATTTCAGTTATGAATAAATGAGATCATAAAATAAGTACACTTTAAAAACTATGGAATGATATGTAGCTATAATTCAGCGTTCCGACTAAAGAAATAAAAGCTACATTTTGGGTCTCAGGGATCCCATGGGTGTGACACTCGATGAGTTTTGACTCTGCTTGTAGAACAGGGATGGGCTCAGTGATGTGATCTACATTGTATAGAAGGTACAGCAAGGGAGCTTTTCACACGCTAAGGTTAACCTCACATAACTCCCGTTTCTTAAATTCACTACCCTGCTAGATCCACAAAAGTCAGGACTTCCAATATGAAAGAACAGGCTTAGATTTCTAGGTGTGAAGGAGTCAGCCATGAGGCCCCCAACGTGATTTTTATGTGAGTCTTTTCTCATATCTCCGAAATCTATCTCAATTCCAACAAATCTGAAAAGTCTGAAAAATAAAGATTGCATCTGCATTTTATTTTTACATTGGGAAAGTGGGGAGGGGTTCATGACTGAATATTGCTGATAAAAACATGATAACTGAGTCTCATTACAGCCAAAGACAAGTCTCATATTTTAGCATTTTTATTAAAGCTTTTTAAATTACTGAGTGTCTGGTATATTCAATACCAGCCTAAGTGATTTATATTAGTCTATCCCTAGATACTCCATCTAATAAATAACTTGGCAATCTCCTAACCCATAAATATCCCTGGCCCCAGCAAAAAGCAATTAAAGGATGTTAGAAAAAAAGAGTGGTTTCTCAGTACCCCAGACTATAGTGTCATGGGGTGTTTCCAGCAGAGTAATTCACGCCACTTACAGAGGGGTCAGGTCTCCTGTCCTCACCACTCACCCACTGGGAATTTACGTCTCAGTTCCCTTCAAAGACAAAACACATCCAAAACTATCTTTAAATATTTAACATGTCATGGGAATGCAGGTGTTTCATCATGGAGAACATTCTCCCCAGCAACAAGTGTGCTATGATATTTGAGACAGCTCAGGCTGAAAATACTGTGCAAAGCCTTTTTGGAAAGCAGTTATGTCCAAATGTTTTGGGGGAAGAAAGGGGACATATGTAATATTTTCAACAATAAAGACTTTTTTAAAAAATGAAAAATAATCATGAAAATAACAATGACAACAAAAACAATAAATAGGTGTGAGGGATTTTATGGGGAATCTGTAAAATTTTCTACAACTCATTTATATTGATATTGCTTTACTTGGTAACGATACTAAAAGTCCTTAATTTGCACACTTGAAATGTGTGAATTTTATTATACATATATATATATCCTATATAATAAAAGGGTAATATGCAAATTGACCCTAACAACAGAAAAACCACTGGACCAGTCACTATGAGGCACATTGACCACCTCTCGGTCCCTTCCCCCGGCCATCAGGCACCAATCACCTGATGGTGAATGGGGAACTGGGGGTGGGTGGCGGTGGGGGGCAGGGCCAGCTGCAGGAAGCTCAGGAAGATCTCCTTGATCACAGGCCAGTCCTAGGGACCGTACCTGTGCACGAATTTTGTATGCTGGGCCTCTAGTATGTATGTATGTATATGTGTGTGTGTATATGTGTGTGTGTGTGTGTGTATGTGTGTGTGTGTGTGTATATATATATATATATATATATTTAAAATGTAAAAAAAATGTATAAACACATCAAGTATTTATTGGGGTAGCCCACCCAAAGGTTGTTAGAGGCTCCAGTGTCATCAGCCCAGAAAAGATTTCAGACTGATAAGGTTCAACCAGCATGCCAGGTAGAAAGCCATTGATATTTATGAGGGTGGCTTCCAGTTTAGTCCTTTCAGCTATGGAAGGAGGCCACCTTTCCTGAGAAACCTCTTATCTGGCCTTTGCTGAACCTCAAAGGCTATGGGAAGGAGGAAACTCTGAGCCCCACCTTCCTACATTTGTCAGTAAGTCAGTGTGCTCTGCGTTACATCCAGCACCCAGGCAGGAGACAACAAGGTCACACACCCAGACTTTTCTCACCGAGCTCCAGGAAGCTGCCAGGAAACATGGCCTTGAAGAGGAGAGGATGGCCCCAGTCCAGCTTTTATAGGGATTCTCCAAATCCCAATCCCAATGAGTCCATGGCACACTCATCATAAATCTGAGAGGCTTGGAGGCTCTTGATCAATGTAATTGGATGCGTCTTCTAATGATACTTTTGATCATTTTATTAAACATTGTCTATATTTATGTGCTTCACTTCCCAGATAATTATGTACGCATTGTTGGGGGCAAGGGGAACTGCCTTCAGAAATATCACAGGAGCCCAATAACACGCTATTTACATGTCCTCGGACTCCAGGGCACATCAAGGACATGCACAGGTGTGAGGTAAGAGGTAATGCCACTTCAGCTTGATTACAGCACTGGGAAGTGGGGGGATTTGCAAAGAAAATCCTAATTTCCCCCCATTATCTCATTTATTATGAAGAAGAAGGAGCAGAAACGCAGCTTCACTTCCATAGCTTGGTGTCAGAAAAACAGGGCCAAATGGAGAGGGGTTTGACCAAAAGCTTTGATTGTTGCATAGAGCACTGATTTTCAACCTTTATCATGGCATGGCACATGGAAACCCCAGGTATGGGCTGTAGGTATGTTAATGTAGAAGGCAGGGAGAATGACTAGGACCAGAGAGTCTTAGAAATGGCAAGCAGGGAATTGGGCGGAATGAACAGTGAGGTTCCCAAATCAATAGGACAGATAACAGCAGGTTCCCTCTAGAGAAAATAAAAATCTCCCCCCACGTGTGAGGATGAGGCCTTGGTCAGATCCAGTCTCTTAGAGAAAAAGGCAATGTAATGGCACGCTGTCCATCTTATTGGATGGTATTGCTTTAACCCCCAGAGTAGATAGCGCCTGACGTTGTTTGAAGTTGTTTGAAGTGAGGAGGTGACAACCCATAAAGAAAGTTTCCTGGTGCTGAGAGCACTCCTGAGGTGTCAGGATGCTTAGCCCTGGAAGACAGACAGAGGGGCCCCTCGTGGGAATGTGGGGAGCAATGGGTACTGATGGCAGCAGGAGCAGGGGGAGCGGAGTAGCCCTGGGATGAAGGATGACTAACTCCCGATGGATTGCATTTCTCCGAGGGCTGTGCGCATGAGAGCTTAGACCTGGGACCTGCTGCGGTACTTCTCGAGGTGATAAAACCTCATTACACTCAGAGACTGTGCTACGGAAAGTGCCAGAAGCAGAAACACAGAGCATTTAGGAGGATTCAGAACAGAGAGAGAGAGAGAGAGAGAGAGAGAGAGAGAGAGAGAGAGAGAGAGAGAGTGAGTCAGGGCTTATAAATGGGCCATGGGTGGGCCAGGAGACAGAACAGTGATCCTGCTTCCTCCCTCTAACTCCCACCAAGACTTACCCACCCACCAAGCCTAGAATAGGGGCAGGGGGAGGGGACATGGAATACGTGGGGTAAGACTGAAGGAAGAAGGGAGTGGGTTGGAAAGGAAGTGACATGAAAAGGAGATGGGTATTTTGAAGAATTGGTTCAAGTATGGATGTCTGCTCCCCCCTAAACACACACACACACACACACACACACACACACACACACACACACACACACCTGCTCCAAACACAAGGAGAATAGAAATAATGGCCCCGGGGTGGCTCTGGGAGGGCATGCTTAGAGCAACTGAGTCACCCCTGACCCCAAGTCTTTAACACTCATTTGCTTAATTAAGTGGCATTTAAAAGCTAGACAAGGCAATCAATGAGTATTAATAATCATGTATCCAATAATGATATGTACACAATGCCAACAGAGTGGAGCAAAGCAAGTAATAGACGCTCCTCTATCCAAGTCCCTAAAAACATTAAAAAATTCAAGAGATCTCAAGGAATGTCCTGGTTTAGGAGGATACTTAACTCCCAAAGAATGAAGTGAACTCCTTTAAGGCTTGAATTGAAAAGCTAAACTCCTCTGACAAGACTGCATCCCGTATCTGTTTTGCAGAAAACACCTGTAGCCGCGTCCCGGTTCTCCTTTCCTTTCCTGGCATCCCTCCTCAGCCTGCGTCCTCACATATGACTAGTGATTGGAATAGAGACCTATTAGCCGCATGTGGATTGTATGAAGAAAGATATGTTCACTCCTGGCCCATGAACTTGATGAATAAATGCCACAGACAATGGCTAAAACCATATAAACACAAACTCGCCCTACATAATCCCAGTGGGGCCCAGGGCAGAGTGAGACCTGGAACTAGCCTGAACTCTGGTGCCAGTATCTGTAAGCCTGAGGACAGAGAATGGGCCTGATGGGATGGAGGCAGTGCCATCCTCTGCTTCCCAGGGAAAGGGAGCTCCCTGACCCACAACATCCCCTGCCTGCTTCCATGTCAGGAAGGGTCGGGTGGATGATGAACAATTGGATGCTATAACAACTGGAACAGGGCAATGATGCCCCCCGCCCCCACACGCCCCCGGCCCAACCCTCCCACATTCTAATTTAAGTTTAGTTTCCCCTTTAGACTTTGTCCAGGAAGGAAATGGACGAAGGGAGAGGTTCTTTGGGCAGCTGATGCACCAGGTTTGGGTCACTCCTAAGTCAATAAAGGAGCTCTGGGGTTTCCCTGTTGGTTTCGTGGGGGTGCCTGCCAGCGTGCCTCCGGGAGAGATGGCCCTTCTGCAGTGCACCTCAGATCACAGCTGCAGGCCACAGAATCTAGGGGAACATGGGCACCTTAAGAGTGGCCTCTGTGCCCCAGTGCCGGGTCAGCCACCCCCTATGCCAGTGATGGCGAACCTTTTGAGCTCGGCGTGTCAGCATTTTGAAAAACCCTAACTTAACTCTGGTGCCATGTCACATATAGACATTTTTTGATCTTTGCAACCATAGTAAAACAAAGACATATTTTTGATATTTATTTTATATATTTAAATGCCATTTAACAAAGAAAAATCAACCAAAAAAATGAGTTCGCGTGTCACCTCTGACACGCGTGTCATAGGTTCGCCATCACTGCCTAATGCACTGCCATGGGAGCAGGGGGATGTCTCTGTCAGAACTTTCCTGATTTCAGGTCTTGGTTGTTCGGGGTCCCCTCTGAGTGGAGGCCTGCTGATCTGTCCCCTCTGAGTGGAGTTGCACCCGCATCACCTGGAGGGAGAGTTTGGGAGAATGCAGGTCACAGGGCCTCCCCCATGTTTAATTCAGGTCTGCGTGGGCCTGTGTGTTGCCATTTCTAGCAGGTCCCCAGGGGGAGCAGATGCTGATGTCCTGGGCAGGGCATGCTAGGAACCACTGCACCGGAAAGCATGTGGAGGCCCAGAGTGCATCCTGATGAGGGTGGGCTGGCGAGATGCTACATGAGAGGGACTCCGCCACTGTAGGGGGTTGGGGGAATGTGAAGGTCGCTGCTTCATGGAGATGGTCCTTCTCTTGTTCTTCAGTATCCCCATATCCATCTGTAAGTCTGCACCGAATCACCACCTCCATCACTTGACATTTTTTAGAAGAGGTTTTTGTTTGTTTGTTTTTAAGAAATACCCAGAAGACAACAAACGGTGCTAGTGCCCAACCATATGCTTAAGTCTCTAGAGACCTGGCAATGGACCTTAGCATCCTCACACTTGTGGTGATAGCTCTTGTTCCTCATATCCAACACATAAGCATTTACTTTTTCTCCATGGCAGTATCCCCTACTCATCCTATACACCTTTTCCGGGTATCACTGTCTCCCCAAAGTCTTCCTGGACCTTCTCTCAACAAAATAAATTGAGCACTCTGCTATGTCTCTATGGCAGTGGTTCTCAACCTTCTGGCCCTTTAAATACAGTTCCTCATGTGGTGACCCAACCATAAAATTATTTTCGTTGCTACTTCATAATTGTAATGTTGCTACTGTTATAAATCGTAATGGAAATATCTGATATGCAGGATGGTCTTAGGTGACCCCTGTGAAAGGGTTGTTCAACCCCCAAAGGGGTCGCGACCCACAGATTGAGAACCACTGCTCCCTGGTGTACTTCCTTCTGCTGGGTTGTACCACACAATGAGTCCACTCAGGGGCCTTGCCTACTTGACATCACTGATAAGGAGGAAGCACCTGCTTGCCCGCCTTAGTGGATAGTAACCACCTAGAGGGCACTTTCTAGAATCCTCAGTGGCAGACACAGCATCCTCTCTTAACAGACATAAGACAATTACTTGTTTGTCTGCAAGGAATGGTCGATGTAGACTTGTGCAGGATATAAAGTCACTGATTTAATAGGTTTGGTTATTTGCTTTTCCCCTGGAGACATCCATTTATTCTCAAGTCACTGTGGACACAAGATTAGAAGTGAGAAGGAGAAAGAGCGCCATAGGCAGATGTACTGACACGTGACACCCACAGGAAAGAAGGCAGCCCCTGCATCAGTACAAAGAGCTGGAAAAGGTGGGGCCACAGAGGAGCCTGCTGGGTGGCTCCCGGTGAGGCAGAGAGATAGAATTAACTTCTGCTTAAAATGCCATGATAAGTGAGCACGATACGGTTAAATTCTAATAAGGTGCTCCATGTCAAGGCTGACATGCTTCGAACATGCTTTTAACAACAGATAAAAACAGTCTAAAACTTAAAAGAAGTTGCACTGTTTAGAAAGGAAGACTCGGTTATCTAGAAGATTCACTCATTCGGAACATCTCATTATCTGATAATGCGGAATGAATAATGCATTCCCGCCCATTTTCCCTGTGTCCCCGTATTCTCTCCTTCCCAAACTCTCTGCCAATCTGACTTCACAGATGAAAGAGCCTGCAGAAGAACTGGATCGACTGTGATTGGTTCTAAAGCTGAGTGAGAAGAGAAAGGAAATTAATTTGGAAACGACCATCCCCTGCCTCTTTGGACCCTCTCCCCCCTTCTCTGCTCCGTGTCATCTTTGCTCAGGGGTCCAGCGCAGTGGAGAGCCTGCCATGGCCTCTGTGGGAGTGTCCTGCCCCCTGCAGCTTCCCTGGGCCTGCAGATGTTAGAGTGAAGGGGACCATGCTGGGAACTGCAATTTATGTTATTAAATGGCTCCCCTCTCCAGCTCTGACTGACAAATAGCCAAATTTTGCTTCCTTTGTTCCAAGTCTGGCTGCTGTTCCACAGCCATCACACTGTGTTTTATAAAGTTATTTGCTTTGAATTGGAGCAAAAACTCTAGGCTGAAGCTAGGAAACCTTTGCTGGGTTCTCACTTCAGCCCAAAGGCAGCAGACCGTGGCATGAGCCTGATACTCACTCCTCAACACCACATCAGGTCAAAGTCTTCCGAGGACAGAAGGACTCCAGGGCTGACAGCAAATAAACCATTTCCAGCAAGTCCCCCCCCCCACCCCCCGCCCAAAGGAGTCAGAAGCCAGCTCATACCTGACAACCACACACGTAAAGGAGAAGAACAGAGCAGGTTGCAAAGTGCTGAGCTGGCTGAGGATGGGCAGGGCCGGGAGTGGGGGTGGGGGGGTCGCATCTCTCACTCAGCACTGTCAGCTCCAGCCCCCACAGGTCTCAGTCTCTTGGCTGACAGTGTCCTCTCTCCCCTCTCCCAGGCCCATGTGTGCAGCCTCCCACCCAGCTTGGTCATTCACTAGTTTAGGAGTTTGCCTGATAAAAAGATGAACGGTGAAGTCTCCTTCCATGTGCTTATATTACTAAGTCACAGAGTTTTTCTTTGACTGGAAATGGTTCCCAGGACTAAATAAACAGACATGTAAAAAGGGAGAAGGCATGGGCTCAAGTGTTTTGTTGTTTTGTCGCCAACTGTTGGGCTAAGAGAGGCCTGGAGTTGAAAAGTCCGGTTTGTGTCTGTTGGGGATTTTCTGTGACCTGCATGGGGTGCATCTGATCCTTTCCTAATCCTGGACACACTGTGGGGAGCGCATGAATGCCAACTGACCTATGAAAGATGGTAGGATCACTGAATAATTGAGAGCAGTGTGGCCCACTGGAGAAGCTAGGTGAACTCATATTTTATAAAGCAGCTCTACTTCTTTGGGAGCAAAACACAATTTGTTGGTTAGGAGGAACCAGCAAATTGAAATTAATTTAGATTTATTTGGAGAGATGGTTTGAGCTCAACAAAGGCTCATAAAACTCCCAGGGCTGACAAATACACAAGTCTAAGGAAGGGAAAGGATGAAGGTCACAAACTTGTGAGTGTAAGAGAGTCCTCACGCATTTGGTCATTGTTCACCAGACTTGCCGGCCCATGTATGATCTGAACAAATATCAGTTTCTGTCTGTGGTCTCCTTCGCATTCACCTGCATCTGCTGTGTGTGAGGTTGTGTGCCTCCTGCTGAAAATTGAGATACATACAAAGGATGCTTCTCTTTCAAAGAGAATATGAAAGAAACAAAAAAGAGAGAGAGAATATGAAAGAGCTTTAAAGGACTCCACAAACAAATGCCTTCTTCCAATGACAGGTATAATTATTAATAATAAGAGGGGTAAGACATATTAAATTCTAAAATGGACCTAAGATCACTGATAAGATCCACAGGTCCAGCTTGATTTTTCTCCTGATTGGAACCCCACCCAAAGCTCTTCAAAGCATTTTGGGCATTCTGGGCCTTTGCTGGGATTTATTGATTCATGACATCTTATAGCAGAAAGTAACATTGGAAATCTCCTAGTGATTAAATCTCCTCAACCTACAAATGAGAAATCTGGGATCCAAAGAGGGGGCACATGCCTGTATCAGTATGTTTGGGGTGTTATAGTAAAACACCACAGATGGGGCAGCTTATCAACAACAGACATTGATTTCTCACCATCTGGAGGCCGGAAGTCTGAGATGGAGGTGTCAGCAGGGTTGGGTCAAAGCCCTCTTCTGGGTCTCAAATTCCCTCTGGGTCCACATGGTGGAAGGCTCCACCTTAATGAGCTAATCACTTCCCAAAGGCCTCCCCTCCTAATACCATCAGCTCTGGGTATTAGAATTTTAACATAGAATTTGGGGGCTACACAAGCATGTAGACCCCAGCATTGCTCAAGTTCAGACAAACACCAGGGTGTGTGGAATTCGGTGTCAATAACACAGCTTCCTAAGAAAGCAGGAAGATAAGGTGGCCCTGCCGATTCTTGCTAGCAAAACAGAATCAAACTTCACAAACATATGTTTCCCACGGCCATTGGACAAGGCAGGAGAGACTGCCCCTTTCTCCTCCCCTTCACCCCACCTCCGCTGGCCTGGCGTTGCCTGTGACTTTTATTGAGGGTCAGCATTATAGCTTCATTTTCAAAGCTGATCCTGAACTAGCTTTCCTTGCACAAAGCATCATGGGAAAGGACAAGATGGCTTGGGTTGGGCCCTATCCTCCTACCTGGATATTAGACTAGACATCCTCCTCTTATCTACCTTCCCTCCTGGGGTATTACCTCCTAGAAACCCCATGAGTAACAGAGTTCATAAAAGATGTGCTTCCATAGGTTTCAGTCTTTTCCTGGCTGAGAATGAGTTATTTATTTAATTGGGAAATGGACTTTTATGAAAAAGGATATTTAAAAAAATCCTAATCTCACCTATATGACTGGCATCTACGAAAAGAATAGAAAGAAATAACAATAAAAAATAACAATTTAACCTTTGTTACTGTCTTTATAGCTGTTGTTATTAGGTACAGTGCTCAGGGAAACTGTGGGAGCCAGAACTCAAGGTAAAGTCAGAACACAGAGGCCGTGGCTGGCTATGGCAGGTCCCGAGGTCTTTCTCCCTCAATCACAGAGAGACAGAAGCACCACATTCTTTAGACATAAGCTCAGGAAGTAGCCATAGAAACCAAGCCCAGTCAGATCAGTATTTCAGGACTCCAGAGTTTCTTTCTTCCTTTATTAACCCCAAGACAGAGAAAAGACTCCCTCTATTCCCGAGAAGCCTGGCCAGAGGGGTTGTCTCTGGCTGCCAAGCCCCCAACTCTGGGGAGGGCGATGCTCCTGAATGCCTGGGTACATTGTCTGTTGGTGGACTGAGCACTTGGGGAAAGGATATCCAATGCCCACTCCAATGCACATCCCTTAGCAAACATCCAGTTCAAAATCTAGCTCTTCAAGAAATTCTTTGTAGGTAAACCTCGTCCAATTCATGACACTCCTTATGTGTGTCTATATTCACCGCTCACTCAGTGCCCGCCTATATTGACATGTTGTGACAGGCCCCGTGGTAAGAAAGATAAGTAAGGTTCAGCCCATGCATTACATTGTTTGTAAGAAGAAAATGTGAGATGCACACAGGACGCGATGCACAGGGTGATATATATACCCAGGGAGTCAAGGAAGGCTTCCCAGAGGAGGTGACATTGGAACTTCTTGGAAGTATTTATAGATAACTAGCTTCATTTTATGACTTTAAAATGTCCACTCTTATAAAGTTTTATTTTTGGTGTTTCTGTTTGGTGGATCAAATGAAATAAAAAGGAAAACATACACACATGGTATTATTTAGTCCTACTATGTGCAGGGAGGAGAGGTGTAGTCAGATTGTCTCCTTCTTCCCCAATAGTTTTGCTCTTTTTTGAGTGCTCTCCTCTCTGCCACATATTGAAACTCTCCTTCTCTTTTCATACACAGCTTACATTTCCCCTGGGCCCATGAAACCCTTTTGTGACCAATTTAGTTTATCTTTATTTCTCATGTCTGTTTTTCTTAGTGGATATTAAGCGCGAAACATCAATAATAAGAATGACATAAAACTGACCTCTGTAAAATATATGTATATTTTTATGAATCATCTTGTTCAATTTTCAGGAAATCTCCTATTGGAGTATATGCTCCTTCTTTGCATTAAAAAAATGCAAATACAGCTAATGACGAATAAAAAGCTAACCATACATGGTTGTTCTCATTGACACAGAGGCTAAGAGCTTGTCTTTCCATTCCTAACCTATTCCTCTCAGGATCCTAGTTGATTATTGTCCAATTGTTGAGTGTGCGGTCTCTTTCCACTGGAACCCGATTGCCTCTGTATGAATGATACAGGAAGGACCATCTTTTAGACTCTTCTGTTCTCCCACCCATATACCCCAACCCCATCACAAAGCCCAGGTCATGGTTTATCACAAGCAAGTGCCCAATGAATAATACTGCCAACTGTTTGGAAGTCATTATTTCCGTTTCTATCAGTGGTTCATACAAAGATGACTTCCCTTTATATTTTGTTTGGGAGAGGAGACAGAGAAAGATGAGAACCAGAAAGATAGGAGGAAAGAGGAAGAAAGAAGGGAGAAAAAGAGATGGAGAGGAGCAAAGTGAAAGAAGTGAGGGAGAAAGAGAAGCACAAGGGAGGGAGGAGGGAGAGAAGCATCCCTGTCTCCAACCACCAAGCCCATCACAGCCCCCTCAGGAAGCAGGTCGGCAGGAAACCAAGACAAGCGCTCCAAGGTTATGGCTAATAATTGATGTTTTTTTGTGGGGCAAAAGGGAAAGGAGGGGTTGAAGATTAAAGAAGTCAGAAGAGAGACGGAAAGTTTTCAGGGTCACAGGATACATTTATCAGAAGCTTTTAAAGAAGTGTTTAAGAGCAGCTAAGCGGTTGCTATGGAAATAGGTAAAAGCTAATCCATTATCTGCAACCTCTGGATGCCACCAGCTTGCCGCTGGGGGGCATTCTGCTTTTTATTATTTTTTTCTTTTTCTTTTCTCTCTTCTATTTTTTTCCTATCTAAATGCACCCCTGGAATTATGAGAAACAAATTAATAAAAGCAGAAAGAAAGGGACTTCAACTCCTTCAAAGATTATACGAACCCATGAGGGAACCTTCACCCCACATGTCAACTCATAAACCAAGAGGAGATTATTTCAAGAAGATAAGAGGGAAAGAAAACAACAATATGTGAACACCTGGAGGGATAAGTGTCTGGTTCCTCCTGGAGCCCCTCAGGGCCCCGGCTGCCTCTCTGAAGTTTGTGCTAAAACCGCAGAAGGTAGCACATGCCTCCCAGTTGCAGCCCACACGGTGACCCTCACCCGGAGGCATTTAAGAGGCTTTGAAGCTTCAAGAAAGAAATGATGGAAGCCATTTTTACAAATATCCCTCACTACACATAAAAGCTGAGATTTAGCTACAGGCTACTCTAAAACAAATTTATGTAAAGCTGATGCCTTTTCCCACAAATATAAATGTCTGAAATATAGGTTTGAATCAATTGGTGTTTTATATGTGCATATTTGAGGGAAATGTTAAAGAGGTTAATAATATCAATGCTATAATGATTGCATAATAGTCCCTCCTACAGTCTTACCTCTCTACCGTAGCCTAGGAAATAGAAATCTCTACCATGACTTGGGGAATTGTGACTCCACAGAGACAACTTTCTGAACGTGATGATCTCTTTTTTTCTATTTGATTATCATGTCACAGTCTCACAATATCATCAAATTCTTAGTCATTATTAAAAATCAAAATCTAGCCCTAACCGGTTTGGCTCAGTGGATAGAGCGTCGGCCTGTGGACTGAAGCGTCCCAGGTTCGACTCCAGTCAAGGGCATGTACTTGGTTGCAGGCACATCCCCAGTAGGAGGTGTGCAAGAGGCAGCTGATCGATGTTTCTCTCTCATCGATGTTTCTAACTCTCTATCCCTCTCCCTTCCTCTCTGTAAAAAAAATCAATAAATATATTAAAAAAAATAAAAATAAAAATCTATACCTCCTCTACACCAATGCCTGATCATATATGTGTATCCCTGAAGCCTAGAAATCAATGTAGTCTCCTCCTGACTTAATTCCAATAGCCAATAGGTCACTACACCTGGCAATATTCATGGTCTAAAATGACTTGTATTTCTCCATTCTTCTTCATTTCCACTACTATGGCCTAATTTAGAGTTCTTATCTGTTCTTACCTGAACCTGAACTACCCAACTCCCTCCTCAATGGTTTGCTTGATTGGCTCCCTCTATTCCAACCTCCACATGGTTGACATGCAGTGTTTCTAAAATACAAACCTGATCACTGGATCAGCTTCATAAAGTCTTTAACTGGATTCTTCTCGCCTTCATAACTCCTTTGATGATGGACACCTCACCCACTCACCCTTGCCCATCTCTGCGGACTTATCAGCTGCTTTGCCCCTGCATGTGCCCTGGGTCTGAGGACAAGATACACGGACATCCTTACTAGATATGAGTCCCTTGATGGCAAGAGCTGGATTCTGTTCCTGAGTCTCTTCAGGGCTTGGGACGGTGCCTGGCAAAACAAGCCCTTAATAAACCCATGCTGATCACCAGGGGTGGGAATTCATTTCCTCACTGAGCTACCAGAAGCCATCACACAGCTCATGCCTCCATCCCACTGTGAAAATTATTCAAGTTCCAGGCTTTGCTATATAGTGAATGCATGCTCTTCTTAATCAGTGCTATGAATTTAAATTCTGAGTCAGGAGCTCGGTTAGAAAGAGACAGAACCACTAACTCAATGACCAATGACAGCATGGGCGAGCGAGGCCGTGGGCAGCCAGATAAATGTACTGACATTGAAACTTAGAGCAAATTATGATCCACTTCACAGCTGATTCCCTAACCAATCGCCATCACTGGCTGTGAAGCTACCAGTCCGGGGCCCACGCAGCCATGTCCTGGGCAGTTCTAAGAAACACATCCTGAAAGGGTCACTCCTGCATTAGATGAAACTGAAGGCTTGCGGGGTGAAGAGAGTGCACGGAAGCGTTTTGAGTGAATTGCTCTCCCCAGTCACGTGGGAGCTCAAAGCTCTGACTGGATGGAGTCGGGGAGGAATGCATTTGGGTTATGATGTGGGCTCTTGTTTGAGAACAGATGATTGACCCCCCCAAAATGAGGACCTGGCAACACAGGTCCCTCTGTGAAGAACTAGAAATGGAAACGCATATTGCCAGGCTGGGCCTGTAAGCACTGGGAGCTCCCACAGAAATGACGGGTTAAGGAAGTGGCGGCACAAGGACCTTTGGGAAGCACTGTTTGGGAGAAGAGAAAGGCTAGTGTGAAAAAAATCCCAGGTAGGACCCAGGAGAGTGATTTTGCTGGAGTTCCAGTGGCTACAAGAGAGTGGTTTTTGACATTTGTGTGACGAAGAGGGAATCTGTGGGCCAAACTGAAAAGCTATTCTTTCTAGTAGTCCAGAACGATTAGCAGCAAGGTCTGGTTAGGACTGGAAAATGCAACGGGAATTGATGGTAAAAACCAGAACTCCATGTCCACACTGTATCTGATTTATATATCCATCGCTTTCAAGATTCTCTTCTCTACTTAACAGCCCAATGTGCTTGGGGACATAATAAGGGAGGAATACTGAGGGGATATGAGGAAGGGAAAAGCATGGTCTATATGGCAGACACTTTTCATATGGAGGAGTCTGGGCAGGAAGCTAGCCAAGCAGCGTGGCGCTGTCTAGAAGACCTTCGGGTTGAGGTTCTCATTTCACCTACGGCTACTCATTTGACTCAGGCTGAACACATTTAAACAAATGGGCTAAGACTAAAACCAGAAACTGGCAAAGCACCCATGGCATCCTCAGCGGTGGCCTCAGACACTGGACGTGCCCTCTTACACACACTGAGCTCCGGAAGCGGAGACAGAGGTCAGATAACAGGCTAACAGGAAGATCACTCTGGGCATCATGTTCTAGGCCAGCCGTGGGCAAACTACGGCCCGCGGGCCGGATCCGGCCCGTTTGAAATGAATAAAACTATTGAAAAAAAAAAGACCGTACCCTTTTATGTAATGATGTTTACTTTGAATTTATATTAGTTCACACAAACACTCCATCCCTGCTTTTGTTCCGGCACTCCGGTCCAGTTTAAGAACCCATTGTGGCCCTCGAGTCAAAAAGTTTGCCCACCCCTGGTCTAGGCTGTGTCCATGTTGCTCAGTCTCACTAGTGTACAGGAAGCGCCTGTCTTTCCTTCTCAGGGGCCAACAACCCTCTTTTTCTTGGAAGTGACTATGTTTTCCCCATTCACTCAGATACATGACTACATACATTATTACTTTAAAGCATAATACCCCTTTGAGATACACGATTATGAACCCCCTTCTAGAGATGGGACTTAATGCAAACAGTCAATAGCAAAATTAGGTCTTGAAGCCGGGGGGTTTGACCTCAAAGTGTTTGCTTGTTAGCACCCTATTGTGCTGTGAGACAGCACCATGCAGCGGGGCTTAGAGTTTAGAGAATCCGTGTTAAATCTGGAGCTAGAAGTGTCAATGAGGAGAGTGTGTGCGCATGGGGCTGTGATAGGGAAGTGGCATACTCACCCCCCGCTGCCTCTGAGCTGGGCTTTGGCTCTTTCAGAATTGATCTTCTCCTTGGGAGAAACTGCTTAATGGGTAACGGATTTCACACGGGCATGATGGACATGCTTAGAACTAGATAGGGATGGTACAGGCTCAATGTGGTGAATGTACTAAATGCCATTGAGTTGTTCACTTTAAATGGTTAGTTCTGTGCTATGTAGATTTCATCTCAATAAATTATTGTTTAAAGAACTGACCTTCTCCCAAAGCCTTCCATGATTAAACCCACTTGATTAAGGAGTTTTACTTTTAATGCCCACGCATCCCTATGAATGCAATCTATGGAAGCCATTCTTACACGTTTATTTTAAAGCACTGAAATACTACCGGTAGCTTTTGCATTGTGAGAAGGTTCACTGATTTGCAGTGTCTGGATAAGTGCAATCTGGTTTTGGAGGAAGTTGGAAGTTGGGAAGATGTTGCAGAATTTACCTCCAAAAGGCTGACTGCAACCCAAAATGCTGCCACTTCCAGACAGCAATGGCCTCGGTGGCCGGTTTAGATGACCACACGGTGCTCAACTGCTACATCTAAAGCGGGAGATGGACAACATCAAATTCTCGCGGAACAGCAACCCACTGAATTTTTCTACAAATGAGGAAACTGAGGCCAAGGATATGAAGCAACTTGGCCAAAGTGATACAGAAAGTTGGGAATGTTTCAGGTTGTTGAAGCCAGGTCACCAGACTGAGTTCTACCTGGGGCTGTCCTGACCTGACCACAGCACTGCCAAGGCCCTTGGTGCTAAGCAATAAAGTCTGCAAGAGTCCAGATGCCCTTCCTCTCTCCCTGTAATGAAATGAGTCTCCTCTACGACACAGCCCTCCCTGCCTGGGCCCCTGTGTGTCCAGATGGCCAAGAGCTTCTCACACACGCAGGGGAGGCCCCAGCCCAGCAATGAAAGGCACCCCAAGTTTGCTTTTGTGTCACCTAGTCAGGGTGGGCACATTTTGATGGTTCTTCAAAGATTCTTCTGAATCTCTCCAGAGTTGTTTTCTATGCAAGACAGGCTGGCTAAATATTGTTCGCTGATGGACGAGAGGAGGCTGCTATTTTAGGAGCACAGTATAAATTGATTACACTAAGGAAGAAATCTCATTGTTCTCCCCAAGTTTTTCTAATGAGTGTGACAAGCACTTAGAAAGTAGGCTCCCTAATTGATGAGAGGTGTAGGAATTCATGTGCACTCTTCCTAAGGGATCTCCCCTCTCCCTCACCAGTGTGCATGCTTTTATATGTTATGAACTCCATGATTCTGATCCCTGTGTCTGTGTTTCAGGGGCTATGTGCTGGGTTATTCATGCCAGACAAGCTCAATAGGTTTTACAGTCCTGGTGAATAGACAAAGCCAGTGGGGTGTAGCAGACAACAACATATAACTCTGAGACAAAAGACTGATATTGCACTCCTGACTACTTCTTATTGATAGGGTCCTGGTCACACCACTTACTACTGTAGAGGCTCTCTTTTCCTATCTGTGAAATGGGAATAATGACTGCAAATCTCACCATGGAATGTTGTGGTGAGTGTTCAACAAGAAGATGTAAGTGAAAGTGCTTTGACAACTGTAACATCCTTTTGTTATATCATAATGCATATCAATAATATGTCAAAACTTGAACTATCAAGAATCAGAAGGTAGCCTTGGTGCGTGGTCAGTTGGCTGGAGTACTGCTCTGTACACCAAAAAGGTTCAATTCCTGGTCAGGATACATGC
This sequence comes from Myotis daubentonii, assembly GCF_963259705.1. Classification (NCBI taxonomy): domain Eukaryota; kingdom Metazoa; phylum Chordata; class Mammalia; order Chiroptera; family Vespertilionidae; genus Myotis; species Myotis daubentonii. Next base: position 20,746,501 of record NC_081858.1, read on the forward strand.
GTAGGTTGTGGGTTCAGTCCTGTTCAGGGAACGTATGGGAGACAACTGATTGATGTTTCTCTCTCACATCAATGTTTCTCTCTCTCTCTCTCCCTTCTTCTCTCTCTCAAATGAATAAAATGTGTGTTCAGGTGGGGATTAAAAAAAGAATCAGTATGAAAAGGGTTACTTAGGCATCTACTGCTAAATTTTTCTACCTCAGAGATCTCTGTATGGTATCTTCTCTTTAACTTACCAGCTCACATTTCAACTCAAGCATTCCTTTTCTCCACAAGGTCAGTATTTGCTTAACAGCCATGCTTACACTCAACCTCTTCTCTCTGCTTCACATGTGCCTTTGAAGCCTGCTGGTGACCTCTCAGCATTTCGCACAGTGGGAAAAGTTCTGGCTATTCCTTGCACTTGAACGTTACCGTAGGAGCCATGTACACTATCTCTCATCTGCACATTTGACCTTCTCCCAACCCTTATCTCTTGCATGAGTCCAGTCACCTTATCAGGTCTCGCAGGAGCCAACATGCCCGATTTCTACTCACAAATGCCTGCCGTGGCTGTGGCCCTGCTCAGGTCCTCACCTTGGCTGAACCATAGTCAGACTTGTCATTGACTACTGACATTAGTAGAATGTTCTCGTGCCCCCATAATTGCCTCATGGCTGTTGATTAACATTTTCCAGTCATGCAAGACGTTCTCACTGCATTTTACTTTCTAGATATGTAAAAAACAGCATGATGCCTTCCACTTTTATTCCTTTTGTCACATTGCCAAGACATGTTTGACTACGATGTTCCCTGTATGTGCTAAGCTGCTGATATTCACCAAACATGGTGCGAGGCACTGCAGGTGGTAGAGGAGAAGACCGAAGATGGATGTATATAATTTGGAGCAATGAAAGTAAACAAAGCTTTTCTTTTTCTGGGTCTAATCCTTTGATGAAAAAACTCAGGTGAAAATTCAGACAATACCATTGTTAATGTACAATTAAGGAAACTGGAGTTGTCTAATGCAGGGATTGCCATTTGAATCAGTTTGTTTTTTGTGAGCACAGTAGAGACAGGAAAGGTGTGTGAACACTTATCTGATATTTACACCTCTGTTCCCTCAGTGTAGCTCTTTTTGTAAGTGTTTTGCCCCGAATCACCCTCATAGTACATAAAGGGAGGGAGACAGCTAGAAAAATGCTACTCATTGGGTTATCATGCTTCAAATTATCACAGAGGTCAAAGCTACAGTTCCTTGGAAAGGTTTGAATCGTCACAAATGAGTTACTCGATTTATGTCAGCCATTTTGTAGATCATTTTTGTTCCAGGCATTGTAATAATGTTGGGGGAAACAATGGCGAGACAACCGACTAAGAGCTTCTGTGTTTCTGGGCAATAAATACGTCATGCTATGTTCTCCTTTTCTGTTTATTGTTGTGTGAGGTGTTCTTTCATAGATAAGTCAAAAGGGGACATCTGTAATACTTTCAAATATAAAGAAAAATTAAAAAAATATATAGGAGAAGAATTAACATTTTTCAACTTTGCAAATTAGTAGAAAGTCAAATAAGGAAGCAAGGAAAATAACCACAAATAGAAAATAGATAATAAGTTTCGTGGATGTGTGTGCCCTCCCTCATACACATAAACACAGAAAATTGGAAATACACATGAAATCAAACTCTAATAGCAACATGTTCATGGCCCAGCATAGAAAATACAGCCACAGCAATGACTGGTCTACCAAGAGGGGACAGAAATCCCCAGATTGCTAAATTCTGAGTCATTTTATTCCCTTTGAAAAATGGGTGATTACGTCAAGGAGTTGGAGGAGAAATGAGTTTCTCCCTGAGGAGACCACCGACTGGTCCTTTGGTGAGAGTTGAGTAAGTGTCATGTCTGCTGTTCCCAGTGCAAGTAGTTAAGTAAGTGATCACACGGACACTTATTAAACCTGTTCCATAGTCAGACCATGTTAGAGTCCTGTTTCTTTTGAATCCTCTCTCTTTCCCAAAGTGTTGAGTTTAAGCTTTGACCATTTGGTCCCCATCTGGACTCTAAGGAAGGGGCATCTTCAATGAGTTAGACCTGTTCAGGTTACACTACCAGGTGGTCAAACAGGTCATGTCCTTCACAGTCCAGCAGATCACTCTGTACATAGAAGCCCGTGTGAAAGACACATTGGAAAGATGAATACATGACCTAACAATGATGCTTTACCGGGTCCCCTAACAGGAGGTCTTGCCGTGCATTTGTCTTATGCATGCATGAATGCCCCTTGAGTTTGAACTCTTGGGCTTTGCACAATGGGCTCTCATTTATGAATGCCCAGAGCACTTAGCTTGCACTGTGCAGTCTCCTATGTTTGTTTACAAGTGCAATTAGAGGATCTCATTTTCCAAATTGAGTTCGCTGAGTTCAAAAATATAGTCTTCAACCAATTCTTTGAGTGTACAGATCATATTCTAAGAGGAAAAAAACAACTCATTGTAGCAAGAGCCTGAAGGAAAACAATAGCAGTAAATTCTACTAGAGGCAGAATAGAATGTTCCATATCCATCACTAAGCAAGAAATTGAAAAATAAAAAAAAATAAAAAATAAAACCCTCACGAACTCCCGATTCATCTTTCAGTCCTAATGGTAACTGGTCTGTATTTTTGGAGCGTTGTAACAAAAAGCTTTTGTCCACAACTTGTATTCATTTGCAGTATCACAGTTCCAAAGCCTTGGTAATGTATAAGCCGTCCTTGCTGAATGTAACACATTAAACAGTTCACTAGGCTTACAATGGTTTGGAATGTTAAAAATAAAATTGTAGCGGTGGCTCTGCCCGTCTTTGTGCCAGAGCAATACAGATGATTTTTGAATAAAGAAAATAGCAGTGTTCGTCTGAGCTTGCTAACAACACCCAGTGACACATGCTGTTGTACACCATTCCGACTCTATCTCGAACACCCATTAGGGAGCATTATCATATGCAATGTTACATATTCAGCAACTGACAACAATTGATGCCTGGCTGGCGAAAAACAAGATAGTGAAGTCACACTTGGGTTTTACCCCGTGGAAATCGCTGCGGGCTGATTCCTGCTCCTCTCTGAATTAGCATGCCCCCCCCACCTAACCACACTGAGAAGGAACACAAAAGTGAAATTCTAAGATACACAATCATCTACTTATTGCAAAAAGAAGAGCAACAGACTTAAAATGCACCCTGACATCATCTCTGCCATTTCTCTGGGGAAGACGTGAAAACTGAGCACAGGCCTCTGTGAAGCAGTCAGATGTGGTGACCTGAAGTGCAAATCACAGTGTCATGGGTGCCACCAACGTGTCAAGTGGTCTATGGACCTGTCTCTGTTGATCAGCGGCTTCTCTGCGCCTACAGTGTGACAAGGACTTTGGTTTCCCCCAGGAGGAGTGGTTACATTCAACAATCAACTACACATGGACACACCTCCATGACGTGGGGGTGACTGGCAGGTTGGCAGGCAGGTTAAAGTGTGTGTGTGTGTGTGTGTGTGTGTGTGTGTGTGTGTTTGGAGAGAGAGAGAGAGAGAAAGGGGCGGGGGGGGGAGCAGATCAGGTGTCATTCTTAGCCATGGGGGTGATAAATAAGTTATGGGCAAGCAGCTATATAACTGGAAATGTCTGGAAACACCAGGCAAAACCCTTTACCGAGTGCCCTGGGGAGGCCAGCGGCCTTGCGTGCCAAGGGTCTCAGCGCAAGTGCATCCGCTTGTCCCCGAAGACTCCCAGGGCCTGAAGAATACATTCTCGCTCGCCCTATTAAGAGCTTTTGCTCAGTACAGTGGCACCTGAGGACGGGCTGTTCTGAGGAAGACGATCAAGCTCTGATAGACGGAGCCGCGCCGAAGACGGACTTGCATCTCCGCGGTCTAATGGGCCCAGCGAGGCAGTAAATTTCCCAGCAACTTGACACATTAATATAGAAGTACAGTCTGTTATATCAAAGGGAGATTGTCTTAGTCCTTAAGGGAAAGCCAGCAATCCAGAAATGAAAAGTGTGCACTGGTGGCTTGTGAGAAATGTAGTTAACATGGAGGGCCGGGGCTGAGAGCTTCCCCTTCCTGGGCCGAGTTCCCGTCAAGGGCAGACTTGTGTCCTCCTGGGGCCACACATCAGTAACAGCCGCACCTCCTGGCCTGTGCAGCCAGGGAGGGGGAGTCCCAACACAGGGGCTCTTATTCATCCTTTGGGGCCTCGCTGATCTACCTTTCCAAGCTGTGCTTTCCCTGCAGCCTTTGTCTTGCCTGAACTGCTGGGAGACATCACTGTAGGGCTCCCCAGAAAACAACTTGAGGACCCACTAATGGGGAGATGGCCTGGTAAATTCATATTTCCACACAATGAAATATGAGGACGGTTACATTGGTCATCGTAAAGAGCAAATAGAAAAAAAAAATGGGCCCTGCCAGCATGGCTCAGTGGTTGAGCATCGACTTATGAACCAGGAGGTCATGGTTTGATTCCAGGTCAGGGCACCTGGCCAGGTTGCAGGCTTAATCCCCAGTAGGGGGTGTGCAGGAGGCAGCCTATGGATGATTCTCTCTCATCATTGATGTTCCTCTCTCTCTCTCTCTCCCTCTCTCTTTTTCTCTGAAATCAATAAAAGTATATTTAAAAAAAAAAGAAGAAGAAAAAAACATGGGGGCTATTTATGTTTAATGTTCAATGAAAATGTAGACTATAACACTCTCCGAAAAAATGGAAAACCATAGAGTTTAGTGCTCAGAACTGGAAAGTAATATGTGAGGATGAAATCAGTTATGTTAGAAGAAAGACTGTGTTTTTTATTTTCATTTTGCCAATTTGCTTTGTTGTAACCTTGCACTCGTAAGGCATATGTATTTTAATAAACCATAGCCAAAGGAGCTAACTCAATTTATTAGCACCTTTTGCCTTTTGTGTTTCATCATTGTCTAACACTAATATTTTTAGCGCATGCACCATATTTTCTCCCAAAGCTAAAGCCACAATACAACTGGAGAGGGAAGGCACTTATTATCACGCCCATGATTCAGTCCCTTTCACCGTTAATTTACTCACTTCTCAGGGCCTTTAGAAATACGCCTGTTCTTGTGTAACATAGTGTTCCTTTAACCAAATCAATACACACGGGCCTAGCAGAAGAAGTGTGAGCTCAATGGGGGACCTTTCCATCACTGTGTTTTATTTGGTTTTTGTTTCAAATAATGCTTTCAAACATACTTAAGACAAAGGGAAGCTTTGACTGAGCAAACTAGCAGGTGAAAATCCGGGGGGCTCTGCATGTACCTTGGGAGAGGGCATGGATGGACAGCACATTTGGGGTGATATTTCCAGTCTCCAGAAAAAAAATCGCTTGCAATGTGATGCAATTAGAGCAGCGGTTCTCAATCTGTGGGTCGTGACCCCTTTGGGGGTCAAACGACCCTTTCACAGGGGTCGCCTAAGACCATCGGAAAACACATATATAATTACATATTGTTTTTGTGATTAATCACTATGCCTTAATTATGTTCAATTTGTAACAATGAAATTGGGGGTCACCACAACATGAGGGACTATATTAAAGGGTCGTGGCTTTAGGAAGGTTGAGAACCACTGAATTAGAGAGAGGCGCCTAAGGGTGACTTGTCCACGTGCATAAAAATGCTGTTCCTCACACCAAGAATTAGACATTGTTTTCTATGAATTGTTACACCATGGAGCAACAATTACTTATTCACATGGTTGTGAAGCTATTATTATTATTTTTTTTATTTCTGATGAATGCCCATCTATGGTTTAATGTCAGAAATTGTCAAGCATCAAAAAAAATAGCTAAGCAGCAGTAGGACTAAACGAATCAACTGTGTTAACCATATCCCGTCCCTTCAATCTACCTGTGCTTTTAGTCCAACTAAATGCAAAGGATCTTGTCAAGTTATAAAGATCATGGCTAACCCCACGTCTGTCCTTTGGTTTATTGATGACTATTCCTGAAGTTACATCCAACTGGATCTCACCTATTTTGAAAAGTCACTGTTTTTTCTTGTCTAAGCAGTGGGCAGAACACTGAAGCAGGGAAGGGAAGAGAAGCTCCGAATCTGGTCCCTCACTCCCCACCTCTGCAGTCTGAACATGGACTTGACAAATTCCAGAGAGTTTTTTATGGATCATCCTAACTATAAGATAGATAGGTTTTGTTTAATTTGTACAATCTGAGAAGTACAGCTGATAAGGAGTCTAAGGATAGTTACTGTAATAAAAAGTCACTATCCTTTGCCCAGCTTCTGAAACTTATTTTTTTTTAAAACTCATAGAAGGAAAGAGATCTGGCTTTCCATGAAAAAGGACCCTGAAACATGTCATCAAGTATAATCAATACTAATTCCCTCAATCCTTCCTAAAGGGACCTAAAGCCATTTGCTCAGAAATGTATGCATTTGGAGAAAAGTGAATTGCTGGACATAGGGTGTGAGTTGAGATTGATACTCAGGATTCGAATCACCATTGTGCCTGCCACTTACAATGGAGGTATATGAGGCCATGGGCAGCTCATGTGGCCATTTCATCAATTTTCATGTAAATAATAGAATAAACAACTGGTAGCTGGTAGAATGCTCACAATGGCTCTTTTATCTATTAAGAGCTACCTCAAAGGAAAAGGCCAAAGCTCTGTGCCTGCCCCTACCCCAGTTTCAACCAAAATTACAATTAAAAAATGAAACTCATCTCAGGGGCTAATAAGAGATCCCCAATTTCAGAGACTTAAAGAATACACGAGTGTTCCTGTCATATCCCCCATTTACCTCTGAAGACTTTTCCTTACAAAAGCCAGGTGGGTCATGGCAGATCATAGTAGACTGCCACTAACTTAACCCAGTAGACCCCCCCCCCCCTCCCAGCTGCTGTGCCTGACATGGTACCTTTGCTAGAGCAGATCAAAACAGACTGTATAGCTTGGCATATGGCCACTAATCTGCTGAATGCATTATTTTCTTTTCCTACCTGAAGGGAGAATCAGAAGCATTTTGTATTGTCATGGGATGGACAACAACATTCATTTACGGTTTGCTCCGGGTTACAAGAACTCTCCAGCCCTCTGGCATATTCCAAAGGGACTTGGACTGCCTGGGCTTCCTGTAGAATATCACATTCATCCACTATATGGATGACACCCAAGTCATGAACAAGGAGTGGCAAGTATATTGGGGGCTCTGAAGAGATGCATTTACTCCGCAGAGAAGGAATAAGTCTGGTAAAGATGCAGAGGTCTGTAGCATCTCTGAAATTGTTAGGGACTCAGTAGTCTGGGAGATGCTGGGACATTCTCCCAAATGTAAGGGGTAAGCAATCGCATGTCCTACCTCCCACCACTAACAAAGAAGCACAAGGCTTGGAAGCCCCCTGCAGGTCCTGGGAGCAGCATATTCTGCACTTGGACATCCTGGTCTGATTCATTTACTGTGTGATATGGACGGCTGCCAACTGTGGCTGAGGCTCAGAGCAGCAACGTGCTCTGTAGCAAGTCCTGCTTATGGTACAAACATCCCCAGTGCATTGGCCAAAAGACCCACAGGCCCTCGGCCACTGGAGGAAACATGAGGAAAGACATAATGCGGAGCTCATTGCAAGCCCCACTAGGAGAATTACCGCAAAGACACTTAGGGTTTCGGGAAAGGCCATGCCATTTCTAACACAACAGGAGATTCACAAAGCAACTTCAGGAATGCTGTTTGGCCTTAGAAGAGACAGACTAATGGTCAATAGGACAGCAAATGACCATGTGGTCAGAACTTCCATCACGGACACATCAAGTCATAAGGTTGGAAGCCCCAACAGTGATCCATCATAAGACCAGGCGCAGGCAGGGCCACATCCACAATCCGGAAGCCCAGAGTCACAGCGATCCATTACTGTTGCAATTGCCTGTCCCTCAGTGCACACAACTGATGCTGAGGACAGAGGAGGACGAAGGACTTGCTTGGTTCCTGGATGAATATGAACATTGGGCCCACTGATAGGGACCCTGCATAACATGGCCTTGAACCAGAGTACCTACCACACAACAAAGTGGTCACAGCCACGGGCATAGGGCCATGGGAGCCCTGTTGTTCTCTCTGCACTTTTCTGAAGCTCCCACCTAATGGAATTTTGAACACCTCCTTACATTGCAGACAAGGTGTCAACTTGGTGATCATACTCTTGTAATAGTATAAGGAGACCACCCTATGGGGTTGGTTTCTCAGGTTGTGAAACACCTGCTGACAGAAAACAAACAGAAGCAGTAGTGGCCCTGCTTACCTTCACCCTGATGACCAACCTGGGTGACCTGTTCTCCCCGCTGAGAACTTCTCTGTGTGATCAAAGGGAAGGAGCTTGACCGAGGAGGAGAAACAGGGAGAAGGTGAGAGTGACCATAGCAGAGTCAGGAAGAGGGAAAGGGGGGGCATGAGCAGGAAGAGACAAAGTCTCTCTTTTCAGAAGAAATTTCTTTTTAGGAATTTTTGCCAGAAAAAATTATGCTTCTTCCAGACCAGGGATTGGCAAATTTCTCTGTCAAAGCCTGAAAGTATAGATCGTAGTCTTTGAGAACCTGTCTCCCCCTCCTCCTCTTCCTCCTCCCCTCCCCTCCTCCTCCTCCTGCTGTTGTTGAAGATTATTCTTGTTCTCCTTCTCCTTCTCCTTCTCCTTCTCCTTCCCCTTCTCTTCCTCCTCCTTCTCCTCCTCTTCCTCCTCCTTCTCCTCCTCCTCCTCCTCCCCTCCACTCCCCTCCTCCTCCTCCTCCTCCTCTTCCTCCTCCTCCTCCTCTTCCTCCTCCTCCTCTTCCTCCTCCTCCTGCTGTTGTTGAAGATTATTCTCCTTCTCCTCCTCCTCCTCCTCCTCCTCCTCCTCCTCCTCCTCCTCCTCCTCCTCCTCCTCCTCCTCCTCTTCCTCCTTCTCCTTCTCCTTCTTCTTCTTCATTTGTTACAAACAACACTTACAAAACTGACAGTGCTTCTGGGCTCACCGGTGGCAGGCTGGGTTTGACCTGCTGGGCTTGGTTTGCTAACCCTGTCCTAGCAGATTGGTAGTTTCTACTTACAGGCAATGCAAATCCACTAACCATTCACTTCCCCTCTGCATTGGCCATCAGGAACTCACAGCTGAAGTGCGTCTTGTTCTATGATTTGTGCAGCACTTTAGAACCTTTACCTTCATGTATAAACTGTGAATAGTATTGCTATTTAAACTTTACTTTTCCATGACCCAAATCTCTTCATCTTTAAAAAAAAATCTAATTTATTTTATATCTTCCTACAAGCTCCTTCAAATATTTCCTGGAGTGAAGTGGACAGAGGTACGTGAAAGAATGAATGAAGAAATGATCCCAAGGCTAAAGCAGACGTGCCTGCCTCGAGGCCGGGCCGCCCAGTGCAGTGGGGACCCAGAAGGAGAATGAGCTTCTGCCTCAGATGGCTGGATGTTCTATTGTTTCCATTTTGGTGAAAACCACAACGAGAACCAAAACAGTCATCATGATTCAGTGCCCATGGTTTACCAGGCAACGAGATAAAGGTGTTACATGCATTCTCTCATTTAAACCTTCCAACCACCCTCAAGGCAGGTAAAATTCATGTTTTGCAGGTGCAGGGAAATTAGGAGCCTACACAGTGCCGTGATGAAACTGGGTTTTCCTGAATGCACATGAATTAGCCAGATGGCAGCTGCGTGGCTTCTGCTTTCTTTGCACGCGTGACCGCAGTACAAACCAAGGAGCAACTGAACGATGGCCGAGGCCAGGGCCTGGTCACTGTCCCCAAAGCGTGTTCCTTTGTGTGCTTGGCCCCTGGGGTGCCCGTTCCTCGGGGGGCCTCCCAGACTAGGGTTTCCTGGGTAATTTATCAAACAGCTTGCTGAACACTGAACACACTTTAAAAAAAAAAAGATTTTTATAAAGTTTATAAGGCTAAGGTAATTATCTCGATGCTTTCTGTGATTCTCCGGAATAGCCAATATTTCCCAGAAACCTTTAAAAAAACAACAACCTATTTAAAACCAATTTCCCTGAGATCACAGACTGCCTGTATTTCTCCTCCCATCCCTCGCCTCTCCTATTCAGATTTGCACAAAGCGAGATTGTTGTTCAGTCGAAACCCATCTCTTCCCGCTAGTTATCCCTGATCCGAGGTTACATAATCTCCTGTCTGCGGGGCCATCATCATTTCCACGGCAACCCAAAGGATGCATTTGCCAAGAGGGAGGAAGCGGCAGGAGAGGCATTTTGAAGAAATGCAGGCCCTCGGGCCAGGCAGGTGTTCTTAATCCCAAAGGGCGGGAGTCCAGATACAAAATCATTTCTCTCTCTCGCTGTTGAGAAATGGATTTCATATACTCAGTGGTTCTAAAATGAAACATGGAAAAACCGGCTTCCTCACTTGCCAAGCCAGAGAGGACCTGCACTTTGTACCCTTTCTGTTTGACCTTTGTATAAACTCCCCTTAGCAATAATAAGCACCTGATTCTCCAAGTTCAGAGAGAGGTTTGGTACATGGCATCATGACCTAATGATCTAATCACGAGATTCATGAGCTCCCTGTTAATCCTCCTCGGGCCTGGAATCAACCGGTTCATCTCCCTTGGCCTCAGTCTCCCTATATTCAAAATGGGAGCAGTGAGGACCAAGCTTCTATGGGCATCTCTGAGAAGTAGAGGCCTTAACTATATAAGATGCTCTATACCTGCTGAGTCTTATTTTCTACATGATCAGAAAAAAGAAAAGAAACTTTTGTGCCTGCATTTCCCAGAAATGTTGGCATGCGCACCTCTCACCAGGGACAGGTCTGTGCTCGTGTGTGTATACAGATGGGGGGAAGATGGATGGGCGCGCAGATTGATGCTGGGTGGTGTGGGATAGAGCTGTGCAGAGCTCTGTGGCGTGGCAATCAACTGTGATATACTCAGGTGGGGACAGGCAGCGAGAGGAGATGAACACTTGGAAAAAAAATACAGATTCTGTTTCTAGGAAAGTGTCCTTAATAGTGAAAAATTGAGGGAGCAGAAATACGGAAAGTGCGTGTTACAGAGGCAGAGCTGCTTCCAAATTGAAAGCCATGCGAGGCGCAATATCAACTCATCAAGTGAAGTGGGAGCAAAGGCTCCCGCGACGCTGTGACTAAGGAGGGACCGTTCCCAGTGCAGCGGGAGCCAAGCTGCTTGCAATCGCCTGCTTTCCCTTTGGGCCCATCATCTCAGACCTGGGGAAGCATCATGAAGGATGGGGCAGCGTGTTGCTGCTCAGGGGGACCAGGCAGGGGAGGTGGCAGGCAGGGGGGGAGGGGGGGAGGTGGCGGGGAGAACCTACTCCCTGTGACCAGGGGGTGTGGCTGCCTCTGGGAGAGAAGACAGGGAAGTGTGGGGACCCCTCACCCCTGACAGCAGGGACACAGAGGGTTGGGCCTACACGGCTGACACTCTTGCTCCTGCCCTGGCCCAGGCCTTGTGCAGGCTCCGGCCACCTGTGTATGGATACGGGAGGTTCATTCTGCAAGTGGTGGGTGGGGGGCTGAACTCTCAGCTGAGTGAGTGTCCAGAAGCAGCGGTTCTCAACCTGCGGGTCGCGAACAATGAAAATACATCCTGCATATCAGATATTTACATGACTATTCATAACAGTAGCAAAATTACAGTTATGAAGTAGCAACGAAAATAATTTTATGGTTGGGGGTCACTACAACATGAGGAACTGTATTAAAGGGTCGCAGCATTAGGAAGGTTGAGAACCACTGAGCGTGTGGGACCTACAGCTGTCTGAGCATCTCATCTTGGTTTTTCTACCCTGGCATCCTGACACAATTTGCTGCACAGCCTGCATCCTTAGACCAGAGGTCCTTTTCTTTTTTCTTTTTTTTCTTTTTTCTTTTCTTTCCTTTTTTCTTTTCTTTTTTAAATATATTTCTCTATTGATTTCAGAGAGTAAGGAAGAAGGAGAGATAGAAACATCAATGATGAGAGAGAATCATTGATGAGAGAGAATCACAGATTGGCTGCCTCCTGCACCCCCCTACTGGGGATTGAGCCCGCAACCCAGGCATGTGCCCTTGGCCAGAATCCAACCTGGGACCCTTCAGTCTGCAGGCTGACGCTTTATCCACTGAGCCACGCCAGCTAGGGCCAGAGCTCCTTTTCCATGGCACAACCACCTGCCATCATCGCGTGGTGCTCCAGACCAAGCAGTGGTCCAGGGGTTTCAAGGACCAAGCTCAGGCCAAACAAAATCTCAAAGGGTTTCTGACAGACCACTTGGCCCAAGACCTAGGGATTGTGATGGGCCTGGCATAAGGGAAGTGCACAAAGTATTTGCTCATTTATGTGTCTACTTGTTATTGATGACCTGCACTGTCGTGGGTGTCAGATACACAGTGATTAGTGAAACATAATCTTTCCCTTTGGCGAGATAAGTGTTCATGAGTTCTGAAGAGTCAGAGAAAAGAAGCAGTGCATGAAGAAATACATAGAATGACAGAAATTTTAGCTGGTAATGGGCCAATGAAGCAGGACATGTCTGATGCCAGGTGGGGCAGTGAGGGACATCTCCAGAAAGAGCTCAGTGTGGAGCAGAGGCCTGTGGGAAGGGCAGCGGTGCCTGCCAGGCCGAGTGAACAGCAAGCCCAATGGCCCTGCAGAGGGAACAAACTTGGGTTCCAGGACCAGCGAGAATCCGTGTGGCTGTGGGAAGCAGCCGTGGGGCAGAGTGATGATGAGGTGGAGTATGCAGGGACATGCCACTCAGTATCTTATAGACCTTGCAGGGAGTTTGCATCTCATTTCAAATGCAATGAGACCATGTTCAAGGCTGTAAAAAAAATGTGTCTTCATTTATTTGAGAGAGAGAAAGGGAGAGAGAGAGAGAAAGAGAGAGAGAGAGAGAGAGAGAGAGAGAGAGAGAGAGAGAGAGAGAGAGAGAAGCATCAATGATGAGAGAGAATCATCAATCATCTGTCTCCTATACACCCCCTACTGGGGATTGAGCTTGCAACCCTGGCATGCCCCTGACCGGAAATTGAACTGTGACCTCCTGGTTCATATGTTGATGCTCAACCACTGAGCAACACCAGCCAGGCCATGTTCAAGGCTTTTATCTGCAAAGTGATGCAGCCTGCCTCATATCTATGGAAAAGATCTGCTTGCAGAACTCAGAATGGCCTGGTGTGAGGTCTGGACAGGGGAGTTAAGGGGAGGTCAGCCAGAGACCGTTTTAGGCCAAGGGAGAGGTCTTGTAAGAGCAGACATGGGAGAATCGGTGGGATTCAAGGCAAAATTTAGAGGCACAACAATTGATTAGGAGTTGACGTTGGAGCTTGCAGAAGAGAATCAGATGATTCCTAGGATTCATTTAACAAAAACTGAATGAATTATTTAATGATGCAAACAGCTAATTGATTTATTAATGTTGCCTGTTCTCAAACCATGAAAAATCAATTCTCAGAGGAAGAAAGGTTTACAAGGCTAACAGAAAACATGACCATGATAGTTAACATTTTAAGAGACTGCTAAGCAGTGTACAAGTGTGTAAATATATTGACTCATCCAATTTTCTCATGATCACAATGAAGAAAGTTATATGTCGCTCCACTTGTACAGTTTATATTAATGCCACACAAGTCATAAAGCAAGGATGGATGGTGCCCCAAGCCTGTGCTCTTAACCATCATTCTCCCAAATGGTAATTTTGAGTACCTGCATACTTAGCTGGGATTGAATATTTTTTTATGTTTGACACAAAATGGCATATTAAAAGAGACGATGCATAGGCCATAAGTACTCAAGTAAATGAAAGATAAATAATATTAAGATAGTATCTTTCACTTACTGATTTGTCAAAAAAGTTTTGTAATACCATCCCTTGGAGGGAACGCCATGGGCACATTGCAACTGTCCTATGTTATTCTTAGTTATTAAAATTCTCACAATATGTATACATAAGAGGAAAGGCTGAGAAAAAATACAGCAATAGTTATAATAGAGTAATGAGATGATTAGGTAATATAACTTATATATTTAAAAATGTATTGAGATATATGCTTTCATCAATTAAAAATGACCATTTATTTTAAAAACACCTTTATAAGAATTTTTATATCGATACATTTCCAGTTCAAAACAGTATTTGTCAAATCATGAGTATAGTTTTGTGTGTGTGTGTGTGTGTGTGTGTGTGTTTGTGTGTTTTCAGCAAATCTAGTGAACATAGAATATACTATAGATTCCACACAGTCAGGACCAGGGATGAAATATTTTAGCTTCAAAGGCTCATTTCACTCATGAGATTCTACAGGTCGTGCGTGACTATCAGGTTATATCACCACATCCCGAAAAGGAGTGGCAGTCCAAGCTGGTCAAGTCTATGCAAGAAGACAATGCCCAGCCTGATCACCATGAACTACTGTTCATTTCAGATGCACATCAACATACCCTCTCAGGAGGTGTTTATTCTCTTTAGTCAACTGATGGTGTCATAAAAAGAACTGCCCTTTCATGCCGTCAGCCACGTCATCAAAGATGCCAAAGACGGGGACCCTGCCACCCTGCTGCTGCACAAATCGCATTACAGCAAATCCCACTGCAGGGGAAAAAGCTCTATGAATCTTTGAACCATTCTGCTTGGTGCCCTTTGGATACAGTGCAATCACAACGATTAATATGTCACCATTACAGTTGTCTGCTTCTTCCTCTAGTGAGTGACACCCTTGAGAACGGGACCCATACCCTTGACCTTTCTCAGCTACCACCCAGCTCGGCGGGTGGCTTTTGGGAGGCAGAGCATACCTAATTGTTGAATGAATGAGTCAATCAATTCGTAAATAGTCCACTGCACTCATTTTACAGATAAAACCTAAGTCTACATGGCTAGTGAATGACAGAGCCAGGACCACACACGATGCCTCATATCTCTCAGATTTCCCACCCCTAGTTTGTTTGTTTGTTTGTTTGTTTGTTTGTTTATTTATTTATAATATTTTCATTGATTTCAGAGAGGAAGGGAGAGAGAGCTAGAAACATCAATGATGAGAGAGAATCATTGATTGGCCGCCTCCTGCACACCCCCCACTGGGGATCAAGCCCACAACCTGGGCATGAGCCCTGACCAGGAATCAAACCTTGATCTCCTGGTTCATAGGTCAACACTTAACCCATGAGCCATGCCAGCTGGGCCCCAACCCTAGTTTATAGCAGCCACTGTATCTATTTCCAGGAATGTACATACAATATACAACACAAAGTTGAAAAAAAAAATCCCCCTGAAATCACTGGGATAAATTCTGACCTGCATTGGAAAATGCTGTTTTCAATCTTATGTAATAAAAGGCTAGTATGCAAATGACCAAATGGTAGAATGACCGGTCGTGATGTCACACACTGACCACCAGAGGGCAGACACTCAACTCAGGAGCTGCCTCCAGGTGGTCAGTGTGCTCCCACAAGGGGAGCGCCACTCAGCCTGAGGTTGGGCTCAAAGCTGGCAAGCACAGTGGCAGTGATGGGAGCCTCTCCCACCTCCGCGGCATTGCTATGGATGTCTAACTGCCAGCTTAGGCCCGCTCCCCAGAAGAGGGCTTAAGCCGTCAGTTGGACATCCCCTGAGGGCTCCTGGGTATGAGAGGTGCAGATCGGGCTGAGGGACCCCCACCCCCTGAGTGCATGAATTTTGTGCACCGGGCCTCTAGTATATGTATAGCCAGAGTTTTTATTCTAAGTGGATGAGGGACTGTTCTTGGGACTGGCTTCTCTCTGTGGCTCGGGGGCTCTGATTGGGGTTTGGGGGAGGGCTGGGAGGAGGGGCTGCATCAGGAAACAGGAGGAGGAAGAGGGGAGGAAGGAGAAGAGCATATTGAGGACATGATCCAGGGAGAGGAGGGCTTTAAAAAGTAAATTTAAAAATAGAGCATATTGTGCAAGTAAAAATATTGCTACAAAAAACGGTAGTGAAATGGAATGAGGCCCAGCATCACATAATAAATGTGCCTCCATCCTGCTGCAGGAAATCTGTGGGCGAGTTATTAACAAGCAGATGGTACTCTCACACCTGTCTGTGTCACAGCCCTTTCCTTCCTTCCTTCTTCTTCTTCTCTTTTTTTTTTTTTTTTTTTGCTGAATTGCAGGTTTCCATTAATGAAAACTCTGAAGCTTCTGAAACCTATGTCAGCTCTGGGAGCTGCCTACAGACAAGCAACTGCAGCAAAGGCATGTGGGGGGCATGAGCTTATTGCACGGATCCCACAGAATTCTCTGAGTCCCGTAGAATTAGGACCTGTGCATCCAGAGTAAAATTAACATTTCCTTTCATGACATTTAAAGGTCCTGGAGGAAATCAGCGCTAGCACTTGGGCTGTGAAGGCTTTGGGCATCAAGAGACACAGCAGTGGGATCGGCCGTAGAATTGTGGAACTGGCTGGCTTTCCTGGGCTGTGTCGACACTGCCTGTGCTGTTGCTCTCGGGGAATGACAAAGATTGGATCAGCTAAGCATCTTGAATTGCATAAGCATCATCTGATTTGGCTGTGAATCAAATGCAGCTTTTCCTGACAAGCGTGTGCCCTCTGTAGCATTTGACTACAGTGTCAATGGATAGGTGGTGTGTTGCTGGAGGTTAGAGAAGTGGTTTTGGAATCAGTTAACTCTGGAGATGGCCCTGACTCAACCACTTGGCTGTGTGACAAAGAGCATGTGATTCAACCTCCCTGAGGCTGGATTTTCATGTATGTAACATCAGCAAAATAATATTATGCCCACAGAAAAACTGTCTCCTTCACTCTTAAGTCCTCAGGGTCATATCTGTCTTTCCCAAAGTATGTAGAAATGGCATTTTGTGCAAAGTCAATGAAAAATAATTCAAGTGCTTATCACAGTGCCTAATACACAATAAAGCAACTGATAAAGTTTGGGCCTTTTATTGATATTACTATTATTATTATTATTATTATTATTATTATTATTATTTTAAAACTTGGACATAGTATCATTTGCAAAGATGCCTAAGAGAGCAGAAAGCTTTGAATAGCTATGCACTTGCACCAGTCTGTATCTTTCTTTTTTATGTCTCCTCCTTTTTTCTGTTTCTTTTTTTAAAAATAATTTTCTGTTTTATAAGTTTGTTCTTCGATAATAGTTATTCTGTGAAAGCAAAATATCCCTTAACTTTTGGGCTGGGGCCAGTAAGAAGCAACCTAGAAAGAGAGAAAATGACAAAGAGACAGTACATTTCCATTGCCATTCCTCCAGCAGCCCTGAGTAAGCACATGGGAGGGTCCAGGAGTGTGTGTGTTGCCCTGGAGGGATGTGTGAGCCAGGCTGTGGGAAAACATATCTGGGAAGAGAGGAAGAAGGATTCTTGTTTCTGTGATTAACAGACGTGTCACCTAAACTGGTCAGGGTCCCTAGTCTTAGGAAAACTATCTCTTTCACTTTTAATACCTCGGGGTCATATCTGTCTTTCCCAAAGTATGATGATTCCACTTCTAGGAACTAGCCTAAGAAACTCAAAATACCAATCAGAAAGAATGTATGCACCCTTGTGTTCCTATCAGTGCAATTTACAATAGCTATGATCTGGAAACAGGCCATGTGCCTATCAGTAGCTGAGTGGATTAAAAAGCTATGGTACATTTACACCATGAAATACTATGCAGCAGTAAAAATGAAGGATCTCTTACCCTTTGAGACAGCATGGAGGAACCTGGAGAGTATTATGCTAAGCGAAATAAGCCAGTCAGAGAAAGGCAAGTATCACATGACCTCATTCATATGTGGAATCTAATGAACAAAATAAACTGAACAAAATAGATCCAGAGACATAGAAGCATGGAACAGACTGACTAATCTCAGAGAGAAGGTAGGGGAGGGAGGGTGGGTGGTTGGGAAGAGATCAACCAAAGAACTTGTATACATATAAACACAGACAATAGGGAGGTGAAGGCCTGGGGCCCAGGGTTAGGGGCAAGCTAGATGAGGTCAATGAGGGAAAAGGGGCCATATGTAATACTTTCAACAATACAGATGAAAAAAAAATGTTTCAAAGTGTAACAAAACGAGTCCATAAGAATTGGCTTCCCATTGGAATAGCTGCTGCAGAAACTGACTGTATTGCTCAAGAGGAATCCGGAGGTGCACTCCCTCCTCACAGGCAGCAGGGGGCAGTGGGAAGCTTTACTCCCACAGATGTCTCCTTGACCCCCTTGAATCCTCTGAACTTCCAGGAGCCATGTCACATCCTCCATGCTACCTCCGCTACTTTTCTCTGATAAAGAATTTGTGTAGACAGCATTGAGTGTTTATTGAGGCACCATCCTTTTGGCTAAATACAGAACAGAAGAAGTATCTACTCAAAGTGTTTGATAATACACATCAAATCAAAGAGAGAGAAAGAGCCAATATGCCCTGTAGTCTGTGAATTCTAACCTATGATTCCCTCCATTCTTCCAGCAACTTTCCCAGACACCCTGGCTTTAAAACAGCTTGATTTGGACTCATTACTATTTCTTTTCATAACATGCCATATGCAAAGATATTTAATAACAGAGGCACATTTTCTCATTGTTGAATATGAATAAAGCTCAAATAAAAGAGGATAACATCAAGGCATTTGAAAGAGCCTATATTTAACCTATGGCTAAGAGCTTTCAAGATACGGCTCATATACATCTGTTTGCCGCACGATGATTTACGGGCTCCTACTGGCCTCTTATTCTTGATTCCTTCCTGCTAACAAACTTCAGAATAGCTCCAAACTTTATCAGCATCAAGACAAAGGAAAGAAAAGCTCACATTCCAATCAGGGCTTTGAGCCGCTAAAAGGCTCTGCGGTGAGTATTGACAATGAATGTTGAAATGAATGATTAAAACTGAGGCCAAAAAAGCAGGAGGCTTACATAGAGCAGCGACAATGGAGAACTAAAGTCTGTGCACAGAGAGGATGTGAAACAGGCCTGACCACAGTCCATTGGGACGATCCCTGCTACAGAAGCTTTGAGTTTATAGACATACCAACCACAGAGAGCACATGTGGATAAAACACACGAAGATAACACAAAGAAAGCACAAATGTGCTTCGTGTGTATGCATATGTGGGCTGTACTGAACATGTGACACATAGGCATTTAATGTGGCATTGTTTTCTTTTTATCAGTTCTTTTTTGCAATTTTAAAATTTTTTATGGAATGTATTGGCGTGGTATTGGTTAATTAGATTACAGAGGTTTCATTGTGTAGGTACAATTCTTTTATTCTACACTAGAGTCCTGGTGCATGACATGCAGGGGTGTATGTGTTGGGGGGTGGGGGGCTCAGCCTGGCCTGCACCCTCTTGCAGTCCGGGAGCCCTTGGGGGATGTCCGACTGATGGCTTAGGCCCACTTCTGTCTGAGACGCACTCCTCCTGTGAAAGCGCACTGACCACCAAGGGGCAGCTCCTGCATTGAGTGTCTGCCCCTGGTGGTCAGTATGTGTCATAGTGACCAGTTGTTCAGCCTTTTGGTTGATTTGCATATTAGCCTTTTATTATATAGGATAATTTGCAGGAGCATTTTTAATTTACTCAAGTCTCTACCTGGGATACCTTCTTGTTCCTTTATCACCTCTCTCTCTCTCTCTCTCTCTCTCTCTCTCTCTCTCTCTCTCTCTCTCTCTCTCTCTTATTCTTTTTCAAGAAAAAGCTTAAAGGTCATAACTTCCATGGAGCTTACTCAAACAAGTCTCACTGAATCCATGGTTTCTTTCCTTATCTGATTCAACAGATATTATGAAACATACACAAGGTCCCAGGAGCCATGCTAGGGGCTTGGAGATGCAAGGATGAGAAGGTCCCTGCCCAGTCTCCGCCCACATGGCAGGGGCAGCCTGGCTCTTCTCCTTCCCTGTTCTGTGTGCAACCTCTTTTACTGCAATTTTACTGCCTGTGCTCCTTTTACCCATTAGAACAAGCATGTGAAACTCACGGCCCACGGGCTGCATGCAGCCCACAACGAATATTTTTGCAGCCCAGCCAATATAACTGTGCGAGCAGTTATTTACAATTATGAAAGGAAATAAGCCTCCTGTCAGATCCAGCATTACTGACATTCACCTTGGGTGAGATTTGAAAGTAATCCCTGCGAACAAGATTTCCCCCAAAGTAGGAAAGATAGTAGCGGAGAAGAGATGTCAATGCCAGGAAGAAAACATTAATTTTCTCATTGCTCTTGTTCTTTTACACTATACTTTTTGAAATAAACCTATGTTTCTATGAAAATTGAAACTTTGGTTTTTTTGCGGCCCACATAAACTTAAACCATGCTTATTTGGCTCATGTTAGCCTTTGAGTTTGACATGCATGTATTAGAACAACCGATATCTTGATGGTGAGAACAGCCTTTTGAAAAATTAGCACTCACCCCACACCCTGCATGCTACCTGGGACATAGATTCTCAATAAATTGGTTTAAATAGAATAAAATTTTTAAAAAGATAGCTGGAGCATAGGAGATATGTAGAAGCTCAATTTTCCTATTAAAATCATGTCCCTGTACACCATTTCTATGAAACTTAAATGGAATATGCAACGAATAGTCACCATGAAAACAAGTTCAACACATTTTATTTAAGGAAAAAAAAAAACAACAAAAAACACCTCCTCTCATTTTAGCTCTAAGCAGTGCTTAGAAAATTTCATCAACACATTGTAATATTAATCAAGAATAACTCGGTACATAATGTTTGGCGTGCCAAAAAATACATTTGCACTCTAATTTGTTTCTTAGAGAAGCCCTGGGAAGAAGTGCAGTGAGAGGGATCTGCCTCTGAATTTAATACAAATAACTCCCTGATTGATCGTCCTTTATAAATTGAAATGTGAGTCACTAAATATTCTTTCTCTCATAGTGTGGTCAATATCTGTGTGCATTTGCTAGTTTATTCTGCTTTCTATACTGAAGCCAACCTTTTAAAAGATTTTCTTTAATATAACTTGGCTTATATTTGAGAGGTTATCCTCACTTCTTCAGCTCAGAACTGAGTTTTACGGAGCGGGCGCTACTAGTTCAATAATCAATTTTATTGATGGCCAGTTGATAAAAAAACAAACAAGCAAAAAAAACCCTCAAGTGTAACATCAACCAAAGGTCTCTGAACCAGGAAGACAAAACAACAAAAGAAAAGATGAAACATAAAGTGACAGTTTTCATTTCACTGTCTCAGACAGTCTTTGGTGGGTCCCACCAAAAGGTCACCGTGAAAGGGGCCATCAAGTGCCTACACCTGTATGAACATCAGGAAGACTTTGGTCTTCCTTTACATGTATTTTTAAAACTTAACACTGTCACTGCATCTCCCATATGGCAGCATATTGGTCTGCTTCATCCTTTTTACCTGCTGTTTAGTATCTCAGTGGGACTGAGCCATGGCCGAAACGTTCCCCTTTGCGTGAACATTCAGGTTATTCTTAGAGATGTTCATGATAGTCTCCATCAATGGTTTTCAAACTTACATAACTAAGTAATCACTTTTTATCTTCAAATGAGATATTTTTGTATTGATTTCAGAGGGAGGAAGAGGGAGAAAGGGATACAGTGGTTTTCAACCTTCCTCATGCCACGACCCTTTAATACAGTTCCTCATGTTGTGGTGACCCCCAACCATAAAATTATTTTCGTTGCTACTTCATAACTGTAATTTTGCTACTGTTATGAATTGTAATGTAAATATCTGATATGCAGGATGTATTTTCAGGGGTTGCGACCCACAGGTTGAGAACCGCTGGAGAAACATCAATGATGAGAGAGAAAGAATCATTGATGGGTTGCCTCCTGCACGCCCCACATTAGGGATTGAGCCCGCAGCCCAGGCATGCGCCCTGATGGGAATTGAACCATGACCACCTGGTTCATAGGTCAACGCTCAACCACCAAGCCATGCTGCCTGGGTCAAATGATTTGTAAAGGGCTCTCCAAAATACAGGACACAATCAATAACAGCCTTCTTCCAGTCAAAGTTAAATCCAAATGACTGTGTGGAGGGTCTGGAGGCGACCAGCATGGTTTTAGTGTTTTTCCCTGGACTGTTCTGTCCCAAATTATTTATTAGTTGTCTATATAATTTATACACATATTAAAAGAATATGAGGAAAAATTAAATAATATTCAGAAAGTTGATCAAAAAAGCTGACTGTGAAATCGCTACTTAGGGTTAAAATTAACACAAAAATTCTGTAACACCAACCGTGTAAACTGACCCCATGTGCATGCAACTGCCCACCAGTTCCTTCTGCTCAGACCATCCTCTCCCTCTGTCCATACCTGCCTCTGCTGAACCCTACTTCTGCCGCCCCCACTCCTGCCGCCCCACACTCTGTATGCTGCCATCCGCACCCTGGCCCACAGGGGGTCCCCACTTTGAGACTCTGCCTAAGAGTTCTTAACAAGACAGTCCCCCATTGACATGACCATGTATTTTGGATTTGCAGACATGCCCAGTTTTAAAGTAATCACTGTTGCTTTCCCTAGGAATGTGCTCCTTTGTCACAACACGTCTTGATTAGAATGTATGGCCATGATACCCACAGCACAAAGTTATCCCTCCCTCCTTCGCTTCACCTTACACCCATCAAAGCTACCATTCATTCCAAAAAGACAACTGGAAAGACATCTGCTGAAATCACATCTTACAAAGTGGGGATAGCTTGACTAGTAGTGATAGTTGTGCTTTTAAGAGCCTTATTGCAAATCCACAAATCTCCAATCCCACTAGATAGGTGTTGCTCCACAGACACTATTTAATACCCACCTAACTACACCTTAACTGACCCTGGGGGAAAACAACTCACTGATATTTCTGTTTTCTAAGTTTCCTTAGATCCTTTTCCTCCCAATGTGGTTGTGTGTGTGTGTGTGTGTGTGTGTGTGTGTGTGTATGGCGCAGTGTTGTACACCTACATACAGGTACATAGGAAAAGAAAAACTATAAAAAGCTGCAGCATTTTGGTTGCAACAACAGTTACATTGCAGAACGTTATTGCATCAATATTTCTCTATCTTCATTAATGCGCTTATGCATAAATATTCCATGCGTGTACCGTGAGTCATGTCTGCTCAGAGAGACACCCTTCTCAAGGCTGCCACTCACAGCCATGGTGAGAGACAGACACCTCGGCATTCGCCATGCAAGTGTTTACTGGATTCACAAACCCGAGGCAGCTTCAGAGAAGCATCTCCGTGGAGCCCGCTGCACAGATGTCAGACTCCGTGGAAGCCTCCGGGAGGCACAGAGCCCACAATGGACTATTTTTAGTCCCAATAATTAATATTGGAGGAGAAAGGGAGGAGGCTGAAAATGTAGCGCCAGCAGAAAAGCAATTACCATGGACACCATATATTCTCACCTACAAGATGTGTTATTTTCAAATAAATAAAAAGAGAAACCTTCCCCAAACCTATAGATTTTATACTACCCCTCCCATGAGTAGACATTTAATTCTTCCCCATCGAAATCTGAGCAATAGCTTGGTCTCATAGGGTAAGAAATGCAGCAAGTGCTATGCCAACATGGCTTTTACTACTACGCAAAAATACGTTTGTTTCTAAGTCCCAGAAAGCAAGAGCTGGCTTCCCTCCAGGGCACTAAGAAATCACAGTCCGCAGTTGCTACACTAGAGCTTGGGCCAGGCCTTCCCACTCCACAGCGTCCCGTCCCCACTGTCCCACTTTCATTCATTCATTCATTCATTCAATCATTCATTCATTTATTATTATACTTTTTGTTAATCCTCACCTGAGGATATTTTTTCAATTGATTCTAGACAGTGGAAGGAAGGGGGAGGGAGGGGGGGGGGGAGAGAGAGAGAGAGAGAGAGAGAGAGAGAGAGAGAGAGAGACATAGATGTGAGAGAGACACTTTGAATGGTTGCCTCCTGCATGCCCCTAACTGGGGTAGGGGATGGAGTCTGCAACTGAGGTACATGCCCTTGACCAGAATCGAACCTGGGACCCTTCAGTCCTCAGGCTGATGCTCCAACCACTAAGCCAAACCAGGTAGGGCCCCACTGTCTCAGTTTTATGACATTTTCCCCACCCCCTCACAACTCCATTGAAACTGGTGTTGCCTGTGAATGCATCTACATTTGTTACATAAGGCGCTTTTGTGCTGCCTAAATGAAATCCAGTTTGTGCTGGAATGGAGGATGACCTCAGTGTCCCTCAGCCTCCAGAGTACGGTGAGAGGGGTGGGAGAGCATCATGGTGGCCAGACACCATTTCTCTGTGGGCGCGTGCTCATGCTCACGTTCCCTAACTACAGTTCAGGGCAGAGGTCCTGATTGGAGGGGAGCTGCATTATGGAGAAACTCTTACTATTCTGGTTTCTTAGTCCAATTCTCTTTGCCATGGATTTCTCTGTTCTACTTGGGAACAATATCCTCCCTTTATTGTAATTCTGTGTTCTCAGTGTACACAGTTCAGTCTTCCTCTGACAGTGTTTCCTGTATTTTCAGCAGAGCCTTCTCTTCCTTCTGCGGCCTCCACAGCCTGTGGGTGTTGCACGGAACCATGCTCTCCTTCCCCCTCCGCATGTCCAGCCTAGACTGGGGCAGGATGGGCATTTGCAAAATTCACATATCCGCCAGGGGTCTCCTGCTCATACAGCAGAGGAATCTCAAATGTGACACGTCCCAAACTGACCTTAATACTTCTCCCTCTAAGTCAGACTTCTTCTATGGGTGCATCTCAGTGGCTGGTGCTATAATCCCTCAGTCACCCAAAATGGACCTGCACGTGTCTCCTATGGCCCCTCCTCCACCACATGCAAGCTATCATCAATCCAAGCGATTGCATCTCCTACAGCGTTCCGGGATCCATAGGTTCTTCCTTATCTCTACCATCACCGCTCAGGTTCATTCCCTTCTCACCACTGGCCTGGACGACTAGCACCTTCCCAAAGTGTTTCCCAGTTTCTCATATTCACGACCCACCTGTCAGAGAGATCCTTGTAAAAAGGAAGCAGAACTATGTTCCCGCCCAACTTAATATCTATCAGTGCTGTCCTATCATGGAGCAGCAGTTCTCAACCCGCTTTCTTACTATTCTAAGAAACCAGAATAGTAAGAGTTTCTCCATAATACAGCTCCCCTCCGTGGGTCGTGACCCCTTCAAATGCATCCTGCTTATCAGATATTTACATTATGATTCATAACAGTAGCAAAATTACAGTTATGAAGTAACAATGAAAATAATTTTATGGTTGGGGGTCACCACAACATGAGGAACTCTACTAAAGGGTCGTGGCATTAGGAAGGTTGAGAACCACTGAATAAAACCTAGCCCAGCCTGCCTGGCTCAGTGGTTGAGCATTGACCTTTGAACCCAGAGGTCATGGTTCATTTCCAGGTCAGGATACATATCCAGGTTGTGGGCTGGATGCCCAGTGGGGGACATGCAGGAGGCAGTCGATCAATGATTCTCTCTCATTATTGATGTTTCTATTTCTCTCTTTCTCTCTCTGACTCTGTGAAATCAATAAAAATATATATTTTTTAAAAGGATAAAATCAAAACACCTTAGCATGGTATACACCCTGGCCCCTGCTTTTTTTCTAATCCCGTGCACGCCTGAAAAAGCCATGCTGCCTGATATACTGCATTCCAGCATACGGAACTGTTAGAAGCTGCTCATACATGTGCTGCTGTTGGCATCTCTTTAATGTGATCATCCCTTCCTGTTGAACTCAATCACATCTGACAGCTCACACTGAGCAGCTGTCTCTTATCCTTCCAGGTCCAGCCCCAGATCCCCCTCAGGTAGAGGTCCCCTCACCCCTGGGAAGCTTTGTGCTCAGTCTGTCACTGGTCTCGCCAGGGATAAAATCCACTAGAGCAGTGGTTCTCAACCTTCCTAATGCCACGACCCTTTAATACGGTTCCTCATGTTGTGGTGACCCCCAATTTCATTGTTACAAATTGAACATAATTAAAGCATAGTGATTCATCACAAAACAATATTTAATTATATATGTGTTTTCAGATGGTCTTAGGCGACCCCTGTGAAAGGGTCGTTTGACCCCCAAAGGGGTTGCAACCCATAGGTTGAGAACCGCTGCACTAGAAGGTACTCATTTACCTTTGTATACCCAGGGCCTGTAGTGCTTATTAGCATATGTTTCTAAATACTCATTTGAAAAGTAAGGTACGCAATCTGAGAATGAGGGGGAGCTCCAGGCTTCTATCCTCAGCAGGTAAGGAAAGTCCCTAAGAGTAATAGGGAACTGACTAGCCTGGATTTGGGAACCGCATTCTTGTTTCTTGGCATTTACTTTTCTGGAAATGTCTGTAGAAATCTGCTTTGGCTTCGAGTTTTGCTTCTCCCTAGCTATTTTTTTTTAAAAAAAATATATTTTATTGATTTTTTACAGAGAGGAAGGGAGAGAGATAGTTAGAAACATCGATGAGAGAGAAACATCAATCAGCTGCCTCCTGCACACCTCCCCACTGGGGATATGCCTGCAACCCAGGCACATGCCCTTGACCGGAATCAAACCTGGGACCCTTTAGTCCTCAGGCCGACGCTCTATCCACTGAGCCAAACTGGTTTCGGCCCTAGCTATTTTTTTACCCTTAAACATATCGGACCCTTGAGCTTTCCCCAAGATTAAGTCTGGGATTCTCTGTTCTCATTTTACTCCCTTATCCTGGGTCACCTAATAAATCCCAGAGCTGCAGCTGTCACGTCCTCGCAGAAGATTCCAGAATCACCAACTCCAGCACTGACTGCCCTTCAGAACGTTGGGCCAATTTCCTAACTGGAGGCCAGACTGCTCCTCTCCTGAATGTTTTATTGTCCATTCAGACAAGATATTGTAACCAGATTTATCCTTCCCCCAGAATACCCCTCCTCATGACTCCTGTTTCATTTGATGGAGCCAACATTCTAAATCACTCAGCCTTGAAAATACACAATCGACTTTGTCATCTTCCTCTTCTAAGCCTCCCACATTTAATCAGGAACAACAGCCTTTTTAATTAATATGGATGCGGGGGAATTAACAAAGTTTTCAGATATGACAAGTACTTTGGTTTAATTGATGTGGAGGGTATATTAAAACACTGATAGAATGCAAGACAAAAATGCTGGCATAGAACCTGGTGCTATGGGGCTTACATTCTAATCCAAGGAACTGTAAAGTCAGTTAAAAGAACATTTTGAGGTAGGGAGTATGCGATTATAAGAAGTGAGTTATAATAAAAATTAATCTGGTCTTGCCCTGGCTGAATAGGTCAGTTGGTTGGAGCATTATCTCAATACCCCAAGGTTGTGTGTTTGATCCCGGGCCAGGGCACATCTAAGAATCAACCAATGAATACATAAATGAGTGTAAGAACAAATCTCTCTCTCTCTCTCTCTCTCTCTCTCTCTCTCTCTCTCTCTCTCTCTCTTCCTCTTTCTCTCTGAAATCAATAATAAAAATTAAAAAATAATAGCTCAGTATTATCATATAGGTGGGTTAGAATGATGGTGGGATGGGGCGTTATTTAAAGTTAAAATGCATAGCATCATAGCTCAGCTACTCCCTGGCTGTGTGCCTGTGTTAAGGTGCTGAGTTCCTCTGAGCTCAGGTATCCTCTCTAGAAAATAGGTGTAATAATACCTATCACAGGAACATTTGGTGGGTCAGTGATAACGCATAGGAAAGCATCCATAATGGAGCCACCACATGTGAGGCACTAGCTAACGGGTTGCCATGGTTTTAAGAACAATTACCACTAAGCAGGAAAGGGCTTGGATTTCTTGGCTGCCCTGGCCCTCAGCCTGGGCTACAACTTAGCTCAATGACACAGAAGGTTGAGGCTGTTGTTGGGCACCTCCACCTCAATCAGTGCCCTGCTGCAACCTGTCTCCTCCCTTCCCTTTAGTCCACGCGCTCCCTGAGGGCGCAGCCATGGCTCATCCATCTCTATATCCACAAAGCACCATCAGCACCTAACACGTAGGAAGATCTCCATGCCCGGGGAATAAAGAACCCAATGAGCGAAGACGCCCCAGTCCACAGCTCGCCATGACTAGCTTCTCTCAGCTCCAGTTTGGTTCACAGCTATTTGAACAGCAGCACACTCTCCACTTCTATGGACACTTTGGTGGTGCCCTTGGCACCTATAAGCAGATCTTATCTGGTACTTGGGTTCTTTTGCTTCGTTCCAAGTGCTCTCAAGTATACTTTGAAGCTGTTCACATTGGCAGAAGGAATTTCCTCTTATATCTTCAAGAAATAAGGTAATAAAAATGCTGCAGTCCTGTTTACATTAAAAGTTAATGTCTTCATTTAGTCATCCACTTTTATGGATCTATTGTGCCTTCCTAAATCCATCTGCAGCTCTTTCGGCTTCTCTCTGGACAGAGTTGCCCTGCTTTCGCCGGATATATAAAGAGAAATGGTCAATTAGCAGGCCTCGGTGCTGCCTGTTGGGGAGACACTCTTCCTGTGCAGACGATGGCAGCTGGCCCAGACCTCTCAGACAGGCCCTGACCTCCCTGACCTCCACACCACTCCTTTCAGACCTCCCCTAGCTTCTTCCCCTGCACTTGCCTCAGAATCTCCTTTCGCGAGAGAGATAATGGCTGGCTGATTTGGCTTTGTAATTTGGGGGCTAAGGCATGAAGTCAGAGGCTTTTCCTGGAAGGGCTCATCCCAGAAGGCCTGCCACCGCCCTGCCACCACTCCCCCCTCTGTCTCTACAGGAAGCGAAGCCACCCTGCACGTACCATCAGATCTGTCTCCAAAACCTCCCCTTTCCCGTTTCTGGAACAAGGGGCCTAGGACTCCATCCAGCAGCCTATTCAATGTTCCTGAATTTTGGAGTTGGAGAAAAAGAAGACAGAAATATGTATCCAGAACTGGAATGAAAAAAAAAAAAAATCTGCAAGTGAAATTAGACAATGTCCCTTGTCCCTGGCTGGTGTGGCTCAGTGGTAGAGTGTCAGCCTGCACACTGAAGGGTCACAGGTTCGACTCCCAGTCAAGGACACGCACCTGGGTTGCAGGTTTGATCCCTGAGGAGTGAAGCATCCCAGTCCCACATGGAGTTCCCCTGACCAGTGTTCTAGTGCCAGGAACAGAAGTCCCCGTAAACTTGCTGTAAAAACCACTGGGGACTATGGCTGAGTGAGACGAAACGCCTGTTGGAGTCCCAGGTGTTCCTCTTAAAGGGTTCGCACATGAACTTACTTGGATTTACTTGCTAGAGTTCCAAGTCTGGGGCAGCAGCTGGAAACGCAGCAGGGATATGGTGGTCCTGGGGGGTGGGGGGAGTGGCTAGAGGGGCAGCTTTCTCCCAGAGAGAAGTGCTGGCAGAGACCATTGTTTCTTTTCTAAGCCCTTCCTTGCAGGTACCCCATCCTGGGAATTCCCTGGCCCACCCAGTATTCAGGCCCACGAGCTGCTTCTGGTGACTTTTCAAATACAAATAGTCTGTCTTGACTCATGCTGAGGACTTTCCTGAAATGTCTTAAAGGTTCACAAACTCTAAACAAGCAGCATCGGGTTTCCGGGTGCCCCATACCTCTTCCTATGTGGCCCCAAGCCCGGGACTAGTGGCAGCTGACTCAGTTCCCAGCTTAGCCTCTCACAAGTGCCTCTAAGCCCAGCACAAGTGGAAGCTACTGCAGATCACGTGGTAGCTCATACCAGGTGGCCCCAAGCAGGGCATAGGCAGTTGCTGACCTTGGTCTGCACCTCCCAAGAGGCTCCATAAACAAGCATGCCCAGTGGCCAGCTTCAGGCCACACCAGAGCACCACCCAAACACCTCCACAAAGGGCAGACTCAGCAGGCACCAGAATGCCACTAAATCATATCCTGATCCATGGGATCAGCCCCTGAAGAACTGCCCCTCTACTATAGTCATGGTCAGTCCTCACTACCAATCATCCTGAGGGTCCATCTCTGCCACTGTAGCTCAACTACAACAGGGGGCACACACCACCCACATAAGGGACATACCTGGAACACCAGGGTCAGGTGACCAGGGAGACTGCACCTTGGTCCCGCAGGACACCTACTGCGTAAGGCCACTAGAACAAGTCTGGGAGACATAGCAGTTCTACCTAATACACAGAAACAAACACAGGGAGGCTGCCACAATGAGGAGACAAAGAAATATGCCCCAAATGAAAGAACAGAACAAAACTCCAGAAAAAGAACTAAACAAAATGGACCCAAGCAAACGACTAGATGCAGAGTTCAAAACACTGGTTATAAGGATAATTACACAGTAATTACAGTGAGAATGTCCACAAAGAGATAGGAAATATAAAAATGGAGATCAAAAAGAGCCAGTAAGAAATGAAGCATACAATAACTAAAATGAAGAATACATTAGAGGAAATCAATAGTAGAAAAAAATGAAGCAGACTATTGAATCAGTGATTTGGGAGGTAACAAAGCAGAAAACACCCAATCAGAATAGGAAAAACAACAACAACAACAACAAAAAAACCAGAATAAAAAATGAGGATAGTTTAAGGATACTCTGGGAAAGCCTCAAGTATAACAACATTCGTATCACTGGGGTACCAGAAGGAGAAAGAGAGAGAGCAAGGAATTAAAAATATATTTGAAGGAATAATGGTGGGAAACTTCCCTAACCCAGTGAAGGAAAACGACATGCAAGCTCAAGAAATAAAGAGAATCCCAAGCAAGATGAATCCAAAGAGGCCCACACCAAGACACATTATAATTAAGATGCCAAATGTTATAAACAAAGAGAGAATCTTCACAGCAACAAGAGAAAAACATTTAATTATCTACAAGGATGCTCATATGCATAATACTATCTGCTGATTTCTCAATAGAAACTTTGCAAGACAAAAGGGATTGGCATGACATATTCAAAATGATGTAAAGCAAGGACCTGAAACCAAGATTACTCCACCCAGCAGAGCTAGCAGTTAAAATAGAAGAACAGATAAAGAGCTTAGCAGACAAGAAAAAGGTAAAAAAGTGCATTACCACTAATCCAGTATTATAAGAAATGTTAAGCCCTGACTGGTTTGGCTTGGTGGATAGAGCATCAGCCTGCAGACTCAAGGGTCCCCAGTTCGATTCCAGTCAAGGGCATGTACCTTGGTTGCGGGCACATACCCAGTAGGAAGTGTGCAGGAGGCAGCTGATCAATGTTTCTCTCTCATTGATGTTTCTAACTCTCTATTCCTCTCCCTTCCTCTCTGTAAAAAGTCAATAAAATATATATTTTTAAAAAAGAAATGTTAAAGGGACCTCTTTAAGAAGAAAATATATGTATATACATATATATATGAATAATAAAACAGCAATAACTACATCTAGCAAAAATTACTTTAAGGGTAAATGGATTAAATGCTCTAATCAAAAGACCCTTGGTAGCTGAATGGATAAGAAAACAAGACCCTCACATAAGCTTTCTATGAGAGTCTTACTTCAGATGGAAAGACACACACAGACTGAAGGTAAAGAGATAGAAAAATATTTCATGAAAATAAAAACAAAACAAGATGGTGGGGTAGCAATACATATACTGGGGGGAAAATAGACTTTAAAATAAAGGTTATAACAAGAGACAAAGAAGGACCCAGTAATTCCACTTTTGGGTATTTATGCAAAGAAACCCCAAACATTAATTCAAAAAGATACATCTATCCATATGTTCACTGCACTATTATTTACAACAGCCAAGATATGGGAACACCCTACGTGTCCATCAGTAGACGAATGGATAAAGAGAAAGTGGTATATATATTTAATGGAATATAACTCAGCCACATAAAGGATGAAATCTTGCCATCTGCAACAACATGGATGGACCGAGAGGCCATTGTGCTGAGTGAAACAGAGCAGATAGAGAAAGACAAATGCCGTATGACCTCACTTATATGTGGAATCTGAAAAAACAAAATAAATAAACAAACTTACAGATACAGAAAATGTTCCCATGGTTGCTGGATGGGGGGAGGGGGGTATTGTGGGAATGGATGAGAAAGGTGAAGGGATTAAGTATAAGGCAGTAGTTATAGAATAGTCACTGGAATGTAAGGTACAGCATAGGGATTATAGTGAATAATATTGTGATAGCTTTGCATGGTGTCAGATGATTTCCAGATTTATCAGGGTGACCACTTCATAAGTTATACAAATGTCTAATCCTTATGTTGTACACCTGAAAATAATATAATATTGTATATCAACTGTAATTAAAATATTTAAAAATGTTAAAAAGACAACCCTATTTTTTTAAAAAAAGAACTTCACAGATGTGTACTTAATCACACAGACAACAGAGACACAGCTTTGGGCCGCTTGCTTTCCTAAACCAGGACACAGTCCATGGCTGGGAAGGACAGGGGTTCTATAGTCAGACCTGGGTTCTAGCTCTGGCTGTAGGATCTTATTAACCATGTAATCTTGTTATCTTATCTAAGTTCCAGTTTCCTTTTATGTCAATGGACACTATGAATGACATTATCAGGATTAAGCAAAAGCTCATCAGAAGGGCTACATAAATCAATTGTTTATAAAACATGGACCCCATGCCTAGCAGACACCATGAGCTCAAATGCATTCTCTTTGTCTTACTTCTATACACCATAGTGGATCTGTATGTACTTTGAATAAGAAGCCAGCTCCCTGCATCTCCAGATCCACATTCTTCTCAGAGGCATAATCACATGTCTCTTTTTTTATAATTTTGACCAGTCCAGGGATAAGGGAGGACTATTTTTATTTCCTCCTAACACTGGAGACTGTTCAAACCTTGCTGCTGCAGCCTGTCTTCTTGGTTTTAATTAAGTGCGGCTTTAAGGTTCTTGCTTCAGTAAAGCCCAAGTAATAGAGAGGAGGTTAGCTGGTTGAACCCAGACTCCAGGGGGTTAGTCCCTGCTTTGTTGATGATGCTGGGCAACCTAGCTAGGCATCTTATGAAGGAGAATTAATTTAAAAAATGATTATCATGCTGTTTGCAAATATGATTTGCAGCAGAAATAGTCAATGATAATAATGCAGGGCTGGAGGCCCTGGGGAGTCAACAATCCCTTAAAAAGGGGTGTACTCCTGGAAACCAGCACTTCCTGGTGTTCAGTCCATGTCTGTGCATCCAGCCAGATGGGCACAATAACC
Organism: Myotis daubentonii; assembly: GCF_963259705.1. NCBI lineage: Eukaryota > Metazoa > Chordata > Mammalia > Chiroptera > Vespertilionidae > Myotis > Myotis daubentonii. The sequence goes on from NC_081858.1 coordinate 20,779,609, forward strand.
CCAGGGACCTCCTACCATCCTTGCAGAGTGACCACCTCAACCCTGACTCATGCTCCATTGCAGATCTCTGTTGTACCATGAGTTCTAATGTGTCCGATTGTTCTTCTTGTCATTGCTACCACCGTGGCCTTGGTTCAATCCCTTATTAGTTCTTTTCTGGGATACTGCAAACCTTATGGGGATGGCGCACAACAACAGTGCTGAAGGGAACTCACACTTAGGACTGCCTTCTTTGCGTCAGGGATTTAATCCAGTGATGTAACATAATACATTTTATTATTAGTCTCAATTCCTTTTTAAAGAAACTGAGAATCAGAGAGATTTGGTACCTTGTCAAAGGTTTTAGAGCGACTATTTGAACTCCTATTGTCTAACTTCCAAGGCCATTCCCTTTCCACCAGAGCTTCACAAACGATTCGTGGTGGGCTCCTCCAGTTACCATATCTAGCCTCATCTTTTCCTCTACCTACCATCCGACTTTGTATGCTGGGGCCAGACCCAAAAAAAAAAAAAATTACAATTACTCCCCAGGTTACAAATATGCAGGCCTCTAAGCCTTTGCCCACAGTCCCAGTGGTCGGCAAACCTCAGCTCAGCAAACCTCGGCTTGCAAGCCACATGCGGCTCTTTGGCCCCTTCAGTGTGGCTCTTCCACAAAATACCGGCTCTTCCACAAAATACCGATTTCTGCGCATGGGCCACGAAGTTTCAATCGCACTGTACGTGCGCGCCTGCACGTGGTATTCTGTGGAAGAGCCACACTCATGGGGCCAAAGAGCCTCACGTGGCTCGTGAGCCGTGGTTTGCCAACCACGGGCCTAGACTATTGTATGCCTAGTATACCATTACCTACCACCCTTCGCCATCATGGCCCAATTCCTACTCTTCCTTGAGAGACTAAGTTGAAATGCCACCTCACCCAGAAAATCTTTCTTTGTGAGTTGAGCATAGTTCATTTTTCCTTCCTGTCCACTACTGTACAGTGGCAATCCCCCTGCCGTTCAGACTTCTGTGTTAATGCTACATCATCATTGCGTTTATATACACATCGCCTGCCCTCATCTGTCCAATGCCTGGGAACTTGCCAACCCATACCTGTATCTCTGGTGCCTGACATGGCACAGGCTGTCGGGAAGGTGATCCAATCCACCTTAACTGAATGAGAATAAACAAAAACTAAAATCCCAATACCAGGAATTGTTCCTCTCATTGTGCTGACATTTGTCTAGCTCTGTAGTGACCACCACAAAAAATTCATTCTCTTCCTGTGCTTCCTGTTAGGTTGAGTTAACATTTTTCAAATAAATCTAACAAGGGAAATGCTAAATCAGCTCTGTGTGGATCAGGCAGCCATGAATGTGCATGAAAATTAATCACTCAATATCCCCATCTCAAAACATAATATTTGCACTGGCACCCTGCTAAATTATAAACTAGCTGAGGTGCACGGAGAATCGCTTCCTTACCTTCCTTCCCCCAATAATATAAAGAAGTTCTAGCAGCAAGAGGGCTTCTTAGCTGTCTCTCAAAATTGCTTAGGCAACTCTGCCAGAAGTTTGGAGGAGTCAGACTTCCGTAGAGCAGATATCTGGTGGTAACTCAATTGTCAGTTACTTTTAACTCAAGTTTTCCCCAAACAAGGTGACAGATAAAAGTTCTGTCAGTTTGACCCAGGCTTCCCATCTCATGGATGTCATTGTTCATAAGAAAGGGCTGTGGCTGGGACCATGGCAAAACACAGGTGTTCCTGTTGCGTATCTCAAGGGATGGTTGACTGCTAGGGGCCCTGGGGTATAACCTCAGAGGGAGCAGGGTTTGTAGTGACAGCCACTCAAGGCTGCCATCAGAAGCACAGTACGGGGGAGAAGTGGCCCTGTCCTCTGTGTTATTACTTGCAGCCAAAGAAACTACCATTATTTCTGAAGGGAGACTCTGGCCAGACATTTCATTTGAAAACTGTCATTGCACAGATGTTTAATTACTTCTCAAATGCAAGGATGGCTGTGGATGTGTGGCCTGTCCTGTAGGAAGCTATCAACCTCCACCTCCTTGAGTCGCTGGAAAGAAAAACACTGTATCTCGAAAATTAAAGTGTGTTTTTTTTTAACTTTGTATATGAAGTGATTCTTCTCTCTGTTCAATGGCTTTGTTCTCTCATCTTATCTCAGGGATTTCCCATGTAAGACCAGAGTCACGGTGGGAGATGGCTCCGTCTCCTGCTAGGCACTCGGGGTTGAATTCAGTTCCAGCTGCACAGCCAAGAAGTCACCTGAGAATTAGGCTCTTATTTTAATGAGGAGACTCCATGGCGTTCCTCTGAACTTCTTCGAAGACCCAACTCCTTTGGCTTTTATGTGTAAAGTTTGAAGCTATGATCCTTTTTCATGGGGATGGTTGCAGTTCCTCACATGTCATGTGTTCATTTTAATTTGACAAATATAATTGAGTAACTTGGGGCCCTGGATTCAGCCCAAGAGAGGGCACAGAAGTGAGCATGGGGAAATCCTTGCATGCTCCGACTCTACTGATCTCTTTAACTGGAATGCGCCCCCATGTAATCCACTTTATCTCTAAGCAGTCTCCCATGATACCTATAACTGAAAATAATCATGACTTCCCCGAACTTCCTATAGCCCTTTTTCCAGAACATTCTTCTAACATAGATGGCTATGTGGTACGGTTATTGCCTTTTTCTTCTCTCCCCAAATAGACTTTAAGTTATTTAAGGACAAGATTTTTACCTTATGATAAAGCATGCAATAAGGTACTAGAATCCCACATATTTTATTGATGAAAGGGAAAATCCCCTCCATGTAACAGAGGTGAGTGCAGGGAAAGGGGGGTGAGGGGTGGCTACCATCTGAAGTGGAGAATGATCAGAATTATGAGGCAAAAACCAAGTGCTGTACAGATTCAAGTGACAGGAAGACGTAATGTAACTGGAGGGCCCAGTAGTATGTCAAGGCTCCGGTGACCAATAGCATGAGGCTGAAAGGCTTCCCAGGATGAAGGTTTTTCTGCTAAAACTGGGAATGTCCTGGGCGAACATTGATGAGTTGGTCACCCAACTCAAGGCTGAGGCTTACTTACAATCACATGGGAAGAGGCGTTCCACAGGAAAACAGCCCCTGCAAAGCCAGAGGAGACCACAGGGTTCCTGGCAGGAAGTACGGGTGGACTAGTTTCATCAACATTCATTATATTCAAGGACACAGTGGACATGAGGCTAGAAGTACACAGAGGTCTACAGGGTTAGCATTTGATATGTCCATTCATCAGAAATGGGGGATGTAAAAAATAGGAGCAGCCATAAGCAATTTATCTGGATGTGTCTGCGGCCTCTTTTTCACACATGACTTCCCCACCATCACAGGGCCGACCCTTCCCATCAACAGTTTCTGGAGACAAGCAGTTCAGTGTCTACGGGCCACCAAGGAAATCGGCTTCTCTTCCCGTTCACCAAAGTTTTGAGCCACTAAGTAAGTAGTTTGTCATGACGGGCAGGTAAGGGGAATTGAGGATGACAGCACAAAGCCTGTTGTTCGGAAACCTAATGGTTTGGGGACCGACAAGCATAAATCATCTTACTCATCCTACTTGGCTGCCCTCCAAGAGGCCACCTCTGAACACCACCACAGGTGCCTCTGTCCCGGCTTATGGAGGAGGCGGGCACCCCAGGTCAGAGGGCCACCCAGAGGGTCGGGGGCAGAATGCAAAGAGAAGACATGTTACTTATGCAGAGTGAAGAGTCTCCTTCCATGAGAGCAGAAAAGCTGCAGACTAGAGTTTCTGACCTTGACATGGGATTATTCATCCTGTTGAAAACGTGTATAATTATATCCTGCAAGTTTCTCTATGGCTATTAAAGAATATGATAGCCAGCTGTTTAGATGTTTATGAGGGCAAAAGAATGAATTGGATTGATTTCTATTTCATCAGAAAGGGTTGAGGCTGCAGTTCAAGAAGAAAAGTTGACACTAAGTTATCTAGAAAACAAAATATGTTGTCTACATCCCAAACTCGTCTTTTTCTGAAAAATCTTGGGGGTACCAACCTTCTACATAAAACTCATGGTGCACTCCATAATGAACCTGTTCTTATTAAGTACAAGCCAGTGGTATAAATAACTGATATTGGCCAGATAAATTAATACAGCTTCCAGTTTTGTGCACCAAGTTGTAAACTGAGCCAACCTTCCTCATTTTATTTTTCTCAAGCTTCATGTGAATAGCAGATACTGAGGCCTGATTTATCTTGGGAATGTCCTCAACATGCTAATTCAGTTATGCTGCATTCACCAGAACTGGGGGATTGGGGAGGGAGGAGTATAACAGAGACTGGCAGCTGGGAGTTGCTAGCAGGCACGGAGAGAAGACAAATAGTAGCAAGACAAAAAGAGTCACAATGGGAATGAGGGGTCATAGCAAAAGCAGAGCCTTCAGAGGCCAAAGCAGGTACAGCCAGATGTGCCCTGGGAGGGGAGGGCAGTAGCTGGGGGAAATCCAAATGAGAGAAAGCTGGCAGATGTGCCCCACCCACAGCCAAAGCAAACCTGTGTCTGTGTAGGGCCTACCTAGCTCCGTCTTGGTAGATGGTTGGGTGCTGCTGTCTAGTTTCCTATTCTTTATGGTTCCTGGTCTAGGCGAGTTGGCCCCTGGAGAGCCATGCATGTTCCAGAAGTGGCTGCTCACAGATTTTAAGGCTCATTCTATAACCGACCAGAAGACAGAAGAAATCTGCGGGTGGGCAATGCATTTAGCAACTTATTCCTGGACAATATCCCATTTCCAAAAGGGTCATTTAAAATTACACCGGGCAGAACAGATATAAAGAAGTTTGAGAAAAATAAGCCCCTGATCACAGAAGCTACAGCAGGGGGTTGCTGCTGTCCAGGGATATGCCACTTTAAGCACATCAAGGCTTCCTAAAGCAGTGGTTCTCAACCTGTGGGTCGCGACCCCTTTACATTACGATTCATAACAGTAGCAACATCACAGTTATGAAGTAGCAACGAAAATAATTTTATGGTTGGGTCACAACATGAGGAACTGTATTTAAAGGGCCAGAAGGTTGAGAACCACTGTCCTAAAGAGTCCCAGAAAACCTGGAGAAAAACAAAGGTATTGTAACTGGGCTCTTTAAGAAAATAGCATATTGGGCAAACCTTTGCCAGTTTACATATAGGAAACATACCCTTTTCCAAAAGGAGGAATTCATTATTCAAGAATCTAAATCAGGGCATCTTCATTGAACCTTTGATCAATTCCAGCAAAACCTCATAGACAGCTACATTTTCAGGGTATTGCAAGAACTACATAAACCCCAAAATTCATCCAAAACAAAACAACTAATTGATTTTATGTGCCTAAGAATTCACCTGTAAGAGAACTACTTTGGGGACATTGCTGAAATGTTGAAACTGTCCCTAAATACTCAAAAGTAAGATAAAGAAATATATATTGGCCCCTAACTGGTTTGGCTCAGTGGATAGGGCGTCGGCCTGCGGACTGAAAGGACCCAGGTTCGATTCCGGTCAAGGGCATGTACCTTGGTTGCGGGCACATCCCCAATAAGGGGTGTGCAGGAGGCATCTGATCGATGTTTCTCTCTCATTGACATTTCTAACTCTCTATCCCTCTCCCTTCCTCTCTGTAAAAAATCAATTATATATATATATATATATATATATATATATATATATATATATATACTATATAAAAATCATTATATATATATTATATATTATATATATTCATATATATAATATATATGAATCCCGGGTGTTTCTCCCAGTTCCTGTATAACATATCTTAGAGGTACCTGCCAATGTTGAAAGGTAAAGATGAGTAACCTTTCACGGGGTTGAAGAGTGTTACATATAATGCCTTGCATTGTATTTTGAAAATAGACATTTTCACTTTGGAAAACAGAAGTAGTTGATATTATTAAGGCATGCAGAATAGCTGGATGACAAAGAATTCCGGGAAACCAAGCGTTGGTTGGTAGTGACATTTGTGGTGGCATATGGTATGTGGGAATGATTGTCTGAAATGTATGAACCTGCAGTTTCTTGAAATCTCATCTGGGAATGCCCTGATGTGTTTGTTGAGTTCTCAATTGCTTATTTCTAGAAGTGAAGTGTGTTAGTAAGCACACCCTTCCTGTAGCCACATCAACAGTCAACAAGTAGACTTTAAAGTAGATTTGATAACTTCAAAGAAGACCTGATAAATAGCAAGGTGACCAATAAACACAAAAAGGGACTCAAGGCCTCCAATATATGATCACAAGCAACCTTCCCATTCCTGACCTCCACTACCCTCAAAGGGCCATCTGTTCGATCAGCTGAGCTGGTCTGCTTGGGCTTCCCAGGCAAGTCCATACTTTTCAACCTTCTTGATTTGCTCTCTCTTTTTCTCCTCTCTGAATACCCATCTTCTCCTTACATCCTCAAATTTTCCCCAACACAATTTTCTCCACTTTTTTATGAAATTTTTTCATTATCAAAGTCATACTGTTTTGAGTTAAAATAATTCAAAATGACCTTTAGCCACAACCCTCATTTAACATCTTTTAAAACTGAAGCCCAAAGAAATTGGACTTGTTCCGGATACATAGCAGGAAGCAGGGGTGACGTTCCCTTGCTTTGGCCCTCCTTGGTCCTGTGCATGCATGGGTTCTTATATTATACTTCTTTGTATATTTGTCTCATTATCTCCTTCAAATTCCTTGTTCTCCCACAAAAAAAATATACATGTATATATGCTTCTTTAGGACAAGGTCTACATGAAATATTGAATTCTTGAAAAACCTAGAATACCTTTATATATGTGAATCTAGTTAATTGGGATGAACAGAAAGAAATAATTTTCCTCAAAATTTCATCAACAGTTAGAGGTAAAATTCTTTATACTGACTTTGCTAATGGAACAGGGTATTCTGAAATAAAATTTGATTGAAGATCTTAAAAGCTGGAAGTTATGTCTAAGATAAATTACGCATATGGAAAGTATGTGCTCATTTTGATGTACTCCCATATGTTTGTTTCCTTGCCCAAGGCAATATATAAAAAAATATTGTTGTGAGAAATGTCTGAGATTTTATTGGCTATCTTTTCTTCTAGGATTTTTTTGTGGAATTTTTGTTGTTGTTGTTGTTTGTTTGTTTATTTGTTGTTCATCCGTACCTGAGGATATTTTTTCTATCAATTTTTTAGAGAGAGTGGGAGGAAGGGGGAGAGACAGAGAGAGAGACATCGATGTGAGATAGATTTTTTGTCTCCCACATGTGCCCTGAATGGAGTTTGGGATCAAGCCTACAACCAAGGTACCTTCCCATTGATTGAAATTGAACCTATGACCTTTCAGTTTGAGGGCCAACACGCTAACAACTGAGCAAAACTAGCTAGAGCAGAATTGTACTGTTTGAGGGTAACATTTAAGCACAGCAAAGACAACAAAATCAAAAGACAACCAACTAAATGGGAAAACATATTCACCAATGATACATCTGATAAGGAGTTAATATCCAAAATGTATGAAGAACTTGTAAAACTCAATACCAAAAAAACCAAACAATCCAATTAAAACATGGACTAAGGATCTAAAAAGATACTTCTCCAAAGAGGCCATACAAAAGGCCAATAGACATATAAAAAAATGCTCAATGTCACTGATCATCAGAGAAATGCAAATTAAAACCACAATGAGATATCACCTTACACCTGTCAAAATGGCTATCATCAATAAATCAACAGACAAGTGTTGGCCAGAATGTGGAGAAAAGAGAACCTCGGGCACTGTTGGTGGGGATGCAGATTGGTACAGCCACTGTAGCAGTATGGCGTTACCTCAAAAATTAAAAGTGGAACTGCCTTGTGACCCAGCAAATTCCACTTCTGGGAACACATCCAAGGAAACCCAAAGCACTAATTCAAAAGCATATATGCACTCCTGTGTTCACTGTAGTGTTGTTTACAGTAGCCAAGATTTGGAAGCAGCCCAAGAGCTGATCAACAGATGAGTGGATGAAAAAGCAGTGGTACATTTACACAATGGAATAGACTAGGCCGTAAAAAAATAAAAATAAAAAAATAAAAGGAAATATTACCTTTGCAACAGCATGGATAGACCTGGATATTATTATATGAAGTGAACTAAGCCCGTCAGAGAATACAAATAGATGATTTCACTTATATGTGGAATCTAATGAACAAAATAAACTAACGAAACAGAAACAGACTCACAGACGCAGAGAACAGACTGACAGCTATCAGAGGGAAGAGGGTGTTGCAGACTGGATGAAAAGGGTGAAGGGATTAAGGAAATAAATGAACTCATAGACACAGACAACAGTATGATAATTACCAGAGAAAGGGGGGTGGGTGGAGGTAGAAGAGGGCAGAGGAAGGATACATGGTGATGGAAGGAGACTTGAATTGGGGCGGTGAACACACAATACAATAGACAGATGATGTATTATGGAATTATACACCTGAAACCTATATAATTTTATTAACCAATGTCACCCCAATAAATTCAACAAAAAGTAAAAAAAAAGTGTTTGTTCATTTTCATAAGCTGTAAAGTTCAGTGATATACTGAGATTTACATTTTTATTACTGTTTTAAATCTGATTACTTTAACAAGTATTTTCTAATGTTCACCAATATACTGAGTGACGGCTTTTATTGCCAAGGGGCTGATTAGCTGAAGTGTTCAGTTCAAATTAAAATATGACACATTTATTGCACATGAATAATGTACATATATTTTATTCAAAAAACAGCTAGATTCGACAAAGAATTAAAAAATGGGGAAAACAGTCTTTGGGCTTTAAGGAATTTACCTTTTTTAACTGTGTTTATGGTTTGGGATAGAGAAAATAAGATAGATCAAAAATAATTTTACAAGAGTAAGAGGACTCCTGGCTCCTGCTAAGGTTTAGGGAGGTTGATATTTATGGGCTCTTAGTGAATCATTATAACATAGGGGGAAAGGTCACAAGTTATACGGTCCATTAGAACTTGCGCAAGTCCTAACTCTGCCATTTTATTACTGGCAGAATCTTGGAAGAATTGCTTCATCTCCTTAAGTCTTGGTTTGTTCATCTATAAAATAGGGCCAGTGCCTAGCAGGTGTGGTCCAGTACTTGGGCCACGGCCTATGAACCAGGAGGTCACTGTTCAATTCCCAGTCAGGGCACATGCTTGGTGTGCAGGAGGCAGCTGATCAATGAGTCTCTCTCATCAATGATGTTTCTATCTCTCCCTCTCCCTTCCTCCCTGACATCAACAAAAATATATTTTAAAAAATAGGGCTAATGATGGTATTGTCCCAAAAAACTGATGCAAGGATTAAATGAGGTAATGTATGCAAAGTACTTAATACCGTTTATAGCAAACATTTAATAAATGAAAGCAATAACTAGTCTTAGGAATAGAACCTATAGAGGAAAGAGCCTCAGGCAAAGTCTATGCTTCAGGAAGGAGAAGATCAGCAGCCAATAGAAACAATAAAATACAAGTAGATTGGCGAGGCTAAAAGCCCCCATTGCAAGTGGTATAAAAGCAAAGTGCTATGAGGAAAAAGAATCAATAACTGCACTTGAAGAAGTAAGTCTGTTTATGGCCACCTCGTTTCTGGACTCCTGGCTGGGTGGAAATAAAGAAATCACTTAGCAGATTTTCTTTCTAAAACATTGACCAACCCAGAGTAATTCTACCTGTGCACCATAAACATGTTTTGTGGTACTTACCACATTCTACCTTCATTTTGAAGACACGACTTGTATGTCTCAAAATTGGGTATGAACTATTCTTTTTTATATTTTATTGATATTTTACAGAGAGGAAGGGAAAGGGATAGAGAGTTAAACATCAATGAGAGAGAAACATCAATCAGCTGCCTCCTGCACACCCCCTACTGGGGATGTGCCTGAAACCAAGGTACATGCCCTTGACTGGAATCAAACCTGGGACCCTTCAGTCTGCAGTTTGATGCTCTATCCACTGAGCCAAACCAGTCAGAGCAAGTATGAACTATTCTTACTGAGAAAAGGCTGTGAGCAGTCCCAGTCATTGTACACTTAGCCATAGTTGTCTTTTTAAAATATATTTTTATTGATTTGAGAGAAGGGAAAGGGAGAAAGAGAAACATCAATGATGCGAGAGAATCAATGATCAGCTGCCTCCTGCACACCCCCTACTGGAGATTGAGCCTGTAACCCGGGCATGTGCCCCTGACCAGAATCAAACCCTCGATACTTCAGTCCACAGGCCAATTCTCTATTCCCTGAGTCAAACCAGGTAGGGAAGCCATAGTTTTATACACATATACAGACCACACTGATGCATACACACACACACACACACACACACACACACACACACACATACACACACACACATAAAAATATCCATAGCTGGTACTTCTGAATACAGCTCTCTCTTGACTTAAAGCCACAGAAGGCTTATATTACTATCTTGGAGATTTTTATTACATATTAAATTTAGGGGATCTAAACACAGGAGTTTCAAGATCGAGATTAATATATGAACTAGATCAACCTAGTTAATTTATATTCCTGCAATATTTTTTAAAGGGACACCTTATAGCTTGCTTGCTCCTGTGTTCTCCTCACTTTACCAGGCTTTGTATGAACAGGGGCCCTCACAGGCTCCGCAAGCATACCTTCCACAGGCCTTTGAATGTGACAGTATAATAGGATGTGCTGATCTCCCTCACTACAGTGAGAGTAACTCAATGGCAGGACTTCTAAAATTGTTTGCATTCCTAAGCACGTGGCCCATGCCTGCCCAATGGGAGACACTCTATAATTTTTGCCAAGTGCCTAGCATCCACATCACGCTCTGTATTATACAGCTATTGTGATGCTTAAGAAAAGTGCTCTCAGTTGATATCTAACTCTGTTACTTAGCTTAGTGCCCTTTAAAGAAAATTAACATAAAATTTCATGCTTCTTCATGCCACTGTGTACTTTAGGATTCCATAGTGTCAGCACCCAAAACTCACGCCAGCCATTCTCCAACATCATGTCCAATGAGGTGCGAGGGACAGAGGGGCTGCTCCAATAAAGTGAGCTTTTCCAATCCCACAAATTAGATTGTGAATCCTGTGAACTCATGGACTGTTCCTAATAGGAATCAGCTGATGGCACGCCTGTCAGTCGGCACTAATGTAAGGATCCTGGGAGAGCCTGACTCTGAACATAGGCGCCTGATCAATTGGTGGGAGTGTAGCTCACAGGCAGTGCCTGTCTGGCCTGTGTGCCGCCGGTGCCTAATACTTGCCTGGAACATAAAAGGCACTTAATAAATGCTGGTGGGAATAAATAAATAAGTAAACAACTTAAGACCTATTTCTTCAAGTGCATTTATTGATTCTTCTTCCCTATAGCACTTTGCTTTTATACCACTTGCAATGGAGGCTTTTAGCCTCACCAATCTACTTGTATTTTATTGTTTCTATTGGCTGCTCATCTTTTTGTTCCTGAAGCATAGACTTTGCCTGAGGCTTTTTTTTCTATAGGTTCTGTTCCTAAGACTAGTGATGGCTGATATTTATTTATTAAGTGTTGGCAATAAACTTTAAGTACTTTGCATACATTACCTCATTTAATTTTTACATCAATTCTTTGAGGACAAGAGGACAATATCATCATTAGTCCTATTTTTTCAAAAATATATTTTTTATTGATTTCAGAGAGGAATGGAGTGGGGGAGAGAGATAGAAACATCAGTGATGAGAGAGCATCATTGATCGGCTGCCTCCTGTATGCTCCGCACTGGAGATCAAGCTTGCAACCCTAACATGTGCCCTCACTGGGAATCGAACCATGATCTCCTGGCTCATAGGTCAATGATCAAGCACTGAGCCATGCCAGTCCAGCATTAGCACTATTTTACAGATGAACAAACCAAGACTTAGAGAGATGAAACAAACAAAAGCCGGGCAAATCAAAGAGGTCAGTCTGGAAGTAGTGACAAGCTAAACCAGTGAAATTCAGCCTCAGAGAGGACAGGAAATGTCAGGGATGCAAGTCTGTTGAACACGGGCAACTTAGAGCTCACTCTTCTGAACCTGAGGCTTGAGGGCTAGTTACTGAAGCTTCTGAAAGATGGAGGTTTCTCAATATCTGACTTGATTTTGACTCAGAGATAGGCCAGCATGCCATTCCTGACATTCCTCTCAGGGGGTAGAACTGGGCACAAAATATGGAGGTGAACTTTTGCAACCATGGGGCTTCAGAAGAACTTATCTGCCAGGATTAGAAAAAAAGCAGAAATAGAAAGGAAGCACGCCTGTTATTAAAGGGACCATTTTGTACATCTTGTAGGTGGAGGCTGTCACCCAGAGGGAGTTACAAGAAGAGATGGGCATCCAATCCAGTTTTATAAATCTGACTCTTTTTCTAGGTGTAACAGCTATAGAGATTAGAGATGAGAGATATACAAATGCACAGCATGACCCTGACCCAGTCATCTACCGTGGGGACTGAGTACTGGGTTCGTTTATGGGGTACTGATGAGGCCCGGATTACAGAGATGATATCAAACAGTCTTGTCAAGAAGGCGGAGAGTAACTCAGCTATATTGTTTCTACTTAGGTAGTAGAAGCTTTGAGAACTGGTTCTTTTCCTTTTCTTATTTTTTACACTGCAAAATTGGATAGCTTTTTAGTTCTTTTCAGGAGAAGGGAGAAATATTTATGAAGCTTATTAGTGAGCAGACAGCACTTTACCTGATAAATATAAACTATTCCCCAGGCCTCCCAGTGTCTTCTTGATCAGCCCCCAGAGGAACAGACCTGGGGATTACACATTCAAATGCATCTTCGGTGCTTCATCACCCAGGGTCCTGACGGGGGTGAATGCAGAGTCAAGGGCATTATTCAGAGATTTTTCCTCTCCACTCGAGGTTGTGTAGCCTTCATTTAATGGATCCTCACACTTGCTTTTTATTCTTTTTTCGGAGAAAAGCCAGAGTAAATGCAGGTCAGGATGCCTTACATGGAAAGCCTATTTGCTTGGATCTATGATCACTGTGAGGCAATGCAACCACTTCTCTAGACCAGAATATATTCTAAGAAGAGGCTGCGACTGCCCAGTATTTCCAGCCCCACTAGTGATGTGACCAAACAGGCTGAGTGAAGTTCAAAGCTTCGCACACTGGAAAATCTAAGCCCTTCTTCTACCCCAAATAACGGAAAGATTTGGCAAATATATGCACGGTGGTGTGTTTACCTTGAATCACCCAGATAATTGCTTTAATTCTCCATTTCACTTTCCTAACACAGATCCATTCATTGAAAGGTGTTAGAGAGGTTGTTTAAATTTGGATGTTAGGGAAATAACAATTTTCTGAAGCATCATTTATCCACAGACAATTTAGAACAATTTTATTAAAAAATATAATAAAAGCGCTTACATCCATCCTAAAATTATGACTCCAGCAAACAGGTACCTGGGTGCGCAGCACACTCGTTTGCATTCACAATCAGGCATTTATGGAAGAATCTGCTAAATTGTGCATGCAAAGGCAGGTTGCATTTGCGCTTTATTGCTTCAGACAATGGACATCCTGTATCCTGGGGGTCTGTTTGGAACATGTAGCTTTATAAATTTACCGCTTTCTCTCCCTTACGTGTGAATGTGGTCTGAAAGCTGCTAGCTCCCGTTCAACCCCCTGCTGCTTGTTTCTGTTTGAAGAGATTCTCAGTTATGACTTATGATCATAATTGTCTGGAAACCTTTGTTTTGCTTTCCAAGGGCAGCGGGGTAGAGGGAGCAGAAGAAATGTTCGGAGTTTTAAGCAAGTGCTGCTTGTTGACAGCAGAGATGATCTTGCCTGATACAATCAATTTTGATGTCAGCACAATCTGAGATCTTTCTCTGACGCTGATTTTATCAAGATAATAGAGTAAGGATGTCTATCTGCCAGCTAGATTTTGGGTCAACAAAATATATTTTTTTGGTCACATTTTTTTTGCTAGGCAGGACATACATTATGAATTCTTGCTTTTGTGCTTTTAAATAAAATTCCATTTTAGGAAAAAAAAACACCATGACAACTTTGTGACAAAATATACTGGAAGAAAAAAAATTTCTAAATCATGTATTTCAAAGAGGACTTTTTATATGAGCTATCAAGCATTCCTGTGCCTTATCGGCATTTGACTAAAGTTTGTATTTTTGTTTGCTAGTTTGTTTTCCACCCCTCAAGAATAGGGATGTGAGAAGGTGAACTGGAAATAAATATAGTGCTTTTAGGACTTCGCAAATTTATACTAGTTTTCATTTTGCACTGACAGGGGGAATTTCATTACATTTTATTTTATCATTGCTTTTAAATATATTTGATTGATTTCAGAGAGAGGAAGGGAGATGGAGAGACAGAAACATCAATGAGAGAAAAATATCCACAGGTTGCTTCCTGCGCACCCCTCACCTGGGGCTTGTGTCCTGACCGGGAATTGAACGGGTGCCTGGGAGGACCCTCAAGCACTGAGCCATACCAGCTGGGCTATTACATTTTAAAGATAAGCAGATCACATGGTGTTAGACAAGGCAATCTGGACTTTCATAGTGTTTACACATTTCGAGGAGGAGGTCTATAAATAATTGCTCATCACTCCTGTGTACCCAAAGGCGGATCTGAAAGATTGCTCTGTACTACAATTCCTGGGGGCACTATTCCTCTCTCACAATTAAAATTATTCTGGATCATCAAACACAACTGTGTGGACCTTAGAACCACGGAGATACCCAGAACAATGTTCCTCATTGAACATGAGATTCGGTGCAGGTGATCTCATATAAAAGTAATAGCACTATAGTCTTAACTTGCATGTAAATTTGAGTTAGAGTTTTGAGTTCCAGTCCTCAGTGTATGGGCCCAGTTAATCCTCATAAGCTGGGAGACAGAGGCAAAGAGTGATTTAATTCTCTGGAACCTGGTTTGGACATCTTTAGAGATGAGGGAACAGAACTAAGTAAATTGTCTAGGTCTAGAATGATTTGTTTGAAGTGGTTGCCAACCTTTCGGACTTCACAGACCACCAGTGGTCCCTGGAGCACCAGTTGGCAACCGCTGGTTTAAAGTATAACCCCACTCTTGAAGCAAGTAGCGGAGCATAGGCCCAGGAATGACAGTGATGCTTAAGTCTAGATTTCCTTATGTCTTCTTTTTATTTTAGAAATGCAATGGGAACACAAAAACCTATTATTAGGAGCTCTATATGTAGTCTGTCATGCAGTACCTTTTTATATTTGCAGATATTCTTTGTATAACTCTTATGTGTACTTAAGGTTGGCATTGTTGCTTTCCTACTCAGTAGATGTTGCCATCACCAGCACCTTCTTCAACAATCTTCCTCCTGTGTGACAGAGCCAACCTTCCGCTAAAGAGGCTCATATACTGATACCGGAACTTCATTGTTGAGCCTCCCTTGCAGCTACAGGACACAGCAGGTCATAAGACCTTAATTAGCAGGATCTGAGGGAAAGTTGGAGGAAGGGCATCTGAAGAAACTTTTTGTCCATTACTGAAAGAAACTTTAGAGCAACAAGTCTTTCTTTTCTCAAATATTGTGGTGTCCTCATGTTTGTCTGCAAGTGCTACCACCATGTTTTAACTGTGATGGTTCCAACCTGGTGACCAAAGCCAAACCCTGAGCAATGACAAGAGATCCTGGGTCTGGAGGCGACCCTTGGAGTCCTAGCTCCCACTCACCCTCTGACTTCTTTCATGAGATAATGAGAGAATGAAGGGTTTTATTGTTTGGGTCTCTTTTAGTTGTTGTTGGGAAATAAACACTTGTCCTTAACTTCTGCAGTTCCTTTTGCATGAGAGAAACGTTTGGCCTTTCTCAGAGCTCCCATACACACCTTTCACCACCCTGGGAGGAAGACGAGCTTAATTTGATGAGTGATTTGGGAAAGATAAAACAGAAAATACAAGTCTTCCCTTTCTCTTGGGAGATGACACTCCCATAGAGGCCTGGTGCCGTGCAATGGAGAAGCCAGGTCGGGGCCAGGCAGCCTGAAGCTCCTGGCAATTCCTGTGAGTGAGGTCATGGGCGTTTCATACTTAGGTCCAGCACTGAAATGCTCCTTTGCCTCAAGATACCAACCATGTTATCTACTTTCAATTTTTATCAGAAACAAAGGTGCTATTTTTATCTCTCTCTCTTCTCTCCTTGTCTATCTTTTAAGCTCTTCTGAATTGAGGCAGGGAAAACAGGTGCTGACTACAGCCCTCCTTAAACACCAAGAGCTGGGTGTTTTGCTCCTTGCAGCAGAAGACATGCTGTTACGTTGTTTGCACAGATTTTCCCATCAGATGAAGACCACCTTTCACGAGGACACAGACCTCATTTCCTCGGGTCCCCCTTCATCTGATCTCAGAGCTCAGCCTCCAGCTCCCCGAGGATGCTGGTGGCTGACAAACGGACTTGCTTGTCAGGAAGACTCTCGGAATAAACTCATCACCCTAGAATGTTTTCGACATGGCGAGCACATCACTAGTTAGGGATCCGAGAGCTGTATGAAAACGGCTGAATAGTCTGGTTTCTTTATATTCTCTGAAACTCCTCCCTGCTCATCTGAGCGGTTGGCAGGAGACCAGCGTTGAGCAGCAGCTTCACTGAAGGCAGGGACTGACACGGAGGTGTGGAGATGGTGGCATTTGCATAGTTTGGCTCAGTGACAACTGAGAGGCGGGTGTGACAGAGTAGATATAGATTTCACACGGATGATGAGTGACGGTCTAGCCTTTCTGAAGAAGGGAAACAGAAAGAGACAGAAGGAAATAGATACATCCAGGCGGAACATGACTAAACCCTTCAGGAAGAGACCTCTCTGAGGCTGCATGACGTCGTCCCAGAGATCGAGAAACATGGACAGTAATGTAGCCAAGGAGAGAGGCAGACCTCAGTTTAAGTCCCAGCTCTATCCCTTCAAAGATATCTGACCTTACACAGATTGCTTTATCTTTCTGAATATCAATGTCCACATCTTTAACATGGAAATAGTATTACCTGCTCTTCCAATGTCACAGAGCTGTGAAGGTCTGATGAGTTAATGGAGGCAAAGGAACTTTTAAAATCATAAAATAGTGTATAAATGTCCCATATTGCTTTGATGGCAATTCCACAAATTTATGATCTCATTCCAGCCCCTCCCCCTCCCCCCACTCCTCCCACTAGCAAAGCTGCAGGAATAGAGATTTCCTGTAGGGCCCAAGGAGGTCCTGTCCAGATGCCTACAGGCCTACCCATGCCCTGAGCGCCTCTGTGTGCTCAGCTGGACCCAGAGTCCCTACACAAGGGATGCTCACAGGAGGGACCCTCTCAGGGTGGAAAGCATTCTAACAGCTCAGCCCAGATGAGCATGACCGCCAGATGTTCTATTCCAGTGGCATGCTTTATCACCAGACTGTGGACCTGAACGGAAGTTAGGAGGCAGTGGCCTGCTACAGGCAGAGCCTTAGCATCTCAAAGATGTCTTGGGTGTTGACAGGAAGAAAGAAAAAGTGATATTGATTTGATCTGTGCTCCTAACAAATATTTGATGATACATCTCCTGTGCTATATTATTTATAGATATTATCTATTTATGATTTTAAATATATTTCCTTCTATTGACTTTTAAATAATGCTTTTGCCATAGCTTAATATTTAAAATAAATGGAGTCAATTATAAATGTACTAGGGGCCCGGTGCACGAAATTCGTGCACTGGGTGTGTGTGTGGGGGGGGAGTGTCCCTCAGCCTAGCCTGCCCCCTCTCACATACTGGGAGCCCTCAGGCGTTGACCCCCATCACCCTCCAATCGCAGGATTGGCCCCTTGCCCAGGCCTGACACCTCTGACCTAGGCGTCCGGCCCGGGCAGCAGGGACCTGAAGTGGCAGCGGGGGGGGGGGGGGGGGGGCACCGCGATCATGCAGGCTCCGCCCCTGCCCCTGCAGGATGCCTCTGGCTGAGGCATCCGGCCTGGGCAGCAGGGACCCACAGCTGCAGCGGCCCCGCGATCATGGGCTTCGCTTTAGGCCCAGGCAAGGGACCCCTAGCTCCTGGGACTGCCAGCTTCAACCGTGCCCAGCTCCCATCGCTGGCTCCACCCCTACTTCCTGCTATCACTGGCCAGGGCGGAAAAGGCACCTGATTCTCCGATCATAGCTGGGGGGCAGGGCAAAGGCGGCCCCAGGGCCGCCTTTGCCCTGCCCCCCAGCTCTTAGCTCCCCCCTGGGTTTCCGATCACTGTCAGTGGCAGGGGGCTTCTTCCTGCTTTCCCTTTCGCCTCCCTGCATTGTGCCTACATATGCAAATTAACCGCCATCTTGTTGTCAGTTAACTGCCAATCTTAGTTGTCAGTTAACTGCCAATCTTAGTTGTCAGTTAACTGCCAATCTTAGTTGTCCGTTAACTGCCAATCTTAGTTGGCAGTTAACTGCCAATCTTAGTTGGCAGTTAACTGCCAATCTTAGTTGGCAGTTAATTTGCATATAGCCCTGATTAGCCAATGAAAAGGGTAGCTCGTACACCAATTACCATTTTTCTCTTTTATTAGTGTTGATTTTTCTTTTTAAAACTAGGTTTTTTGGGCTTCCTCTCTTATCTTTCCTAAAAGTCAGAGAATATACACACACACACACACACACACACACACATATATATATATATTACATATATACATACGTATATAGGATATATACATATATATGTGTATATATACATATATATTTACATCTATATACATATACTATAGATAGATAGATGATATAGATAGATAGATAGATAGATAGATAGATAGATAGATAGATATGGCTAATATGCAAAGTGTCCCCTCAGGAGTTAGACTAGGAGTTCAATCTCTCGCTATGATGTGCACTGACCACCAGGGGGCGGCACGTAATGAAGGAAGGTCTCAGCCAGCAGCTGGCAGCTGGGGAAAGGAGGCTCCGGCCAGCAGCTGGAAGGCTCCAGTCTGCCCTGATTGCCAGCCAGGCCTAGGGACCCTACCCGTGCACGAATTTGTTAGGAGCACATCAAATCAATATCACTTTTTCTTTCTTCCTGTCAACATCCAAGACATCTTCGAGATGCACGGATTTGTGCGCTGAGCCTCTAGTCCAATAATAAGATGCGTCCTATGGTATCAGATAAGCCAAGAGAGTCCTTCAGGATGTTATGCTTCGTGTAAAACTGGACATCTTTAAGTTTCTCCATCATGATGAACAAAACACAGGCAGGGAGCCTGTGCTTAACCTCCCTGTGTCCTCCATTCATACTACTTACATGCAGAGGGAAAAAGTCTTGCCAGAATTACTATTGGAGCCACTAAAAGCAAAGTGATCTCTTTCAATCCACATCTACCAGTGGGTAAAAGGGAAGTCTTAGTGCTTGAGTAGATGGGTGGGTGTACAAAGTCTGGTGTTCTATTATCTTGTGCTTAAGGAGAAATCAGTTAGTCTTTTTAATCAGTGAAATTATACTGTGCACACAGTGTTTTTAATTTACACAGGTTATGCACTTATATGATTCTTGTTCTTACTGTATCTTAGTGTTATTTGTAGTTTCATGGAGTCTCTGGTATGATTTCCCATATAATTGGTGGATAATTGCTTCTTCACTTTGTCATTCCTCTCATTCTGGCTTACTTCTTGAAACCTCTCTACTTCCAAATACTGGGGGGAAACTGTAATACCTTTATAAGAAATGAATTAGATATTTTTGTGAACATTCTTGCATTAAAACTTTTATGCCCTCTTACTGAAATATTTATTCTTGCTTTTGTTGATCTACCATTGCCCTTTAAGTCAATTATTACTACCTATTTATAGAATAATGATATCAGGCCTCTGCTTGAAATATTTGCAGTCAATACATTTTTCCAGCTCTCTTAACTGCTTGATTGTGTTTAAAATAGAAAACTTTCCACAGAGCCAGGATGACAAAGTGTCATAAAGTGAAGAATATGATGAACTCAATGCTGCACTTGGGGCCAACAAAGAAAAAGCAAAATAAAGCAAAAAATCATGTTTAGGTGTTTTGGATGTTTTACAAGAAGATTTTATTGGTATAATAAAAAAAGTGTGGTTTTGTAGCAATGTTTTGTTACTAATTTTTGAAAATATCTGTAGAGTTACCCCTCCTTACATATACAATAAAGACATCACTCATACCGATGAAATTACACTGAAGGTTAAAAATAAATGGGCTGATCCTATCCAAAGTCCTGTCTATATAGTCCAAATGAAAAGCGGAGGCAATTATTCAGATGGACACAGTACTCACAAAGATTTAGTTCTCCTGATCAATTAGGCTAATAGGTAAATCAAGAGTTATCAACTGTAGGCACTATGATGTTTCAATCAGATACCTCGGATTTGTTTTTGTTTATTTATTTGCTGTTGTTAATCCTCATCCAAGGATATTTTTTTCCATTGATTCTTAGAGAGAGCAGAAGGAAGGGGGAAAGACAGAGAAAAAAATCCATGTGAGACAGACACATCAATTGGTTGCCTCCCAAACACACCCCACCGGGGCCTGGGATTGAGCCTGCAACCGAATTATGTGCCCTTCACCAGAATCGAACCCAGGATCCTTCAGTCCGCAGACCGATGTTCTATCCATTGAGCCAAACCAGCCACGGTCTGGGATTTGTTTTGATCAGGTGGGTAAGGTATGACCTTCCTGAAGGAAGCAGTTTACTATACTTCCAGATCCCCAGAGACAGGGCAGAGGCCAGTCTAGAGGGTACATGGGGAAGCACAGGGGGCAGTCAGGAGGCAGAGAGAGCAAGAGAGAAACGTGGACACGTTTTTGTTGTGGTTTCCATGGGAGAGGCAAGGCAGGCATAGGATTTATGGCTGGTTGAAACAACTTCTATGGGGCATGGGGCACAGTAGCTGTGCTAGTTGTCTGGTACCTGGTCCTGGAATGACTAGGGCAGGTGGAGATTGTCCCTAGAGGTGAGAGCTCAGTAGAGAAGGTGGCTGTAGGTGTGGGCTCTGGATTGGTTGGTGTGCATATAAAGGGGTCCTTACTGGCAGGCAGGTTGCTTACTATCTCTAGGAATTGGCTAATCCTGGAATGGGCAGTCCCTCCAAAGTCAGCAACACCCCTGGATGCCAAACATTAGAGTGCAGAAAATAAAGACTGGGGAATACGCATGTTAACAGAACAACCTTCTCACATTTCTTCACGTGGCAAGTAGACTTTGAAAAATACTCATTTGCACAGTTTCCAGGTATAACAGTCATACTACTCTCCCAACCTCCTTATCCAAATCATCTTCCATTCCACTCATTTTCCCTGTGGAATGTACCGTACATTCCTCTCCTCCGCCTTCTCTGTTTAGCTCTCTATCAACTCCTCATGACTTTGCTCATAGTTATTTGTGTGCCCTGCTATGAAACCTGCTGATGCCTGCCCTCCCTTCTCCCAGCTCTTCAGCAAACCTGGGACAGCCTGACCGCGAAGCACTGCATCCCTCAGGCCACTGATCTGCTTGCAGTTCTCCAAATAGCTCCCCTATTTTCTTATATTCAAGTCAAAGTCTCTAATGCAGATAAAATTACTATTTTTCTGTAATTTTCTTTGTCTTTATTACCAGCATCTTTCAAAATCCCACCCATTATTTAAGGCCCACTGCAAGCTCTATCTACATTTCAAAGCACCGTCTTATGCTTATCAAACATCTCCTCCCACAGACAGTTATAAAAATGAACTCTGGCCCAGTCAGCGTGGCTCAGTGGTTGAGCATCTACTTATGAACCAGGAGGTCATGGTTTCATTCCGGGTCAGGGCATATGCCCGGAGTGTGGGCTCAATCCCTAGTAGGGGGGCGTGCAGGGGGCACCTGATCAATGATTCTCTCTCATCATTGATGTTTCTATCTCTCTCTCCCTATCTTTTCCTCTCTGAAATCAATAAAAACTATGATTGGGTTTGCTCGAATATTGTTGATCTAAAATGCATCAGCCTTCTCTTCACATTGGATGCTCCTTGATTGCCAGTGTTGTGTGTTTTACATATCCTGGGAGGCTGGCACAATACTCAGTACTGGGCTTTGGCAGAGAATGTTTCTCCTAGAACTTCACCAGCGGGAAATCACCTCCTATTATCTGGAACTCTGCTCATGAAAGACCTCCAGTAGCACATCAGAGAGTCCCTGTCCTCTTTAGCGCAGTGCTGTTTTCCTGGAGCACAACTGTATGTCACAGTTGATCATAGTCATCCCGTTGCCAGGTCTGTCTCCATTACTGTAGTGTCAACTATGGAAGGCAGAGATCTTGACATTTACACTCTGGAGCTCACAGAGGCACTCTATATCTGAAGCAGGACTATTTGAGACTAGGAACCTGAGTATAACACCTACCCCCAGCATTTCTGCTGTAAAGATCGCTGTAGTAATTTGGTTTGAATATCCCTCCCCCCTTTGTGGACCCTGTACATTCTACCCACAGATGAAATCTAGTCAATCAAGTCACTTGGGGAGTTAGACTTATTACATAATTCACATCACCTCCATAACATTTTTTTTTCAAGAGCTATATAGTTTTTTCCGGTCATTATATATTTTATATTTCCTGTTCCTATGTTTTTTTTTAAGCAACTCAATAACCATTTCTTTCTAGTCTGACATCAAAATAATCTCCTAATTGCAAGAGCTATATAATGAATGTGCTTATTTTTCTCTCTTGATTTCTACTTCATTCGCTATTTATAGCTTTTCAGTGTTGGCAGGTGTGATGTTCATCATTTGGATGTATCATAAAAGGGTTGTTTTCTAAAAGTTATATATATATATATATATATATATATATATATATATATATATATATATATATAATGTGTGTATATATATATGAATATATATAATGTTCCCATTTAAATGTTCTATATACCAGATATATTTTCAGCAAAAGAACTAATGTGAACGTGAGTATAATCCAAAGTCTAGGAGGCTTGATTAGTAACATTCTTAAAATTAGTCTTATATACAATGGACCTGTTTATTTGAACCCTAGACCCACTCCTACTTCTTAGGGTAGAGTCATTTATTTAGGCCATGTCAACAAGCCCTCAGTGGGTCATTATTTCTGAGAGAAAACCGATTCAGACAGATAAGCCGATGTTTCAGCTTTCACCAGCCCTTCCCCATATCTTCTGTATACCTTATCTGCATTCATGATAAGATACATATATTTTTTAAATCAAAATCTAGTCACAGTAATCATATTTCTCTTTCAGCTTAAACCTTTCTATGGTTTCCAGATTCCTTATCTTTGCATTTAGTTCCCCATTGCATCCAACTTCTGTCTCTTTATGTGGCTTCATCCTCCCCCCCACCCCCACCCCCATCCCCCAGTCTACCCAGCCATCAGAGCTCACAGTATCTTGAACAGGCTGTGCTATTCCACAGCTCCAGTGCCTGCTCTCCCTCTGAGGCTTGGTTTACCCCTAATCCCCCTCCTACTTGTCAACCCTTCTGTAAAATGTTTTCAGCTGTCTCTATAAGGGGCACTGTACCTGTCCACGCATCTATCATAGCACCTAGGATGCACTATCTATTAAAATCATTGTTTGTTTTATTTATATCAAGGATTATAAGCTCCTTGAAGAAAGTGACTGCATACAGCCTGGTGCCTCTCTTATAGGAGGAGCTCAATGAATGTTTCCTGAAAATGGAATGAAGGCAGGTATTTAAACCTATCCATAAAATACAATATATTGAGTGGTACAATGAAGTGTGCCCAGTATGGAGAAGAAGAGAGCCCACAGCTCTAGCAGCTCTGGTGGGGGCATCTCATAAAGGCTGGAGCTGTGAGGCCTCCTGAGGACCCCGCAGTGAGGACCGGGAGAGCTGTCTGCAGGTCTGGCCTTTGCACTACTTCAGTGTTTATGCACAAGTGCAGGCTGAGAGCTCATAGAAGAGGGGCATTGGGTTAGGTGCTGGGTACATGGAGATAAAGGACTCTGTGTCTAATTCCAAGACCAGCTCATGGTCTGAGTTGAAAGCCAGAATAGCGAGCACCTGATTACAGCATGGGCAGGTGCTGCCCCAGTCACAGTGGTGCAGGACGTGATGTGACAGCAGGTGGGCAAGGCACTGGGCTTCACCCTCACAGTTAAGAGGGCTTTCCTAAGGAGGGGACATCTGATCTGGCACTGAGGGGATGGGTAGAGGTGTTTCTGCCACAGGTACAGGAGCTGCTGAGAATCGGTGATGGGAGGATCACGGTGGTGATTCTGAGGCAGTACAAGAGCTTGGGTGGTTTTAGACTCGGTGGAGAAGGAAATGTTATGAGCTGACAGAAGTCAAAAGCCCTTCTCAGATCATGATGACTTTCTCAAATGCATATCTTTTCATGCCCTTACTTTGTAAAAACCCACATGAGTTCTTCTGTGATGGTCCCTGTTGGATAATCTACAGTGACATTAAAGGGGCACTATGCCAGTCTTGAAGGGAGGTGAGACAGGAATAAAAAGAACAGGAGAATGGGGGAGTCAGGCAGGAAGTGATAGAAACCTGTATGAAGGCCATGGTTTTGAATGTAAAGAAAAATATCCAAGTAATTAAATACAGGGATGTGGCATCCTTGGAAGAGAATGAGAACGAGTAGCCAGAGGCATAAGGCCATGTGGAGTGAGCGACATCATAGAAACAAGGAAAGGGTATTAATAAAAGGAACATGTAGTGAACATCTTCAAGATCTATTGAGGGATGAAGTGTGAAAAGCAAGATCCAGGCCAGTTTCTTCGATGTTAATGATGACTTTGAAATGAGAGATTTAATAGGTGCGGGTAGAAGCCAATTATACATACTCCTTCTACCTCTCGGTTCTCATAAGCACTTGAAACTAGTTGCTGCAGTCATTTGCCTGTGGTTGCCTTTATGTAAATCACAACGTTATTATTTTCATGAGAGGATAGTTTTATTGCTTGATATATTAAGCCCTGGAAGTAAATTACGAATAATGGTTAGGATAGTAAATTGCAAATATTTAGTGCATGCCTGCTATGATCTAGCCAAAATGTGAGGTGCTGCAGATAAGCTAAATAATGCTGACATATTCCCTAGCTTTGCAGAGTGAAGAGTCAAAAGTAGATGTACCAATATATGTTAAATCAGAAAGAGCAATCTGTCCAACGCAACTAAGGGTCATCAAATACCAACTTTTTAGTGCACACAGAAACTCTGAAATGTGTTTTGTTGCTGGTAATAAAAGCTTGTGACAGATCCTTCAGGGAAAGTGAAAGCTAATCTGAAATCTTATTTTTTAAGCAAAAGAGTAACCATAGAAAAGCAGATTTATTTTTACTGTCACCACCTTAATGTAAGCTAATCGGTCATAGCTGTCCAGACTGACCCCGTGTGAGGGAAATCAGACCCAGGCAGGCTTGGGGAAGGAGCAGCCACCCACATATTTTCACCGCTTCCAGATTTTCTTGTTAAAACAGTATATATAATAAAATGAAAATAACAACGTTACACCTACTCTGTAACCACCTGTCAGTAAATTTATGAACAATTAGGAAATGAAAGTGCTTTCCAGGGAGCAATTTTTAGAAGCAATAAAATGTTCTTTTTTTCTTCAGAAATATAATAGGACAACAACTTTTCTCTTGTTTCTCCCAAAGCAGCTTCTACAATAATTAATCAGCCCTGTTTTGTTGTTGCTGTTTTTAATGGTTCAGTTCTTCAAAATGCACAAGACAAGCAAACTGCAGGCGCTGAAGGAGCCACTGAGAACCCAGGCGAAGTGATGTTCAGAGCCCGGGCTGTTTCAAGATCCATAAGCATTGCTACTTCTCAAAGACTAGGGTTTATGCACGCTATCTTGGGGTTTGCCACATCAGAAACAGATGCCAGCATTTTCTCTAATGGAGCAAACATTAAGCCCAAGACATCCTTTCAAAAATGTGTGTTTTTTCCCCTTGGATTGTATTAGCAAACTAGAGGCCCAAAGCATTCAATAAGTGTAAGGGGCTTGGCCCTTGTTGCCGCCACCCTGGCTGCCTCTGCCTCGACCCCCGCTGCCACGACTTCGTCCGGAAGCTCATTCGGAAGGACGTCCGGAAAGATGTCTGGTCTAATTAGCACGTTATGCTTTTATTATTATAGATGACCTGAGATCTCCACCTAACCTTCTCCAGTCACAAAAACGGGATCATGACAACTACTAAAATGTCTATAGTGCATTTCCAGTTACATGAAAATTCTTTCTTCTAGAGCAGCAGTTCTCCATCTTCCTAATGCTGTGACCCTTTAATACAGTTCCTCATGTTGTGGTGACCCCCAATTTCACTCTTAAAAATTGAACATAATTAAAGCATAGTGATCAATCACAAAAACAATATGTAATTATATATGTGTTTTCCAATGGTCTTAGGCGACCCCTGTGAAAGGGTTGTTCCACCCCCAAAGGGGTCGCGACCCACAGGTTCAGAACCGCTGTTCTAGATCATTCCATTTGAAAGGTCCCCTGAGTGAGCATTTTCCCCAATTTTACAATTGAGGATCCAAGAGATAAACTAAGTTGCTTGAGACTCCCGAGGCAGAGCTAGATAGATATCAAGTTCAGGTTTCTGACTTTTTCCTCCTTCTACTCTATGAAGATCCTATCCTAACACCAATTAAATCAGATTAATGCCTTCAACCTTATCAATAGAAGACAAGAGCAATAGAGCCTCCCAAGCAAAAGATGGTACCTTAGGGGGAGAAGGGGAAACTCTCTTACCAGCACCTGAGACCTCCATCTCAGACCTGTGAAATCTCAGAAGCTCATGTCACTCTCTAGTCTCTGGAATTCTTCCTTGAGGTCCTGTGTACAATGCCAGGGCCATCCCAGCGGAAACCACACACAGTGGATGGCGCTTGGCCTCTTGACCCTCTTCAGCGCAGCCCCCTGATGGTGAAAACATCAATTTTCTAGTGTAGCCATGTTTTTCTGAATAGCAATTGGTTAGTTCCTTTGCCTCTGCTATTTCACCCCTTCCTTTTCATCTTTTTGATTTTCATTTTTCATCTCAAGTCCTTTTTCTTTTTGTACTTTTTGCTTCTTCGGTGGCCTTTTTATAGGTTTCTGTGCTTCTCTCTCCTCTTTTCATGTCTGGTTCTTTTGTGAGAGGCCCTCTTTCTCGGCTGTCTTTGTTTGTCTGACTCCTCTTTCTAGCATGGCTGTCCCCTTCATTCATTGTTATTCTCCCTGAGATTCTTCTCTTGTCACTTTAGGGACTTCAATTGTGATCTTGTCTGCTGGACTAAAGCTTTGCCATCCTTCTGTGGTTGTGTGTGTGTGTGTGTGTGTGTGTGTGTGTGTGTGTGTGTGTGTGTGTGTGGTGTGTGTTTGTGAGTCAATTTTTTTTCATCTTTTTCTTGGAGCAAAAAGAAAAATATCTTTTAGCAGTTTATATGATCTAT
Organism: Myotis daubentonii; assembly: GCF_963259705.1. NCBI lineage: Eukaryota > Metazoa > Chordata > Mammalia > Chiroptera > Vespertilionidae > Myotis > Myotis daubentonii. Next base: position 20,807,060 of record NC_081858.1, read on the forward strand.
TTGCTAGCTTATGTTTTGAACGAAGTGTTTGCTCTCCCTTTGATAAATCATTATTTGAATTGTAGCAGTTAGTGCTCTAGATGTGGTGGAGACAGTGGATGGTTCCTTTCCCAGTAATTGAAAACCAGTCCTTTTCTTCCAGTGTCTACAAATTCCACAGAGGCAAACTGATTCCACGTCTCCTAAACAAAAGGTTTTGATGTACAAATCCGAATGTTGTGGGTTTTGATCCTCTTTATCCATATGTTTTCATTGGCAGTTTGAGATTTGCTATTTTCATAAAAACTTGGGAAGGGAGAGTTTTGGAGAGAGAGAGAGAGAGAGAGAGAGAGAGAGAGAGAGAGAGAGAGAGAGAGAAGTGAGTGTGTGTGTGTGTGGTTGAGGCAGAAAAGGGTATAGATGAAAATGTACATTTAAGTGAACTTATATATGTGTATTCACTCATGTAAACCACCGCACACATCAAGATATAAAACATTCCCCCATTTCAAAAGTTTCCACCTGCCCTTTCCTATTAATACCTCCTCCAGAAATTACCACTTTTGTGATACTCTTTTATTTCATACTAGAGGTTCGGTGCACAGATTTGTGCACTAGTGGGGTCTCTCAGCCTGGCCTGTGGGGATCGGGCTGAAACTGGCTCTCCGACATCCCTCGAGGAGTCCCAAATTATGAGAGAGACCCCACCAGTGCACAATTGGGGCTAGGGAAGGACTGTGGGAGGACTCCGGGGCATATCCAGCCCATCTTGCCTAGTCCTGATCGGGGCAGATTGGAGCTGTCTCACCCAGTCACGATCGGGGCTGATCAGGACTGACTGGCTGTGGAGGGACCCTGAGAGGTTGGCTGGCCAGGGAGGAATGATGGGAGGGCTCCAGGGTGTGTCCAGCCCGTCTTGTTCAGTCCCGATTGGCTGGACCCCAGCAGCAAGCTAACCTACCAGTTGGAGCATCTGCCCCCTGGTGGTCAGTGCATGTCAGAGCGATTGGTCGAACAGTCAACTGCATGGTTGGACATTTAGCATATTAGGCTTTTATTGCATAGGATAAATGGAATACCATAATAGGTACTATCTGGAAGTTAAAATATTCAGAAATTAAATCTTGGGGACATAAAATAGGTGCATGTTTAGATTCAGTAGAAACTACCAGGCCGTTTTCTAGCTTAAGTTGGGGCAACTCCCATGGCAGTGTTTGAATGTTGCTGTTGATACCCATCCTCCCCAATCGATACTCATCCTCCCCAATCGATACCCATCCTCCCCAATCAATACTCATCCTCCCCAAAACAGACTGTTAGTCTTTTTAAATTTTCACCATCTGATCAGTGGGAGAGGAGGTTAGAGTTGAAAGGCTAACTACACCAAACACTTCAACCTTCCAAAAGCCTTGTGTAAGACATCTTGTGTTGCTTTTCGCATTCTCTTGGTCTCCTTGACTTCCACCCCTGCCCCTGGCTGTCCAGCTCCAAGCATGCCTTTCACTTCCACCACCTGAGGCTAACCGACTGAGCACCCAACATCTGTGGATCCTCTACCACTTTCAACCTCAGATGAAACGCCATCCTTTGCGTACTAGGATCTGGCTTCCCTAGTGGTTGCTGCAAAGGTGATGCAATGCCACCCAGAAGTCTGTGCAGTTGACTTCCTCTGGGGTAAACTTAAACCAAACACAAAACAAAACAGACAATGAGATGAGGACCAAGTCAGGCCAGTAAGTTTCCTTCCACTTTTTCTGACCATGGATAGGTTCAAGGTGCAATGTCTCTCAGGAGGGTCTGTAGACTTCCTGCATGTTGAGTGGAGGAAACACCTGCTAATTGCCAGCTAGCCTCTTCACTACTCATCCCCAATCTGTATCCAGCACTGATAAAGCATCACATTGGATTACCTCCCATCCTTCTCTCCCTCACTCCCCTTTCCCTTTACTCTCTCTGTCCTGGCATTTCACCCCCAAAATAATAACATCAGCATTTATTCTCAGCCTCAGGATGCTCTCTAGGAGCCCAGAACTAAGGCAGCTTGGTGAAAACATTTCTTAAGTGGGCTTGATTAATATAATCAATCTATTCAATTTTCAAAAAATGGAAGAATAAGGGTGTTAACAAGGCAGAAAACTTACCTGAGGGTCTGAGTGACCAAGATGTAGACTAGGCTTTCCTGTTTGTGATTTCAGGGCATTACTCTGTGGCTCTGTGAATGGGTTTCATTTCTTTTTAAAGCTCTCAAGGTTGTAGTAGAAATGTCAGAGCTACTCTATTAAGGAAACTTTAATATCAAATACAATATCATATGAAATTACTTGCCTAGTAGTTATCATTCAATGCTTCCCTTCCCCTTCAAAGAAAGGCATGCTCTAGAATTAAGAAGTATCCCTGCTGTTTTCAATATTATTCTGATCATTATACTATTATCACTAAAATTTATAAAACAAGTGACATGTTAAAGAAATTTGATGGCAAATGAATAAATAATTACATAGTAAACTAATTATGCTCTCATTCAGTGGGGGATGTCTCCTCTTTATCTTAGACCAATTTTCTCAATGTCTTTATGCTCCTGACTTCCAAACCTTCTCTGATTTCAACCCTTTCTGGGCTGAGAGCATTCATCTGCTCATTCATAACTTTTATTCATCAAGTGCCTATTAAATGCTGGAAACTACATTGGTTACTAGGAATAAAACACTGGACACCCTTATGTATCTTAAGGTCCAGCGGAAGAGATTTATTTATTATAAAGTGTTAAAAATATATGCAACAATGCAAGAAGTGCTTTAAAAGTAATGGGAAATGTTGTAAAATTCTGTAAAAGACAGGTTTGGCCTAGTTAGGAGGTTGGGAGAAGCTGCTGAGAAAGTGGGAATTGAGATAAGATCTGAAAGATTCTAGGCATGGACTAGGAAGGAGGGAGGGGAAGAACTTTCCCTTGAGAGAAAACAGCCAAGACAGGAGGGGTTAGGATGGAATAGAAGAAACATGAAGTACTGGGTGAAGAGCACTGGCTACCTGGGACAGAACCTGAGAGAGTTCTTTTCCATAAGGCTGGATAGGCAGCTATGGATCAGGGATCCCAAGAAATAGGGTCATTTGAAACTTTGATAATTTTGCTTGAAGCAATGGGAAGTCATTTAAGTGTTTAAATTCTGTGTGTGTGTGTGTGTGTGTGTGTGTGTGTGTGTGTGTGTGTGATCATTAGACTCTTTTAGGAGATAATTTGGCTATGGGATAAATGAAGGTCATCAAGAGTGGAAATGGAGTGGGTACCAGGGGCTGGAGTTGGGGAAGGAGGGGATGAGCATTATTATTTAATGAGTACAGAGATTGGGATCATGAAAATGTTCTAGAGATTGATAGTGGTCATACTTGCACAACACTGTGGATGTACTTACTATCACTGAATTTTACACTTTAAAATGGTTAAAATAGTACATTTAATGTTATGTATATTTTACCACTTTAAAGAAAATTTAACAGTGATGTGGATAAACAACTCAAGATGTTGTTGTAATTCGAGCAAGTGGCAATAGTATCTTGCTCTATATAGTTAGGTGGTGGAGATGGAAAGAGATGGATAGATTAAAGATGTGCAGTTGGAGAGAGGTGAATGGGTTTCGTATGGCAGGGAAAGGCTAACTAGTCACCATTTATGAGTGTATCTTGTCTCCCTCAAGAATGAAATCTTCCTTGGCCTTTGTCCCATTCCTCCCCATAGTTCCTAACATAGCACGAATATAACTGACATCCAATAAATGATTAGATAGGTTTATTGATTATTTAAGAAGAGGTTGTTTGATATCCAGGGGACATTGAACTGCCCAGAGCATCTTAGAATGTCCAGAGTAAGACTAAAATGGTAGGTGAGTCATTCACCTGTTGCAACATTTCCCAAAGTAACCTTTTAATGAATAAAAAAGAAAACACCATAATTGAATTGTGACTGTTATCTTTCTTGTAAATGTCCTAACTCATCACAAATCCTATATAATAAAAGGTTAATATGCATATTTTCCCCCCCTCAGGAGTTTAACCAACTGGAAGTTCGACCCCTTGCTGTGTGCTGACAACCAAGGGGTGGCATGGAGTGAAGGAATGATTGAAGGACCCAGCCGGCAGCTGCCGGCCAGGGGAAGGAAGGCCCCAATCGGCCCTGATTGCCATCCAAGCATAGGGACCCTACCCTGCACGAATTTCATGCACCGGGCCTCTAGTATAAAAATAAGGGCAAACTCTAGAAAAATGCTGGGGTTCAATGTAATGTTATGGAATATTACCTAATGCTATCACTCACACTGCACAATGTAGGTGTTCACGCAGACACAATCAACCTCCTGTCCCCCAAAGGCAAAGTGTGGTATAGTGGGAGGAGGTGTGGAATTAGCCTTACAAAAGGCAGGTAGATGAATTACAGTACTTTATCCTCAGTAGATAGCAAAGTGCCTACTTCAAAGACGATGCTCAACAAATTCCCATTGAATATGCTGTCACATAATAGACATTAACTACTTGGGAATGAACAAATGAAACAGTGGATAGATTACAATATAGTAGATCCATCTGTGAGGGACTAATAAATATCTCACAAAATACATAATCCCAGGCATAAAAACCTAGCATTTTAGAGACCATATACTTATGCCCCTTGTTTTATATAGCAAGAAACAGATCCAGGAAAGTTAATCCATGTCCCTAAAAGAGCACAGATAATGGAGGCTGGAGTAGCTCTCTAGATCTTTTCACTCACCACACCGTGTTCTTACAACCAAGTAACCATTTTCTACAAAAGGAGTACTACACCCTTGCTTTCAAAGGGTACTTGCAACACGGCTCCCTCTAAAGGCCCTTCTTTGCTCAGAAGCAATGAAATAGATCAGGGACCCAACGAGCTATCAACAGGTGACAGAAGAGCAGGCTGGTGCTCTGAAAACTTATTTCAGCAGAAATGTGCTGAGTTTTCTAAAAGAGAGAAGCGGAGGCACTGAGAAAACAGGCTCACTGAGAGTCCCCTGGGCTGCTTTCCAGGGGGCTTGCTATCAGAGCGTGAGAAACAACCTCCTAACTCTTCACCGAACTAAGGGCAAGGTGACATCTGGCAGCTGTGGTCACTGGTGAGACAGGAGCCCAGCTGCATGACACCTGCTCCATCACTGTTTACCTTCAACGAAATAGCAATGACTGCAGCCCTCTAACTGAGTGGTGTTCTATGGAACCTAAAGTTCCTGAATCCAGAATCCTTTCACTGCTAAGATAGAACTTTGCATAAGCATCCTGTTGACAGGCCAACTGAATGCAAATATATGCAAATGTCCTGCCAAAGTTGGCCTGGCACTGAGGCCTTTTCCAGAGAGGCTCTCCCTGCTGCACAGGGCCCAGGAGCACTGCCCACTTAGAGGGAAAGGATCAAGGAAGAGGCAGGAGAGGAAAGAAAAGAATCCGTAGAAGAGGAAAGTGAGCAGGGGACAACTTGAGAAAGCAGTAAAGTGGGGAAAGGAGATGTAAACACTACCCTCTGTACACAGGCAAGGCGTGACTAAGCCACAAACCCCGCTCAGCTAGCAGGGAGATTGCTTTTACAATTCCAGGTAGCTGCAGCCTGGGGAACATTTACATGGTCAGAGACAGAAAATCACTGCAAGGCAATAGTTTCTGAGGAAAATGGGAGCGTGTTCCAAATTGTATTACACCTAACAATGATTCCCCTCCCGAAAGCCAGGGGAGTCTATAGAACCCTGTGGCTGCGGTCACAATGGCTGATGTTGTTTTGGCTAGAAACCTCTCACCAATTGCTCACACAGGCAGAGTTGCGCTGTCACTATTCCACAGACACCCACAGTGGCAAAGGACAATAGAAAGGACCAGAGCTCGATACATAGAATAGATTGTCCTGGAGTCGGAGCATGGAGGACACACTTAACACCCAGGCCAATCAGCATGCCACCTCTACCAACAGGAATGAATGGAGCCATGTGGTGTGGATTGGTGAATAGCTGTGGGCAGCTTGGGCCATAGAAAATGGAAGAGAGAATTAGGAGACCCAGAATCAGTACAAGATTATCGACAGGTAAGGCTGGAGTGGATAAACACTGCCCTTACCACCCTTGATTTAAGAATTCATTCCTAGCTTATGGAGAAAGGGAGGATGGGCAGTTACCACCAGATTCACACAACAGCTCTACCTGCATGATATGTAACTCACAATTTATTTGTGCATGCACACATGCCAGAATCAATGTGTTTCCATTCCCCTCGAGCAAGTGTTTTCATCCACCTTATTATTGAATAGTTATTGATTGCCCATCACATGCCAGACACGTTTAATGAGTGTTTTGGAGCATCTAGCCTATGTTAGGTCCTGTGCCTACAAGGGGGTACAGGTTTTTGTCCTCAGTGAGGTGAAAACCTGTCTCCATCTGATGGTGGGGGAGTCAGAGGTGTAACTCATTGGCTACAGCCCAGTGTGACAGAACTAGATTCAGCCTGTTTGCAACTAGGAAGGTCTGAGCTCACATAGCACCTCCAGGGGAAGCCCCCAAACAGACAGACACAGTGGACACCATGGGGCACACTGAAAGGGAGTGAGGGGGTAGTCGCCATCCTCCTGTGACTTCTGTGGCCAGCCAGGCACACTGTCCCACCTCAAGAAGCCCCTAGACTCCCCCAGGCATGCACCTTGTCTCTGGAGCTTCTAATAAGAAGTCAAGCTCTGCCCTAGCCGGTTTGGCTCAGTGGATAGTGTGTCGGCCTGCAGACTGAAGGGCCCCAGGTTCGATTCTGGTCAAGGGCATGTGCCTTGGTTGCAGGCTCCCAGCCCTGGTTGGGACATGTGCAGAAGGCAACCAATCGATGTGTTTCTCTCACATAGGTGTTTCTCTCTGTCTCTCCCTCACCCTTCCACTCTCTCTAAAATCAGTGGAAACATATCCTTGAGTGAGGATTAAAAAAAATAAATAAAATAAAGAAGTGAAGCTCTTCATTAAAGAGAGTGCAGTGCAGCCTGCTGCCTCCCATGCAATGGGCCGGTGTGCACTCCCCAAGGCTCCATTGCTGCTCATTCCTGGGCTGAGTCTGTGCGGGGGAGGAAGGGTGACTGAGACGCTGCAGGGACACTCAGGTGACACTGTATTTGAAATGACATCACCTCATGATTAGGTACATTCCTGAGGGACACAGTAGCCAAAATAGGGGCTGAGGGCATGCGGTTAAAATGAAGATAGAATCAAGGACTCTGGTGCTGGTGAGAACCTGTCCACACCCGGGGGGCCCTGCGTTCATTCTGACCTGCGCCTTCCCTCTCGCCCACATACGTTCATCTTTATGGAACAGCATGAAGCTGCAGGGAGCTCTCACCCCAGGGCCTCAGGGCCGGCCCATCTGACGCACTGTCACCCCCTGCCCGGCCCTCTTTCAAAGTGAGTTTCCTTTGCAAGTTTGCCAGGGTGCCTGCTGACTGCCTCCCTGGTCTTTCTCCAAGCAATCTTTGGGTGTCTTCTTAATGGCTGCCCTTAATTGCATTTTCCTGTCTGTGCCATGGCAGTCAGAATGCAGTTTAATAAAAGACTTTCAAGCGGCTAGGCCCATTCTTCCCTCCCCACCTACATCTGATGGAGTGGATTTTAAGCCTTATTTTTAAGGTGATTGATTTGGTGTGTTTTCCACTTTCTTTCCCGCTGTGGAGACGTTTTGCCTCTATGTGTGATAATTTTTTCTTTAAAAAGGAACTTTGATTTTCCTGTCCCCTCACTTGCCACCCTGCTGTTTTGGAACCAAGGACTAGGAAGGTTTATTCCTCAAGCAGCTATTTCTGCGTCCTCGGATTCTGTGATTAGTTGTTGGTGCTTTGAATTAACCATGGCCGGGGCTCAGGGCTTGTCCTTTAACACTCAGACCCGTGGGGTGTTTAAAGTGGGCACTTGGGGACTGAATGCTGCAGCCACAGACCTTTTTTTTTTCCTTTAAAAGAAGCATAGACTTTCATTTTATTTTAATTTCATTTAACTTATTTTGGATATGATAGCAATAAAGAGAATTCATTACAAAGGCAGCTATAACATCTGCTAATGTAGCTGTGGCCCCTTGAAGATGCATGTGGTCATAGGTAGGTCTCTACATTGTCATTTCTTCATAGAGGTCATACTTATGCAGGGAGTAAGGATTCTCAAGGAAAACAAACCTCTGGTGAAAGCTTTGATGATGATTCAGTGATTATTTCTCTTTTGTCTCACAGTTGTCCACCTCATCTCTTCATTCTCTCAAAAAGTATAATTATACTTTTTTTCAAAAGTACTTCTCGAACATGATACTATAAAATGATGACCACAGCCCTGCCAGTGTGGCTCAGTTGGTTGCACCAAAAGGTTTGCAGGTTCAATTCTCAGTCAGGGCACATACCTAGGTTGCAGGTTGGATCTCCAGTCGGGGCACGTACAAAAGACAAACAATCCATGTTTTTCTTCTCTCTCTCTCTCTCTCTCTCTCTCTCTCTCTCTCTCTCTCTCTCTCTCCTTTTCCTCTCTCTAAGCATGTCCTCAGGTGAGGATTACAAGAATTATGGCAACAATAAAAAAATAGGAAAGACATATTTTAAAATATAAGAAGAATGACATACAAGTTCAAGGATAGGGAATACCACACACACATTCACATATATTCAGACAATGACATATTTCTTCCATCATTGTCCACAAAATCCAATGCAGTTTATAAGACATATGGAGCTGAGGGCTATATGTTTTGTGTTCAGACAGTGTTGAACGTGTAGGTTCATAGTTCTAACCACAATAATCCCCCCTTATCTGTGGTTTTGCTTTCCTAGGTTTCAGCTATGCAAGGATGACCATGGTCTAAAAATATTAAGCAGAAAATTCCAGAATTAAACAATTCATAAGTTCTAAATGACATAAGGTTCTGAGTAGCATGATGCAATCTTGTGCTGTCTCCTTCATCCCATCCGGGACATAAAGACCCTCTCTGCCAGGGTCCCAGGCCAGATGTCCTCCCATCAGCCAGCCAGTCACTTTGGAGCCATCCGGGTCATCAGACCCGCTGCCCCCTGTCTCAGTGTCTTCGTTCAAGTCCCCTTATTTACTTAGTAATGGCCCCAAAGTGCAGGGACAGTGTGCTGGCAATTTGGGGATGCCTAAAAGAAAAAGCTATAAAGCGCTTTCTTTAAGAGACAAGTTGTGTATTTATAGGACAAGAAAACATACAGGCCTCAGTACTGTCTGTGGTTTAGGCATCCACTCAGGGGCTTGACACCTAGCCCTTCCTCCCTGGAGTAGCGAATCACCCCAGCATCGTGCCTGTCATGCAGCCTCAGAGGCATTTAACAAATGAACCTGCCCAGCCGGTGTTGCTCAGTGGTTGAGCATCTACCTATAAACTAGGAGATCGCAATTCTATTCCGGGTCAGGACTAGGTTATGGGCTTGATCCCCAGCAGGGTGTGTGCAGAAGGCAGCCGATCAATAATTCTCTCTCATCATTGAAGTTTCCATCCTTCTCTCCCTCTCACTTCCTCTTTCTGAAATCCATGAAAATATTTTAAAAATTAACCTACCAGCCTAAAACAAATCATTTTAATATCTTTCTTTTACAGGACCCAGTAAAGTATAGAGCACTGTCCACTTAATGCGCAAGGATTGTAAGAAGAAAGAGAGTGGGCTTCATTACCCCCAATTTATAGATGAGGACTCTGAAACTTAGCTAGGGTAAGTAACTCATTTATGGTCACAGAGCAAGCATCCGAACCAGGAGTTAGATTTTGCAGACTTCTAACCCAGTAGCAGCCCAGTAAATGGGTTTCTTTTCTGTGTATGTTTGATTCTAATTAATTTTGAATCTGGGTTTCTACTTTTCTTTTCTATTGGGTTCACCTTGCTATTACAGCAGTTGGAAAATATAAGCTCCACCGTCAGTTGCCAGAGATGTGACCAATTGTCCTTGCTGGTATGGGCAGAGCTGGCATCAAACAGTGTCTTCCTGCCTCTGGTAGGGGACATGCTAGATGGGCTTTAGCCCAGGAGCAGGAGAGCAAGGGCAGAATGTGGAGAACTGCAGGGGGTCCTGGGCACCAAGGCACACTGTGGTTGCCTTGGAGAAGCCCACATGGAGAGTCCTGGGAGCCAAGGGCATCTGACCTTGACCCATGGTGTCCCTGACTCCATCAGGGAGAGTCCTCAGGTCACTGAGCCCTTGGCTGGGTTTCTGTCTCCTCTTTCTCTTTCTCTTGACCACTCTCCATCATTCTCTGCTTCCTTTGTTTTCATTCTCATCCTCCGTTTGTCTCTCTGTGGCCTTATACCATCATCTTTCTGCTCTTTCATCTTTCCCCTTACCACCTTTGTTCTCCTTCTAAGTTATCCTGGCCCCAGAGTGCCTATTCCCCTGCCCGCCACCTCCCTGGGCTACTTAAACTCCTACAAGAGAAACAACAGGTGTCACACACACAGCCACCACCTCTCTTTCATAAAGCTCAGTCTGACCAGCTTTGAAGAACTTGTCCAAGAGAGAAGCTATGTGTGTAAGTGTTGCTAATATTAAATATAAAATCTATACCATGAAACAAAAACTGGTGACTCTATGTCTGAGGAAAACCAAATTTCTTGTCCGGGAGCAACGAGCACCTTGGAAATGGCAAACCTTTGGGCTGCATTAGACTCTGGCCACTGCAGGGCTGTTACAAAGCATGATTTGCTCCATTTAGATTTCTCATTTGGCATTTCTGGGGTAAGAGGATCTCTCCTGCCAACCTATAAATTCACTTAAAATCTTTGTTTTCCCCCTGAAAAATTCCAATGACTAAAAGAACCAGTACCTGGACTGCAATGAATGATTATATCTATTCTAAGACAGAACGCGTTCTTTTTCCGCACTGACCTCAGATAAGGTGACATTGAGCGCAATATTTGTGCCGCTCTGTTAATATTCACACCAGCGAGCGAACACCCCTCTGTTTTTAACCAACCATAATCCAATCATGAAACTCAACTCCCTGGGGATGCACAGCACAATGACTTGGGGATTTTGGATCATCCAGGTAGCTGTTATGTTGTTTTTGATGGAGGGGGGGTTCTATCCGAACAGAAATTAAGAAGGAATTAAGAAGAGAAAAAGAAGTGTGAGGAAAGGGGAAGAATTGAAAGAGAGGGTGACATCTCTATCCCAACAATATCTCCTAAAGCTGTTTATGATAAAAAGAGGATTAGGTGGCTTGGATTCCAGCTATATTAAATTAAATCCTGGGCCCCTTTCCTCAGACACTGGCAGGCCTAGGACATCAGTCTATCATACCAAATAGCCCGTGGGAAAAGGAATTCTCCTGGCACGGTGCCATCCAGCTCTTCTAAACTGTTAACGGTGGTAATGAACCAATCCGAGAGACATATTAATAATGACACGAAGAGACACATTTATTGTTGACTGTTGAGATGGTGGCAGATTTATCGCCAGCTTGCCAGGAGGGAGGGCTTGGCCCAGAAGTGGTGCAATTAAAAACAAATTGAATACGGGGACAAAGAATCAATAATCTAACGGGGCAACTTTTAGTTTGCAAAATACAAATATAAATTAATTGACCTGAACACAGCTGCTAACTGGTCATTAATGTCTTCTCATTGGCCAATCAGAACACACCATCTATCCCATTCTGGTGCTTTGCAGCGGGGCTGGGTGGGGGAGCTTGCAGCTCTGCCTGCCAGGGCTGCCCTCGGGGATCTTGTTAGGGGGTGACTTCCAACATCATTACAGGAATGTAGCTGTGTCTCAACTTTCCCTAGAAACTCTAAATTATAGACACATTTTAAGGTTTTTCTAAGAACTCCTTTATTCAATGGAAATGTTTTTGGTACCTACAGTGCACAGCCATCTATCCTAAGCATGCGGTGACAAATACAACATATACAAGGTGGATGCTTCCTTTTGTGGTGAGATCTCCAATAGCAGCTGGTTTAGGACACAATGCTATTGTGGGGTTTTTTTGTGGGTTTTTTTGTTTGTTTGTTTGTTGCTGTTGTTTTTGTGTGTGTATGTATTTTTCTATGGATTTGTAACATTTAATATAAGTTTGTTAAAGGGTTACCTCTATGGTCATGCCAATTTAGATTGCAATCCCTAAGCTGTGCCCGGACCAAAAATTATGGAGCCAACTTGGGCTCTTGCCTTCAATGAAAGTATAACCTTGGGAAGAAATAGAGTTAGACTCACCGATAGCTGGAATATGAAATAAAAAAGCACACGTATCCTAAGGAAGTATAGGAAGGTGGTATTGGAATACCAAAGGGAGCCTTTAGCTTTGGGGATTTAGTAACTCCAAAACTGTGGTGTCCAATATGATGGCCCCTCATGGGTGTGACTATACTTAATTAAATTAATTACGATTAAACAGTAGCAAAATTCAGCTCCTCAGTCAGACTAGACATGTCTCAAGTTCTCAGTCACCACCTGTGGCTAATGGCCCCATGTTGGACATTGCGGACAGAGTGCATTCATTCCATCATCCCAGAGGGGCCGGCTGGACAGAGCATGGGGGACTGTGCTGCTCCGGAAGGTCTCTAGGATTTGGATGTCCAGAGAGAAGCATGTTCACAGCAGATAGATGGTGTGAGAAATGGGGAAAATGCAGGATGCTAGGTTGGGGGTTTTACAAGGACATGTTTGGCTAAATTGCATGTAGGATGTAAAAATGGAATAATAGAAAGCAAGAGTGGAAAGGTGGGTGTGGCTCTGACTTGTTTAGCACTTGGAAAAATGACTTAAGATGTTTTGACTTTATTTTATTGTCAACAGGGAGTCGTTAAAATTACGCTTAGGGGAAGTGACATGATCAGATGTGTGCATCAGGAACACTTAGACAACGGTGCTAAAAAGTCCTAAGGAGGCAGAGACTGAGGGTTGGGTAGCAATTAGAATGTGACTATGAGAAGTCGCTGGGGAGCACGATTCTACACTTTGTTGGTAGGAGTTGCGGGAACAAAAAGGAAGAGAATGAATTTATTGGACATGACATCTGCTTTGCTGGAGAAGCAAAAGAGAGAGGAGGCAGTGCTTAAGATAAGGTTTTAGACAAGGATGGTACACCCATAAATAGAAATGTGAATTAAAAGAGGAAGAATGGGTCATGGAGAGAACAAGAGAAGTTTAGTGTGGGACATGTGAGGATACCATGGGACACCCAAGTTGAAGAGTTCTGGAAAATATCAGAAATAAAGGCCTGGAATTAGGGAAGAAATTAGAAACCGGAAATTTAGATTTAGGAGTCAATGGTACATGCCTGATATTAACTCCAAGAAGGAAGTTGTAATTACTAATAAGATAAATAAAATAAGAGAAACAAAGGCTAGAGGAGGACAGATTCTGACTGCAGACCTACCATTTCAGCAGAGACAACCTGGCTAGGAAAGAATACGCATTGTCAGTGAGCTGGTGTGTCAGTCTGGCCGGCTTATGTGAAAAGGGATGGAATCAAGATGAAGATAAGTGCAGGCTTTCACTGTAGACTGAGCAGAGCTCCAATCAAATTGCTCAACTCATCAGCTGGTGTCATAAGGCAAGTTCTTTAGTCTCTCTGAGCCTCGATTTCCGCATGGAACTACTAGGAAAATGCACCCCACCTCTGGGCTTGACTGGAAAATGGAATTGCATCTCTAAAGTGACTGCCATATTAAGTACTCAGCATGGCAGCCATGGTTGTGATTATTTAAAAAACTGTGTTCTTGACTGGCTTTCTTGTGATTTTTTACGTGGCTTCCATTGCTTTTGCATTCCTCTGCCTATAAGGAGAATCATTAGTGAGAGAAGAGTCAAAGGCTTTGGATACCTTTATGAGAAATCAAAACAGGACCAAGTATAAAGGATAGTTATTGTTGCCAAGACCCTGCAGTTGAGGCAAACCTTGTTAACCTGTCAAAGTCAGGTTTCAGAGTGCAAGCCAGGCTCGCCATCTGTGTATGCATGGCACACAGAGGAACTCATCGCTACTCTAAATCCAGAGGGCGTGGGACCTACGTGATGACTAAGCTCCTGGGCAGTCAAGTTTGAAATCTTATATGGGATCCTCACTGGATGAGAGTCATGATGAACTTTCATCTATTAGGAGAGTTTACCAATTTACCCTACTTCTTTTTTGTATATATATTTTATTGATTTTTTACAGAAAGGAAGGGAGAGGGATAGAGAGTTAGAAACATTGATGAGAGAGAAACATTGATGAGCTGCCTCCTGCACACTCCCCACTGGGGATGTGCCCGCAACCAAGGTACATGCCTTTGACCAGAATCGAACCTGGGACCCTTGAGTCCACAGGCCGATGCTCTATCCATTGAGCCAAACCGGTTAGGGCCAATTTACCCTATTTCTAAAGACTGCTTCCCCCACTCACAACAAAAGGAAAGATCTCTAGGCATTTATTGGAGCTACTGAGGGACTAGACACTTACGAAATAAGCTGAGATCAACATCCACATTGAGTAGAACATCACAGGCATTTCATTTTCCCTGCATCTCCACATCAGGGATGATGTTGAGAGCAGCCTTTCTGACTGGTCCATTTATTGGATTCTATTGCTAATCTGGCAGATGAGAGATCCAGGCCCTGCCACTTCCCTTTCTGGCTACTGTGCATACCACCAAACCGGGTGCCAGGACAGACGGGCAGCACCATCTCAGACCATGTGAAAGGGCATCTCTACCTTTGCTTCAAAACAGCCTGCACACATTCAAAGCCAGGACCCTCAAATGCAATTCCCAGGCAAGGTCAGCCATCTTGGGCCCTGACAATGTGCATCCAATGTCAAATTTTGCTTTGGTCTCATTCACGGTGTATGAGTGTATTTGTTTGTATGTGTATGTGTGACTGTGTGAGTGTATGGTATGTTTTTGTGTGTTCATGCATGCATGACTGTGTGTATATGTTTGTGTTTGTGCATTCATGTGTGACTGTGTGTGAATGTTTGTGTGTATGTGTGATTGTGTGAGTGTATGTGTATGCATGCATCTGTGACTATGTGTGTGTTTGTGTTATGTGCATGATTGTATGTGAGTGTATGTGCTTGTGTTTGTGCATGCAGGGGTTAACAAAGCCCCGTATTTCTCCTCACTACAATGGGAGTAAATCTTTATTAAAAGAGAAATATAAAAATGTGTTGTTTTTTATTATAAAATATGTTTTGACTGTGTTCTCAACAACTATACATGATATAATGAAGGGTGTGGTAATCTAGGAGATTGGGTAGAGGTGAACATCAATCCTATTCTAATTTGCAATTGCCTTGGTTGTGGGTTATGGAGGTGACATATGTCAAGGTGGAAAGGTAAAGAGAGAGTATCTTTCTATCCCATCCTCTCCAGCCAAGAGGGAGCCCAGCCAACATGGGTGAGAAATGCTCAGAGTGGCCATTAACAGTGGTGATAACAGGAAGCTCAAAATATGAATAAGAAAGTGAACAAGAGCAAATCTTCAATTGCTCCGTCAGTGGAAGAAGTCGGAAAAGACTTGCAGAACAGAGATGCCTGGATATACAAACATCCTCCAGAGAAATTGCACTAACATATCATGAAATGTAATAACTGCAAAGGACTTCCTTACCATCCATTCCACCCCTCATTTTGAAACCAAGGAAATGATGCCCAGAAGGTTCTTACATTTATTTTGTACTGTGGATCCTTTGGCCTGTGTGTTTGCTCTGCACACATACATAGAATATATAACTTGTAGACCCCTTTTCAGAACCTTATTTTCAAATGCAAAATAATTAATAATAATAAACAACAAAGGATTAAGGTGTGCATGTGTGTACCTAAGGGAAACCAGTTACACTGAATTTTACTCCTCACCAGGATGAGAAGTATAAAGGTGACACTCCAAGGACCCAGGCCTGGATGTCAGGAGCAGAGCTCAGGCTGGGGGAATGAGTGTTTCGATGCCCACTCTTGTTCATTTCCACTTTCCCACCCTGCCTCTGTGAAGCGCAAGTGTGACTACAGAGGCCGTATAAATGAAATTGATTTCAGGTTGACTATCTGCTTTTCTTGAGGCTCACAATTATACATGTTAATTTAAGTGACTATAATATTTGGGAGAAGTGGGGGGAAGAGCAGAAACAAGAGGTTAGTTACAAAGGATGAGCTGAAAATAGTCAGGTCCTTGGAAAAATTGTGACCTGTGGCAGGTCTGTGTTCTTTGCTTGCTGGACACCTTACCTCCGGGCCCTGCCCCGGCCCCAGCCTCGGCCGGGCCCACGCCCCCCAGCATCTGTCTACTGAGTGTTCACCCTTCTCAGTAGCGCCTTGGAACTTTCATATTTTTCTTACAAAAGTAAAATTTACCTGCGTTTTCCTGAGCTATGAGACAGCAATCTGGTATGTGAACAAAACACTGGGTCTAGGATAAAACACACTTGGCGTTAAAAGGTGCTTTGCCACCTACTAGCTACTGTTCTTCAACTCTCTGACTCTTCTATTTCTTTTCTGGGAATTTAGTGACTTTCTGTTCTGCTTCCCAGGGCTTTTGTGCAGAAAAATCAAAAGAGATAATGCGTATAGTGTGCTTTACCTATTTTTATTTGGATGGCTTATTTTCTACAGATGAGTCGGTGAAGCGAATTTAAAGCATTAGTAGCCCCATCGTTGGACAAGTTTTTAGTCTTTCTAAGCCTCTGTTTCCTTATATGTGAAATGTAAATATGATGTCGAGTTTGCAGGGTTGGTGTGAGAACCAACTGAGATGAGGTTCACGCTTACTGTGCCCAAGGCAGCGGTTGGCTGGCGCTCAGCAAAATCTCGGTCTGGGCTATTTGGCAAACCTGACTCCTCTACCTGCGGAAAGAAATTTTGGGTCCCAACCAGTCCCACCTGAACTGACTCCAGGCTCACAGAGCCACTGTCTTTTGCAGACATAGAAATTGCAAGCAGATGTGAGAAATTAACGTCATTCGTCATTTCCTGCTCTTTACATAGACTTGCGTTTAGCAAGAGGAGTTCATTCCATGAAAGAAAATATCGGGTAGTAAACAGATTTCTGAACTAAGCCAAGAGAGCAGATGGAGAATATCAGCATCCGAGGAGCAAAAGTCCACCCACTCTTCCTGCCCACTGACAATGACAGCAACCAAGGCAACACAGGGATAGCCACGTGGTTTCAGAATGCTGGAGCATTCATGACACTTACAATAACAATTACTTACTGGATTCTCAAAGGGCCTAAGTTTTTGGTACATACATAGGATAAAGAGGCAATGTTGCCCCGCCAGCATGACTCAGCGGTTGAGCATTGACATTAGAACCAGATCACGGTGTGATTCCTGGTTGGGGCATATGCCCAAGTTTGATCCCCAGTGTGTAGGAGACAGCTGATCAATGATCCTTTCTCATCATTGATGTTTCTATCTCTCTCCTTCTCCCTTCCTCTCTGAAATCAATATATATTTTAAAAGAGGTAATGTTTAAAATGTATGGTTGAGCTACTCATCATTTAATTCTTTGCTTCTCTCTGTCTCTCTCTGCCTCTCTACACTATTCATTGTAGTTTTGGCAGCCCACCCCCAATGCCAATTTTCTACCTTGAGCTTTGTCCTCAGTTTCTTCTCGTACAATGTAATCTCCATAGTAGAAACAGGGAAGAAAAAAAAGAAAGGGTAACTGGACAATTCCCACAATCTAGATTAGAGAAAGAACTTCAGACGTGCTTGCAGGAGGTGGTGGAGTGTGCTGGAGGGACACTGACCTTGGAGTCACATTGTCAGGGTAACAGCCATTGTGCTGTGGGCTCCCAGGGCTTGTTGTGAAGATCAAAGGGACAATACTGTGACGAGTGCTGCAAAGTATTAAATAAATGCCTGGGATTCATGTTATCCCTGTTATAACATATCTCTTCGCTTGTCACATGGAAGACCGTCCTCCCTCCCGGGAATCTTCCCCATCACTGTCCACCCCACGTCACCTGGACAGTCTCTGCCACAGTCCTCACCCGTCTCTGTTTCAGGGGCTGTCTGATCACTGCCTTCGTGTGCCATTTCACTTGCTGTAGTCACCAGTTCTTCGGTTCACTTACAAACATTGACTGAGTGTCTAGAAAGCCTCACACAGTGCTGTGTGCTGGGGACAGACATAAATCCGTGGTTCCCGCTGTTCTCTAGGAATAAGCTCAGAAAACTCACTCACTCTCATGCTAGTAAATTCATGATGGGTCTCAAATACCCGCTGCGGGCCTTGAGTTGCACCTGTTCCTTAGTTCTGTAATAGCTGCATGATGTTTATATTTTCTTTGCCTCTAAACTTAGCAAGCCTCATGCTTTCCTTTCCTAGAATCACAGGATCCTAGCTCCACAGTATGAGTGAGGCCATCGTCGTTTCCCCACCAAAATGCAGGTGGTGATCTCTTCATTTTTCTTCTTTCAAGGCGTTAACATTCATTCTCTCAGTCTTTCTCGGACAATATCTCTTGGAGGCACTGTCTTCCTTTCTCTAGGTAGATCCACAGCCCATGCTTGGCCCACCTTTTGGGTGATGGGAGTAGCTCATTGCCTGTCCTTGGGCCTTCAGCTTCTCTCTGCTTTACCGCATCCCATACCGGGCTGGCAGCATGGTTCTCCTACCCCAACCCATCTGATTGTCCAGCAATACTGTCCCCTGGCTAGGATTTCCTCCGCACCTGAGTATACATTCCAGCTGCCACTAACATACCCGCCACATGCTGCCTTGAGATGATCCCTCGGTGGCCAAGATGTGCCTTGGGTACCAGTGATAATATTTTAATGAATGCAGCTCCTCTCCAAGGAAAGGACTTGGGAATTAATTCCATCAGATACGTGGCAAAGGCCACCTTATAAAGCAGTGAGGACAGGCTGTGAGGTCAGTGGCAGAGCATCTCTTAGTCCACCCCGTCTCAGGAGCAGGAGCAAAGAAGCCAGGGCGCGGAGGGGCTGTCCCACCTTCTCTTCCGGCACTTGGTTGGCAGAGGTGATGAGATTCTAACATCCTCTAATGGACAGATGACAAATAAACACCTTTTTTTTTCTCTAAACAGACAAGTTGCAGCTCAGGAAAGTTTTCCGTTTTCCTCATTGCAAAATCAATACCCATCAGCAGTTTGAAATTAAAGGCCAGATTAGGCCTCAGTTTTATACATGCCTTATTGTATTCCAAAAGCTTTCTACACAGTCAGATAAATCTTTAAGAGGATTAGGAAACTTTCATTATCTTTATCTCACCTGAACTAACACTAAGTCTGAAAAATTAATCTATGGACTGGATGAGAGCCGAAAGCTGCTAGAAGGAGGGGAACTCCTGGGCGCCTTTCTAATTGAGCCATGGGGTCAAGGCTTCTACCCACTGGAAAGCCACCTGGTCTCTGAGGGAGGAACAAGCTGCCCATTGCTGACTAGGACAGGAGCGAATATAGCTCTGAGCTCCGCCTTTTAACCTCTTAGGAAGTATAAAGACCATTTGCTAAATGTTCCAGAAGCTTCTCTCCCCCGCTTCCACTCTCCTGGTCTTCTGAATGGAAGTGCACAGGGCCTCTGAGAATACCAGAGCTGTAAGAGGTGCCTGGCCTGAATGTGGAGACTGCAGGAACGGAACCCCGGAATTGAAACCCTGCTGCCTGCATCACGCCTGTTCTCAGACCCTCTCACACCCAATGCTCTGAGGCCCATGGGGAGCACCACTGGCTTCCCTGTCTAGCCCAAGACATAGCTCCCAGGGCTATGAACATCATCCCTCACGTTCTGCACTGCGAGTCCTTTAAGGCCTGCGTTGACTTTGGCACGTTACACAACCTGTCCTAGTTCCTGCAAAGTAAGAGCCATGTTCCTTTGAGTCTGTCTCTGTGCACTGCCTGACTCCTTTTAAACTCCAGTGTCTCATTTTAAACTCCAGTGTCTCAATTTCTGGATTTTAAGATAACTTTGCTGTCAAAGCTATGAGAGCACCACGGAGGTGTGGACTTCCACGCCCAGAATTCCAGCTCCTCCGGAACCAGGGCCAGGTGCTGGGTGGGTAGGGAAAACTCACTCTCCCCAGAAACGTTTGCCAGGCATCCCAGCTCATCCCAGTGCCCCGCCGTCCTCTGAGGAGAAGCAGCGGGTGTGACAATGGCTTCATCTCCAGATGGAAGCCGCCATGTAACTGCCAAGCAATGACCAGCCCAAGCCCTGCCCCAGGGCGGGACATGTTGGAGAAGGGAAAGAGTGTACAGTCATCTGCCCCATGGCAGGCTGGAATGGGTGTCTGAAAGCCTCGGAGAGAAGGTCACGGAGGCTGAGCTGAGGCAAGGCTTCACGCAGCAGGGCAGCACCGGGGCTGCTGGGGCAGAAACTGCAGGGGCAGGCCCCTGGCCCAGCACAGGCCTTAGAAATGGATGAGTCAGAGGCCTGGAGGCTGTGCCAGCAAAGAGCCGCTCTGGCGTAAAGGATGGCCATCCTGAATGGTATGAGTGGCCAAAGCAGGAAGACACGTTAACTCCTACTCATGCTCCCCATGAAACCACATGAAATGAGCAAAATTATATATTTTGGAAAGACAGGAGCGAGAGACTCCATATTAGCTAAGCAAGGATGCCGTACACATTTCATACACTGACAAATCCTTTGAATCTAGTGCAGATGGAATATGGTAAAAGGCAGTTACTAAAGATTAAATCCTACACAGGGACTCCTTCTTCTTCCTTTTTTTAAAATATATTTTTATTAATTACAGAGAGGAAGGGAGAGGAAGAGACAGACAGAAACATCAAGGATGAGAGAGAATCATTGATAGGCTGCCTCTTGCACACCCCCTACTGGAGATCGAGCCAGCAACCTGGGCATGTATCCTAACGGAATCAAACCATGACCTCCTGGTTCACAGGTCCATGCTCTACCACTGAGCAACACCAGCCGGGCACACAGGAACTCCTTCTGAGAGCTCAGTTCATGGTTCCAAGTCCCCATGCTCTGAGGGAGGCCTACCCCAATCCCTCACTGGGTGGAGGAAAGGAGGAAGGATGTGCCATCGGAGGATAAAGCGAGCT
This sequence comes from Myotis daubentonii, assembly GCF_963259705.1. Lineage (NCBI taxonomy): Eukaryota > Metazoa > Chordata > Mammalia > Chiroptera > Vespertilionidae > Myotis > Myotis daubentonii. The sequence goes on from NC_081858.1 coordinate 20,828,056, forward strand.
GAGCACTTCTGGGTGCCCTGAGCCAATACCTGACAGGAACTACTTTGCGTAGTAATGAGGCAGGGAGTGCAGTCAGTCCAGTGCAGTTAAAAATAACTTTCTTTGTACTGCCGTCTTGTTTTAAACGGCTCTCACATTCTCCTCACTGCTATCTGGATATATTTTTAATTTTTAATATTTAATAATTGATATCTAAGATTCTGACATTCCTACAGCCCTATTTTTCCCCCTACAAAGTGAAATTTGAATAAAAATGTATGAAATACTATGCCTGGGTTTTACCAATCCTGATTTTTTAAGGGAGAATAAGAGAGAAATTTAGGGATTTAATCCCCCCTTTTAATTATATAGATTTATTTCCAACACAGACCTGGAAATAGAATTTTGACTAATCCCTCTCTTGACCTCGACTGCACTGTGGGGCTAAGGGATAGGCGTCGGCTCAGCAAGGATGCAGAGAGAACCCGACGAAGCAGCACACAGAACCCCTCCTGGAATGTGCAGGACCGTCACCCACACAAAAGCAGCCCAAGTCACATGATTTCACGTCCTTAGCATTAATCTTTTATAACAAAAGCAGCCTATCAAAGATATTCAAAGACAGATCTCTACACAATCGCCATCATTATTTAATTACAGTTATGTCTATAAGTACAGGAAGTGGATATTGTATCCATTTTTTAAGTCTACGAGGTCCCTTACTTAAGTACTAAGTAACTTAAGAGCTCAACCAGCACATGCCCCACAACTTATTGAAAAGAAGTGAAGGATCAGAGATAAAATTGAGAAATGGTGAACATATTCAGTGCCCAGTCAAGAACCTAGCAGGTGAGAAGGAATCCCGGGCTCATACTCAACCTCTGGATTCCGTAGAGGAAAATGACTTTTTCTGTCTTCATACATGAGTAGAAGCAAAGGTTGAGATGGTCCTTCCCCTCCTTCACTGGCAGCGACCCCCACCCACAAATCTAGCTGTAACTCACCTTGCACGATGAGGTGGACCCGGGAGGTCTTGGGGTGGTTGTCCGTCTGCACAGAGCAGGTGTAGGGGCCTTCGTCATACACGTCCACGTTCTGGATCATGATGCTGTACTGGGTTGGTGTGTTGACCAGGATGACCACACGAGGGTCTATGGACCACTTGTCATTCCCAGCGTAGAGGATGGTGCTGCGGTTTAGCCACGCCACCCGGGTGACTCGGTCGTCTATGGTACACCTGTGGGGTGGGGTGGGAAGGAGGAGAAAGGAAGAGGGAAAATGAAAGGGGAATATCAAGGAAGGGAGAAAGGAAGAAAGAAGAGGGGAGAACGGGAGGAAGAGAGTGTTGAGCGATTCCATTATAAATATACTGGTTGTGCTTCAAGGAATAAATAAGATAACATAACCTAGTGCTAACAGAAAATGATTAATTATTGATGAAGCTTCCTAAATATAGGTTAGCAGTGGCCTGAATCATCCTGAAGAACCGATGATGCAAAATCATTTGTATTCGATTCGGGAACCTATTCTGTGACTATCTCTGCTGTATATTTGTTTTCCATCTTAGTGCTCCCCTAGGCGTATATGGAAATTAGTTTATACTTCTTGAGCACATTGAGCACCTCCTGGGAGAAGTGGCCCAGGGGCCCAGGGGCGAGAAAGTGGATCAGCATTTCAAATAGGTCCCAGGTAATCCACAAAGCAAATACCCAACCTGTTGTGAGCCCCAAATGGAACATGTTTACCTCCTTGGTGCTGATAATCCCCTGTATGCTTAAGCTGCCCAGTGCCTCCTGCAACCTCCAGCTTATAACATGGATTGGAAATTCACCTGAGAAAGCTAACGGTGTTGGAAGAAACCCTGCCTGCCTCCTAAGATTTCTGGAGAGGGCAGAAGAGATGGTCAGGCAATTTCTCCTCCTCACACTCCTTTCCCTGTGCCCTGAGAGAAAACGGTTTGGCTGATGTCACCTCGTTTATCCTCACACCTCTCACCCACTTCCCCAGCCATGGAAGGCTAATGGAATTTGCTTTTTGGTGTGTATGACCTGCTGGCTATCAGGTTTAATGTAGAGATAAACATGCCTATTTGGTTAGGAAAAAAACCAAAACAAAACAAACTTGCATATGTGCCCCAGAAACTTAGAACCTGTAAAGGGAAAATGTAGAAAAAGAAATCCTTTATAACTGTGGGTCTGCAGTGAAGGGTATGACTAAAGGGTGAGAGTTGTGCTCACCGAGAACTCAATGCTCTAGTCCTCTAGGCAGAACCTGAGTTAGGGTATCTGAGCCCAGAGCAAGGGGTGCCCCCAGATGTCCTAGCAGAAGGTAGGAGGTGTACCTCCTGGGGACAAGGCATGTGAATCCAGTGCCTCTAGGTGAGGAGACAGGGAGGAAACACTGCCACTCCTTACCAGGTCTGAACCCATCTGAGCAACAAGAGATCCTCTGACAGGCTCAGAAGATGGGCAGCACACCCGAGACACTGGCCATGGAAGAGAGGGCACACGCATTTGGACAAGCGGTTTCCTCTGGCAAAGCGACCAGCCTGACAGGGTCAGAGGAACAGATGGCACTGGAGCACCAGATGACAGCTCTCCTGGAAAGGGAAAGCCTCAAGTCTAGAGAAGGACTCTCCCTGGTTGGTCGGAGGAATAGAAATAATACCAGCTCCCAATTACTGAGGTCTTTTACGTACAAGTCCACCTAGCGTTTAGCAGGTGCCGGGGCCAGGAGGTAGGGGTGGGTGATAATCAGGTGCTTTCAAATTAAAATAGGAGGAGATTCTTCTATTCTAAATTGTCTTTATTTGCTATTTTTTAAACTAAAAGTGTAAAATAAACATGTTTAAACATGCGAACAAATATAATACAAAGATGCAAAAAGGCCAAGCTAATCATTCCATCCCTGCCCAACTCCTGGTTCCCTGAGGTCATTATTTCCAAAACAGCCTGACACTTCTCCTTCCACATCTTAATCCTCACAAACATACAGTCACATATAGACACTTGGTGTTGATTTTTTTTTTTTGCCTGAAATGGAATCACACTCTCATTTTCCTGTGAAGCTTTTCTTTTAACGTGATCACACGCATCTCTGCACACCAGTAGTGAGAGACCTAATTTTGTATTTGTTTCTGGGTAACATCAAGGAGATGAGTTTGGGGGGCCCAACTGGACTCGCCATTAGGTCCTGATAATTCAGGTGTCATTAAATGACTCTTTCCCACCTTAATACATGTGTCATTGGTATGAAGAAAAATTAAAGTCATGTTTTTCTGTCCATATCCTTGAGACGTTTATTTCACTTTCCACAACATTTGTTCATTCTATGGGAAGGTCTCCAATTCATTTACAAAGAAGACTAAATCCCAAAAAGACCTTCCCTGCTTTGAACTTTCAAAAGCATTAAAACACACACACACACACACACACACACACACACACACACACACACACTCATTCATTCCCTCTCGGTTGTAAATGATGGATAAGGCAATCCTATCCTAAGGACTGTTGCATTTGAGTAACTCCCAACAATGAAATCCCACTTGTGCAATTCCAGGACTCAGCCAGCCAAGAGTGAATGGTGGGCTGAGGCAGGGTGACGAGTTGTCTTCTAGTCCCTGCAACCACACAAATCCAGATGAATATGTGCAAACAAATATTGTTGCTTTTATTTGGGGCAATTATGTAACCCCTTGCACATTTACTGAATTTGTAAAATTTAAGTTATAGTTGGAAAGAATGCACTTTTGGTCTGTGGAAAATATTCCCATTTAAACATCAAAACATCACAATATGTATATGCATATAGGTATGGATGTTTAATGGCATTTAAATACCATAGCAATTTGATACTCGTGATTATCTCTTTCAACATTCATAAATGAGTTCTTCCTTGACAATCATAAAATATGCACCATTCCTTTTTAAAATGTAAACTTGTGTTTCCATTATGTGTCTTCTGTAGATTTTATCCTGATATATTGTATGCTTGAAAATCTCTTATTGATCAGCTATCATATTTATATATAAATTTAAATTTCCTTCGTGTTCAGTGACCATAAAGCTCTGAGTAATAATATTTTCTTTTAGAATGAGTTATCAATACAAGGATAATATTGATAAAACAACATAAATATATTGTACATGCTGTTAAGTAATAATTAAAGCTAACGAGTGAGCTTTTACTGGAAATATAGCTCTTAGTAGGATTGATGAGGCTTTTAAAAATTATACCCTGGATAAATATCAGTACTGCTAGAATGAGACAGAGCTAAGGATCAATTCTATTCCTACTCCTTTTTTTTTCACTTTAAAAGGAACCTAGTTCACATCAGCAAGGATATGGAAATGAAAATCTCGTAGAGAAATGTCACTCAATTCTTTGAACCTTTTCCAAAACATATGCCAAAAATCACAGAGTAATATAGCTTCAAAAATTATTTTAATGATCGCACAGCTGACAATTCAATTAGTTCCTCTTTCAATTTCTTTTAAAGCAATGAATTGGAAAATACCTGACTTGCAAAGGGCTTTGTAACTCGGTATTAAATTCATTCAATTTCTCAATATCTAGACAGTATACTGCTAATATTTTACCAGGCTTTATCAAATGACTATTAAAGGAAGAAAGTAAAGAAAAATCCTCCCCTGGACAATTACTAAAGTGGAAGCAGTCAGAAAGGAGAATTAGAATTACAATGCAATCTCAGGCACTTTCTCGGGCCGATTCGGAGAAATTTGAGAGCTTGAAATGTATCATTTTAAACCTACCATGCCCTGGTACAACCTACAACTGCAGGTTGAAGTGTATGCAGCCAGTTTAAAGATGCCTCGCAGGGGCTGACTTTGAAACAGTCAATCCAAATCTACCTTCTTGGGCCAGAACATGTTCTCATGCCTGGCCACACAGCCCGTGGAAAGCCTCATGTCCCCCTTGGGTAGGGCCGGACATACCCCAAACAGGTGACCAGGGACCAATTTAGCTGCTCTCAAACCTGGGCCTCATTAGCGAGCCTGGAATGCAAATAGAGGGAATAACTGGTAAAAGCCATCTCTCAAATGGGGCAGAGCTGAATCACCAAGTCCACACAGCCCTAGCGCCTGAGGAATGACAAAGAGACTTGGCGCCATGAGGATGTGGTTGAGGACAGCTGTTTTCCCCACAGTGTTTCTGTGCTTCAGAAGGAGGAGGAGCGTCTATGCTTCTTGCTTTCTTTCCTCATAACAGGGCTCTCTTACTGTCCTCTGAACAAAATGTGTGTTTAATAAATATGGCTCCTTCCCTGCTGTTTATGGGGATGTCTTGGATCCTTATTAGCAACAAGCGCATAGAGAATTGTTGATGTTAAATAAGGGAGCCCAAGAGAAAAGTTAAGAACATTAATATAAACTTTCAGATTTCTTGGGAACTCTTTCAAGCATTTAAAATGTTTACATTCCAAGCTGAAGCTTCCTACTGGTCCTTGATAAGACAATTTTTTATAACTCTATCACAAGAAATGTCTAAAATTATATAGTGCTTATTCTGTGCCTGGCACAACTTTAAAACTTTCCATGTATTAAATCATTTGATCTATCCACATTTTACAGATGAGGAAACGGAAGCACAGAGAGATTCACGATTCCTAACCCCCACAGCTAGTACTATCAGAGCGGGATCTCAAACTTAGGCAGCCTGGCACTAGAGTTTCTGTACTTGAGGGCTGTGATATTCTCCTAATAAAGAAAGTGCTTGTGAGAACCACAAAAGACCCAGAATAGCCAAAGAAATCTTAACAAAGAAGAACAAAGTTGGAGGTCTCGATGCTAACCAATATCAAACTATACTGCAAAGCTATAATAATCAAAACAACACGGTACTGGCATAAAACCAGACACATAGGTCAATGGAATGGAACAGAGAGCCCAGAAATAAACTCATGCCCATCTACTCAATTAATCTATGACAAAGGAGGAAAGACCATGCAATGGAATAAAGACAGTCTGTTCAATAAATGATGTTGGGAAACCTGGACAGATACATGCAAAAAAAAAAAAAGAAGAAGAAAGAAAGAAAGAAAATAAACTAAGTCACCTTCTTAAACCATATACCATATAAGAATAAACTCAAAAAGGACTAAAGACTTAAATGTAAAACTCAAAACCATAAAACTCCTAGAAGAAAACTTAGGTAATAAGTTTTCATTACTGCTGTTAGTAATATTCTTTTGAATATGTCTCCTATGGCAAGGGAAACAAAAGAAGAAGCAAATGGGACTAAATCAAACTAAGAAGTTTTGTTTTTGTTTTTCACAAAGCAAACAACCTACTGAATAGAAGAAGATATTCCCCGATGATGAATCCCATAATAGGTTAGAAAATCATACAACTTAACACCGAAAAAAACAATCTGATTTAAAAATGGACAGAGGACCTGAATAGACTCTTCTCCAAAGAAGATGTACTTTTGGCCAACAGACATATAAAAAGATGCTCTAGGTCACTAGTCACCAGAGAAATGCAAATTAAAACCGCAATGTCACCTCGCACCTGTCAGAATGGCTATTATCAATAAGTCAAGAAACAAGTGTTTGAGATAATGTGGAGAAAGGGGAACTCTCATACACTGTTCATGGGATTATAATTTGGTGCAGCCACTATGAAAAACAGTATGGAGGTTCCTCAAAAAGTTAAAAATCTTACCACCACGTGTCACAGCAATACTACTATCCAAATAAATCCAATATACTAATTTGAAAAGATATACACCTCTCTATGTTTATTGCAGCATTATTTAAAATGGCCAAGATATGGAAGCAACCTCAGTGTCCATTGATAGATGGATGGGTAAACAAGAGGTGGTACATATACTAGTATACAATAGAATATTATTCTGCCATACAAAACAACAAAATCTTGCCATTTGTGACAACATGGATGGACCTAGAGGACATCATGTTAATTAAATAAGTTAGACAGAGAAAGACAAACACTTTATGATTTTACTTATATACAGAATCTAAAAAATAAAACAAATGAACGGCCAAAACAGAAACAGACTCATAGGTAAAGAGAACAAACTGATGGATGCCAAATTGGAAGAGGTGGGGGTAAAAAAGGTGACTATATTAAGAAGTACAAATTGATAGTTACAAAATAGTCATGGGATGTAAAGTACAGTATAGGGAATATAATCAGTAATATTGGCATAACCATGTATGGTGTCAGGGAGGTACTAGACTTATTGGGAGGGAAGCACTTCATCAGTTATATAAATGTCTAACCACTGTGCTATATCCCTGCAACTAATATAATATTGAATCTCAACTGTAATTGAAATTTTTTTTAAAAAAAGAAAGTGCTTGTGTCTTGAGAATCCATGGAACAAGGCCAACAAGAGTTAGTTGGCCTTATCCAATCAGTTTCCCTCACATTTATGGTACTAATTTAATTTTCTCATCAGAGATAAAATAGCTTATTAGAACAAAATAGATATTTGAAAGTGATTTTGTACATCCCTAAAGCACTGCTAGCTATGTATGAGGAGAGGAGATGGGAACAAGAATCAGAACGTGCAAGGAAATGCCTGAGAGATGTCAAAGGAAAAGGACCTTGCAGTCAAAGTATCATTTCCAAGGCCACTGAACATGGAAGTTGGGGTTAAAGTGCAGGGTGGATGTGTTTTGTTCCAGAGGAGGGGTGCAGTAGGGGAAATCCCTGCCTTGAAGCAGTGTTTGTCACACGTTAGTGTGCACCAGGATCCCCTGGAATGCGTTTCACAAGGCAGATCCCTGCGTCTGACTCCCGGGAGCTTCTGGCCCAGAGGGTTGAGGTGGGCTTAGAATTTGCCTTTCTCACAAATTCCCATTTGGGGTCAGCACTGCTGATCTGGAGCCTCATATTCAAGAACCACTGCCTTAAAGAAACTGGACAAGAGATAGGTTGGAACTTAATCAAAATAAAATCTTCCTGAAAATCGGCCAGCTTTCATTTTTGTTTGTTTGTTACTTTTGTTTTTATTTTTGCCTCTGAAAGTACAAAATTAAAAAGAGCCATGATTCACACAACAAATATTTCATGAGTGTCTGATGTGTACTAGACAATACCCTGAGAGTTAAAAATGCTGGGAAAGGGGTGGGGGGGTGTTCCTGAAGCCATGCCCATTGAGACAAGGAAAGTGCATAAGTAAATACGTATATTAGTTTCAGAGAATAAAAGTAGTGAAAAATATCAGAGTCAGGAATGAAGTGTGCCATGGGGATTGGGAGCATTTGGGGACAGAGTGGTCAGAAAATTCCCCTCTGTGGCCTGCATGCGAATGTTGTAGACATTTATGTGAATAAAACACCATCTGCCCCATTAAAGTAATGTTGTAGATTTTTAGCCTGTTTATATATGTATATGATTTATAATTTGGGGTTTTAGAGTCTATAAGGGTAGATGTTAGGGCATTTATACCTAGTATTGTGATTTTCTGTACATGAAATTTAAAAAAGAATGCAACCACAGAGAACCCTGAGATCCTTGTCCCTGTCCACCTCTGTCCTTGGCCTTTAAAATGGCCTGCCAAAAATAACATAAAATAAAATGTAAAAATAAATAAATAAATAAATAAATAAAAGAATGACAATTGCTGCAGAAAGTGAAAATGAAAGACTGGAGAGAATGCATACAAACAGAAAAAAAACAGCATCCTAGTTCAAGTCCCTGAGGAACCCCAGGGGGTTGGCATAAGGGGGTGTCAGCAGAATGAAGTTTATTTCAGGAGGTGCTCCTTGCTGCCCTGTTCAGCCTTGTGTGGGTACACATCTTTGTCCTTGGCTTACCAGTCAGTATAGTTCTAAATAATTCAAACTGTATGTGAAAGGAAACATACAGCTTGGGAGTGGGACCTTATGATGAATAACAAATGCCCTTGCCTGCAATTACCTTATCATCTAGTCAATATTCACTTATTTCTATTTTCTGAGCATTCTTATAGCTTTTATGGAGTCTTCTATTTTCCCCAGAAAACTGAGTGATTAAACAAAAACAAACAGGCCGAAAGGATGTCTATATGAGATCCCTACTTGTACGATGAGGTTATAAAGGTCAACCTCACACTAAGGATGGTCTAGTCCTGCCTGAACGTGAGCCCATGCAATCTGCCTCAGAATCACAGGAATCAGTGGACAACACTATGTCAGCCCACTCAGATTAAAGAGAAAGAAAGACCAATACATCTGTAGAGTAGATGACCGTAGGGTGTATGATTTCTACCACCTGAAACTGATACAAAATAGTATTGAATATAAACTGTAATTGAAAAACTAATAAAAAAGAAAGAAAAAAATGGCCTTCCAAGAGTCCTCAACTTAAGAAATCCTGATAAAGGTGATAGGGTTGAATGTTAAAATCCCCAAATGCATTTTTATCAATTTTCTCTTTAAATTTACCCATAA